>NC_090931.1:739732141-740982141 GCF_040938575.1 Ambystoma mexicanum | reverse complement strand
AACAACAATTGATACAAGAGCTTCTACGCTTGGAACAGTGGCAACCGGTACATTACCAAGTGAATACCAGGACTTTGAAGATGTATTTCAGAAGGAACAAGCTAATACCCTACTCCCGCACAGACCATACGATTGCCAGATCGACCTGATATCCGGCGCACAGATCCCTTGTGGACGAATCTACGCACTCACTGAACCAGAAAACCAGCACCTGAAGTCCTATCTAGACCAATACCTGGCGAACAGATTCATCCGTCCCTCGAAGTCTCCAGCAGCCAGTCCCTTATTCTTTGTGCTGAAGAAGGAAGGGGACTTGAGAACGTGTATCGACTATCGCGCACTGAACCAGATTACCGTAAAGAATCATTACCCTCTGCCGCTAATCCCTGAACTGCTTGATCAAGTCAAAGACGCCCAAATCTACACAAAATTAGATCGTTCGAGTGAAAAAGGGTGACAAATGAAAAACAGTACCAAGTATGGCCTGTACGAATATCAAGTAATGCCCTTTGGCCTTTGCAACGCACCCGCTGCATTTCAATACTTCATGAACAATGTCTTAAGGTAATTAATTGATGTCTGTGCTCTAGTATATATTGACGATATCCTAGTATACTCCGCATTAAAGCAGGACCATGTCAAACATGTTCGATCCGTATTGGCAAAACTCTGCCAACACCAGCTCTATACCAAACTTGAAAATTGCTCCTTTCATGTTTCCGAGGTGGAATTCCTTGGCTTCATTCTCAGCCCAAATGGATGTACATAAGTTATATGATATCCTAAACTGGCCATTGCCAAGTTCATTCAAGGGAGTCCAGAGCATGTTGGGTTTCGCAAACTTCTACCGCTGGTTCATCCCGGGGTTCTCGCAAATAGTGCATCCCATCACATCATTACAGAAGAAGCAGAAAGGCTTTCCAGGAACTCAAGGCGAGATTCACTTCTGCCCCAATTCTACGACATCCTCGCCCAGACCAGTACGTACGCTGTAGAGATGGACGCCTCGAGTATGGCTATGGGAGCCGTCCTCTCACAAAAGGACCCAGAAACGGCTCAATTACACTGTGTTGCATTCTGGTTGTGTAAATTCACCCCCCCCCCCGAGCTCAATTACGCTATCACGGACAAAGAACTCCTAGCCATCAAGTCAGCCTTCAAGGCCTGGCAACATTATCTTCTAGGTGCCCGACACGAGGCAGGACGAAGGCAGGACGGAGAGCGCGCTACACAAGAAAACAAGGTGAGGAGTTGCAAAAAGGGAAGGTTAGCCCTGGCGTGGCTAACCTCCTTTCTCTCATACCGCCCATCACAGGTGAAATTGGGGTCCATTCTCACCCCTATCACTCTCTCTACGTGCAGTGTACCCCAGGGATCTAACCTACTCTTCTGGTTTTTCAATGGCTACATGGCCCCCCCTGGCCCATAGGATAGCCGCTTTCACCTCCATCTTTCAGTGCTACGCAGATGACATGCAGCTCTTCTTCAGGCTGCCCTCGGCCTCTTCCTCGCTCATACTGGACTGTCTGTCCGCAATTCAGTTGTGGTGTGCTGCAAACAACCTCTGCCTCAATGCCAGTAAGACATACTCTCCTTCCCGAGCCCTCCACTCGTCTTCATCCATCTCTCTGCGGGGGAGCCGCTTTTCCAAGCGGCGACTTGGGAGGGCGGGGGGGGGGGGATCTTTATCCACTGCAGGTGCTTCCCTCTGGAACAGCCTCCCTGCCTCTGTTCGTCTTGAGTCGGATCTCTGAAAACTCCTCAAGACTTTCCTATTTGCCTCCTCCTTCTCTCCCTCTGCCCTGCTAACCACCTCTTCCTGCTCTATCACTCTCTTCCTCTACTTCTACTCTGTTTTACTGACTGGTTGCCTGGTGTACCTTCATCTCTCTGCAGGTCCTTTTATCCACTGCAGGTGCTTCCCTCTCCAACAGCCTCCCTGCCTCTCTTCGTCTTGAGTCGGATCTCTGAAAACTCCTCAAGACTTTCCTATTTGCCTCCTCCTTCTCTCCCTCTGCCCTGCTAACCACCTCTTCCTGCTCTATCACTCTCTTCCTCTACTTCTACTCTGTTTTACTGACTGGTTGCCTGGTGTACCTTCAGAGCCTCACAGGTCCCAAGACTCCCTTACCAGTCTCCTGCACTTGCCTCCGGCCCTTGCACTTGCCGCAGCACTACTGCACTTCAGTTATGACCCATGAGAGTGGTATCTCTCTGTACTTAACCCATGTTCTGACGGGACTGGGCGCACTTGGTCCCTATTGCCCCCCCACACACTTCCTGTTCTGTGCACCTGCATGATATGAATGTACCACGCCTAGTAAGATCGTTTGTCTTGTCTTCCTTATGTCTTCCCCTCCCATGCAAGGTTGTGCTTTGAAAAACTTGTGTATAAGCGCATAATAAATAATTAATCAAGGGTAATACAAATGTGCTCTAAGTTTGTATAAACTAAATGCACAATAATAAAATTGCAGAATAGCATAAAAGAGCACCAATGTGAGTCTTGGTTTCCCTGAAAAGATGTTGAAACTTTTGACGCTGCAATGTGTCGAATGCTGTGAAGCTGTTGTAAACCTCTTGTCAGTTAATCTCGACAACAAAAGCATGCGTTGTAAAACGCTGTTCGGGCAGGGGAGTATACCCAGATGGCAATCCTTTGGTGATTGTAGGCCTGGCATGAAAGTAGGCCAGGTGGAAGTTGAAGAAGTGTTACAAGGTGGTCCTGACAGAGACATTTTATGTTTGTGGTGCTAAATGAAGAGCCATGCAAGGTTGTTGCGCAGAGAAGTTGTAGTTCTTTAAGTTATCAGTGTGGCAAATCATCCAAATCACTTTTTTCCCCTCTACTGGCATGTCTAAAGTAGCCGGCATCTCCAGTTTGAAACCCACGCCCCGCAACCTTTCATGCCTCTTTGTTACAGTGGCTTCTGTGATAAATCTGCCGTATCGAATACATTTTTTATTACAGCATTTTCAGACTATTTACCCTCAATTATAATTTAAGCTTTGGCCTGCTGAGATTGCTCTGGGACGTCTAATAAAATTATTCAATTGATCCTATTGGATTCTGTTATACCTGGCCATGAGTGCAGTTGAGTTTGTATTCTGGTCTCATAAGCAGAAGATGTTGCCACCTTTTCCCCCCAACGCATAAATCTTTGTTTAATTTGTCTGGTGGGAATTCATACCGGCCTCTTTCAAGAAGTAATCTCAACCAATGACTCTGGTGTTAAATGGTCTTTTATGTATAAAGGGTCCGTTGGCACCTGTTTGTACTTTTTTCAACCATGGGGTTGACTGCTTGACTGGTTTTGTCAAGACTGGATTAAAGAGTGAAAGGATAGGATAGCTCAGGAGCAACGCGTTTGTCTTGGAAGCAAGACAACAGTGCAACAGAGGTTTGAAACCTGATCCTGCGCTTAGTAACCACACGTTGGTATAAGGCGCTTTATAAAGGAACATTTATAATTATAAAAGGGAGATTCTTTCTTTTGATTGACTTCAGTAACAGACTATATTGGGCAACTTGCTTCTTTTCGTGAAGGATGTACTCCAAGTCAGTGTTTTCCTCCGACTCCTTTGTGTCTATATAGAAATTAAGTGCAGCCATATGTAAGAACTCATACCAACAAATCAGTTGGTGAAGAAGTGACTGGTGACTCATCTATATCTGGTCCAGAAAAGTTGTATTCTTCTGTGTCTATATCTGGGTCATACACAGTGATTTCGTCTGTGCCCTCATCTTAGTGCCTAGCGCTACCCTTGCCCAGAGTGTCCTGTAACCTTGTATTTTCTTAAGCCCACTGTCTGTAGGTATATCTTGTTTTTTCTTTAATGGATGTCTCAAATGAAATCCGTAATGGAAGTAACCTTGTCCCACGGTTTCTTAGATTTGTGTGTTGCCTTTGTCTTTTTTCCTGCATTGCCTAGACAATGTGGCTTCCTCTCTGAGAAGAGCACTTCCCTTTTTGTGTTTCTTTTACAGAGGTTGAAGATTGAAACCTTGAATGCTCATCTGTATGTTTGGTTTTGTGTTGGAGCGTCATTTTTGCATGGATTGTCTCATGTTTTTATTTTGGTGTAGAATGGGGACCATGTTTGTGGATTCGTCGAATGATTTGTGTTTCCTAGCAGAAGCGCGTGCAGTCAACTTGGGTGGCGTCTCTTGGTGTGTGTGTTTTATGCAGATAGCCTTTGAAGCGCCAGGTGTGGCCTCCCTGCGAAATTGGGCAGTTGCCTTTTGAAGCTGCGGATTGGCTGCAATGATACATCAGTTGCTTCCATTTGTGGCTCCTCTGCATTGCTTTAAGCATATCCTCCCATCCTCGACTTTGAAGTCCTCCACCTTGGTGGGTGACTGCCTCTTTTTTGCGCTTGCCCAGTGCTTCCATTGATGCTCCTTTAGTATCTTTGGCTTAAATAATTTACAAACATCACACTTCTCCTCTGTGACCCGTGGTTTGGCATGGATTGCACACGCGCTCTTTGTCTACCTATGGGAATTTCGAGTTTGAAGGATGGGCAGAATTTAAAAGGAGTGTTCTCCATTAGGCTGGAAAAGAGGGTACCAGATTTTTTAGATGTATTGTGGGTTAAAACCATTCTACTATGTCAAGCATATGTGTAAATCTAATAAACCTCCCCATACTCTGGCTGTTTTGTCTTTAGGCCTGTAGTCAATGCTATTGTTAGGGCGATTTATCAGATGTATGCTTAATCTGCTCTCCTAGTGAGACCCACAGCACTTTTTGTTGGACTTCTGGACCTTTTTCTTTGCATCCTAAATGAGGGGAGCCTTTTTCTTCTCATTCATTCTTATTTTCTCTGACTTTTGGGAACTCTGTCCTTTTTGTATTACCTTATTCTACGGAGTCTGCTTCCTCCATATCTCTTAAAGGCATCTGTGTTACACTTTTGTAGCACACAGCACCCTTTGTGCAATGTTGCTGGGTACCCTTTGGGGTCTCCTTTCTTAAGAGGGATACTTTGTACTTATTATGAGAGATTAGCACACACCACCTCATGTGGTGTGCTAAGGGAATATCCAGTATCCCCCTGCTCTCTCCTCCTTTGACTTTCTATTTACAGTGACAACCCTACAGTTATGGCGGGTGGCAGTGGACATGTTCGACCAACTATTGAACTACTTTTTGCCACAGACTGTTCACAATCTCAGCTATGCACAATAGGGTCACCCATGTTCCAACATGGTTTCTCCTTTCTTTTTTCGCCCATTAATGTGTGGCTGTCCTTTGTTAGCCCTTCTTCTACCATTCTGGGAGGGGGAGGGCTGGGTGTGTGTGTGTTTTGCCTTTGGCGGGAACCCTTGGGTGTCCCCGCATAGGCTCCAGCGTGTCAGCAGAGGCAGGAAGTGGGGGAGGAGTTTAGCACTCCCATGCCCTTTGTCTGCCAGAGTGCCTGAATGGAATAGGTTCCCACTGGGTGGCTGCCTGTCCTGATTGGACAGCCACCCAGACTGCTCTGTAAACCGCTGAGAGAGTTTGCAGAGCAGTGAGAGGGAACATCGAATATAAGGTGAGGATCCAGAGGTAGAAGGCAAGTCGATGACTAGAACAGACGATCCGAAGCTGAAGACGACCAGAGACAACTGCAGATCTTTAAAGTTACTGTGAAGCGACTGTCTTGCTGTCCTGACCCCCCGTTTTCTCATCAACAGGGAAGCTCCAACGAGGACTGCTTCCCTTTGGCTGCTGGGACCAACTAGCCCTAAGATGAACTGCAGATCGAGCCATCCCCCGAGGTGCTGTGACCTTGCAGGGCTGTATACCGCAAATACCAGGGGACCTCTGACCCATTTGTAGTGTAACGTCTTTGCAAGGCCAAATCGGTCCAGAACTTTGGTGAGCTCCAATTGGACCTCCAGAGGCACGATCCCACTCATCTAAGTCCCCTCACCAAAGTGCAGGACTATAGAATCGAAGATCGACCGGGCGATAACCATCCTTAGTTGAAGCTCATAAAAAGGTGCCAAAACCGTATACCGACCAAGGAAACCAAAGAAATGCATGCTGATGGTCCTCTCTCGTGACTGCTGCTGTGACATCCCATTCAGAGTCCTTCCTTTCGTCACCAGACCGAGTAATCAGGAGACCGGGTTGGTCGCTGCTGCACTGAGATAATCCAGCTTTGTTTATTTCTTGTAACCTACGGTACTGTGCGGCTAAAGGTCAAACTTACCTCAAGCTGAAGAGTCACTGCAGTGTGTCTGGAGTGAGTTACAAGATCTTTGGATATCCACCCGTACCTCTGGCCCAGGCTTAACAGCTTGTGTCCTTTAGGATGTCTTCGCAGGTTCCCTATAACTTATGTTACCTTCCTAAGCATTTTGATTGTAGTGACTAAAGTATCCCGAGGAACTTTGCCCTTCCAGCTGCTACATAAGACCTTCTGCTCCACTTCTGCACTGACATTTTGCTAGTTAGGCTTGGATTTACCAAGCATTAGAAGCCTTAAAAATTGCTACTGGAACGTAGAAAACTATTCAAGTGTGTATAACCATCCTTTTCCTTCCCACAGACTTTGTCTGCTGTGACTATGATCTGAATGCCATTACCGTTTATCATTAATGTCATTCTCTGTAACAATTGTAACCGTGAGCAACTACAATTGATGAAGTCACCATCTAAGTATTGTTAATATTTCCTATGTGTTTTGGTTATCTAAAAATAGTATTTACTTACCTGCCTTGTGTATATAAAATACATATATTTTGATATAACTTTAAGTGTGCAAGGTTTAAGTTAATTACCTGTAACTCTTGTTCTCCAGCACGGGTCTGGCTTGTATTTATATGCTCATGAATATTCCCTGTCAGGCTGGGAATCCTCATGAAAAGAAAAAACAACTTTACTTTAGCTAAAAAACGATTTCTCCTCTTAACCAATCACTGTCCTCTGGGTCATACTGCCCCCATTCAATGACAGTCTTCTCCCTAAGATCCACCCCTGATGGCCATCTTCAGATTTGGTAAGCATGTCAAGTAGCAGCATGAACCAAGAAGGTCCACAGAGGGGAAGGAGAGAGGGTTTGCAGTACATATACACAACCATGGGGGGGGGGGGGTGGCAAGGCTCAACAGAAGCAATAAACACTTACCCGTGGAACAGATTCACCTCAAGTCAAAAGATTGCGTAGCACCGCTTGGCCGACCCGGGACTCCTCCCTGGAATCCCTGTCAACGCAGTAGAACCATGTGAAGGTGTGTGTGGACCTCCATGTAGCAGCCCTGTAGGTGTCTAGCAGGGGCACACCAGAGAGAAACGTGGTCGCTGCTGCAATGGCTCAGGTGGAGTGGGCTCTCGGCCGGCCCGGAAGAGGGCTGTTCGCCAGCCGATGACATTGCTTGATGCAGCCGGAGAGCCACCTAGAGATGGAAGCCTTCGACAATGCCTTCCCGTGATTCACAGGTCCAGGTTTTCCAAAAACTCTTTGTGCATGCCACGTAAAACGTCAAGTCACGAGCAACGTCCAGCGAATGCAACACCCTCTACGCTGGCGACGATGGATTCGGGAAGAAGACAGGCAACACCAAAGGCTCGTTGAGGCAACTCCGACTGCCCTTTTGGCATAAAAGTGGGGTGTGTAAGCAGTACCATCCTGGTAGCGTGGAAGGATAAAGTACAGCTGTTTGCGGGACAGGGCCTGTATCTCCCTGACCCGCCTGGCCGAGGTGATCGCCGCGAGAAAAGCAGTCTTCCATAAGTGGAACTGTGGGAGAACCTGATCCATTGGTTCAAAGGGTGCCCCCATGAGTTTAGTCAATACCACATTGAGTTCCCAAGCTGGAACCAGAGCCTTCACCAGCGGAAAAGTTCTGAAGAGGCTCCTGATGAACTCCTTGACGGGTCTGAGACCACAGGGAAGGACGGGCTGAGACCACAGGGAAGGCCTACCCGGTGTCCTGGTGTAACAGGCTACGGTGGCCAAGTGCACCTTGATAGAGGTGTGAGCCAGTCCAGACTTGTCCATGGAAAACAGGAATGGCAAAAGCTGCGGGCCGTGACACGCAGGGGAGTGATCTTCTGCGCCGGCACCATACAGAGAATCGGCAACCGGCCTCCCACTGGGGTGCAGAAGTAGGCGCCCGAGTCCAAGGCTGGTTCAGGCCCGTTTTGGTGTCGGGGTCCTTCCCTGTAGGTGGCGCTGAGTGACACTGTCCTCCGCTACCATACACCTGTGAGCGACCCCTGGACACCTCTTGTGTCATGGAGCGGTAAGGTTGTCAATAAGGGGTATTATTTACCTTTGAGGACCTGCTGGACTTTCATCTCGAGGAACGAAAGGACGAAGACCGACGTTGCTTCAAGGTACCAAGTGAACGTGCCATCTCCATGTCCGTCTTGATCACTTGCAGGGACTCGTTGACGGTCTAGCCAAAAAGGTCCTCACCATCAAATGGCATGTCCAGCACTTTGGACAGAACGTCCGAAATGAAGTTGGTGGCTTTGAGCTATCCCTGCCGCAGAAGAGACATTCCGTTGCCCATTTGCTAGGAACATGTGTCTGCTATGTCTGCTGCCACTGTAATGGCATGGTCCAAGATCATGTCCCCTTCATGGAACAGTGCCAAAGCTTTCACTTACTTATCGTCAGGTAAGAACTCCAGAATAGGACCCAGTTTATACCACAGTTTCTGGTCATAGGGGGACGAGTGGTGGAGGTTCAGGACTGATGCGTCTTCTTCGGCGAGGCAGTGAACCAGGCTCCCTCTCTGGTGCGTTTAATAATCGGCCGAGCTGGTATAAATCTTCTCCGGCTTCTCTGGGGCTGACTGCAGGACCGTACCCTTCTTAGGGTCTCCAGGAGCTTTACCCGTTCCTCCCTCCAGAGACTTTTGGGGAGGAGCGGCCAGGGGAGTTGCCCCCATTCCAGGGTCCTTCGCAGACACCACAGCAGCTGCATCATGCCTTGGTGGCAGTGAACTCTCGAAGTAGCTTTTGCTATGACCGTGGACACCACCGATTAAGAAGTGATGGCAGTAGGGGTGGTTGCCAGCGACGCCCGTCGGCGTGGCCGCGGGCGCCGTTGATTAAGTTGTTCTTGCCGGCTGAGCTGCGATGAAGATGCCATCGCGGATGGACGTAGAGAGGGGCAACCTTTCGATCTCTCCTTCAATGTCTTATCCACCGACGGTAAGCAGAGTTTTGAAGGAGTCAAGGACTTTCTCTGGAGGGAGCACCCATCACTGGTAGGCTCACTGTAAAAGTAGTTGGTGACGGCAACCTTGTCCTTACCGCGCTGGGATTCGCAACCGCAGTGAACCCACTGGGAGCAACACGTGCTGCGTGGCTGTCTTTGGATCCTCTGGAGCGGGGCGTCCTCAAAGTACCTCATAAGTACTGCTTTGCCGTGTAAGCTGTTCGTTTCTGCCTGCCTGCCTTTCGTGGGAAATTGTGGACTTTGCTTCTGCGGACTGGCAAGAAACAAGAAACTTTCCAACAGGTGACTGTGAATTGAACATTGCAGCTGTTCCCAGCTACTATGACGTGGCCACATTAACGCCTCATTAACGCGGTTTGACACGCAAGTTTGACGCCTGTTTGTTTTTTTTATTTAGTATTGAAACTGTGACTCCGCCTTGGACTGTGGGGATTGGCTGCCGAACTGTTTCCCAAGGTGCTTTGTTATTTATTCCATTTTGCACGCGCACAGCGCGCACACGAGCAATTACTCCCAAGTACCGCTTTGCCGTTTCGCCGTGACGTCCGAGCGGCTAAAGCGAGTTACTCTCGGTTTGTGCACAAATCCCATTTCTTGTAATCCTGGTTGGGTAAGCGCTGTTTGTGATATACTTGTGGCTATCATTGTAGTATAGGGCCAACTTTGACACATTTTATTAGTTCCTAGTGACTAGCTGTTAAAACACTGCTGCTAAATGGTGTTTTCCATATATAATTTAAAATCACAGATGCCTGCGTGCCTCACTGAGTCCAAATGTAATTTTGCCCCAACCATGAGTGGCCGGACACACACAATCCCTATAGCCACTGAGGTCCAGAGTAATCTTGGAATCATTGCTACGGCCCTCGACAATTCCACCTTAATGCAGGTCGTGAGACCTGTAGAAGATACAACGGACACCTCCGTGAGGTAAGCTCCGAACGGTGCTCTTGAGTCAACCATAATGGCTAACTTCAAACTACGTGGTGTGTCGGATCAAACTATACTAGACTCCCTTAGAGGCCACGGGGTCCATTCCAAATTTAACAGGCCACCTGCCTTGTCCCCAATTCCGTTTCCAACAGACCATGGAGACATGTCGGGAATCTCAATTTACGCAAGCCAGTGGGAGTCTCCCATATCTATAATGGAAGAATTGGCCGTAATAAAAACCTTGACAGATCAGGTAGTTTGATCTATCTGTCCCCTCCTCCAGCTTACCCTCTTTTGCTTTGCGTACTCCACGCGCACCTAGCAAGACAAATCAAGACAGATGCTCTCTCCAGCCTAAATGCCCTAATTACCCCTGTGGTGTTGAACTGGCCCTAACAGCTATCAACACTTCGGTGGTAACTTTGATAAAATTATTTGAAGTTCTGGATCATAGGCTGGTGTCTCAGGCGGTGATCCTGTCAAACAAGGCATCTAAAATAAATGACAACCAAGTCCTGCTTTCTGAGCACATGTTAAAGTGTGCAGGCAATAACAGATGCACTCATATACCTGTTCTTCCGGTGTTTGAAGATGTAATCTGCACGATTGATGAACCATCAGTGATTGATGTTATAACCATTGAAAAAGACTCTTCTTACACTGATCTTTCGGTTGATCCGGGTGATCTAGGTGAGGTGGAAGTAGTTGTGCCTACTATTGATACTGAGCGACGTTTAGCAGGTAATTTATTACATACAAAAAAACCTGCAAAAACTCAGATCAAAGGCCCTTGCGCCATAGCAAAGAAATCTAAAAATATGGCAAATATCAAAGGGCCTAAAAACACTCTAAACGCGTTTTTTCAAGCGATTGGTGGAACTGTCCCATCTTCAACCAGACCTAAGAAAATCGCAACATGAGTAACATCACCCTGCCTATTTATTCTGATCTTGAAGTATGTTTCAGAATGTAGCAAGGCCAATAATTGTATGATGTTTTCAGGGAAACCTAATTTTCTTAGTTTACCCCACAGCTTGTCGCGAATGACGCAATCAAATGCTGAGCATAAATCTAACGATGCCATATAGACGTTACCTGCCTGATTTTTTTTGCAGGAATATAACTTATGCGATAAGATAATCGCATTAATGGAAGTTCCCATTTGTTTTAAAAAACCAGTTTGATTCTGCGATAAAATGTCATGTGATTTTATAAATTGTTCTAACTGATTCAAAAGCAAAATTGTGAAAACTTTGTATGAGCAATCCATTAGGGCATAGGCCTATAATTTATTGGCTCAGCCGGATTTCCCTTTTTATAAATGGGCACAATCATAGCGATGTGCCACGAATGAGGAATGGACCCTGTAGTAAAGATGTTTTCAAACTTTAAAAACAGCATTTTGGCCCAGAATAACGGATCAGCCTTAAATGCACAAGCCGGTATGCCATCAGGACCAGATGCCATAGAAAAATTGAGCTTACCTATTGCCCAGATAATATTGTCAATTAACCAATGAAAGCGAGGTAATGTGGTAACTTTTTTTACAGTGAATAAATGAGACGAAAAAGACTTCGGAAGTTTAAAATTTTCCGCAATGAAGGATACCCAGGTATTAGCAGAAATTACATTAGGTAGCGCAGTTTCTGTTATGCTCTGGCCAGGCTTTTTAAACATCTGCCAAATAGATTTGGTATTGTGTTTGCATAAGTAATATATTATTTTCTGATTATCACGTAAGTGAAGAAGTAGGCAATATCTTCTACAGTTATTACGAAATATACGTAAAATTAGTTTTTTATTGGACGTGTATTCAGGCATACAGAGCTTTTGCGCTGCAAGGTGTCTTATATCACTGTGATTTTGCTTCTTAAGCACTGCTATATGTGTGTCAAAGTGAGGTGGATGCACTATATGCTTCTTCAGGTGTCTTTCTGAAACCCGGATTAAAGAGTCTCTTATAATTATTACGATTTTCAATAGTAATACGCTCCTGTACTGTATAATCAACATCAGGGTCATAAATAGTTAGTCTATTTAGACTTTCCACTAGTTTCAGGCATAAATATTTGTTCCAGCGAATAATGCGCGGGAGACGCTCTATTTCTACGAGGGCCAATTCGGGAAAATTTGCCAACTGCATCCACGGCAGATCTATTTTAATTGAAATAACGCAGTGATCACTCAAACCCAGGTCTATGGAATCGGTCAAAGAGCACAAATTCACCAAACTCTCAGATATGACAAAAAAGTAAATTGTAGACACATGGTTGTCCCTATGCCAAGTGTATTGTAGGGTCTCTTGGTGTAATCTTATAAATCTCATATTCCAAGCCCAGAAGAAATCCTTCCATCACATGTCAGTTATAACGGCTTTTTTTTGGTTGTTTGAGGCTGAAAAAGCTTGAGTATCCTGCATATGGCCAAGACAACCTGCATTAAAATCGCCTCCAACAATAATACCCTCATACTTATTACTCACTACAACATTTTCAAAAATTGAATCAAGAATAATCATTAAATCCTCCATGTTCTGTGTCTGTCGATTGAAGTATACATTTATAAACATGACCATTTCCTTCTTTCCAGCAGTTAGTTCAATGTCTAACGCCAAAATATTAGTTGATAAATGTGATATCACATAATGGGTGTTGATCCTGTTGTTAATCAAGATTGCCAGGCCGCCAGAAGGGCGACCCATCACACACTTTATTGCAGCACTTGAAAAAACACAGTAACCACCCACCAACATTTGTTTAGTGAGCATCGTCTCCTGCAGCAAAATAATTGCTGGTTTCATGAATATATTATTTGACTTCAGTGCTGAGAAGAAGTTGCGGTACCCACATACATTCCAGGAGTATACCTGGATGCTAAGTCAACTAGCGTGATTGATTCACCATATTACTGTTTGTTACAGTATTGATTAAATTACCTATCCATGACCAATCCTTTATGTTTGAAGCAATTATTGCTAATTGAGCAATAGCATCAGAAGAGGCAGTGGAGGATGCACCAACCCTATCAGAGATATCAGACATTATCACAGGCTGGGGTGCCACATAGTTCATAAAGTGATGGGTCTTCTTCTCATCATGCAGTAAGTTCAGCTGCAACCCCAAATTGACAAATTTCCTTTTGAAATCCCATATTTGTTTTAGAATGATGGATGAGGATATCTTACAGATCATTCTTCCATTATTCACATTTGCCAATTTCACCCATTCAACATCATTCGAGTTCAGAAGTCTTAGCATAGAGATTTTGTTCAATCGTGTCTTGCCATGTATATTTGGATTACAACTCCAACCCAGAACCGTGACAGGATTCAATATCGCTGAAGCCTCTGTCTCACACGAGTAAAGGTCTCCCTTAGATTCTCCCTTTTGCGCTAAACCCTGGGCGTTCCCTCCCTATTTATCAGCTGATCAGGGATGGGAGGGACATCATTTGGATGAGTGAGCTCACAATCCATATTGGAGTCTACCTTTGTCGCCACATTGGGCTGTTTTATCTCTATCATCTTAGGCTTACTGGGGGGGGGGGCCTTTGGGTTGCCCTACATATCCCTGTGTCAACACTGCAGAGTTAGTGGCCTTCGTCTGGTTGAGAGTTTTTCTGGAGACCACCTTGATGGGATAAAAGGAGGAGAGTTGTGTTTGTTTGCACCCTGCACTTACTTGCTGGCTTGTGTGTGAAGGGAGTGCATCTAATGCATTCCCTTCTTCCGTGCAACCCACTTTCTCATTGTGTATATCCTGTTGTTGTTTGGCAATTTGTTTATTCTTGATTGTATTTGCTTTTTTCCTTTTTTTATGGCACTCCGGATCCTCATTTCCTTGAGGCAGCTGCAGAGCAAGCTTACTTTCAGCATTTAGTTGATCTAAATCTACTGCAACTTCATCAACAATCCGCCCATCATTTACGGATTCCCCATTCACACCATTATCTTTTGCATTTCTTTTTTGTTATTGTTTTCATTTTGTGGACAGGGGAGGTTTTTTGCCTTCTGAGTACGCTTTATAGCCCTTACATGTAAACGCCTCTGCTTACGGGACATGAAAGGTATTTTCTCCAAACTCAAGTCCTCTCTGTCTGACCCATTATCCACACTACCATTTGGTGGAATTGCATCTCTAAATTCCTCCTTCTGTTGAAGTTCAAGCATTTGAGCAAGTGGAGAAGGACTGTCCCCCAATGTTGCAGGACATGGATCATTGTTTTGTTCCAAGGGGAGCCCTATGTGACTGGCCAGACATGCTAAATCATCAGTAATTTTGATGAACATCTCCTCAATTCCACTCAACTTTCTACCTTGCAGGTTTTGAATTTGTGCATTAGATTCATTTTGGCTAACTGGCACCTCTTCCTTTTGTCCTAAGACCGCTTGCGAAAATGATTGTGTCAAAAACATAGCTGCATTCCCTCCAATTTCTGTTTGGGAACCCTTCATCATGGTTTCCTGTTGGTATGTTTGGGAGGCACACTCTCGGGAAGAAACTTTAGATGCTGTGTTGTTGGGAAGCACCTTACTTAAATTGACATATAACATTCCTTCTATCTTACTAATACTTGCCAGGATCTCCATGTTTGTTTGTTTGAGAGCTCTTATTTCCAAGTGAGTCAACTCGTGTACTTTGTCTAGGAGATTGAGAATTTTACTTATAAAAGAAAATTGTGAGTCCATTTTTTCTGATGAATAAGCAACAGGAGAGGGTCTTGAGAATGTATTGAGTGCAGGCTCGTAATTTATCCTTGGCGGTGTGGTTAAGTCAACAGGACTATAACACCCACCTCTTTCTTGATTATTTCTAGGGGCAATTCTTTCAGCCGCCCCTTCAGTCTCTGCTTGGAACATAGCCATCCTGAATGCTTTTAACTGGGTGACTGTCGCTGGACTAATATTTATATTACCCGTTACCTCCACGTTTTCCACTTTTAAGGCTGCATGTGGCTTATTAGAATGCTCATCTTTTTCAGTGGGAATGTGCAAATGGACATGTTCCAAGGCACCATTTCTGCCTGTTGCAAGAGTAGAAGGACCTAAAGAGAGTCGTGCCCGTTTAGATAGTTCAGTCAACACAGTAGCTCCCATCATGGAGATGTCTGAGATAGGGTCACTAGTAGGAATAGTGTTAGGATCAGAAGTAATGTCTTGCCCAACTAGTTTAACACTATCTCTCACACTTAGAAAGCTATGCTGTATAGACAATTCCCCATCAAACATTTCTCTAATTAGAAAAACATTTTTTTTAGAGGTAATATCTTCCTCTATAGTGCTCACAGCCGCACCCTCATCTAATTTGTCATCAATTACCTTCTTGCTGCTGAATTGAGGTAAGCTGGATGAAGCTTTGGTACAATCCTTACTAGCATTATGTTGCCTGTCAGTAGGATCCTCTACTTCTTTACTAAGGAGCTTTGTCTTCTCCGCAAACTTAAATGCTCCTTCCTTAATTATAGTTGTTGTGTGTTTGTTCTGTTTGCCACGACGAGTATTGCTCACCATAATGTCTATAATATACAAGATCCCAGTATAGTTTAACTTAGAAATGTGCTATTTACCTCGTGATTGAGTGTACACATATAATACACTGATATGTGAGCTACACAGGCTTACTATAGAAATAGACGTTTTACGTTGCATTCCCGAAATGCTCTCACCTTCAGATAAAGCAACGTAAATGGAATACGGCAACACGCAGGCTAATGTCTGCTAATACAGAGACACTTCTAATATGCTGCGTGTAATGTAAGCAACAAGTTACTTACCTGTAACTGTTGTTCTCCAGCGTGGGTCTGGCATGGATTCACATGCTCATGAATATTCCCCGTCGTCAGGCCGGGAATCCTCGGTATAGTATAAAATCAGTATCAGTTTCGTTTCTGATCTGTCTTTCTCAGTAGTAACCAATCACTGGTCTCTGGGTCATACTGCCCCCAGCCAATGACTGCCCTCTCTCTAAGTGAAGTGGCAGTATGACCAAGTGAAGAGCCGCAGAGGGTTAGGTGGGAGGGTTCGCATGTGAATCCATGCCAGACCCATGCTGGAGAACAACAGTTACAGGTAAGTAACTTGTTCCTTCTCCAGCATGGGGTCTGGCATGGATTCACATGCTCATGAATAGAAGAATACATAGCAGTATACACATGCACAACCACGGGAGGTGGCACAAGGCTCAATATCAAGCAACACAACAACTCAACATTAAGCAACTCTTACCTCCTCACCAGGCTCACCTTAGGCGAACAGGTTGCGCAGCACTGCCTGGCCGACTCGGGACTCCTCCCTGGAATCCCGGTCGACGCAGTAGAATCTCGTGAAGGTATGCGTCGACCTCCACGTAGCAGCCCTCCAGATGTCGAGCAGGGGCACACCAGACAGGAACGCCGTAGTAGCAGCGATCGCTCTGGTCGAATGGGCTCTCGGACGGCCGGGCAGCGGTCGGTTTGCCAACCGGTGACAGTGCATGATGCAGCCGAAGAGCCATCTGGAAATGGAAGTCTTCGAGAGAGCTTTCCCTTGATTCACAGGTCCAAAGTTCACAAACAGCTGTGATGTCTTCCGGAAACTCTTTGTGCGGTCCACGTAGAACTTCAGCGCTCTAGCTACATCTAGCGAGTGCAGAGTCCTCTCAGCCGGCGACGAAGGCGACGGGAAGAAAACTGGCAACACCAAGGGCTCGTTGAGGTGGAAGTCCGACGGCACCTTGGGCATGAAGGAGGGGTGCGTCCTCAGCACCACCCTCGTGTCGTGAAAAGTCAAGTATGGAGGCTTGCAAGACAGGGCCTGGATCTCTCCCACTCGTCGTGCACAGGTGATGGCCACGAGGAATGCTGTCTTCCACGACAGAAACTTCAACGGCACTGAATGCATAGGCTCGAATGGGGCCCCCATGAGCCTAGTTAGTACCACGTTGAACTCCCACGCAGGGGCAGGGGCCTTTTACCGACGGGAATGATCGGAACAGTCCTTTCATAAATTCCTTTACCAGACGATGAGACCACAAGGACGCCCGTCCTGTAGTTCTGGTGTAACGTGAGACGGCAGCCAGATGTACCTTGATGGAAGCGTGAGATAGGCCAGCCTTGGCCAAGGACAGTAGGTACGCCAAAACTTGGGGGGCCGTAATCCGCAGAGGGTTAATCTTCTGTGCCCGGCACCAGACAGAGAACCTCTTCCATTTGTGTCCGTAGCACTTGAGAGTTGAGGATGCCCGGGCCTTTCCAAGAACCTCTCTGCAGTCGGCCGGGATGTCGTATCCTCCAAACTCTAGTGCTGCAGGAGCCAGGCCTGCAAGTTCAGCGACTCTGGTTCGTGATGAAGAATGGTGCCTCCTTCTCTGGAGAGAAGATCCGCGTCCGTCGGCAGCTTGACTGGTGTGGACGCTGACAAGCCCAGAAGGTCCGGGAACCAGATCTGCCTCGGCCACGCCGGTGCGACGAGGATCATCCTGCACCGGGACCTCTTGAGCTGGTTGACGAGCCGGAGTAGCAACGGCAACGGCGGGAATGCATAAAGGAACAGGCCGTCCCAGGGTAACGAGAACGCATCGCCCATGCTCCTCGGTTGGGGAAACCTGCTGACGAACCTCCGGCACTTGGAGTTCGCCGCCGTCGCAAAGAGATCGATCTGGGGTTCGCCCCATCGTCGGAAGAGTCGGTCCACTTGATCCGGGCGCAGTTCCCACTCGTGGCACGAGCGCAGCTCCCTGCTGAGTGAGTCGGCGATGGTGTTTTTTATCCCTGCCAGATGAAAGGGTACCAGAAACATCCCTTGGGCGATGGCCCAATGCCACAGATCCTGGGCTTCCTTGGACAGGGCAGGGGATCTGGTTCCGCCCTGCTTCCGAATGTAAAACATCGTGGTGGTGTTGTCGGTGAAGATCCTCACCACCTTGCCCTTGAGGGACGGAAGGAAGGACCTGAGGGCCCGGAACACTGCGCGGGGCTCCAAGATGTTGATGTGGAGAGTCTTCTCCTCCGAGCACCAAAGGCCTCTCGCATGGAGGCCCCCGGTGTGCGCTCCCCAACCTTCCAGGGAGGCATCCGTCATCACCGTCACCTGGTGGGCCGGGGCTAGGAAGCCTGTTCCCGCTGTCAGATGAGCGCGGACACCCCACCATCGTATCGCCTGACGGAACGTTACGTCGAGCGAGATCCTGTCCTCGAAGCTTCCCGTCGTCTGGATCCAGTGGGCGTCGAGGAATTCTTGCAAGGACCGCATCCGAAGTCTGCAATGGGGCACCAGATAAATGCAGGAGGACATCATTCCGAGGAGGGACTTGATAGACCTCACTCTGGCCACATCTGTGGCCAGTAGACGTTGCACCTTTCCTAGGATGGTCCTTATCCTTTCCTCCGACGGCGAGGCCCGCCGCGCCACTGTGTCGAGCTGTGCTCCCAGAAACAGGGCGACTTGCGACGGGACCAGGTGGGATTTTGGAAAGTTTATGGAGAACCCCAGGTCCGTGAGCAGCTGGACGGACTTCGCAGTGTGTTCCACGGCGAGCTCCCTTGTCCTTGCCCGTATGAGCCAGTCGTCCAGGTAGGGGTAGACATGGATCCCTTGCAGGCGCAGCCGCGCCGCCACCGGTGCTAGGCACTTGGTGAACACCCTGGGCGCCGATTTTAATCTGAACGGGAGGGCCTTGAACTGGTAGTGTGCCCTTTGACCACGAACCTGAGGAACTTTCGGTGCCTCTTTAGAATAGGGATGTGGAAGTAAGCATCCTCCAAGTCCAACAACGACAGGAAATCGCCCTCCTCCAGCTGTCCCAGCACGTGCTGGAGGGTGACCATCCGGAACTTCTGTGCCTTGATGTATTTGTTTAGTCTTCGCAGGTCCAGGATGGGACGCCATCCTCCTGTCTTCTTCCTCACAAGGAAGTATCTTGAGTAAACTCCGGAGCCCCGAAGCCTCTTCGGGACGAGCTCGATGGCACCTTTCCTGAGCATCGCCCGTACTTCCAACAGCAGTTGAGGGACGTGATTTTCCTTCCTGGCCACGGGAGGAATGCAGGGGCACCTCTTCTGGAACTCGAGGGCGTGCCCCATTGTCATGCCGCGCGGCACTTGGCGCCTGTGGAACCGCTGGCGGCGCGGACATTATTCCGCCGCACACGCTGGTAGCCCGTCATGCCCACCTGCAGCACTGCCCGTGCGTATGCACGCTGACGCGGCCCAGAGTTTGAATACAGCAGCTTCCGGGTTGCGCACGCGTTGCAACGCTTCCGGATCCCTCCGTTAGTGCTATCTGCCTTTTGCCTGCCTTTCCTCGCTCGCCCTTGTTGCAGCCTTTCCGATCTCTATCGGTTCCCGGTCCTCTTACTCCTTGTTTGCCTTCTGCCCTCCTTCTGCTACTTTCCTTCCTCCCCTCTTTCTACCCTTCTTTTTCCCGGCTCATCTCTGTTCCTGTTCTTTTACCTTATTTTCCCCTTCCTGTTTTTTCCTTCTGCCTGCCTCCTTGTGTACCAGACCTCGGCCTGTTTTCTTGGATTGCTGATTCTAATGTTTCGGATACTTTCCCCTGTGACTTCCTGTGTACCGGATCTTGGCCTGTATTTGGACTGCCTTATCTCTGTGTGCTACACCCATGGACGTGGTTCCCCTTGTGGTATTCCTTACTACGTACTGACTACCTTCCTCCGGAGCACCTACCTATCTTCCACGGAGTTCAGCTTCAGCCGACTGCATTCTCCCAGCATACCAGCTCATTCGTTAGGAGAGTCACGCAGGTCGCTCAGGGGTTTTTTGTGCCACTTGGCTTTTTCCCCTTCCCGGCGTTCCCGGGAGGAGGCATCGGGTACCCTTCTTGGGTGTCACGGTGGCTTCCTTCCGTGGGCGCCCTTACCTACACAAAAAAAAGGAGCGACCAAGAAGTCAAGGAAAGAAGGGTACAGGAAGAAGAGATGAAGGTGAGGAGTTAGGGGAGGGTGGAGAATCGGATTCTACGTTCTCTGACGAGGATATCACCGATCCCGGTGACAGTTTGAAACGCCCAATTGAAGTTGAAATGGCTACGCCACAGCAAGTACAGGAACTTGTAGCAGCAGTCCAGAGCTTAAATGTGGAAATGCAGAATCTCAAGGCTGCCAATGCCACCCTACAGCAACGGATGACGGAGAGAGAACAACCTTCCACCGATCTACCACCGCTCCCCCTTGTGTCGTGCAAGTTTGATGGCACTCCAAAGAGGGTAAAAGAGTTTTTGGATGCATACCATTTACACTTCTCTTTCCGCCCTCAGACCTTTTCCTCGGACCATGCCAAGGTGGGGTTTATTATAACACACATGTCAGGTAATGCCCTGGCATGGGCCACTCCGTTGGTGAACCTGCCGGATCCAGTTTTACAGGATTATGATGCTTTCAAGGTTTTGATGCAGCAAACCTTTCTACGTACCGAAAGCACCTTCTTGGCTTCAGAAGATCTACTTGACATCCGTCAAGGGAATTCGGATCTGCTAACCTACATTACAACATTCAAACAGGTGGCAGCTGAAGCTGGGTGGTAGGAGCAGGCTCAATATGCAATATTTCGGCGGGGTCTGAGAGAAGACTTAAAGGATGAGCTAGCCAGGATAGAAAGACCCGTATCCTTTGCTGAACTCCTTACGGCTACCCTCAGGATAGATTTCCGCCTGACCGAACGACGCATGGAAAGAAGAAAGACCAAGACAAATGCTCCCCCTCTCTTGGAAACACCCCCGTCTCCTTCAGTACCCTTCTCACGCTCCTCCAAAGAGGAGCCCATGCAAATTGGGACAGCTCGTGCTCTGCTCACCCCTGAGGAACGCAAATGGCGCAGGGACGGCTGCCAGTGGATGTACTGCGGGGCTTCCACTCATGTGTTACGAGACTGTCCGGAAGTACCACCCAGAAGGTCGGGAAACGCTCGCCCTCGGTAAGTGTTGGGACTCACTACCGGGGGGCTGGTCCAAGTCCTTACGCTTCTCTATCTGTGTCATCTCCCGAATTCCCTGAGGACTCTCGTCTTATGGTGCTCACAGTTACCCTCAAAATAGAGTCTATCGAGGTGACCACATTAGCTCTACTGGATTGTGGTGCTGCCGGCAATTTCATTGACACTCACTGGGCCAAACAAAAAGGTCTTAAAAGAATTGCCAAACAGGAAGAACAGAAGGTTGAAGGAGTGAATGGAGAGCCTTTGAGCTCAGGCATGATCACCCACACCACCGAGGAACTCACCTTGTCGATACAACAGCACACAGAAAGGATTATGTTTGACATCATCAGAGCCGCGCACTTCCCCATCATTCTGGGAATCTGCTGGCTACGCAAGCACAACCCCAGCATTGACTGGTCTAGAACTCTATTAAATTTCCAGTCTTCATTCTGTAGATCTGAGTGTTTACCCGAGCCAAGATTCGAAACTGTCAAGACTTCTAATAGTTGTGAGACCAAGTCTGTCCATTGCTTGCCCCATTACCTAAGGGAGTTCACAGAAGTTGTGACAGAAAAGATACCCATTGAACTACCTCCACACCGGCCCGAGGACTGCTGTATCGAACTAACTCCGGGAGCTCTGGTACCATTTGGCAAAATGTTTCCTCTGTCACTGGAGGAAAAGCAATTTCTCAGAGGTTATCTGTACGGTAACATGGCTAATGGGCTGATCCGACCTTCAAAGTCTCCTGCTGGAGCTTCCTTGTTTTTCGTTTCCAAGAAAGATTCGAAGGACTTAAGACCTTGCATTGATTATCGAGGCTTAAATAAAGTCACTGTTAAGGATCGCTATCCGATGCCCTTGATAACTGAGATCTTACAAGCAGTCCACGGTGCAACAATTTTTACCAAGCTTGATTTAAGGAACCCCTACCACCTTCTCCGAGTACAGAAA
This sequence comes from Ambystoma mexicanum, assembly GCF_040938575.1. Lineage (NCBI taxonomy): Eukaryota > Metazoa > Chordata > Amphibia > Caudata > Ambystomatidae > Ambystoma > Ambystoma mexicanum. The sequence continues at coordinate 740,960,163 of NC_090931.1, read as the reverse complement.
GGAGATGAATGGAAGACTGCCTTCAGGACTCCGTTCGGGCTCTTTGAGTATCAGGTCATGCCATTTGGGTTGGTGAATGCCCCTTCTGTTTTTCAACGGTTTATGGACAGACTGTTCTCCGATTTGTTGTGCCAAACCACTCTAGTGTATCTTGACGATATACTAGTATTTTCCAACAATCTCAAAGAACACGAGGAACATGTCAAGGAAGTTTTTCGTAGGCTTAAGAATAACCACTTATCAGTCAAACTTGCTAAATGTGTGTTCTCCGCTTCCTCCATTCCTTATCTGGGTTATATCTTGTCCAGTCAGGGTATCTCAATGGACCCCCACAAGGTGTCTTCTATCCTAGAATGGCCTTCACCCTCTTCAGTGAAAGAAATTCAAAGATTCATGGGTCTGGCAAACTTTTATCGTAGGTTTATACCCAATTTCTCCCAGAAGATCCTGCCCATCACTTCTCTTCTCAACAAATCTTCTGAGCCGTTCAGATGGTCGGCTGAGGCCGAGGACAGCTTTGGGGATCTTAAGAACGCCTTTTGTGCTGCACCCATACTACAACAGCCTGACAAGGAGCTGCCCTTCATCCTGGAGACCGACGCCTCTGCAGCTGCCATAGGAGCTGTCCTTCTCCAAGAGGTTCGGGGAGTAGAGCATCTAGTCGCATACTTCTTGAAGACTCTTAACGCCAGTCAAAGAAACTATTCTGTAATTGAACGAGAATTACTAGCAATGAAATCGGCTTGTGTGGAATGGCGGCATCTCCTTCAGGGAGGCAGGTATCCATTCACTATCCAGACAGATCACAAGAACTTGCAAGTCCAGAGGCAATTCGAGTGCTATAACACCCGACAGGCCCGATGGGCTCACTTGTTCGCCCAATTCGATTTTCACATTACTTATATCCCAGGAAAGCTGAATGTGTTGGCTGATTCCCTTTCACGTCGTTGTGATTACTTACCCGATTCTGAGTCTCCTCCTGAACACATGTTCCCCCGACCCAGGAGTATCGGAATGGTTTCTACGTTCCTCAGTCAGGTAAAAGAAGAATCGGGAGGGCGCTTTGAAGTTGAGAGACATCCCAAAGACTTGGCGTACGAGATTAGAGATGGTCTATACCTGGTCAAGAGTAGACTCTACCTACCCACGCCTGCCTTTCGCAAGGTGGCTTTGAACTGGTGTCACGACTCAAAACCTGCCGGCCATCGGGGCGGAACAGGTACTCTGGAATTCCTTCGTCGTCACTTCTACTGGCCTAGAATGAGGGTGGACGTGGATCGTTACGTTCAATCTTGTATTATCTGCCTCCGAAGTAAATCCCCTCGTCAATGACCTATTGGATTACTCGAACCATGTGCTGTGCCTGACGTCCCCTGGAGCACAATCTCTACTGATTTCATTGTGGATCTACCCATCTCACAGGGGTGCACATGTATAATGGTGGTGGTTGATTCGTTTACTAAGATGGCTCACTTTTCCCCTTTGCCCTGAGTTCCCACTGCAGCTAACATGGCAGAAGTATTTCTCCAAGAAGTCTTTAGATTGCACGGTATGCCCTCTAAGATCATCTCTGACAGGGGAAGTCAGTACACCTCTCATTTTTGAAAGGCTCTCTGCGAGCGGCTGGGGATTGAAAGGGCTCTCACATCGGGTTTTCATCCCCAGTCCAATGGACAAACTGAACGGCTAAATGGAACTCTTGAACAATACTTAAGGTGTTTTACTAACTCCCAACACAACTGGCACTCGTTATTGGCTCTGGCCGAATTCTCCTACAACAATTCTGTGCACTCAGCTCTAGGGGTCAGTCCATTTTTCTGTAATTATGGCTACCATCCTCGGTCTATTCTTCCTGTCTCCTGTCTTTCTACCAATTTACCATCTGTAGACTCCTAACTCACCCTCTTTAGAGAGATACACAAGAAGGCTAGGGAAAGCCTTCAGTCAGCGCAGGAACGCTATAGGTCCCAAGTCAACAAACATCGTCAACCCGTACCAGGTTGGGAGGTAGGTTCTAGAGTAATGCTTTCTACAAGACACTTACCTCGTTGGGCCCATCCATCCAAGCTATCCCCGAAGTTTTTAGGGCCTTATAAGATTGTACAAAGGATCAACCCTGTGGCCTTCCATCTTAAACTCCCTGCCAGCCTGAACAGAGTTCATCCTGTCTTCCATGCTTCTCAGCTTAAGCCCTTTCATGTTGATACCTGGAAACGTCAAGCAGGGAGAGTCACTGTTCCTCAGGATTCCACTCCGGAAGAATATGAGGTAGCTCAAATATGCGACTCCAGGTATCGTAGAGGCAAACTAGAATATCTTGTACAATGGAAAGGCTTCCCCTCCTCTGAGAATTCCTGGGAACCCATCTCCCATATTTCTGCCCCTACCCTGTTGCGCAAGTTTCACTTTTACCATCCAGGCAAACCAGGGGGAGGACCCCTTGGGAGGGGGCACACTGTCATGCCGCGCGGCACTTGGCGCCTGTGAAACCGCTGGCGGCGCAGACATTATTCCGCCGCACACGCTGGTAGCCCGTCACGCCCACCTGCAGCACTGCCCGTGCGTAGGCGCGCTGACGCGGCCCGGAGTTTAAATACAGCAGCTTCCGGGTTGCGTACGTGTTGCAACGCTTCCGGATCCCTCCGTTAGTGCTGTCTGCCTTTTGCCTGCCTTTCCTCGCTCGCCCTTGTTGCAGCCTTTCCGATCTCTATCGGTTCCCGGTCCTCTTACTCCTTGTTTGCCTTCTGCCCTCCTCCTTCTGCTACTTTCCTTCCTCCCCTCTCTCTACCCTTCTTTCTCCCGGCTCATCTCTGTTCCTGTTCTTTTACCTTATTTTCCCCTTCCTGTTTTTTCCTTCCGCCTGCCTCCTTGTGTACCAGACCTCGGCCTGCTTTCTTGGATTGCTGATTCTACTGTTTCGGATACTTTCCCCTGTGACTTCCCGTGTACCGGATCTTGGCCTGTATTTGGACTGCCTTATCTCTGTGTGCTACACCCATGGACTTGGTTCCCCTTGTGGTATTCCTTACTACGTACTGACTACCTTCCTCCGGAGCACCTACCTATCTTCCACGGAGTTCAGCTTCAGCCGACTGCATTCTCCCAGCATACCAGCTCATTCGTTAGGAGAGTCACGCAGGTAGCTCAGGGTTTTTTTGTGCCACTTGGCTTTTTCCCTTTCCCGGCGTTCCCGGGAGGAGGCACCGGGTACCCTTCTTGGGTGTCACAGTGGCTTCCTTCCGTGGGCGCTCTTATCTACACAAAAAAAAAGGAGCGACCAAGAAGTCAAGGAAAGAAGGGTACAGGAAGAAGAGATGAAGGTGAGGAGTTAGGGGAGGGTGGAGAATCGGATTCTACGTTCTCTGACGAGGATATCACCGATCCCGGTGACATCCAGGGCCAGGGCGTCCAGCACTCAACGGTCGGTGGAGATGGACTCCCACACGCCGACGAACTTCGTCAGCCGGCCTCCCACCGGGGTGCTTCGGCGGGGGCCCGACCCGACAGACGGTTCAATCTTGCTTGGAGGCCGCTTTGCCTCCTTTACCACCTTGGCGACGACGGCGGGATCCACCTGACTTGCCGCGTCCCCTTTAGGCCTCCTGCGACGAAGACCTTGCTGCTTCACGGTAAGTAGAGGAGCTGCTGCCGGCTCCTTTGGAGGCAGACAGTCTGCCTCCGGAGCTCCGAAAGGACGGCCGTCGCTGTTGGAGCACACCCAGCGCACGGGCCGTCTCCGTGTCCGTCTTGATCGCCTGAAGGGATTCATCAACTGCCTTGCCAAAAAGGTTGTTCTCATCGAAGGGCATGTCCAAAACCTTGGTCTGAACGTCCTGGCGGAAATCCGTCGCCCTGAGCCATCCTCGTCTCAGGCAAACGCCGTTGCCCAACTGATGAAAACCGGTGTTGCCGATGTCCGTAGCCACCGTTATGGCGTGGTCCGAGGCAATCTCACCTTCCTGCAAGATTTCCAGGGCCTCAGCCCTCTTGGCATCCGGAAGGAAGTCCAACAGAGGGGCGATCTTGAACCACAACTCCCTGTCGTAGCGGGCTACGATGGCCAGGGCGTTGGCCGCCTTGATGGTCATCGCTGCAGATGAGATGACCCGTCGTCCCATCGCATCCAGTTTCCTACCCTCGCCGTCCGGAGGGGAGGTTGAAGTCGAGGTCGATGCCCCCCCTGCTTTCTTCTTGGCCGCCGCCGAAACGACCGAGTCCGGGGTAGGTTGCGCCCTAAGGCACAAGGGGGCAGCGTCGGGGACCCGGTACTTCTTCTCGTACCGGTCCCTCTTCGCAGGAGCCGTGGCAGGGTTCTTGAGGAGGGCGAGCCCCTCATCCCAGATGTCACCAAGAAGCGGTACGGCGAGGACCGTCTTCCTTTTAGCCTCGCGCCGCTGGTAAAGGAACCCCTCCTTCTTCTTTTCCTCGGGGCAGAGCTGGAAGAGCTCGGATGCCCTGGAGATCATTGCATGGAAGGATCCAATCTCGTCGGGCGGGGACGCCCGGGCAGGGGGTGACGGGGGGCACGTCCCGTCGTCGCCTCCGTCGTCATCCGTACCCGTCGTAGTCGTGTCCATGCCTGTATCATCCCCGTGGGTAGTGGACCGGGGGGAAGGCAGAGAAGGCCGCAGAGGCGGGAGAGGAGGCCTAGGATGCGTCCTCCTCCTCTTAGGTGGTGGGCCCCCCGAAGGTCCTGGCTCCGGATCCTCTGTTGGGTCTGGCTCAGGCTCCTCCATCGGGGGAAGGGGCAACCTAGTCCTTATCTCCGAGCATAAGGACTGGATGGCTGACAAAATGGCCGCCGAGGTGTCCTGCGGCGCCGGAAACGACGGGCGCGAGGGCTCTTGAGGAGCCTCGTCTGCGTCACTGTCGCCCTCGTCGGGATCCCTCCCGATGGGCTGGGTCTCCTCCACGACTTGGATGAGCTCCTCTTCAGAGGTCGTGTCCGTATCCACGACGGCCACCACCCCTCCCCCCCCTTTCCAACGAGGACTTCATGGGGGTCTTCTCGATGGGCCTGAAAGACGACTCCCTCTGCGGTGGCAGGGAGACTCTGGTACCTAAGGGCGCCTCCACTGGTGTAGCCTCCACAGGCTGAGCCAGGGCCGCAGCGACATCCTCAATCGAGGTTCTAGCAGGGTGAATCACGGCCAACGTATGCCTGGGGCCTTCACCTTCGGGGGAGGGTCCGAGCCTCGCTCCCCCTCTGCCGGAGTCTTTGAGATCGACCGGGGCCTCTCCAGAAGCTTCACCGGGTTCTCGGACTTCCTCTTACCCGAGCCAGAGCGTTGGCTCGTGGTCGATAGCGCCGGGGAGGGTGCGCCCTGCCTGGCAGCCAAGGAGCCCGACCGTTCGGCGCTCCCGGTGCCCGCGGTGCTTAGCCTTTCGTTGGGCCCCCGTCGCCGGAACACCCTCACAGGACTTAGAAGACCGCTTGGACTTCTTCTTCTCGCCTGGCGGGCTCTTACCTTCCAGCCAGTTGGCGAGACGGAGGTGGCAATCCTTCATGGTCCGTTCCGACATGTTTCCACAAAACGCGCAGTTTTCCTTGTGCGTCTTGTCCTCATGGAGACAGTAGAGGCATAACGAATGCTTGTCGTCCTTGAAAACGTTCTGAAGTTGGCATCCAGGGCAGGTCCTGAATAGCTTTCTGGGCGTCGAGCTCCCTTTCTCCTGGGCCATGTCCGGGGTAGGCCTCAGAACTTCTGGAATCCTCCAAAAGCGTAACTCAACGAAATCTTCACCCTTGAGGGGCGTAGAAAACTCCGAAACGGATCCCCGTTGATCGGAAGTAGAAACGGTGGCGCTTGAGGCTCTTTTAACCGAAAAAATGAGAAAATCTCCTGAAAAAAGCAAGAAAACGCAGCAAAAGCTCGAGAGCTAAGCACGAGGACTCCCAACACTTGAACGTGCAGTAAAAATCTGAGGATGGCTGCCAGGGGTGGGGCTTAGGGAGAGGGCAGTCATTGGCTGGGGGCAGTATGACCCAGAGACCAGTGACTGGTTACTACTGAGAAAGACAGATCAGAAACGAAACTGATACTGATTTTTTCTATACCGAGGATTCCCGGCCTGACGACAGAGAATATTCATGAGCATGTGAATCCATGCCAGACCCCATGCTGGAGAATGACTGCGTTCGATCTTACTGCGCACGCAGTATCTCCTTTCTAAACAGAAAGAGTGCAGGCTTATATGAGCGGGTCACACGCTCCTCGCGTATGCAATCGAAAAGCCTAATCTAGCCTGCTACACTGCTGTACTGCGAGTAGCAGACAGCCCACTTCCGGCCCAATTCCTCGGAGCGCGCGCTCTCATGATTTTAAGGATTTGTTCAGAAAGGGGCGTGGCCTAAGAACAAAATAGATATAAATAGTGTATTTAGTGCCTACATTTTGTATAGAGGCCAGTAAATTATATTAGACATATATTCAGTCATACTTTAAAGTCCTTGCTCAAAGTCCATACAGAATGTAATTGAAAATCAGGAATCACGATTCCAACGGCCAGCGTTCCACAGCAGACAGCACACTTCCGCCCCACTTCCTCGGAGCGCGCGCGGAACTACTAAAACACCTAGCAGCATCCAAGAAAAAACTCCAGTGCTCCCTGTGCCAGTAACAACCTCTGGAACATTGCATACATCAGAAGATAGTGTGCGGTTAGTACCTCCACCTCACTCTCCCCTGAATCAACTGATAGATTCAATTAAACATGCAGAAGCAAAAAGTTAAACTGTGACGGTGATCAATAAAGTGCAGAACCCTGAACACTCAAAATTAACAGAGTTAAGTGCTCAAGATCCCCAAAAAAAATCTGATTCCTTTGATTTCTCCCAAAACAAGCAGATAGTGGAACACAAAGGGCAAACCATTGAGTCAACTGAAGTCATCAAAAATATGATAGAGACCTATCTGCTAGAACGTGCTTTGACACATGGATCCAACACGTGTTTTATAGGCTCTTTCAATCCCAGTCAACCTAAATCAAGCATTGCCAGCTTACCTGCTCATCCTGTGGATGGCTTTGATGAAACTAGACGCGAGCTGTAAAAAAATCTTGCGCTACAATACAATCTGATTCCCTGAAATGTGGATAGCCATTCTGCTGGTCTGACAAAATTTGAAAAAATCAATGCAGCCAAGGGACAACAACATCCACTCATTTATATTTAAGTCTAGGGAGGGTGGTTTTCCTACATACGATTTAAACAGAGTGTTTTAAATATCCTTAATGATGTATACACCTTGCAAGATATAACCTCTCATGACATTGAACAAATAGAATTTATTGCCGATAGAAATCAATCAATAGTCCGTATATGGATACCCTCAGGGTGGTTGCCAATTTAATATGGCAAGCCAAGATGCAACTGTTTGAACTGTTTTTTTTGTTAGCTGAAGATCAAGCTAGAATTGATAAAAACATTCCTATAAACATACCCAAAACAACCATCTACCAACGGTCAGAGGCAAGTGGAATTAGATGTTTGAATTCTCAAATGGCAACATACCAGTAACCATCATTGCCATCTCCAGCTAAAAAAATATTTATTGCCTGCTGGAATACAAGGGGCAATTCACATTTAAAAGCTGCCATTCTATCCTTTCCACATGTGTTTCAAATCATTGCCCTACAGGAAACATGGTTAACATGTCCACCTGTATGGGATGGCTATGATGTAGTGTTATTGCCTGCCCGAACAACTGGAGGAAGACCAGCATCTGGATTGTTGGTGGCGGTGAATTTAAACTCGGGGTTATCCATTGAGAAGTGGGATGCTGAAAGTGAACACATTTTATTGGTAAAAATTTCAGTTGGCAATTTCAAATTTGCATTAATAAATTTATATTGAAATCCTGCTGCCTTAAATGATGAGGCCTTTTATACAGGATTAAGGCGTATACTACAGCTAGTATACATTGCCAATGATATCACCTACACCATCATATTACGGGACATTAATCTGGATTGCTTGCATACAAAACGACACCACAAGCAAGTTCGGATCTGGTCTTCCTTCATGGAAGAAAGACAGTATACTATGGTAAATGGAGCCATTCAGGGTGACATCCCGGCAAAAGCAACTTGGTTTCGCAACAAACTGGAAAGTACAATAGATTAAATTTATGTTGATCAATCATTATTTCAACGTTTACAGCGCATGGAGATTATTACTTTACCATATAGTGATCACAAACTTCTGTCACTGACCATAATGGTTACCCATTCATAGGGAGAATTTTACCACTACAGGCTTAGTAATGAACATGGCAAAAAATAGGATAAGTTGGGCTGCCCCCAAGTTAACGTCTTTCATGCACAAACTAGAAAGCAACACAATATCACTTGCTCTTAGCTCCATATATAGAGTTGCTAGCCTTTTATACTTACACCCTAACAACAATGAAGAATGGTCATCCAAAACATAAGCATACATATGACTCTGAAATTGTAAGTAGACGTGCAGTTTATAAGAAACAGAGAAGACCGCTCTTAGCCTTGGGCTTCCCGGAATGTCAACTGGCCTTGAAGAATGCAAAGAACACATACAAGAACTTGCTCAAATCACATAAATATCTATTATTACAACACGATGGGGAGTGTATGGAACTAGCAATGGCAAATAAAAACTCTGCAGAGATGTGGCAGCTCTAAAATGGTCAAACATCTGACAAGCAAGTAGAGGCACAACTTAACATGATAAATGAAGCCAAGTGGATTGAACACTATACCTCTTTATACAACGATCCAAGCTTCATTTCAACAACATATACCTCCCAGGATAACTCAAAATGGCAATTGAACTTTGCGATATCAGACATTGAAGACTTAATTCCACATGGAAGCTCATCTAGAGCTGCTGGTCCAGATGGATTTACCAATTATTTGTTTAAGAACAACCCAGTTCAATGGGTACAGATCTTATATAACATTTTTAAAACCATAATAAGAACACAACAAGTGCCAATGACATGGAAAACCTCCCTGATTATACCAATATTCAAAAAGGGCGACCATATATCATCACTGAACTATCGGCCAATTGCGCTGCTAGGTGTGCCTGGGAAAAACTTTACTAAATGGGTACTGAAAGACTTTAATAATTGGACACTTGCTAACAACCTATGTGACCCAAACCAGACTGGTTTATATAAAACATCTACTTTATGCAGATGACCTTGTTTTAATTTCAAAAACATAAATGGGTCTCCAAACATTGTTGTCAGCTTTTCAGGAATATATGCAAAACAACAAACTCAAAATAAATCATGATAAAACACAGGTGGTTCAATATTTTCCAGCGAAAGTAGTTCGGAGGCATTTTTCTTGGATGGTAAACAAAGTACAATTGCAAATAGTTACTATATATATTTATTTGGGCACATGTTTTGAAGGAGTTTCAAACTCAAAGAGTCAATTTAATTGTATTGAGAGGAAAATCAATACTGCCATATGTAAGACACAAATCATAATGCGTAGGTATGGGAAGTTCTCTCTCAAACCAGCATGGGCATTTTGAAAACAGAAGGCAGTACCAGCCATCTTGTATGGCCTAGAAGCCTTCCCAATAATAGCTGCTTCTCAGTTCGACAAATGGGAAATCACATTTTGGAGGAAGATTCTGCATATCCCGAATTGTGTTCCATACTCTTGGATAAGATATGAATTGGGGTTGGTGTCTTTGTGTGCTTTATACAATTGAAGATGTTGCTCACTGTTTCGAAAATGCTTAATGTCCACAAATGAAAACCTAGTGTTGAAAGTGCTGGCTACCTATATGTTTTAAACAAAGCATTCTTTCATGGTTAAATGGGTACATCATGTATGCAACATTCTAACTAAGAATGACATCAGTATTGAGTTGCTGGTTTTGAATCCGGACAAAGCGAAAAGAAAGTTACATGACATAGACTGGATTTCCACATGTGACAGCTGTGTAACCTATAAAGATGGCAATGCTAGTAGGTTTCCTCCAAAAAAACTGCAGACGTTGCCTTCCTAGCGAGTATCATTGCCACATTATAGACAGTCAATCTTAAGTCTACGTTTCAATTTGTGGCCTGTAAAGGAAATTTTGGTTAAACGTCGTTTGTTGGAACCCGATGCAAATGTGTGCCGGTTTTCTAATGATGCAAACAACCCAGAAACTCTAGAACACTTGGTCACACAATGTTTGGCATTGAGTCACTTAAGGCAAATCCATTATGATAAACATTGCAGGTTTTTGGGTAACTTACAATATAGTGCATGTTGGGCAATGCACAATTAGTGCTTCAGATAGCAACCATTAATTTTCTGGCCAGCCTGCGAATAGAAGCACCTTAAATAACATCACTAAGCAACCTATTAGTCAATAGTCAACATGGGAGATTGTCAGATTTTGTTCTGGAGGGCACATTGAACAATCCATGCTGATTAAGGATATTTGTTGGTTGCCTGGGGGAGCTTTGTGCATTGGAAAAAATGAGAAGTTTCCAAGAGCACTGTGTTTTGCAAAACATTTTCAATGTAATACTTGTTTTCTTTTATGTTGTCAAACGAGTTATGTTTTAAAGAACGTGATATATGTTGTACAGGAGTTGAGTTAATGGAAAGAATTTTATAATTTGTATCTGTTATTTTATATCTTTGTATGATTTGTTAAAGGTTGATTAATTTCAACCAAAACAATAAACATAAAAAACAATGTCTGTCTCCCTGCTTGCTCCATCAGTTCCCCTAACTTAATCTGTGCCCCCAAATAGCTCCTCTCCACCACTCTGCTGTCATGGCCCATCAGGTGGAGTAGTCACAGGAGTATTCTAGGAACACATCCTCCTAGCCACTCAGCTGAAATTCCTGGCCCATGTTTCAAAATATTTCAGGAGTATTTCGCGTTTCATTCCTTTGATCTAGGACAGGTCCCCAGAGGAGCGGCTGGCCTTTATTTCCCATTACAAGTACTCTGAAATGCACGAGTCAAGAGAGAGTTGACCCGCCAGAACATCCTTTGGTGGAATAGGCTCGATATACCCTGTTCAACCATGTACAACGGATCAACATCCATACATTGGTACATGAATTGGACAGTACAACAGTGTCAGCAAGGTATAGGAAAGTTTAGCACTACAAAGGCCTTCACAACGTGGACAGGAAACGCCCCTAACCTGGAGCAAGCAGAAGAGGTCTGGTTGGAACAACTCATGAGGCTCTCGGGGAGGGTAGCATAAAGGGCGCAAAGGTTTCACTTTCACCCTGCTTGAGATTATTAACAGCTGTTGCAAACGGCCCAAGTGGGTAAATGCCACACAGGTGGAACAACTGGGTACTGTGCTTTGTCACGGAAAGCCTGCACCTTAAATTAAGTGAAATATCTTCTGTGGGAATAAAAATCAGATCCTGCAAGAGGACAAAATGGTGGTGGATCCACCCTAATAAGGGTTGCCCTGACCACTCCTTCCGATGACGTCAGAAAGGGAAGTTCTGAGGAGCCTGACCTGGCAGACAGTAAAGAGAAGCCATTGGATTGGGGGTCTCTAAGTTGACCGGCACCAGTGTTCCCATGCGGTTCTCCACACTACCACCCCTTTTGGCAATAATGTTGGTGGGAGATTTGCATGACAACTATACGCCTAAACTATTGCAAAAGAGTACAGATAGGGAGGAATGGCATATGAGGAGGGACACAGAGGAATGACATATGAGGAAGGGCACATAGTCTATAGGTGTTTGCTTATGAGCTCACTCATTGCCCATGGGCATGCTAATCCCTTTGACCAGTCCTACCCATTCATGCCTCTACTTCACCAAATGACTGCCTTATGGGAACTCTTTGAGCTCGCTTTAATCATGGCTTTGAAGGCAAGTCCCTGAACGCTCACACCAGAGAGAATACAACCCGCTACGGAAGTCGATCTTGTAAGGATAACAGGTTTTAATCTCATATGCAGATGAGAGCAAAAGTAAAGAACTCTGCTGCTAAAAACATTCTGCCGAAAAAAAGTAGTACAAGCAGAATCTTATAAAGAAAAACAATACATAGGGTAAAATCCAACGCGGCTGGTTGGTGTGCCCTATACAGGATCTGTCTTCCCCACATGGGATGCTAGGCCATTGGTTCCAGCCCATTCCCTAAGAAGGGTGCTGCAGTGATCATCTTCTTCTCACGTCGAAGGTCAGAAAACATATTAATTATACTACTACCATACAAAAAATGTATCACTCGTACTATGCACTTGGCAGACCTTAAGATGGGCACAAAGGAGGTTGTGGGGCACTCTAACCTTCACAAACACACATTTCACTCATTCCCTTCCCACGCTATCCATCTCCAAGGTCTCCACCCTCGTTTTGAACTATAATGTATCCCTCCCAGCACCTCGCAATACAAATCACACGATTGTCGCTTCAGCAATGTGCCCTGTCCGTCATCTTTGAATATCTCAGGACTTATTACTTTGAGGTTGGCGGTCAAAGGGCACCTGGTGCCATGGAATTCAGAGGTCTTACGTTTTGGTCAGTTTTATGGGCTTTAACTCGTGGTAACCTGGTGATGGGTCGGGTCATGCTGTGGCCAATGTGAGATAACATGCACACCAGGCGCCGGTCTGTGATCGCAGTCTTGTAGGGCACATTCCTCTCTAACATCTTTGCAACACTGTTAGGACTCAGAATAGGTGTTGTAGCGGTTGGGGGTGTGGGCTGTTCTCATGGGAGCTCGGTCATGGCTGGGGATTTCTCTTGTTTCGCGGTCTGGATCTAGTGCATGCAATGCCGCATTTACTGTGCAGGCCTTCCCTTCTACCTATGGTTACTAATATGTATGCAAAAATAGCGATGCTGCTCACGCCCTACGCTACACTATGGGGGTTAATTATATTTGATTATATTGAAGTGGGGTCCTTTTATATTGTGAGGCGGTCCTCTCACTATCCCCGCTACCTCCTGGCCCATCATAGTGCTTCCAATGCATCACGCCTCACACTAAAGTGCTTCAGGGGTAGGGCGGAGCTGCCCCCTTTCCAACACCGTATCATTAGACTCTGCGCTCGAAGTGCCTGCCAAGGTTTTTTTCTAAGAAGTCTTCTTAGAGTTAATGACTTAATTGGAGTTGTAAACACGCTGCTGGTATAATAAAAAACATCCTACCAGGCCTGCCTTCAGCTATTCCATTTATAAGCACTCTGCATGTCCTTCACTGAAGTCCACCATCGTTTTTCAGGCAATTCTTACAAGTTGTGCAGGAGGAAGAGTGGGGCATCCAAAAACAATGGATGGAGTCCTCTTACCTGCAGCTGTAAAAACCTGCCTGTATATGTTAATAAAAAGTAATTGATCTGGTCTAGTCTTAGGATTTAAAATGCAAAAAGGCAGTTGAAAAATGGTAAACACGTTTTTTGAGGCTCAGATAGGTTCAGGGTGAGGTTAATTTAAAATCCCAGGAGCACATACCTGATCACAAAATCCTTGTATCACAAGGAATGGGAAGAGTGAATTTAGTGCAACCTAGGTGAAGGACTTCTGGTCAGCTGTGGGGTGCAAAGATTAATAGGAGAATGTTTCCTAATGCAAATTGAATGATGGATTTCCCTGGTTTTAGCTTAAAGGTTGGATAGTTTGATTAGTTCCACTGTTGAACTTTATTCATTTCGGTGACGATTCACAGGATCTTGTTACTTCTCCCCAGAGGGGAGCCCTTCCCTGTGAGGCTAGAGGGGTGAGCCCGCTACGCAACATTACCCCTAAGGGTGGCGGAAAAGCAGGACCTCACAGGGAGAGACTCTCCACTTGGGGACAAGGACTCCAGCTCCGTCCAGGAACTCTCTAGAGCCCTTTAATGAGGAGTTGACAAGAACATCTGAAGACCCCTTAAAAGTCACTGAACAATGCAGAGTGTGCAGTGGTTGGCAGCCAACCGCACTGTGATCAAGAAGTTAGACCAAGGAGCCATGAGTCCTCAAGGGAAAAACAAAAGACTATGCGTCTACACTTGGGAGGACCCACCGTGGTCTAACAAAAACAAAAGATGAACCAGTGAAGTTTGTCACTGGAGTACGGGAAGTTCGAACTAGGGCTGAGCAAGAAGCCAGGAGACGCTGATATGTGATGAGCGGAGAGGACGCTGGCAAACGGAAGAAGCAGACCGGGGCAGACAGAAGAACTGGAGGCAGTGGCATCGCCCAGAGAGGGAGGACTGTGTGGTCCTCGAACAGTGCTGAGATTGTACCAGGAAGGGCTCAGCAGAGCTGAAGAAAGAAGAAGCAAACGACCAAAGCGGTTGCACAGAAACTGGAACCTGACACCACAGGAAGAACCAGTGACGCCTACTCAAATCAAAAGAGGTAACAGGAACGGCGGGAGAGCCGGGTGGGGGACAGAACAGCGAGAGAGAGTGAAGATTACCAAGGGACCAATAATACACGTCCCAGTGTATGTCAATATTGTAAAGACAATGTAGACTGTCAAGGGACCAGTCAGACCCGTCCCAGTAGAGAGGAATATGATAGATCAAGCAAAGAAAGCCACACAAGCCATCCAGGTTTAATTCCAACCAAATATAGAGATGCTGCAAGGTTTAGAGAAGAGTCAGGAAACAGACCTTTCTTTGTGGAATGAATGAATTGTTTATGTAGAGAACAAGGTGAAGTCCAGGAGGGGTAAAAGCCCCCATTTGGAACTAAAAAGAACTCATGAAGAAAATTCTCAGAAGCCATCCTAAGATAGAATTGAAGGGAGTCATTCTCCTGGACCCCCCTTTTCTCTGAGTTTTCATGACCAGTGGTAGGGACAGAGTATAATAGTTTTTGACGGAGGATGGACTGTTGATTTGGATAACCTCACAGACAACGAGCACTATAATATCACTCTAGGAGGTTTTGTGTTAGGTATGGCAAACACCTTATTACTAGGGATAGATAGGCCTTTTATTTATTATTTGAATAAAACAACCTGTAAAAATGCCATCTATTGGTCTGTCTCCTTCTGGCCTATCTCTGTGGGGACTAATGTTTCTTCAGGGCATACGTGTATACCTTTCGCTCCACCCTGTGGCAAACCCTAGATGTAGCAATAGAGAGTATGTTAAAACTACAGATTATCACAGAACAGGTTTACTGGCCCCTGCATAGCAAAATAAAGAAAGGCAGCCATGATGGAAAAGTTAACCCTCAAATGACTGCTTATGAAAAGCTATCAAGCTTTCTTGTCAAATTCAATGGGTGCCCCCACAAAGAGTAGAGTCCCTTTCTAACTGAATGGCTTGAAAGGCCCTGATGCCAGTCCTGATTCTGAATCATCTTATTGTACCATTTTACTACCTTCAGACTCCGATTTCCAGAGTCTGGAAATTCATGATGCACAGACCCAGAATCCCTAGGCTTCCTATGGATCAGAGACATGCCCCATTATCACCATGTGAGTAACCTCGCCAGGCTGGTTGCTTGGTGACTGAGCAGATCTGGTTTCTGGAAGTATTTATAGTTTTTGGAGTACAGTAATGACTGTTGCTGGTGCAGTGGGGTCTCTAGGAAGAGCAGGCCGTAACCCTTCCATAAAGTCTGCCCTCACCCCCTTTACCATTCTCTGCACCGAGCAACAGGAGGCCTGGTGCTGGGCATGTGCACCACACAGAAACTGTGTTTGTTACAGATTCTAGGCAGAAGAAATGTGTGCACATTGCATTTAATGCCGGCTGCAGTTTGACATTCGCACCACAATTCCACCTGCCAGGAACCTTCATCATTTCACATAAGTTTTGACTTTTTTTCAGTGGCTAATGTGCTTTTTTCGCAAGGGTACAGGTAGAGAATAGGGTTTGTCTATTTAGGACAGGCAGACTGGATGCTCCACTTCAGGAGCTTCTTATATAGAATCAACTTGACGGTTTTTCCTTTCTATGGCCTATTATGGGCACAGCAAAATACTCAATTTTGATGCTAATGTGGTCTAGAGTGTCCCTAATGCTGCGAGAATATATTATAACACATGTTTATGTGTAGTGCTTCTTGCTTGAACCCTCCCAATTCTAAGTGCTGTAACAAGGGTGGAAATACTACCAAATGTAATGGTACTCAATTTATGAATCTCAGAAGGATGAAGGGCTGATTAGGCTCTGCCAAGACTTGAACTTGGAAGGGGCAGGCACATGTCACAGTTGAGCATTCAACCCATTCAGCTATATACTTAGTGCAGATAAAAAGAACCATTTATCATGTGCTCCACACCCTCTCCTGGACCCCTGTTCCCTCCAGTCCTTTTTCAATACAAAATATAACATTAATTATATTGCATTTATAAGTGTGTCATTACATATTTGTCCTGCTTCTAAGCACTTTAATAAACGTGAAATAATAGGTGTTATATTAATAAGAAATGTAATCCCCACAGTGAAAGCATTACCAAAAGTTGTGGTTATGCACATGTAAGGAACAACGTGTAAATGTTAGCATCTTTTTATTTTTTTATTGATTTAGTTGCAAGCAACTTTTCAAATTAGTATACAAAATACATATCAATACAATTCATATATTATACACAATACATACAAATAAAATTCTTATATTACTCAACACAATAAATCCAATACATAATAAAAAAAGAAGAAAAAAGGAAAAATAGATCCCCTTAAGAGTGAGATCAAACTAGGTATTAATTGCCATGCCAGTGTAACCTAGACTAGTCCGTCTTCAACCAATCTTGGTACATACTCATATTTACATTTCCTTTACACATGGCAATATTATTCGTAAAAATTGAACTAGGGCAATCTGGACCCTCATACGCACATTTGTAAACAGCATTTGCCAAATTTGATCACTCTCCCACTCTGAGTGAAGCAAAAACATGTTAAAACACCTCGCTCGCACTTCATTTAAGGCATTACATTCCACCACCAGATGTTGTAGTGTTTCCTTTTGTTGTAACGATAGACAATATCTACAATCATTTTTATAACTCGTCAGCAATTTCCTTTTACAAAGCACCTCACGCATACTCCATAGATTCAATCTGAATCTTAAATAATCAGAGCGGACCTTTGGAGACGGGTACTTTAATAAATATGGCGCTGTTAAACCATACCTCTTTATCCCAAACAGCCAAATGTTGAAATCATTATACTGAGTACACCTTGACAGGTTCCTGGCCCAATCAGCTTGATACATTTTCAGCTTAGATCGTGCAGGATTCAGGACTAACAGATCTAATTAAATATCTGCTTCTGCCAAACTATTCACAACTTCATTGCTCCATATTCCTCGGAAGGTTTTACCTGATTTAACCAGAGTGTGACCTAATATTTCTAGAATGTTCCCACTCTTTAGCCCCACCAAGCATTTGCGGAAAGAAATCGCACTGTCTCCACCGTGCCTGCACGTAAAGGGATAAAGGGAGACCAAACCAAGCTCATAGTGTAGAATGGCATCGGGACGCACTTGGGGAGGCCAAGGACCTGCTTCCAATATGTTGCTTCTAAGGCATCCCAATACTGCTGTTTCCCCAGATGTCTTCCCTCTGAGCCATATAAGGTGATTGGGATCACCTTCATTTTATAGAATAATAAGATATGTTTCAGTGAGAATTTCCCAAATTTATAAATCAAAATACGGGACTGGGAAATTAGTTGCTGAAGTTTGTTCCGTGCTATAGCCTCCACAGCACTCCAGGCCTGTCGGTATTTAACAGTGACCCCAAGATATTTGTATTGTGTGACATTTAGTAGCTTGATATCCTGCAAAACCCAAGAATAGACAGACCGCATGCTCCTACCTCCGGGGCTTGCTATACTACTTAGGGTTTCAGATTTCAAAGTATTGATGACCAAATTATTAGCCACCACAAAGGCTCCCAATCGAGACAGCATGCGTTGGAGGCCATGCGGGGTCTGTGATAACAAAACCAGATCGTCCGCATATAACAAATACAGGATTTTTTGGGGCATCATTGTTTCAATTCATACATTCTTGGCCCAGATCTATAATATAAAAGTTGAATAGAAATGCAGCCAGAGCACAGCCCTGCTTTACAACCCGTTTCGTTGGAATTTCAGGAGAGAGCTTGCCGTCTATGATAATCCGCACTTTCATAGATGTTTCAGAGTGGAACAAAATTATTAAGGCCAAAAGCGATGGCGGGCACTCATATGCTTTCAGTTTTTGATACAGCAATGTTCCATCGACTGAGTCAAAGGAAGCTCTAAAATCTATGAACGCCATGTACAGAAGCTGCCTTAATACAGTCTGCTGAGCCTGGATCATGTTCAGGGCAATTATGTTTGGCACCGTTCCAAGACCCTTCAGAAATCCGGGTTGCAAGTGGTCACATAGATTTTTAGACTTCACCCATGACTGTAGCTTTCCTAAGATTAGCCGACAGTACAATTTACCAGAAACATCCAGTAAAGAGATGGGTCTATAACTGCTCGGGGCTTGCCTATCTCCCTTTTTGTAAATTGGAATGGTAATTGCTTGAGTCCATGACCCAGGTAAAGTCTGTGTTATATTTATAAGCGAAAATATTTTGAACAAAAAATTGACGCCCATAATTCCGGATGTTCTTTAAGAGCATAGTTGGATAGCCCATCAGGGCCAATGGCTTTAGAATTACTTGCTGTGTTAATTAGGTAAAGAATATCCGATAACTCAAACTTCAAATGGAAGTCCACCGCATACCGCAAGACTTCTTGGGTAGAGGAGGTCACAGGTAAGGCATATAAGGAAGTAAAGTACGCCACCCAATCATGGGTAGGAACTGCACTGGCCTGAAAAGCCAATTGAGGAGCAACAACCGCATGATTAATCACTGCCCACATTTTTGTGTTTTTGCTGGCCAGGATCTTTAACATATTCGCACCATCTTCTTGGGCGATTATTTTTGGACCATTTCCTATAGCTAGTTCTTAATTTAGTAGCTAGCTGATTTTGCAAGTATTTGTATTTGTTTTATTTATAAAGCGCAGCCAGGCCCATGGGCATACGGGCGCGTCAATTTAAATCAGGTTGCAGAACGTTACAGTTACATACAGATAAGGAGATACGTTAGTGTTACAGATACATACATGTTGCAGTTACATACAATAGACAATGGAAGATACAGTTAAATAATATAGTATAGTATTTACAATAGATACAGTACGGCAGGCAGTAAGTCTAAGGTCCGGGAAGTTAAACTGTCATTGTATCCAAGTCCTGAAGCCAGCGCTTAGTGTTGCGCTTGAATGAGTGGAAGGAGGGTTCTGATCTGAGGGAAGCAGGGAGTGTGTTCCATAGCTTTGAGGCCTGTACAGGGAAGCTAGTTCCTCCCGAGTTATGGAGTTTGAATCTCGGTATGGACATTGTGTTTGCTTGAGCTGCTCCAAGTGGTCTTGAGGACGTATGTGGGGTGAGTTGGTTAGTGTCACACCGCTTCCTACTAAGCCAAGGACACGCCCCTCCGCTTCTACTACTAAGCCAAGGACACGCCCCTCCGCTTCTACCACTAGGCCAAGGACACGCCCCTCCGCTTCTACTACTAAGCCAAGGACACGCCCCTCCGCTTCTACCACTAGGGAAAAAACACGCACCTCCACTTCTACCAGCGCCCCCCAGCACAAACGCTTAGATTCATGCACAACATTACCCACTCACGTTTCACACAACAGGGCCCGGCGTGGCATGTTTTGCGGAGCTGGTGTTTATCGCCCTTCACGGCGGTGGCAAACCAAGTGGAGACTCCTTCAATCCAGGAGCTCGCATCCTTCGCGGAGACCAGTGCTGCCCGGCACGTTACGGATCATGTGACTCTTAGTTGCCAAGCAACGCTACAACACTTTCGGTTCACTTCCACGTGATACCGTCACGTGTGTCCCTTCCAGGGATAAAAAGAGTTCGGAAACCGAAGGCGTTGCTTCACAGCTGTTTCATCTAGGATCACGTGACGCTCTCTCTTCGCTCTACGGACCTGTTCTATTGCCGACCTACGCTTGCTCCACGGATTGTCTCTGCTTAGCCCTTCTCTGACTCTGGAACTCTGGATTGCCTATTGCCAACTTACGCTTTCTCCACGGATTGTTCTTGCTTAACCCTTCACTGACTCGGGAACTTTGGATTGCCTGTTGCCGACCTATGCTTGTTACACGGATTGTTCTTGCTTAACCCTCATTGGCTCCGGAACATTTAACATCCGTTTTCTGACCTCGGACTGCCTGGATTTCTCTACAGATCACGTGTTTTCACTAGGACCTCGGTCCTACAATAGGTGGTTACCTGTTATACCTTACAGCCTTGTCCAGCTACAGGCTGAAGGTTCACGCCTCTTTCAAGTCCTCACAGGTACTCCAGTGTTTTGATATTTACATACGAGAATATTGTGTCTTGCTTTCCTACTTGCATAACCACTGTACCTTGCCTTACAGCGCTCAAGGGGTTCTTCCGGCTGTCCCGCGTCCTGGTTTGGGGACTTCCACCTGTGGCCTTAATAATCACGCTGACAGTATTTCTGGTGTTGTCAGGGTGTTTCTTGGGGACAGAGGGGTTGTTCATACTCTACACGACCAACGAACTTCGTAACAGTTAGTAAGGTAGGCTGGTGCAAGTTTGGCCCTGGCTTTGTGTGTTAGGGCAAAGGTTTTGAGAGATATTCTATGCTCTACCGGGAGCCAGTGCAGATTGCGTCTAGTCTCAGAAATATCGACTTCTTAGGGATGTTGAGGGCTGCCCTGATGGCATTATTCTGAATTACTTGTAACTTGTTAATGTTTTTGTGCCTATTACCTAAATAGAGGGTGTTACAATAATCTATTTTGGACAGAACTAAAGTTCTATTAAGTGTAATGCAATTAGGTGTGGAAATGAATGGCCTGCAGGCGGTGATAAGTTTACAAGTATAAGCGGATGATGATGCTACTGCATTAGTTTGTTTGTAGAAGGATAAGGTGGCATCAAGGTAAATGCCAAGGGTTTTAGTGTTGTTTGAGACGGTGATGGGATTGCCATCTATAGTAAATGATTTGAAGGCAGTATTTAGTTTTTTTAGTTTAGCGTGAATACCAAGGATGAGCAGCTCAGTTTTTTCGTTGTTAAGACAAAGACCATGTTGTGCCATCCATGCTTGTATTACTGCATAGATTTCGTTAAGGGTTTTGCTGCCAGTTGCATAGTCTCCAGAGATTGGAATAAATATCTGGGTGTCATCCGCATAGTTCGTATACGTGACACCCAGATAGTCAAGAATATCGGATAGGGGCTTCGTAAAGTCATAGTGCGTAGGGGATACACAAGAGCCTTGCGGAACCCACAAAGTACCAGGGAGGGTTTGGCAGTGTCAGTAGGAGAGAAGACCCTCATAGTTCTGTTCGCCAGGAAGGAGTTGATCCAAGATGTGGCTGAGTCGGAGAAATGTGCTGCAGATTTCAAATGATGGCATAGCGTTTGGTGGTTCATCAAATCAAAAGCTGCTGACAGGCCAAGCAGTAAGAGGAGTGCTAGTTTACCATTGTCTTTTAGTACTTGAATTTGGGTGGTGAGATCTATCAAGGCAGTTTCCGTGCCTTGTCTTGGTCGGAAACCGGATTGCCTTAGTCCCAATAGATAGTTAGATTCTAGATACGCCTGTATTTGCAGGTAGGCTGCTCTATCCAATATTTTTTGTAAAAAGGGTACCGTTGTTATCGGCCTATAGTTGGATGGGTTGGCTGGGTCAAGGGTTGTTTTTTTAATTAGAGGAATGACCCAAGCGTCTTTTAAGTTATCAGGCACTACCCCAGTTTTAAAGGAGGCATTGATAAGGTTAGTAATAAATGGGGCGAGTTCATGTGCTGCTGCTTTGATTATCGGGGCATGGCAGGCGTCGCCTTAGCAATTTGAGGGTTTGAGTTTCCTAATGATGTTTTCCACTTCCCAGATTGACAAGGGTGAGAAGCTGAATGGTTTACAGGTAGGCTCAATGGTGGAGGTCTTGTGAGGATATTGTTTGCATTCTGGGTCAGAAAAGAGCATTTTTTTCGCCACAGTGGGCAGGTTCTTTTTGCACTCGTCTCAGATCCGCACAAAGTTGTGTTTTCTTTGCTTTAACCGCTCTATCAAACCCATGAAGGTGGTGGGTAGGGTTCATGGACTTGTGTTTTTGCTGCTGGAACACTAGGACAACCTCAGATTGGACACTTATCACATTCTCAGGCTGTAAATCCATAACTGGTAGCCCTAATCTTAACAATCGCTCCAGCTGATATACTTCTGACTCCGACCATCAGAGTATTCCCCCTCGCATTCACCACACCAGTCCCTTTCATGGATGGAATCTTAGAGCAGCTAAGCATTGCGCGGTCAGCCCTCTTTGCTACCAGGATGTTATGATCACTCACCACAGATTTCACAACCTCAAAGCTCGAAATTACTGACCACAGGCCCTCATTCCCATAAATGTAATCTATAATTGAGTTACTTTCCCCTTTTTGCCATGTTGGGAACGGGGGGATGTCAGATTCAAACGCCCCATTAAGAACCACCAGGCCCCTCGCTTTAAACGATGAGGACCAACTTCTAAATCTCGCTTTATTGCGATTACTTAACTCAGTCAGGCAATTTAGACTCAAGTCGCCCGCCAACACCAAACCACTCACATTTGGCGCCACCGCCATCAGGTCTAGAATTGAATTTAAATCATGAAAAAACCTCTCGTCCAAAATGGCAATTGGGTTCCAGTAAACGTTGACAATTGCATACCCCATATCCCCAGCCATAACTTTCACCAACAGCATATATTTATTGGGCATCGACCACAGTTCAGAGGTCAAGCCTCTGCCCATTTTCACTGCTGTCACTAACCCTGAGGTTGGTCGTCCCAATGCCGGTTTTGCGGCTGGATTTAAGTGCACATCATGATTATCCCAGATGGGAACCGTGGTCAGCCATGTCTCTTGCAGGAGCACTATGTCACTACGGTTCAGGATACAATGGTCATTATTTAGGAGATGAGTGAACCCCCTAGTATTCCAACTTGATATAGTTACAAGGTTCCCTCCCACCCTCTCGTCACATTAGTTCTGAGGATTGAGTCGCTCATAACTTCCAGCATGTTACCATCGATTAATCCATACAAAGGCTCTGAATGAGGTCATAGTCTTAAAGCAGTATTGATTAAGTGTGACTTTTGTGATTCTTACTAAACTTCAAATATGCCCCTACAAAAATCATATCCCAGGCAGTTTATTTGCCTCCATAAGATATGTACCAATTCAATTAGTTTAGGCTATTGGGTGGCACTTGTGCCACCTATATGATGAAACGATTGCATTACAGTACAGATAGGGAGATGCATATGAGGAGGTGAAAAGAGGGTTCCTGGAATCCCCCGCCTCACCCCCATGAACATGACGGCCTGAAGAGTCAAAAATGCACTAAGTCACTCACTATTCGGCCAGGCCCCAGGAGGAACAGTGACTGACTGATATGCAGAAAGATATTCTCTCAAACAGCCATTCAAACCTTATCCAGTCAATGGCCCTCATTACGGGTCCGGCGATCCGTAAACAGTTACCGGCGCCTGGCTTGTCGGTAACACTGGGTTATTACAACCCTGGCTGCTGGAAAGTCAGGCGCCGGTAACTATGTTGTTCCCCATTCCCATAGAACTCTATGGGAGTGGGGACCATGGAAGCACCGACACGTTAATAACAGTGCTTCCGTGAAAGCCTGCGGGCGAGTGCCATTCGGAAAAACAGACCTGCCGGCGGCAGGGCACCCACCATGCAGACTTGTACTTTGCCGGTCCCGAAACAACGGTGTCGGTAAGCTTACCAGCAGAGTTGTTTCCGGACCGGCAAAGTTGCAATGAGGGCCAATGTCTTTATGGAAAAAGGGGATTCAAAATTGGTCTTGGACCCAAATGCTTTGATGGATAACGTTGACTAATGCAGAGAAACCACTGTGCTGACGTCATTAGTGACACCACGACATAGCCACATCAGTCATGAAGTGCACTCGCAACCATAAACAATGTTACACAAACACACACGTAAATACACAAAGAAAATGCTTACACAGTTCTGTAGATAGAGGACAAATACATATACATACTGTCAAAAGCTTATTTTTCTCATTAGCCAAGTGCAGAAACGCTGAACGCAAGGCAACGAAGAGATGCAGAGGAAGCTTGCAGATGCTTATGGCAACGAACCCTATGGAACTACAGGATCACATAAGGAGCCTGACAGAACCAAATACAACTATCCTCTAGGAAACATAGCATGGTGTATAAATGTAGAAATCATAGTATAAGTATATGAGGATCACATAAGGCCACAAGCTGCAGGACAAGAGTTAAGGGAAAGCAGAAACAGACAGCACAGGAAGGCCAGAGCTCACAGCCAAGGTCAGAGAAAAGCAGCACATTCCAAACCTAAAACGACTAGGGGCCATCTGCAAAAAAACAGAATAAATCCTCGTGAATTGCAGACCAGAAGAGCTTGATTCCTTGGTCCTCAACCACGTGATGCAGCCGAACTAGACAATGGTTATTCACCTGTGGTGGAAAATGAACAGTTCTCAGCACCGCAGACATGAAGTGAAACATGAACAAGTTAACAATGTTGCCACATGGAGAGCACTCTCGCGGGCAAAAGTGGTACGGCTAACAGATACATTGAGAACAGTCATTCTCACCACCTTGAAGAGGTGCACAGAGCGCTGAGAACAGAGCTGGATCCCAGGCCTGGGGAGACCAGTTCCAGCCAACCAGGGGACAGAAATCCAAGGGTGGATGGCAGAGGGCAAGGGCCAATGGTAATCCTGTGACCCTGCAACAATGTGATAGTTTCTTGGGGAAGGGGCAAGCCAGCCACCTGACATGAGAGGGCCAATTAACTAAGATCCATAGGGCCAATCTATATGGTATACCACTCTGATCACCGACCCAGAAAGTGGGATAGGTTTTTCAGGGAAGGGCCCAGGTTCTGACGATACTCTGCAACAAAAAGGTTTGACACAGGTTTGGGACTGGTGACTTTTGAATGTCATGTATGATCCCTGTCGGTTTTTGTAATAAACGACAGTCTAACTTGCCCTTAGTCGAGTCCTACGTTTGTTCTGGGGAAAGGGTTGTTGGGCCCTGGGAGCTGAATGGGTAAGCTCGTAGTAACCCCCCAGACCTCACTAACAGAGGGACACACAGGTTGGAGGTGGTGTGTGGTTATGTGCCCACCCAATAACTGCCCATGACAATGCTAATCCCTATGGCGATTCCCACGCAGTTCCTGCCCGTACCCACCCAAAACACCTCCTCATGGGCACTCTTTGTGCTCGCTTTAATCAAGTCTTGCTAACATTCTTTGCACTTGAAATGCCTGCCAGTGATTTCCAAAGCAGTCTTCTGAGAGTTAATGCCTTAATTGGGGCTGTAAATGCACTACTGGTGTAATAAAAATGTCCTAACCATCCCTTAAGCCGATTTAGAAGTACTATGTGTCCTTCACTGAAGTTCTGGTAAAAACAAACATTGGCAAAAGCCAACAGTTTTGGCTTATGTATAACTATTAGACATATGCCAGGCACAGCTATTAAATGCCCCAGTACTTGCACCATTTTGGACCTGCTACCATCAATGGGCAGTTAATACCACTATAGCAGTGCCTAGCAAGTGCCTAGCAAGTGCCTTTCCTATGCCTGCACAAAAGCCCAAACTATTGGTATTATCAATGCTTGTTATTACATCGAGGTGAAAGGTTTCCATCCCGGCCCACTTGTGCAGCATCAAAGGTATCCTCCCCGCCAATAACGTTTTTTTTTTTTTTTTTTATTTACTTGTGTATAATCAAAATAAGATTTTTACAAGGTCTCGGAGAAGAACATGAAGAAGAAGAAAAAGAATAAGAATAAGAAGAAGAAGAAGAAGAAGAAGAGGAAGAAGAAGAAGAGGAAGAAGAAGAAGAAGAAGAAACAGACCGCAAAGGAAGTAGCAAACATCAGAATAAGAAGAACAAAACTTGAAGAGCAGTTACAAAAAACATTCAACCAACGGAATTGGTCAGGATTTGATCTTTTTTAAAGCAATGTCAAGCAGCTTTGCCGTTGCAATAGTCCATTTTGTTTTTTCCCTGGCCAACAAACGATTCCAACATACTACTTCTTCTGCGATGGTAAGGCCTGCACATAAAGGTGTCAGGTACGCAAACCTCTCTTGCCTCATTTGTGGACATTGCATCAAAAGATGCCTTAGAGTTTCTTTTTGGTTCGGTGTCTCACATAGTCTGCACTCATTATTATTGTTAGTCGATAGTTTGATGGCTAAAATTTCATGTGTTAATAGCAGGTTCAGGCGGGCTCTCATGAATGTTTTTATCAGCAGCTTGTTGGGAGATTTAGTGCAGTATGACAAAGGGACTTTAACTTTATTGAAGGTCGTTGGCAGATGTTTTAGAAGTTTGTTGGCTTCTGCTTTCTCAATAGTTGCAATCCAGTCTTGGCTTTCCATTTTGAATTTGACTCTTTGAGGATTTGTTTTCAGGTCATCTTCAGTGCAGGCTATGTCACTCAATTTGGCTTTTTGGGCTACCGCCCGTGTTTTGAGTATTTTACAGCGGTGATTTTGATCTCTTAAGCAATCAACTGGTAGGTAGACTGTCTGGCAGCAGGGTTTTCCTAAATAGTTGCATGGTACTCTGCTCTACTGTGAAAGAAGACCAAGTTCCCGCCAGATTGCTGCCATATAGGTAGATTTTGGTAGTCCCAGAACTGATTTCCACGAATGGCCTTCCCATTTACCCTTAGTGGGGACGGCATGTTTAAAGTAGCGTCCATTCCGTATGTCAGAGTAGGAACCACTTTGGCCTTATAAAACTGGATGGGCAGGAGTAATGAGAATCTGCCATATTTTTCGTCAATGGCTCTGTTTTGTGCTGTCGGATTTCTTGTTTTTTACCCAGAGGACCTGCTGCATTTCCTCCTTTGCAGAGCCATCGATCAAGACTCCCAGGTATTTGAAGTGAGACACAACTTCTATTTTGGTGGAGTCCAGAAACCAGTTCAGATTCTTTTTGTTCTTTGGAGGGTGTTTTTCCAAAACCAGAATTTTTGTCTTTGATTTGTTAATTTCAAGGTTGTTAGCCTCTATGTATTGCGCAAGATTTGTTAGCTGACATTGCAAACCAATCTGGGTTCGATCTAATAAAATCAAATCGTCGGCATATAAGATACACGATACAGTCTCTTTGCATATTTTAGGGGGAAAGGATCCCGTTGTGACTTCTGAGTCCCTATAATCACCCAAAAAGGCGATAAAGAGGGCTGGTGCTAGAGGGCAACCTTGTTTTACTCCACGTTCCGAGGGTATTTTGTCTGACAATAGTCCTTGACGGCTCAAATGGACACGTAGTTTGGTGTTCGTCTGAAGTGTGATCATCGGCTCTAAAATTGCAGAGGGACAGTTCCACATTTTCAGTTCACTCCACAATTTAGATCTGTCCACTTTGTGAAATGCCTGAGACAAATCTACAAAGGCTAGGAAGACTCTCGGGGCACCTGTCTTGATGTTGGATTTTATTATGTTCAGAAGTAAAATGTTCACTGTCGTACTTGCATTTTTTTGAAAGCCCATTTGGAAAGGATCTGAACTAGGTGAATTTTTCTGGCCCAGTTCTGAAAATGTTTAAGTAGCAGAGTTGCATATATCTTTCCAATAATGTCTAGGAGGGCAATGGGGCGGTAATTGACAGGGTCTTCACAGTTGCCCCACTTGAAAATTGGGACAACAACTGCTTGCGTCCAGGAGTTCGGGATTAACTTTGCTTTCCCGCACTGGGCAAAAATATTGCTAATGAAGATAATCCATTCCTGTCATGATCTCTGCTTCCAAAAGGTCAGGGTTTTCCCAACTCCCTTGGAAGCAGATCCATAACCCAGGTTCCGAGTGCCAACCAGTCCCAATTGGGACCTTTTGGACCCAGTCCTGGTGCCAGTGGCACCAGGCTCATAAATATGCCCAGTCCCAGCGCTGGAAGCGCCGGGCTCATAATGCTTGGGTGTACTTACCTGCAGCAGACCATGCTGCTTACTTGCCTGCCAGTTGAGCATCTGATCCTCTTCTGTTTGGAACTACTTTTCCTGTTGGGTGGGGCAGGAGCCACTCCCTAGGTTCAGAACACTGGAACTCTTCTGGAAAGCAGCAACTCTTTTCTTACCTAGGCGTGGCTGTGGAAGGAGACACCTAAGCACTACAGGAGGCTATTTAAACCACACCCGATGGATGAATCTTGCTTTGCGTTATTCTGCATCCTCTGCAGCAGAACGCTCATCGTGTCTTCTGCATCTGATCCTGGGCCTAAGGAAAAAGGCTTACCATCCTGAATCCAGTCTTCAGCAACACCTATAAAGACAAGAAAGAACATGTTAGCATTACGGTCTTCAGTGACAGCGCTTCACTTACCTGGTCCATCGGCTGTCACCAACGCCTCGCGCTGCATTCCGGCATCTGAAAGACAAAGGCTTACCTACTCTTCGTGCGCTCCGGAGGTCTTCGGCGCTGCATCCCGCATCTGAAAGACAAAACAAGGTGCGTTTAAAGACATTGGGGAACTTTAATACTCACGTGCCATTACTCCTTTCCACATCTAACCCAGTGGGTATTCCGGCACCCTGCAGCCGCTCCGAACTTGTACCTGCAAAATAAAAAGACAGTTAGAGCGCATCGTGAAGCAGGCAACAAGCGCTTACTTACGTGCTTCCAGGCGCTTCTATTCATCACACGGGCTCCATCTTCAACTCACTTCAGCCCGTCATCCGCCATCGCCGGAACCTTGCAAAACAAGAGACATCATTACTAAAGACTTTTAAAGACATTAGGATTACTCGAAACTTACCGTTCGTGCAGTAAACGACGGACAGCAGTCCCCTGAAGTCAAGAGGCATGCTCCCCTTATCCAGTGAAGAAACTGGTTACAGCACCCTGCCCCGAGGCAGATGGAGAGCACGGCGTTCACTTACCTAAGGTGAGAGCGTTAACCTTTGGGGTTCTACAGGAGAAGAGAAAGGGAAGAAGAGAGAGACATTCAATAACCCAGTTCATTAATCCCATATTTTCTATCTGCAGACATCTTACCCTTCGAGTCAGACATACAGTGCACAGAGGTCCAGCCCAAAGAGCCAGCCGTGTGTTACACATCACCTTTGAAGATACGGTATAGGCCCAGTCAAGACCGGCGCCTCTACGGGAATCAGGTGAGCGTTACAATTCCTCAGGGTGTTGTGTCAGATCAATATTCGTTAGGCCGTCCGGGCCTCGCGCTCTTGATGATTTAAGTTTAAGTATTGCTCCTCTAATGTCAACTTCGTTTGTTAAATCTATCCAGGGCACTTCTCGGTTAGACTCAAAAATTGCAGATCGAATTGGGGGAAAGTTGAACAGTACTGAGAAGTAATTTACCCAATTGGCTTCCGTTACTGAGTTGGAAAGCTGATTATCAGCTAAGGAATCAGATTTTTTAATTAGTGGCTAGCAGTCGCAAGATCTCTTGGTGCTAAGGGCCCTTAGCATGACCTCAGCCTCGTTTTGGTAGAGTACATCTATGGTTTTTTAGCCAGGATTTGTAGTTCTTTATCTCCTGGCACCAGGTACGCCAGGCCTCTTCTGTGTTAAGCGTAGTGGCAATTCTTTTCAGTTTCCTCAAGGTTCTTCTTTTTTCTACCACATTCTTTCCTCCCATCGTCCCCACCTTGTATTTCGTCAAGAGAGGCAGGTAGTTAGGTCTTTCTGCCTTTGTTTGAGCTGATTCATTCGATATTGCACTCCTGTATTTTTCCATTAGGTCTTTTATGTTTGATGCTGTCAAGCAAAGACGTGTTTGTTGGCCGTTTGCTTCCACATTCGGTTTATACATTTTATTCACGGGACAGGGGGAGGAAAAAGACATTGTTAACAGGTTGTGGTCGCTTTATTTAGTTGTCACGCTCACCTGGTCTCCACGGGGCGTAGGACGTAGCCGCCAGAATGATGGCAGCACTGGCGTTGCGCAGCTTGAGTGATGATGCTTGCCCGCGTCTTCTCCCTCGTTATCACTCCAGGAGGCGTTTGCCTGCAATGTCGAAACAAGATATTAGCTAACTGAATGGAGCCGGATTGGTTCCACCTCCTATAGCCTTCTGATCCCCTTCTCCTCTTCTGTATCACCTTGGAGTTTTTAATGGTAGGCTCTCCGTCCTGCAATCTCTAGCAGGGGCGCAGTATGCACAGTCTTTCCCTGGACCAAGTTACTTCACTGATCCTGCTGGGCTGTTGCGGAGTCTTGAAGAGCTGGACTCAGCAGGTAAGTCGCTATGCCAATGGATGCTTGGTATAGGTGCTTAATGTCCTTATTGCCCAAGATTTAACCAGTGTTTCTCTTATTTCAGGCACGGTCTTGAGCGGTTTTCGGATTAAGATTTGTCTCTTTGTAAGATGCTGAGCAGATTTCCTGCAGGTGAGTATTAGCGCGAGAGAGTGGTGCTGAATGTCTGTATGGATGTTTCTTTTCCGTGCGCAACTAACCTGCTGTTTCTTTTCCTTTTCTGCAGGCGTGGCGTGGCTCCAGGACGGCGATGGGAAGAACCGCTTCAACGAAATTCCTGAAGAATGCAGACCCCGGTGAGTATTGGGTGCCCATGCAGATACCTTCTTCTCTGCAGGTGCAGCGGTCCGGAGAGCAGCTGAAGACGCGGCCGATTGGATGGAATACTGCAGGTAAGGTCTTCAATGCTGTACTAACTCCTGTTCTCTTCTTTTCCTTTTCCAGGAGCCGATGGATCGGGATCTCAGGACGGGCGTGGCTGTAGAAGTTCGAGTACTGAGCAGACACGGTGAGCGTTACGCTGCAGGAGTGCAGAATAACGCGAAGGGTGTTCTGCCTGTAGGGTGTTCAGCCTTGTAAGTAGTTCCAGGTAAAATAGCCCCTCAGCCACACCCTGCAATCTCAGGTAAAGTAGTACCTCAACCACACCCAGTGTATACAGAAAGGCTCAGCCCTATTAGGCTGTGAATGTAGTCCCATGCAATTAGCACATATTATGAGCCTGGCGCCAACGGCGCCAGGACTGAGTCCAGGAAATCCTAGGACAAACTTTTGGGGCTTGATAAGCCCCTAAGGTTGCAAGTGACTTGTGTAGGCCCATAAGCGCCAGAGGTTTGGGAGTTTGTATCATGACAGCACTCCCCCCCAAGGCCACCCTAACGGTGGATTCTCCCATTGGTCCTGGTTTGCTCGGATGATTACGATGGAATCGCTTTAAAAACCGAGGAGCATGAATGTGATCACTAGGTTCCCACAATCTTTCTTTCGGTCCATATCCTTTCCAATCTATTAAGTAGAATAGTTTTGATTTGATGAATTTTGAGTCCAGAATATGCTTAACTCCAAATTCAGGTTCTCCATCAACCAGGATGGGTTTAGGTGGTTTCAATACTCAGGTCCCTGGTTGCACTGGTTTCAAAAGTGAGATGTGAAATACGGGATGAATCCGCACGTGTGGAGGCAAGTCCAATTTCACAGCTACCGGGTTAATGATGGCCTTAATGGTGTACGGACCCAAATATCTGGGGTTGAAGGTACGAGTTCCCTTTACTGGTATGTGTTTTGAGGCCAG
This sequence comes from Ambystoma mexicanum, assembly GCF_040938575.1. Lineage (NCBI taxonomy): Eukaryota > Metazoa > Chordata > Amphibia > Caudata > Ambystomatidae > Ambystoma > Ambystoma mexicanum. The sequence goes on along the minus strand of NC_090931.1, from coordinate 740,928,601 downwards.
CCAGACTTCATCTCCAACTTGGTACTTTGGGGCTTCACTTCTATGAACGTCTGCCGATTTCTTGTATCTTTCTTTATCATGTCTCAGATGGTCTGTCGCCTGTTTAAAGGCTTGGGTGATGGTAGTGTGCAAACTCCTTACAGCTGTCATTTCCAGAAGTTGAGGCGGGTCAAGATTGGAGGTTCGTGGGTGCATCCCGTTTATTGTACAGAAAGGACTCTGTCCTGTGCTAGAATGTAAAGAATTGTTATAGGCATACTCGGTTAGCCACAAAACATCTTTCCATCTGCTTTCTGTTTGGTGTAACATACATCTTAGGTATTGCTCGAAAGTTTGGTTGGTCCTCTCGGTCTGACCATCGGTTTGGGGATGGTGGATGGTAGAAAGTCTTGCATCGATTTGAGCTAACTCACAAAACTTTTTCCAGAAGCGTGAGATAAATTGACTGCCACGGTCTGAAATCAGGATGGAAGGAAATCCGTGTATTTGGACTATCTGTTCTAGGAATTCCTTAGCCAGGATTGAAGCTGAGGGTAAGCCTTTCAATGGGATGAAATGGGCCCTTTTGGAAAATAAGTCCACCACCACTAAAATGGTGTTGAATCCATTACAAGGAGGAAGATCAGTAATAAAATCAAGAGATAATGTATGCCAACGTGTAGGCGGAATCTCCAATGGTTGCAATAGGCCTGGTGCTCTCTTCTTACGGGCCTTGTTTTGTGCACAGACTCCACAAGATAGTACGAACTGCTTGATGTCCTTACGCCATGTTGGCCACCAAAAGTGCAGCTTGATTTTGGCTTCAGTTTTAGCGAATTCCAGGATGTCCTTCTACCAATGATTCGTGGTAATTTGAGATTACCTTTTCCTAAAGTTCTTTGCTAGGCAGATAGAGACGTCCACAAAATTATGGTAGATGGTTTGAGACTGAGTGGTGCATACTTTTGGTTGGCCAATCCTGCAGAATGTTACTATCAACGAGATGTGCGATTTCCTCATGGATGTCATCTAATGTTAGAGATGTTATTATTCCTAAATTTCTTCCTCCAGGAATGATGGGCACTGGGTCGCAGTTTGTGTATTCATCATCTACCCCTATACGGGACAGGGCATCCGCCTTACCATTTCGACAACCAGGTTGGTAAGTAATTACAAAGCCGAATTCAGCAAAAAATAACGCCCATCGGAGTTGGCGAGATGATTGAGCCTTCACCATCTTCAGGTACTGTAGATTGCGGTGATCTGTGATTACCGTGATCATGTGCCTTGCTCCTAAGAGATAATGCCGCCAAGCTTTGAAGGCCACCTTGATGGCCAAAAGTTCCTTGTCCGTAATGGCATAATTCAGTACTGGTGCCGTGAATTTCCGTGACCAAAAGGCCACCGGGTGAAGTTCACCTGTTTCAGGATCTCTTTGAGAGAGGACCACTTCCATTGCCAAACTGGAAGCGTCGGTCTCAACCATGTACAGTAGATCTGGACGAGGGTGTTTCAGGATTGGAGCTGGGATGAATTTTTATTTTAAGTCCTGGAAGGCTTTCTCTGCCTCCTCTGACCATTGAAAACCTTTGTTCTTTCGTAGTAAAGAGGTGATGGGATGCACAAGTTGTGAAAAGCCTGGAATGAAGCGACGATCGAAGTTTGTGAATCCAAGCATACTCTGAACTCCTTTGATTGAGGTTGGAGAAGGCCAGTTGAGGATGGCATCAACCTTTCGCAAATCCATGCGTACACCATGAGGGGTTAGGACAAATCCAAGGAACTCGACCTCAGTAACATGGAAGAAGCATTTTTCTAGTTTTGCAAATAATCTGTGTTGCCGAAGTTTGTCCAGAACAGCACGGATGTGTTTCATATGTTATTGTTCAGAAGGGGAGTATACCAGAATGTTGTCGATGTATACTACGACACACACGTCAACCAACTCTCACAGGACGTCATTCATTAAATATTGGAACACCGCTGGGGCGTTACAAAGGCCAAAGTGCATCACTTGGTATTCAAATAGCCCATATTTGGTGAGGAAGGTGGTCTTCCATTCGTCCCCTTTCTTAATTCTTACCAGGTGGTACGCTCCTCAGAGGTCTAACTTGGTGTAAATTTGGGCATCTTTAACTTGATCCAATAGTTCAGGAATCAGAGGCAAGGGGTAACGGTTTTGGACAGTGACTTGGTTCAATGCACGGTAGTCGAAGCAAGTCCTAAGGTCTCCTTCCTTCTTAGGCACGAAGAATAAGGGTGAGGCCGCCGGGACTTGGACGGGTGGATAAAACTGTTAGCCAGGTACTGGTCTAGATACCTTTATAAATGCAGATTTCAGGTTCAGTGAGCGCATAGATTCGACCTCATGGAATCTGTGCGCCTGGTATAAGGTCGATCTGACAGTCGTAACGTCTATGGGGGGGAAGAGTGTTGGCTTGATCCTTCTGGAAAACATCCTGATAGTCTTGGTATACCTGAGGTAGCGGATTAGTTAGACTCATGATCGTTGTCACGTCTTGACCAAAGGTTCTCTTGCTTGATAACAAGTATGAGCACATTCAACCGAGAAGGTCAGCCTCTTAGGACGCCAGTCGATGCAAGGATTGCGCGATTCTAGCCATGGCATTCCCAGAATTATTTGGAATAGTGGAGCCTTGATTATATCGAACACAATGGCTTCCCGATGTCCGTCTTGGCACAAAAGTGTCATCTCTGTCATTGAGTGCTTTACCGGACCCAAAGTGATCTCAGTACCGTCGACAGTGGTGACTAGGTCAGTTGTTACCTTTTCGCAAAGAGGAAGATTCATCCTTGTAGCCAATTCTTGATCCATATAATTACCGATGGGACCGCTGTCGATATATGCTCTGACTGCATGCATTCGAGACGGCTGTTGGTGACTTATGAGGATCATTGGCAAGGCTAGGTGTGAGGTCTGGGAGTCCTCCTTTTCACTCGACAAGCGGACCCCTACGCTTGTCAGGCAAGGAAGTTTTCCGGCTCTGGCTCTGCCTCAACCTTGCCAGCAACCTCTACTGCTTTCTTGGGTGGTTTCACTGGGCACTCTCGGAGAAAATGGCCGGCTGACCCGCAATACAAGCACAACTGTTGTTGTCTTCTCCTATCTCTTTCAGCCTTGCATAACGGTCCTCGCACTCCTCCAATCTGCGTGGATTTGGCCATGTCGGTGGAAGCATTTTCCTTTGGGCGCACAAATACCCGAGTGTTCATTCTAGCTCGATCTGCCTTACGATTCTGCAGTCTATGATCAAGCTGGACCACCAAGTCTATGTATTCAGCACAGTCTCTGGGTGGGTTGACAACTTGAGCTAAAACATCTTTTAACTCCCCTCTCAAACCACGGTAAAACAGTGTTGTTCTTTTGTCATTCGGCCAATCTGTTTCCACTACCAGTCTATTGAAGTTTGCGATGTACGTTAACAGATCTTGGTTGCCTTGACGCAGAGACAAGAGTTCATTATCCAATGCCTGACCTTGGGAGTGGCGGGCAAACAACTTCTCCATGTCCAGTTGGAACCTCTGGAAGTCTCGCAAGATGGGATTGTCCCGGTTGACTAGCGGTACCGACCAGTCTGCAGCGCTGCCACTGAGATCCGAAAGCACAAAGGCCACCTGAGATTGGTCATTTGGAAAGGCTCCTGGCCTGCATACGAAATGTAGACAGCACTGATTTATAAAAACCACATACCTTTTTGGGTCTCCTGCAAAGCGTTCTGGAGGTGCCAAAGGACCACCTGAACTGGATTGCTTGGTGTAGTCAGAACCGATGACCCCAATCCCGGTAACGGTGAGTGCCCCGCCTGTGATTGAAGCAGTTGTCTGGCGAGATCGTTGGTGCGATCCTTGGCTACGATCAGTTCTCTCCTCAAGGCATTGGTTTCCTGCAGCGCTGAATGCACCTCGGCCCTGAGTTCCCCCAAAAGCTGGGCTAGCTGGTCGGTCTCAGAGGTTTCCATGACGCCCAGGTAGAGAATTTTGTGTAAGGCTTTTCGTTCTGTCACGCTCACCTGGTCTCCACGGGGGCGTAGCACATAGCCGCACGAATGATGGCAGCACTGGCGTTGCGCAGCTTGAGTGATGATGCTTGATCGCGTCTTCTCCCTCGTTATCACTCCAGGAGGCATTTGCCTGCAATGTCGAAACAAGATATTAGCTAACTGAATGGAGCCGGATTGGTTCCACCTCCTATAACCTTCTGATCCCCTTCTCCTCTTCTGTCTCACCTTGGAGTTTTTAATGGTAGGTTCTCCGTCCTGCAATCTCTAGCAGGGGTGCGGTATGCACAGTCTTTCCCTGGACCAAGTTACTTCACTGATCCTGCGGGGCTGTTGCGGAGTCTTGAAGAGCTGGACTCAGCAGGTAAATCTCTATGCCAATGGATGCTTGGTATAGGTGCTTAATGTCATTATTGCCCAGGTTTTAACCTGTGTTTCTCTTTTCTTTCAGGCGTGGTCTTGAACAGTTTTCGGATGAAGATTTGTCTCTTCGTAAGATGCTGAGCTTATTTCCTGCAGGTGAGTATTAGCGCGAGAGAGTGGCGCTGAATGTCTGTATGGATGTTTCTTTTCCGTGCACGACTAACCTGCTGTTTCTTTTCCTTTTCTGCAGGCACGGCGCGGCTCCAGGACGGCGATGCCAAGAAACGCTTCAATGAAATTCCTGAAGAATGCAGACCCCGGATGAGTATTGGGTGCCCATGCAGATACCTTCTTCTCTGCAGGTGCAGCGGTCCGGAGAGCAGCTGAAGACGCAGCCGATTGGATGGAATACTGCAGGTAAGATCTTCGATGCTGTACTAACTCCTGTTCTCTTATTTTCCTTCTTTCAGGAGCTGATGGATCGGGATCTCAGGACGGGCGTGGCTGTAGAAGTTCGAGTACTGAGCAGACACGGTGAGCGTTACGCTGCAGGAGTGCAGAATAGCGCGAAGCGTGTTGTGCCTGTAGGGTATGGTTTGAATAGCCTTGTAAGTAGTTCCAGGTAAAATAGTCCCTCAGCCACACCCTGCAATCTCAGGAAAAGTAGTCCCTCAGCCACAACCAGGGTATACAGAAAGGCTCAGCCCTATTAGGCTGTGACTGTAGTACCATGCAATTAGCACATATTATGAGCCTGGCGCCAGGACTGAGTCCAGGAAATCCTAGGACAAACTTTTGGGGCTTGATAAGCCCCTACGGTTGCCAGTGACTGCGATAGGCCCATAATCTCCAGAGGTTTGGGAGTTTGTATCATGACATTAGTTCTTATGACTTCGAACGACTCTAACTTGTGGATTATGCTTCGCTTAATGATGGTGCTTGACCCGTTTAAACTATTCAGTGGTGTAGACTTCACTCTCTTTATGGATGGAAAGCGATCATGTTATTGAGGCCAGGAATTATAACTTTGATAAAGTCTAAAGATAAGCCATCAGGCCCCCCCCGTATTATTTTGCTGTGGTCGTTGTTTGATTTGAATAGCTCTTTAACTCCATTCACAAAGCCACTCAAGAAGCTAGTGATGACTATGCACTAAACTCTCTCATTAGGTGCAACTTCCTTTTAGAGGAGAACCTAATATGTGAAGAAGCGAAAAACAAGTCAGTGTGTTGGACAGGTGTACCGTCGGGCAGAAAATAGCACTTGTAGCATAAATTGATACAAACACACCTGATTAAGCCAAAACGTAAGCTCTTAATTTAATTGTCCATCGTCAGAAAACAGCGACATAAATATAAAAAGATAGCATCACATCAGAAAAGCTATTACGGGATTATGATTACGAAGCAAGTCTCTGTCCACAAAGAGCGGCAGAAGAAAATGGGCCTGCATTAATATTGAAAAATGGGTTAGCTAGACTTAGAAGGTAAGTTTCTCCTCTCCCTAGCATTTTACAAAAGTGATAAAAAAAGTGGGATCAAAACGGAAACTGGATTGGTAGGAGCAGATTCTGCTAACTATGAGTTAACACCCAGAAACTACGGGCCTCATTACAAGTTTTGCAGTGCGGTGAAAGTGGCAGTAATTCTGCATCGCAAAACTATAAGTTTGCCAGTGGGGCTCACTGATTTACCTCCAGCCAAGAGCTGGAAATAAATCTTCCCCCACCACCACAAAACTGACGATATTACTGGCACTGGTAATGCAGGTGACGGTAATGCTGCCAATCCACTCCATGGAGTCCTGTGAGACTCCATGGAGTGGGGATTTACCACCTTTTCCACCACCTGTAATATCCAGGAAATTACAGACACACCTAGAATGAGCGAAAATCTAATCCGATGGTTATTCTGTGTGGATGATTTAGTGCTGCTGTCAAAAACACCAAAAGGGCTTAATGCATTGGGCAGCTACACACACAAAAACCTCCTACAAATTAATCTGGAAAAGATCAAAGTAATGTGCTGCACTAAACCCAAAATTGTGAAAACAAATCTTTGACCTGGTCCTTGCATGATACTCTGCTAGATATTGTACACAAGTACATCTATCTCGGAGTTGATACAAATGACCAGGCGGGAGAACTCCCCTACATGGCTTCTATTACAATAAAAATTAGTACGGCTGTATATCAAGCCAAAATGGTACATGCCAAATATGGCAAATTCTCCTGCATTGCTTTAATAATAACCTATTACAACCAAAAAGTTACACCTCAGATTTTGTATGGTGCCGAAACCAAGCCTGTTCCTCCAGAGATATCTTGGTTGAAACTAGAAGGTAAATTCTGGAGACGCCTCCTATGTTTACCCAACCTTACACCAATGGCGTTGATCAGATACGAGTTGGGATTGACATGACTGAACTGTTCGTATTTATGGAAATTGTGTATGCTATTTAGAAAATGTTTATTTGCGTCTGACCCGAATCAACTCCTTCATACACTAGCTACATACATATGTTCATCTGAGAACAAGTTTATCAAGCTATGGAAAAAGACTGTTTTGATTTCCCTAGTTGAAGCCGATGTGTCAACTGACCTTTTGCTAGAGAAACCCTCTCGTGCCAAACAGAAATTCTTACAATATGACTGCATCAAAACAACACTAAAATGTAAGACATATAGAGATTTCAACAATACCCTTTCCACAACAAAAGCTTTCGCAAGATTGAGACATATCTAGCAAAATGTCCCTCCTCAGTTCATATAAATTAGTGGTTAAGATTAAATTTATGGCCAACTAAAGAGGTGTTGTCTCAACGGAATATCATCTCCAAGGAACAGAAATGTTGTTGTTTTTGCCAACAAGCCACTCAATCAGAAACTTTGAAACATCTTATTACTGAGTGTACCAGTCTTAATAAACAACGCTGCTTATATCTGAAAAGACTCTTTGAACAGTTCAAGACCTTAGACCTTGAGTCTTTCTGGCAACTAATTTTCTGCACGAATAAAGCAGCAGTGAGAATCGCAACAATGAACTTTTTATATGCACTGCAACTAGTCAATGATGATGAACCTAGATATTCATCTGATAATTCTATTTTTTTAACAGGTTGTTACTAATGACACAATATGTTGTTATGTATGGTCTGTTCCCACAGAGGGTCTTTTATACACAATTTCTTTTAAATATGTCTCTATGTTGAATGGCATTGGTTGCATTTTGTTACAGCCTCTTGTGTAACTTTTAGGTCTTGTTACACATAAATGCATGCTTTGTTGCTTAAGAAGTGCATCTAATTCACATACTAGGTTTCTATTTGTAATGTGATTATAAGTTAACATGTATCTATGTGAAATACTGGTAGAATGCACATAGCACTTTCATATATTGCATTTTTGCACATGCATCCGATATACCTGCACTATCTTTGTTTGCATTCTTATTGTTTGGCCATCTTCAGTTGGGGTTCGACTATTCAAACATTGTACTCTTTGCACTAGACACTTTATTCTAAGCACCAAGCACTTTATAATGTTGCTTTTTGCACATATGCAATGTATCTAGTACTATGATGAGATTTGCATATCTTGCACCTTATTGCGTATTTGCACATGCATTACATATTTTGTTTTTAACCCTCAACTGTAGCTGAATCTTCAGTGAAACTATTTATGTACAGCTTTGTATTATTCTGAATTGCAAACAAGGTATGACTGGATGAGAGAGCATTAAGCACCTTATGTGATTGCTGATTTTTACATAACCTATTACTTTTGCAACCAGTTTATCATTTTACATATGAGGAACTGCTTGGTATATTCTGCTATACTTCCTTTGCTTATTTGCACTTGCCATGTTTTTTAGATCTTGTGAGTGGCTAAAACAGTCACACAGAAAGGCACTGCATATACATATACAAATGCTGTGTTTTGATGTTTTCTTTCTCAGCTACTTCTGCACATGGCTCATCTGTTTTCATTGTCAGGTGGCATGTCACTAATCTGCCACTCATGAAAGATTCGCTTTTTACATAACTGAGCATATGTAGCAAACGTACATGTATACAAATTAATTATGAGAGACACTGACTATACAGTCATGCTTGTTTTATGCTCTTTGACATATGTGTGTATTAGTATCTTTTCATAATTACTGTTGTCCAAGTCTGTAGATTCACAATCTACACTTGTTTACGTACGGGAGTGCCGTTCATGTGACTGTTCTTCCTAATGATTCGTCAGTGGGAGACCAGTATTATAATGATCTTAATCCCACTTTGCTTGCCACTCCAAGAAATCCGTGTTTTGAAATGTGTTTACATCAGTGAGGCTGTTGACAATCCCAGTGTGCAATCAGAGACGAGGTACCATTTATTAGTCCCGCATTTCTGTTATGACTCTTAAATTGAACAAGCGGTTAATTAAGCGCGAAACGCGTTGTTGCCTGCTTTTCTTACTTTCCACTGCACAAACACTAAAGGACACTGTGTTGCTGTGGATACTGTGGTTGTTTCTCTTCCTGCAGTTTGGAAACTTTACTGTGCTGCTGCCCTTGGGTTTTGTCATTTTTTTGTACTTTTGTACGTGTGTTTTTCAATGTTTTACACGCCGAGGGACAAGGCGTTGGAAACAGCACTGTTGCCCGCTGTTGCAGGGTTAATGGACACCCCGCCCACAAAGGGGCTGGACAGCATGACCTTTAGGTGAGGGAGTTTGGGGGATGGCGAAAGGGCGCGCTTGGCGCCAGTTACAGTTTGACAGCTGTGAACAAAGGAATGTTTGTTGATACCCTCCGTGTGTGTGTGTGATCCTTTCGTGCCCGATCCCGGGCAACACTGGTGACGAGGACGGTCCCAGCACACAGCAGAGTCCTCTGCGCCAGCAATCCGCCCGACTTCCTCACCGCTGATCCTCCTCCCACTGGCTACAGCGATCCCGCCGCACTGGAGGCAGGCCCTCTTTCATGCGGGCAGTCCACCCATTCCTCCACCTTCTCCTTCATCGCGCCAACGATCTCGCTGAGTACATAAACTGGAATTGGGCAATCTGCCCTCCCTCCGCCTCCTCCTGCACGTGCCAGTGGTCCCGCTGGGTGCCCAACAGTGACATCGGGCAGTCCGCCCTATCTCTGCCTCCTCCCGCGGGTGTCGGCGACCCCGCTGAGCCCATCCCGCGCCGGGCAGTCCACCCATCTCCCATCTACTTCCCGCCTGAAGGGTGATCCTGTGAGCTACTAACACAATCACACCCGATCCGGCTGCGGCATGCTGCGCAGCCCCCAGCCCCCCACCCCCCATGCAGCTACACGACGGAATCCTCTGTGCACCAGGAGAGAGTGAGACACGTGGCCTCCAGGGACAACAATCGGTGAGTGGCAGTCCATACACCACTCCAAGACACCTAGAAACAGAGGCCTACAAGGGAGACTAGGCCCAACACGCCTGGAACCAATAAGGCAACGTGGTCCCGGCGCCAAAACCCAACACCGCCATTTTTGAAGGCCCATTTAAATAAGAGAATCATCACATCTAGGAGTATTACATTCCACGGCGCTCCGTGAAGGCAGTCTACGCGGCGCAAGATGAGTAATCCAACTTCACCCCAGCCAGGACATGCGGCCAAGTCCATCCAGCTAAGGATGCCGCCACCATTCTCTACAGCACCACAAGCCACCAAGGGGCCGAGTTGAACTGAGTAGATGGAAGACTTCCACCATTTTGTGAGGGGGTCAGGGGACGAGGACTCTCCGTGCATAAGAGACAATTTTCTCAACCTGGTGGGGGGGGGGGAGATAAAAACTATTGTCAAGGCAGTTCCAGCAGCTGAGCAAAATGACTTTGCAACATTGATCAGAGTTCTAGACAAACTGCTCATAATTGAGACAAATCGCGATTATGAAAGATACCTCTTCAACCAGTTCTCTCAGAAGCCGCAAGAAACGATAGACAAATTCATAACCCGCCTAAGAGTGAAAGGAGCGCACTGCCAATTTGATGAATTCTCTCTGGAAGAAGCAATACGCCTTAGAGTCATAGAGGGCTGCCTATCGCCCGCACTCAAAAAGCAGCTGTTAAAGAAACCGCTCACCAACCCCGAAGTCAGCGAGATCGCCAGCATTTTTGAAAGAGTTGATGCGCAGGCCGCATCCATGACCGGCACCAGCAACCCAAAACAGGACACAACAGAATTCATGGCCGCTCTCCAATCACCTCGCCAAAATGACAGAGGACCTCACCCCTACAGGCCACAAGCACAACAAATTCCACGTCAACAGAGACAATGTTACCGGTGCGGCATGGCATATCCACACTCAGGATCCTGCCCAGCACTGTCACAAAGGTGCACGAACTGTGGTAGAGAAGGACACTTTCAATCAGTATGCAGAGAAGGGAAGCCTTTCCCCACGATGGTGCCCCAGGCTCTGGTCAAAATGCCTTTCCGCCCAATGCCTCCACAGTATGGATCGCAAAGATACTACCAACAGAACCAACTGAGACATGTGAGAGTGGGTGACTAATATCAAGACAACGAATACGCCCAGGCACCGAAGTACACAGACGGCCGCAACATCTAACAGACGAATATGACAACCCTCCAAAAGGGTATGGCGTGGACACGCAATACTATGATCCACCAGCAACCGCGTACTATATGCAATACGACTCCCACAACCAGGACGAGTATGTCAACCTCGTGCTTGACAATGAGGAGGCCAGAGAAGCCCCGAAAATACCAATCAAAATGGAGAACTACCTTTTCCACTTCATGGTGGACTTGGGCGCCACCGTGAACATCAAGGGCGAACAAGAGTACATGAGAATCCCACGGCCACCAGTGCTTGAGCCATCACACTCCAGACAGTTCATGCGCCGTTTCCTCCTAAACGGACGCCAAGTGGACACCACCATCCACGTAATTAGATCTCTCACCAAAGGAAGATGCCTGCTTAGCTATCACACCAACTCTCACCAAGGGATAATCGAGATCCACGTAGGTGCAGGAGACACAATCACCTCCACCACAATCCGCCAGGAATCGAAGGAGCGAGTTAGGGCAATACTCCAAGAACAATCCCCAAACCTAATCTCGAAGACGGACATCGTACAAAAATTCCCAAACATATGCTCTGGTCTAGGAAAGCTCAAAGGTTCCCCAATAAAACTGCACATAGACCCCAACGTGAGACCGGTACCACAACACCTGAGAAGAATCGGTTTTCACCTTCAAGAGGCAGTGTCACGAGAACTTGAACAACTACTCGCTGATGGCATTATTGAACCAGCAACCGGACCAACTCTGTGGGTTCCCCCCTTGTCATAGTACCCAAAGATGGGGGCAAGTTACGACTGTGTGTAGACATGAGGGTGGCCAACACCGCCATCCAACGGAGACACACCCAGGCCCGTGCATAGAAGACATGATTGTACAATTAAACAATGCACGCATGTTCTCCAAACTTGATCTAAGACAAGGCTACCATCAACTGGAGTTGCACCCGGACTCCAGAGCAATCACAACCTTTGCAACTCGTGATGGCCTGTTTAGATATCGCAGACTGAATTTTGGCATCTCCTCAGCTGCTGAAATTTTTCAGGAGACGGTGCGGCAAATCATAGGCCAATACGAGGAGCGTTAAACTACAGCGACGGCATCCTCATTTTTCGTCAAAAGAGGCCCATGATGCAGCCTTGTTCGACACATGTGAAGGAATACAAGCTGCTGCCCTCACACTCAACATTGAAAAATACAGGTTCAGCAAGGCCAAGCTCACATTTTTTGGGCACGTTTTCTCCAGTGAAGGGATGATCCCTGACCCTGAGAAAGTGGACACCATCTCGAACCTCAAGGAACCACAACAGGCTGCCGATGTCTGCTCATTTCTGGGGATGGCCGGTTACTGCGCCAGGTATATACCACACTATGCATCCCTCACTGAGCCGCTCGGGAAACTCTTACAGAAGGAAGCAACGTTTGTATGGACTCCTAGATGCCAATGCGCATTCAACGACATCAAGAAAGCCCTCACGGAGGCCCACCGACTAGCCTATTTCAACCTGGACTGCACACAGAAGTGATTGTGGACACAAGTCCAGTTGGCCTGGGTGCAATTTTAGCACAGACAAGCGGAGCAGACGTCAACCCCAGACACGTGGTAGCATACGCCATGCAGAGCATTATCCACCCCGGAAACGGCCTACTCTCAGTCGGAAAAAGAAAGTCTTGCCACAGTCTGGGCATGTGAACATTTTCACAACTTTCTGATAGGGAAAAGATTTACCCTAATAACTGATCATCATGCGCTATTATCACTTTTCGGCAACCCTCACACCAAGATGCCTCTGAGGATAGAACGGTGGGGCATCCGCCTTTAGTAATACGACTATGATATCATTCATCGACCTGAGGGTGACTTAAACCCCGCCGACTACCTGTCACGACATCCGGTGGGGCCCCCACTAACGGAGAGGAGATGTCGCATATGTCAACTACGTAGCGGAAAACTCCTTACCACCAGCGCTCTCAATGGACACAGTCGCTGCAGCATCTGCCGCAGACCCAACTACCGCACTTGCCATCAGCCTGAAGTCAGCCAACAAGTGGAGAGACCACCGACGAGCAATGCTTGCCCACCCGGGGGTGTGCAGAGAAGAAATTGAGAGACTAGGAAGGGTACAAAATGAACTAGCGGTAAAAGCCACAACATCGTACTCAGGGGTTGCCGCATTATAATCCCAGCTGCTCTGAGAAAAGAAGTTGTCCACACCGCACATGAAGGACACAGAGGAGCCGAAAACACAAAGAAACAACTGAGGTGCCATGTCTGGTTCCCATTTCTAGACGCCGCGGTGGACGAATGGGTAAAGAACTGACATCCCCGGCTCCCCTGCAACATACACAAATACCAGAACGTCCATGGGAAAGAGTGGCCGTAGACTTTTCCTGACCCACGAGTCAGGTGAATACCTCCAACTTCTGATAGACGAACACTTGCGATTCCCCATAGTAAATAAAGTAGCCACCACAGCGTTCTCACAAGTAGCAGCAGTACTGGAGGAAGTACTCAGTGAATGGGGAATCCCCAAAGTGATTAAGTCGGACAACGGACCCCCCTTCTGCGGACATGAATTTGCAGCGATGGCAAACCACCTAGGGTTCAAACACATGAAGATTACACCCCGACATCCCCAAGCAAATGGGATGGCGGAACGATTTATGGCATCAAAAAAGAAGACAGTACAGAGAGCACGAATTGAAGCAAGCAACCCCCATCAAGCGTTGTGCCAGCTCCTCAGAGACTACAGAAACACGCCACATGATGCCACAAACAAGACGCCCGCTGAACTCATGGTTTGGTACGAGGTACACACTCACATCCCACGAAATCCGTCAGGGAGAGAGGGCCCAGATACAGAAATACTACAGCGAGATGCTGAAGAGAAACGGATAGCAAAGCAGGACACTGACCCCAGGCGCAGAGCGGCGCCAAAGGACTTTCAGATTGGCGACGAGGTATTGGTACAGCAACCCATGGTACACAAGACAGACCCTCAGAATACCCCGAGCCCCAAGGAACAATGGTGACAGCACAATACCAGGATAAGGTCATCACGAGGAACTGCCAACAGTTCAAACATTACATCAAAAGAGAAGAGTGCAGTCTCCCCCGAGACCCAGCACCCCAGAGCCAAGGGCGCCCAGAGACGACATGTGGTTTCCGCCGAAAGAAGATCCCAGGGAGACTGATCAAAATGAAGGGGCCCAGAATGAAAGTGGAGTAGTGGTCCGTCACGAGAGACAGCAAAGAGTTATCAAGAGACCAACACGACTGGTCGAAGAATGTTAGAGGGAAGTTTGGACATTTTGTCCGGCGGTGGTCTTGCCCGCCATTACAGGGTCAATGGACACCCCGCCCACAAAGGGGCTGGACAGCATGACGTTTGGGTGAGGGAGTTTGGGGGAAGGCGAAAGGGTGCGCTTGGCGCCAGTTACAGTTTGACAGCGGTGAATAAAGAAATGTTTGTTGATACCCTCCCTGTGTGCGTGTGATCCTTTCGTGCCCAATTCCGGGCAACGGGCACCTGCTCATTGAAGTGAAGCGCAGACAGACCTCTCTTTCTTTCTTTGGAGAGCTTTTTCTGCACTCCGGTATGAACTGGCGAATCACACGCTGAGAAAAGTGTCAGCAACTGGGTGGAGAGTCGGACGACCAGTGAATGGGCAGTTTCCCAGCATCCGAGGATGAGGGTAAACGCTTCTGCCATGGTAAGTCTGACCCACCCGGTTTCTGACTTTTACACTTTTTTTGCTTTCATGGTCATCCGTCAGAGCTTTACATCAATCCGTTATATATCGGATATTGATACATAAAGAGCGAACATTGCTTCATGTAGAGAGTTTACTACCTTCCACACAACCCTGTGCGTACTCCAGATAACGTCACAATTGTATCGCGAGAATGCTCGCAGAGAACAGGCTGTTTCCCTGTTTAGTGAGACACAGTCTGCTATCAGTACTACCAAACAAAAAGGAGCCGTTCAAGAGGTTCCAGCCAATAATGAAGTCAAATTGTTGGGAGAGTTGGAGAAACTACAAAGAAGGGAAATTAGAAAGTGGTGGGAAGGTCACTCACTCCAGAACTATATTGATGTGGGCAGAATTCCCAGAGGCTTATGTATTCTCACTAAACCATTGTTTGAAGAACAGGATCCTGCTATGCTGCAAGAATGGGGCGAATCTAGCAATACTTGTTCAGTCACCTTTTTGAACATTTTGATCAACTATGCACGCACAGATAGGCACAAGATATTGTCCAAAATTCAAGAAATTGAAGATCAACTATTGACAATCGCCCCTAGCGAAGAAGGTAAACTAATTTGCACAAATATGGAAAAGGGTTATAAGACGCTTGAAGACGATTTCAAACTAAGGAAACAAAAGAAATGTATCCATGACAAAGATGATTACGAGAAGGGAAGGGTGTTTACGTTTGCGAAACGTTTTGACACTCTTCAACAAAAATTTCCCATTAACCCGCCAATATCAGCAAATTCAATGCAGTCCGATCTATCATCTTCTGAAATTGATACGACTGAAATTGAAAATGAACAGCCTCCAAGAAAACAGAATTTTTTAGAGCAAATGAGATTGCTGGGCATAGACAGCAGAAACAGCAGCAACAAGAAAACAAGAGGCAGAGGTCGAGGCAAAACAACGGGACAAATAGGAAGAAAAAAACAAGGAGGGGACAACGCTTCAAGCACCTCAAGTCATGGAGGTTGACACGCTCTGGAACTATGAAATTATAAAAACGGAAATGGAGTGGCCGGATATGTCAATAGTTAATCTTTCATCATATTCTTTTTCCTCTGATGAGCACAAGGTACTCAAAGTGGGTCGCATCTTCTGCCCTACAGCTTCTTATGACTATGCAGAAACAAGAATTGACTTTGATACGTATATGCGAAAAGTCAGACTTAAAAAGTTCTTTACTCTGAATCCGCCCAAATATAAACCCAAAGAACCACTGCTCTGATACACACCAGTAGCTATTGAAGATATACAAACCTTTACAGATCTCATACATCTGGAATCAGAATGTCGATCACATCAAGATATTAGTGAACAAGAGTGGAATGCTATGGACATCCACATCGACTGGCCAAAGAAAAGTAAACTAAAATCCAAATCTAAGTTTAATCCTATATTCAATCCTGGAGGACACATGGAAGCTTTCCAAGACCTGGTCATTAGTGACTTGAAGAAGATCAGAAAGAGAAAAGTTTACAACAAACCAAATTTTAGTTTTCATCAACAAAGTATCTTGATGAAATTGAATACACTCTCTGACTGTATCATTAAACCCTCAGCTAGGGGACTAATATAGTCATTATGAATCGGCACAATTATATCTTAGAGGCTGAAAGACAACTGGCAGAGATTGATATGCTAAACTGGAAGGAGATCCTTCTGAAGATATGAACACCAAACTCTTTGACTTTCTCACAG
Organism: Ambystoma mexicanum; assembly: GCF_040938575.1. Lineage (NCBI taxonomy): Eukaryota > Metazoa > Chordata > Amphibia > Caudata > Ambystomatidae > Ambystoma > Ambystoma mexicanum. The sequence continues at coordinate 740,912,227 of NC_090931.1, read as the reverse complement.
TATGGAAAGCAAAGGGAATTTTTGACGATGACGTGTACATTTCTCCAACTGAGATTTCCCACAATACCCACCATCTTATTTTTTACCTAAACTACATAGAAGTATGGGAAAAGCACTGGGCAGTCCCATTGTTACTCTCTTTGGAATTCCCTACTTGAAAACATCTCAAAACTGGTGGATGAAACCTTGGTTTCTTTTGTGACTTCACTGCCCTCATACTTGAGGGACACCAAGGACGTCTAAATAAAATAGATGGTATACCATGGGACTCTACTGGCCACATTGGGTGTGGTGTCTCTTTACACGTCCATCAAACATGTTGATGGTTTACATGCTTGTGAGTATTTTCTACATACTAGATCCATGAACTATTTGCAATACGGAAAAACTATCTTGAACATGATCAAACTCTGTCGTACAAACAATACCTTTGTGTTTAACACAGAGTTTTACATTCAACTTCAAGGAACAGCCATGGGCACTACCTTTTTCCCCCCATGTCAATTTGACCATGGGTGATGGGAGAAATGTGTGGTATGGCACGCATACAACAGCAAATATACAGATACAATAGCTTTTTGGCTGTGATACATTGATGATGTATTCATCATCTGGGACTGTACTATTACAGAATGGTTGGAATTTGTAAAAATTCTGAATGCGAACCAATTGAATCTAAGATTCACCGAAAGCCACAACAAAACTGCTATCATCTTTTTGGATATTCTTGTTACAGTGGCACAAGGTGAACTCACTACATAACTACATAGAAAACCCACAAGCTCCAACATACATTTGCATTCCACAAGTAACCACCCAAAGCCTTGAAGTGGAGCATAACATATGGGGAATTCATACGGATAGGTAGGAACTGTTCCAAACTTCAAAGCTTTGACACAGAATGTGCCCGTATGGCCAACAGGTTTTCGAATCGTGGTTATATTAAAATAATTCTTGAAAGGGCCTACATTAAAGCTCGAGAGAAAGATCAAACTTCTCTCTTAACATTGAATCCAGTTTTGAGATCTGATCAAGAAGACAAAAACACACGCCTGATTTTAACTTATGGTAACGGGTCCAACAATATCCATCACATAAGTAATAAACACTGGCATGTGCTCAAACTGGATGAACATCTGAGAAATATCTTGGGTGATAGAATCAACATCACTTTTCGTAAATCTGCATCATTAAAAGATAAATTAGTGTCCAGCTATATGAAGCCCATTGTCAATACACAGGGGAAATGCTGACTAAACAAAAGCACTCCAGGCTTTCATAAATGCATGAAATGCAAGGCATGCCAGTATGCTAGTAACACTATTAGCGATCACCATCCTGTTTTAGCTACTGGCATTTAAGATTACGCCTAGGATTACCTGCAACACTGTTTATGTAGTCCACGTACTTGTCCATGTGACAAATGGTATGTTGGAAGCAATATTGGTAAATTAAAACTCAGGGTGCTCCAGCACATGCGTGCCATCAAAAAAAATATCCTATGGCAGTACAATTTAAAACAGTCCATGCTGGCAAACTGGATGGCTTTGGATACTTTGGCAGTCATTCAGTCTCCGAATTATCCATAGGGGGTAATCGTGAACTTTTGACAATTGGAGACCAAATGCATTTTAGATCTTGAGACAAGGATCCCCCAAGGGACATAACCTTTACGAGAAACTCTATACTTTTCTGGGCACTTGATGACATTTTATTATTAATTCTTGTTCCTTGTTTTTCTATATCCCTGTATGCATTATTTTAGTTCTGAATTGGTTTATTACTATATTCTTGGATTTGGGGCTCATCTACAATAGGTTCTGTTTTCTGGTCTTTTCTGGATTTGGGTATTTTTATAGTTAAATCCTTCCCTTTCTTGCTTCCCTTCTTTATTTTTTCTCTCCTGTTTTTCTTTTATTTTGACCTCTTGTCAATTGTATGGTGAAAATATTGGCTAAATGTGTTGGATTCTGGTAGATCACATTTTATTGACTTCCTCCAGGTATTTCATTTTGGGATACCTGAAGACTACAGATTGTTTTTTTCTGAATTTTTACCATCTCTTACTTTTTGGATTTTATCCTAGTTTTTTTTTTTATATGTATGGTCTGTTCCCATAGAGGGTCTTGTATACACAATTTTTTACATATGTTGCTATGTTGAATTGTATTGGTTGCATTTTGTTACAGCCGCTTGTGTAATTTTTAGGTCTTGTTACATATAAAAAACATGCTTTGTTGCTTAGGAAGTGTATGTAATCATCCACATACTAGGTTTCTATTTGTAATGTGATTATAAGTTCACATGTATCTATTTGAAATACTGGTAGAATGCACATAGCACTTTCATATATTGCATTTTTGCACATGCATCTGATATGCCTGGACTATCTTTGTTTATATTCTTATTATTTGGCTATCCTCAGTTGGGGTTCGACTATTCAAACATTGTAATTTTTGCACTAGACACTTTATTCTAAGCACTTTTATAATGTCGCTTTTTGCACCTATGCAATGTATCTAGCACTATGATGAGATTGGCATATCTTGCACCTTATTGCGTATTTGCATATGTATTACATATTTCATTTTGAACCCTCAACTGTAGCTTAATCTTCAGTGAAACTATTTACATACAGCTTTGTATTATTCTGAATTGCAAACAAGTCATGACTGGCTGAGAGAGCATTAAGCACCTTATATGACTGCTGATTTGTACATAACGTTTTACTTTTACGACCAGTATATCATTTTACACATGAGGAACTGCTTGGTATATTCTGTTATACTTCCTTTGCCTATCTGCACTTGCCATGTTTTTTAGATCTTGAGAGTGGCTAAAGCAGCCACACAGAAAGGCACTCCGTATACCTATACAAATACTGTGTATTGATGACGTTTCTATTTGATCGTTTTCTTTCTCAGCTACCTCTGCACATGGCTCATCTGTTTTCATTGTCAGAGGGCATGTTGCTAATCTGCCACTTGTGAAGGATTTGCTTTTTACATAACTGAGCATATATAGCAAACGTACATGTATACGAATTAATTATGAGACATTGACTAAATAGTCATGCTCGTTTTATCCTCTTTGCCATATGTGCGTATTAGTATGTTTTCATAATTACTGTTGTCCAAGTTTGTAGATTTACAATCTACACTTGTTTAAGTACGGGAGTGCCTTTCATGTGACTGTTATTTCTAATCATTCGATCAGTGGGAGACCAGTATTATAATGATCTTAATCCCCCTTTGCTTTCCACTCCAAGATGTCTGTGTTTTGTAATCTTTTACATCAGTGAGGCTGTTGAAAACCCTAGTGTGCAATCATAGAGACAAGGTATCATTTATTAGTCCCTCATTTGTGTTATAACCCTTTAATGTGAACAAGCGGTTAGTAAACAGCAAAATGCATCGGTTGCCTGCTTTTCTTACTTTCAACTGCACAAACAATAAGGACACTGTTTTGCTGAGGATACCATGGTTGTTTCTCTTCCTGCAGTTTGGAAACTTTACTGTGATGCTGCTCTTGGAGTGCTGTCCTTGTAATAACTATTATGCACATGCATTCTCGTTTTTCATTTGCACTCATTTTTTGATCCAGCTGAGCCCCTCAACCTATTTTTCTTCTTATTTGTTATTTTTTTGCCATTATTTATATCTTTCTACGAGTAAGCGGGTTATGTATTATAACATCTGGATGTACTGATAATGTTTATGATTTGTAACTGTTCTACTTTGATTATAAGTGGGTCCGCAATTGTAACTGACTTGATTTTATTTTTGCAAATTTTACTGTTGCAAAATTGTATCTAAAATTGTATTTCATTTTTTCGTTTTCAATGGGTTTTATTAATTGAAAAAAATATTATATTAGCTAAATCAATAAAAATATCCAGGAAATTCTGGGATATCAAGTGGTGGAAATGGTAGGTCAGTTTGCCCACATGGATACCGGCAAACTGATAATGTGTCCCTAGATGTTTAAAACTTGAATTAGCCAATAGCATCACTGGGTGAATCGGAGGTGAAGGAGTAGGCATCATCCCATCCTTCTGGCTCCTTCCTGCAAGAGAGACAGAAACCTAAGGAGCTACCTGCTTAGGTACTCATACATAGGGCCTGAAATACCCATTTCCGGCACAAATGTCGAGCAGTAATAGCGCCGAAAGTTCCCCACAGGTGTACAGTCAAATGGACACAATGAGGAATGGGGACTAACAGCGCCAAACCCGTGATCCGGTGGTAATACTGCCGGATGGGTGGGCGCTAACGCTAATAAAGTTGGCCGGTATGCCATCCGGAATACCGCCCAACTCGTGATCAGGCCCATAGGATGATAATGGTCAGGATGGTTAATTTTTTGGTAATGGAGGCTGTGAATATTCTAAAATTCCTCGAGCATGGGTTGGTGCTGTCCCTGCTCACAACGCATTGGGCAGTGTGACGAATCTGGACTATACATTCCTTCTCCTCATAAGGGAACCACCCCCTTTGAGGCTAGGGAGGTGAGCCCCCTCTGCAAGACCCTTCTTAGGGGTTTGGCCAAGTGGGACTTCACTGGGAGTGACTCCCCTCTTGGGGGCAAGGACTCCCATTCCTGCAAGAAACTCCTTGTCCAAAAAACATTATCTGCCTACATGGGAATCGGAAAGACTGTTAACCTTGTTTTGGATTTACTGAATAATTACATTTCTTCAATCTCGTTGGCTTCAGGTAAGGCTAGATTCCACCCGAACGCCACAGTCAAAGAAAAATGATACACCATTTTTGTTTGTGATGACGTTCATAAAACCACGAGGAACTTTGAATGGAGGAGAGTGAGTCCTATGCAGAGGTTCTGACGGGGAGACGTCCTGGAGGGGAGGAGCCACGCTCGACAGCAGAGCCAGCAGTAGCGTGGATAGCAAACAGATTGCTCGCTGGATGCCGGAAGGTTGGCATCCTGACCAGTGAAGAAACCAAGATCGAGAAAGAGACGGAGACAGTAAATGGACCGTCTCGCTTGGTGGCATGACCACACGGACGCCATGGTGGGTCTGAGGCCAGTTAACTGACGCTGAGACCAACCTGCAGCAGAGAGACTGGATCGCTGAGTTCCACTCGAGAACTGCACTAGCTGCCGAGCAGCGGAAGAGAAGCGAACGCTTCCGAAGAGATAACGCCATTGAGAGGGGCAAACAGTGACATTCGTGGCTGGGAAAGCCACAAAGGTCATTGGAGCGTGATAACCCAAACATGTAGACACCCTACATAAATCGAGCTGAAGAAAGCCTATAAGAGGGCCTGAGGGCTTTGCAAGGCATAAGAAACCGAGAGACATCAATAGTCGAGGCTGGGAAAGCCACACGAGTTATGGGAGCCAGATAAACCCTAGCAGGCAGACACCGTACCAAATACGAGTGAAAGCAAGCTTATCAGTGGGCCAGAAGGCTTTGGGAAGCCAGAGAACCACAAACTATAACGAAGAGAATAAGGGAGAGAGAGAACCTGGAGGATTCCAATCCTTAAGTCCTTAAGTACGAAACAAGAACATTGTCAAGCACCAAGTCGGAAATTTGAGATTTGGCATACAGAACCTGTAGAGAGGTTGTGAACTGTGTTGCGCGGCACTGACCAAGATTAATAAAACCCTTGGAAAACAATCCAAGTGATTGGGCCAGGCAGAAGCCAAGGACCGAGGCTATTGCTCTGTGACTCCTTTTTTTTGTTATTTTTTCTTAAGTGGTAGGGCCAGTTAGCTAATAGTATTTGGACTATAAACGTCTTTTGGACTTTCACAAACAGCGTTACTTTTTAGTTTGTTAGGCAGGGAATTTCCCTCATAGCAGTAGGGTTAGATAGGAGTTTTGTTTTTATTCAAATGAACATCCAATTAACATGGCACATCTTAGTCCGAGTTCTTCCTCTGGTTCACCACAGCAGCTATTCAAGTGTTCTAGGAAGAGTGGCGGTGGGGCTGGAGATCAGAGGGAGAATCTTAAAGAACGAAACATTCTTAATTTCACAACCCGGGTCAGATCTCATACACCAAATTGGGTACTGACCCTAGTATTAAGAGCCTTACAGTTTCATCACTTTCAGCGGCTAAACACAAATATACAATTTCAAACCATGAAAGTGGTGTTTTAGTATAAATCAACTCTGCCAGGCACTTAAGGGAAGTACGGCCTGTGCACTCCTCCCTACCTGGTGAGAACCCGAAACCATAATTTCACGATGCAACTCATCCTTCAGGCCCAAAGAGATTTCTAGACTTCCACATTATCCTTCCAGTTCTCGCATCTGAGATAGGCAGGGACTGGGAGGTCTTCAGTCCCTCGAAGTCAAAAGCACTGTTCTGGTTTACCCAGGGAATTCAGCTGCATTCTCTTTGAAAAGTCTCTTCGTGATCTTCAGGGCGACTGGAAAATTAAGATTTAATAGATGGCTAAGGGAAATTATCAAGATGAAATACATGCTCTCTAGCACTGCTTTAATTCAGAAGGGGCACTCCACCAAGCGTATGGCCACTTCTGGGTGTTTCTTATGTCAAGCACATGTGTTCATGATGTAGTGCAGACCACCAGACAGCCAGAAAAAAAAAAATGCTCTAAGGAAAAAGGCTAGGTGCATCTCTTGCAAGGATAACAGAGTTGTATTTCTCATACAGAAGAGCAAAAAAGGTTTATGTCAGTAGGGGCATTCAAACCTGACTGCCATGGAGCGCACTGATTAATTTGGAGCAGAACAACAGGTTATAAATGAGAATGTCGTCACCCATATGATGCATACAATATAATGTACCCATTTCCCACCTTCATTGGCAGCCCCTATGTACATACCTATCTTGGTTTGATTCATATCTATCTCAGAGAACTTTTTCAGTCTCTTGGTCTGGGGTCTCCTCTGAAACATATTCACTTACTTGTGGTGTTCCTCAAGGCTCAGTCCTTGGTCCTTTAATTTTTTCTCTCTATACTTCTCCGTTAGCTCGGGTTATTTCTTCCTTTGGGTTCTTGCGTCATTTTTACACTGATGACACACACAGCTTTTTCTCTCATTTCCACATTTCTCTGATGATATCCATCACAAACTTAGTGCTTAATTACTGGCTGTTCAATCATGGATGTCAGATCATTTTCTTGTTCTTAATGCTGCAACAACAGAGGTTATTTTCTTTCCTTTTAGTTATACTTCTTTGGCTTCTTTACCTTCTGTTATCTCATTCCTTCCGGCTCAGCTACCTATCTCATCAGTAGTTCGTAAACTAGGCCTCTTTCTTGATTCAGATATTTCTTTTAGCCATCACATCCCTCTCATTGCTCGCTCCTGTCGATTTCATCTTTATAACATCTGGAAAGCCCGTTTGTTTATGACTTTCAAAGCCACAAAGTTATTTGTGTCTGCTTTAATTTTCTCACAACTTTTTTATTGCTCTTCTGCACATTTTGAACTTCCTATTTCTCGCTTAGCTGCGCTCAAATCTGTATTTAATGCCTCTTTTTGTGTCCTTGGTCAATTAGCTCCTTGTGATTCTATTTCCTCCATTCTGGCTCAACTTGGATGGCTTTCTTTTTATAATCGTCTAAAGTTCAATTTTTGATGTCTGGTTTTTAAAGTTCTTTATGTTGTTGCTCCTCCTTTTCTTTCTTCGCTTGTCTCTTCATCTTCCTTCGCGTCCTCTTCGGTCTGCCTCTCATTTCCGTCTTGTAGTTCCGTCTCCTCCTTGTGCTCAATCTCGGTTTCGGTCTTTCTCTCTTCTTGCACCTTTAAATTGGAATACTCCCTCTCTCTCTCTGATCTATTACTGTCTATTCTTCTTTTTGGGTTTTTCTAGTATCTCATCGTCTTTCATCTGGTTAACAAGGTCTTATTACAATTACTGAAATACCTTGTGTTTTAAATATTGACTTCACTTTTTTGTACTGTTTCTGATTCTATGTACAGCGCTTTGGCGTAAGGCGCTATATAAAAAAAATATACAAATACCACCTTTTCCATATGGTATGAACGATGATTGGTTATGGTTTCTTTGTGCCAAACCTCTTCCTCATGATCTTTGGCCTTGCCACCTATGATTCTAGAGACATGATTGGCGGCCTGTTTGTGAATTTTTCCATCTTACAAACACGTCAAGTGATGTGTACCTGGCAATTAGACATGAGCTCAGTGTATACTCTCGAGGTCAAATTGGCCCTCTGAAAGGAGAGGCGCTTCTTTGGATTCCAGACATGTAGGCGCCACCGCCATGCCTGCTCGGTACTAATCTAAATTGGTTTGCGTCACATTGTGCACCTCGTAGTACAAATCACAGGACATCCTGCTCTGTGCTATGCCTTGGAAGATGCCCCCTTCCTGGAACTTCACCTGGATTCCTTCAAGACCACACTAATCAATCACATAGAGAGTGGTTTAGGAGTTTTATTGAGGGGCATCTGTTAGTTCAAATGGGGTGCCTTATCTTGGGGGGCGCTAGTGCCCCAAATGTGGGTTGGTCTGCCCTTGCTCCCAGGAGATTGTGCTTCAGGAACAGGTACAGACCTACCCGCACTCAGCTATTCGCATTCCTTTCTGATTGCGTTGGCCTGCAACGTGGGACAATGGATAGTTGTATCTGTCGGCATGAAGGCTTTCTTGTCTGATTCCTGAGCTGGGAACGGGGATGGGAAAGTGTATTGATGCTAAATATGTCACACTCTATTATTGCTGTTACCGGGGCCTTGCCGTTCTAGGCCTCAATTTCCATATGACCGCGTTTCTGTTTTTTCTGTCACAGGACGGGGTTGACTATTACACAGTTCATTCTTATTGCTTACGGCTATGTCCTCTCACCCCACAGGTACACCCCCCCTCCCTGGCCCTTCTAATGACACATAGACAACTACTTCCAAGCCCCATATCCTACCTGTATGTTGCCTATTGTTCATCCCATTCCCCCCACAGTCATGTTTCTTGGTTTTGTTATGCTTTTAATATATCTTCCTCAACCAAAATCGTTTTGGGGGGCAAAGGGCTTGGACATGCATCCTGAAATTCCCCCATTTAGTTAATCCTACATTAACCAACTCTGATGCTAACCTAGCTGCTTCTTGCGCTCTCCATACCCTTTCTTTAGGTGACCACACTCTACATACATCACATAAGCTTTCATCCGCTTGAGCATACTGTTCTGGGGTACGTGTAAGATAAATACACCCTCCATCACCTGATAGGTCGACCCAGTGTTCTGAGTAATTTTCTGGGTCTGGTGGAGGCGTCATCATGGTCCCTGGGGAATCTATGGCTCTCTCAATTCTCACCATGCAAGGTTTAGTCAGATCATCGGTTTGAGCCTTCCCTCCTTTTGTACCATGAGGTGTCCCAATCAAAACCATCTTCATTGCACTATTCGTGAGGATCTTTACGCAGCACTGAAGAATTATCTGGCACCAGCAGCACACCACCAGCAAGAGCACCACGATAGGGACCAATGTCTTCACCATTGCTCCGAGCCATTATGGTGCGTACGAGAACATTGTGTCAAACCAATCGTCCATTTGAACTCCTCCTTCATTCTCCATGCCAGTCTTCAACCTGTGCAGGGACCCTATGATGTGTGACAGAGACCCATCTTGGGGGTAGGTAGTGTGAAGGCATCATAAAGCAAAACACAGACTACAGATTCAAAGTTCAAACAGAAATGGTCAATGAACTTAAATATCAGGATGGCTGAAGGCCTAACTTGCGCTATGCTAATGTGAGATTTCCCTACCTAAAGAAACTAAGGATAGTCAGAGTCAGTAAGTTCAACTTAAAAGTCTGTCTGTGTCCAAAAACTATACGTTCCCTCACAACTAAAGCTAAACAATGGGTAGGGATGCCAGCAACAAAACAAACAGTGTTTCAAATAAGGTTCTGAGCTTCTTCCAGCTCCTGGCTTACTTTACAGCTCCTCTTCCCCAAGTTCAAGACAGTTCCACAAAGTCTCAGGGTTCCCTTCCCCAAGAAGACAAGACAGTTCCAAAAAAAGGGTCTTGAGGTTCCCTTCCTCAAGACAACCACAAAATTCATAAGGTCTCAGGTTTCCCTTCCCCAAGCCTTCATCCTGTCCAGCTTGCCAACTTGCACTTAGTCTCAGTCTCTCAATATTCAAAACCAGTTCCAGGTCAACTTGACACTCCTTGTGGTTTCTTGACAGTTCATAGAGATTGCTTTCCTCTGCATCACTTCAGCAATCTCTTTCACACACTTGGATTTGCTCTCTGTATGTTTCTTTGGCTCCCACAGATAAAGTATCCCCGGTCTAGGTGCAGTTGTCAGCCCACATGGTACCCCCATTACAGGTCACGCAACCAGTAACCCTAGGCTTTCTTGCCCACAGAGGTTCTTCAGAAACTGCACCTATGTTCTGGTTCACATTCACTTGGCTTTCTCTTTGCCAGTCTTAACTTTGCCACAATGTGTTTTCCTCTTTGCCAGTCTCTGGACTTTGCCACAATATGCTCTTTCATCCAATTCACTTTGTGGTGCTCTCTTTACTTCACCACATGGCTTTCACACTCTTCAGCAATATTCAAACTTTGCTTTTCACTGCATTTCATAAGATCTGTTCTTTGCTTTCAATATATTGTACGGGTTCTTCACACAAACTTGACATCTGTTCATTGGGTTGTCAAAAGCTTTCATTTAGTTCGGTTTTCAATAGTTCAGAGCTTTTATTCTTTTGCTCACAGTACATCCTATTCATATTATTCATCACAACCCGTTGTTTTGGGTTTACTTTATTTTGCATATCATCTTTCATTCAATCAGCATTCACTTTTGCTCTGTAACAGCCCCCAGGAGTTCCTCGGTTCCAGTGTTTCCCTGTGTACTCACTGGACCCTGGCATCTCCCATGGAAGGCTTTCTCTTCTGCTCTGCAGACTGGTTTCCTTTGGCTTGTGAGCCCCGCTCCACTCTCTGTGGGTTGCAGGCAGCTCTGCTTTCTTCCCGCAGATGCTGACGAGAGCTTGCAGCTATCGGATTTCTTATGTGTCCGCAGCTCCACTGTGGCCCTCTCACGGCCTGCTCAAGCCTCAGCACTACAGCTCCTTCGGGATACTTGCCGGTGTCCTGGCTTCCCAGCTGGACCCTACGCAGCCACCTTCTTCTGTACAGAATTCTCCGCTGGGACTCACAACGCTCGGCCCGGCTTCTCTCCTGCTCATCTCTCCCCTCTCTTTGTAGGCTCCACATTTTATACACCTGCAACCATTTGACAGGTTGCAGAAATTAGCCCTCAGACCAAATTGCCTGTCCATAAGAAGTGGAGTACTCTGGACATGCCTGACCCCTAAAACAGTCTGCAGGCTTCCTCCCCGCGTCAGTACTAGAGTGGTGAAATTACATTAGTGTGCACTACTCCTAGTCACCTCGTCCTCGTCCCAGTAATATAATGGTATGAATTAGGGGACTTGAGGGGAAATGGTTTGCAATAGCTTATCAAGGCAGGGGGGGGGGCGTGGTGGGGGGGGTTGGAAAAGAGGGATACCATGTCTCGGCTGCGGATATCCTCTCCCCAGTCCCCAAGTACCTTCAGCCAGGTGATCCTCCCTCGCATCGCCACCCTCAGGGTCAGGAACCAAAAGCAATGGCCTTTCCCTGGCCACCTGAGAAGAGGATGCAAGGGGAGTAGGTGTGAGGATACCCTCAGGTTTCTCGCAGTACGTAAAACAGGACAATCCATGTTTTTTGTATAACCCCCCCCCCCTTCGATGGCCATCAACAAATCCAAGACATCACGATTTTGTTGGGTCCTTAACCTGATAGCATATATTTCACTCTAAATCGTATTCAGTCTTTCTGTATCATTCGCCAGCTGGATCATTTTCCACTTAACGATCTGCAGTCACTTGGTGTTGGCTGCCAGCTATTCCCCTGGGAGCAGAAAGGATGCAAAGAAAACCTCAGTCTTGGTGTACAAACAATATGTATCTGGAATTTCTTTCAGCAACTTAGAGGAGTCTTCAAATAGATAATTGGATTGGCTCTTCTGTCTTTGCAACAACCACTTCTTCTTTCCTGTTTGGGGGGACTGAAATGGGGCCTGCCTTGACAGGGTTATGAAAGGCCCTGCTGCTATTGTGAGATGCTGCCCAGGAACCAAGAGAATGGCACAATGTTATATCTCCAATGAGCATGCGCCCCTCCATGATGGTGAGAGGGGCAAGTACGCCTGTTGACCACACACCCATTACAGATCCATGAGTGTTGTGGTCCCTTTGCTCGGGTCTGGAATATACAGAGTCTTATTATATTTTCTTTTGGTTCCCACTGGAACAGTTCCAACCCCTAGAAATGACAGTCCTCTGATACCTGCACTTTCACTGCCATTTCTTTAGTTTAAATCCATGTAAATTTTGGAACATATGCGGACCATATAGTGAGACACTTGTTGGTAACGTCCCAAATCATTTCATCGTCGAACCCCAGCAGCCCGCATGCCCTGCATCTTACGACTGCCTCCTGCCATCGGTCTGATACAAATAGTCCACCTTCCATCTTCAAGAGTGGGCGTTGTATGTAGTGCATGTCTTTACTGTTCTTGGTACATTTTGCTTCGTCTCTGTCCATAAACACCAACCATATTCTGTGCCCCAGGAACAAGCTGCAGACCCAACATAGCAGTTTAATGGACTAAGCACCGGACTTCTTAAAATAATATTTCCTGGTGCACCTATATTTTGGGTGGTCCTGACGCATGGGGGATCAAGGAGCAGACATAGCAGCTTCCATTTGCCCTCTGTTTCCCCAATGAGCGGAAGTTGCTATACACACAATGCCAGAGGTTAAGATTAATTCTAAACCTTCCAGCCATCCCCTCTTTTGTTTTGCTTTAGTCACCCTGAGTGGGACGGGTATGCCCAGACGCGGGACCCGTGCCTGCTGGGCCTAGAGACCCAAGCTACTCCTCACTGATTAGGCCCAACAAGGCCGAAACATGTTTGGGGATGCTTGTGGTCTTATGCAGAAGGGTTGCGACCAAGCAGTTTGGGCTGGACTGCCCCTTTTGGGGTAGGACCAAGACTGATTTGCATAGGGTCTTTCCCCTTTTGTAATGGCATGGAAGGCAAAGAACAATGGTCTGGAGGGTTGCCCAGAGCAATGCCAGAGGTTGAAATTAATTCTTAACCTTCCAGCCATCACCCCTTTTGTTTTGCTATACCACACATTACTGAAGTCTGGATGGTGTACATCAGACATTGTATCTAATCCAATCCCTTTGTATTCATCATATCCTCTTCCTTCCTTTACACCCGTTTTACTCTACGTGAGCATGTCCATGTAACAGTGTTAGTTACTTGTGTCTCCTGTACATCAATAGGTTCATTTATATAACTGTCAGTTTTCATAGTATTTTCCCCTTATAGGTTCCCTCCCATGCTCCCATCCCCATCACCCTCCCGCCTGTATATGCCTCGACCATATAACATTACTACTCATATACATAACTCCTTTGAGAAAACCAAAACATAAACATACTAGTATATACATTATTTGGCGGCATTGCAGAAGCTGCTGCGCTAGGGTCGGACAGTGAAATATGTGTGTTATCTGGAAAGTGCTAGACACTCGGACCAGTGCAGTAAGGATAACATTAAAATAGACACTCACATTTTTTAGCAGCTAACCCTCCCAAAATGAGAGTCGACGGAGTTGGTGGATCGATGAGTGTGCTGAGATGGCCTTGCGGTGATGAGGTAGAGTTGTTGAAAGTTAAACACAAAACTGTATAGACATATATATATATGTCTGCAAAAGGTTAAAGTCCACAATACAGTTTGCTGTACAATCATCAACAAGGGATACTTTCCATACAGATGAGACAAAAAAATATTATGAATTAGGTTGAACTGTTTCAGACACAGGAGGTGAGGTATGGGAGACCGCCCAATATATGAGAGGTGTATCAAATATCGCAATTCCTTTACCTTGACCACAAATGGAGTGGCAATCCTCCTGTACATCTGCAGCAATGTGCTGCTTCGACACATAGGAAGTGCAGTTGCTCAAACGCAACCATCACCAGTACCTGGGCATTACTACCTTACTTATGCCCTGCCTCCATATTAAATCTGTGGGGGTCTGCACCCCCCAGCTCCCACCTTCTGCCACAATAATTTCTCCTCCTGTGGTGCTAGGTCTTTCAGTTCAATGATCTGAGTAATTGGTAAGGACGTGTAAGATACTGACAATTGTACTCGCATATTTGCAATATCAGGATATTCAGAAATGTCGGGTACTGGAAGATAGGCTGCTGATTTTGTCGCTGCATCTGCTGCAGCTTTACAGGGAAATTGTGTCAGTGTTAATCATATTTGCAGCGCATTTCACCACTGCTACTAGAGTGGGCCGCGACAGGGCGTAAATCAATCTGTATAGCAGGGCAGCATTGTCCACGGGGGCCCCATCTGCTCTCGAAGTCCCCTCTTTTTCCACCTGGACAGCCCAGAATGAACTGTGGCCGTAACGTGCGCAGAGTCAGAACAGATCATTATTCGGGACCCCTGTGAAGCTTTCAGGGCCTCAATTAGAGCAATAAGAACAGTTGCTTGCACTGAGTAATGCATAGGTAACCTCTTTTGCACTAATATTTCATACTCTACATCCACTAGGTGAAACACTGCAGCATGTGTGTCTCTTCCCTGTATCTTGGTCAGACCCATCAACCAAGAGCACTTCCCCATCATCAAGGGCATACTCTTGCGCTTTCGGGATATCGTCATCAGGTCCCTCATAGGCGGCACAGATATGGACATCGTCATTGTCAGTAATGGCTTCTATCAAAAAGGTGGTGGGATTCACGGTTTTACACCATACTATGTGGATGTTGGGCCTGGACAATATGACATCAAAGGCCAATGCTAGCTGTGTGGTCAGGGTGTATTTAGATTGCTCCAGAATGGCAAATACTGCATGCTCTATGTACAGTGTCACTGAACACCACATCGTAATAGTGGCTGACTTCTCTATAGTTAGCGCTGCGGCAGCGAGAGCTTGCTCACACGAGAATTGGCCCTGCATAACGGAGTCCAGCATACCACACTATAGTATGCCAAGGGCTTATGGCCCATTGTGCTCTCCTGTATCAGTACCACCGTCGTCATCATCATCTGTCAGGTCTGAATGTGAAAAAAGATAGAATTCTTGGGTGTAGTCAGGTGTAGCTAGGACAGGGGCCGTGGTAAGGACATGTTTCAACTCTTGAAAACTTGTGAGCAGGTCTTCCGTCCATATAAATGGGCCATCTACCTTCTGGGTGTCCTTGAGTGCCTCTAACAGTGGTTGTGTGTAAGACGTGTAATCAAATATCCATTACCACAGTATTTACACAACCCCAGGAATTTCTGTATGACTTTAACTGTCACTAGTTGGAGTGTACTGAGCATAGCTGTGGCACGCTTTGGTGTTATTTTCTTGGCATGAACAGAGATAAGCTGATCTAGGAAGAACACCTCTTGCTGGCAAAATTGTAACTTTGCCCTGTCCACCTTTAAATCTTTGTCAGCCAGCAATTGTAATAAGGTAATGGAATCATCCCTGCACTGTTGTTCGTTGACACTACATACTAACAAATCGTCTACATATTGGATAATGATGCTTGGCACATGTGTGCTACCCAAGTCCACGTGCAGTACCCTATTGAAAATACTGGGGGACTCACAATACCCCTGGGGCAGTTTTGTATGTTGCAATTGCCTCCCGCCATGCGTAAACGCTGTGAGATATTGGGAGTCCGGGTGCAATGGGACTGAGAAGAATGTGTTTTTCAAGTCAATGGCAGTAAAGTGGGTCACTATTTTGGGTATATTACATAGTATTGTCGCAGTGTTGGGAACTACTGGAAACTCAGCTTGCACTATGTCGTTCAAAGGGCGTAACACCTGAAACATTCTCCTACTGGACCCTTTTTAATTCTTAATGGGTTATATATAGCCATTTTCCTGGGGGAGTTGGAGGCTACGATAATGCCTTGGTGTATGAGTGCAGTGATGGTGTCATTTATTCCCTCCTCTGCCGCTTTAGATAGTGGGTAATGTTTCACTCGGGGTTACACTGCTCCTGGCTTGGGGGTAAATTGAATTGGAGCAACGCTCCGCAAGAGCCCTACATCATGGTAGTTGGTTGTCCACAAGTGTTGGGGACCTGTGCTAGATCCTTTTGGACAAATGATGGGACGCTTCCTGCTACAAACATGGGACACGGGACCTATCGATACTGTTTCATAATCTCGCAAGGAACACACAGGACTAACATGATTTCCCAGTCATCGTCTTCATCTTCAAATAGGTCAACATCAGTCAATTCTTTCAATGCTTGAGTAGGTTCTATGCACAGCACTGTGCACCACTCTCCTCCATCCGTGTCAATTCCTATCAAAACAATCCTTTTTTCAACACCACACCACACCCCTTCAATATCCAAGGTTAGAATTGTCCCTGCTACGTGTTCTTGTGGCTGAGCAGGCCTGAATAAGAAGTCAGAGGGTATTTGCCAGCACTCATTACACACTTGGGGGATTGCCTGTAGTAGTACTGTAACACCATAAACAAACAGGTCTGGGTCAATTGGGATTCCATAGGCTGCCGTCTTACTCCTGAATGCATGAATAACTATCATTGCTCGTATGAGACACATCCGTGTGGTTAGGCACAACACTCCTCTCTCAGTAAACGAGATAGTCATGTTCAGCATACATATGAGCACATCTCGTCCTAGGAGGTTAACAGGGGGCATTGCCAAAAACAACAGGGCTCGCACTACTTTGCCCCCTACCTTAATGGCCAGTTCTTCCATGAAAGGAAACTATTGAACTGCCCCAGATAAGCCCAGCATGTCCATAACCTCACCTGACAAACAAAAGTGCCCCCCCTTAACACATGATTTGGTTGCGCCTGTATGCACCACGCCCACCAAGGGTTCTTCTTCTGGGTCAGCAGTGACTGACAGGACTGGGCTCTATGTGGGCTGCCCTAATCTGGGTAGGATTCCCTCCAAGCACACTAGTCCCTTGGTAGTGTGCAACAATACAATTGGGAACTGCATTACGGTTGGGTATTTCAGACACTTGTGGTCAGCCCGGATGCACTGCATAAGGAGCTGGATTGTTAGGCTCCTGCTCTTGCAGCTGCAGGAACTGTGGCGGGGCTGCAGTTGAGGGCAGTGCACCGTATGGGACAGCTGGGGGCCGAGGGCACAGTACTGTTGGTATGGGGCTGGTGTCCCGGGACGTATGGGGGCATTTCATTTTGTAATTGTCATTTGTGATTGGTTATTTATAAACACACGTAATACCGAGATGTTTCTAAGCGTGGACCCGGGGATCAAACCTGTGTTGCCCGCATTGTCTTGCTTCCAAGGCGATCGTGTTGCCCCTAAGCTATCCTCCCGGCCGAATGTAGGCAGTTGTGGGCTGGCTTCTACATTCCCGTGAAAAATGTCCTATCCTCCTGCATGTTCAACACTGTCTGGTGTTGCCCCACCTAAGCCCAATTCCACCTAATCCTCCTCTTCCCCCTTGGGCCCTTGGGAAAATCACTCTTCCCCCGGGGTATCCTCCTTGGGGCCACCCTTGATGGTGCTACTGAAATCCATTGTTCCACTTGTATCCTTCTCCCCATGCAGGTGCTGCTTTCACATCCGCTTGTACTGCAGCGCATCTTGTAAAGCTGCTGCTACCGCCCCTTCTGCTGATATCTTTCGTAGTTTTTCTACACCACTTTAGGGTCCTCCGTTTGTACTCGTTGAGCTATTTCCTTCTCCTTTTCTATCAATCGTTTGCAATGATGTACAATTATGGACTAACTCTATGGCCACCCTTTTGCCTCAATCCCCACTATTTTATCAAAGGTCTTTTGCACCTCCTTGGGCAGCCCCTGTTTGACCACAAAATACAAGAATTAGAACGGACGATCCCAGAACTCGACTGTCTCTGCCCTCAACATCTCTTGGGTCTGTAGAATATAGTGGGCTGGGTCTTCATCATCCCGCATCGTGCACTGTATAATAGATCTAAGATCTGGTATGTAGAGCCGCACATACATGTTCCCTAATATCACTGAAATGGGCCCCATCACAAATGTCATCCCCCAATCGTACTTCAGGATACCCTGCTTTCACCCATATGTCATCTGCCTTGCCTACTAATATCACAACAAAAAAGCTTTTCAAATCACCTACAGCTAGAGTGATACCGGCAGTCTGTTTTTCAAACGCGTAAACCAATTTCCCTGCCCCTGCAGTGAGAGGCGGCAGTGCTTTAATGAGGTTATTCTTAACCATGTGTGGCCACAGAATATACAGAGCCCTCTCTGGACCGTTATGTAATAGGGGGAACGCGTCCCCTTCACTTTCCTTTTTTCCATCAATTTACCATTTGCCACTGCTATGCGCCCGTACCGGTTCCTCAACCTGGGCCCCCATGAACTTTCATACCATGGGCAGAGCACCCCCTATCCTACCTCATCCATCGTGTCCCATTCTTCCTCCCACGGGTCATCTTCAATCTCAACATCCGACCGTACCATCCCATAATCCAAACTTCCTGTTTGCCGTCTTTCTCCTCCCCTGTCCTCTTTCTATATGTGCACCTGCCTGATTGCAGTACTGTTGATCTTGAACAATATACCCCCTGCCCTCCATTTGTCCAGCCCGCCCTTATCCCCTGCCCTTCCCTGCTGTCCATTCTCAACCATGTCAACTCTCCCTGCGTTCTTTTCAACACGTCTTCTAAATCTTTTTGTGTTTTCTTATCTTGGCTCCCCTGTTCCTGCCCCTGTACAGCTGCCGATGCCATGGGATTCGGGAGGTACTGATACTGTGCCTGTGACCACGGAGGGGGGATGGCACTGTGGTAGGTAAAGGGACATACACCAGGTTTGTGACACACGAGGCTGATGATATGATAAGGCATTTATAATGTGCACATACACAAGTGTGTCAAGGCACAACGAGGCAAGGGAGGGGAAACAGAGGGAGGACAAAGATAGCAATCTTACTAGGACCAGTGACATTGAGATTGCTCATGTTCAGGGGAGAGGGGATGGGAAAAGTGCCGGAGGAGGGGAGGAGGGCAAGTGCTGGACATGGGATCAAAAACAACAAGTAGTGTGGCCAACAGGTGGCAAACGTGAGTGTTAAAAGTGCAGACAACAGGGGTCTAATAAGTGCAGGTAAGGGGACTGTAAGGTTGCAGATACAGACCATAGGTGCAGGGGTTGCCAGAAGGCAGTGCAGGTGTGCAAATGTGCGGGCAGGGACCTGGGCCTGAGTTCAGACGGTAACAAGGTGACCAGTGCAGTATCAGACAGGAGATCAGCAGGGGAGAGGAAGACAGAAGGCAGAAGTTAAGAGGAAGGTCTTGAGGTGATTACGGAAATGGAGATGGTTCTGCTCAAGTCTCAGAGAAACAGGGAGGCTGTTCCAGAGGGAGGTGCCAGCCAAAGAAAGAGATCGGCCCCTAGTTCGTTGCTTGGAGAAGCGACTGTCCTTCAAGGAGTTGGAGGTGGAGGAGCGAAGACTCGAGTAAGACGATATTTTCGAAGAGAGTGTTGGAGGTACTTCGGTCCCAGTCCCCAAAAGGCCTTGTGGACAATGCAGAGGGTCTTGAACCTGATCCTTGCAGCCACTGGGAGATAATGGAGATATTTCAGGGCTGGAGAGATACGACCCGTGGGCTTGAAGCCAAGGACAAGTCTTGCAGTCCTATTCTGGATGAGTTGTAGAGGACGGAGAGTAGAGGCAGGTAGATAAAGAAAGAGGCTCTTGCAGTAGTTCAGCCTAGAGAGAACCAGAGCTCTGGAGACAGTGAGCTTCTGGCGATAGGTGAGTAAACAAAGAATACCTCTGAGGAGGTGCACCTGGTAGTTTGACTTCCTAGAGATGTCAGCGATGTGAGGAGAGAAGGAGAGTGAGGAGTGGAAGATGACCCTGAGGTTGTTAGTCTCACAGGTGGGAGCAGGAAGATGGCAAAGTGTGGCTGGCTAGAGAATGATAGGGAAGGAAGGTGCAGGTGTGCCGATGAGGAGGATCTCCGCCACTGAGCTCTGGTATTAAGGCAGAGCTCATTAAGGCACACCATTCCTGGATTGCAGACAGACAATCTGGGATTAGGGAGGAAGAGGAGATGCAGAGGGGAGCCTGAGAGTGAGTTCAGTGTCATCCGCATAGCACTGACAGTTGGCGCAGAGAGTGGCAATGCAGTGGGCGAAAGGTTCCAGGTATTGGTTGAAGAGCCAGGGAGAAAGGTTAGACCCCTGGGTAACACCACAGGTAGAGAGTGAGATAGAGGAGAGGAAGGACCCATGTTGGACCTGGGCGGGTCGGTCCGAGAGGAAAGAGGTCAGCCACGCCAGGGCCTGATCAGTGATACCCAGGTTATCACAGAGCCGGTTGAGCAGGATGGCATGGTTAACTGTGTCGAAAGCAGAAGAGAGATAGAGTAAGATGAGGACAGAGGGGAGATTGACATCAAGGTTAGAGAGCAGGTCTTCACGGATTTCAGGAGAACAGTTTCCGTGCTTCTGGCAGCTCTGAAGCCAGATTGATGGTCATGGAGAAAACCAACAGATTCAGTGTGAAGATTAAGCTGGGAGATGGCCAGCTTTTTCAAGAGTTTACCCAGGAAAGGAGTAATGGAGATCGGACGATAGTTAGCCGGAGAGGACGTGTCGTCTGAGGGTTTCTTGAGAAGAGAGTACAGAAGAGAGTGCTTCAGGGGGGAAGGGAAGGTTCAAGTGGTGAAAGAGTGATTGCAGAAGTCGGCCAAGGCTGGAGCAAGGGTGTCCATGTGGTCTTTGATGGTTTTGGAAGAACAGGCAAGAACCTGTTTTGACGAGACTTTTATAACTTGTCTAGAAAGCTTGTCAGGGGTGAACAGAGAAAAGGCAGAAAAGGGCAGGGGAGAGGTGGCTTCAGGGAGGCCGGAGGTAGAGGAGAAAGTAGAGTAAGTAGAGTGAGAAGGAAGAGAGGACGAGAGGGTGGACAAGATGCCCTGGGTTTTAGAGATTAAATGAGAAGCCTGGGGCGTGCAGAGGGCCTTGGAGGGCAGGAGAGGTAGAGACTGCAGCAGGATTGGCAAGCTCCTTGCAGATTTTAAAGTGTTCAGATGAGTTGTTAGATGCCGCAGAGATGTGGACTTGGATATGAGCTCTCTTCTTAGTGAGGACAGAGTCGGTATTGCCTTTGGATCAGGCGGCAGGTCAGTTTGTCAGAGGATGCACAAGACGCCAGCCATTTCCTCTCAGCCACCCTACACTGGCATTTAAGGGTGACGAGGTCCGAGTCGTACCAGGAGTTGCACTTGGCTTTAGGCTTCAAGCGGATCCTCATGACAGGGGCAAGTACATCAAGAGTATCAGAGATAGAAGAGTGGAGCTTGGAGAGGGCTGTGTCAGGATGTGAGTCAGCCAGAGGTGCAGAAGAGGGGGGAGAAAGTGGCGGCGAAAGCATCAACTGACACATGCTTCATGGGTTGGATGACAGAGAAGGTGGGTGGCAGTGTGGAGTTTAGCTCGGCCTGAGGGGGAGAAAGAGAGAGATGAGAGGAGAGGAGAAAGTGGTCACTCCAGGAGAGAGGAGTGGTGAGAGGATTAGAGATGGGGAGGTCCGAGGAGATCAGAACATCCAGAGTGTGCCCTGCAGAGTGAGTCGGACCAGAGGGATGAATAAAGAGAGTCGCAGAGGTAGCGAAAGAATCCAGAGGAGGAACAGGAAGCATCCATGTGGATGTTGGAGTCTCCAAGGAGGAGTTATGATATGAGATGAACAAGTTACTTACCAACTGTAACATTCTTTCGACTGGATGTTCCTCCCACATATTCCTCATTTTATGATATTCGTATCCTGCCAGTTTAGCAGCTTCTGAAAACATTTTTTTCGGCAGAGGGCGCTGTATACGAGGTCGTGACCTCGATGTCCCTCGACGGACTCCGTACCATGTCGACGTCACCATTAGTACAAATAGCTTGTACCGCGCCGTTGGATTCAGTTCTGTTTTTTCGAGGAACAGCCAGGCGTGCCTCATGACTGATAGACTCTTCGTGAGAGGAAAGTGTAAGAAATGTAAACTGTACTGTGGGGTAGGATGGGAGGGGCGATGAGGAGTACGTGGAAAGAACATTACAGTTGGTAAGTAACTTGTCTTCAAATGGATTGGGCCTCATTACACGGTAGGCGGTAAAAAATGCGAATTACCGGCATGGCGCTATTAGCGTGTCCGTCCTCGCAGGAGACCGCTAATAGTGTCCCATTACGAGTAAGCGGACACGCGCATAGGGCCATGCCGGTAAATGACCCTACCGCCCTTGCGCAAACGCACCTTTCCGGCTCCGACCAAAGTGCTGATAGCACCTCCGCCCTCATGCTGCATGCTATTAGCGGTCACCGCTATTAGCGGTCACCGTAAAACACCGGAACCGGAAATAGCGTCATCGCACAGGAACGGGAAAGAGCCCGGCGGCTTTAAAAACACAATCCATTGCCATCCCCTGCACTGAGGACCTGCAGCAACACCACAACTGGCAATATCACTTCCCACAATAACAAACAATGCCCAAGGCCCTAAAGAAAGCTGATGCGCGCCAGCGCAAAGAACGCTTTTCAAACGACGAATTGAAAATGCTGGCAGACACCCTGGCTGCAAATGCAGACGTAGTGTTTGCTAGCGACATGCGGCGCCCTGCACTCCTGAGAAAAAAGGAGATCTGGGCTGAGGTGGCGCAGAAAGTCAGTGCGGTGGGCTCCACCCCCCGCACCGTAAAGGACGTGTGCAAGCGGTGGGATGATCTGCGCCTCCGTGTACGCAGCATATTATCGGCCAACAGGAATCTGGCCATGGGCACAGGAGGCGGAGGAGGATCCCCGATGAAGATGCAGGAGTGGGAGGAGACATGTGCCAGCACCATTGGCATCGAATCCATCGAGGGAGTGGGCCGAATGGAGTGCGGTGTGGCAACAACGTCAGACGGAGGTGAGTGTCCACGCAAAACACTGCAATGCAAAGCATGAGTTCCTCCCCCTAATGTGAAATGGGAATTAGCTAATGGATGGGGTGATCACACACACATGTACACAACCCTGCATATATGCAGTGCATATTCCCACACAACCACATGCATGCAGCACCTCACACACGTGTCACCCTGACTCATGTCCGGATGACCCACCATCTGGCCAACAACCTGCATGTCCAAACTAGATGTAAAAATCCAAAGGACTGCAGCAACAACAACATATGCATGATGCACGTTGACCCATCACTGATGCTATCCCTGTCTTGCTCCCCCACAGGTTCACATTCTGACAGTGAGGAGCTGGACTCTGCAACGCAGGCCCCACCACCCAAAAAGCAGGCGAAGGGAAAGGATGCAGGCACCAGGCCCAGTACATCGAGGGGCACTGGGAAATCTGGAGTGGCCCAGGGTTCACAAGCCACACACGCACCAACCACACCAAGGGTCGAAATGCCATCCGACACTGTGGTAGCACCCACACCACCCACCCCCACCACTCAGGAGCCAGTGCCAGAAGGCACGCCGTCCGCAGCCAATAGCTCCGTCGGGGAAGCAGCAGCCACGGCACCCATTAGTGATGTGGACGACCCATGTCTGACACCGGAAGGGCAGCGCACACCCAGCACCCAGCTGTCCCCACACCACAGCCCATGCAACACATCCAATGGCAGCATTCATGAGGTGCATGCCGGAGATTCAATGGATGGGTCATTCAGTCCCGTGGCAAGCTCACCTGATGTCGGCCACATGCAGCAAGCTGCGCTGAGGAGTAACAGGGGCAGGGCCGCAGACGACAGCATGAGCCTGATACGACAGCGCCAGGAGGAGCTCAATGCCCTGGTTGCCCGGCAAGTGAGCGAGACTGCCTCGACCAGGGAGGACATCCGGGGGTTATCAAGGGACATGAAAGCTGCCTTGGACAGCAACACGATGCGCCTATGTGACGAGATGGCCGCTGTGAGGCAGGTCCTAACGCGCATTGCTGAGGCGATGGAGAGCATGCGTCACGCACAGGGAGCAGATCAACCAGCCACCCCCTCGTCTACTAGCTCAGACCAAACAACCATCCTGCGCAGGTCCAGCCGGTCCTTGCGGCGGTCAGACTCACAACCCCCCCAATGGTGGTGGTGGAGAAGGGAAGTAGGGCCAGCCTGTCACTGTTGACACTTGGAGACTAATGCAGCACTGATGTGCACACCATGTTTGGTGGAGTTGTGGGGGGAGGGGGGTGAGGGTGTTTGGTGGAGTTGTGGGGGGAGGGGGGTGAGGGTGTTTGGTGGAGTTGTGGGGGCAGGAGGGTGAGGGTGTTTGATGGAGTTGGGGGGGTGAGGGTGTTTGGGGTGGAGGGTACATGCACGTTTGAATGAAATAATGCTCAATACACACGTAATGGCATGGATAATCACATGACTGGACATTGATTATTGTGTATGTGTGCTTTATTGTTGAAGGGTGCACTGTGTTAATATCCTCCATACACCCCGTGCCCTGAGCTCCACATCAATTGCACCGTCCTAATCCATGGGCATCAGAAACAATGGTCTATCAGGTGCTGCCGCACAGCACGTCCCTCATGGGCATCGCCACCTGCATGACCTGCAGCCCCCTCTCCTCCATCCTCATCCCCGTCATCATCCTCAGACGGTGGTTGCAGTTCAATGTCAGGGGGCATTGGCACATTCCGTCTGATACACATATTGTGCAGCATGACACATGCCATGGTGATCTTGGCCACCTTCTCATGCCCGTACAGGAGTGCCCCGCCCGACCTGCTGAGGCACCGGAAGCGTTCCTTCAATAGGCCGAATGTCTGCTCGATCACCACGCGGGTACGGGTGTGTGCATGATTGTAGTCCTCTTCGTGCCTGTTCTGTGGGTTCCGCACAGGGGTAAGGAGCCACCTCTTCAGGGGATAACCTGCATCACCTGCATGGGTGCAACAATGGGTATGTGTAAGTGTCTACATGAAGTGGAGCCTGCACATATCACACAAACAAACATAGCATTTTCAACGACATCCACTGATCCAAGCACGCATGGCAATCAGGGTAACTGCAATGTGGGAAGGTGAGGTGGTCCTTGCAAGTGGACATGCACCATGCATGCATACGTCAGGGATTGCCATGTCCCGCCTGAGTTGAAGTAATTTGTGTTTCCTGGCCCTGGCAACGTTAGTGCCACACTGCTAGTACACTGCCATTCCTTAGTTGATGTCCCCATGCTGTTCAATGGCAATTCAGTGGTGGGGTACGGGTGTGGCTCACTACAATGGCTACAGGAGATCCATTTGTATGCACTCATGTGCGCGGATAATTTCTGATGTTGTTGAGCGTACATTTCAGATGTGATTTTTATATGCATGTTGCTGATTTGTGTAATGGGGGGAATGGTGTGTTGTGCGGTGTGCATGTTGTTTGGAATGGCCTGTTTGGCGTAATGGATAGATATGTTTGTCGTGGCACTCACTTCTAGCATGTGGTTTTTTGTCTGGTCCATTGTGGGCTGCCTCACTGTACAGTGATGCAAATATGTATGTCCATTCTTCTCCTGACGCCAGTTCACGCCCAGTTGGAGTATGCATCTCCCCCCCCCCCAATCATGCCCAAAATATGTATGTCCATTCTTCTCCCGACGCCAGTTCACGCCCAGTTGGAGTATGCATCTCCCCCCCCAATCACGCCCAGTTGGAGTATGCATCTCCCCCCCCAATCACGCCCAGTTGGAGTATGCATCTACCCCCCCCCAATCACGCCCAGTTGGAGTATGCATCTCCCCCCCCCAATCACGCCCAGTTGGAGTATGCATCCCCCCCCCAATCACGCCCAGTTGGAGTATGCATCCCCCCCCCCAATCACGCCCAATTGGAGTATGCATCTACCCCCCCCCAATCACGCCCAGTTGGAGTATGCATCTACCCCCCCACTCACAATCACATCACACTGCCATGTGGTTGGCCTGCTACTCACCAAGTAGCCACGAACGTTGTCCAGCATGTCGCTCCATGTATCGTGGTATTGTCGAGTTCCGCAGGACCATTGCATCATGGGTTGAACCGGGATATCGGGCACAGCAATGTGTGATGATCTTATTGGAGTCCCATACCATTTGGACGTTGATGGAGTGGTATTGCTTTCTGTTACGGTACACTACCTCATTGGCATGTGGGATCACCAGTTCTACATGGGTACAGTCGATGGCCCTGATGCAACTTGGGATGCCTGCCAGTGAATGGAAGCCAACTTTGGTGTTGGAGATCTCCTGGGCAGTCCGTGGCATGTATATGTGTTGACTTGTGTGCTTCAGGAGGGCATCGAGCACCTGGTTCAGTGTGCGTGAGAATACTTGTTGTGATATGCCATGCATCTGACCTACTGTTTGCTGGTAGGTGCCTGTGGCCAAGAAGTGGAGCACAGTTACCACCTTCAGTAGAGGGGGGATGGCAGTACGGATGTCAATGAGACTCACAATGTCGTTGTATATCATGTCTACAATGGTGGTGATGGTATCCCGGTCCAGACGGTACAGGGTGTGTATCTGCTCAGGGGTTAGGTTGACTGGACTGGCTCTGATCCTGGGAATTGGTGGCTGCCTCTGTGGTATCACTAGGTGCACTGGTGGTGCTTGCTGCGCCTGTCTTGCCCTCCTCCTCCTCCTCCTCCTCCTCCTCCTCCTGCGTCTCCTCTGTGCTGCCTGTTGTTGTAGCTGCTGCACTGCAATCATGTCCTCTAGCCCATGTAATGCTGCTAGTATTGCATCCATCTTGGTGTGGGAAGGGGTGTGGTGTGCTCTTTTGTGCTGCCAGTCTCCATTGCCTCCACCTGTGCTGATTTTGTCAACCTGTGGCAGGTAGGAACACTGCTGTGCTCTTTTAACGTGTGGTTCGCGATGCCGGTATTAGCGCCTTGCCGGTAAGGGGTTTTTGGGTCTACTACATGTCGGTATTGCCATGTCCGCATGGCTCGTGATGGCGTGATATTAGCGCTATGCCGCTATTTCCGGACTGAGGGGGCGCGCGCTCACGGAGTTGCCGCTAATAGTGCCACCGTACTTAGCGGTGCCGCTAATAGCGGTTTGTCCGGGTCGTAATTGGGGAGGGGATTTACCGATACCGGTAATCCCTTACCGGTAAATCTCTACCGCCTACCGTGTAATGAGGCCCATTGTGTCCTCCCACTTATTCCTCATCTTATGATAGACTCCCACAGCAGTGGTAATTTTGGAGGTGGGAGTACTAGTTATTGTTCGCATGGACAGAATGAAGTACTGCCTTGGCAAATAAACCCTCATTGGAGGAAGAGGCATCTAAGCAATAATGCTTGATGAAGGGTTGCATTGATGCCCATGTTGCAGCTGAACAAAAACCTGCTGCAGGGACTCCCCTCTTCAGAGCTGCAGAAGTAGCCATTCCAGTAGTGGAATGGGCCCGAAGTCCATCTGGGGGATACTTCCCCGCCAATCTGTAGCACTAAATTATAGCCAGAATGATCCAGCGGGATATGGTTTATTTTGTCACTGCTAAACCCAATTTATGACCTGTATAACCTATAAAAAGTAGGTCATCTTGACGTAATCTTGATATTCTTGAAATGTAAAAACTGAGAGCCCTTTTAGGGTCCAGTCTATGAAACCTCTCCTCTTCTTTGCCCAAATGAGGAGGATATAATGTTGGTAGTATGAGTTTTTGTGACAAATGGAAGTCAGAAACTACCTTTGGTAAGAAAGATGGTTTAACTTTAAGAACTACCTTGTCGTTGTAAAATGTAATATATGGGGGTTTACGTGAGAGAGCCTGTAGTTCACTAACCCTGCAGGCTGATGTTAAGGCTACAAGAAGGACAGTCTTCAATGTTAGAAGCCTCAAAGGGGTGTCTAGTCAAATGGTCGACAGACAAATGGTAGACACAATTTGGTCGACAGGACAAATGATCGTATTTATTTTTAGTTATATATATTTTTTTAGGTTTTCGTTTAGGGAAAAAAGGGGGTTTTTAGCAAAAAAAGAGGGGTTGGGGGGGACTCCCCCCCAAAAAAAAAAAAAATGTGAAAAAACAAAAATTTTTTTCGATCATTTGACCTGTCGTCCTTTTGGTGTCGACCATTTGTCCTGTCTACCATTTAGATTCGACCATTTGACCTACAACCCTCAAAGGACATGAATGCAGAGGCTCAAAAAGTATACAAGTTAGCAACTTAAATACTAAATTTAAATCCCAAGTTTGGACATGAAAAGGTACTGGAGGGTTATGTTAGTAAGCTCTTTCAGGAATTGAATTATAAATGGTATTTTGAAGTAAGATACCTCTTCTGAGGAGCGCTTGAAAATGGACAGTGCAGCTTGATATCCTTTAATTGTTCCGATCTGGAGCCCCAGATTGGCTAGATGGAATAGGAAAGAGAGCACCATTGGGGTGCCACATTGAAAAGGGTCCACATCCTTATCTTTGCACCAGTTACTGAACTTGTTCCAACGACATTGGTACAAAGATTTAGTTGCTGGCCTTCTGGCCGAAAGCTAAATCTCCATTACGTCATCCGGAAGATCCCAATCCTTGTATCTCAACCTCTGAGAAACCATGTGTGAAGGTTGTGTATCTTGACCTCTGGATGGACAACCCGACCTTCCTCTTACGAGAGAAGAGCCTCTCTTTGCTGAAGACGTATTAGAGGGCAGATGGACATGTCCAGAAGGTCCAGGTACCATGTTCTCCTGGCACAATCCTGGACAATTAGGATCATGGTTTTCCTGAACTTTCTCAACCTCCTGTTTACTTGAGGAATCACGGGGACTGGAGGAAACGCGTACATAAGTGGAAACTTCCAGTCTACCATGAATGCATCTCCTAGAGCTCCTCTCTGAGGAAATTCCCTTGAGCTGTACTGTTCGCACCTCCGGTTTACCGGGGTCACGAACAGATCCACTTGAGGGGTTCCCCAAAGGGCGAAAATCTACAGAAGGACTTCCTGAGCTAGCTCCCACTCGTGGGAGATGGTGCTCTACCTGCTCAGAGCGTCTGCCGCCGTGTTCTGCTCTCCGGCTAGGTGAACTGCCGATAGAGAGATTCCTTCTCGTATTGCCCAGAACCAGGGCTGCATTGCCTCTCTGCGCAGTGGTAGTGACCCTACGCCTCCTCTCAAGTTGAGACAGTACATGGCTACCGTGTTGTCCGTCATTATCAGGACATTCTTTTCCTGTACAGAGGGTAGAAAGGCATTCAGCGCTAGTCTGATTCCCCTCTGCTCCAACAGGTTGATGTGTAGTTTGGACTCCGATGGAGACCAACCACTGCTGATTGTCAGATCGTTGGTATGGGCTCCCTACCCCGTGAGTGAGGCGTCCGTTACTACTGTTATCTCCGGCCATGGTTGCCAAAAAGATTCTCCCTTGAGGATGTTGTCGTTCCAAGCCCACCATAGTAGATCCTGAGCAACTATGCTCGGGACTTGCAGAAAATCCGACATACTCCCCAAGAACTGGGACCACTGAGTTCTGAGAGCCCATTGAAGGGACCTCATTCTCAATCTGGTCTCTGGCACCAGAAAAATGAAGGATGCCATGAGGCCGCGCAACCTCAGAAAATCGAAGGCGGCAGATGCTGGGCATTCTGGAACTTTGTTACCATCTTACAATCTGCAGAATGTGGAGAGCTCTCACCTCGGGAGGCGAGGCTTTGCCCGAGGAAGTATCCAAAACTGCTCCGATAAACTGGAGCTTTTGGGATGGTATCATGTGAGACGTCTTGAAATTGAGGGAGAAGCCCAGTTTGTGAAGGAAGTGACAGGTGATCGAAAGATGTTTGAGCTAGTTCGGGAGAACGTGCTCTGATCAACCAATCGTCCAGGTAGGGATAGACATGAATCCCAGCCTCTCCTGAGACTCGCTGCCACAACCGCCAGTTTGGTGAAAACCCTCGGGCGGAGGTTAGCCTGAATCGCAGAACTCGAAACTGATAGTGAGAACCGCCAACTGCAAACCTCAGGTACTTTCTGTGCTTGGGATGGATTGGCACATGAAAGTAAGCACCCTGAAGGTCCAATGATACCAACCAGTCTTGGAGTTGGAGAGCCTGAAGGATCTGAGAAAGAGTTACCATCTTGAACTTGGCCTACGTGAGGAACTTGTTCAAGTTTCTTAAGTCCAAGATGGGTCTCAATCCTCCGTCCTTCTTTGGGATGAAAAAGTAAGGGGAGTACCAACCCTTGTTCCTCTTCGCTACAGGTACATGTTCTATTGCACCTTTCTCTAGCAGGGTTAAAGTCTCTGCATCAAGTACGCGCTCTAAGTAGCGCTGTTTGCTGTGACCAAATGCTGTTCCAGGATCCAGGACGCTGCATGGATTCCTCATTTTCTTTCAAGTGGATTTTTCTGGACATTTACGGTATTATATACCCTCACTGATCATATGGACTAAAAGTAATAACTTTTTATAAAGATAAAGTGATAATACATCATATATTTGTATCTTGTTTAGGTGCCTGCGCCCTCTGCCCTTATCAGCAGAGCTGCGCGCGCATCAAGTACGCGCTCCAAGTAGCGCTGTTTGCTGTGACCAAATGCTGCTCCAGGATCCAGGACGCCATGTGGATTCCTCATTTTCTTTCAAGTGGATTTTTCTGGACATTTACGGTATTAAATACCCTCACTGATCATATGGAATAAAAGTAATAACTTTTTATAAATATAAAGTGATAATACATCATATATTTGTATCTTGTTCAGGTGGCTCTGCCTCCCTTACCCAGAAGCCCTTATCAGCAGAGCTGTGCGCGCATCAAGTACGTGCTCTAAGTAGCGCTGTTTACTGTGACCAAACGCTGTTGCAGGATCCAGGACCCAGGATGCCGTGTGGATTCCTCATTTTCTTTCAAGTGGATTTTTCTGGACATTTACGGTATTATATACCCTCACTGATCCTATGGACTAAAAGTAATAACTTTTTATAAATATAAAGTGATAACACATCATATTTGTATCTTGTTTAGGTGGCTCCGCCCCCTTTACCCAGAAGCCCTTATCAGCAGAGATGCGCGCGCAACAGCACGCGTGCATCAAGTAAGCGCTCTAAGTAGTGCTGTTTGCTGTTCACTGGCTCGCCAGCTCCTCCTCAGTACTTTTGGATAATAACTTGACTCCCAGCCCTTCATTTTACATCTTATGGCTTCCGCTGGTTAATTGTATTTCTATTAGCTGATGTATTAATGGTCTGTATTAATGGTCTGTAGCGATCCATCATCCTAACCTGACCCTAGGCAATTTAGTTCTGTGGTTTTTAGTGGTTTTGGACTGTGAGTTGGTCAATAGTCGCTAACGTAATCTGCTACACTAATTTTCATGTAAATGGTGTGCGGCCTGCGCAGTGGCCTCTGCAACGTATTAACTCCTGTGGCATTTACTGCGACTAGTATTGATTCTTTGGTAAGCTCGGGTCGACCTTCATATGAGCCACCAATAACTGAAGCGTTAGCTATTACTGATCTGCAAACCAATCATGTTGCCCAAATCCACACTGCTTTGCCTAATAACACTCTTATTTATTCGTCTTTGGAACCTTATAATTACAAAAATATAAAGACATGAGATCCGGCGAAGTCTTTAGAAGCTACTCTGAGTCGCCTGACCCCTGTAATGTACCCAGCGATCGCCTTGATACCATGCTGCGTAAAATAGCAGCTCTTGGACGATGAAGTACGCCGCTCCATTGAGATAATTACACCGAAGGTCATTGGATCAACTTCAATTAAAAATGTGTTAACTCCTGCAACTACGAAAGATCAATCACTGCTCCATAACAGCAGTTACATTCGAGATGTTGATATAAACATGGAATCCCTAACTGCTCAAATGTCATTTTTCCCTGACAAATTTTGTGACGTACGAACAAAACAGTCTCTTATTGATTCTATTGAATGCCCTAACTCAATGGAAAACAGCAAAGGCAGATCCCCTCAAACCTTCCCTGTGATTATTAAAATCTTAGATCTCCTTGACAAAGGACATGATATGACGCACTTGGAATTAAGAGAGACTAAAGCCATGTTGCATCACATCTGTTCTAAAATGGATAAGTTGGAAGGCTTCAAATTAGCTGTGGACTCTAAGAATTATTAAAGATCACTCGATTAGGAATCAGCCGCTAGAACCTACTTCCTTTTCAAATCATAAAAGCACGCAGTCTGACCCTGATTCTTCTCAAGCACCTGACCCAATTATTCCTTATCCATTGGTATCCTCCCCTAATTCTCTCCCTCACCCTTCTGTTGGGCTCATTTGCAACTGTAGGTACTTGATCATATGCAAAACGATGAGACTAACCCCCCTGCAGATGATAACTCCGCGGATGACCATCCCGCATTCTTTTCTCGCCGTACTAAAAAGTGGAAAAGTGGAAATCGGAGCGCGAGTGTGCCATTTTTCGGCAATTCGCGGCGGATTATTTATTAATATATCCGCGCCGCTCCTGCTTGCCCAGTGGCCCACTTCCACATAGGATTTGCCCCCTTACTGCACTCGGAGTGCATCCAGCCACCATTGGGAGACACGAGGTCTGCTCCACTCCAAGATGGCCGACCGTCACTGCCACAACCCTCCACTCGGCCCCACAGCCCTGCAAGCATCGTGATTGGCTCCTCTCCCCTACTTGGGAGCCAACCACAAGCCGGCAGGCTTGGAGCCGGCCCACCACGAAGGCACCCACAAAGGCACTGTGCCTGTCTCCAGCCTGTCTACACCGTCGAGCCTAGAGCCAGGACCCCTTGCCCTCCAACTACAGGGTAAGCATACTGCCCCCCTCCACAATCCACTCCTAACCCTCGAGCTAGAGTCCTGAACTGTTCCCAGCCATCACGGACATGCACCTCCCAACATTGCTACGCCCAAGGTCCCACCTGCACCGTTGTGCTCTCGAACTGCAACAAAATATTTCAATGCATAATCTGTAGCTAATTAACCATGCTCTGGCCTTGCATTGCGGTATACTGTCACTTGATAATAGCATCTGCACCACGGTCGCCCAGAGACCATTGTATTACTGTGTAGTGCCTTATGGTCGCCCAGAGACCACTGTATTACTGTGTAGTGCCTTATGGTCACCCAGAGTCCACTGTATTACTGTGTAGTGCCTTATGGTCGCCCAGAGACCACTGTATTACTGTGTAGTGCCTTATGGTCGCCCAGAGACCACTGTATTACTGTGTAGTGCCTTATGGTCGCCCAGAGACCACTGTATTTCTGTGTAGTGCCTTATGGTCGCCCAGAGACCACTGTATTACTGTGTAGTGCCTTATGGTCGCCCAGAGACCATTGTATTACTGTGTAGTGCCTTATGGTCGCCCAGAGACCATTGTATTACTGTGTAGTGCCCTATGGTCGCCCCCAGACCACATCTGAACTGTGTTGTGCCCTATGGTCGCCCCCAGACCACATCTGAACTGTGTTGTGCCCTATGGTCGCCCCCAGACCACATCTGAACTGTGTTGTACCCTATGGTCGCCCCCAGACCACATCTGAACTGTGTTGTACCCTATGGCCGCCCCCAGACCACATTTGAACTGTGTTGTGCCCCATGGTCGCCCTAGACCACATTTGAACTGTGTTGTGCCCCATGGTCGCCCCCAGACCACATTTGAACTGTGTTGTGCCTTATGGTCGCCTAGGACTTAGCCTGTCTCTGAATGCATTTAGCCTGTCTCTGACTGCATTTAGCCTACATATGATTGCTCCATCTAGCCGAGAGGTACCTGACTCTTGCAAACCAACTGCCCACGCCTAAAACCAGATCACAATGATACTAACTCTTATTTACCTGTCAGCCTTTTGGACCACAATGCCTAAAGTAAACCACCATCCGAGGCCCACACTACAGGGCATACCGCCCATGGAGGAAGGACTCTTAACTCCCCCCCTAGAGCCCAGCCATCAACTTTCACACTCACTTATTACC
Source organism: Ambystoma mexicanum (assembly GCF_040938575.1). Lineage (NCBI taxonomy): Eukaryota > Metazoa > Chordata > Amphibia > Caudata > Ambystomatidae > Ambystoma > Ambystoma mexicanum. Next base: position 740,878,277 of record NC_090931.1, on the reverse strand, counting down.
TACCAATCGCTAACATACCTTCCCTGTGACATTGCAAGTAGAAATGCAAAACTACGTTCAAGATTACCTAAAATTTACGAACCATTAGCTAGACACAATACCTCTTGCAATAGAAGTAACACTAACATCCGAAACACTCCCCCTATAAAAATTGACCTCCATCGCAATAACCGCCCAAATAAGCAGCCCAATGCTAATAATAGCATACCTAAAAAGAAAAGTAATGCCACCCAGGCCACAGCAAAGCCAAACATCCAATTGAAGTGCGCCCTTATTAATGCCAGGTCACTAATAGCACACGCTACCGAAATTGCGGATCTTATTCAAATAGGAGACTACGACATCCTCGCCATAACAGAAACTTGGCTGCACCAAGCTGCAGGACCTGCCCTAATGCTTGCCTTACCCTATAATTACACCATACTTAGAGAAGACAGAGTCAACTCTCGAGGAGGTGGCCTAGCTATTATTGCTAAAAATAATCTCACCCTAAAAACTGAATCAAGTTCAACGACTAATTCCTGCGAATCACTAACGGCTAAACTCCTCGCATCTCCTTCTCAAACTATCACTATTCACCTTATCTATAGACCACCAGGCCCTATTGGCACGTTCGAGGAGGACATTTCCACGATCCTCTCAAACAACCTAAAAACCTCATCCCAAGCTATCCTTCTGGGAGACCTAAACCTAGGCTACAATGACCCTAAAGACCTGCAAGCAACTAATGTCACTAATGTCATCTCAGAACTAGGCTTCTCCCAAAAAATCCTACAACCCACACACGAAAAAGGCCGTATACTTGACTGGGTTGCTGACCATAACTGCAATACAACGATTGTCGATATCACCCCACAAATCTGGACTGATCATGCACTGATAACTTTCCTCCTAAATGTCAACTTGGCCCTACCTATTGAAACTGCTTTGGCTCCCCCCTTGCCAACCAGAAACAAAAAACTTATAACTACAGAAAAACTGCTACCGCTCATCCTCCCCAGACTAAACTCTCTACCTGACTCATTGGACACCTCATCACTAGTAAATGAATTCAACTCTTCCATGGCTACAGCGCTAGATACTATTGCCCCACTGAAACTGAGAAAGAGTAAGCCTAGAGCCCACCTAAACACCTGGTTTACTCCTCACCTCAAATCTCTAAGACTTGAAAAACGCAAATGCGAATCTGCTTGGCGACTAACCCCAACAGAGACAAATAAAAGTACACTCATCAATGCCTCCAAGATTTACAAAAATGAAATAAAGAAAGCAAAAAGAGAGAATTTCAACAACAGAATACTGCAGGCCAAATCTGGAACTAAATAACTATTCCTTATACTAAAGGAACTAGAAAACCCTATTCCTGTCCAGGATAACTGTGACAAAAATAAAATATGGTGTTCGAACATCCAAAAAGCACTAAATGACAAAATTGCCACACTCCAAACAAAAATTGAGATAAAGAAACAGAACATTCCACCCTCAACTAACCTAAGAGGCAAACCACCAATCAGCACTAATCTAGACCATAAATTTAACTTCTCGAAAGTAACTATATTTGAAACCGAAAAGATAATACTTTCACTCAAGCCATCCAATTGCCGTGGCGACCTATGCCCAGCCCAACTAATAAAAGACGCGGCCAGAGACCTCTCCCCATTCATTTCTATGCTCATCAATGCCTCCTTTGCATCAGGCACTATACCAGATAACCTCAAGCAATCTTGGGTCCTCCCCCTCCTAAAAAAACAAACATTGGACCCATCCATCCCGACTAACTACAGGCCTATCACAACGGTACCCTTCCTGCTAAAAATCCTAGACAGGGTAGCCTACCTGCAGATCCAAAAACATCTTGAGTTGCACCACCTTTTAGGCACAAGACAATCAGGCTTCAGACCTCAGCACGGAACTGAAACCGCGCTCATCGATCTTAAAACCCAGGTTGACGAGCTGAGAGACTCCGGAAAGATGTCCCTACTCCTCTTACTGGACCTCTCTGCAGCCTTCGACCTGGTGGATCATGATGTGCTCTGCACCCACCTAGAAACAGCTGCCCATTTCTCCACACATGCCATTGCATGGATCAAATCATTCCTAACCGGTAGAACTATGAGAGTCTTCTCTATTTCTGCTGCTGCTGACCCTGTATCCATCACATGTGGAGTCCCACAAGGCTCTTGTGTCTCCCCCACTATGTACAACATCTTCACGAAGCCCTTGTTCGATGATCTAGATAATCTGGGTGTCACCTACACTAACTATGCGGATGACACTCAGATTCTCATACCACTTTCAGGGGATTATGAACAAGATTTGGCCTTGGTGAACAAGATTTATCTCATCATTCAGGCATGGATGGCCACCCACGGGCTATGCCTGAATGATGACAAAACGGAACTCATCATACTGGGGAACACACAAAACATCAAAAGATTAAAAGAAGAATACTCCTCCTTCGTCATAGACGGTAACACTATCAAGGTGGCAAAAGAGGTAAAAACATTAGGGTTTTACCTTGACTCCCATCTCACCCTAACCAAACAGGTGAGCACAATGGCTCCAGCACCGCTTATACCTGCAAGCTGATTAGAGCCGCAAAACCGTACCTATCCACTGCCAACTGCCTAACCCTTGCTCGAGCACTAGTGCTGTCGAAATTGGACTATTGCAACGCACTATATATAGGAGCCAATAAACATACGCTGCAAAAAATTCAAACACTACAGAACAATGCTCTTAGAGCTGCCTTAGGAATTCCAAGAAGGGAGCATATTTCAGAGGCCAGAAGACAATCCAACTGGCTCTCCACAGCGGACAAAATCAAACTCAAGACAGCTTCTCTAACCTTCAAAAGCATCAACCATCTAGCACCCAAATACCTAGCTGCTAGATTCAACAGAAAAATCTCCACTAGACCCACCAGAGAAGCATACTCCAACCAGTTAGTGATACCCCCATTTAAATTAAGTACGGCCGGAGGAAACAGCTTCCCGGTCAAAGCTGCCCAGCTTTGGAACTCCCTCCCGCCCGGCTTGAGATCTACCCAATCCTACGCTCTCTTCAGATCTAACTGTATCAATTGGATCAAAGAAAATGACCGATAGTCCTGCCCTACACCAACATAACCACTGTTCTATAGACGTACTACGTACATAATTATATACTCTCTATCTTCCTACTGCATATTTCCTGTATATATTATGCTATATGTATATATTATGCACATTGTATATTCTCCTTACTGTCCTGCATTATTTAATTTCTACGATGTATAACTACTACTTGTAAACATGCGCAACCTGTAAAGTTTAAAGTATCCTTGAACAACGCGCCCGGTTACCCTCGGGTCTGGCGCGCGCTATAAATAATAAATAATAAACAAACAAACAAACACACATGCGCGGTCAAACGCCAAGCGAAAAAGACGTAAACAAGCACTAGAAAATGATTAAAAAAATAAATATGACGAACCAAGATACAATTCCTGTATTATTTAACAAGGATCCTGTGGGATCTATGCCAAACTTGTCCTCTGTAGATACTATAGATGAAGATCATATAGACCTACAACAACTGACTAAAGAAAGCCAAGAAGCCTTGATTCCTAATCCAACTCCATCTGGGGCTCCTGCATCATCTAAAAACAAGAATTATAGACTATTTGATGGCTCGAGTCTTACTGATCGGACCCCAGTGATTAACCCTTCTATTTCTAAAATCCCCAAACAATCTAATTGCATCTTAAACGGGCCTGCAAAAGAACAAGTTACTCTCTTACCTGGTAGCTTTCTTTCGATGGGATGGTCCGACGACATATTCCATTTCTATGACAGGTAATCACCAAAGCTGTACTGCTTCGGAAAATGTTCGGCGTCTGCGTCCTGCGTCGATGACGTCGATACACTGTCCTCGAGGGCCTCCGTCGAGCCGACGTCACCGGATGTTATAAGTAGGACGCACGACAAGGAAATGAGAGAGCATTAATCTTTGCCTTGGTTGAGTTTTTGAAAGTAATTGAGAAAGAGATTTCGTTATTTCAGTGTTAAAATCATGTTTTTATTGGGTTGTTCTCATATAGAAATTGTGCTAATGCTTTGTGCTATTTTTATAATTTTAATGAGATGTTCTGTATTCTGTTTGGTCTTGTGAACTTTCTTTTTTTTTTCTCTCTGTGTCTTTTTTTGTGTGCTATTTTGTAAAGGTTCTTTGAACTATAAACAAATAAAAAAAAAAGAAAATAAGTAGGACGCACGACATCCATAGCCTCAGTTGTAGTTTTTTCCCAGAACGTGTGGCACCAATCTACTGCCAGTCTGACCACAGAAAGCCTTGCGGAAACGTAAGCTGCAATCGCATGAGAAATTCTGTAGCGGGGCAGGTAGGGAGGGAACGATATGGAATACATCATCGGACCATCCCATCGAAAGAACGTTACCAGGTAAGAGAGTAACTTGTTCTTCGAGGGGATTAGGTCCTCGGAAGTATTCCATATCTATGACTCCCAAAGCAGTACCAATGTATAGAGGAGGGAAAAAGAATTTAGAATATAGAAATTTAGAATGTCCAATCAAATTGCAGAGTAAAGGACTGCCTTGCCAAAGGTCAGATCCTGCCCATGGATGGAATCTAGGGAGTAGTGTCGTACAAAAGCATGGACCGTAACTTCACAGATGTTTTGAATAGGAACGCCCCTCTGCAGGGCAGTAGAGGCAGCCATACCCCTAGTAGAATGGGCCCGTAAGCCAAACGCAGGGTCCTTACCCGCCAAGCGGTAACATTCAGAAATTGCCAAGGTAATCCATCTAGACAAAGGGCCTCATCACGAGTTTGGCAGTAACCTTTAAATCCGGCGGTAGCGCTGTTACCGCCAGATTTAAGGGTCTGCCAAATCAGGGCTCCGACAGGGGGGAAATCCGCTGAAAATTCGCGCTCATACCGACGCCGGGAAATCCCCCGGCGGTATGAGCGCGAAATTTCCCAATTGAGCCCAATGGGGAATGGGGCATTCCCGAATGGGCTCAATGGGGAATGGGGATTTCCAAATCCGCCAAACCTGTGATGCGGCGCTAATAGCGCCGGTGGGTTTGGCAGTAGGGCAGATAGCGCCTGCACTATTTGCTCTGGTGTTACCGCCCAACTCGTGATGAGGCCCAAAGTCTGCTTAGTAACAGCTTGTCCCAAACGCCTTCCAGCGTAACCTATAAAGAGCCGGTCGTTCACTCTGACCCGGGACATGCATGAAATTTAGAAACTTAGAGCTCTCCTAGGATCCAACCTATGGAGCCTCTCCTCTTCCTTACCAGGATGCAGAGGAGGATAAAACACCGGAAGAATGACCTTCTGGCTTAAATAAAATTCCGAGACAACTTTCGGAAGAAAGGAAGGACGAACTCCAAGGACAACCCTGTCCTTATAAACACAGTGAAGGGTGGCTTAACTGAAAGTGCCTGCAACTCACTCACTCTGCGAGCGGAAGTGACCACAACTAAAAATACAGTTTTAAAGGGTTAACAGTCTCAGAGGACAAGAATGTAAAGGCTCAAATGGAGCACCCATTAGGAATTTTAGAACAAGGTTCAAATCCCAACCAGGAACCTAGAAAGGTGATGGCGCAAACACATTAGTGAGCCCTTTGAGAAACTGAGAAATTAAAGGAATTTTGAAATAAGAACACTCCTCCGACCAGTGCTTAAATAAGGACAGCGCCGCCAGGTAACCTTTAATGGTACCCACTTGCAGGCCCTTGTGGGCTAACGAACGCAAAAAAGACAGAACCACAGGAATGTCACATGAAAAAGGATCCACATTCTTAACCCTGCACCAGTCGCAGAACTTTCTCCAATGGCAACGGTACAGGGACTTGGTTGCAGGCCGTCTGGTCGAAAGCAACACCTCCATCACGTCTTCAGGGAGGTCCCAATCCTTATACCTCAACCTTTCAGAAGCCAAGCGTGAAGGTTGACGGATCTGACCTCTGGATGGAGAACCTGACCCGCCTGCCGTGATAGCAGATCGTCTCGGTAGGGAAGACGACGTGGAGGGCTGATGGACAAGTCGAGAAGGTCCGGGTACCACGTTCTCGAGCCCATGTCGGAGCAATGAGGATCCTCTGGGAACCGAACCTCCGTAACCTCTGCAGCACTTGCGGGATGACGGGGACTGGAGGAAACACGTACAGCAGTGGGAAGGACCTCTCCACCACAAACGTGTCTCCTAAGGCTCTTCTTGGAGGAGATTCCCGTGAGCAGAACCTTTCGCACTTACGGTTGACATTGGAGGCGAAGAGATCCTCTTGAGGGGTCCCCCAAAGGGCGAAGATCTCCAGGAGAATCTCCTGAGCCAGCTCCCACTCGTGAGAGATCGCGCTCTGCCTGCTCAGAGCGTCTGCCGTCTCATTTTCTTCTCCGGCCAGATGAACTGCCGAGATAAAAATTTCCTGCTGGATGGCCCAGAACCAGAGCTGCATCGCCTCCCTGCACAGAGGAAGTGACCCTGCCCGCCCCTTTTTCTTGAGGTAGTGCATGGCCACTGTGTTGTCCGTCAGAATCAGGACATTCTTTCCTCGCACAGTCGGCAGAAAACCTTCAGGGCAAGCCTGACGGCCCTCAGCTCTAACAAATGGATATGGAGTCTGGACTCCGACGGAGACCAACAACCGCTAACTGTCAACTCGTTGGCATGAGCTCCCCATCCTGTGAGGGATGCGTCCGTCACGATCGTCACCTCCGGCCAGGGTAGCCAAAACATAGCCCCCCTCATCAGATTGCCATCAACGGCCCACCACAGAAGGTCCTGGGCGACCAAGGGCGGCACCTGAACGGGGTCCGACATCCTGCCGGAGGACTGTGACCACTGCATCTTGAGAGCCCATTGCAGAGATCTTATCCGCAACCTGGCCTCTGGCACCAGAAGAATGCAGGATGCCATGAGGCCAAGCAACCTCAAGAACTCGAACGCCGGGAGACTCTGGGCAAGCTGAAACTTGTGCACCATCTGCTGAATGTGATGAGCCCTCACCCAGGGAGGAAAACACTGCCTCAGGGATGTGTCGAGCACTGCTCCGATGTACTGGAGCCGCTGAGTTGGCGTCAAGTGGGACTTCTTTAAGTTGAGGGAGAAGCCCAGCTTGTGAAGGGAGTGGCAGGTGACGGCCAGATGATCCAGGACTTGCTATGGAGAGTGCGCCCTGATCAACCAATCGTCCAGGTAGGGGTAGACGTGAATCCCCCTTTCCTGAGATACGCTGCCACCACCACCATGAGCTTGGTGAAGACCCTCAGGGCGGAGGCCAATCCGAACGGCAGGACCCGAAACTGAAAGTGCGAGTCGCCAACCGCGAACCTCAGGTACTTCCTGTGGTTGGGATGGATCGGCACATGAAAGTAAGCGTCCTTGAGGTCGATAGACACCAACCATTCCTGAAGTTGAAGGGCCTGGAGGACTTGAGCTTGTTCAAACCGCGCAAGTCCATGATGGGTCTCAATCCCCAGTCTTTCTTCGATATCAAAAAGTAAGGCGAATACCATCCCTTGTTCCTCTCCGCTACAGGCACCAGTTCTATGGCACCTTTCACCAGCAGGGATTGTATTTCCTGCACAAGGAGTGGATCCAGACTCTTCAAAGAGAGATTCCCTGGTGGATTGTCGTGAGGCCTCCGTCGGAAAGGAAGACAGTAGCAGTGGGCTATGATTTCCAGAACCCACACATCTGAAGTAATGGCACGCCACTCTACAAGATGCTGCGCCAGCCTTCCCCCAACTGGCGAACCATGGGACATGGCCTCATGATGGAGCAGAAGCGGCTGCGGCAGTTCCTGAGGGGAAAGAGGCAACTGCCCGAGCGGCGTTGGCACCTTGAGTACCCTGTTTTCCACCTTTGGTACTCCTACCCCTAGGACGAAAAGGTGGAGGTTGGCGGACTGCAGTGCTCAACGACTTTGGTGCAGCTTTGGAGGTCTGCAACCTCTCAAGGCTCTCGTCAGCCTCGCTGGCAAAAAGATGTTCACCATCAAAGGGCATGTTGAGGAGCCAGGCTTGCACATCTGAAGCAAACACCGACTTCCGCAACCACGCAAACCTGCGTATTACGGTGCTCGCCGCCATGGACCGGCTGACACAATCCGCCATGTCTAGACCCGACTGAACGGACTCGCACATGGCATCCTTGCCATCCTGCACAATAGCAAAAAAACATCCCGTTCCTCCCCTTCGGGAATATTTTCAGCCGCTAACGAAATACAGTTACACAGAGTGCGCGTGAAACGTGACAAGGCACACACGGAGTTTGCTGCCAATAAAGCCATACACCCTGAAGAAAACACTTTCTTCGCCCAGCCATCAAAACGCTTGTCGTCCCTATCAGGAGGGATGGTAGGCTACAACGCCTGCTTTGCTGGGGCCGTAGCCGCCTGCACCACCAAACTATCCGGAGTTGGGTGCGTGGTCAAATAGCAGTGGTCGCTACTGGCTGGGCGGTATTTTCGCGGCAAAGACTTGCTCACTGCCGGGAGACTCTCCGGAGCAGCAGTCCAAGCTGCTGCCACCCTTCTCTGCAAGGCCATATGGAATGGCAGTACCGGGTCAGTTGGTGGACCTTGGTTGAGGATATTCGTCAGGTCATCCTGCAGAAAATCCACAGGTGGCGCCGACCACCCCAAGTATTCCGTGACTCTCGACATAAGGCGCCGGTACGAGGACTCGGCATGGGTGCCAGGCTCAGGCCTACAGAACTCCATCTCCGGAGAGGTGTCCAGACCACTGACGTTGTGCAACGACTGACGCAGGTCTTCAATCTGGCTATGACCAGACAAAATCTCGTCAGGCACCTCCTCAGGAACCATACCTTACTCAGACCCTTCATCCACCTCAGAAATATAATCCCGAGGCTGGAATGAGGGCACAGAAAAAGGGACAAAGACATTCTTAGCCTTGGCCTTTCTAGGGGGTTCCACCGTGTCACGGGGTACCTCCGACAAAGCAGCCTCGAAAGGCGTCAAGGGTGCCGATGGAATCCGCGTCGACGTCCAGCGTGGCGCAGACGGCTTCGACACAGTCCTCAAGGGCAGAGCCCCGAGCGTGTCCTTCGACAGCCTGAGCGCCGATGGCGTTGACGGCTTCCTCGGAGGCAGAGCCTCGAGAGAGTCCCTTGACGGCCTTGGCGCCGAATGCGTCAATATCTTCTTTAAAGACCCCACAGGCTCTGACGGTCTCGAGGGCGTCGAGGACCGGGCATGTCTAGAGCGACCATCCTTGTCCGACCGAGACCTCGAAGGTGCCCGGTGATCGCGACGACCGCTCGAGCCTGAAGGCGTGCGAGCAGCATCTCTAGCACGGTCACGGCTGGCGTAATTCGACGGCGCGGACGAACCGTAGCCCTGCGACTGAAAAATCGGCATCATCTCCTGCCGAAATTTATCCCATTCCGCAGGAGTGGAATGCTTGTTGGGACAAGCTACCTGCCGACGGGCGGAGTTCTTGGACGAGGACAGGGAAGGTGACTGATGCCGGCGCTTCCGCAAGTGCCTCAAAGAGGCAGAGGAATGGCGGGACCTACTCCTGGACCAAGACCCTGTGGACTTACGCCGACAATGCGGAGAGTCGCCCCTCGAATCATCAGTCGAAAGCCCAGTGGATCTCGACTTCCGGGGCTTGGCCACCTTAGCTACAGAAAGCTTCTTCTTACGCTCCCGCAAGGCCTTCGATGTAAGCGACTGGCAGTCTACACAGTCATCCATGTCGTGGTCCTCACCGAGGCACCGGAGGAAGGCATTGTGCGAATCCGTCAACAGCATCTTGGATCCGCAGTCCCGACACTTCTTAAAACCCGGGCCACGGGGTGGAAGAAGATGAAGACATCCAGGAAATCTTCACAACAAACAGGTTCGAAGAAACGAAAGAACAGAACACAGAAGAACCGAGGCGCGCCGAGATCTCCGAAGCGAACACGTTTGCGGAAAAACGGAACTGAGGCTACGGGCGTCATGCGTCCTACTTATAACATCCGCTGATGTCGGCTTGACAGAGGCCCTCGAGGACAGCGTATCAACGTCATCGACGCAGGACGCAGAGAATTTTCCGAAGCAGCACAGCTGTGGTCATTACCTGTCATAGATATGGAATACGTCGGAGGACCCAGTCCCCTCGAAAATGTTGATTTTAAAGGCCAATGTCAAGATCCAATAAAAAAATCAATGAAAACTAATTTGAACTACTTTCCGGTATGTGGGAGAATTTGTACAACCACTGGCTCCTCGCAGATGGGTATGAACCTCAACTACACAGTGAAGCATGTTTGAAAGATCCTCCTCCATTTTCGGCAATTGTCAAAGGTACAGGACCTGCTGTTATCAACAGTTCAGCTTTTATTAACGGAGGGAGCAAAACTAAGATCCTTCCGAACGACTACGCTCCTTTAATTATTAGTAATTCTACTATCCAATTGGGGAACTTGTCTGGCGTTTCGGCCTTGGATATTGATAACCACCCTGTTCCAATACATGGCCCTGGTACGAGTAGGTCCCTTCCTGAATATACCATCAATAATGAAACTACTAATAACAGGACAGCTACCTTGGAATTATTGAGTAAAGCCATCCAAGAGGGCTTAATCTCTAGAGAAATGGTATCCAATGCTATGCTGATTAATCCAAACATAAGCAAAAAAATGAATATTTTATTAAAAAATGAAAGCCACGAAACAAATAATATACTGACAAATGTGACCCCTGGCATTGAACCTATTGAATCTATTTTATCTTCTGTCCAACAGCCACCTAATGTCAAAACCCATATAATTGGACTTCAGGGAAACATTGTAACACTTGGACGCTCTCGCATTAATCGTACATTCTCATTAGCATTATTTTCGCATATTCCTCAACTAAGAATCTTAAAATCAGATGATATTTCGAGAGTATCACTTGCTATTGCTAACAATTACTGTGCAATATGTTACCTTAACTCAGAGTCAATAATGACATTTTTGTGGTTCAGCTGTGCTGAACTCAAAGAACAAGGTTTTACTTTAACTATTCATGCTGACGAACAATCTGCAAAGGAATTTCTTGCATTTTCCTGTCCACGTGTTGTCATTAGTTCGGATGAGAATAAATCGGCTTGTAATGTGAACACTGACAGTAACTCGGGTGTTTATGTATTATTGAACTCACTTGCCAATGCAAAGAACTTTCCTTGGCTTGAACCTATGCTTAACTCAATCTCAACCTTTCAATCGTCCCACCCTAAAACATAGCCATTGCAAGCCAAGGAAATTACGTTGGTGTGTTGGAACTCATGTGGACTCTCCAACCTAATGAACTGGTTTAAGTCACTCACTGTTGCGAATCAGCCTACAATAATACTCTTTCAAGAACAATGAAAACCACTGCTCTTTGCTTTCTGGTTTCATCGTTTATTGCTCGCCTGCCCTGAGAAATATTCAAGGGCGTCCTTTTGGCGGTCTCGCAATTGCGGTGAATAATTCTTTGGAAGCTCAGACTAAACTTGTGTGGGAATCCTCCAACATTTTGGGGGTTTTGGTTATCATGAATAGAGCTAGATACTGTACTATTCTCATCATTTCCATTTATTGGAATCCCGCCAAACTAGATATAGACACCTTACTCGATGAAATCGCTAAGCGCTTGGAAATTTTTACGAATAAATACCAAGCTCTTGAAATAATAATTGGAGGTGATTTTAATGCTGACTGTAGTAAAAGATTCTCGATCGGCGATAGCCAGTACAATCAAACTTCCCGTTCAAGAGGTGCCCGGTTGAGGTCTTACTTTCAGGACTGGGATATGGACATGGCAGAAACAATAGACTTAAGTCCACATTATTCATGGAATCGTGGATCATATGCTTTGAGGATCAATTTTATCTTCTTAACATATAATATATTAGCAATATCCACTCCTTTATGCATTAATCCGATAGTTTATGGTGACCATGCCCAATTATCTATCTCACTGAAACTTGAATCTTCTATACTACAACTTGATCCCTCCTTAATTCTTCCCGAAATTGATCATCACCAAATATCGCTTAAATGGAATCCGGGGCTCTGCAAACAATTTGTTGCTCATGTTTCCACACATATTGATAAGATTACATCTGCTGAAACTCAATCAACTATGCATATCACTGCTCAATGCTCAGTAATTATTAAAGAAGGTCTCCTATACTTTAGTACTAAGTATTTAAATAAAGTCCACCCCCATCTCTACGATCCTGCATGCAAAAATCTTAAACATGCTAAAAACAGAGCCCTTAGGAATCTTAGAATGAGCAGCCTCAATTCAATGATATACTCGACTCTGCGCAGATATATATGTACCACATACAAAAGGAACTTAAAACATGCTTGTATTCTCAAACACAATAAAACTGTTTGTTAATTAAAGCAATATGTAGTCAGGACACTAGAACCATCTGGCACACCATTAAAAATGTTGACAAACATAATGTACCACCAATGCCTAACTGCATTTCAGAATCTTCATGGTGCAATTATATGTCTACCAAATTTAAGCTTCAGGACAGATTTACAAATATATCCAACTTGTCTTTATGCTACAGCCAGATGGACCGATTACAGTGGTCGCAGGAGGATATTAAATGGGCAATTTCAAAATGATCGTATTCGAAATCTGCTGGACCTGGTGGTCTTCCACCATGCGTCTAAAAATCTGACCCGGATCTGTGGGCCTTAATTTTAAAATCAAAATTTCAGGTAATAATACAAACGGGAAAAATCCCTGAATCCTGGCGGTCCTCTAATATCATACCAATTTTTAAGAGAGGAGACCCCTCCCTACCAGTGAATTATCGGCCCATCTCGCTGATCGATACTGAGGCTAAGCTATTTGCGATATTACTTTTATTCGACCTGGAAAAATGTATTGAAGCTCATGAACTTTACGAAAACCAGTTTGGAATTTCGAGTAAAGACATGCGCACTTCACTAAACGCCATAATAATGGCACATGTAATAGCTGGTGCTAAATCCAAGAATTCTAATCCGGTCTTTATTGCATTAATTGATATGTCGGCAGCATTCGACAATGTTGCACGGAACATTCTTTGGGCAAAAATGCCCTCCTGTATTATTGTATTGGGTTTCTGAACTTCATGTAAATACATCATATAAGCTAAAGATTACAGCTGACGGGGGTACCACTAAGCCTATAAAGACGTCTGTGGGGCCAAAACAGGGCTGCAATCTTGCTGCAACCCTTTTTAACTTGTACATGTCAGATCTTGATGAAACATGGAATACTAAAAATCTCCTTTCAACTAAATTCGGAATGACCTGACTTCAATGGCTGGCATTCGCTGATATCATCATCATCTTTGACCCCACTCCGGCTGGTCTCCAAGCAAGATTACACTTGTTCGAGAACTTTGCAAATGCACATAATCTTTCACCAAACTTCGTGAAAACGGCCATGAGATTCGGGTGCTCCAAAAAGAATAATCGTTATCAATGGCATCTCAGGGAGACATTGGCCCTCATTCCGAGTTTGGAGCTAAGGGAAAAACGATGCCGGTAAAGGATTACCGGCATCGCTTACCTCTACGGGCTATTCTGACCAACCAGACCGCTATTAACGGCACCATAAAGTACAATGCCGTTAATAGCGGGCTGGGCGCCCCAACGCGACCCACCATGCCGGCATTAGCGGCATGCCGTAAACCGGAGTAGATCACAAGTGAGGCGGACATGCAAATAACGGCCTCATGAAGGTGGAAAAAGTGCCTACCGGCATGCCGTAAATAACGCCATCGACGACCTGCCGTAAAGAGCCCTGAGCAGTGTTTCCAACTGCCACAGGTGAACACAATCAGCACAGGTGGGTGCAATTGTAACGCTCACCTGATTCCCGTAGAGGCGCCGGTCTTGACTGGGCGTATACCGTATCTTCAAAGGTGATGTGTAACACACGGCTGGCTCTTTGGGCTGGACCTCTGTGCACTGTATGTCTGACTCGAAGGGTAAAATGTCTGCAGATAGAAAATATGGGATTAATGAACTGGGTTATTGAATGTCTCTCTCTTCTTCCCTTTCTCTTCTCCTGTAGAACCCCAAAGGTTAACGCTCTCACCTTAGGTAAGTGAACGCCGTGCTCTCCATCTGCCTCGGGGCAGGGTGCTGTAACCAGTTTCTTCACTGGATAAGGGGAGCAGGCCTCTTGACTTCAGAGGACTGCTGTCCGTCGTTTACTGCACGAACGGTAAGTTTCGAGTAATTCTAATGTCTTTAAAAGTCTTTAGTAATGATGTCTCTTGATTCGCAGGGTTCCGGCGATGGCGGATGACGGGCTGAAGTGAGTTGAAGATGGAGCCCGTGTAATGAATAGAAGCGCCTGGAAGCACGTAAGTAAGCGCTTGTTGCCTGCTTCACGATGCGCTCTAACTGTCTTTGTATTTTGCAGGTACAAGTTCGGAGCGGCTGCAGGGTGCCGGAATACCCACTGGGTTAGATGTGGAAAGGAGTAATGGCACGTGAGTATTAAAGTTCCTCAATGTCTTTAAACGCACCTTGTTTTGTCTTTCAGGTGCGGGATGCAGCGCCGAAGGCCTCCGGAGCGTGCGAAGAGTTGGTAAGCTTTTGTCTTGCAGATGCCGGAATGCAGCGCGAGGCGTTGGCGACAGCCGATGGACCAGGTAAGTGAAGCGCTGTCACTGAAGACCGTAATGCTAACCTGTTCTTTCTTGTCTTTATAGGTGTTGCTGAAGACTGGATTCAGGATGGTAAGCCTTTTTCCTTAGGCCCAGGATCAGATGCAGAAGACACGATGAGCGTTCTGCTGCAGAGGATGCAGAATAACGCAAAGCAAGATTCATCTATCGGGTGTGGTTTAAATAGCCTCCTGTAGTGCTTCGATGTCTCCTTCCACAGCCACGCCTAGGTAAGAAAAGAGTTCCTGCTTTCCAGAAGAGTTCCAGTGTTCTGAACCTAGGGAGTGGCTCCTGCCCCACCCAACAGGAAAAGTAGTTCCAAACAGAAGAGGATCAGAGGCTCAACTGGCAGGCAAGTAAGCAGCATGGTCTGCTGCAGGTAAGTCCACCCAAGCATTATGAGCCCGGCGCTTCCAGCGCTGGGACTGGGCATATTTATGAGCCTGGTGCCACTGGCGCCAGGACTGGGTCCAAAAGGTCCCAATTGGGACTGGTTGGCACTCAGAACCTGGGTTATGGATCTGCTTCCAAGGGAGTTGGGAAAACCCTGACCTTTTGGAAGCAGAGATCATGACAGCAATGGAGTCAGGCCCAGTACAAAAGGAGCACACTCACACACTACACCCCCTCCCACACCAAGATGATACCAATAGTAGTAGCATTACTGGAGCTGGAGGACCTGCTTGCAATGCCTCAACATCAACAACAACAACAACAGCCCACCACAGAGGAGACGCAGGAGGAGAAGGAGGGTGAGACAGGCCCAGCATGCCCCACCAGTACAGCCACCGTTACCACGCCGGCAGCCCCCAATCCCTCGCATCAGAGCCACTCCCTTCAACCTAACCCCTGAGCAGATCCACACCCTGTACCATCTGGACCGGGACACCATCACCACCATAGTGGACCTGATACACAACGGCATAGTGAGTCTCATTGGAATACTCACCGCCATCCCCCCTCTACTGAAGGTAGTGCCTGTGCTCCACTTCCTTGCCACAGGCACCTACCAGCACACAGTGGGGCACATGCATGGCATATCACAACCCTTATTTTCCCGGATCCTGAACCAAGTGCTGGATGCCCTCCTCAAGCACACAAGGGACTACATATCCCTACCACGGACTCCCCAGGAGATATTTGATACAAAAGTTGCCTTCCATGCACTGGCAGGCATGCCAAATTGTGTAGGTGCCCTCGACTGCACCCACATGGAGTTGGTGGTCCTGCATTGAAAAGTGGGGAGAGATGCACACACCACCATGCTGCCAATGTTGATAAGACTGCACGATGTGCACATCACCAAACATTGTGCCCCAAACCATCACATACCGTACAAGACACACAAATCCAATATGAATGAAGTAAGGTCCACACCTATCACCACATGACTTACAGGAAGCCACCCCACACCCCACGACACGTGCACCACCCATCAGCGACCCTCACCCTACGTAACGCCATCCTGCACCATGCAGTGCATATGCACCATGTTGATGTCTCCAGCATATCACCACACAGGATAAGCATCCCTGGGAGTGCATCATACTGAACCTACTAGGGAATCCACAGTCCGGCACAGAGCCAGCACATTCACAGGAGTGCTGCATGTCACCATGGGAATGAGAATGCTGATTGCCCAATATTGCCCAGACTACTGCCAAATCTCACAGGACACAACACCTCACTATTTTGACACTTACACAGCTGTATGCATACACCATGCATGTGCAACTAGACGTCAGTGCACACCATCATCTTGAAGATGAAACCAACACCATTAGACCATGGCACAAGACACATTGAGGGACAGTAAATGGCAGCAACGCATCCAGGGACATGTGCATATGGGCAACCATAAACTGCAGGCATGTGTGACTCCTACAGCTGTCCTTCATGATTCCCCTGACAATTACCTTCATTTTTCTCTCATACAGGTGATAGTGGCTATCCCTTGAAGCCGTGGCTCCTCACCCCTGTCTGAAAACCACAGAACAGGCAGGAGGAGGAATACAATTGTTCCCATACCCGTACACGTGTGGTCATCGAGCAGACCTTTGGCCTGTTGAAGGCAAGATTTTGCTGCCTCAGCCGGTCGGGTGGGGTACTCCTCTACAGGCATGAGAAGGTGGCCAAGATCACCATGGCATGTGTAATGCTGCACAATATGTGCATCCGCCAGAAACGTGCCCGTGCCCCCTGACATGGAACTGCTACCACCTAATGATGATGAAGGGGAGGAGGAAGATGTGGCAGGACCTCATCACGGTGCCGATGCACAGGAGGGACGTGCTGTGCAGCAGTCAGTGATCGCACAATATTTTTGACACACATGTCAGCAGAGGGTGACATAATGTTTGGACATAGGGCACTGGGTGTGGGGGTACATGTACACTATGCACTGTGAATGATTAAATGACACATGCGCAATGATGAATGTCCACTCAGGTCTTCTTTTTCACACAACTGGTGTATTGAATGTAACAATATTAACGTAAGTGTCAAAATCCTCCACCACCCTCACCCCCCACCCCTCCCCCCACAACTCCCCCACACACCCTCACCCCGTCCACCTCCTCCCACAACTCCCCCACACACCCTCACCCCCTCCCTCTCCCCCCACAACTCCCCCACACACCCTCACCCCGTCCACCTCCTCCCACAACTCCCCCACACACCCTCACCTCCTCCCTCTCCCCCACAACTCCCCCACATAAGTCCCATTGAGTCCACGAAGCCTATATGAGGCTGCCATAACATTCACTCTGCACTCCCAGAGCCAGGGGGTGGCATGTCCCGTCGTCGCAGTGCACGGACCGACCGGCAGAGCGGACTGGTTTGGGTTGAACTGCTGGAGGATGGTGTGGCCTCCTGCTGAGGTGGTGGGGCAGGACAACCTGCCTCCAAGGCATCAGCAATGTGCCCTAGCACCTGCCGGAGGGCCGAGACCTCCTCGCAGAGGCGGTTGGTGTTGTCCGTTAAGGACCGGCCCAGTGCTGACAACTCTGTACGCCACTCCTCCCTGGCCTGACTGTTGTCCTGTATGAATTCTCGGATCAGTGCAGTGAGCACGTCAGACCGCTGTGGTCCTGCGGCTGCACTTGTGGGTGTGCTGGGTATGTGGCTGGCATGCCCAGCCTGCTCATCCTCCCCAACACTGAATACCGGACTGATATGTCCCTGGGTGTCGTCATGGGCAAACTGCTCTGGGGTGTTGCTGTTAACAGTATCGCTTGTAGATACCTGGGAGGATGTAATTTGGGTTGGGGTATGGACCACATCCATTGTATCATCCTCAATGGTGCCCCAGATGTCATCCTGGCTGTCTTCCACTGTGAGGGATGCCGTGGCTGCCACCTCCCCAGCCACACTGGACCCCTCTGAGTGGGGTGTCTGACAGGTGTCTCCAGGCAGAACAGTGGGTGGGGGGGTGTGCCCTGCACGGGCCTTGGTGGTACAGGTGCTATATGTCCCTGCGGTGGCTTGCTTGCTGGGACCCGGCACCCCTGGCTTGTCCCCTGGAAGTTGACGGATGGTTGCTGTCCTCCTGGGACATCTTACTGGGTGTGGCCTGTGCAGAGGTGGTGTCCTGCTCTTCGCTGTCATGTTCACTGCCTGTGGGGGTGGAAGGGAGGGACGGCATGAGTGATGTTTGGATAGGCATCATACATACATTGTGACAATTGCTCATCCGCACAATTTTGGGTAATAGGCATTTGTGTTGGAAAGGGCACGTCATTTCATACATGGGTGGTAAATGCAGTCATATGTCGGAGTCACTCATGTTGGCCAGGAGCAGTGCTGTCTGATATACTCACTATTTTGGTCATGCACGCTGTGTGCCCCATGGAATTTCCTACTTTGTGTGGTATGTGTCATGTATGATATGGCCTTGCAACAGGCATCAGCATGTGTCTCACTTGTTTTGGCCTACTTTACAGGGAGTGTGTGTGTGTGGCCGACCATGGTGTGACTCTTTGGACAGACATTGGCACCGACTTTCATCAGATTTGGCTTAGCAGTGTTTACTTTGGACACTCGCATCCATCAGCAGATGTCGTGGCGCCACACTCCATCTCACCTAAGCCTTCAATCGATTCCGACCCAATCATGCTTGCACATGTGACCTCCCACGGGGTGAGCTTTATGGGTGAACTAGGTCTCCTCCAGTTTCCATGGCCTGGGTGCGATTTACCGATAATAGGTTGTGTACCCCAGATTATCCCACCGCTTACGGCAGTCTTTCACCGTGCAGGGTGTGTTGCCCACTGCACTAACCTTCTGGGAAACAAGTGCCCAGATCTCCTTTTTACGCAGCACTGCCTCTCTCCTCATGTTGCTGCTGAAGACTGCGCCTGCATGCTCATGCAAAGTGTCCACAAGCATCTGTAGTTCGTCCTGGTTAAATCTCTCCTTTCGGAGGCGGGCAGGTCCCTTCTTCAGCGCTTTAGGCATTCTTGGCTTGAAGGGGGTACTTTTCAGTCAATCAGCAGTGTCCAAGAGGTCCTGTGTGCTGAGGATGGCAATGGATTGTGTTTTTAAAGATGGCCACCATGCTCCTTCCCGTTCCTGTGCGATGACGCTATTTCCGGTTCCGCTATTTACCGGTGACCGTAA
Organism: Ambystoma mexicanum; assembly: GCF_040938575.1. NCBI lineage: Eukaryota > Metazoa > Chordata > Amphibia > Caudata > Ambystomatidae > Ambystoma > Ambystoma mexicanum. The sequence goes on along the minus strand of NC_090931.1, from coordinate 740,858,976 downwards.
ATAGCGGTGTTCGCCAATTACAGTCACCGCTATTTACGGTCACCGCTAATGACGCATTGCACTATGTCGGAAGTGTAATCTGCGCCTAACATCATGCCGGAAAGGGCTTTTTGGGAGTCTTTTGCGGCATGGCGCTAGGTACCTTACCGGCATGGCGCAAAGCTTGTGCCCGTGAAGTCGCAATAGTCCTTTATTAGCAGACTGGTGTCAGCACGGACACGCTATTTCCACCATGCCGGTAAGGGACTTTACTTACATCCAAAAGCGGAATGAGGGCCATTGATTCCATTAATCACAAATTCAATCTATCTTGAGTATTATCTATCAGAGGATAACTCGATTTTTGCCTGGTCTAATCGTTTGCAATGTAAAAGTAGATGCTTACTTTCGCAACTGAAAATGATATATGCAAAATATTGCAAATTTTCGTTAGTTCCTTTTATTCATTTTCTCACTCTCAAAATTGAAACTGTACTCGTATATTCCCTCAATATCTGTCTCTGCGATATGAGTGCTTGTTTATATATATTACAGGGCACTTTCATTAAATCTGCGATGCACCTACCTCTTTCGTTGCCAAATCCCATTATTAGGCATGAATTGGGACCTAGTAGCTTTATTATCACGTTGGAAATGGAGACAGCTTCTGAACTTTGCTAAAATATGTTATCCTCCTACCAACTGTCTTTATAAGGACATGAAACTCAATCTTGAAGCCCTGTCTATTCCATCAATGATGAAATACAGGACTAGTATGCAGACATTCCTCTCTGATGCGAATATTACGACTGATGATGTCTATTTTCGTCCAGGTTACGCTAAAAAGAAACTTTATGAGCAAGATTGGCGCTTGACCTTAGATCAAATAGGGAAATACAAAATGTATAATGAATACTATGTTTTAACCAAAAAACGTACTCCGAGATACAAGTTTATTGATTTATTTCCCTGTAATCAAACTAGAAGGGCCTTCCTATGGTTCAGATTCAATTTATACCTCACGCGTGAAAGGACTAAATACTGGAATAAAGAAAAAGAGATTCCAACAATCAAAAAATGTCGCTTTCCGAATTGCTCTGAACCAAGGGAGTCGTTGAAACACTTGATTTTATAGTGTCCACATTTTAAGGTAAAGAGAACTATTTTACTTCTTAAATTTGTTAACCCAGAATATGCTGACTGTCTTGATTCTTTATGGGCAAGAATGATGCAAGGTAACCATAACCCATTAACATTTGCACTAGTTGCCCTTTTTAAGTTTATCGAAAAGGAATTAGTGACATACGATACCAATTGATTGTTTGAATCATTGTACTGTTTTTAAATTGTCATATGTTTGCTTAGAAATGTTGATATTCGGTTTTTATTAAATGTAACGGTGAACTCTTGTTTTAACTGTATTTTCTGCTTTTGTAAAGGTTCTATGTTTGTAAAAAACCAAGAAAAAATAATTAAAAAGAATTAATAAATCTCCTGCACAAGGAGTCTGGAATTTTGACAGAGTTAGTTCCCGGTGGATGCTCCAGAGGCCTTTTTAGGAAGGGAAGGCAGTAACCTTGAGCTACTGTCTCCAGTGCCCAAGCATCTGAAGTAATGCCCCGCCATTCTTTCAGATGCTGAGAGATTCTGCCTCCCACAAGGGCTTTGTGTGATAAGGCCTCAGAGTGATTTGGAGACGGCTGCAGGAGCGGCTGAGGGCAAAGATGCCGTTCCTGAGGATGGCTTTGCAGTCTTTCCTCGACCACCACAAGCAACATTTCTCTTGCCTCTTTGAAAGGCCTGTCCTCTTCCTCTAACAAAAGAGTAGCACCGAAAAGAACGACCCCTTCAGGAAGAGGAGCCCGAATAGGGTTTCTGAGGATGTCGCATGGAGGCACTAAGAGATTTAGCTGCCGCTTTTGAGGTCTGTAGTTTATCTAGGCTTTCATCAGCCTTACTATCAAACAGCCTCAAGCCATCAAAGGGCATGTTGAGAAGTCTGGCCTGCACATCTGGTGCGAACCCCAACTTCCTCAACCATGCAAATCTGCGTAGCACTGTGCTTGCAGCCATGGATCTGCTGATACTATCAGGTGTGGTGGGCAGTCATAATGTCGACAGTCAAAATGTTGACAGTCAAAATTTCGAAAAATAAATGTCGAAAAAAATGATGTCGACAAACAATAATGTCGACATTTTTTCGATATTATTTCGAAATTTTGTATTTATTGTATTAATAAATAAATAAATATATATAACTAAGATGTGTTGAGTATGAGGGGTGGGGAGTGTGGGGGGTGGCAGGGGGTCTTGGGTGAGAGGGGTTGGGGGGACATCCCATAGTAAATGATACTTTTTTATTTATTTAATTATTGAACAAATAAATAAATATATAATTACTATGTGTTGAGAATGAGGGTGAGAGGGTGGTTGGGGGGTGTGGGGAGGTGGCAGGAGGGTGTTGGGTGAGGGGGGGTTGGGGGGACCCCCCCCATAGTAAATTAAACTCTTTTTGGTTATTTATTTATTGAAAAATAAATAAATAAATAAATATATAATTAGAATGTGTTTAGTATGAGGGGTGAGAGGGTGGTTGGGGGGGGTGGCAGGGGGGGACCCCCCCAATAGTAAATGATACTCTTTTTGGTTATTTATTTATTGAATAAATAAATAAATAAATAAATAATTAGAATGTGTTGAGTATGAGGAGTGGAAGGGTGGTGGTGGGGGGTGTGGGGGGGGGTGGCAGGGGGGTGTTGGGTGAGGTGTTGATAGTTCTAAGTGACATTTTTTTCCCTAAAAAATGACTTTTTACATTATAAGTATAGGATGTCGACATTTTTGTTTGTCGACATTTTTTTTTCGACATTATGACTATAAACCATCAGCGGTATCCAGTCCAGACTGGAGACATTCCCCCATTTCCTCCTTTCCGTCTTTGACAATATTCAGGAAGCTTTCCCTTTCCTCGCCTTCCGGAATATGTTCATCAGCGGTATCCAGTCCAGACTGGAGACATTCCCCCATTTCCTCCTTTCCGTCTTTGACAATATTCAGGAAGCTTTCCCTTTCCTCGCCTTCCGGAATATGTTCATCCACCGCCTAAATGCAGTCCCACAGGGTATGGGTGAACCTGGCCAGGGTACAGGTGACATTAGTTGACTTTAGAGCCATGCTAGCCGAAGTAAAAACTTTACGGGCCCAAGCATCAACCTTCTTATCCTCTCTATCCGGAGGGATAGATGGATATGCAGTCTGTCTTGAGGTTGTTGCAGCTTGAATAACCAGATTCTGGCGTGGGATGCCTGTTTAAATACTCAGGATCAGAACTAGAAGTTCTATACTTCTTAGGAAAATTACTGTTTACTGCAGCAATGTTGTCAGGAGCTTCCCAGTTCTTTTCCACCATTCTCTGAAGTGCCCTATGGAAGGGGAGAACTGGAACCTTCTGGGGGCCCCGATCCAGTATGTCAGTCATATCATCCTGATCAAAAGTGGGTGAGGCTCCACCCCAATGTTACGCTCACCTGGTTCCCACGGGGGCGTCGATCGGAACTGGGCCGCTGTTTCCACCAGCGTGACGCGTAGCGCCGAGATGACTGACTGGACTGGCCCGCTCAGCCTAGTTTGTCTGGCTCACAGGAATATTCTTCTGCAAAGGAGAAAGGGAATTAACCACCCGTGGAATTGAGCATCAACCCACCTTCCCCACTCCCGTTGTCTTCCCACAGATCACTCTTGATGTCCCCTCCTAGTCTCACCTGATGGTTTGGAAGGATGAGCTCTCCATCCTGCGTCACACGCAGGGGCGCGTTGATGCCCAGTTACTTCACTGGCGTAGAGGAATTGGTGAGTTCCAGTATTGACTCTAAAGTCCAATTGTTCATAAGAGTTCAAATGTCTGATCTTCACTCTGTCCGATTCCTTGCAGGTTGCCGATTAACCACTCGAAGATTTCCAAATGGCAATTGCTAAGAGTCAGGTAAGTCTATTGTGGTTTTCCCCTTAGGGGCTGGGGTACGGCGATGAAGCAGAATTGACTGCGCCGACCCGAGATGAGGTGAGACCCCCCGTGGTAAATCAGGTAAGTTTTTGGGGGGGTAAGTTGTATTGTCTTTGCTTTCTCCCCTTGCTCACCTTGCTGTCTTTGTCTCCTTAGGTGTCAGAGGGCGACCGCGAGATGGAGAGAGCGTGATGGAATGCTGAAGTACCGCCAAGCAGGTGAGTTCAGCGCGGCGCCGTAGGAATGCGAAGCAATGCTTCAAAGACTTCTGTCTTTCAGCTCCGTGGCGAGATGGATCAGGATTCAGGTAAGGATTAAAGTTAAAACTCCTGTTCTAACCTTTATCTTTCTTTTCTTCTTGTTTCAGGTGTCCCAGGACTGAAGCGGGCGTGGCTGAAGACTGGAGCTGCTGAAAACACGGTGAGCGTTACGCTGCAGCAAGCAGAATAACGCGAAGCACGTGTGGCTGTTCGGGCGTGGCTTAAATAGCCTTGGAAGAAGTCCCAGGTAAGCATTCTTCCACAGCCCCACCCAAGTAACAAAATAGTCCCTTCAGTAAAATAGTCCCTCCTAAGCCTAATTTGGCTTGGGTCTTCATGCAGCATGGTCTGCATCAGGTGAGTATGCAGCATGGTCTGCTTAAGGTAAGTTATCACTGATGAGCCTGGCGCCCACGGCGGCAGGACTGACTTTATCCTTATGAGTCTGGCACCATAGGCGCCAGGACTGCACCCAAACAGCCCCCAACTGGGGCTTTTGGGCATGCTCCAAGTGGCATGATGCCTGCTTCCGGGGCTGCTGGGCCTGGCCTGGTTTCCCGGGGGCAGGCATCATGACAGCCAGCCCATGTATTCCACCACCATTAAATGTATTCCATTAAACTCCTGTACCCTAAATCTGCATGTTCTGCAGGGTCTGATTTTGCAAACTCCAGCTCAGGTGATGTATCAATGCCACTAGCAGAGTGACGAGTGTCACACAGGTCTCTCATTTTCGATTCTGGATCGATTAATTCTTCTGGGACCTCTCCAGTACCATATTGTACTCCAAAAGGAGACACCTCCTCATCTTCAGAGCCACTTTCTTCAAATATAGAAGACATAGACTTAAAGAAGTCTAATTTTGGTAAAGGAGTAAATCTCCTGTTTTGTTCATAAGTTTTGGTCGAAGGAATCGAAGGAACCTTCGATGGTATCGAAGGAGTCTTCGAGGACACCGATGGTGTCGAAGCCGTCGACGCCATCGCGGATGTTTTCAATGACTTCTGTTTTTTATACGGTGTCGGGTAAACACTCTATTCTCGAGGAATCTTGGACGACTTGGCGTCGACTCAAGTTTTACGAGTTTGACCCATACTACTGGCTTTTACCACAGTAGTTCCTGACTTCCTTGAGTCGCCCGATAGAGCGACCGGGGTCTGGCTCTTTTAAGGCTTCTTTGAGGGGATCGAGGCCACATTCTCAAAGACCTCCATCATCTTCCTTCTAAAAGCTTCCCATTTTCTTATGGAATCCAACTTAGTCGGGCATCGTACCAATTCAGTAGATGTATCGGATGATGAAGAGGGAGATCTATGTCTCCTTTTAACTCTTTTTAAAGAGGAAGATGAAGTGCGCCTTGATCCACTACGAGATCGGGACCTCTTCGAGAGTCTACGATGATCCGATTCTTTCGATTCGCTCGATTATTTATGTCTTTTAGACGAGGCCTTCAAGGAGGCCTTAGAAGCTTCCCGCCCCACCGCCAGTTTACCTTTCCTCTCACAAAGGGCCTTCTCCATCATCGACTGACAGGAGCCACAGTCGCCGGTTTGATGGTCTGAACCTAGGCACCAGAGACAAATGCAGTGATCGACATCTTCGAACCGCAGTCGATACATTTTTTTAATCCCGGCTTGGGTGTAGAAGGGGTACATGAAGATGACATTTTCAGAAGAAAAGTTCGAAGCGCGCCGTTCTCGAGAGCGAAGCAATCGGAAAAACGGAACTGAAGCCAACGGGCACGGCACAAGTTGTTTATACTGATGGTGACATCGACACGGTATGGAGCCCGTCGAGGGACATCAACGACATCGACGCCACAACCTCGTGCACAGCGCCCTCTGACGAACTTTTTCCGATACAAATATATCATAAAATGAGGAATACGTAGGAGGACACAATCCATTGGAAATTGTATTTATAGCGTGCCCATACACATGTGTTTCAGTTGAGTTGAGTGGTCAAGGTCAGGAGGGAGGAGGAGAGGTCCGCCCACTTCGAGAGGAAGGAGGTTATCTGACCAGGTGGCCGTTAGATAGTAGCCACAGTATGAGAGCGGCCAGGAGAGAGAAAGCCTGCAGACAAGGCATTCAAAGGAGGAGTAGGCCTGCATAGGAAAGACAGGGGCAGGAATCCACTCCGGGAAGATCAAGGCTACATCCCAACCGGAAAGGTTGGATCTGGGCACAGAGTGGATCTTGTAGCCATCAGGGAGGAGAATGTCAATACTCGTGAAGGAACTGGCCGTGAACCATGTCTTTGTGAGACGGAGAACATTCCGGGGAGGGGTAGAAATCAGAGGTACTCCCTGCGGAAGTGTAGAAGGAGCCTGAGGGAGGGCAAAAGAGGAAGGAGGAGAGGGCAAGGTAGCCAAGGAGGAGGATGAGGGTGCGAGGGAGGTGGCAGAGGAAGGAGGCAAGGAAGCCGAAGAAGGGACAGCAGGAGAGGAAAGGAAATTGATAAGGCGTGGGAAACGTCTCTCGAAGAGGAGAAGGTTCGCCTGAGGGCCTTGGAACAAGACGGTGCCATTCAGGTAAACATTAATGATGACCTTAGCGGAGTGGAAGGGGGCCAGGAGGGCCTCCCACCGGGTGCCAACAGTAATGGGAGAGGAAGAGAAAGGAGAGAGCACAGAGACCATATGAGGAGTCCATAGGTCTGGCGAAGGAACGACAAAGAGGATGTCGGTGAGGGTCTGTCTGGAGGAAGCGCTGGTATAGGTGTCAGCGATAGGGAGGCCTGGGTTGGAGACCAGCATATCCTTTTTGAACTTCTTCCTACCAGACCTAGTGAGAAGGGCAAGATAGTCAAGAGAGAAGCAGTTGGAGAAGATAGGAGAAACAGAGAGCACCATAGAGGATGCAGAGGTGGGGGAAAGAGGAGAGATGAAGAGGGGGAGGTGAGGAGTGAGAGAACAGTAAAGGAGAAGACACAGGGGGCAGACACAAGGGGGGATACAAGCAGACGAGACCGAACAAGACGAGAACAAGTTAGTAATAAATAACTAATTTAAACAAGGGGCTCGAAGGGACAAGAGGAGAGTAATCAATTAGCAGTGAACAAGAACAGTTAACAGAGTAAGAATGAGCAGACCTGAAAGGAAAAAGGACACAGCAGGGGAACAACCAGGCAGATCATGGCTGGAATAGAAGGAAGATCAAGGGAACCTAAGGAGAAGCGTGAAAAAACCTACAGAGGTAGGCAGTACTGTATACGGCAAGAATGAGGGAACCTGAAAGAAAAGGACACAACAGGGAAAAACCAGGCAGAGATAGGACTAGATAAATGAGCAGAGATCAGGGAACCTACAGAGAAGAGTGAGAAAACAAATGTAGGTAGGCAGTACACATAACAGTAGTCAAGAAAGCAAAAACAAAAACAGGAACAGTGAGATACGCAAAGTGGCTCAGAAGAAGAAACACAGAGTAACACAGCGTAGCAACAGGTTCTGGGAGAGAAAAGGGAGGGGGCCGGCAGGAGGGCAAGGACGTGCAGAGGGCCTTTGCCACACTCCGGGGGGGGGGGGGAGAATCCTCAAACTCCTCTACCATCTTTCATAACTCCAACACTTCTTTGCTATTGTTTAACTTCTTCCCCTTATACATATAGGCCAAAAATGTATACATGTGGCCTAAAACCTCCTCATTATGTGTCACAACCACCTCCTTGTCTCGGTCACCCACTCTTTGTGATATTTCAAAATCTTCTCTTTATACAATGTTAAAGCAGCACACATACATTCTAACGAGGTGGCCAGCTCCATGGTAGCCGCCCGGTCCAAGATGTGTTAAAAAAAAAAAAAACTAAGAACCTACAACGGAATTGAGGTCTGATCCAGCGGCACATCTGTTGACCCGTTGCCCCAGCCTTTTTCGTTTCCCTCCCCACTCTTACCCTTGCACCGTCACCCACTCTCGCCTCACTTCAATCTCACACCACTACACCTCAAGCTTCTTACACACCACTTGCTCACACCTTCACACCATACCACTCCACAACCTTACACACAACAAATCTGGACCCCTCCTTGGTCCATGCCAATACAACAACAAAATCAAATAAACTCAAAAAATACTACATTTGTTCCTACGACCCCTGTTACATCAGGCGGGGAGATCCCAGGCCCACTCAATGTACAGAGCCTCTACACTTCTTCCTTTTCCCCCCAGGTACCAGTGGTGGCAGCCCAGTCCGAACTGCTAGGCCAGGTCCCCTCTGCACGGAAACACAAGCAACCCCAGACATGTTTCTGCCTTGTTGGGCTTTTTCAGTGAGGTGCAGCTTGGTTCCCAATGGCGCGGGACCCGCGTTTGGGCTTTCAAACCCGACTGCCATGGACCGCACTGATTAATTTGGAACTGCACAACAGGTTATGAATGAGACTGTCGTCACCCATGACGCATACATTATAAGGTACTCATTCCCCACCCTCATTAGCCATCCACTATGTACATACCAACCGCTCTGTATGAGATGACAGATGATTGGTTATGGTTTCTTTGTGCCAAACCCCTTCCACGTGGTCTTTGGCTTTACCACCTTTGATTCTAGAGACATAATTGGCTGCTTGTTTGTGACTGTTTCCCTCTTACAAACACCTCACATGATGTGCACCTGGCAATTAGAGATGAGCTCAGTAGATACTCTTGTGGTCAAATTGGCACTCCGAAAGGATAGGCATGTCTTTGGATCCCAGACACTTTGGCAACCTCCCCATGCCTCCCCAATGACCTAGATTTGTTAGCTTCAGCCTGTGCACCTCTTAGTACAAAACACAGGACAATCTGCTCTGTGCTTCCCCCTTGGCAGCTGCCCCCTCCCTGGACCTTCACCTCGGCTCCTTCAAGACCAAACTAATCAGTCACATAATGAGGGATTTAGGAGTTTTATTGAGGGGCATCTGCTAGTTCTAATAAAGTGACCGTTATGTTGGGGGGGAGGGGGGCGCTAGTGCCCTAAATCTGGGTTGTGCTGTTTTGGCAGCTCAACACCTCTGCCCTGGCTCTCAGGAGATCGCCCTTCAAGGACAGGCACAGCCCTACCTGCACTTGTTCCTTTATGATTGCATAGGCCTGCAATTTGGGACAATGGATAGTTGTATCTATTCGGCATGAAGGCCTTCTTGTCTGATTCCCGAACTGGGAACCGGGATGGAAAAGTGTATTGATGCTGAATTCCACACTCTATTATTGCTGGTACTGGGGCCTGGCTTATGCCTCAATTTCCATATGACTGTGTTTCAGTGTTTTCTGTTACAGGACGGGGCTAACTATTACAAAGTTCATTCGTTTTCTTACGGATATGTCCCCTCACCCCATAGGTACACCCCCACTCCCTGTGCCTGCTAATGACACATAGTGAAACTACTCCCTAGCTGCATGCCCTACTGTATGTCGACTATTGCTCACCCCCTGTACCCCCTACAGCTCTGTTTCTTGGTTTCGTTATGCTTTTAGTATATCTTCCTCAACCAAAATCGTTTTAGGGGGCAGCAGGCTTGGCCACGCATCCCAACATTGACTTCACTTGGAGGTTAAGGGAAGCCATCCTTCAGACTGTATGTGCTTTAGAGTTTGTTTAATAAATGATTCACTTGATTCCTGGGTATAAAAGATCCAACCTGGATAACGTGTGGTTGTATCTTTGGTACTTTAAGAGTGCAGATGTAAGATTGACACAAAGGTGGTATGGTGAGTGCTACACACATTTATTGTGCCCAAAAGAAAAGGGAAACCCCTACCTATCCCCAGTGCTAAGAAGGAACCTATCAGAATGTCCAAAATAATAAGTGAATGAAATTAAGTTCAACAGGCTCTTCAGATACAGGTAAAGTTGCTTATTTATTAGTCAAAATGTAGTTTAGCAATTGCCGACTGCATACAGCTCCTTCCTAATCAGCCTCTCACTAACACTGGTCTCCCCTTCCACACTCTAGAGCCTTCTCTAGATTCAAGCATCAACATTCCAAGCTGTAAGAGGAGCAGCATAATAGCACACATGCTTACAAGAAAATATAACAGTGACCAATCTGTCAACTCCTACTTCTTTCCCTAACACTTGAAAACATCCAATGGTAAAAGTCTCTGCTGGGTCCAGAAGAATGATCCTCTTCTTCGGGAAAGAGGGTTTTAAAGTTTCTTTGCAACCGGCCAGGCAGAGAATTTCCCTTCCCCTAGTTTCTCTGTTTCTCAGGGTCCAACAACACCAGAGGGGATGACTCCCTCCCCCTGGTTTCTTCACAGTGTTCAACAACGCCAGCGGGGATGACTCCCCTTCACGTCCCCTGGATTCTTCAAAGTGCTCAGTTACACCAAAGGGGGTGAACTCCATCCCCTGGTTTCTTCAAAGTGTTCAACAACACAAGAGGGGATGACTCCCTCGCCCTGGCTTCTTCGAAGTGTTCCACAACACAAGAGGGGATGACTACCTTGATTTCTTCTGCTTCTTTAATTATGGGTTCTAGACCCTGGTTGTCCGACCTGGCACTATTCCTCACCAGGCACTGTGGTGAAGAAGAGGTATGGTGCTTCTCTTACTTCCCAGCTTTCTAGACACAGTCCATCTGGTTCACTTTCCTACCAGGTACTGTGACTATAAAGGGCAACAAGAATATATTGGGTTGCTTTTATGGGTGTGGGTCCCAGACTTGCACTTTATACCTTTGATGCACAGTCAGCTTGGTATACTCTCCTGCCAGTTACTGTGACTATGAGGAGCAACGAGGATGATTCTCCATCCTATAAATGTACTCTCGTTTTCCATAGGACCCCAGACCCCTACTTCTGGGCTTCTCTCTTTCTTCCCGCCTCTTGGCCACTGGCTTGGGCCCCCGGTGCCTCCCCTTCCACCTGCATACTCATTCCATTGTAATTCCTTTATAGTTATTATCATGGGAAGGAAAGAAGGAGGTCTTTAAAAGAATCTGAGGCGATTCATTTAGTGGTAAAAAAGGAGTGTGTTACTTGCCTACTGAATTTAGTGACTTTAAGGGTCCCCTTAGTTTGTTTCAACCAAGTCAAATCCTACGCCTGACACCATATGTAAGGGTGCAAAAGTAAGACATTGACGCAGGTGGTATGGTGATTGCTTCAAACTTTCATTGTGCCCAAAAGAAAAGGAGAGAGAAACCCCTACCAATCCCTAGTGCTAAGAGGGGGATTTTGTGCCTCAAATAATAAACTAAGGATCCTATCAGAATGTCCAATATAATAAGTGTCCACCGTCATGTCAAATCCTTCTTCTTTCCTTAACACTTGAAAACATCTACTGGTAAAAGTCTTCCAGAAAAATGATCCTCTTCTTCTGTCAGAAGGTTGTAAAGTTTTATTGAAATGGGCCAGGTGGAGTATTTCCATTCCACTTTGTCCAACAACACCAGAGGGGTTGACTCCCATCCCTCGTTTCTTCACAGTGCTCAACAATACCAGAGGGGATGACTCCCTCCCCGGGTTTCTTCTGCTTCTTTAGTTGTGGGTCCCAAACCACGGTTGTCTGACCTGGCACTCTTCCACGCCAAGCACTGTGGTTAACAAGAAGTATGGCGCTTCTCTTACCAGTTTTCTAGACAGTCCATCTGGTTTACTTTCCTACCAGGCACTGCGACTATAAGGGGCAACAAGAATGTACCCTTTGCTTCTGGGCTTTGCTGTTTCTTCCTGCCTCTCCACCACTGGCTTGGGCCACCGGCCCCTTGGGCCTTTCACCCGTGTACCTTTTCTCTTGGTGTGCGGTGCTCCTGTGTTTTTCAGGACCCCTGCAATCTGCCATGGGGTTTCCCGCCTCTTAGCATCTTCTTCTAGTCTGCTGTGGCTCTGTGATGCAAAGCCTTCTCCGACTGGCGTGGCTCCTGCTTCCCACGCTCGCCGGAACTCTGGGATGCCTGCCCACACCGGAGCTGCTTCGCCCTGGCTTACTCCAGTCTCGGCGTGGCGGTCGGCCTGCTTCCTTTCCCATGTGGCCTTCGCAGTTCCTCCAGGGAGGGCTCGACAGACTTGTGAGCCCTTATTCAATCTTTATACTTGTACAATGTCCATAATGTCTAGTCCGCTTCTGTTGGTTCTACAGAGTGCTCGTCAGTACTCTGCGCTACTTCTTCGTCCCAGTATCATCATAGTTGTTCTCTACTGGATTACAGATGCTCTTCCTAGTCCCATTTTTTCCAATGGGCTTCACATGGGTGGTCTCTACTCTTCCTCGTCTCAGTATAAGGCAGCCAGATGGAATGATCTACCTTACACAGACATATTGAGGTACCTGGGACTTCACAGGATGGCAAGAGATGGTAAAATGGTGGGTTGGTACTGCATTCTCGCGGAGATGTCATCCCCTGAATCATGAGTGGCTCCCCTCCCCGTGTGATCCTCCCACAATGCACCAGCCCCCGTGGGATTATTGGACTGTAGCCATACCGCACTGGTCCCATGGGAAGGACCCCCCACCTATGGAAGAAGGGACGACATGTAAGGATTCGTCTCAGTACACTTGAAAAGAACAAGGACGAGGAAGAGAAGGACTAGGAGTGATGAAGCTTATCAGCTAAGCAATAAGGGCACCCACGAAATGTATTTTCCACTCATGCGAACTCATGGATTGAAGTGTTTGCTTCATCTGACAAATCCAAATGTAGTATGCCACAGCTTTAAACTCGAACATTTTTGGCTACGTGCTGATAGTTTCCAAATGTCGTTTTGTCTTTTTTCATTAATCAAACTGAAGCTTTGTCAGGAAAAGCATGTTGACGTTTGGAGAGGAAGTAGGAAAACATAATGACAAGCTGGAATGTTGAAGGAAATAATAAATAGCATTTTATTGACTAAGTACGAAAGTACATTCCTAGAAGTATGTGCTGTTTGAAAACATGTTAAGCAGAAAAGTCTTCCTTTAAGGACTGCAATTCAAATTATACGTTGCTACCGCTTAAACAGTGGATTTAGGCATTGTGCTGAAACAATATTCACCAGAACTGTTCATCTGGTGTGGTGTCTTCACTGGTACATATAACCAGATGTAATTGTTTTAGTATAATGACACATTTTCAAGTCTTCAAAAATGACACCTTTTTGTTGAAATTGTGAACAGTTCGACGTATTCATTTCTAAGAATAAGGGAGCTGTGTCGCTGGGCTTTTTCTATGATTTTAAAACTGTCAATATATTTATACTAGTCAACTCTGTAGTCTCAGTTAATTAACCTAAGGTTTTCATTTTTTCAGAGGTTTGTGTCCATAAACTGTTGATGACCATGTAGCTTTAAATGTAAGCTGTGTTTGGAGTAGATGCAAGATATCTGGTCCAGTGCCTCCTTGAAGTAAAACGCAAATCGCTGCATTAGGCTAACTGTTTAGCGTTACCCACATTTTCTGTTTTCAATTGTTAAAAATTATCATGGGCCAAAACATGTTTTCTCATATTTTAGGATTCCAAGAAGTGACCCATGTGAGACCAATCGTATAAGACTACGTAACAGGCGCGCGATCATGAATACAAAAAGATGACTTCGAAAGTAATAACCACATGCCCTCCTCCAGATCGATATCCACACGGAATCTCACAAGTGACACAGCAAAAATGTAAACATTTATGGTATACTGAACAGAATGGTATGATATAAGTCATGTATAATGTGCCTGTACACAAGTGTTGCTAGGCGAGGGAAGACATAGGGAGGACAAGACAAACGATCTTACTAGATCTTGTGTCATTCAGATTGTGCAAGTGCAAGAACGAGAAGTGCAAGGGGAAAGGGAAAAGGAGGACAAGTGCAAGGGAGTGGAGAGGGAAAAACAGGGCAGCAATGCTCTGAACAAGTGCAGCTAGGACACGTTGCTCTGGGTACTGCAAGGAGAACAAGGGACGTCTTAGTTACTTACCTGTAACTGTATTTCTCCAGCATTGGTATCTTTCATAGATTCACATGCTTGAATATTCCCCGTCGTCAGACTGGGAATCCTCGGTGATAAATTAAATAATAATAATTTAAAAAAAAAAAAAAAAAAAAAAAAATATATATATATATATATATATACACACTGCCACCTAGCAGTGCATGTACATAGCCCATTATAGCCTATGAGCCACTTCATTGTGTAGTCCCTACAACCTCACTTTGGTCCTTTATGGCCCCAGCCAATGAGGTGGCAGGGCTTAAGCTCCGCCCCCGGCAGCCATCTTCAGATTTTGAACCGTAGAGATTACAGTATGATGGATGCCGAGCATAGGAGCAGCCTCTCAGGGGAGGCGGGCGGGCGCATGTGAATCTATGAAAGATACCAATGCTGGAGAAATACAGTTACAGGTAAGTAACTAAGACTTCTCCAGCATTGGATCTTTCATAGATTCAGATGCTTGAATAGAATACCAAGCAGTTAAAACATGCCACCATTATAAACAGATATGCATAATTACAGAAAAAACATATTTCTGATCAAACCTTTACCATGCAGCAACACAACGGTTACATACTTCGGGAAAGGTGGGAAAGGAGGCTGGTCCTACCTTACACAAAGAGATGGCGGAGCACTGCCTGTCCAACTGCAGTTTCTTTGTTGGTATCTTCAGTCAGGCAGTAGTGTTTCGCGAAAGTATGGAGAGTGCTCCACGTGGCAGCTCTGCATATGTCTTTCAAGGCCACCCCTGCGTGGAATGCTGTTGACGCCGCCCTTCCTCTGGTGGAGTGCGCAGACGGCGGTCTAGTTAAAGGGTCGCCTTTCAACTGATGACAGTGGGTGATGCAGGACGATACCCAGCGTGCCAGGCTTTGTTTGGATATATGTTGGCCCTTGGTACGGCCAGAGAAGGAAATGAATAGCCGGTTTGAGGAGCGGAACTCCTTGGTTCTTTGCAAGTAAAACTTCAACACCCTAGAAACGTCTAGAGAGTGTAATGTCCTTTCCGCTTCCGAAGCGTGATTCTGGAAGAAGGTTGGTAAAACAATGCGCTCAGTGAACGACATCTCCGAAAGTACCTTGGGGAGGAACTTCGGGTGAGGCCTTAAGATGACGCGGTCCTTCTGGAACAAGGTAAATGGAGGTTCCGAAGACAAAGCTTGCAACTCACTGATCCTTCTGGCCGATGTGATGGCTACCAGGAAGGATGTCTTCCAGGACAAGAATTTCATATCGCATCTATGTATGGGCTCGAAGGGAGGTTGCATGAGGGCTGTTAAGACGGTGTTGAGGCTCCAGTCCGGAACTGGTGTAGGTGTAGGCGGATAAGTACGCATCAGCCCTTTCAGGAAGATCTTGATCGCTGGTAAGGAGAGTAAGGCTTGCGTCTCCGCGGTTACTGTGTAGGCCGCTATGGCTGACAGATGGACCTTGATAGAGGCCAGTGAGAGCCCTGATTTAGCCAGGTGCAACAAGTAAGGCAGAATTTGATCAACCGAGGCCGTGAGGGGATCGATCGCAGAGGTCTCGCACCATTTGGAAAACCCGGTCCATTTTCTGGTGTAGGTGAGTTGCGTGGACGGGGCTCTAGCGGCCCTGATGATATCCCAGCATTCTGATGGTAACTTTAGGTGCATTAGTTTACGCTGCTCAGGAACCATGCTTTGAGGGACAGGCTCCTCGGGTCGTGGTGGAGGACCTTGCGGTTCTGTTGTGTCAGTAGATATTGATGTGATTTGAGACGAATCAGCGTTTTGCAGGATAGATGTCTCAGCGTCGGGTACCAGACTTGCCGTGCCCAATCGGGTGCAATAAGAATCAAAGAACAATCCTGTTCTTTCACCCTGCGAAGTACCCTCGACATGAGGGGAATGGGTGGGAAGGCGTAGAGGAGCTTCCCCGACCAATCCACTGAGAACGCGTCTCCCAGCGATTGGTGCTCGGGGAATTATGACGCAAATCTCTTGCATTTTTTGTTGTTCCTGGTGGCGAAAAGGTCGATCTGCGGATGGCCCCATAAGGCAAATATCCGTCGGGTTTCTCTGTCGTCCAACTCCCACTCGTGTGACGCTGTGTACTCTCTGCTTAATCTGTCCGCTAGGACATTGTCTACTCCTGGAAGGTGCTCTGCCCTGATCTGTATCCCGTAGCGCAAGGCCCATGCCCATAGCTGTTGGGCTTCTTGCGACAGAATCTGAGACCTCGTGCCTCCCTGCTTGTTTGTATAGTGCATGGAGGTCGTGTTGTCTGTCTGGACCGTAAGAACTTGACCAGCTATAACCGGTAGGAAGGCTTTCAGCGCCAACCTTACGGCCCTGAGCTCCAACACGTTGATGTGGAGCTGGGACTCTTGTGCCGACCAAGATCCCTTGGTTTGGAGGTCCGCAAGATGAGCGCCCCAGCCTGATAAGGAAGCGTCCGTCCGCAGCAGGAGGGTCGATGTCGGTGCTTGAAACGGCATTCCCTGTAGAAGATTCCTCGGAACGTTCCACCATCGAAGGGCATTGTGCAACGTCGATGGAATCTGGACAATGTCTTCCCAGCATCCGAAAGCTTGTTTCCATTGGTGGTCCAGAGCTTCCTGAACCGGCCTCATGCGAAGCCTGCAGTTCGGTATGAGGAATATGCATGATGACATCATGCCCAATAGGGATTTGTAAGAGCGTACAGATGTTGTCTCTTTCTGTAGGAAGTTCGAAGTTGAGCGTAGAATCGCTGCTATTCTCTCTGTGGATGGTCTCACTCTGGGAATGCTGGAGTCGAGCTCGGCTCCCAGGAAGAGAGCTACCTTGCTGGGAACGAGGCAGGACTTCGTCTGGTTGATGGAGAAACCTAACTCTTTTAGAAGGTTGACCGTCCTCGACACTGCCGAACGAGCCTTTGCAGCTGAACTTGCCTTTATCAGCCAATCGTCCAGGTATGGAAAAACGTCCGTTCCTGCTCTCCTGAGACTTGCCGCTACCGGTGCCAGGCACTTCGTGAAAACTCTTGGCGCCGATTTTAGACCGAACGGAAGCACTTGAAACTGAAAGTGGAGCCCTCCCACTGTGAACCTGAGGAACTGCCTGTGTGCTGGATGGATCGGAATGTGGAAGTATGCATCCTCCAAGTCTAAAGTGGCCAAGAAGTCGTGCTTGTTTAACCAAGGTAGCACCCCTTGTAGAGCTACCATCTTGAAAGTTATGCGCTTGATGAACTTGTTGAGAGCCCTCACGTCCAAGATGGGCCTCCATTGACCGTTTTTCTTTCTGACGAGGAAAAATCGGGAGTAGAAACCTTTTCCCCTCTGAGAATAGGGTACTGGTTCTACTGCTGCCTTCTGGAGCAGTTTTTTGCACTTCGGACATGACCTGTCTTAGCATATGCACTCTGCGGGGAGTTGGAGGCAGGGAAGGAGGTTGGTCCAGAAATTCCAAGGTGTGACCCTTTCGGATCACCTGTAACACCCATTTGTCCGATGTAATTGACCGCCAGCGCTGGAAAAACTGGCTCACCCTTCCCCCCACCGGGGCGTGGCGAAGGGGGGGGAAGATTGGTCGTCAGTTCTGCTTGCCTTGCGACTTCCCTTGGGCAGAGCCACGTCTGCCTCTATGGGCGTATCTGTTGGATGACTGATATTTATTTGCTTGGTACGTGCCGCTTTGTGCTTTTTGACCATAGGAGGAACGACTGTATCCCCTGAACTTGGAAGATGAACCTCTAAAGGGACGAAAAGACCGATGGTCCTTTAAAGAACTGATGGCTCTGGCTGTGTCAGTGTCTGTCTTGATTGCCTTCAAATGGTCATCTATCTTTTTCCCAAAGAGATCTTGGCCGTCAAATGGCATGTCTAGTATCTGCGCCTGAACTTCAGGTCTAAAGTTAGTAGCCTTCATCCAGGCCTGCCTTCTGAGCACTGTGCCGTTCGCCATCTGTCTGAAGCCTGATTCGGCCACATCAACTGCTGCGTCGATCATGTGATCCGATGTTGCTTCACCATCCGCGATTATGGATTTTGCCTCCTCCTGGAGCTCCGGTGGTAATTGTTTCGCCAAGTTAGACATGCGGAGCCAAAGCTCGCGATCGAATCTTGCGGTCATGGCCAGTGCATTACCCGCTCTGATTGTAAGTGATGCAGAAGATGATACTTTCCTGCCCATGGCTTCCAATTTACATCCGTCCTTATCCGGTGGGGCCGACAACGGTGAGGAGGGGTTGGCGAGTTTCTTTCTGGCCGCCACTGTAATAACTGAGTCCGGTTTCGTATGACCCCTTAAACAAAGCGGTGCCGAATCCGGAGCTTTATATTTCTTTTCTGGCCTGGACACCAACGCCGGAGTCGATAAGGGCGTAGATAGGATCTTGGATCCGGAATCCCAGATGGTATCGAGGAGGGGAATTGTGGTCACTGTCCTCCTTCGTTTGTCCCTGTGCTCGTAGAGCACTGATTGCCTTTCCTCCGAAGAAACCTGAATTTTAAACAGTTCTGCGGCTTTACCTATTATGGTGTGGAAAGAGACAAGATCATCCGGTGGTGAGGCCTTGCCCGGCGAGTCTCTCCTCCTGGGCTTCTCGACGACGTAGTCATCCCAATCGTCTGGCTCCTGAGTAATTTCTCCTTCTTCTGGTTCCGAAAATTCACCAAAAGGATCCTCCTGCCAGTCTGATACCGAGATGGTGGACGGTACCATGGTGGGATCTACGTCCGGAGATCGCGGTCTGTGCGATGACTGTGGTGACGGGACTCTTGTAGGTGAAGCACTGTGGGTGCTGCTCCTCGGTCTTCGAGCAGGTGATCTCATTCGTTTTTGCGGTCTACTCCTGTAAGGAGAGCAACCCGATGTGCCTGGAATCGGGGATGACTCTCTAGGAATGGGATTAATCGGAATTTGCTTCTCCCTTTGCCGTTTGTAAAATTCTTCTACAATCCTCTGCACGGATAACATGAGCACCGGGTCATGAGGATATTCGGATTCTCCCGTGGACGGGTGCCAAGGAGGGCTGTATTGCTTCGGTAAGGGACCGATGGACTCTTCCACCACTTCCGCATCGGAGAATTCTTCCTGAAGAATTATATCCGGAAGTTCTGCCATGTGCCCCAAAGGTGAAAATTGCTGTACCAGAGGTTCAGTTACAGTATTCTTCTCAATGATATTGCTTGTAATGACAGGAGCTTCAAGAGTGAGGCAGTAATTCCTCTGTAACTGCCGAAATTTGCGGTGCCTCTGAAGGCGTTATGGATGATGATATCCTCGTCGACGACTGAGATTTTCCCGTCGACGAGGGCTTCGCCGTCGACTGAGATTTTCCCGTCGACGACAGAGATTGTCCCGTCGACGGAGGCTTCGCTGTCAACTGAGCTTTTCCCGTCGACGACAGAGATTGTCCCGTCGACGGAGGCTTCGCTGTCGACTGAGCTTTTCCCGTCGACGACTGAGATTTTCCCGTCGACAAGGGATTCGTCATCGACGACTGACCTTTTCCCGTCGACGAGGGCTTCGTTGACGAATGTGGAGTGTGTTCCGTGGACGACTGCGTCATGGAGGAATGCTTCGTGGACGAGTGGTGTTTCTTGCTCGTCGACGATTGCTTCGCGGTCGACATGTCCGATGACGATGATCTAACTGTCGACGATGTCTTAAGCGTCGTCGATGCTGGTTTCGTCGACGGTATGGCCGATGACGGGCCTTTACCTTTCCCTTCATTCGTGGGCGGTTTACCCGCCGACGACTGCCCCCCCCCCCGTTTTTTGCAAACTCCTCCTTACCTCTGGAGGCAGATTTTGCTGACTTTTTCTGGCTTGATAGGTCAACTGGAGGCAGAAAGGGTATCAATTCCAGCTTCCTCTTTTTGGATTTGGGAGAGGAACTCCTTTCCACTGAAGAGGCCCTTCTCTTTGAAGTTTGCCTCTCAGATGGAATGCTGGATTGGACAGGAGCTGTTCTGACAGACTCTTCGTCCGAAGATTGATCCCTGGATTCCAGGTATGAAAGGAGTCTTCTATGCCTGTCATGAAGGGTCTTAGTGGAAAAGGTTTTACAAATCTCGCATTTTTTAATGTCATGTGGGTACAGACAATAAATGCAATGCTCGTGGGGGTCCTTGTAGTAAACCAATTTCTTCTTGCACCTTGTGCAGTCCCTGAACAGGGAAGGCTTCCTGACAGCCTGAGGTGCCTCCATTTCTGAAGAGAAGTTCAGTCAACGATTTTGAGAGGAAAACAACAAGTTTTGCCACCAAGGTTAATTGGAAAGAAAGCCCCTAAGAAGGGGAACAAGATGGAATATATTTTACAAATATATTCCACACAAAAGTAGAAAGAATTTGAGAAAGCTCAGAGAGCTTGAGGATTCCCTGTGTCTGATAGACTGCGGTGAAAAATCTGAAGATGGCTGCCGGGGGCGGAGCTTAAGCCCTGCCACCTCATTGGCTGGGGCCATAAAGGACCAAAGTGAGGTGGAGGGACTACACAATGAAGTGGCTCATAGGCTATAATGGGCTATGTACATGCACTGCTAGGTGGCAGTGTGTATATATATATATATATATATATATATATATTTTAAAAAAAAAATTATTATTATTTAATTTATCACCGAGGATTCCCAGTCTGACGACGGGGAATATTCAAGCATCTGAATCTATGAAAGATCCAATGCTGGAGAATGTAGGGTTACAGTTCCAGCCCCTAAGTGAGTGGTAGGCCAGGAGGCAGTGCAAGGGTGACTGATCAAGAAAGAGCATGGTACAGTGAAACTGAGGGTAGCCAACCAACCAGTCGGCACAGCAGACAGTTAGGTCAGCAGGGGAGGGAGAGAGAGAAAGCAGAGAAAAGTTTCGAGCTGCTTCTGGAAACTTCAGGTGGTCCGGCTCAAGTTTGAGAGGGGCAGTGAGGCCATTCCAGAGGGAAGACCCTACAAAGGCGATAGATCTACCCCCACTCTCTGCCTCGATAAGCGTCTAACCATTAGAGAGATGGAGGCAGCTGAGCAAAGGACTCGAGAAGGAAGGTATTTTGGAAGAGAGCCTTGGATGTATTTCAGGCCCCGGCCCCAAAAAGCCTTGTGGACAATGCAAAGTGTCTTGAACTTGATCCTTGCAGCCACGCGGAGCCAGTGGAGAGATTTCAGGGGTGGAGAAATACAGTCCATGTACTTGAGGCCAAGCATAAATCTTGCAGGCCTGTTCTGGATTAATTGCAGAGGGCACAGAGTAGAGGAAGGCAGATTGCAAAGTAACAACAACACAAGTGACACAAACAGAAAAATCATTAGAAGATTATAGGGATGGGGCTCTGATGTCGTAGATCATGCAGAATAATCTAACTATTCACCATACACTTTCATAGCGGAAATAACGTCTCTTTTAGAAGACATTGGTTTCTTCAAGAGCCAAATCAACTGTTCAATCAATATCATTAATACGTCTGAATTTGCAAGTGTTAAGGCCCTAAATGCCCATCGTTGGTGTGCAATATGCAAAGTTAAAGTGTAGTTCAGGGCAGCACATTCATGAATCAATTCCAACTGATTAAATATTTCTTTCCAGAAGAAGTGCCCCCTCAAGTAGTGCCAAAATAAGTGCACCAAAAATCCACCACTGATCACACAGCTCCAACATTGATATGACTAGAACTAACAACTATGCAATTTAAACAAGAGAAGAGATTCTAAATGCCACTTAAATACCTCAGATTCAAATCTCTTTTGCTTCTCTTTATACTTGCCCGTAAGTGTGGCTCATCCATAATAGGCAACGAGGTGCTGCCCTGCCTCCAATTATCCAGTCAGGGGAAGGCACAGTATAATGATTGGGTTCCCTCAACTGCATCAAACAGCTGGGAGAGTGCTTGTGGGCAGCACAAGTTTTCTCTTTGGAGCCCATTTTCATTAGGGTATCACGTTAATGGAAGGTAAAAAAAAGTCTAAGGCTTTTACACCTTCCATTTATGTCACACCACATTTTCATCAATTTGCATGGAAGAGTGGAGGGACAGAATGGAACTACTGATTCTGCTGCCTCCCTTTCTCTCCACCATACAAATGCCCCAGCATTTGCACCAGCATAAAAGCATTTGCGCAGCCATGAAATTTGGCAGCAGGGAGCTGCCTGCATGTATGTTTACATATAACAGCTCCCCACCGTCAAATAACGGCCAGGAGCAAAATGAGATCCTTTGTGTTCAATATCACAGCCAGTACATGCCCGAGGGTCTATGCCAGGGCAGTTGCATTATGCTTCCCCTGCTTTGCACAGCCCGTTGGGCATGCTGGCTAGGTGCTGTAGACCATTCGAGTATAATAGGTGCGCCTGTACATCCCATAGCTAATGATCTGCAAGAGGTAGCAAAATTCTGGCCCTCCTGCTGCAGAAACCAGGACTCCGGCTCTGTTGTGGATTGACACCTACACCAGCTTCCTTCCAGTGCACGGCACTGCCAAACCTGCAGAGTCCTTTCTAAAGAAATCGTCAGGCAGGCTGGTGGAGCTACAAAGTAATACAAAAAGTGTGTTTATTCATATGTATTCATGCTTGCATTCAAGGGGTTGTTTGAGGAGTTGGTTATTCGCGTTTGTTTGCGTGTGCACGTGTCTGAGTGTGAATACGGCCTTCGGAGGCAGCAGTGAGTGCAGTGGGGAAAAAAGGGTACGGTCAGGGAGGCGCTGTCAGAGGGCTTCATTACGAGTTGAGAGGTGTGGTTAAAATGTGGCAGTGATAGAGTTACCGCCGCATTACTGCACTACCCAACTATGAGTTGGGCGGAACATTGGAGCATTCTGCTGTGAGCTGGAGGTAAATTCGCTGACTTTTCACCCATTTTCGGTGCAATTACCGCAGCAGAATTACCGCCGTGGTAATTGCACTGAAAATTCCCCATTGAGTCCAAAGGACCACCCAAAAATGAAGACTTACAGCACCACTTGTAATCTGGCGGTAATACAGCCGGACCAAGTGGCGGTAACGGTAATTGCCCTAGGTTGTATTCCGGCTGATTTACTGCCGGGATACCGCCCAACTCGTAATGAGGCCCAGAGATTTTGCTTTGCATTCTGGCTGCCACAAAGATGCTGTACTCTCTGGCAGCAGTGATTTAAGTGGGAAATCGGAAGGGTGGGGCCCACACTCATTGTGAAGCAGTATTTGGGGGCTATGGCCTAAGATGTGTTTGACACGGCAAGTAGAAAAGGAATATATAAAAGACATGCATTAGTGGCCTATCAGAGATGGTTGCGTTTTCGTACCTAGAAAGAAAGGAATAAAATAACTAATGTGCAGTCAAAGAATGTACTAGAATAAACATATTTAAATAAACATTGAACATCAAATCAAAGTAAGTATTCAGTTCTTTTGAAGGAAATATAGGATTCATACATAGGGCCTCATCACGAGTCGGGCGGTAATCCGGCGGATTTCCCGTTGAGCGGTATTTGCGCTAACGCCAAGCCCCCCGGCGGAAAGTCTGCCAATTCACGAGTATGCGTGCACGCGCACACGGACATGGCGTTACGCAAATAGTGCTCGACGTAGAAATTGGCCAGGAAAACGGAAATCAAGCGCACCGTGTGCTACCGCTGTGCCACGGTGCTATTAGCGCACGGGAAACGTGTGACCGCCGCAACACTGCAACAGGAAATAAAGTGGCAGCCATTTTGGAAATCATCTGGCGGGAAATCAGCCAGAGGGTGTCTGCAGTGGGGCGAGTGCCTCGAGATGGGAAGGACTGTCACAAGCGCCTAAGTGACTTGCGTGTCAGAGTACGTGGCATACTATCCCAGCACAGTAGTTCAAGCATGGGTACTGGAGGAGGGCCGCCACCACCCAAGCTCACACCTTGGGAGGAGAAGATGACAACGCTCATCGTCATGAGCACCATAGAGGGAGTCGGAGAAGCAGAGGCTGGCACTGGTATCGAACAGGCTGCAGGTGAGCCCCCCCAAAATGCATGAACCTGTAAGGCCCACACATGAAGACCCTGAGTGAATGAATGTGCATGCAATGTGCGCGAGGCACTGTAGACACCCAAAACTGACCCCTTATACCACCGTACCATAGCGCCCCCTAGACTCCCCTGTACGTGCACTGCATCAATACTAGGGCCAGGGGACAGACATCCATGGCCATGGCACAGCTGCGTGATGTGTGAGTGTGCATGAAAAAAACCCCAGCAACATGGGCACGGTGCATCCCCAACACACATGTGATGATGACACACAAACATGTCCGTGCAGTGTCCTTCTACAGTGACACATTCCACAAGTCACAACATGGGGAGTGAACATAATACAAGTGCAATGCATGAATGCTACTGTCTACAATCCCACTTGAAGGCCTGATATGCATGATACTAATGTAGGCCGCCCTGAACGCATACCACACCCTATGTACCCCACAGACACACAGGCTGACGAAGACGGTGAGGAGGCCACTACATCACGGCGCAGAGCTCCTCGACCAGCACCACCACCTTGCAAAGGGCCCGCCCAGAAGCAACCAGACGCCGGACCCATCCCACATCACCACACCGCAACCCAACCAGATGGCTGCAGCACCCACATGGCCGCCGGGGGT
The DNA here is from genome assembly GCF_040938575.1 of Ambystoma mexicanum. Lineage (NCBI taxonomy): Eukaryota > Metazoa > Chordata > Amphibia > Caudata > Ambystomatidae > Ambystoma > Ambystoma mexicanum. The sequence continues at coordinate 740,834,303 of NC_090931.1, read as the reverse complement.
CAGCACCTCCTTCACCCCAACCCATCATGCAGACACTGGATGTAGACGGTTCCACCAGGGCGTCAGAGCCCGATGAGGGCAGACAGCTACAGCTGCACCTCAGCCAGAACTGTTGAGCTCACCCAGACGCAGTGACACAGAAGGAACGGCCACACCTCAGGGGACCCCAGATCCAGTAGCACAGGAAGCACACACCCCACGTGTGCTTGTGAGACGTGTCCGCACACCAGAGCCTGATGTCGATACTTCATCATATGGTACCCCAGAGGATAGGAACTCTGATCTCAACAGCCCCATCCAAGCTGCCAACATGTCCCCATGTAGCCCCCCCGTCCAGGCAGCGCACAGCTGTCAGCCCGGACCCCGTCACATCCGAGGTACCTTTGATCATGGGAGCTGCCGTGATGGCACGACTGCATGTAATTGAGGCTAAACAGGTGAAAATAGAGTCCATGGCCAAAGTGCACAGCTGCCACATCAAGGCCATCAGCGGACCCATACAGGATGCCACTAAGTACATGGCCCAAGAAAACGCGCAGACCCGGAAAGTGGTATGGGAGTTGTGCGAGGGACTGGCTGCACATGCAGAGCACACAAGGGAATTCAACAACCTTCTCCGCCAGCAGCTGCAGGTCACTGGAGCCATCCCATCGACCTCTATCACGCCCACGGAGGGATCCCAGGAGCCTTCACCTAGGCGCAGGTCAATGCACCACCTGAGAGCCTGCTCACCAGAGGGTCCCGGACTTGGAAAGCACCCGCGACCATCATAGATGGACATGACACAGTTTTCGTGGGCCCTGAGAACATGCACCTACCTGCACTGTTTTGGGGAGATCACTGGGGGGCAGGGGGGCATTGTGTGCTGGGGAGTTCACTGGGGGGGGGGGTTGTGTGCTGGGGAGTTCACTGGGGGAGGGGGAATTGTGTGCTGGGGAGGTCACTGGGGGGAGAGGGGATTGTGTGCTGGGAGTTCACTGAGGGGGCAGGGGGGATTGTGTGCTGGGGAGTTCACTGGGGGGGGGGGTAGGGGGATTGTGTGCTGAGGAGTTCACTGGGGGAGGGGGGATTGTGTGCTGAGTTCACTGGGGGGTAGGGGGGTTGTGTGCTGGGGAGTCCCTGGGGGAGGGGGGATTGTGTGCTGGGAGTTCACTGGGGGGGGGGAATTGTCAAACATTTAATAAATCACGTTCCAAAATCATACAAAGCATTGACATTCATGATTGTGATCATGTGCTCTTTAATGTACAAGTCATATTTGTTACATGTACCTATGAAACGTATCTGAGTCTATTCTCAATCAAGCCCTGTCTGGCCATCCTCCCCTCCCCCTACCCCATCCCTGTGTACACGTGCACCAGCGCCAGGCACATCATCATCTTGACTTCCATCCCCAGGTGGCTGCACATCGGCATCGGGGGGCAGTGGCACATTCCTGCAACAGCAAATGTTGTGCAGCATGGGACATGTTAGGACGGGTTTGCAGATATTTCAAGGTGCATATGTCAATGCCCCTCTTGTACGGTATATGGCACCAATAGCGTGCCTTCAGCAGTCCAAATGCACTCTCATCGCATATATGTGTACGTCCATGCACAATGTTGTATGGCTGCTTAGCTTGATGTAGATGACGCACAGGGGTCATGAGCCATGTGTACTGGGGACATTATGAATCACCTGCAGGGGAGGAAATGCAGGTATGAGGACAAGGTTGGTTAAGTGGGTGCATAAGGCTCAGTAATCAGTGTAATTGGCAGCAGAATCAAGTTTGTGTTGAAGAGGTCCTGCTATCTCTTTGCTATGTTGCCATGCGCACTGCGTCTCGCAGAACATGCATTGACTGAGGTCGACATGCAGCTTTGTTTCGATGTATGTATGAGTCTTCATGTGTATCACTCATCTGGTACATGCTCACTACTTGTCATATAGGCACTTTCAGTGTGGTGTGCAAGGGCAGCATTGGATCGATGGACTACTTACTGTTAGCACCAAACCCGTATCTAGATGTAACAGGTCTGTCCCTTGTCGCTGGATGAGGGGACCCTTGCATCTGCATGTGCCTACTTTCGGGCACCAATGCCATGACTATCGGGTGGCCAGGGTGGGATGTCTATGGTGTGTCAGGGTGGGGAGCAACACTGCGACACACATAGGATGCATTGTGGTAGTTGGCTTTCCATATCGGATTGTGCTCCCACGTGGCTTTGCCATACAGACTGGCTGTGTTCTGATTTGTTCCACGTGTCCAAGGGTTCTCGTGCAAGGGAAATGCATGTGCAAGTTGCTGTGCCAGTGCTGCCTTTGTCTTCTGCTGGCATGCATGGATTTCACTGTATGTCTCCACCCCCCATCAGATGTCATTTCACATGCATTTCGGACTTCATTTGTACTCACCCAGCATCCATGTGTTGAGGGATCGGCGCCTTTTCATGTACGGTGGCAGGGTACTATTGCACTGGTTCATGGAGTCGTCGGTGTATCCTGGATAGCGGGCACAGCAGTGGCTGAGGGTTAGGTCAGGTCTACATGTCATCTGCACATTAATGGAATGGTAATTCCTACGTTTTCTTTCCACCGCATAATGTGACCTGGGTGCTACTAGTGGTACATGAGTGCAGTCCACGGCTATGACGTTCATGTCTTGTCCAATGGCATGGCACTGGCCCTTCAGCTGGTTCACCTGTGCATGTGTGGCTGCCAATGCAATGTGCTCATTGACATGGAGCAGCAGTGCATCCAGCCCCTCTCTCAGCACGGCACTGGGGGGTGAACTGGGCCATGGCATGCATCATTGCAACGGTGTGTTGGTAGATGCCAGACCCAAGCTATTGTGGCACGTACACAAGCTACACGAGCGGGGAAAACTGCAGTGCTGATAGCCATACGGCTGCCTATGTCTGCCTGGATTGTGTCCAGCAACTGTGTGATGGTTGCCATGTCCATCTTATATTCGGTCACCAACTGCCAATCAGTCAGGGCCCAGGGTGTTGGCCTGACCCTGGGGATAGCTGTCCGCCTTGCTGGTGTTAGACTCCTTCTCCTTCTCCTCATCCCCACCACCCCCTGTGCTCCCAGGGCCCTGGCCTGGTTGGCCAGCCTCTGTAGCTCCAGGAGCAGCAGGTAGATGCCCGCGTCAAGACTCCCGGCTCCAAAAGGCAGCATGGTGTTTGGAAGTGTGTGTCGTGCATGGGTGGGTCCTTTGTAGGCCTCTGATTTGCATTGGTTTCACCTGGGCACTTTTTGCTATCTCCTGTGGTCTTTTACCTCCAGCATTTGGCTACGGCAATTTTCAGTGGATTTTCTGCCGGTTTTCTGGCACTAATAGCGCCTACGCCAGACTCCTGTAATTGCGCGATTGGGTGCCGGCGCTTTTACTGCCGGCGCTATTACAGCCGGCTGTACTTGCGCCGGTTGTCATAGTGCCGGCGGTATTCGTACTCGTGATCCGGCGGACCCTTAAATGCAGCGGTAATAGCTCGTGATGAGGCCTATAGACTTAAATATGTTGCAAAAATCAAAAAATGTATTCTCTTTACAATACTTTCTTTTCCGCCTGAGTGTTAAAAATAAATAATCTAATACCTAATACAAAATGGCTCTCTCTTTCTTTGTGAATTTGCCATCTCCAACAGGTGCATCTTTGCGCCATTGACAATCTCATTGAGATACTCCTGTTTTTCAGAATCTGCTGCATTGTGTCTACAATAGTCGATATCACATCAGGCAAAACTTAATTGTGGTGAGTTTAGAGAATTCCCCATGTTTATATGCGAGTGGGCGAGCCGTAAGGCCACGGCTGGTCCTGCCGCTACAGGAAGTGCCTCTGAGTGTGGAAGGAGGGTGTTCCAGCAGGGTCATGCCCCCCACCAAGGCACGGTATTTCACCCTCAGATATATTAGAGAACCCTGTTCATAAAACCGGTAGTCGAAAAGAAGTAGGGACCATGTTCTTTGCTTGCCTGCTCCCCCTCTCCACAAACCACGCCCCCTTGCACTTGTAATCCGAACCTCCCAAACAAGCACTCCTGCTTTTTAAGGGAATGCTCAGTGCAGTGCACTGAAGAGCAGGTTTTAAGGTTTCAACTTCTTCCTACACTTTCATTTTAAAACTAAACCATTCCGGAACGGTTTCTTTTTAAAATAAAAGTATAGGAACAGTAAAACTTTAAAAAAAGAAGTAGAGGAGCACCGCTCCCGCCCACTTCGACCACTGCATAAAACACTTAGAGAAGTAACTTCTGGGATTTCTAATCAAACAGTGGTACATGACAATCTGGCAAACATGCATGATTCTTTTCCAATATGTGAACCGAAATATACTGCAGTGTTCGTTCCCCATGTTACAATCCCTACTGACAAGGCAAGAAGGCGGTCCATTCCGACTGGCACAGTGTTTAAAAGTCAAAGCTCAAAGTATGAGCAAGGTACACAGAGGGCCTCATTACAACCTTGCCGGCCCGGAAACAAGTGTGCCAGTGAGCTTACCGGCACCGTTGTTTCCGGACCAGCAAAGTACAAGTATGCTGGCTGGAGCCCTCCCGCCCGGCATGTTTCACTTGCCGGGCGGACCAGCACCCGCCCTCAGATTTTCACGGAAGCACTGGCACTGTTGTTACCGGTGCCAGTGTTTCCGTGGTTTCCATTCCCATAGAGTCCAATGGGACTCGATAGGAATGGGGAACAACATTTTACCGGCGCCTGACTTTCCGGCCACCGGGGTTGTAATACCCAGGTGTTACAAGCAAGTCAGGCGCCGGTAACTGTTTACGGGTCCGGCAGCTACCTGCCGGCTTTACCAGCACGGTTAACGCCGGACCCGTAATGGAGCCAAGAGAATTTTCTGAGCTTACCGAACAAAGTGCTCAGACAATAGTGGTAATTGAGAATGGGGAAAAATATATCGAGACACAGCTTACCAACATCCTGAAGATGTGGAATGCCATGGCTGCCTGCCTATGAACTGGAAGGATTCCAAAATGGTTGAACCGCTTTTAAAGACATTGAACAAACAAGGGAGGAAAATCCCTTCATTAGACAATGCCAGGAATGTCAAATTCAGGCATTTACATATCTGTTAGTGGAAATAGGAACTAAGAACCAATTAAAATCATCCAACAACCCTATAGTGGCCTCACCCAATACCAAGAGCCGAAACCGGTATCAAAAGCACAGAGGGGGGTATAAAAGTAGGGAGAATAACATGGAAAGGCAGAAGGAGCGTGGAAGGAAGCAACCATGCTGTCAAACCATTCTTGGGTTCCCAGGGAAACCATTAACTGGAAACAATTAGACCAGGCATTGGCCAGCCTACAGCAATTGCTCTAGAAGGAGCAAACAAAGAGAATCGACCCACAGGCCAACAGACTGCTGAGAGAAGGACCAAGGGCATGGTACTGAGCCAAGCTGAAGATGCCTGAAGGTGAAACAGTTCTTATAGAAGAGAGGGCAGGTGCAGGACGGTGACATAATATTGTCTGCCCTAAAAAGGCCATGAATGAAGAAAGAGAAATATTAATTGAAGTGAATACTGTGAAATGGAAGATCTTAAGAGAGACCTCAAGAGAATGCTGTGAAACCCAAGGACTGCAAAGAGACCGCAAGTGAATGCTGCGAAACCCAGTTCACAGTGAAGAAACCAGAGGCTCAGGGAACGTTTGAGAGAAGGACCCTGTGAAAAGGAACGAGGGAACCCAACACCTCAGAGAGGTCTTCAAAGACACGGTGCAAGTAGGAAGATGGAGGAGGGGTCCAGACTGTGAGCAAACCCTGGAAAAGCATTTCCAGCAGAACTTATCTGTTTACTTTGTTGGCTTACAGTTAGACATTTTGCGCTTAGGATTTGTGAACGTTGGAAAATGTAAAGTTTAGGGCAGCCAGGAGGCTAAAGAATGTGTTAGATCTTGGATTCTCTTGGCCACATCGTTTGCACTTTATTTTGAAGGATAGGATTCCCCAGAAAGGCGCAAGAACTTGTAAGAATGTAAGAACTTGATGATTTCAACAGTTGTCTCTAAAGGTGTTGGACACATGGGGAAAAGCCCATTTTGTGATAACCTATCCCTGACACCGTTTAGAAACATCCTTAATGTTTATAGACATTTCCTGAGATCCCATAGAAGGTTGATCCAACGACTTCTATGTACAAGTACTTAAACATAGCCATCCTTGAGAATGATACTTGTTTGTGTCACCGGACACTCCTCGGCTTTGCCAAAGAATGGAAAGTTTATACTTTGACTCTAACAATAAATTCCCCTGCCCATACATCTTGCATGTTTTAGATTCTGATTCTGTAGGTAATCCAGATTCCTCAGTGAAGTTTATTTTATCACTGCGGCTAATTGTTGGGTTTCCCCAGAGAGAGGCCATGCCATGGAGAAGAGGGTTGTGTCCTACTTCACAGATGGCCTTAAGAATACACCAACTATCAAGACAGTCCAAGTGTTTTTATTTTCCGAATAGTAAAGGGGATCACTAAGAGCTGTCCTTCTCTCTCTCGTCTATTGCGGGCTGTTCCTTTCCTATCCTAGGCGTCCCTCAACTCCACACTGGAATCTAGAGATTGGTAACTGTTCCTTTCTAGGTAGCAGTCTGTCTGATTGTGATGACCTAAAGGTAAATGCCTTCTCTCTCCAACTCTCTGTAGAAACAATCTAGGTGGGCCCCTTATCTTTGTTCCCCAATGCAGTATAACATGAGTATTGGTTCCTTCCATACACTCAGACATCACTTGGACCTCTCCTTCCACAGCCTTGTTTTGTTCTCTGTATGTCTCTCTGTCTCTCTCCTTTACCTCCACTCCTCTCCTCTCTAATACTTCACTCACTGTCTTGCCTCCCTCACACTGCCTCTTCTATCCTTCCAGTGTTTTTTTCTCTATAACCTACGATATTACTCACTAGTACTCTTTCTTCCAACTCCACACAAATATTACTCTCACCTCTCCACACTTCAACTATCCCTATCCACGATAACTACTAATCACCCTCTCCACTCCACTAATGCTCTTCTCACTCCACTCCATTACTAGTACTCTTCCCTCTGCACACTACTACTGTACCTTCTCTCTACTACTCTTCCCTCGCTATACTAGTACTCACCACTCCCCTATACTTCACCCACACGTCCCTCAGTCACTCTTCTTTTACTTCCCCCAGTCACCTTCTCATTCAGTCCCTACTCTTCCTCTATCAGTCCCACTCACACGTCAAATCAAAGTACCCCTTTCTCCCAGCAACCAACACATCACCTCGAACACTCCTAAATCAGGGCAACAGAAATTCAAGCTTCCACCATGTCGAACAGGTGGAGTGGATCAATGCACTTTAAGCAAGGGTAGAGGATACCCACACATAGAACAAAGAAGGAATGGGTCTATAGAACGGATGCAACATAGTATTCAGGTATGCAAACTCCCCATCTAATATAGAAAAGTTATGCCGTGGAGCTCAGTAGATCATTCTTTCATCACATGTAACAGGAATGTCATGCATCTCAACAGTACAAGATTACCACACAGAAGTCATCCACAGCACTAGAGGTTCCACTCACAGAGAAGAAACGGCATAGGATAGAACAGTCTGAGCCCCCCACGCTGAACAGGTAAATAAAGGGTGTCAGAAATGCAAGCTACACTTGCATAGAACTGAAACAGCACAGAGCTAGCAGACCAAATTCCCCTCATAAGAACTTTCCCAGCAGGGGGTAAGTGATCCAAGCTCTCCACACTTAGATTGAGAACACAATAGCATAACAACACTGGGAGCACTGCCTCTTAGCCATGTCTCATATCTGGATGAACTGTGTTGCTTAGCCATGTCTCATATCTGGATGAACTGTGTTGCTTAGCCATATCTCACACCTAGATGACCTCTGTTGCTTGGCCATATGCCATATCTGGGTGAACTGTGTTGCTTAGCCATATTTCACACCTGGGTGAACTGTGTTGCTTAGCCATATCTCACATCTGGGTGAACTGTGTTGCTTAGCCATATCTCAAATCTTGGTCAACTGTGTTGCTTAGCTACATCTCACATCGAGGTGAAGTAGCAATACCACCAAAATAGTTGGTACTCTCCCAACAGAGTCAGACCAGGGGGACATGTCCTTGTTGATCATGTTAGAGCTGTCCGCCACTTTCGACACAGTAGACCATGGGATCCTGTTAAAACGCTTGAGGCAGGTAGGAGGTGTAACGCAACAAGCGCTTCAATGGTTCAAATCTTTTCTTGCCAGAAGAGAACAAAGAGTTTGGCTTGGAGACTTTCAATCAGATTCCCTGGTATTAAAATGTGGAGTCCCACAAGGGTCTTCACTCTCTCCTCTGCTTTTTAATTTGTACATTAAATTGCTCACGGACATACTGAGGAAGCACCGCATACAGCTTCACTCATATGCGGATGACCCTCAGTTGTTCGTAAGGATACAGAAGTCAGAGGATACGTTTGAATTAGTGGAAAAATGTCTACAAGAGTTACAGGCCTGGATGTGCGATAATAACCTTCTGCTGAATGCAGGAAAAACAGAGGTGGCCCTATTTGCCTCTAAATATCATTTGCAACACATGAAGGAGTGACAGTCACCATGCTTTTTAGGGACATAGCTGTATTTTGCGAATAAAACAAAGAATTTGGGCTATGTCTGGGAGAACAATATGAGTTGTGGAGCACAGGTGGGCGCAAAGGTGCAGTCTGCATTCCATTCCCTGCGCCTTTTGAGACATATCCTGCCATTTATTGTGAATGAAGATAGAGCAGTGGTAGTAGGTACACTGAACAACTCAAGATTGGATTTTGGCAATGCATTGTTATCAGGTATTCCAGCCTGCCAGTTACGAAGACTCCAAGTGGCCCAAAATGCAGCTGTTAGGCTGGTGTACAGGGTAACAAAATCAGCCTCCATCTCTGACCTCAGAAGATCCCTACACTGGTCAGCGGTGAAAGACCAAATTGATTTTAAAATGTTGTGTTTGGTATTTAAATGTGTTAATAAATAAGCACTGAGATACTTATTAGATCAAATCAAAAGTTATGTCTCGACACTGCAATTGCGCTCAGTTGACAAGAACCTGCTCCAAATACTACGTACTAGGTGCGTGAGTAAAGGGGACCGCAGATTTGGGGTCTAGGGCCCCAGATTATGGAATAAACTACAGTGAGAGATTAGCGAGATGAAAACCCTCCATACATTTTGTAAGGCCCTTAAGCCCTACCTGTTGTACTAGACATGAGGTACAACGTATACTACACTAACAATAACATCAGAAAAGTCAGTATGTGGTACGATCAATGTTACTTGATACAGCAGCGCCCAAATACGATCTAGTTAGTCAGGTTTGCGGTATTAATTCCTCAAAAATTCGGAGGCGCATCAGACAGGCCAAGATCCAATTAGCCTCTACTCACACACCAGGCCCATCACAAAAGAGCGCCAACCCAGACAGCCCTAGTCCTCCCAGTCTGTCCTTTGCGCAAGGAAAGTTACCAACTCTGACAACTAAAGCAGGCAGGCATCCACGGAATACTTAAGGCAGTACCTACAAACAAGCTAGCAGACAACTACTACCAAGAAAGAACCAGGACCGCCCCCGTCTCAATACCCATCTGCCATCTTCCCCCACTGTGAACCACTGCAGCCTGAACACCGACACCTGAACGATTACCAAAGCTTCCAAAAACCGACGACTGGACAAAGACAAGCTCAATACTCTGCAATCCCACAAATAAAAGAAGACACGCTACGATACAAGTACCTAAAAGGAACCTGTCACCAAACCACAAAGGAGAACAACCAAAGAAAAAACAAAAACAGTAACACAGAAAGGCCATAATACCCCTCCCTCAATCCACCAATCACAGAAAGCCACTCGCAACCGTGAGACAAACAACCACGGGAGGCCACTCGCAACCGTGACGCAAACGACTACCAATCACGGGACACCTCTCACAAACGTGAGGCAACCTAAAAGATACCTGTAGAACAGACTATGCCTTACCAACAAACCAGCCGGCGCAAGAAAAAGACGAGCAGACAACCACAAGGGAACAACAAGACCCCACAACACTAAACTACAGAACACCAACAGAATGCACACCCATAAATGGCATAGAATTGGGAACAGCACCAAGAAAGACAAAAATCACTCTACCTGACCCCCTACCTCGCAACAGAGAGAACACTAGAAGAAAAGTTCATACACGCCAACAGGATACCAGCACTTACAAAGAAAAAAGGATGAAATAAGTAGAAAACGAAGAGACCACTCCCTGACACCATACACCACCAAACAGGATGGCAACCACCACCAGCATGAACCTGAGGAAGAACCAGAAGAGGCATCAACCCAATAAGAAACCTAACCGACCTATGTAACGACAAAACCAAAATAACTAAACACGCTCAAAAACCCACCAACGACAGGGACAAACTGCAACAAAGTGACTCAGAAGCACAAACCAAAACAAAACAAAGAAAACAACCTTAGATAGAAAACTGCACTGCAACCCGATCAACGCCAGATCGATGTTCAAACACTCAACAGAGATCTACGACCTACTCTGCGATGGAGGAATCAGCATCCTATTCATCACAGAAAACTGGCTAGCTGAAAACTACAAAGTGATCCTACACAGCTGCCTGCCAGACAATTTTAAATGCAAAGAAGCAAACAGAAAAGGCACAAGAGGCGGATGTCTTGCTGTAGCTTACAAAGAACACCTAAAAATAAAAACAGCCAACCCGTTTAAAATCCCTAACTGTGATTCCCTTGTCCTTCAACTTACCACAGTCATTTTAATCTAAAGGCCACCTACCTACAACCCAGCCTTCGCAGACACCTTCATAGAAGCAGTCACAAACCTGGCCATACAGCACAAGCTGTGATCAGATGATCATTCTCAGAGACTTCAACATATGGTTGAAAAACGAGAACCCCAACTGCCATAAAACAAAAATAAAACAACTCTAGGCCATGCATCTCGGGCAGATGGTGACAGGAGCGACTCACATAACAGGGCACACCCGGGAAGCAATCTCTGACAATAAACATCTAATCACAACGTCACCATCCATCCAAATACTATGGAGCGACCACCTCATCATCCCTTTCGTGATCCAAGCACCATCAAAAGCACCTAAGAAAAGAGAAAAATTCCAAGCTATCTGGAAAAAGAAACTAAAGAACCATAGCAGGCACCAACCTAAAAGAGCAACTTGAGATCTCAAAGCCAACGCTCACATCATGGAACGCAGCAGACATGCAAAAAGCAAACCTAATGCGGAAATGGATTACAGAAACAATAAATTACATATGCCCGGAAAAACGCCTCATCCCAATCCCTTGTGTGCCCTGATGCCTGCGGGCTATGGCGCGCTAAAAATAAACAAATAAATAAAAAGAAATCGGTGGCAACACTGAGTCATACAAAACAGAGCACCCGACCGAACAATCCACCAACTAACACAACTGCGGAAACCACAAACAAAATTCACCACTTCCAAAAGATGTCCAGAGAAAAACTACTAAAATTGGTGAAAAAGAGCAACAAAGCTGACTCCCTGATGGACCCATGTCCCCCAAATATCTACAAATCAATTCTAGCACAGGACACACCTTTAGAATACTACCTAAACCTCTTCAACCAATTCCTCTCAACAGGAGAAGTATTTCTCTCAGAAGGAGAAGTAACAAGAGCCTTCAAAATACATCAAATATCTATGTAAAGTAGTAGACTGTAGTCGGAATGCAGGGTTCACAAGGTATGATTTATTGCTGAGTTAAACTTTCAAACAGCCTCTCATTATAAACAACAAAACATGCTTAAATGTGGTTCAGCAGGCTTGCTCGGAAAAAGGGTGAATCAATTCAGAGTTCGCATGAATGTCCTCTTAAGCTTGGCTCCTCTTGAAAAGAAAATTAATCAGGTCACATAAATTCCTTTCCCCGGACACTAGCTTTCCATTCCTTCGCCAGCTCTCCAAATTGGGTTTAAAAAAAACGAAAAAACAAACAGAGAGGGTAAACCCACAGAAAACACTGTCCTTTGAAAAATGGTTTACGGCCAGACTTTCCTTGTCAGTGAATCCACTTCGGTAGTGTTCCTGGCGCTGCCACTCTTCGAGCCTCTCCTGGCGGAGGGTCTGCCTCTTGATAAGGATCTCCGCGGTGCCGAGCCTTCAGCCTCCTAGTACGCCCAGTGTACATCACCTGGGGATTCCTCCCACTTCTCTGTGGTCTCCGGCCAGGGCTGCTGATGTAATGAGAGACACATGATGAGTTTCCCGGGGCTTCTTTTAACTCATACTTTGCTCCTCCCCTCAGCTTCCACCCGCCTTTCCTGCCCACTTCCCACACCTGCAGCCAGTTTGCCTTCACTCCTCCACCCTGCTCCATGCACTGTTTGTCCATCCCAACCTGTACTGCTATGGGGGTATCTGTCACTGTAACGCATGACAGGGCTGTATCTATACCGCTTCCCTTTGTTTATTTTATCTTGTCCCCCCACCTGGTCTGCATTTCGCGTGGTGGTTTATGGGACATGTAGTTTTGTTCTGTCCTGCTGATGTAACATTTTGGGTGCTGGGTCTGAAAGTTAGAATGGGGCTGTCTTATCTCCATTGCCTCTTTGACCTCCCCACACACTCCCCCCAGGGAACCAGGCCATTCGGGCCGGTTCAGTGCCCTGGATAAATAATCAGCGACCAACTGATACTTTCCGGGTTTATGCACTGTAACAAAATGATAGGGCTGAAGAGTCAAAAACCATCTCAGAACCCAATGGTTTGAATCCTTCTGGGTGGCCAGCCATCTGAGAGGTGCATGATCCGTAAAAATGGTAAACTTCCGCCCTAGTAGGTAATAACGGAGGGACTCTACTGCCCACTTTATTACCAGACATTCTTTTTCTAGCGTGGAGTACGGTATCTCATGTGGCAGGAGTTTTCTACTAATGAATGCAATGGGGCAAAGGTTTTGTTCCGTCCCCTGGGATAGCACTGCGCCTAGACTGCATCCTGATGCATCTGCCTGCAAAAAAAAGTCTTTAGAGAAGTCCGGGCAGTGTAGGACCGGTTGGGTTGATATTAGCTGTATTCATTGTTCAAAGGCTTGCACCGCTTCAGGAGTAATTTTAAGTGGCCTATTGGTTTTCAAGGCGTCCGTCAGTGGTGCCGCAATTGTAGAAAAGTGTGGTATGAATCTTCTGTAATACCCCACGAATCCTAGAAATGCTCGGATCTCCTTTCGTGTCTCTGGAATTCGTAGTTTTTTCAAGGCCTGTATTTTGTCCACCAGGGGTGTGATTACCCCCCCTCCCACCGAATATCCCAGATACTTAGTGGTTTTGGCTGCCAGTTTGGTTTTCTTGGGATTAATATGTAGCCCGGCCTTTTGTATGGATTTAATTACTTTGGTGAGATGTTCTAAGTGTTCTTCCCAGGTTCTACTGAAAATAACTGTCATCCAAATAAGCCGCCGCATATGGTTCATGAGGTTTTAAGATCTTGTCCATTAAGGCCTGAAACGTGGCAGGAGCGCCGTGTAACCCAAATGGTAACACCGTAAACTGAAACAGCCCTTGGGGTGTTGAGAAGGCTGTTTTCTCCTGATCCGCCGGGTTGAGCGGTATCTGCCAATATCCTTTGGTTAAGTCCAAGGTGCTGAAGAAGGATGCTGTTCCCAGCTTCTCTACCAGTTCATCAATTCTGGGCATCGCGTAGGCTTCGTATCGGGAAATGGCGTTTAATTTCCTGAAATCCAAACAAAACCGTGTGGTACCATCTGTTTTGGGCACTAGCAGCACAGGTGAACACCATGCGCTCTTGGAGGGAATAATGGTACCTAGTTTCAGCATACTAACTGTTTCTTGTGCTATCTCTCCCCTTTTTGCTTCAGGGATTCTGTAGGGTCGGGGATGTACAATCTTGCGTGCCTCTGTGGGGATGCAGTGGGTAGCCATATGGGTTCTTCCTGGTATACTCGAGAATACTTTTGCCACAGGTTCTAAGATGGAAAATAACTCAGTTCTTTGGGTGTTGCTCAATTGTTCCCCCAATCCCACATCTTGTATGCCGCTAGCCAAGGTTGTGACCATTTGTTCTGGGACCGACAGCTCTGCCAGGGTTGTACACAATACAGCTGAGTCCCCTTCTTCCCATAACTTGAGGAGATTAATGTGATAGTTCTGATGTTTGTTTTGCCTATCAGGTTGTTCTACCTCATAGTTAACTGGGCGCAATATTTTTGTGATGCTGTACGGGCCTTTCCATTGGGCGAGCATTTTGTTGGTGTGAATGGGTAATAGTACCAACACCTTGTCTCCTACTTTAAGCGTTCTCGGTCTGCTTCCTTTGTCATAATATTCCTGTTGTCTTTCTTGAGCCCGACCCAGGTTTTCCTGTGCATAATCTCAGAGTTTTCTCAGGTGCTCTCTTAAGTCATTAACATATTCAGTGAGGTTTGTTTCCTCCTGGTTTTCCCAGGTATCTTTCAGTAATCCCAAGATAGATTTTGGTTGTCTTCCAAACAATAATTCAAATGGGGAATACCCCGCTGAAGATTCAGGAGTGTCACGTAAAACCATCAACACCCATGGCAGCACTCGCTCCCACCCCAGACCAGTGGGACTGGTGGCTCTTTTTAGCATTTGTTTGACGGTTTTATTATATCTTTCCACCAGCCCATCCGTTTGTGGATGGTACACAGAGGTTCTCAAATGGTTGATTCCAAGGGTCTTGCATACCTCCTTTATGACAACTGACATATATTTACGTTCTTGGTCGGTCACAATCTCCAAAGGAATCCCTACTCTGGCAAAGTAGGGCAAGAGGGCATCACATACTTGTCTTGCAGACATTCCGCTTAGTGGAAAGGCTTCAGGGTACCTAGTGGCATAGTCCACTACCTCTAGTATGAACCGGTATCCTCTGCCGGTAGGTTCCATAGGCCCCACAATGTCTAGCCCTATTCTCTGAAAGGGTTCTTTGATCAAGGGCATCCTTTGTAGCGGGGCTCGGGCCGGTATATGTGGGCTTGTTTTCTGACATATCCCACATTCTTGGCAATACTTTGACACCTCCACGTATACTCCGGGCCAGTAGAAATTTTGCAACACCCTTTTTATCGTCATGTTCTCCGCTAAATGTCCCCCTGTGGTATGGGCATGTGCCAGCTGTATCAGCCCTTTCCTGTAGGACTGGGGAACCAACAATTGCTCTTTCTCTATGTTATCAGGGCCCTGAGTTACTCGATATATTAATCCATGTTTTTCTTTAAAGTAAGGCGTAGTAGGGTTGGTCCCGCTAGCGTCTAGGGCTTGTGCTCTGGCTCTTTTCAGCGTTTCATCTAACACTGTTTCTGTTCGAAATGACGGCATATGATCCCCTACTTTCCAGTCTATAATGGAAATGTCTCTGTACTTTTCCTGATTCCCTCGGTTCATCGTTTTCTGGGTTTTGGATAATTTTTCTCGACTGCAGGGCCCCACTAGATCAGTTTGGGCAAAGGGGGCCTCTCTTAACCATCTATCAAATTCCGGTAGATCTGTTCCTATCAGTACCGGGGCGGGTAGGGTAGGAATAATAGCTGCTTTGATTGGTATCTACTGCCCCTGCAATCCCAACACAATGTCTTTGGTAGGATACCCTTTCACATCCCCATGCACACATTTGATGCCAATGGTTCTCACCTGTTCGTGATCTTGCTCGCTCACATGGGGCTGTATGGCCGTCTGTCGACTTCCGCTATCCATCATTGCTTGACGGGGATGTCCGTCCACTGTGACTTCTATCACATAAGGTAACCGTTTCCTTCTGTATTCCTGAGTTTGTAAGGTCCCGATTTCCATTGGTTCAAGTTTAGGTTTTCGGGAGCAAAATCGAGCAATATGACCCCATTCCCCACATTCGAAACATTGGGGTGCCGTTCCTTTGTTTGTAACAACCCCATTAGGTCGGGGTTCTGGCCGGTTCCTGGGTTTGGTGCTTGGCCTCTTGTAAGGCCCATTGCATAAGGCGGGAGTCTCCATACTTGGTCTCAAGTGGGTCGCTGGGATGGGCCGAATGTTACCTGCCTTCTGATATGCTTTTGCCACATCTATGGCCTCAGTTAAGGACAGATGGTGATTTTGCCTAACTCACCTCTGTATGGGTCCGGGTAAGGCATCAATAAATTGTTCCATCATTACTTTATCCTTAATCTGTCCTATTGTGGCAGTGCCTGTTTGTAGCCATTTTTCCGCCAAATCTTGCACTCTGTAGAACAATTGTCTTGGGCTTTTGCCGGGTTTCAATCTGGTTTATCTAAAATTGAGTCTGTAGGATTCTTCATCCATACCGAGTCTTTCCAACACTGTTTTTTTAATCTCGGTATAAGGAGTGTCCTCTGTGGGGTCGGCAGCTTGGTATGCCCCCTGCATTGGCCCTGTGAGCAGCGGTGCGAGGTAGAAGGCCCATCTGTCCTGTGGCCATTGAGCTGCTCTGGCTATTCTCTAAAAATTCACAATGAAAAAACTGGGGTCTTCTCCTACTTGGTATTTCTGTAATACCGTGGCCGGTATCGTGGGATGCGTCTGGGTGGTGGCCACTGCTTCTCCCAATATTCTTAAAGCTTCCCGTCCTTGCTCTTGTGCCGCACTTTGCACTTGTATGGCTTGTTGGAGGGCTTGTCTGTCTGCCTGCGCCCGATGGCCTTGCACTTGTATAAGTTGTTGCAGTTGCTGCTGCCCCTCTGTGAGTGCCTTTATCACAGCTTCCATTCTGTCTGCCTTGGCGTTCTCTTGAATCCCACTGCTGCCACCACTGTAAAGTAGTAGACTGTAGTCGGAATGCAGGGTTCACAAGGTATGATTTATTGCTGAGTTAAACTTTCAAACAGCCTCTCATTATAAACAACAAAACATGCTTAAATGTGGTTCAGCAGGCTTGCTCGGAAAAAGGGTGAATCAATTCAGAGTTCGCATGAATGTCCTCTTAAGCTTGCTCCTCTTTGAAAGAAAATTAATCAGGTCACATAAATTCCTTTCCCCGGACACTAGCTTTCCATTCCTTCGCCAGCTGTCCAAATTGGGTTTAAAAAAAATGAAAAAACAAACACAGAGGGTAAACCCACGGAAAACACTGTCCTTTGAAAAATGGCTTACGCCCAGACTTTCCTTGTCAGTGAATCCGCTTCGGTAGTGTTCCCGGCGCTGCCGCACTTCGAGCCTCTCCTGGCGGAGGGTCTGCCTCTTGATAAGGGTCTCCGCGGTGCCGAGCCTTCAGCCTCCTAGTACGCCCAGTGTACATCACCTGGGGATTCCTCCCACTTCTCTGTGGTCTCCGGCCAGGGCTGCTGCTGTAATGAGACACCCCTGATGAGTTTCCCGGGGCTTCTTTTAACTCATACTTTGCTCCTCCCCTCCCCTCAGCTTCCACCCGCCTTTCCTGCCCACTTCCCACACCTGCAGCCAGTTTGTCTTCACTCCTCCACCCTGCTCCATGCACTGTTTGTCCCACACCTGCAGCCAGCTTGCCTTCATACCTCCACCCTGCTCCATGCACTGTTTGTCCATCCCAACCTGTACTGCTATGGGGGTATCTGTCACTGTACCGCATGACAGGGCTGTATCTATACTGCTTCCTTTTGTTCATTTTATCTTTTCCCCCACCTGGTCTCCATTTCCCATGGTGGTTTATGAGACATGTAGTTTTGTTCTGTCCTGCTGATGTAACATTTTGGGTGCTGGGTCTGAAAGTTAGAATGGGGCTGTATTTTATCTCCATTGCCTCTTTGACCTCCCCACAATCTACTTAAAGACACAATGGGCGATGTGAAAGACATCTCTAACTATAGACCAATTTCAAACATCCCCTGCCCGGCAAAAATACTTGAGACCGACATCAGCCAACAACTACTGGAGCACATAGAAAATAACCAGTTAAAAGAACAGGCACAAGTAGGATTCAGACCCTGAGACGTACAAAAAAAGCACACGTCTCAATCTGGAATGATCTAAAGATGAATTCCGGCTCCAACATCAAACCAGCACTGTTATTACTAGATCTCTTAGCAGCCTTCGATACTGTCAACCACAACATCCCTCGCAGAAAGAATAGAAACGATCTGGCAAAAGCCTCTGACATCCACCTGCGGAGTAGTCCAGGGCTCCTCACTATCCCCGCTTCTCGTCAACATTTACATGACACCACTAATCAGCCTCATCAAAAGACAATGACTAACATGCTACAACTACGCAGACGATACACAAATCATCTTCAAATTCAGCAAGATACAAGATGAGAACCCACCCCAAGGAGAGTGTCTCAAGGAGATCTTCCAATGGATGAACACTAACAAACTCAAAATCAACCCGGACAAAACAGAAATCATGATTACGCCGGAAGACAGAGGAAATTACCAAAACATGCCATGGCTGACGGAACTGTAAAACCCGCCGACACCATCCAAAGCTGTACAAAACCTTCAAATCATCATGGACAACAAAATGTCACTCGAACCCCAAGTCAATGCAATAATCTGGAAATGTTTCTTCATCCTGCAAACAATAAAAAAAGATCATACCATTCCTCTCCTTCACTCACAAAACACCAGCCATCATATCCCTCACCATGTGCACAATTGATTATGTTAACAGCATATCTCGGAATGCCAGAAAACCTACTGAGGAAATGTAACGCTTACCTGGATTCCTCGGAGCGTAATGCCTTCTCAGCCAGTGGATCTGTTACTTGGAAACTTTTAGGATTCCTTTTCTGTGTAAACAATAACAACAATAGAACTACTATAAGATCTATTTTTATGGGAAAATTACTGTATATCTGTTCACTTTTAGTAATCCCTCCCTTCTCACCTGTGTTTATGTTTTGAGGAGCTCTCCATCCTGTTATTCTACAGGGGCGCGTTGGAAATAAGAAACTTTAAACTTGGATGGCTGAGGTGTTCAATAGACTAGGTTAACGGCTTCGGAATGGCTGCAGCGTTACCCGGAATGAAGAAACGTTTAACAAACGTAAGTTTGTTTATACAGATTAATTGCAGCCTTCAGGGAAGAGCGTGGTAATAACTAAGCGGTGAAAACTTGAAGAATCTTCAGGTACGTAACTTATTTAAACTTCTTTCTTTTCTATTTAGTTCGTTCGTTAATGAAATACCTTATTTGTTTGCAGGTTTTCGGAAAGCTGAAGAAGAAATACCTTCGGAAGATGCAGAATCTGCTGAGGAAACTTCTGAATGAAGGTTCTGCGACCACGAACAAAGACTGCTGTTGAAGATGCTGCGGCTGTGAGAGAATAGACAGAAGATGCTGTGGCTAAGAACAAATACAGCTGACTGAAGAAACGCTTCAGAAATATTTTGGTCTGGTAAGTCTTTTCTATAACTATGGAATTCGTTTTTTTTCTGTGAAAACGAATGTCTGTTTTTCTCCTTTGACAGGTTCTGTGAGGAGAGACTCTGGTAGCATTACCCGCTGTCAGCGGAGCAAACGCAAAGCGAGTGCTCCAGTGGAGGTGGGGCTCAAGTATCTCCCTCTGCAATCGGTATAGAATGTGCTGTAAGTTATCAATGGACCTGGCAGCGCCCATGTTTAGTGTATGAAACCACTGTAAGCACTATGAGAGACTATGGGAGCACATGCTATGAATGGTACAAATGCCATTTGAGCCAGGCTTGTACCCACTTTTGACCTGCTGACTGATGTGATGTCCCTTGCTTCTCCTGCATGCCTGAATGGGAACTGTGCTCATTTACTGGGATTATGACAGTTCCCCCCCCGAACCCTCCCAAGACCCTTCCCAAGGATGAACCCTCCTGTCCTGGCTTAGTAGGGTGGTTTTGATTAAACTTAGGAAGTAATTTGGGGGCATGAATGTTTGAGCTATGTTCCCAGGTCCTGTCCTGTGGACCAAACCCTTTCCAATCTACAAGGTAGAATCATTTCCTTTTGACAATCTTGGAATCTAAGATTTATTTTACTAAGAATTCTGGTTCACCTTCTATGATTAGGGGTTTTGGTGGTGGTTGTAATCTTGTCCCTGGATTCATTGGCTTTATCAAAGAAACATGAAATACCAGATGAATTTGCATACAGGATGGCAAGTTCAATCTTACTCCTACTGGATTGACAATGGATTCCACAGGGAATGGGCCCAGAAACCTAATTTGGAATTTACATGGTCCTTTAAGTGCAATGTGTTTAGAAGACAACCATACCTTGTTTCCTACCTTATACTCTGGAGATTTTCTTCGAAGTCTATTTGCAAATTTCTTTTGGCTTTCCTTTGCTGTAGTCAAATGTCATAGAACCTCTTCCTGTATTCTGGTAATGTTATCATGAAGACTCTGTAATGCTGGCATCTCTAAGGATTCTGTTGGATCGAAGGTGGAGGTCCGAGGATGTGAACTGTTGAGTATGTAGAATGGAGTATAACCTGTGGAAGTGTGTTCGGAGTTATTATAAGCATACTCTGGCTACCCAAAGGACATCCAGCAGGAATAATCTATCTGGTGAAGACATCGAAGGTATTGTTCAAGAGTCTGATTGGTTCTCTCTGTTTGACCGCCAGTTAGTGGATGGTGACTGGTAGATAGACACACTTCAATTTTAGCCAACTCACAACATTTTCTCCAGAAATGGGATACAAATTAACTCCCTCTATCAGAGATCACTGTAGATGGAAATCCATGAAGACGTACAATGGGCCTCATTACGACCCTGCCGGTCCGGAAAGAATGGTGGTGGTAAAACCGCCACCACTGTTCTTTCCAGACTGGCTGATTAAGAGTCCAACAGGCAGGAGGTGTCACTCCCGCCACGTCTTACCTGGCGGGTTTAACACCACCCGCCTGCAGGCGGACATGGAAACACTGGCTCTGTCATAGACGGAACCAGTGTTTCCATGTTCCCCATGCCCATGGAGACCTATGGGGCTCCATGGGAATGGGGACTTACACAATTCTGCCTCCGGAATTCCCGGGTCACCAGGGACATAATGCCCCGGTAATTCCGGGAATCACGGAGGTGGAATGATAATACGAGTCCGGCGGTAACCTGCAGGTTTTACCGGCTCGGTTACCGCCGGACTCGTAAAGAGGCCCAATTTGTTCCAGGAACACCTTTCTAAGACTGAGGAAGTAGGAAGGCCTTTAAGAGCAATGAAATGCACCATTTTGGAAAACAAGTCCACCACTACAAGGATTGTGTTATAACCCGAACAAGGGGGCTTCTCTGTAATAAAGTCCATAGAAATGGTATGCCATGGTGCTGGTGGGACGGATAACAGTTGAAGCAGTCCTGCTGGTCTCTACTTTGAGCTTTTGTTTTGAGCACAAATACCACAAGTTTGAATGAAATCTATGATATCCTTGCGCCATGTTGGCCACCAGAAATGCCTTTTGTTTTTGGCCGTGGTCTTAGTGATTCCAGGGTGGCCTTCCAATGTGGCTCCATGGTAATCTGCCATAACGTTCTTTTGTAACTCCTGATTGGGTAGGTAAAGCCGACTCTGGAAATAACCCCTCTCAAATGCAAAACTTAGGTCCTCTTGACTCCCAAGCCTCTAATTCTGAAGTGGTCATGTTAAGTAGAATTTGTCCCTTCAAGTCTTCTTCTGAAGATCCAGTGACACCCAGCACCTTCTCTTCTGGAATTATATTTACAGAATCTGTTGTACATTGGATCTATTCTCGCTCTCCAATCCTTGACAAGGCATCCGCTTTTCCATTACGTACCCCTGGGCGATAACTGATAACAAAATCGCATTCCACGAAAAATAACCCCCAACGGAGTTGTCGGGATGACTGAGCCTTTGCGTTGCGTAGATATTGCAGGTTTCGATGATCTGTGAAAACTGTGACAGTATGCAGGGCCCCTAACAGATGGTGTCTCCATTCTTTGAAAGCGTGTTTTATTGCTAGCAAGTCCTTATCTGTGATGCTGTAATTTAATTCTGCTGTTGAAAACTTCTTGGACCAGAAGGCCACTGGATGCAGTTGTCCGCTTTCGGTATCTTTCTGGGAAAATACACCTCCCAGTGCAACACTGGACGCATCAGTTTCCACTACAGATGGTAGTTCGGGTTGTGGGTGTCTTAAAATGGGATCAGTGGTACATTTTTCTTTTAATGTCTGGAAAGCCTCTTCTGCTTCCTTGGTCCAGGAGAAGGTCTACTGCTTTCACAGTAACAAAGTTATTGGGTGTACTAGTTGTGAAAATCCTACAACGAAGCATTTGTAAAAATTTGCAAATCCTAAAAAACTTTGGACTCCTTTCACTGACGTAGGAGAAGGCCAATTTAGAACTGCATCAACTTTTCGGTTATCCATTTGGATTCCCATAGGTGACAGGACGAATCCCAGAAACTCCACTGAGGTTGCATGAAAGGAGCATTTCTCTGGTTTGACAAAGAGCTTTTGTTGTCGTAGTTTCTGGAGTACTGCTCTTACATGGGTTATGTGTTCTTGGACCGAGTTTGAATAAATGAGAATGTCTTCAAGGTACACTACAGTGCAGAAATCTAGCAATTTGCATAAAACATCATTCAGAACATTCTGGAAAGCTGCTGGGGTGTTGCATGAGCCAAAGGGCATGACCTGATACTCGTACAATCTGTATTTTGTGCGGAAAGCAGTCTTCCATTCATCTACTTCTTTGACTCTCACTAAGTGGTAAGCTCCTTTAAGGTCTAGTTTAGTAAAAATGTTGGCATCCTTAACTTGATCCATTAACACTGGAATGAGTGGAAGGGGGTACCGGTTCTTGACTGTGATCTGGTTGAGGGCACGGTAGTCTATGCAAGTACGAAGGTCCCCTTCTTTCTTGGGCACGAAAAACAGAGTAGACGCCATGGGGGACTTAGAGGACCGAATAAAACCATTGGCAAGGTCCTTATCTAAATAAGTCTTCAAATGAATATTTTCTTGTTCAGTTAGGGCATAAATTCAGCTGCATGGGGTTTTTGAACCAGGGATCGAATCAATTTGACAACCATATGGCCGATGAGGAGGCAACACGTTAGCCTGTTCTTCTTCTAATACTTCTTGAAAATCTTGATACTTCTGTGGAAGGGTTCCTATTAACCCTAAGGTGGGGTTTTCTCTTAAAATCACTAGAACTTCTTTTTCAAGGTTTCCGCCTTGAACATAGCAGGAATACCTCCTTTCCTCGGTAAAAACTAAGGTTTTGGCACGCCAATCAATATGTGGATTATGTTTCTCTAGCCATGGAATTCCTAAAATCACTTTAAACTGTGGAGCACTAATTAGGTCAAACAAGATCTTTCTCGATGTCCCTCCTGGCAAAGCAAGGTGCAAACTTAAGTACACTTCATCACTGGTCCGGATATTAGTTGAGTATGATCTACTGCGTTGACATTCTCCATCACAGCCTTTGGTTTCCATGGTGGTTTCACTGGACAGTTTCCCAAATGATGATCCGGTGAACCACAATAGAGACATAAGTTCTGCTGTCTTCTTTTGTCTCTTTCTTCCTTAGATATGGGACCCTGAAAACCTCCCATCTGCATTGGCTCAGGATGAGTTTCAGTCATTGGACGAGTTGCAGAGTCTTTTGAACGTACATAGAGTGATCTAGTCTCTGATCTGGTCCGATCAGAGACTAGGTTCTGCAATTGGTGACCCAGCTGTATTGTCAGGTTTATGAATTCAGCACAACCTGTAGGAGGATTCACTACTTGCGCTAAATTATCTTTGAGTTCTCCTTTTAATCCTTGATAAAAGAGTGTGGTTCTCTTCTCCTCAGGCCAATTGGTCTCTGCCACTAATCGATTAAAGGAGGCTATAAAAGCCAACAATTCTTGGTTACCTTGGCGTAAAGAGAGCAGCTCATTATCTAAGGCCTGTCCCTCAGTAGGATGAGCAAATAGTTTCTCTAACTCCTGCCGAAAACCAGAGGAATTCCTCAGTAATTGATCATCTCGATTAACTAAGGGTATGGACTAGTCCGCAGCATGTCCTCCCAGATATGACAACACAAATGCCACCTTGGCCTGATCTGAAGGAAAGACCCCGGGTCTACATAGAAAGTGTAAATTACATTGGTTCATAAAAACTGCAAAACGCCTTGGGTCTACTATAAATCTCTCTGGGGCTGCTAGTGGAATGTTCCCGGGTAAAACTACTTGTAGAGGACCTGGAGCAGAAATTTGACCCTGATTTTACCCTGTGAAACCCCACTAAGAAGTGGTGCTTGTCCTGCTTGGGACTGTAGTAATTGGCGACCCAATTCATCAGTGCGCTCTCTGTTAACCACCAACTTTCTTCTAAGAGAGTTGGTTTCAGACCTAGCTGCATGGACTTCTGCCCTTAACTCTCCCAAAAGCTGGGATAAATTATCAATTCCTGTGTCCTCCATTACGCTCAGGTGGAGTATTTAAATTACTGGCGTCGCGTTCTGTAACGCTTATCCTCCCCGGGAGCGTATTGCCTTTGCAGCCATTGGATCTGTTACTTTGACACTTTTAGGATTTCTTTTCTGTGTAAACAACAATAAAACTACTATAATATCTATTTTTCTGAGAAAATGACTCTATAACTGTGTACTTTTGATAATCCCTTCCTTCTCACCTGTGTTTATGTTTTGTGGAGTTCTCCATAATGTTATTTTACAGGGGCGCGTTGGAATGAAGAAACTTTAAACTTGGAAGGCTGAGATGTTCAATGGACTCTTGTCCTTATAATGACTTTGCTTTTCTAGAATTGTCTTGGGTAAGTATTTGGAGAAAATATTACAGTTTGTTAGACTTTGAATAGTCCCTACGTTGGAGAGATCTATCTTTCTAATATTTTCCTTTATTCTTGCAGGTTCTCGGAATTCGGAAAGGTTAATGGCTGCGGAATGGCTGCGATGTTACTCGCAATGAAGAAACGTTTAACAAACGTAAGTCAGAGTAATTGCAGCCTTCAGGGAACAGCGCAGTAATAACTAAGCGGTGAAAACTTGAAGAAACTTCAGGTACATAACTTATTTAAACTTCTTTGTTCTTATTTCTATTAAGTTCGTTCATTAATGAAATACCTTATTTGTCTGCAGGTTTTCGGAAAGCTGAAGAAGAAATACCTTCGGAAGATGCAGAATCTGCTGAGGAAACTTCTTAATGAATGTTCTGCGACCGCGAATGAAGGCTGCTCTTGAAGATGCTGCAGCTGTGAAAGAACTTCTGACAGAAGATGCTGCGGCTACAAACAAATACAGCTGACTGAAGAAACGCTTCAGAAATACTTCGGTTCGGTAAGTCTTTTCTAGAACTATGGAATTTGATTTTTTTCTGTGAAAACTATTGTCTCCGTTTTTCTCCTTTGACAGGTTCTTTGAGGAGAGACGCTGGTAGCGTTATCTGCTGTCAGCGGAGCAGGCGGAAGCGAGCACTCCAACGGGGGCAGGGCTTAAGTAGCTCCCTCTGCAATAGAATGTGCTGTAAGTTATCAATGGACCTGGCGGCGGCCGGTTTTAGTGTTTGAAACCACTGTAAGCACTATGAGAGACTATGGGAGCACATACTATGAATGGTACAAATGCCCTTTGTGCCAGGGTTGTATCCACTTTTGACCTGCTGATTGATGTGATGTCCCTTGCTTCTCCTGCATGCCTGAATGGGTTCTGCGCTCCTGGGATCATGACAGGAAACTACAAAGAATAAAAAATGCGGCAGCCAGTCTTCTTCTCAAACTCAGCAGAAGAGACCACATCACACTGACCCTCAGGATGCTACACTGGCTCCCGGACAAAAAAATAATCTCTTTCAAAACCATGTGCATAACGCACAGAGCAATTCAAGGCCAGAGAGCAGAGTTCATCCAAAAGAAATTCACCATCTACAGACCAGCCAGAACCCTGAGATCCTGCAACAAAGTCTGCCTTCAACCCAAACGGTACACAAAGAGAAAGCTGGCCGACTCATCGTTCTCATGCTTAGCCGTGAATCCATGGAACTCCCTCCCCAGGGAAATACAAACCATCATGGACCATACAAAAATTCAGGAAACTACTGAAAACCTGGCTGTTCAACTCTGAGCACAACTAA
This sequence comes from Ambystoma mexicanum, assembly GCF_040938575.1. NCBI lineage: Eukaryota > Metazoa > Chordata > Amphibia > Caudata > Ambystomatidae > Ambystoma > Ambystoma mexicanum. Next base: position 740,808,269 of record NC_090931.1, on the reverse strand, counting down.
ATTGATTGAATGATGCCTGCGCAATCATGCAACCTAGCAAGCACAGGGAAAAGGAGAAGCATCAAAGAAAAACAAGTCAGGCCTATGAATGAAGAGAAAAACTCCAAAGTCCCGCCCCACCACCGATCCAACCAGAAAACACCCAGGAATAAAATAGGGACAAGACAGAACCGACAGGGACTGGGAAGCAGGCACATTCCCCAGGCATAGTACAAGTCAAGACAAACTAGAGGAACAAAAACCAAGCCTCAGTCCCGCCCCTACCAGAAACCTTAGCTCTGTACGAAACCTGCCAACAATCTCTAGCCTGTGAGCAAGGGCAACAAGAGGGTACTAAACTTGACACCACAGCGCCCCCACTAGAAACTCAAACATCTTAGGGAACTCATAGCACCCCCCTCAACCCGCCACGGAAATCCCTCAGGGGAATAGAACCGAGACCAGACCAACATAGCTGGTGATCGGAGTTCACAATGCAAACGGACTAGAAGTCCAGCAATGGAATCCATCGCCTCAGAAGCGACCTCACCGATAGAACTAGAAAGGAAAACAGAGAATGGATGGGCACTACTAATCACCCGGATAACTCTAGATCGGATCTAACCAAACTAATACTGACACTCAACCCTATGCTCACACTTTTCCCATACTGCACTAAAGACAGCCAGAACTCCTAAACAAAGCAAACCGCACTAAATTCACAACACTGCAACAGCAAAACACAGCAGACACAACCTTGCACAACACCACATGACGGCCTCCTCCCAATCTTGCACCCAGGCTCAGTGAACGATATATCTGAACTGAAGCTGCCATCAACACATCACAGCTCCCTTGCTCTTGTCTCACGCCCCCTTCTCACCTCACCCACCTCCTTACTTCTACAGAGCCACCAGAACATGCAAGTGGCATCTGTGCACAGTATAACAATCTTTAACATTAACATTAACACACAGAACAGGAGCAGTTAATTGCCTGTGCAGTGCATGCTCCTCACAGATCTAACTAGTATATAAATGACAAACTATCAGAAAACTCCACACAGTAGCAATTTAGTAAACTACAATTAGGAGGAATTCAACCTTAGAACAAAATGTAATGTGTGTACCATTCTCCAGCCACTCTACTACTGGTCCCCTTCCTGAAGCATGTTGCAGAAGGCCAAGTCACTCCATATGTCCTTTATTTTTCCTCTACATAAGTCTGCACATTTGATCTCTTCTGTATACATTAAAAATTTTAAGACGCAAGCAAACCTGGCAATTACACAGTAAAGCAAACATGACTTGTATTGTATGTTTTGAGGTTTGATAGCAGAATTGTCTCTTGATGATTAATGAAAGTTGCAATTGACTGGAACTAGTAGTGCTTAATGGTATGCCAGTGTTGTGATGCGATGGTGCAGAGAGGCAAGTGCTCAACGCTAAAAACCTACATCTAATCTCATGGCCAAAGGTTGTCTGGCCCGAGTTAGCCTTGCATCCTTCAGAAGTCAGTAAACCGACTATAGACTAAACTAATAATAAATCACATTGCTTAGAAGTTGGAGGAATCCTGCATGAAGCGCCACATACAAATAGAAATACCTATCTGGATTACCACTAGAGGGACATGTTTTGCTGAGCTTCTCTTTCACTTACAAATGCAACTATTTCATTGTTGTTTTGTAACAGCACTTGCACTCTCTGGAGAGCCAGGTTTTTAATGTTTTACGTATAGTCTTGAAGATTTGAAAGAGTCTGTGACCCCTGTATTGGTGTAATGATAATCACTCACCATTGAGCAAGGGCTCTGCTGCCTTATAGAACCTTTTATCACATTGATTCCAAGTTAAGGTTTAGCTGACGTTTAAACAAGATATTGAATACTAATCCATGCCCCAGACAAAGCTTTATGGTGGTGAGTATTTTACACATTGTTTTAACAAAATTAAATTACTAGAATGAAAATAATTTGCCCCAGCAAGAGTGTAAATAGTATGCGAGAAGCAACCAGAACATTACTTTTAAAAAAAGTAGAACACACAGCCAAAACAGTTGTGTAGCAAAGATGTCTGGCTTAAAACAAATTATGACATTTGTGGAAAATATTCAACACATTGTGTACGGACACACCATCTAGATGCAACTTTATGAGAAATGCACACAACACAGGAACTGCTATATGTTACTCCACAGTTGGGCTCTTGATCAGATGATCATCTACATAGGCCAGGTTTCTCCTTTCGCCCAAGTCGGGCATGGCCTTATGTAGAAAGATATTGAACTCATTGCCAGAGTTGATGTATCCAAAGGGGGTTCGGGTTCATGTATATTGCTGCCCCCAGAAGGTAAAGGCAAGCTTGTACTGGTCTTCCCTACTCACGGGCAGTGTACAGTAGCCTTTGGTCAGGTCAATGGCGGTTTACACCTTTGACCTCTGGATCTGTGCCAGCCCCTGATCGATGTAGGCAAGTGGCCATCTTCAAATGTGGACCCGTTTGTTCAACTCCCTTATGTCTTTACATAGTCTCCAATCGCTGTTTGGTTTGAGTATCCCCAGTACACGGGTTGCTGAAGGTACTGTGGATCGGACAAATTATCCCACAGGATTCTAAATTCTTTAAAATCTCTGTGAGTGACTCCATGGACCCAAGAAGTAACCAGTATAGTTTCACACATATTGGAGCCATCTCCGGGTCCGTGGGTATGGCGGATGAATGAATACAGGTACTTCCACAGTCATTTGAGTCCACTGAAAAGATATCTTGGCATTCCAGGAATACCTGCTTCAGCTTTTGCCTTTGCTCCTCAGTCTCACAGGCATCAGCAATATTGATCCTTTCCTCAACCATCTGCTTGAAACCTGGAAAGATTGCGGGACTAGCAATTTAAGCAGCATCCTCCAGTTGGGTGGATAGATCTCTTTTGATGGTGTTGACATGAACAGGCATTTGAGGTAGCCTCGTTGACTCTGAACACTACCTCCTCTCTCCTAATGTCACAGGTCACCTCTTCCACCCCATAGGGGCAGGAAGAGTACACCAAGAGATTCCCCCATGTATAGAAAAAAAACTTTCTGCTGGAATACCGTTGCTGATGTTGAAACAGGCATTTGTGATTGGTCCAATGATTTCATTAGCTAAATCAATAGAATGTTGGGCATCAACCGCCATCCCAAGATTATCCACCATATTTGAAGGGTGTTGTGTTCTAGGTCTACAAGAGGTGTCTGATTTAAATACAAACCTTGCTGTTGCAGGTGGGAATTTAAATTTATATAGGCGTCCTGATTTTGGAGGGTCTGCCCTCGCTTCATTTTTAGGGGAATAGTGAAATGGCACACATGTTCTGCGATGGTAACCTCTTCTCGCATTTGAACTTCAACCGCTTAAGGCAGCAATGGGGCTGACCGGAATGCTTTCTCTGTGTTCGCAAAGTCCATGGGCTTATCCTCCAGCCGGAACCAGGCTTTATTATTAATTATGTCCAAATTGATTGCAAATCGGTTGAGAATGGCACTGCCTAAATAAAAGGCAGAAGGGACATCTCTCACGACCCAAGAATTATGCACTATGCTTTTGTGGCCAATGGGCATTTTTAGCATACACCTGCTAGGCAGGAAATGTTTGGAATTTGTGGTTTCCAGGCCTACTTCCCATGTGTCAATCAATTTAAATGTGGGAACGGTCTGATTTCTTTGAGTTTCCTGAATAATCCTTCGCTGATGAAAACTCCTCCAGGCATACTCTGGCGAGCAGAGGTTCCTTCTCTCATTTATTTGAATCGGGAAAAATAACTGGTCGCCCTTTTTTTTTTATAATGTCCATCAGACTTTGAGAAGGTTCTTCCTTGTCTGGTTTCACGGGAGTCAAGGTTTCTTCTGATTTTGGACTGGTGTAACATTTTAGGGTGTTCTCATCCAGTGTGGATTGGCATTTAAAACAGGGAGGAAGGTTGATTTTTAAGAATGGAAAAGGGTTCCATCACCAGTTTGTTCTCGCACAGATATGACAGTGATGTCAGCGACTTGGTTATTCTTGAAATGGAACTCTACTTTCCCAGAAAGCTCAGGTACTCATTTCTAATTTTATAGGCCGGTTAGTCTGGGGCCCTCTGGAGTCACGACTATCACGGTTGTTTTAATCAATGTCTCCCAATTTTAATTTCCAGATCCGCAGTCCCTTCGACAGAGATGCCATTCCCGTTCAAATTTTGGAGTTGTCCGGGAAGTGGTGCGAGGGAAATTTGGTGGCCCTCCCCCGTTCTGAATTGAGTTGGTCAAAGGCCTTTTTGGACAAGATGGTGGTTTGGGATCCACTGTCCACCAGAGCTGATAATTCACACTGATCCTGCACCCTTAGCGCTGGATAAAATCTGCCTTCTTTCTGCTCCAAGGTGCAAAGAAAGCGTGCATTATTTGTCAGCCCGGTGGTCCTTTTCTTAATACTGAACTTCGACACTGTGTGATCTTGAGCAACTTTTCGTGTCGGAGTTTGGGAATCTGTAAGGAAAATTCACAACTAACAGTGGGCAGAATTGGGGAATCCTCTTTCTCCCCCGATTCTTTGATGTCCCCCTTTACCTGGAGGCAGTTCTCAGAATCTGTTTGGGGGAAAGACCCCTCATTTTCTAACTTATCTGACTCACATTTTGGGGGTTGAATAGTTTCCTGCTCTGGGTCAGTCTCCATAATGACCCATTTTCCTTTGGGAGGCAACCCACCATTTCTGAAAGAGAAGGTTTACTTACCTGAATGCTCTGGGGTCTCTTCTCTTTCAAAGGGGATCATCCCGAGTTCCTCCACAAAGTGGGTTCTTCTTTGGCCTCTCCTACTTACCCTTTGCTCTTTGGGTTCTAACTTTACGGGGGTAGAAGGGTCTCTTACAGGCTGCAAGGTTTCTAATGGTTCTGTCTGGGTGATAAAGGAAGATTCCTCTAGGGCTGCGCATTTCCCATTCCACCCGGGCCCCCTCCTCAGGAACCTGTTTTTGTCAGACATTTCCTCCCGTCATTTCCCGCCTGGGGCACCAGCCCAGGATGTTGGGTAATTCTGGGAGCAGGGTTAGGTTGAGTGTTGGACTGAGCCCTCAGCATGCACCCCAGGCCGTAGGTCAGTTGCAGGATCTGTCGCTCCAGCTGCAAGACCTTTTCCGGGTTGTAGGAAGGTCTCGAGTCATACCTCTGCTTCTCCAGAAAAGTGTACCTGTCCCTTCCCCTGCAGAATCTCGGTTACGAGAAATTTCCCCCATAATTTTCCATCCTGAATCTCCCTTCTCCCGAGTTCAGGGATCTATTGTCCTGGAATAGGGGAGAGAGAAGAGGATTGTTTTTGAAGTTCTGATTCGGGGCATATCTGGGGGAAACATTCAGGTTGGGAGCTGGAGTGATACTTCTCTTCTGAGGGAAGTTTGGAGGGAAGTTTCCCGGGGCAGTACTTACCTGATTGGTATCGCCTGACATCTAGACAGTGCAGTACCCTCTGTGCTTCATCCTAGGGGTCCGTGAAGAAAGTAGTTAACACTATCTCCTCTTTGAGGTGAAACGAAGAGACTACCTTAGGTAAGAATGCAGGATGAGTTCTAAGGACATGTCCTTATGAAAGGTAGTATAGGTCTCTGAAGCCACAAGTGCCTATATTTCACTGACCCTTTGTGCAGACGTAAGACCCAACAAGAGGGCTGTGTTAATGCCGACAAGCCTGATGTTCGTGGACGCCAATGGCTCAAATGGGTTATGTGCCAATGCGCCAAAAAACTACATTGAGGTCCCACACCAGGTGTGGCTTCTTGATAGCTGGGTAGAGCCCAGTGAGGCCGCAAAATGCCTTTTAGCTATCGGGTTGGAGGATGAAAAGACCTCCTCCTCCGAGTTCCGATAGGCTCCAATGGCCCCCATATAGGTGTGGCATGTGTCTACTTGCACCCCCGAGTGTGCGAGATGTGCTGAGAAGGATAGCACTTCGTCTAACGTCCAAGTCAAAAGTTCAACTTCCATTGATTCTGCCCAATGACAAAACATAGTCCACTTGCTCTTGTACTGGCTCATAGTAGCATTGCTCCTTGCGCCCTGTATGATGTCTAGGTTAGCCTGTGACAGATGCAGATGCTTTTATGGGACCTGTTCAGGAACCACGCTGCAAGGGCTAACCTCTGGGGGGTGCGGTGGATGACTATGCCTCCCTGCTGTGAGAGTAGGTGAGCTGGACCCAACGGAAGGTGCATCAGGGCCTGTTCCGACAGGCTGAGTAGTTCTGAGAACCCTGACCTTGCAGGCCACCACAGAGCTATCTGGATGACACAGAGGTGCCGGGACTCCCTGATCTTGCAGATTACCCTGTGGACCAGGGGAGTGGAAGGGAAGGCATACGTGTTCATGTTGTCCCATTGTATCTGCACCGCATCGTCCAGAGATCCCCAGCCATGTCCCTGCTAGGACGCGCAGTGGGGGCACCTCCTGTTGGACCAGGTGGTAAAGAGATCCACCTGAGGATGACCCGATCTGTTGAAGAGCCCCTGAAGGACCTGTTCGTTGAGTTGCCACTCGTAGCTGTCCGCCTCCAAGTTAGACACCCCTGGGAGGTGGATTGCCCTCAAATACATGTTGTTCTCCAGGGCACACTTACAAATGCTGACTGCCAAGGTGCATAAGGGAGGAGACCTGGGGCCACCCTGTTTGTTGATGTAATACATGCTGGTGGAGTTGTCTGTTTGAATGAGGATGCTCTTGCCACTGATCACCGCCAGGAAGGCTTTGAGAGCAAGCCAATTGATATTGGACTCCTGTTCCTGAAGAGACGAAACTCCATGCACACTCTGGCTGTCCAGAGAGCTCCCCACCCCTCCAATGAAGAGTCCATGGTGAGGGTAACCTGCGGTGCTGGTTGGCTAAAGGGTCTACTTATCCGCAAGTTGTAGTCCATGCTCCACCAGACTAGGCCCTGGTGGAGATGGGGAGGGATGCTGACAAGTTCCACCTGGGAAACATTCTCCTGACTCCAAGATGCTGCGAAGTGCAGCTGCAATTGTCTTATTTTGAGCCTTGTGTAAGGCACTGCCAGTAGACATGCTGCCATTATACCCAAGAGGTGTTGGTACCACCATGCAGAGGTCACAGGTCTGCTGAGAAAATGCCACATGGCCATCCTGATGGCTGTGATCTTGTCCTCAGAGGGGAAAACTCTCTCGGAGCTTGTATTCCAGACGAGGCCCAGGAACGTTAAGATTCTGGGTAGGCTCCAGCTGAGACTTCTTGAGATTGATGGAAAATCCCAACTCGTGTAGTATATTCAGGAGGGCGGAGGCAGTGTGGTGGACTGCCTCCGGAGACCTTGCACTGACCAGACAGTCGTCTAAGTATGGATAGACATGGTGACCCTGGGTCCTAAGAAGGCTTGCCACTGCGTTCATCTGTCTTGTAAAGACCCTGGGGGCCGAATTGAGGCCAAAGGGTAGAACCTTGTATTGGAAATGGAAACCCATGATCCTGAATCTCAAAGGACAGATGGGGCTGCCAGATCGGGACATGTAGGTAAGCATCCTTCAGATCCAGGGAGCACAAAATAAATAAAATAACTAAATGAATAAAATATAATTTCACGTCCAGTCTCCCGTGCACAATGTCTCTGCCATCAGCGATGGGGTGACCATCTTGAACTTTTGAAGAGGGAGGGAATGGTTCAAGGTGGAAAGGTCCAACACAACTCTCAGGCCAGCCTGGTTCTTCTTGTGTCTGGCGAAAATCGGTGAATAGAAGCCCATACCCCTCTGGGAGGCTGGGACTTCTTCCACTGCCTGACTCTCTACAAGCGATTGAATGTCAGCCAACAGAGTTGTTGTCCCAATCTGTGGGAGCAGAGGGGAGGAAGGGATAGTGGACTGAAAGAAGCCCTTATTCTCCACCTTGTGCTGTTTGCGGCAGTGCTGACTTGGAGACCGGTCCGGCTGTCTTGACCTATGTTCTTGGAAGCTCCAGAACCCACCAGCGCCTGGCTGTAGGTCTTGTGCGTGGACTTTGTGAGGATAGATAAGGATTTTGCAGTCTGGGAGATGTTTTTCTTCTTATCAAGTTCCTCATCAGTGGTGGAATGGAAAAAGTTGCCACCCTCTAACGCAAGGTTCAATATGCGCTCCTGGACGTCCGGGTTGAACTTTTTAGCCCGTAGCCAGACAGTTCTTCTCATGTCCGTAGCGATGCAGATGTCATGGCCTGAGGGGTCTATATGAGCCACGATAGACTCCATGATGTCCTGCACCACTATTTTTGCTTCCACCAGCCCCACCTTGAAGCGTGCCTGACTCTGCACCGGAAGTTCCAGAAGGAAGTTGGCCATTTCCCACCAAGGTCTTTGATTTACAGCAGTGATCATAGTGTCTGCATTAGACTGACGAAGGTGCAGTGAGGTGTTGAAATAGACCTTCTTTCCATATGCCTCCAAGATCTTCTCCTCCTTGCCAAGGAGCGCCGAGGACGAGGTAGCCGAGGAAAACTGCAGCTTGGAGTAGAGTGAGGGCATGGCAATCACAGAGGAGTGTGATTGAGGGTGTGCCAACAGCAAGAGTGGATGCCCCTTTAATTGCCTGTACTTGGCATTGAGACGCCGATTGGTAGGCTGTGCCAAATGGGGTTTAAGGCATCCCTTTTTGGCCAAGGCCACAACGTCTTTCTGTTCCGAATCCCCGTTCTAGCCTCGGGTTGTGCAAGTCCCAAGTATTCGGCTAGACCTGCAAGTCGTTCATGGAATGCCTTGGCCGAAGACAGTGTGTCAGGGTCTGCCTCCTCAATCGGTATCCACCAGGGTGTTCTGCTGGTCCTGAGCAGGTGGAGCAGTACTGGGTGCCGAAGGCTGAGGGGTGCTGACCGGAGCCGGAGGCTGTTTTGGAGGCTGGTGCGGAACCGCATGAGCTGCAGGAGGCAGGGGGGCCGGAACCATGGGACCCGGCATGGGTAGCTGGGGCCTAGGGCGTTGGAGCCATAGGAGGGATAACCGTGGGCGTTAGAGGCAGGAATGGAGTCAGCAAGTCCCTGATCACATCCCGAAGGATGGTTCCCATTTGAGGGGACCTCACAAGAGTGGGGAACTTTTCAAAAAATCTGTCATCGCAGGCAGGTGGGGTGCTAGGTGGCGCAGGAGTAGGAGCCGGGCCCTGAGGTTGCTGAGGCCTGAGTGTAATCTGCCCTGCTGCATGCAGGGTGTATCTGCCCTGCAACGCTGAAGGATATGCTGTAGGCCACGTACCTGGTGAAGACCCGTCCTACTTGGAAACTCGTTCCCCTACCTGCTCCCCAAAGGGGGGTGGCATCGGACAAGGGGCTGTTTTGGCTGTTGCGTTTGCCATTTTGTCGGTCTGCATGCCACATGCCAACCTTGTGCTGCTTGCCACGCTGGGCCCGGCCTCCTCCTGGACTCTTAGTGGTGGAGCTTGAGGCCTACCCTGCACAGCTGTGTCACCGGTAGTGCTGCGTACAGGTGCCCCCTCAGACATTTGACTGGTAGTAGGGCGGAGCCCCTCAGGTGGAAACCCGGTAACAGAACCTTGTGGTCCCTCAGCAATGGCGGGCAGGATCTAGCGACCTCTCGGCTGGCAGCTGAAGAAGCCTTGGTACCTGTGCTCGTGGTAGAACCTGAACGGTCCCTCCCGCTCAGACGTTTCCTTGGGAAGGAGTTGCCCTTGCGGGGTGCAGTTGAAAAAAGTAGCCCAACCTTGGGACTTGACTTGTGCTTGACGAAGTTTTTCAAGTCCTCTGGAGGCGATCGTTCGAAGAGCTCTCTCCACCGAGTTAACCTGTTCTTCAGAGCGCGCAGTGTAAGTGTGTCACACGCGGTACAACCCTCCCAGCCGTGATCAGGGCCAAGGCTGCGGAGGCAAAGACCGTGGGGTTTGGACGTAGGGAAGAGCCCTTCGCAGGCTGGACACCTGTTGAAGCCCGATGACGTCGACATGCGCCAGGGAGGAGCGCGGTGCCAGAGGACCAAGTACCTGATTAAAGACCAAAAGACAAAGGACAGGTTCCTGGGAAGAGGGCTTGAAATTACAAGATCGAAGTCAAACCCAGGAGCGCTGGTGAAAGCAGTCCGCTCCCGTTGACGTGGAAAAGAGGATGGTGGAGTGGTGCCGGTAGGCTGAGTGCCAGGCCTCCCAGGGCTGTGCCCCTGCGCGCCTCTAAATTTAAAGGGGAACAAGATTTTTTCTGGTGAAAAAGATTCCGTCGCCCAACCCTAGCGAGGGACGCCCATACAGCATGGAGGAAAGGGGACGGGACGTAGCAGTATGGGGATTTACACTGCCACTGCCACGTGTAATTCGGCAGAACCAAGTGGCGGTAACAGTAATACAGTTTGGTGGTAGCTGGGCAGATTACTGCCCAGATATCACCAAACTCGTAATGAGGCCCCTTGTCTGATGCACCCTAGAGGCGAGAGAGCAGAGAATCCTGAAAAAGCTAAGAAGTCAGAGAGCAGAGTGGCTAAAGAGAGGGGAGCTGGTGAAGGGACTTGAATGACCCACCAAAGTTGCAAAACCCAGGGGAGCTGAAAGCCCCACAAAAGCATGAAGAAGCTGTAGAGCCAGAAGGGCCTGAAATTCCTTAGAGTGTGTGGAACAGAGGAACCATGACTAAGGGAGCAACCTGGACAAAGGGTCACAATATCTGCAATGGGCCAACATTGCTCATTCAGGACACTATAATCCTGAGACTTTCAAGAAATGTACTAGCTATTATAACCTTAGAATAGGAAATGGGGGCGTGGTCAGCTGAGGACAAGGACGGATGAACTTGAAGGCGCTTGGCCCTAGGGTGGACAAAGCACAGGCTTCATCTACCCTTCCGACTGGCTGTAGGTGGCTGCTGTTTTTTGGAGACCTAAGGTGAGGTAGATCCGATTGGCAAGAGCGATCAAAGGAAGTTAAATAAAAAGGAAACTGTCGCCCACTGGAGAGTGCATTATGTGCAACATTTGGCCGAGGTTGGCGATTGTCGTGGTTGGGTGTGTGGCGTGCATGGCATGGCGCCAGGCCTGGGACTGCCGATGGGTCTGTGGTCTGATACCTGAGGATTACAGCACACTGCCTAAAGGCCAAAAGTTGGAAGGTCAGGGGTTCCCTATACGGACTGTGAGGTCTAGATTCCCCACTGCTAAGAAGAAAGGAAATCTGATACTGGCACAAGTCGGATCCTTACAGACTGTGCAAGGTGGTGGGCAGAAGATAGGTGGTGAGGGGTGGTGAAGCGACTGAGTGGAATGCATCCCCAGGAGGAAGAAACCAAAAGGGGAAAATGTCCAAACAACCGAGCAAGCAGAGGGAACCCCTTTCTGGTGACATCAAAACTATGATCCAGGGGCAGCATGCTGCGAAGCGGATTAAAAAGACGGCAGCCCAGGTCCACTCGTCATTGGGCCCAAATACACAGCCTGATGTGGAAGACCCACCCACGAGGAGATCAGACCTTTAAGAAATGCTGGCAGAGATTAAAAAAGAAATAAAAGATTGTGTCATCAATCTAATTAAATCAATTACCGACCTCAATAAGCAAATGTTGGCAGTAGAGAATCGGGTGGACGGGACGGAAATTACCCTGTACAAACAGAATGAGTTTGCCAAAAGAGTAGTTGCTCTGGAACAACAACTGGAATGGGTCACGAGCAAACAAGAGGATGCTGAAAATAGATCCAGGAGGAATAACATTAGATTGCGAGGGATACCCAAGGCTGTCTCGGATCCAGAGTTGAACGACTACAAGCTAGCCCTGTTCCGGCACTTACTGAACACCTCGACAAACAAAGACATCATATTGGATTGGACACATAGATTCTACCTACCAACAGAATAAAAACTTCATCCCTGACATGCTCCTCCTTTTCCAAACAAAGGAGAAGCTTATAAAGGTGGCATGGAGGCAAGAACCCATAACATTCTGAGACTCTCCTATAATGTTGTTTCAGGATAAGGCCCAAGCAACGCTGATGAAACAGTAGCGTCTGGCATGTAAACTGGTTGGCTACATGATAAGAGGATTAATTACAGGCAGACTTTCTCATGCGGTCTCAGGTTCGAATTTAAAGACATACCATACCATATAATCAGGTTAGAGGAGATGGCAGAGTTGAGGCCTCGCCGGATAAAGTGACAGATAAGTGCCCAGCACGCATGCCCAAAAAGGAAGGATGGCGACAGCCCTATAGGCAGGGGGCAGGTGACTCAAACAGTTGCTGTTACCTGACATGTGGTTGTCTACTGGGCAGCTGATGCTGGGGTTGTTTTACAGCGGGTGGAAAAGGAGGGGGAAATCAGACAGTTGTTTGAAAGAGGTACAGGATGGGATTGTTGCTCTCATTCGATTTGGACGAATGGATTTGGGAGCTGGGGGATGAGTATGGCACATGGTGGGAGGGGGGTTGGATGGGGCTGTGGAATTGGGCCCTGTGAATCCAGGGACGTTCTTCAGGTCCTGCTGGGGAACAACATGGTGCAAACTGCTGGGGAGAAGGGTTTTGTGGGAAGTTGACAGCGGGTCTGAAATTTGGGCTTAGTTGTGGCATTACTTGGGAATCCATGGGAAGGTGGACAAGAAATGAAACTCGGAGTGAGATTGGCCGCTTTACAACCATTCGTGAAAGGATGGCATGAATATGATAACCCTGAATCTTCAAGGGTTGAAGTCACCTGTAAAGCGGTGTCACTTGCTCCCAGGTGATGAAGTCCACATAAAACAAAGCATTCCCTCTTCAATGTTCTGCCTCTATTGGGACAAAGAAGAAAGAGTTAGGTTTTAAAAAGCAATTTCGGTATAAGGACCTGGAAGGGAGATTTTTGGTGCTAAAAGGGACATTGGAAGGACAGAATTTACATTGGTTTATGTCTACGGCCCTAATGAACAGCAGGAACATTTTGCTGCTATGTTGCTCCGGAAACTGGGGGCGGGGCGGTGTGAGGGTAGTAGTGGAGGGCGACTTTAACTGTGTAATGAACCCTAAGCTAGATAAGATGTTAGCCCCAGGATAAATGATAATAGATATTGACAGACTTTAGGAAAGTTCTTCAAGGATCTCAGCTTAATTGAAACTTGGAGGTTTTTCCACCAAAATGAGAGGGACTAGAGACACTGTATACAGGCTTTTCAAGGATAGATATGCTTCTAGTACCAGCAACGGTAATAACCCAAGTCTTCGTGGTAGAAATAGGGGTGACATATCTCACGGATCATGCACCTATGACCCTTCAGATTGAATGCGACAAGCCCTTGTTTAGGGAGCAGAAACAATGGAGGTTGAACTAAATGATCCCCATAGACACAGCACTTAAGGCACATTTGGAAACGGTAGTCCACAACTATTTCTGAGAAAATGATACAGGGGACAAAGATTCGAGGGTGGTCCGGGATACGGGCAAGGCTGTGCTCAGGGGGGAATTTATAGCACAAATGGCAGCCTACCTGCGGGTTAGTGAAGTGCGGTGTATTGACCTTGAAAGGGAGGTGAGGGAAGCAGAAATCTTACACAAAACCAAGAAATCATTGAAATCATTACGGGCTTAGTGCAAAATCAGGCCACAGCTAGAGGGCTCACGTAGCAGATTGCTCAGCACAGCTGGTAATACAGTTGAAAACAAACATACTACCTGATAGCCAACCGTTTCCTGGTGGCAAAATTGAGGAAGTAGAGGACCCGGAACTATGTAGTGCAATTGTGACATACTTTTTTTTTTTTTTTTTTTTTTTTTTATATTTGATTTAGTTGAAACAACAACTTTACAAATATTTTTTCCTTCCATATAAACAGTACAAAACGGTAGCATATTAAGAAATTAGAAGAATAGTAAACAAATTTTGGCAGTAAATAAGTAATACATTATAAAAACCAAAGAGATAGGGAGGAAAATAAGTCCTGGGAATTTAAAAGCTACATATTTTTAAACTATACATGTGTCAAATTATTATTGTTTATCTGTTTTTTTTTTTTTTTTTTTTTTTTGTCCATGTCTACGACACTGAAAGAATGTCAAGCACACTTTCACTGATCCCTTGTGCAAGATTAGTTCCGTTAGTGGCTAATATGACCTTTTTTTGCTCTTCTGGGAATGCTGCATCTAGGATTGCAATGGTTGCTATTCGCACAGATGTTTTCGAAGAGTTAAAGATGGCTGCCCATGTTTCAGTATCTGAGCGCGCATGATATTTCATATTCATACATTCGATTAGCTTGCCACGATGGAGATCAAAGGCTCTGCATTTCATAATTATATGTTGTATTGTTTCTGTGGTGGTGATGTCATTGCAAAATCGGCAGTGTCCCGCTTCTTTTTTGATCATGCCTCGTCTTATTAGTATTTCATTGACTGGCCATTGGTTAAAGCGGAATCTTAAAATTTTCGATCTTAGTTGAGGAGAAGGACATTTCGTCAGGTAATCAGCCAATGTTCGGAAGTGTTTATGACCAAAGAGGAGTCTATCAAAGTCTTTGAGATTGAGACATTTCTCCTGGGTTATCACCCAATCCATCTGAAAGAATTTAGTTTTAGCTCTATTTGGATTTGTTACCAAGATGTCAAGTGAGATATCCGCTTTAGCCAACGCGTTTATAGCATGATTTCTCCATTGCTGTGGAAAAATGTGGTCAGAAGATGTTAGATAATCAGCTAATACTGCAAGGCTATTTCTCATCGAAATTCCCATAATACATTTTCTGAGCAAACTGCACATTTTCCAGGTTATTTGGGCTTGGATTGATATAAGCCCCAGTTCAAATCTGAGAAGCATGTTAGGTGTACTTTTCGGTAGATTTAAGACTGTTTTCCAAAATTTTGCTTCTATGCGATCCCAGAATATAACAGATTTGGGTAACATAGATTCAAGTCCATATGTGATGACGGGTATAATTTTCTGCTGGTAGAATGACATGAGAGGGACACAAGAGAATTTCCCGAATTTTGCATGGATGATTCTTGCTTGCGAGGTGAGCATTAATAATTTAGCTCGCAACGACAATTCAAAGGGATTATCGAGTGTTGAATTATTGAAGTTGGTCCCCAAGTATTTATACTCCGAGACCACTTCGAGTTTATGATTAGAGATTGTCCAGTAAAATTTGTTATACAAGGTCGGTTTCGGTTTACCCAAAATGATGACTTGAGTCTTTTTTTGGTTCACAATAAGATTGTTTCTAAAGGTATACTGGTCAAGTACATCCAACAAAATTTGTAAGCCAGAAGGCGTCTGGGAGATAAGAACTAAGTCATCAGCATAGAGGAGCCATGCTATCACTTGTTTGCCTAGTTTAGGTGAGTCTGAGTGAACTGAGGCAAATTCATCAGCTAAATCTAGCAGAAATAAATTAAATAAGGTGGATGCCAAAATGCACCCTTGTTTTAGACCTCTAGCTGTCATTATCCGTTTGGATAGGGTACCTTCCATACTCAGCTTGATTTGTATAGAGGTGTTAGAGTGAAGAAGACCCACGATCTTAACTAGGGATTCAGGACAGTTATATTTTATCAGTTTTCTGATTAGTAGATTTCTGTCTACTGAATCGAAGGCCATACGAAAATCAATGAATGCAATATAGAGAGGTTGTTTTCGTTGGGCATAAGACATCTTAAGTGCATTCAGGATTGTAAGATTTATTGAGGTTCCTAATCCTGAGACAAACCCAGATTGAAAAGGGTCTCTACGGTGAGTTGCGAGAGTCCAGGCATTCAAATCGCGTAGCACTAATCTGCAGAAGATTTTGCCGGAGACGTCCAGCAAAGCTATTGGGCGATAGCTCATCGGATTTTGTCTGTTGCCCTTTTTGAAGATCGGAACAATGATTGAATGGGACCAAGATCTTGGAATGTTTTGATGTTGTATGATTAATCGAAATAACGTGTAAAGTATGGAAGTCCACACGTCCACATTTTCTTTTATTACTGCGTTCGAAAGTCCGTCCGGGCCTGGGGCACGTGACATGCTGGCATTTTTGATAAGATTTCGAATATCATCTTCATCAAAATCAAGCTTAAAGTTGGAACAAGGCATGTCTAGTGATCCGGACCCAAGAGGAGCTGCATATATCCCTGAGAAATGAGATACCCAGTCGTTTTCTAATACCCCATTTATCTGAGAGGCAAGCTGTGGTGCTGACGTGACTGAATTAATTAATTTCCAGCTTTGTGCTGAGTTCTTTCTTAGCACTTGATTTAGCATTAGCTCGCCATTTTTTTGATAGTTGGTGATCTTATGTTCCCGCATCCAATTTCTATATGCGGTTTTAATGGTTCTCAATTTTGAGGCTTTATCTAGTTCTGCTAGATGTTGGATTTGTCTCTTTTGTTTGCGAAACAGTGCTTTCCTTAGGGGAACTACATTATCGCATACCTGAGTTCTTTTCCCATAGGATTTGTGGTGCGTTGCATATAACTGCATCAGTTGAAACGGTTCTGGTTCATTTATGCTAATATATTGGGACTAATCATTCTCAAACATTTGTAAGTGATCACGATAACGTGTTAAGGATTGCTTAGTCCATTTCAACCGATTTAAGGAGTTGTTAATATTAGCTGACCCACTGTAAGTTTGTCTTAGCGCACTTATATCAGGATTTAACATGAGATTGCATGTAAGTGGCTGATGATCACTATACTCAGAGGTTTTAACTGCAAAGTCAGTTATATGGTCAAAAAGACATCTAGTGACAAATATATAATCAATAATAGCAGTATAGTTTCTGCTCCGCCACGTCGGAAGAGGTGGAGAATCAGCTGTACTGGTACCATTTAGCATAATTAAGTTCCATGCTTTCGCAAACTTAGTCCAAAGATCAGCCCATTCATTTTTTTTAGCAGAGTCCCCTCGTAATAGATGTAGATTCAAATCACCTGCAAGGATGATGTGTATAATGCCATTGTTCAACATAATGTATTCAAGAGCAGTTGTAAGATTTTTAAAAAACATGGCAACTGTGATACTCAAGGGATTCCAATACACATTTAAGCATGCAATCTTGCAAGATTTAACATCGACGAGGGCACATTGTATAAATGGATTTATCGCCGGTAATGCAGTTAGATGTAAATTTGCTCGTGTGTTAATAGCAGTAAGTAATCCCGACATAGGTCGGCCTTTGTCTGCTCGTATAGCCGGCTCCAGAAGCATTTCAAAATTATTCCAGCTTGGGATGGTGGTGAGCCAGGTTTCCTGTAACAGAATGATGTCAAAGTCTTGGAGTATATTCTTAGAGTTATTAATCAAATGGCTATGGCCTCGAGTATTCCAGCTGACTAGGGATAAACATACTTGTTTATTGGTTGTATCTAGCTATACTCTCGTGATCTTGGTTTGCTCTTGTGGATACTCTTTTCGCTCCCCGATGTCATAAATTGAGATGGGGTATTGCGATTTTTGCAATGTTTTGAGACAGGACTTCAGAGGATGTTTTGCAACATCAGATCGAGAAAGCTTAAAGCCCATTTCAAATAGAGCTTCTCGCGCTGCCCATATCACATTATGTACAATCAGAGAGGTCGTCCACACAAGTACCACACCTAAGTCATTTTCGTTTTGGAATTCGATTTGATCAATATCTTGCGATTGAATGTCTCTGAGTGTTGATATATCAGAGAACAAATTGAGCACACTCTGGCGGTTCAAAATATATTGATGAGCCTGACGACACCCTAGTAGCAAGGCATGTCTTGTTACAATTTTGCCTTGTGCCTTTTTTAATGTCATGTTCATGTGCTTGTCTAGTTTACTGCTGCTAACATCGCAGGCTTTGTCTGTATCAACCTGTGATGGCATTATTTGTTTTTTATTATTGTCATCATTTTTTTTTTGTGGCAACATGCGCTGCGATTTCGAATTTATCATCCATAGTCGCGCAATGGACTCTTTTATTTCATCAATATCTTTTTGTCTGTCAATATTGTTATTTACTGAGTCCTGTGCTGAATTGTGCTGACCTGGAAGTTCTGAGTCAGCAAAAGATACTCGTTTGGGAGTAATCTTGTTCGATTCTATGCTCTGCGCTTCCGTTGTCGTTATCATGAAGTTAGCAACGGAGCTTTTCGCAGGTCCATTGACTATGATGGGGAACCTGGGGGGTTCAAAATTTCGATTCTCTAAGTAGCGGTCAATCTCTCGTCTCAAGTTTTGCCTTGATACAAGCGTGTCGTCAGTTGTTTCACTCTTGCTATTTATTACTGGATGTAATGGAGTTTGACTAGCCTTTTCACCATTGTCTTGAGATGTCAAGAGGTGAGGGGAGTGATGACCTTCTGCAAGTTTTATTAACTCATCGAGAGGAGGATGATCTATAATTACTCGAGGGGACTGACAGGACTCTAAATATTTGGATTTCCTCAATTTGGTTAGTGCATCATATTTTTTTGTTATAATCCCGGAGACCACTTGGGTGGTAGTGTTGGCACGTGATAGATTGTTAATAAAATGTCTCGTTGACGATGAGACTGTCATTTTTGCCATTTTTGGATTTTTTTTGAGATGGCAGTTTTTTGGGTTTGACATTTATTCCTACTATATTTTTGTTGACTCTGACATCGAAAACAGGGTATATAGACTTCTCAGGTGCTGCCGCTCTATTCACTTCCTCAGGTAAGGTTATCATAGAGGAAGCTTGAGTTAGATCATGAGACTGGGCTGGGATAGAGTTATCTGTAATGATACCGTTTACAAACGGTAGCTGAACATACGTTTCAGCGGGTGGAGTGGTCTGTAATTCTTGTTGTGTGTGTCCCATCTTGGCCTTAATTTCTACATTCTGAATATTTGGATCTTTCTTTGTCTGTGTGGGCGCATCTATAAGAGCTGAGGTTTTACTTACTGTTTCTGGGAGCTTTTTATTAAGGACTATAGACATCTTTTTTTGGAACTCAAGTTCTTGAGTGTGTTTTTTAGCAGAGTCCTTTCGGAGGGATGCCAATTCAGATCTAAGTTTAAATATTTCAGAGTTGAGCAGATCAAACTTTTCTGTGAGCACTCTAAGTGTGCCATCGGTGGATTCAAACAACTTGGCAAGAGACATAAGTGCTATATTCATAACCTCTAAGGTTAGATTAGCGGGTTTAGATATGTCCGTCAAGTTAGGAGATGAGGCTTGTTGACCATCTTGAACTCTGCGAGGAGTTGGAGGGATAAATGAGATCTCAACTGCAGTGCTGCCACTGGATCGCTGGAACATGTCAGGGGATTGTGAGAGGTTCGACCTTTCTAGACTGGCTGAAAAGGAAGAGTTGATCGAATCTAAATCAATTATGGCTGCTTCCACATTTTCATTCACGGGGGGGCCTGTGTACGGTGCTCCAGACAGGGCATTTCTTAACAACATGCTATCAGACATTGATGCGGACAGCTTTTCATTATCAGTCATTAAAGATGCATTACATACAGTCTGAACATTAGGATCAGCTGTTTGATTGTTACAAAGAATTTGTACCTCATTGGTAGTGGGGGTTATCGGAGATTCTGTACGCACAGCAATACTTGCCACTTCAGCATGTCTCAAAGCTCCAAACCCATATTTCCGTATGTCTGTGTTACGGTCCTTCCGATCCTTTTTGTGATATAGTATTTTAGATTTTTGTCGAGAATTTTGTTGAACTGGCGTAGAGCACAAGGTGGATGGAACAGCGTTTGAAATGGGGCTTTCGCGGTCAGGATGGGTCTCAGACATAATTCTTTGTCTTGTATTGACCGGCATGCCCGATGTCAACCGGAGAAAGCCGTTAGGGCAAATGGACATGGTCACAAGTAAAACTCAGTGAGTTGCAACGTAAAATCGTAGTTGCTCAAATCTTAGTTTTAGACCGGGAGCAGTATAACGAAATGAGCACTCGGCCCTGTCGGTAAACCCTGTGTGAGTGTGAGCCTCGGTACCGCGGAGCCCCGGACGCCGCAGCGAAGCGGCAAAGCGGGACTCCACGGGACTCGCTTGGGTGCGCACGCGCGGTGCGCGCGACCTCGTTCTTTTATGGGCCCGCCTCCAGCAAGGTTACCAATGGCCTAGACAAAATAGAAATAAATACAGTGTAAACTTGGGTCTTGAAGGCAGGATCAATAGCAAGTATACTTAGCGGGTTCAAAGTCACCTGCTGGTAAATGCAGTACAAAAGTCCACAATAGTCCACAGTAATTCAAGCACCACAATAGTTCAGGGCTCGGGAGCAGAGTAACGCGGCAAAGCGGGACTCCACGGGACTCGCTTGGGTGCGCGCGCGCGGTGCGCGCGACCTCGTTCTTTTATGGGCCCGCCTCCAGCAAGGTTACCAATGGCCTAGACAAAATAGAAATAAATACAGTGTAAACTTGGGTCTTGAAGGCAGGATCAATAGCAAGTATACTTAGCGGGTTCAAAGTCACCTGCTGGTAAATGCAGTACAAAAGTCCACAATAGTCCACAGTAATTCAAGCACCACAATAGTTCAGGGCTCGGGAGCAGAGTAACGCGGCAAAGCGGGACTCGCTTGGGTGCGCGCGCGCGGTGCGCGCGACCTCGTTCTTTTATGGGCCCGCCTCCAGCAAGGTTACCAATGGCCTAGACAAAATAGAAATAAATACAGTGTAAACTTGGGTCTTGAAGGCAGGATCAATAGCAAGTATACTTAGCGGGTTCAAAGTCACCTGCTGGTAAATGCAGTACAAAAGTCCACAGTAATTTCAAGCACCACAATAGTTCAGGGCTCGGGAGCAGAGTAACGCGGCAAAGCGGGACTCCACGGGACTCGCTTGGGTGCGCGCGCGCGGTGCGCGCGACCTCGTTCTTTTATGGGCCCGCCTCCAGCAAGGTTACCAATGGCCTGCTGGTAAATGCAGTACAAAAGTCCACAATAGTCCACAGTAATTCAAGCACCACAATAGTTCAGGGCTCGGGAGCAGAGTAACGCGGCAAAGCGGGACTCCACGGGACATACTAAAATATGCTGAAGCAGAGAACTGGCAATAATGGAATCATTCCATGCTGGTTTGCTGAAGGGAGAGGATACAATCCCAAGGCTCCAATCGGATTATCTGAATAAATTAGGGCTGCCCCAGATATCAGAGGCGGATAAGGCACACCTGGAAGCCCCCCGATCACAGAAGACAAAGTGGGTCTTGCGATAAGCTACTTGCCGACTAACAAAACACCGGGTACATATGGCTTTGGGAGCGGCTACTACAAAACATTTTGGGAATGGCTAATAAACCCCATGACTAAGCTTTTTAATAGGATTAAGGAAGGAGAAGTAATATCAGAAGACATGGTAATCTCAACGACGTCGTCGATGCTCAAACCGGGGAAGGATCTGCGGAATGTGTCATCTACTGTCCAATATCCCTGCTTAAGGACACGCCAAAATATAAGCCAAAGTATTAGAGAGCGCACCCTCTGATAAACTGGCCTGCCGTCTCCTCTAAAGGCAGTATAGATTCTGCATCCGCTCCAAGAAAAGAGTCTTTATCCGAGCTTGCATCTCCGTGGCATCCAATAACACAGGCAAACTTTTCAAAGTCTGCAAGGAACTGGGGGCGCTCTCTTAGGCAGAATCCAGTGCAGTTCCCTTAGGGAGCACTAAACCAGATTAGGACTACAGGTGAGAGCAATAAATCCCCTTTGGTATCAGTCCGTACCACAAAGATTTAGTTGGTAGCTGTGGCTGAGCAGTCAGACTTATCTCAAGAGGGAGATGAGCAGTATTCAGGGTTTACACAATAGGTATCACAGTACTATGGAACAAGGAAACACTGACCAAAGCTTTGTATCAAAAAGAGAATATATTTTTTCTATACACATCTAGTTCAACACCTAAATCACAGTTCATAAAGTAAGTTAAGTTTAGTCAAGGAAAAGTATATACAACTCCCGATTCAATTGTAGACAAGTTTGCGGTAGAGTGAAAACTGAGCAAAACGGCACAGTGAAAACCAACTACAAATGGCACTCTAACAATTTAACGAAAGGGAGGGAAAGCACAAGTTAAACCAAAATATCTTCAGACACCCCCTATCAACACTTCCCTGAAGTTTTGTGAACAAGTAATGCACAGTGACACTTGAGCAGAAAGATAAGTGAATGAAAACTGAGCAAAATGGCCCTCCACAAGTTAAAACAGAGGGAATGAAGAGGGGTTTAGAAGATTCAGGTGCATCAACACATTTCTTATTGAAAATTAATCTAGTGAGAGGAGATCTAACAAATCAGCCAGAGTCAATAGGCCTGAGCCAGAGTCAGTGGTACAGGACCAAGAGTTTAGGAGCAAAAATGTTCTTGTAGCTGCAGTCAAGTCTTTGGTAAACAAATATTGAAAAGGTAGATGCAGGGTGAAAGACAATGTTAAGAGAGAGGGCGGCCAACCCAACAAGTAGATAAAGGGTTTAAAACACCTTTAGGGCTACCACGGGGAAACGGAGGCATGGCGGAACAATGTACCTTAAACGTGAAGAAGTGGCTCTTGCGGTGGCGGTCATTCCTGGTAGTTCCTGTAGTTCGAGGGGTCCAGCAGAGGAAGAGGAGCTCTCGTCATGGAGGAAGGTTCGAGTCACTGCACTACCTAGGGATGAAACCAGCTGCGGTGCTGCCAAACGAAGTTTAAAAGGTACGCTCCTTTTAATCGCGGTCCGGGTCGATAGCTGCCTGGCTATCAAGTCTCCAAGTGCTGGGCACTGTCGATTCGACCAAGGAAGTCCGGGAAAGTGATGGGTGAACTGGTTGTTCCCACCAGCTCAAGGGAAGAAGGCTCTTTCGATGAAGATCTCCTCTCGTCGTGTGGAAGAAAAGTGGTGAGACGATCTGGCAGGGCTTCACCGGTGGTGTAGATGCTGAAGATGTCTGTGGCTTCTCTCCCCTTCGGTTCCGTAGTTCCAGTGGCGACGTCTTGCTCTTCCAGTCCTCAGGACCCTACTTTTATGCAGAAAGACGCATTCATAAAGCCTAGCTGTCACTCACACAGTGGAGTGGTCTTCTTGGCGGGAGACCCTCCATCCTATCAGGTTAGAGTGCAACCTGAGTTGCTGTGGCAACTCCGTCCAGGGGTTCTACTCCCCTTCCTAAACAACAGACCCCCCCAGACTCAGAGGCACAGGAAGGAGGGCTTCTTGGCAGAAGCCCGCCAAAAGAGTGAACAAAGGATCCCCGACCTGGGTTAGAAGTTTAGAGTAAGACACGAGAAAGAAGTTATATTAAGGTTCTGGCAAATAAAACCTACCGGAGTAAAGTTAATAATAAAATAAAATAAACCAGCAGTATGTTAGAGGCTGTAAGTATTAGCCTCGAACAATGGAAAAATCCCATAGGAAAATATTTGCGGTTGAATATTTTTGGTAGTAACCACTGCCACCAGCCAGAAACTTTAAAGAGTGGGACTTTAAGGTACCCCCTCGAAAATGAACCCAAGGGAAAAACTATTAACCCTTTCCAGTACCTCCATAGTAAGATGGGTTAGACTGGTTAAGTTCGTAAGATTTGACTAGTAAAGTCAATGGAGACTTTACATGCCCTGGGAGACAGTAGTCAGTCCCAGGTTATGGAGTCTATGTTTGGGGGTCGCTATGACACCCCTGTGTCACTGCACTGAGGGTGCTGTGTAACACATGTGCATAAAGATGGTTCCTATGGGTGAGAGAAAATCCCACAGGCATTAAACACAAACAAATTGCCTAGAAAACACATAGCAAAAATGCCTAAGAGTGGGAAAAAGAGTCTCACTCTTAGCAGATAAAAAGAAACAAACCCTTAAAATCCAGCAAAGCTGCTGGGGGACTCTATAGGTAATGGAAATTAGCCATAGAATGAGAATTCTCCCTAACACACTCTACAGCCCGAGCATAATGGCAGCGAAATAGAGAAGATCCAGTACCTGATGCTAACGGCACAATGAATTTATCCAGCAGATCCACTTGTTAACGCACGCAAAGCAGGGGACAGCCGGGGTGTGTAAAGACTCCACTGTCAGAAGCGGAGCTTGATTGAAGTCCATGCGATCCCAGAATTTGTAGCCGAAAAGAGCAGCCATGTGGCAGACGCCATCATCTCACCTCCCTGACCGCTGCAGCCTGCAACAGGTGTTAACTGCCTCCGTGCCCTAATAAGCGCCATCCCACACCCGTTGAGACAGCGCCCGGGGAGGCCAGTACCCCCCCCCCCATTGGCGCAGCAGCAAGTAGGGGACGCAGCGCTGGCCTGCCTCGATGAAGCCCGGGGGGGTCACCAGCCCTGAAGGCGGCTGACACCGAAGCGTCGATTTGGGGAGGAGGACCCAGACCCACTCCACCCCCCCATGACAGACCGGTGTTCAAGGAGCAGCAACCATCTGCCGGTGAGTCCCTTTGTGCAGAGACACTAAGATGAGCCCAGGTTGGGCAGGGGAAGCAGCATGAACAACGCATGGACCTGTAGCCGGCTATAGCAACTCCCCATCAGGCCCGCAGATCAGTGTGATGATCATGAAATTGGGGGAAATCGGCATCCATCAATCACCCAGGAGGCACCAGCTAACTACCATGCGCGTCCACTGAGAGGCCACTAAGAGGTGGGGGGTGCACTCCATCTCACCCGCTCCCAATGCTAAAAGGCATCAAGAAGGGAAGGCCATGGGCAAACGCCTACCACACCACCTCCATGGGACATCTGATGTAACGTCAGCTATACTAAGGAGACGGCCACGTTAACCTTCAGGCTTGCACACCCCACACCGCTTCCCACTTCGCCCATACCAAACTGAAGACATACCATGACCCAATGGCAGCGTTGGAGCTGCTGTGGATGACATGGCCAGGCGCTCAACCCACAGTCTCTATAGGCCAACGGCGTGACGTCCAGCGAGGTATATCTTCCCTCCGACCACCGGAACTGGCTCCCAGGGCCACCTAATTCCACTCATTTTCAAAGGCCAATAGTGGGAATGCTTCAATCTTATACTGGCCCAACTGAGCAGACGACACCCGAGGGTTACCACACTGCGGCAATCGGCACGTAAACCACCTACAATGGAGACACAGATCCAAAATCAACTCCAGGCGATCCTGCAAGAAATGAGATTGATCGGCCAAATGTTGCAGGTGACCAACAAAACCGTTCAGGACATTAAACGGGACCTCCAAGATGTTCAGACTAGACTCAATGCCCAACCAGACCGGACGATGGACAATGAGCGAAGAATTAGCTCCCTGGAGGACAACACCACATCCATGGCAATGGATGTCGAGGGACTGATTAGGGAAGTACAGCGCCTGGGAGCAAGAGTTGAGGACCAAGAGAACAGGTCCAGACGCAACAACCTACGCCTAGTTGGCCTACCCGAAAGTGCAGAGGGCCCGGACCTTGAAGCCTTCACGTATGATCTTTTTTGAGCCGAGTTAATGATGCCAGACCCACGCTCCATGACGATCGAGCGTGTGCATCGAGCGCCAAGCCCCAAGCCTGTGCAGGGCAATCGCCTGTGGCCCATCACCATGCGCCTACTGAACTTGCAGCATAAAATTGGCATTTTAAGGGTGTATCGAGCGGTGGGCATCCTGCGAGTTGAAGGAGCTGAGATTAAGATATTCAACGACTATTCCATCGAGGTATCTAGGTGCAGGAAAGGGTTCAACCCCATATTCGAGGCTCTGAAGGGATCAGACCATCAGCAATCCCTTAAGTTCCCAGTGACTTGGTGCATCCAGCATGCCAAGCAGTGGCACTCGTGCCAGAGCCCAGAGGGTGCCTGGTGATTTCTAAAGCAACAGGATCTGGTCTTTGGGGATGTCCCCCCATTGGAAGTATGGATCCCTAAGTTGACGCGCTCAACCTCGCCATTCACAAGAACACAACGCCCACAGGGCCCCCATGGACGCTGGAGGAGAGCTGAGCGGGGCCCGCAGGCCCGAAACCTAGCGCAGGAACACCTGGATGACATTGCCTCGTCGACACACTCTGCACCCAATCTGGTAGTTGAGCAAATCCCTGTTCACACAATAGACAGGGCATACCCGACATTGCAAGCTTCCCCAAATCGGCGGGCAGAGAATGTTCGACACAGGGTTTGGAGGCGTCGCCGGGTCATGCGACAGAGCGAGGAACCATGTGACCCCTGTGCCTGATTGTACCCCCCCATAGACGAACAGCAGACCCTGCCGATCGCAGGCCCATTTCGTGGATCCTGGATATGTGGCCGTGATAGGCACGGAAGCCATTCCCCCCATGGCTTCGATGTTGTGTTATTAAGTTTTATTTTGTTTATGGTTGTTCTTTCGAGCCACGCCCCCACCCAAGGGAGCAGAGGCATGCTAGAGGGTCAGGGTAGGTCCTCGGGCCTACTCGGGCTCTCCCCTAGCATGGCCTTGGTTTGCCCAGTACTGGGTCCCGGTTTTGTGGACTCAGTGTTATACTGGTTTAACTTGTTGGGATTTGTTTGGGTGGGGTTCTGTTGTTCTCTGGGAAATGTCCTCCTCCTACCTCCAGGGTGGACTAAGAACTGGGGACCGAAGGGTCGGGTATCAAAAAAAGCAAGAAAACATGAGCCCCCCCCCCCATTAACATACAGGGGCTGGGGCACCCAATCAAAAGGAAAAGGATGCTCAACCTTACGCGGGATCAGAAGGGTCGACATTATTTTCCTTCAGGAAACCCACCTAAACACTGTTGAGTCAGAGAATTTGGGACGGTGCTGGGGAGGGGTGGCATTTCATTCCCCATGCCAGGGAAAGATGGGTGTTTCCATTTTAATCCATAGGTTGGGTAATTTCCAGGCAGGACAGCTAGTGGTCGATGGGGGGGGTGAGGTGGTAGGAGTAGGTATGTTCTGTTGAAGGGACAAATCGACAGCAAAATATCACCCTCCTCAATATCTATGCACCCACAACAGATTCACCAACCTACTTCTCTCACACCTTCGCCAGGTGTGCCCAGTACATGGGGACGCTGCCCTTAGTAGGAGGGGACCTTAATGTAGCAGTGGTCCCAGAAATTGACCACCAACATTCTCCTGCCTAGGAAACTCATTGCCCTTCGAGCGCTCATGACCAAGCTCAAACTCAGGGATGCCTGGAGAGCTAATCACACGCACCAGAGGGACTACACCTTCTATTCCGCTAGGCACAATGGCTGTTCCACACTAGACTATTGGCTTTTGCCCTCTCCACTGCATGCATTCATGCAATATTATGGCCACCACCCTCTCAGACCATGCTCCTGTGGTGCTACACATTGACATTCCAGACCCCCCTCTCAGGAGCCATCACTGGTGCCTGAACCTAAGTGCGCTGGGTTACTCGGACTTCAGGGAGCACTTAGAGGGAGACACAGACACATTCTGGAAAGCGAACCTGACAGACAACTATAATGCAGTGGCATGCTGGGACGCATATAAAGCCTACCTAGGGGGACAGCGTATGTCCAGGTGGTCATACAAGTTAAAAAGTTGGGGAGCACAAGAGGAGAGATTGAGAACCGACGTCCAGTGCGCTGAGAGGCTCCACAAGGACACACATGACCCACAGGCACTTGCAAAGCTAGGCAGACTACGGCTGGAACTGAAGCGTGTAACTACGGCTAGCGCCCAGAAATGCTTTTTATTACAGTGATGAGTATAGGCCCTTGCCCCTATTGGCGTGCCACTCGCTCTGCATGGAAGACAGGCGGCCCAGACGATAGACTCCATCCACAATGAGCTTGTGGGCGAGGGGCCATCAATGGAAGGTTTGTGCAAATAAATGGTATTATACACACAGGCGACCCCTACAGACCCACAACGTATAGCTGACTTCTTAGACACAGTTGCACTCCCCAAGCTGACCTCCCCACCGGCCGACCTACTGCCGTCCCAATCACAGATGAAGAGGTGGCCCAAGCGATCCGATCCCTGAACCGGGGTAAAGCGACGGGGCCAGATGGTACCCCCGTTGACCTGTATAAGACACTGGAGAGCCGGCTAGCGCCCATCCATAAGGCGGTGTTCATGGACGCGATGACACAAGGCCACTTACCGAAGTCCATGCTTGATGCTAACATCATTGTCTTTCATAAGAAGAGGCGCGACCCAAAGGAGTGCGGCTCCTACCGTCCTATTTCATTAATTAACGCAGATGCAAAAATCCTACCAAAGTGTCTGGCACACAGAATCGAATCACTGCTTCCGTCGCCAATACATAAGGCCCAGACAGGATTTATACAAGGCAGGCACTCGACTGACAATGTTAGACGCCTTCTGTATGTCATTACCAGTGGGGCCGGCCCAGACAAGGGGATACTGGCGCTAGATGCTGAGAAAGCATTTGATAAGGTCCAGTGGGACTTTATGTTTCAGGTGCTGGAAAAATGTGGGTTCCTTTCGACACATATCGATTTGGTCCGTCTCCTATATAAGTGCCCCACAGTTACAGTGACCCCGAATGGTGTCACCTCCCCCGTTCTATCTGCACTCTGGCAGGGGTGCCCGCTATCGCCCCTTCTGTACGCCATCGAGCCCTTGGCAGCCAAGCTGCAGGATGACCCTGGATTAAGGTGTGCCATGCGACCCACTGAAGAACGCAGAGTTTCTCTCTACGCTGATGATATGTTGGTGTATGTTAGCGACCTTAGGGTCTCCCTTCCCCATAGCAGGCTACGTCATTAATTGTGCAAAGTCCGATTTCATGCCGCTACGACCGGATATATCCTGGGATCCGGGCGGGTTGCTCCTTTCAAACTTCAACTCGGGACTATCACATACCTGGGCGTACAGATATGTCCCAGCTGGCAGGATATAATGGAGCTGAACTAACACACGATTATAAGTAAGATTCAAAATGATCTCTGCAGATGGGCCGCACTGCCGCTTTTGCTGTTAGGCAGAATTAACGCCTTCAAAATGAACTCCCTCCCTAAATTGACATACCTAGCCATGCTGCTGCCTTTCGCTCCCACGAAGCCAATGCTCCAAAACCTAGACTCTTATATCACTAGATTTGTTTGGCAGGGCAAGAAAACGCACATCAGACTCGAAGTCCTGCAGGCGAGTAAAGCCGACGGTGCATTGGCACTATATTATATGGCAGCCGCAGCAGGTTGGCTGGGCCTAATGTTGGCTGGCCCAAGAGGACCAAACCAACTGGAAAACCGCTGAACTCTCGCTACTACAGCCTCTGACGCCACAGGAAATCCTAGCGATTCCATTTGCACGCCTCCCCGCTGGGGTGAAACAGCACCCCCTGATTGTACCCACCCTTACCCTTGCAAGGATGACACACGCGAGCTGCGCCAGGCTGGTTCAGCGTGGGGGCAATCTTGTCTTGGGGGGGGGTGGGGAGGCTGGGAGGGGGTGGGCTGTTAATCAAACCAATCAATGGGGACTGAATGCAGAGCGTTGCCAAAGGTAGATACTTGGCGGTGAAGCGCAGCGATCTCTTGTAATACTGTTTCATTACACAGTATTGAAGATGGTTTTGATTTGTTTGTGTTTGCAGTTGGAAAACTAATAAAAAGATTTAAAAGCAACCTCCTCCACCATTGCACCCACCCAGGCCCTTTGCACGCACCTGGCTGCACACTTCACCTCAAAAACACAGGATATCCTATCCCCCCCTTTCTTCCTCACCACCTCATGCACCAACATCTCTTGTACCACCCTTGACCAACTCCACACCTCTCCCTCTTCTCTCTTCTCTCACTGTCACACCTGAGGAGGACACTAGACACGTCCGGTCTAAGAAAGCCTCCTAACAAGTGGACCCCTGTCCCTCCAAATCCATCAAGGACAACATTGACACTCTGGCCCCAGCCTTGGCCGACTTCTGCAACCTCTCCTTCGCCACTGGTGTTTTCCCCACAGCCCTTAAGCAATGCTTTTGCACCCTCTCCTCAAAGAACCTTCTGCTGACCCTTCCATTCCGGCAAACTATCGCACAATCTCTATCACAAGTTGGCTATTTCCTAGCTTACCCTCCACACTGAATCTGTTGGCTGCTTCCACAACCACCACTCTGGTTTTAGAGCATCCAGAGGCACAGATACTGCTCTTCGGACCACCCATGAAGATCTGCTCTCAAATCTTGTTTCTAACTGTCACCTCTCCTCTGCCTTTGATATGATGAACCACAACACCCTGAACGCACTTCTCCGTGATACCCTGGGCATCACTGATCAGGACCTGGCGTGGCTAACCTCCTTTCTCTTCGACCACCCATCCCATGGGACTTTCTTTTCCCCTATCACTCTCTCTACTTGCGGTGTCCCCCAGGGATCTAACCTATCCCCCTAGTTTTTCAATGGCTACATGGTCCCCCTGGCCTTTATGATGCCACCTTCACCTCCAACTTTCAGTGTTACGTGGATGACACGCAGCTCTCCTTCAGGCTATCCACAGCCTCTTCCTTTTCCTCACTCATACCTGACTGTCTGGCCGCAATTCAGTGATGGTGTGCTGGAAACGACCTGTGCCTCAATGCCAGTAAGACAGAGATTGTCATCATCCTGACCCCTACTCCCACCTTCCCTCTTTCTCTCTGGCCGGCCTCCCTTGACCCTGCGCCTCCACCTACCAACGAGGCAAAAAACCTGGGGGTCGATTCCAAGATGACCGCTGATCAGTGAACATCGCGGCTCAAGTGCTCACTGAGCCGCATTGTGCCTGGCGGTGAACAAGCAGTGAATAAGCAGCGCCTTTGGCCCTCCTCGGCTAATATAAACACCGGAGTGCAATACCCACCCGACAGACCCTCTGAATCTCCACCACAACGGAGCCATCGCCTCAACAACCCCGCACCCAAAGACAATTCGGGTCCGGGTCAGCCCCTCACACCGTCCCCGGCGTACTAGAGGTGGCGGTGCCGTGGCGAGGGCCCTGACCCCTATGCGATGGGCTGCGGAAGGTGCAGGCGAGGCGTGCAGAGCCGGCGTGGATTGACAGATAGTCCAGACACTTGGAAGGGAGAAGAGAAGCGGGACGAGCATCTCCGCCCGAACGGACAACATAATACTCCTAGCTCCATGTGCTGCCCCAGGAGGCTGGTGAGGTGACTCCCCGCTGAGCGCGCCGACCACTCCACTTCACCCCTTGGACAGTGCAACGATCGGCGAACATTCGCTGGACCTGGCGGCGGCCGGAAGACATGAACGTCCAGCGTTCACCCGTGGGCGGCACTGGGGAAGACCCTGGCGGCTGGGAGGTGAGTCCGACCCCCAGCGACACCACCGTGCCCCCGGAGGGATTGCGACCAGAGGACTAAAGGGTAAGACCTAGGCCCCAACGAAGACTGGAGATCGCCCCTCCACAGAGAACTCCCAACACTCTGAGGAGTGACAAAGCTCCATTTCCCCCAGGCCGCCGCACCACCCCGGTTCAAGGCAACACGTTTTGGGCCCTGGACCCGTGATATAGTCAAATACCGACCGAGGACATGCTGACTCGACCGGCCTTTGGATGGAACTCAGAACCGCTCTGGTGACCCCATCCACGCCCGGCTAGACCGGAGGGGAACGGGGTAGAACTTCCACTCCGAGCTTAGAGCTTGCATAGACCTCCGAAGTGACAGACAGCTCAACCCCCAAGGCGCCCCATAAGCACAGGCCGCATAGGAGAACCAAACCCAACCGGGCCGAGTGAGAGGCCAACTAAGACCTGAAGCGGTTACGGGAACAATCAGACCCTCCATCCAAACCCAACCCGAACACTGCGGACAACACCTGGTGATACAAGCATTTGGCGGAGGCCGGGGGCAATGAAGACCTGACAGGGCCCAGAACAGCAGTAACCAGCCTCGACCGGCCCCTGACACCCACAGCTCCCTGGAGCCTGGCGGACTAATAGTAAAGGCATTGAAGAAAAGCACTATAGACCCTGAGGAGAGAGTCTAGCCACCCCATTAAGTAGCAACCAAAGGGGCCCATACTCCCTCTCAGCCCCTTCAAAGCTCCAGCGCCTCCCTCAGTGAGTGAAGACACCCTAAACTCATAACCAATCTTGGCACGATAGAAGGAGAGCCACGCAGTGAAAAGGAGAAACACTAAGCCCAAACAAGGTGACTGCCCTGCATCCTGCTGTAAGTGGCAACCCAGCTTCACCTGACCATCCACCATACATTACACGTGTACCTGCATCCAAGGCGCCGGCAATCTCAAGGAACAGAATGAAGGACCCACCATCTGCCATGAAAAACGCAACAAAAAGGGCAGGATGGGCCCCTCGCTAAAATCTGGGCTAGAGACAATGACGATCAAGATGAAGACCACCCAACGGGTGACTGGTCGAGTGACCAAGGAACAGACCCCAATCAGGGAGACCAGGACAGACCGGTCACGCACTCTGCACTCAAGCATTTCATGGGTGAGTTGGTCGACAAGATTATGGCGGCGTGCCAGAAACAGATGGACACCCTGAGGGAAGATTTGGCCGAGGGAATAAAAGAAATACAAAGAGATATCAATAAAATAGAAGAGAGACTCGACACCAATGAGTGGGCCATACAGGAACTAACTGAGGATGCAAGGAAAGCCGAAAACCTCCTGGAAACAATGGCGGTGGCCACCCAAAACTTGGAACTTCAGACCGAAGGAGAATCAACATACGAGTCAAATCCCTCCCATAGGATAAACAGGATCAGGACCTGTCACAAACTCTCAACAATATTTTAACTGAACTCCTGTACTCAGAGCCAGGTCCAGATCTCCAGTTTGATAGGATCCACAGAGTGGGGCCACCCCACTTCGAACCAGGAGCCAGACAGAGAGACGTCCTGGTGGCGTTCCACAGTTTTGCCACAAAAGAAAAAAATCCTGGAAGGCCAGAAAGGCAGGGTACATTACCTACAATGGCATGGACATGAATAAGTTACTTACCAACTGGTAACGTTCTTTCGACTGGATGTTCCTCCAACGTATTCCACATCTTTCACATGTAATATCCACAGCTGTGCACTTTGGAAACTTTTTCGGCAGAGGGCGTCCTGCGTCAATGATGTCAGGTCGATGTCCCTCGAAGGCCTCAGTCAAGGGCGACGTCACCGGATGTAATAAATAGGATGCATGGCACCTGTAGACTCATTTTAAGTTTTTTCCCCCAGAACGTGTGGCACCAGTCTCATGCCTGCGTGAGTGCACATAGCCTTGCAGAAACATAAGCTGCAATCAAATAGGAAATTCTCCAGAGGGGCAGGCTGGGAGGGTGATGTGGAATACGTTGGAGGAACATCTAGTCGAAAGAACGTTACCAGTTAGTAAGTAACTTGTTCTTCAAATGGATTGTGTCCTCCAACGTATTCCACATCTTTGACAGACTCCCAAAGCAGTACCAGAAAATGGAGGAGGGAAAATAATTTAGAGTAGCCAATCAGATGGCGTAATAAAGAACCGCCTTACCAAAGGCCATATCCTGACCATGGATTCTATCCAGGGAGTAAGGCTTAACAAAGGTGTGAAGCGAAGCCCAGGTAGCGGCATCACAAATATTCCCAATAGTAACACCACGCTGGAGGGCTGTGGAAGTAGCCACGCCCCTAGTGGAATGAACTCGCAACCCTTCAGGAGGGTCCTTACACCCCAATCGGTAACACTCCCTAATAGTGAGGATAATCCACCTGACAAGGTCTGTTTGGTAACAGCCTGGCCCAATTGGTGTCCAGCATATCCTACAAAGAGTTGATTTCCACTCTGACCCTGGACATCCTAGAAATGTAAAAGCTCAGAGCTCTCCGAGGATCCAACCGATGGAGTCGCTCCTCTTCCTTACCATGATGAGGAGAAGGCTAGAAAGATGGGAGAACCACCTTGTGACTCAAATGAAATTCAGATACTACCATGGGTAGAAAGGAAGGATGTACCCTCAGTACAACCCTGTCCTTGTAAAACACAGTAAAGGGTGGCTTAGAGGAAAGTGCCTTCAATTCACTCACTCAGCGAGCAGAAGTAACCCCAACCAAGAACACAGTCTTGAACGACAATCTCAAAGGACAAGAGTGCAAGGGTTCAAACGGAGCACCCATGAGAAATTTCAAAACCAAATTCAAATCCCAAAACGGCACCTGGAAAGGGGACGGTCGGGAACACATTAGTCAGTCCTTTACGAAATTGAGAAATCAAAGGAATCTTAAAGTAAGAACATTCTTCAGACGAGCCTTAAAGATAGACATCGCCGCCAGGTAACCGTTCATGGTACCCACTTGAAGGCCCCTGTGGGCCAAAGAAAGTAAGAAAGACAAAACCATAGGAATGGAGCACTGAAAAGGATCAACATTGTAACCGCTGCACCAGTCACAGAACTTACGCCAACGGCAAAGGTACAGGGATTTTGTTGCAGGCCGCCTGGCCGAAAGCAACACCTCTATCACATCATCCGGGAGGTTCCAATCCTTCTACCTCAACCTTTCAGATACAAAGCGTGAAGGTTGAGAGTCTTGATCTCTGGATGGAGAACCCAACACCCCTGGCGCGAGAGCATATCCTCTCGGTAGGGAACACAGTGTAGAGGGCAGATGGACATTTCTAGAAGGTCCGGTTACCACGCTCTCCTGGCCCAATCCGGAGCAATGAGGATCATGTGGGAACCAAACCTCCGTAACCTCTGCAACATTTGAGGAATGACGGGGACTGGAGGAAACGCATACAGCAGCGGGAATGACCAATCCACTACAAACGTATCTCCTAAGGATCCTCTCGGAGGAAATTCCCTTGAGCAGAATCTCTTGAACTTCCGGTTGACACTGGTGGTGAAGAGATCCACTTGTGGGGCACCCCAAAGGGCGAAGATCTCCTGTATGACTTCCTGAGCCAACTTCCACTCGTGAGAGATCATGCTGTAACTGCTCAGAGCGTCCGCCGCTGCATTTTCGTCTCTGGCCAGATGAACTGCCGAGATTGAAATTCCCTGCTCGATGGCCCAGAACCAGAGCTGCATTGCCTCTCTGCAAAACGGGAGGGACCCTACCCCCCCTTTTTTGTTGAGGTAATGCATGGCCACTGTGTTGTCCATCATGATCAGGATACTTTTCCCCTGCACAGACGGGAGGAAAGCCTTCAGGGCTAGCCTGATGGCCCTCAGCTCTAAAAGATTGATGTGGAGTTTGAACTCCGACGGAGACCAACGACCGCTGGCGGTCAAGTTGTTGGCATGAGCGCCCCATCCTGTGAGGGAAGCATCCGTCACTACAGACACCTCCGGCATTGGTTGCCAAAGTGGCTGCCCCTTCATCAGGTTCCCCTCGTTGGCCCACCACATAAAATCCTGGGAGACCGAGAGTGGAATTTGAATGGGATCCGACATCTTGCCTGAGAACTGCGACCACTGCATCTTGAGGACCCATTGAAGGCATCTCATCATCAGTCTGGTCTCTGGCACCAGAAAAAAGCAGGATGCTTTGAGGCCGAGCAACCTTAAGAATTTGAATGCAGGGAGACTCTGGGCATGTTGAAACTTGTGATGAGCCCTCACCTTGGGAGGCGAGCACTTCCCCAAGGACGTGTCTAACACAGCCCCGATGTACTGGATCTGTTGGGAAGGTGTCAGATGCGACTTCTTGAAATTGAGGGAGAAGCCCAGCCTGTGAAGGGAGTGGCAGGTGAGACCGAGGTGATCCAATACTTGCTCGGGAGAGCGTGCCCGATCAGCCAGTCGTCCAGGTAGGGGTAGACGTGAATCCCCCCTCGCCTGAGGTACGCTGCCACCACCACCATTAGCTTGGTGAAGACCCTCTGGGCAGAAGTCAATCCGAACGGCAGGACCCGAAACTGAAAATGCGAGTCTCCAGCCGCAAACCTGAGGTATTTTCTGTGCTTGGGATGAATCGGCACATGAAAGTAAGCATCCTGTAGGTCCAGAGACCCCAACCAATCCTGAAGTTGAAGGGCCTGGAGGACTTGAGAAAGTGTAACCATCTTGAACTTGTTCTTCCTGAGAAGTTTGCTCAACCAACGCAAGTCCAGGATGGGTCTCAATCCCCCGTCTTTCTTTGGGATCAAAAACTAAGGGGAATGCCATCCCTTGTTCCTCTCCGCTACAGGCACCAGTTCTATGGCGCCTTTCTCCAGCAGGGTTAAGATTTCCTGTACAAGGAGCGGATCTGGAAGCTTCAAAGAGTGTTTCCCCGGTGGATTGTCGTGAGGCTGCTGTAGGAAGGGAAGGCAGTAGCCATGGGCTATCGTGTCCAGAATCCAAGCGTCCGAAGTAATGGCTCGCCAATGTTCGAGATGCTGAGTTAGCCTGCCCCCAACCGGCGAACCATGGAACATGGCCTCATGACTCTCTTGTAGCGGCTGCGGCAGTGCCTGAAGGCAAAGAGGCAGCTGCCTGAGCGGCTTTGGCACCTCTATTTCCCCGACCACCACGGGTACTTTTCTACTGGCCCCTTTGACTGACGGCCCCTCTCGTTTTACCAAAGGAGGAGTAGTAATGAAAAGAACCTCCCCTCCACTGCTGTCCCCTAGGACGAAAAGGCAGAGGTTGACGCACAGCTGCGCTTAAAGATTTTGCCTCAGCTTTCGAGATCTGCAACCTCTCAAGGTTCTCGTCAGCCTTGTTGCCAAACAAATGTGCACCATCAAAGGGCATGTTCAGAAGACGGGCTTGCACATCCGGAGCAAAACCCGACTTCCGCAACCACGCAAATCTGTGTATAATAGTGCTCGCAGCCATGGACCGGCTAACACTGTCGGCCGTATCCAAACCCGTCTGAAGGGATTCGCACATGGCATCCTTGCCGTCTTGCACAAGAGCAAGGAAACCAACTCTTTCTTCCCCCTCGGGAATATGCTCAGCCACTAAAGAAACACAGTACCACAGAGTGTGTGAGAACCTTGCAAAGGCACAAGTGGAGTTGGCCGATTTCAATGCCATGCTCCCGCAGAAAATACCTTCCGAGCCCAACCGTTGAAGCCTTTGTCTTCCCTATCAGGAGGGATGGTAGGGTACGCCGCCAGCTTCGTGGTGGATGTAGCCGCCTGAACTACCAAACTCTCAGGAGTGGGGCGAGTGGATAAATTGCTGGGGTCGCTAACGGAAGGAAGGTACTTTTTTGTCAATGATTTATTAACAGCCGGAAGAGATTCCGGTGACTGCCAAGCAGCTGCCACCCTTTTCTATAAGGTGAGATGAAATTGTAACACCGAGTCAGAGGACGGACCTTGATCTAAAATGTCAGTTCGATCATCCTGAACGAAGTCTTCAGTCAGGAGGACTAGACCAGCCCAGATACTCTGAGACCCTAGCCTGTATGAAGACTCAGCATGAGCACCAGGTTAAGGCCTACCAAATTCAACTTCCGGAGAAGTATCCAACCCACTGGCATCATGAAGGGTTTGCCTCAACTCCTCCAATTGACTGTCTCCAGAAAAGACAGGAGCCACATCATGCTCAACAGGGTCCTCAAATTCAGGCCTTTCTTCCTCTTCATATATGTCGTCCAGAGGGACTTGAAACCCAGGCATGGGGACAGAAGAAAACTGGGCTCACAGACTTCGTCAAGCCTTCCTTGAAGGATCCACCAAGTCAGGGTACTCCAATGGCAAATTTCGGGCAAAAATAGACTAAGGCGCCAAGGGCGCTGAAGGCTTTGCTGCCGAAAGCATCGACAACCTCGGTGTCGTGAGCGCCAAAGGCTGCGGTGTCGACACTGGTGCCGACGGCGCCGTGGGCTGATAAGACAACAAAGCGTTGACGTCCGAGTCGGACAGAAACGGCACCCACCGAGTCGAGGCTGGCTTCGAGCCCTTAGTAGGTTGCACCGGTCTCGCTGGAGATGAGGACCAAGACCTGGAAGCACGTCTCTTGCGACTATCCGAAGACTTCTCCGAACAACACCTCGAAGGTTCCCTTTGTGAGTCGCGTCCCCGAGCATGAAGGCGTGCGAGCCACGGTACGAGACCGTTCCTTGCCGGCTTTGTTAGAAGGCACGACCGGAACCGTGCCCTGCGATTGAAATATCGCCAACATCTGCTCCTTAAAGGCAGCCCATTCCTCCGGAGTCGAGGACTTCATCGGGCATGCCACATTCCTCGTGGCTCCATCCTCCGAGGAGGACGGGGAAGGCGATCGGTGATGGCGCTTCCGGGAACGCTACGACGAGAAAGAAGAATGGCGGGAACCACTCCGGGACCGAGAACCCCGAGCCTCCTCTCAACACGGAGAGTCGACCCTCGAATCGTCGGTGGACACCCTTTTGGTTTTCGACTTAGAAGTACGGGACTTACTGAGCTTAGAACCCCTACCTATCTGGAGCTTCCTATTCTGCTCCTGCAAGGCCTTGGCAGTCAGAGACTGGCATTTAGAACAGTCGTCGGTGTTGTCACTCTCGCCCTAGCACCACAAACAAATGCAATGCGGGTCAGTTATTTACATTTTCGACTTGCAGTCCCGACAGGTCTTGAAGCCAGACCGCGGAGTTGAAGGGGTCAAAGGAAAGGACATTTCTATGATGAAACACACGAGGCGTGCTAAGTTCTCGAAGTAAACACGTTTGCGTTAAAAACGGAACTGAGGCTACAGGCGCCGTGTCCTATTTATACCATCCGATGACGTCGCGCTTGACGGAGGCCTTCGAGGGACATCGACAGGACGTCATCAACACAGGATGCCCTCTGCCGAAAAATATTCCGAAGTGCACAGCTGTGTACATTACATGTCAAAGATGTGGAATACGTTGGAGGACACAATCCATTCGAAATATCTATACCAAGACGTGGCACAAGCAACCCTAATCAAAAGGAGGCGAATGGGTCCGGTCCTGATGCAATTACGAGCCCATCAAATCCGGTATAGATGGACCCATCCATTCGGACTAAGCTTTACCTGGCAGGGCAGACAACACAAGATTGCGACCTGCAAGCAAGGGATGGAATTGCTGGGTCTGGAAGAGCAACCCCCACCGAGCCCCACTGGTTCAACTGGCCGCCGCAATGCTCACAAACCGTGGGAATGGTCCACAGGGGGTTCCAAAAGTTCAAAGAAAGAGGATCACCAACCTACACACCGGAACAGCCCGAAGAAAGCGATTCACCTGAAAGTGCTAGCAGAACCTGAAGCCGGGAGGAAAAGCCGAAATCGAACTGTGAGCCTGAGGAGGGTGCTCGCTGACAAAAGACAAGTGTACCAAATCAGGAAAATATTAACATTGGTGAAGTTTCTCTGCAGTGAGGGGGGTGTGGCGGAACCTTGAAATGGGAAAGGGAGATCCCACATGGGGCAAACCTGGGAATGTCTTAGAGTTCAGCTCTCGTCTTCGCAGAAGGAGGGGGGCAGATAGCCAGCTGAACTCACCCAGGGGGAAGGGGAGGCAAGGGGTGGGGGCACTAAGGGGATGGGAGGGTGAAAATGATCCAGGAGTTAGAAACCTTGAAGGGGAAGTCCAGGGCAGGGGAGTTATATACGGTAGCAACAATCTATGCGCCAAATGTAGGCCAGGATACCTTTACACAACAATCCCTCATCCGGCTGGAAAATGTTGCCACGGGTTGCATTATGCCAACGGGGGATTTCAATATGGCCTGGGACCCCTCTATAGACAGGAGTACGACCTCGGGGGGACCAACGGGTGGACCCTCAGGGGACCTCAAGAGCAAAACACATGACCTGGCCCTAGTAGACGTATGGAGGGAGATACAGGGTAACATGGTAGGGTACACCTTCTACTCGCATGCACATAGGTCACACTCACGAATAGACTACATATGGATATCCAAATCACTGCTAGGCAAAGCCATGGACATAACGTTAGGAGCTATTGCGCTCTCTGACCACGCCCCAATGACCCTGACTTTACTCAGGCCATGCGGCCCGCCTGAGCTATGGAGGTGGCGGTACTCGACCCTGCTGTTTAAGGATGCAATACTAGCCCGGAAATAGAAGAAGAGCTGGTGGAGTTTGCAGGAACCAACAATTGGGATGACACTGTCCCACAAGTATGGTGGGACGCCGTCAAACCTACGATAAGAGGGAAGATTATCATGATAAAGGCGAGAAGGGATAGAGAGCTAAAACTGGAGGAAGAACGGCTAGAGAATAGACTCAATGAGGTAATGGCACAGATGGGCTCAAAACACACAGCAGCCATCAAAAGAGAATACAGAGCAGTAAGAGGGCAATTAAACCTTATTCAGACAAAGCACGGCCGAACAAAACCTATTACGCCTACGCCAAAAATACTATGTTAAAGCTAATAAATCTGACCGCCTCCTAGCCAGAATGCTGAGAAAGGAAGAAAGGGACAAAACCATCCTGAAAGACAAAGGGGAGGGGGGCCGGATGTACACCAGCAACAATGAGATAGAAAGGGAGTTCCGCCAGTACTACGCAACCCTATATGCAACTAATAACCCAGACCCCAAAGATCAGGAGGCCTACCTGGACAAGATAGACCTCGTGAGTATATGGGAGGAGGAGAGGGAGCAGTTGGAAGAGGAAATAACAAACGAGGTCAGAAGGGCAATTATTATCTCTCCACTAAATAAATCCCCAGGTCCAGACGGCTATGTTGCGGAATTCTATAAATTACACAAAGAAACCCTAATCCCCCACCTTACCAAATTATTCAACTATATCAGACCTACCAAAGCCTTACCCAAATCAATGGAGGAGACGGAGGTCATTCTAATACATAAAAAGGTCAAAGATCCGACAGAGTGCGGGTCTTATCGACCGATAGTTTTAATAAATGTGGACGCCAAATTACACACTCAAATTTTAGCGGCCAGGCTAGATGCGATCATGCCTAAAATAGTACAACCCGACCAAGTGGGCTTTATTAGAGGCAGGCAGACAGCAGATAACTTAGTAAGAATAGCACACCGGATAGAGAAGGCACAATTGAAAGAGGTCCCTGCCCTCCTGCTGGCAATAGATGCCGAAAAAGCCTTCAATCGGGCGGAGTGGTGCTTCCTTTTTGCCACAATGCATAAGATGGGTCAACTATCAGAACCCGCTCGTCCGACTAGCAATCAATGGACAGATCTCGGGGCCGGTCATGGTGGAGAGGGGCACAAAACAAGGCTGCCCTCTCTCCCCTCTGCTGTACGCACTACATCTAGAACCATTCCTGGCTGCGATAAGAGCAGTGGATGAAATAAAGGGAATCCCGTTTGGGGGATACGAACATAAAGTCGCCGCATTTGCGGACGACATGCTTCTCACACTGACCGACCCTGTCTTCTCTCTGTCAGCGTTGTGTGGGGAACTCGACCGATTCGGACAATTGGCCGGCTAAAAGTAAACACTAATAAATCCGAGCTACTCAGTCTCAATTTGTCCCTAGCCACCGATCAGCATGTCAGGCAGGTCTATGCAAATAGGTGGGCACACAAAACTATAAAATACCTGGGGGTCCTACTGATCAAAACTGAGTGAATTGTACCAGGCGAACTACCCACCCTCTTGCAGAAACTTAAATCAAAACTGGTTGAATGGGGGCCGCTGACCCTCACGTGGCTAGGTCACATTAACGTATTAATGATGGTGGTCTTACCACAACTGCTTTACCACTTTGCTGCCCTACCAACAACTATCCCACTCACCTTCTTCAGAGCCCTCCAAAAAGTCATGAACCGCTTCATCTGGAACAAAAAGCGCCCACGAATAGCCGCAAACCTCATGAAAACACCAACCTCTCGAGGGCGAATGGGGGAACCATACTTTAGGGTATATTACATTGCTGCACAAACCAGAATCATAAGGGACTGGCAAAGAGAGACGACAGAGACAAGATTTGGAGGCAAATGGATAGAGCGTTGGTAGCAGGGCACTTAGAGGGAATGCTGGGGAAACCGAGATCGGATAGAATTCCCCAAACGTATAGCAGTAAAATAACCTCGACGATAGGAGAAGCATGGGACAACGCAGTAAAAAGGTCACACACATACCTCTCCCTCCCCCTACACTCCCCTATTTGACAACCCGCAATTCACCCTGGGCCATAAGACCTCGACTTTTGTTGCTTGGCACCAAGGGGGATGTCGTATGGTATGAGGGTGGCAGGGTCAAAGAATTTGAGCAGTGCAAATCTGAATTTGGTTTGGGTGAATGGCACATGTATGGTTACATGCAGCTGAGGCATTGGCTTTCTCAGCCGCTGGTGAAGCAGGCCAGGTCCCGAGCCCTTATTCCCTTTGAAAAATACTTAAACACACACACAGGGATTGATGGCCTCATTATATAAGCACATTAAGGAGAGGCAAACACCACCGAACAGGACATATGTGAAGAAATGGCAAACAGACACGGGCAGCAAAATTGGAGATCTAGAGTGGCATATTTGTGGGTACAGATACCAAAGCTAACCAGATCGCTCCAGATCAGAGAGACCTGGCTAAAGTTGATGTTCCAGTGGCACCTAACCCTGTTCAGGATAAATAGAATGTTCCCTCAATCCTCGCGGTACTGCTGGAGGGAGTGTGGGGGGATAGGCACATGGGCCCACATATGGTGGGAATGTCCACAAATAGACCACTACTGGGGGAAGATACGGCAGGCTACAGCCCAGGTCCTGGGGCTCACAGGGGGGAACGAACTGAGGTCTGGATATGATAGGTCTGAACGGGGTCCTAGTAGGCATCCCCACAAAGTCAAGCTGTAAAGTATATGTCATTCTGATGATGTCGGCAGCAATGGTGCTGGCGCGCAAGTGGAAATCAAAAGACCCTCCCCAAGAACATGAGTGGATTGCTAACATTTGGTTACTGGTCGCCATGGAATGGCTCACGTACTCAATACAAGGCGAACATATGAGGTTCACTACAGATTGGGCTAGCCTTCTGAGATACCTAAAGGATGGAGCCCACTGAGCATGGTGCCCTAGATCTATGCATCTATAAAGGGGGAAAAGTTGAGGAAGTAAATGTAGAGCTCTGACATGGGAAAAGGACATAAAAACTCCACAGCTTCAACCGGAAACCTGAGGGGAGGAAGAGCTCTAAGGATAACTCCTGGACAGGGGCGGAGGCGAGAGAAGGGGAGGCAGAGGAAGGGGAGGGGAGGGATACCAAAACTTGAACATTGTACCAAAAATGTTAATAAAAATTATTTGAAAAAAAAGAAACCTGGGGGTCATCTTCGACTCCACTCTCTCCTTCTCGTCTCAAATAACGGACATCTCTAAAAGATCCCACTACCAACTGCACCTTCTCAGAGGTATTCTACCTTTTCTCACCTTCCCCCAGAAGCTCTGGTCCCCTCTAGGCTGGACTACTGCAACAGCCTTTTCTCAACCTGCCCTCTTCTACCGTCTGTCCTCTTCAACTCATCCAGAACAGAACAGCAAGACTTATCCTTGGCCTCAAGCCCAGAGACTGCATCTCTCTGGCACTGAAATCCCTTCACTGGCTCCCTGTGGCTGCAAGGATTAAGTTCAAGACTCTTTGCATTGTCCACAAGGCTTTCTGAAGCCTGTGCCCACTCTATCTGCAACGCGCTCTTCCTAAATACTCGCCTTCCCAAGCCCTCTGCTTGTCTTCCTCCAAATCACTGCGGGGGAAACACTTGTCCAAGCAGAGACTTGGGGGGAGATCTTTATCCTCTGCAGGTGCCTCCTTCTGGAACAACCTCCCTGCCTTTCTCCATCTTGAGCTGGATCTCCTTAAATTCCGGAAACTCCTCAAGTCTTTCCTCTTCGCCGCCTCCTTCTCTCCCCCCCCTCTCCTGCTAACCACCTCTCTCTGCTCTCTCCCTATCTCTCCTCTACTTCTGCTCAGTTTCGCTGACTGGCTGCCTGGTGTACCTTCAGAGACTCACAGGTCCCAAGCTTTCCTCGCCAGTCTCCTGCACTTGCCCCCTGGCCTTGCCCTTGCTGCAGCACTACTGCACTTCGGTTACTACCCATGAGAATGGTATCTCTCTGCACTTAACCCATGTTCTCACAGGACTAGGCACACTTGTCCCTATTGCCCTCCACTCACACACTTCCTTTTCCGTCCACATGCATAACTGAATGTACCATGCCTAGTAAGATTCTATTACAAGACCGGAGGCGAGCATTATGCTTATTCTTCTTTAATTACTGCTCAACCTCAATTCAAAACTTTACTGTTTAAACTGTTTTTTTTAAGAGAGTATGCCCAACAGGCTTAAAAAACAAAAATAAACAAAACATGGTGCAATAGGGCTATCAATCCCAAGAGTCTTAGAGGCTCTGTAGTCCTCAGTATCATTCCTGTCCACCAATGGAAGTCCCCTGGTAAGTATAAACCCCTGTGTCATTAGGTACCTTCCTCTTCTTTTTTTGCTGGCTCGACAGTTAAGTACCCTTCATAACTTCTATAGCCCTATTAACGCATTGTGTCATGTTTTAAGTTCGTAATAATGAGAGCGCGTAGGATCAATAATATATTTCTCGCGCAGCGTGATAATAGACGCGCGTCACATTATTAGTGGAAGCGAGTTGTTTTCGGCGTCCGTTCGACAAGCGTTTAGTATTCAGCTCCGGCAGGGTGCATTAGGAGGGAATGGGGATCCCGCGAGTGATCTTGCTCGCTTCAGGGAGCCCATTCCCTCGGAGATGAAAGAGCGAGAAACTCACGTAATGCTCTGAAGCCGCAGTCACAATGGCAGTCCGTCAGAGCGCTTTGCGCGGAGGGTCTATTCCCCTCATAACGTTCATTACTCGAACGTAACAGATCTGACAGCTCCGGAGAGCAGTGAGGACTCGTTCTGAAAAGTGCATGATCATGTTTAGAGGCATAAAAAAAAATTAAAAATGAATATAGAACATTTGCTCAGACGCTCTGGGATAGACAGTCAAGCAGACAAGTCTTAACAGATTGACAGAGCGCCAGATACAGCCCCTTCAGGCAAGCAGAGATGTCTTGTGACATGGGAGAGGAGT
Organism: Ambystoma mexicanum; assembly: GCF_040938575.1. Classification (NCBI taxonomy): domain Eukaryota; kingdom Metazoa; phylum Chordata; class Amphibia; order Caudata; family Ambystomatidae; genus Ambystoma; species Ambystoma mexicanum. The sequence goes on along the minus strand of NC_090931.1, from coordinate 740,763,573 downwards.
ACTGGGAGGAGTAGGAGCTGCAAGAGGAGGAAATAGACCTCTCTCAGAGTTTTAAAAAGGTTTTGGGGGATTCCCTAGTTAGAGCAGTGGCTCAAGGGGTCCAGCCTATACAGGACAGGCTTCAGGTCCTGGAAAGCATATTAGGCACTAAAGCTGGCAGAGAAGAAGACCCAGGTGAGGGGACTTCCACCATCAAGCCTCTACAAAATCAACAAAGGGGGTGTAAAGCAGCCCGGAAGAGGAAACACTCTTCTACCCCTCGTCCCCCGGGCTAAGATATGGGGAAGAGAGAGAAGGAGGCAGCTGACGCCTTTAACAGGCTAAAGGACGCGTTCCTTTCTAGATCAGTGGTGCCCAGCCTCGTACCCCCTACCCCAGGGGTGAAAAACATAGGGGTTGCGCCTTCTTCCTCAGAAGAATACGATGAGCAGGAGGAAGAGGTGAGAACTCTGTCAGGGAGCAGTACGGAGAAGAAGGAGAAAGAGAGACAAACAGAGAAAGATGCCAGCTTAGTGGAGAGTACCCCCGAGGAGGACATGTCGGATATGTTCGAGCCTGAGACCATTAGGCATCTGCGACCCACGGATTGGACGCCATCCGCTAAGGTGGCACTATACATGTCCCAAAAAATAAGGAAACCACTGGAGAAAGAGATCAAGTTCAGGTTAAGATCAGAGTGTCCCAGGCCTGAGCTCTGGGGGAAGGTGGCGGAGACCCCAGAGCTTGACCCCAAAATGTTGACTTTCGTTACAAAAGCCGGTAAGGACACTAGAAGAGGGATTGATCGCGCATGGAGGTCCTGTCAAGATAAAATATTGGATCTAACTGGCCCCATAGCTAAAAATTATGGACCTCGCAGAGAGGGCAAAGGACACCAGAGAACCGGTGCGACCATATGTCCTAGCTGGATGGGCTCAACGAGCCGTGTGTCTCCTAGGAAATGCAAATACCGCCATTTCAGCTGAGAGGCGTAGGTCTATGCTCTTGAAGATGGACAATAAGTTAGGAGACTTAGCGTTGTACGAGGCAGGAGAGGGGGCGCATAGGTCTTCTTTTTGGCGACACATTCGTCAAAGAAATGAATAAGTTCATAGGGACTTATACGGCACTTGTGAGGGCTCAAGCATCGATTAGAAAGGTGTTCCCTACTCGGGTTTTTGCAGGGGCCGGCCGCAACAGAGGTCGCTCGTCTGGCCGCCTTAACTACAACAGGAGACCTCAGGGGCCCAGGGCCCAATACTGGGAGTCACGCCAACAAGCTGCGTTCTTCCCGAGCAGGGGCAGAGGATTGAGAGGGCGTCGAGGAAGAGGATACTTCAGGCAGTAGAATAGTCCCACCGGTGAGAAAGAGCACAGCGAGTTATCCCCCGGTGGGCGGGAGAAGGTTGCTTTTTCTGAACGACTGGCGCTAATTATCAGCAGATGCGTGAGTGCTTCAGACAGCTCAGAGATTTCATCCAGATTTCATAGAGGAGCCGAGGCAGCCTCAACCACTTCAGCGCATGAGTTCCTCAGAGGAGGAGATAGCTCTTTTAGATGCAGAGTTAGAGGTGCTAGCGTGAAAGCAGGCGATAGAGAGGGCTCAGCCCCAGGAAGAGTGTTTTCTGAGCAACATGTTTTTGGTACACAGCAAAGGAAAGATGAGACCGGTTATCAATTTGAAGGAGCTGAACGGGTGGCTGGTCTACAGATACTTCAAGATGGAGGGAATGCACTTATTGGCAGACCCCCTGAGGAAAGACGATTGGCTAGCCCGGGTAGATTTGAAGGACGCATACCTTACAATACCCATAGCTCCGTTATACCGTTGTTTTCTACGTTTCGAGTGGAAGAAGGAGATATGGCAGTTCAAGACGTTGCCCTTCGGGCTAGCGTCGGCGCCTTGGGCCTTTCACAAAGATAATGAGGCCTATAGCCACTGCAATGAGAGAGCAGGGAATAAGGATGATCATATATTTGGACGACATCCTTCTCATGGCGGAGAGCAGGGTGAGATTTCAGAGGCAGATTCTGTAGTCGACTGCTTTCATCTCCAGCCTAGGCTTCTTGATCAGCGAAGAGAAGTCAAAGCTTGTCCCATGCAAGAAACTAGAATTCCTAGGTTTCACCATAGATACAAGGAAGGCCACTCTAGCCCTCCCACCCTCCAAAATAAGAGCCATCAAGAAGGACCCGAGGACAGCTCTGGGGAGACGGTTTATTTCGCTTCGGAATCTAGCCAAGATAGTGGGGCTTCTTGCGGCCTCGATTCAGGCTATTTTCTTTGGGCCTTTGCACTATCGAGCCCTTCAGAGGCTCAAGATAAAGTACCTTCAGAAGGGACGGAGATACCATCATCAGGTCCTGTTGGACGAGGACAGCAGGACAGAGCTCCGATGGTGGCTGAGCAATATGGAAGCATGAAATGGCAGAGCCATTTTCGAAGACCTGCCAGAGCTCATAATAGAATCAGACGCCAGCAGGTCAGGCTGGAGAGCCAGGTGCGGAAGCACAGAGACAGGGGGGAAGTGGTCTCCAGAAGAGCTAGAGCTGCACATCAACTGCTTGGGGCTGCTGGCGGGATCATTCGCAGTAAAAGCCTTCTCCAGAGACAGAGCGCAGTGCTGCATTCTGCTTCGCATGGACAATATTTCTGCAGTGAGGTACATCAACAAGCTGGGAGGAACAAAGTCCAAGATGCTACTGGAGATTGCCAAAGACTTCTGGCATTTCTGCTTGAGCAAGAACATATCAGTCAAAGCGGAATATATTCCGGGAACGAAGAATACCGTGGCCGACTGGAATTCCTGCTATCTAGTAGATTCCAGCGACTGGAGACTACACAAATCAGTTTTCAACAAACTGCAGCACAGATGGGGGCCGTTGCATACAGATCTGTTTGCCTCCAGACTAAATGCACACCTGCGGAACTATTTCAGCTGGAGACTAGATCCGGAAGCGCTGGGAACGGACGCATTCTTACAAGCTTGGGGACTGCACGTCCATTACGCATTTCCCCCCTTCGCAATGATAGCCAGAACGCTAGAGAAGATGCGCAGGGACAAGGCCGAGTTAGTGATAGTAACTCCAGAATCGAGTTCTCAAGCCTGGTTTCCGATTTTGATGGAACTTTCCACGGATTTCCCTCAGAGGATCTTACACCGAGAGGATCTCCTCTTAGATCCAGCAGGAGCGCCTCACCCTCTGATCCTGGATCAGAGTCTAACACTTCTGGCCTGCAGAATTTCAGGCAAAGGTGGCGCTTGCAGGGACTTTCAGAAGAGGCTACAGAGCTCATCAAAGTATCATGGGCTCCCTCGACAATCAGGAGCTATAATTCCGCTTGGCAAGCCTGGGAATTATGGTGCAGGGAGAGGAGTATTCCTCCCATTTCAGCCCCTATAGCTCAAGTCATAACTTCCTGGTGTCACTGAGCGCAGAAGGGAAAGCATTCAGAACAATAGGTGTGTATAGGTCAGCCATTTCGGCGGGTCACAAGCTGGTGGAGGGAGTGCCAGTGGGAGAGCATCCGGCGGTAATAAGACTTCTCAAGGGTATTAAAGTAAGCAGGCCTTCGCTGCCTAAGTATTCAGTCCTGTGGGACGTCACAAAAGTGTTACACATGTTAGAGCAATGGCCAAGAAACGATCCCTCGTCAGAGAAGCAACTGTCCGGGAAGCTAGCCACTTTGCTATGTTTAGTTTCGTGCAGACGTATTTCGGATTTGAGAGCACTCGAGAGACCAGAAGATTTTCTATCCGGAGGGAGTGGGATTCAACATAGCGCAGCACACTAAAACTAACTCCAGAATAATTACTTACCCGTATTTTCCAGATAACAGCAAACTCTGCGTAGCGCAATGCATAAAGCGATATGAAGCAGTTACAGCCCCGATAAGACCTGTAGGAGTGACTCAACTGCTTATTGCGTGTAGGAAGCCTTACAGAGTAGTAGCTCCAGCAATTATAGCGAGATGGGTAAAGGAGATCATGAAACTGGCAGGGATAGATATATCAGTGTTTGGAGCCCATTCAGCCAGAGGAGCTATGGCTTCCGGAGCTTTTGCAGCTGGAGTTTCGCTGCAGGAGATCATGAAAGCCGCAGATTGGGCCAGTGATTCAGTATTCAGGACTTTCTATTTTAAGCCAGTGGCTAATATTACAGAAGCAGTGATGCAAAGCTTTCAACAAGCATAATGGTCGCCTCCGGTCTTGTAATAGAATACAGATTTCCCATGCGACAAGCGCAGGAAGTCTTGATTCTACTAAAGACACTGAGGCAAGCATTATCCCACCCTACAGAATTTAACTTTGTAAATAATATTGTACTGCATTATTATCATTGAGATTTTAAGAAGAATTCCCAACCTTAACTATGATGATCTTCTCTTTGTTCGTAGGAGAAGACCAGAAAAGTAACAGGGATTGATGGAATATCAAGGTCTACCCTACGGAGTGTAGCAGAGAGGATACAAGTTGTTTAAAGTTGGATCTGTTGAATAGTTGCAAGAGTTATACAGCAAGAGAGAAAAAAGAAGAGGAAAGTACCTAAGGACACAGGGGTTTATACTTACCAGGGAACTTCCATTGGTGGACAGGAATGAGGCTAAGGACTACAGAGCCTCTAAGACTCTTGGGAATGATAGTCCTATTGCACCATGTTTTGTTTAATTTCGTGTTTTAAGCTTGTTGGGCATACTCTCTTAAAAATGAAAACTAAAAAAAACCTGTTTAAACAGTAAAGTTTTGAATTGCTGTTGAGCAGTAATTAAAGAAGAATAAGCATAATGCTTGCCTCTGTGTCTTTAAAAGAATCAAGACTTCCTGCGCTTGTCGCATGGGCAATCTGTATTGTTTGTCCTGTCTTCCCTATGTCTTCCCCTCCCATGCATGTTTGCGCTTTGAAACACTTGTGTATAAGTGCATAATAAATAAACAATCAATCAGACTGATGGTAGTCTTACCCATCAGGCCGGGTTTATTCTAGGTAGCCACACACAGGACAATATTAGGCAGGCTATAGATGTTATAGGCAGGCTGTTGAGGCTGAGCACTTCCCGAGCATTGTTCCAGCTTTTTTGCACAAATTTCATCCCACTTGGCGCCAGACTTGTGAGTAAGCTGTTAATGCCTGTTGGGTTATTTTCAGATGCCATTTTCCGCTTTGTTCCCTGAGCTGAGCGGCTCAGTGGCTTTTTGCCCGTTTTTCCTTGAATCATGCCTGTTACCATGCTGCAGTCTGGGGCAGGTATGAACACAGGAAAAGATTTGACTATTGGAGGGGACACGGGTTCGATCCAAGGACTGGGTCTTTTCAGTCCATCTTCTATCGCCTTGGGTAGGGAGGTACCCCTGCCACAATCACTACTAGTGGCACCTCTCAGGAATAATAATCGCTTATCTGACGTTCTAGCTATGAGTGCCAAGCGCAGATTGAAGCTGCAACAAGAACAGCTCGCCTGCTCTTAACTCTTGATCATTAGCAAAGAGCTTCAGAACGAGCTCAATTTCGAAGATCATGTTGTTGACCCTCTGATATTTACGTCCAGGCTTGCACAAACCATAGCAGCCAATCCCGTAGTCGCTAAAGAAGGGATAAAGGGGTCGGACGTCAAGAATAAGGAAGTGAATGACTCGGAGGGAAATGTGGGAGCCCATTCAGTGCAAATGCTACCGAAATCAATGGGGGAACAAGTAGGACAAAATGCAGTGTTAAACAAGGACAGGGGGGCGGCGGACTCCAAGATTCTAGAGCCTTGGCGACTTCACCAAGAACAGTTGTTGCAGGATCTTGTGGCTTGTTCGAATATTAGGGATTTTCAGAGATGGGTGGCATTCGCAGGTTCTAACACCTTCACCACATATCTGCCTAACCCTGAGAAGCTCAGTATTTTGGAAACTGCGAGGATGGAAAATTCCACCCAAACCACCCCTTAGTTTTAGAATGGCCATCAACAGGGCTGCCAAACAGACCCTATAGAGACCGGCCACTTAGGTGTGCTCCTTCAGGCAAAGATCGTCACCCCCAAATCTAGTCGGGGTGACAACACAACACGTGTGGTCACCATGCCCCTTACCAAGTCAGTTTCATTGGCTGCACCTCCACCCTGTAAGGACTTTCAACAAATGAAATCTAAAATGGCCAGTATTGCAGATCCCAGTCTAAGGAGTTTTGCCTTGGGCCAGATGAACTTTATCACTAATGTGGCCAAGCCAAATCAGGTCGAATCTAGGGAGGCCCTGAAAAATAAAATCTTGGCTTGGTTCAATTCCAAATTGGGGACCAATTGTGTGAGAATGCAAGATCTAAAAGTGCTACGTACAACTCAAATTGCTAAATAGTGTCCTACCGACAATACTGACTGCATTATTGTGGGATGTGGGTCCAGTAGCCTACCAATGTATCTGAATAGAATTTTACTCTCTCAGCACATATGCTCCTCCATTACCCTGAGAATTGTTTTGAACTAATTAGTCAATTGTTACTGTTCCGTTTTTTCCCTTACTCGCATTGTTCTTTTATCCGCTCCTTTTTCAGCATCATGCTTGCTTCAACCATGTTACTGTTTTGATTGTTAAGTTGTGTGTTGGTCGTGCTTAGTTGCTTGTATCTGTGTTTTATATCTGGTCTGTCACCTGTATGATTTATGTTATGCGCCCTGATGCCTTTCAGGCTATTGGCACTTTATAAGCATACAAATAAAATAAATAAATATTAAATGGGGGACTAGATCAGGACAAATATTCTCTATAGCAGCCCTAGATGGTGTACAGGTTTTTGACAGCATACATTGGGGGTTTCTGAAACAGACAGTGGCTGAGTTTGGGTGTGGATCGGAATTTACATGTATGGTGATGGCCAATTTCCTAATCCTACCTACAAAATGTGCGGTTAATGGGCAACTTTCAGTCCAGGTAACGATGTATCTGGATATGCACCAGGGATGCCCGTTGCCACCGTACATTTTGTCTATGGCGATGGAACCACTGGCGGCTTTTAATTGGACAGGAGCAGGGTATACTGGGAATGGACAGCAAAGGTGGGACTCACCAGATTGCATTATACGCAGATGATGAGCTGCTATCTATGAGGAACACAATTAACACACTGCAGAGAGTGATGCCAGTATTAAAATATTTTGCAAAAGTCTCAGGGTTCCTTTCAATTACACAAAATCAAAGGCTCTTAACATTTCAGAAGACCAAGAAGAAATAGAGGGTTTGCATAAAAGATTCCCCCCTGATTTGGGAACCTAAGGAGATAGAATACTTGGGGAAGGTGCTGACAGGGGACTATAAAGATCTCAATGGAGCAAATATACCCCTGCTATGGGAACAGTTGACCGAAGACTAAGAGGTGGGATGCACAGGAGCAATCATGGTTTTCCCAGGTAGCAGCAGTGAAAATGACTTTACTGCCTTGACTGCTATATCTAGTGAGCTCCCTCCCTATTAAAATCCTGGCCCACGTGGTGAAAACGCTGCAGAAGGAGATTCTCTCCATTTGAAATGGGAAAAGGCTGAGGGTCCCTAGGACGGTTCTCTTCAGATCACAACTGATAAGGGGATTGGGGGTCTCTGAAATAATAAGATATGTGATAGCAGCCCAGATAGCCCCAATGTTGTATTGATTGTGGACTGAACACGAGAGGTCTGGTGCAAAATTGAGCAGGGAGCCACGTCCATCCCACTGGGGTCATTGCTGTTCATTAGACATTCAGCCTGGGGTTGGGGGCAGGGGGCACTGTTTGAAGCGACCACATGCACCCTGGGATTCTGGGACCAAGCCCTGCAGTGGGAAAAGATAACCCCAGGTGTCGGGCCTTATCGTTCAATGCGATACAACACCGATTTCACCCTTGGTTGGAGCACTGGGGTGGACGAGCCGCTTTAAGGTTGACCGACTTCTACAACGAGGGAGTTCCACTGTTGTTCGAAGGATGCAAAGACACATTTCAAGTGGGTGAGCGAGAAAGGTTCCATTATATCAGATAAGGCACTGGACCTCACAGAGGGTAGTCAAGGAGGCGGGTACAAAGGCACCACTGGGATACGAAATGACAATATGATAGGGGATAACATTGAAGGGTGTCCCACGGCTTTAGCGTCTGCTGAATAGGGCATTGACATAAGACAGATTGCCATACATGGATAGATGGGAAAGGGGTCTGGGAACCACAATTATGGAGGAGGAATGGGGACAGATCTGGTGGAGAGACCATAAGGCATCGAAATGTACAACCATTAGGGAATCAGCTTACAAAATATGCTACAGGTAGTACTAGACTCCACAACTGGATACACAAAATAAATAGACAGTTCTCGCATCTATGCTGGAGAAATGGTGGGGAGTGGGAAGCCCAGTTCTTCTGGAAGGAGATAATGGGACATATTAAAGACATAGTGGGAGGGCCACTCCCAGATAAACTGAAGGTGCTCCTGCTGGATGCAGTCGCATAAAACATGTGCTGCTGGAGGCCAAAGCAACCCTTATGACCCACATACTGACCGCGGCCAAAACGACACTTGCCTATGGGTGGAAAACCGTGGAGGGCCTTGTGGTGGCTCGGTGGTGGGTCTCGATTTGGGGGGTGTTAGCAATGGAGAAGGTATGCGCTTTGGCGAACGGAACATATCAGAAATCTCTCAAAGTATGGTTCCCCTTTCATGAACATATCAAAGAGCGAGAACAGTTTTGTAAACCAGGCGTGCTTAAAAGTTTCTCAATACTGTGAATAAAGGGTCTGGGGGACTCAGAGTGGACGAAGGCTGTACGAAAGAATTGCAGGAACCATAGGTTAAGGTTATGTCACAATTGTTTAATGATTTTATGGTATGGGGGTTTGCAATTGGTCATTAAAATACTGTCGTTGTCTCTAGTGTAATGCACAACAAAAGAGGCATGCAGATATTTTGTTTTCTTTTTATGCATTTGATGATGCTTGTAAATTGAGAATATCTGTTAAAAAATGTATAACAAAGGAGGCTGGAGAAGACACTGATGCACTATAGGCAATCCCTTTCCTCAACTGTATTCTTAGTAAAATGTGACAAAGTCACAAGCTAGAATCTAAGGGATTGAGCTGGAATGATCCTGGGAGCCAGAGACCACCACCTGTACCGTGATGCAGGCCCAGGCCGGAGGTAAATGGCTGTTCCACCAGTTTCCCCATTCCATCCCTAGCCTCATTTGTTTGCATAGCAAAGATGGCTTTAATTTCCCACCTCTTGGAAATATGCAAAAGAAGGGCCACCGTACCTCACATAGCACACTTATGGTAAATGACCAAAGGGTCACGGAAGCTGCCACAGTAGCCAACCATGAACCTTACAATGATAGAGGTGCCTGACTCCATGAAAGGGGCCCGTCTGCAAATGCTACTGACTCAACCCTACAACAAAGCCTATAAGACAGCCCGGCTCACATAGACCAAAACATGTCCATAATACAAAAACCTGCTTGAGCATTCAAGACGGGAGACCCAGTTTATGGCAACTCACGGGTATGCCAGCTGCCAGAAGAAGCAAAGATGGCAGCCAGGGGTACATAAATTGTTTGGTAAAACCGCAGACTAGAACGCTAGCTGAGTGTCAGCACCTGATCATTTTGTAGTTCACCTGAATTATGGCCAATCCCAAATCAAGCTCACATGATCCACATTCTGGGACCCAATTGAGCAATTACACTTCCCAACCAGAGTCCCATGTGTGGGTAAAAGGGGACTGGGATAGTCACGTGGTGTGGGAGTTAAGGAGAGCTGTAGTTTCGAGCTTGGACGTGACACCAATAGGAAAGTCAGAGAGAGAACGAAGTTCAGGTTAAGGAGAGCAAGAGAAGAATGAAGGGGGGGAGAGAGAGAGAGAGAGAGAGAGAGAGAGAGAGAGAGCGAGAGAGAGAGAGAGAGAGCGAGAGAGAGAGAGAGAGAGAGAAAGAAGATGAAAGGAGGAGGAAGATAATGAAGATCAGAGAATTTATGGGGAGGGGAGAGAGAGGAAGAGAAGAAGGGTGAAGGACTGAACGGAACGAGGCGAATGAACAAAAGGAGAAGGAAGCACAGAGAAGGTGATATAAGGAAGGGAAAGGAAGAGATACAGAAAGGGAGGATGAGGAGAGTAAACCAGAGCAAGATCAGAGGAAAGGAGGGAGAGGTGGAAAGTGAAGAAGGAACAAGCTGTGTGGTGTAGAGAATAAGAGCAAAAAAAAAGGTGATGGCTGGAAGGTTTTGAATAAATCATAACCACAGGCACAGCTCTGGGCAACCCTCCAGACGATCGTTTTTCAGCCTGCCAAGCCATTAAAGAAGGGGAAAAACCATATGCAAATCAGGCTTGATCCGACCCCAAAAAGGGGCAGTCCAGTCCGAACTGTTAGGTCACATCCCTTCTGCAGGAGACGACAAGCATCCCCAGACATGTTTCAGCCTTGTTTGGCGTCATCAGTGAGGAGCAGCTTGGGTCTCTAGGCCCAGCAGACTCGGGACCCACGTCTGGGCATACCCGTCACACTCGGGGTGACATTAGCAAAACAAAAAGGTGATGGCTGGAAGGTTTTAAATAAATCATAACCACGGGCACAGCCCTGGGCAACCCTCCAGACCATTGTTTTTCAGCCTGCCAAGCCATTACAGAAGGGGAAACACCATATGCAAATCAGGCTTGGTCCTACCCCAGTTCGGGCTGGGCTGCTAGCATTGGTGGCAGTACCTGACTGATTTGCATATGGTTGGACCCCTTTTGCAATGGCGCAGATGGGCTAAAAAACGGTGGTGTAGAAGGTTGCCCAGAGCAATTCCAGTGGTTCAGATTCGTTCAAAACATTTCCACCCATCACTTTTATGGTTACAGTAGAGAATAAGAGGCCACAGAGTGGAGAGGAAGAAAGGTGATAAGGAGGAATGGGAAGAAAGAACGAGTGAGGAGAGGAGAACAGGAGTTAAAGCAATGAAAGAGAGGGAGAAGCCATAAAGCCTTGATCCTGAGCAGAATCATGCAGTGATGGAGAGGTGCCACGTTACAGCAGAAGGGTCTAGAAATATAACCAGCTTAATCAAGCACACAAAACAAATCAGGAGAAATGGTAATCAACCGATCCCGATGTCGAACTGCAACAAAAGACTGACACCGGTGCTGGAAAAATCGACTGGGGGACCTCCCTCTGCCCCATTCGCCTTGTGGTGTGGGGGCAAAGGGGAGAATGGATGGTCAGTGGTGTGGACAGAAAAGGGGCCGAGATAGGTGTCAAATAATGTGGGTGCCCTGAATATAGGATGCACGGTGCTTTGCATAAAACAAAGTGCATGTTGGGAACATAAGAATGACTGCCTCTGGTCTACAAAGAATGGCGCTCTGGCAAGACAATGTTTGCCAGAGTACAGTTCCATCTTGTTGCAGCCCAATTCCTTCCCTGCTGACACCCAACCACGGCCAAACAACCCAATGTGTTCGATATGTGGTAGTATCGGGTATTCACCAAGTCCAGGATGATCATCTCGACGTCTTGGCTAATCCAGCCAATACAAGAGCAATTCCACATCTTACATAGGAAGTAGTGCAAGCCACTCAAAATCCCACTTAAGACTCAGTGACTGTTTGCCACCACAATGTGGACTTGTGGGTCGAAAGAGAAGGACTGAGGACCACAATCTTGAAGTAAGTTGATCTTGTTACTCCTATTCCAAAGTTCAACCCCATGGGCCCATTCAAACCCAAAACCCTGATTTTCTGTTGCAGCCAATAAAGAAAATAAACCTGTACTTTGGCTTCAAGGTATCTATTGATTCCAGAGTAGTGACATCATGCATAGAAGCAGTAACCCTTTTGGGTTTGAAGAGAAACCCTAAAGACCCATAGGTGGTTTCCTATAACCGATTCTGACAAAAACCATGTCTTTGAAAAACACCATGTGGTAAATGTTCTGTTGATCTGCCACTGGTGATAATTCTGGCGGGAGAAAAATGGGTCATAACTGTTTTTACTGCGTAATCGGCCACGTAAATACAACAGCCGCTTTTGAAGTTCCCGAGGGGGAAGATAGAGAGAATTAAGGGGCAAATGGGTTTTACCCCTGGCTGACCGGACTGCCACACACACTTTTTTTGAGTAAGGATCCTGGGCTGATAGAGACTAAAATAAGAAGTTCAAACCAGATTACCCCAGAGGATCTGATTCAGAAAGGGGTCAAGTTGATGAAATCATCCCTATTGCATAGTCTGTATGTTAGTCTTCATTTGTAACGTGTGGTAAAGGAAGTGACACAATGGGCCTCATTACACGGATGGTGGTAAGGATTTACCGGTACCGGTAAAATACCGGTACCGGTAAATCCTTACCGCCTTACTACGAGGTCCCTTTGCGGGTTAGGGGATTTAACGCCTGCTTTTTGCAGGCGTTAAAAACCAACCCGCAAAGGGACCCAAGGAGCTAATTACGGTACCGCAAGTTGCGGTACCGTAATTAGCGCCTTCGCCATTCCCATTGAGCCCCATGGGGCAAAAATGGGAATGGGGAAGGGCAATAATGGAAGGGGGAATTATCGCCCCGCCAACCTTGGAATGGGGCGGTAATTCCCCTTTCCGCCAAGGCGGTGCCGGTATTTTACCGGCATGAACCATGGCGCTAATATCGCCATGGTTCTCCGGCATCCGTGTAATGAGGCCCAATGCCTGTATTTAAATGTTTGACTTGCTTCCAATTCCTTTAATTTCCATCCTATGTTCTTTAAATACCTTTTTGTCTGTAAGTGAATATACCATCAGTTTTACAGTTATCTATCATTGCTATTTCAGAGTAAGGAAATTCAAGAGAAACTTTTTTTATTTGACTATCCGTTGAGTCAAGCAGTGCAGGCTTTGAATGTCCATAACTGTTTTTTAGCTTGAGGCATGCTCTGTTTAACCAAGGGTGGCAAGAAATCAGCATGTGTTGGTATCAAAAATGCTAAATTGCCTACTTTCAAAAAGAAACATTTCAAGCCCTCCCCTGGATTCGGTTTAAGTTTGAGTATGTAGAAAATGCATACCTAGCACTAAACCTGGTGATGTAGAGAGCTCCCACCAGCCCAAGGTGCACTTCATCTATTTATTAAAAACAGCATAGAAGGCGGCACTTGATGACGTCCTAGTAAAATAGGACTAGAAGGGTGACAGTGAAGAAGGGCCGGCAGAACGCACAAGAGCCACAAAAGCATCGAAACACGTATATTTACAAATTAAACGATTAAGTGCATGAACACTTGCAGGATCTATGAGTTTTCTAACTAAAACTCAAGAGCAATGTGTCAGGATAGGTTTTACTCAAATGGTGTATGGGACTACGGCAAGGAAGGACTGGTTCTTTTAAATTGCCCAACCTAATGCACAGACCCTTGAATATAGCTCAGAGCTCACATCTTGACTTCCCAGTCCCAGGGTACAGCCGTGGGTAATAATAAGCAGCGCTCAGATACCTGAGGGTTCGTAGCGCTATATAAATGCCTAATTATTATTATTATTATTATTATCTTGATTTGCTGACGAGTCAATACTCCTCCCACCCCCTCTTGTGTTAGGGAATGAGTCAGGCTCAGATAATATAAATCTGCTCACCCTCTTGCCTTGGTTTGCCTTTCAGGGCCAGTAGCAATATATTTGAGACACTTCTAACAGCAGGTATTTCTTCCTACTTGCTTGCGGTATGTCAATCTGTTATGTTAACCTATCAGCCCGGGTTCCCCTGCTGGGCCAAGGTCTACTATTCACTCCAAGCATCTTTTTCTTTTTCTTTTTTTAATTTAATTTTTATTGCAGTTTGGAAACATCAGTTATCCTCTCCATTGTACATATATTTATGGTAACATTAATCCACTCCCTTTTGCTGGGTATTTCAGCATCTTTCCATTGCATCACTAGACAGGCCCTTGCAGCCAACAAGAGAAACACTGTGACTGTCAATTTCCTGAATTCCCTGTCCATTTCCTCCATCCCAAACAATATCAGAAATGGCGCATTATTACAGTGAATCCCATCTAACTCCTTTATCCAGCTCAGTACCTCATCCCAGAACACCTTGATACAGGGACAGCCCCACTACATGTGCCAATATTCGGCCCTCTCCCCACATAATCGGCAACACCACGGGCTGGCCGATTGGAACATCTTTGAGAGCCTGACTGAGTCATATTGCTATCTGTGGAGAGGCTTGATGGCATGCAATTTGTACTGACTGGCAATCGAGATCTGTGAGGCCCCTTTACACATTCTCCCCCAAAGTTCAGGGTCTATGTCCACCCCAATATCCCTTTCCCACCTTTGTCTCAAGGTCTCCGTCGACCCCTTCCAAGTGTTCACCAGTGGACCGTATATTGCCGAGATCAGGCCCTTCGTTCCCCTCCTTTTGTCTAGGAGGTCCTCAAAGGGGGCGAGAGCTTTCTGAATCCTCTCTCTCCATTTCTCATCCTTAAGGGTCCCCCTTAATTGAAGGTAGTAAAAGACTGAGAAGGGACCTATACCCAGTGACTCTTCGAGGTCGGTGATAGAAACAAATGTGCCTGCTTTCCAAAGTTGGCCCACCCTCTCTAAGCCTGCCACAAACCAAGCTTGGAATCTGTCCCTTATATGACTCAGGAGGGTATGGCCAAGAGGTCACGCCTTGCATATCAGCCCGCTCCCGCCAGATCTCCCATATGGTGCTCAGGATCGGGTGGTCTCTAATCCTTCGTAGGAGCTTCTTTCTCGGTACCCACAGCCACTCTGCGACCGTGGTGGGGGATAGATTATTGTTATCCAGGTCAACCCACTGGAGTCCCTTCTGTCTTTGCAGGTGGGGTATGAGGACCCTTAGCTGTGCCGCTTTGTAATACTTTTTCAAATTCTGGAGTCCCACCCCCCTTTCTTTGGGCAGTGTGAGGGCATCATATGCTACCCTTGCTTTCTTCCCCTCCCATAGGAATTTCAACATTGCCCCCTTTACCTCACGAAAGAAGGAATCTGGGAGGGAAATCGGAAGCATTTGAAATGCATATAAGAATCTAGGGAGGCAAACCATATTAAGAGCATTTAATCACCCCATCCACGATATGGTCAGTTTCCTCCACCTGTCGAGGTCGGCCCTCAAACTGGAAACAAGTGGGGGGAAATTAGCTGCAAATAAAGCCCCCAGCTCTCTGATGAGATTGATCCCCAGATATCGCAGTGTGTCTCCTACAACCGTTAGTCCCAGGGGGACGAATCTGCTGACCCCTCCAACCTCTGATTCTTTCAATGGAAATAGGGTCGACTTGGCCATGTTAATCTTGAAGCCGGACATCTCGCCATACTTTTCTATCACCTTGATCGCCCGAGGTATGGAGGTCAGTGGGTCTCTCTTGTGCAACAGCAAGTCATCTGCATATAGGGCCACCTTATACTATAATCCACCCACCGGAGACCTTCCACTTGGGGGGTCCGCTCTGAGCCTCTGCGGCAAAGGTTCTAGGGAGAGGGCAAATAAGATCGGGGAAAGGGGGCAGCCCTGTCTCGTGCCCCTACTAAGATTGAACCACCGTGAGTAGACTTCGTTGACGGCCACTGACGCCCTGGGTGAAGTGTACAACGCCATTATCCCTCTCCTAAATTTGGATCCCATTCCTACCTTCTCTAGAACCCTCTTGAGAAAGCCCCATTCCACCCTATCGAACGCCTTCTCGGTGTCCACGGAGAGTAGAGCCGGGTCACCCCCCATCTTCCGAGACGCATGGATCAACTGTAGAGTTTTCTGCATTGTGTCCGCCCCCTGTAGCCCCATTATAAATCTGACTTGGTCTAAGTGAATCAGGTGGGGCATATACGTTTCCAGCCTCGCCGCCAACACCCTCGTATAAATCTTAGCATCAATGTTCAGGAGCGATAAAGGACGGTAGAAACTACACCTCTTGGGGTTCCTCCCTTCCTTGTGGATCACCGTAATTAATGCCTGCGAGAATGATCCAGGGGCTTCCCCCGTCGCAAGAATGTCATTGAAGAGTTCGACCACAAATGGGAGGAGTGGGGAGAGAAATGATTTAAAGAATCCAGCCGTTTACCCATCTTCCCCCGGTGTCCTCCCCAGCAGCAATCGGAACACCGCCCTCTTGATTTCCTTTGCAGTGATTGGGGCATCCACTGCATCCGCCTCTTCCGGAGCAAGTCCCGGCATCTGCATATCTGCTAATGTACGGCCCTATGTCCATGGTCTCTGCATAAACCTCTGACTTATATAGGGTCTCATAAAAAGAGGCAAATGCATCAGGGATCCCCTCCGGCCCCCTTTCTCGGGCCTCACCCTCCTCAACTATGTACTTCACCCACCTCTCAGCTCGCTGTCCATGTAATTGGGCAGCTAGCAGTGCATCCGCTTTATCCCCCTTCTCATAACATTTTGGTTTCATGAATTGTAATTTCCTGACTATTTGGCCTGCCTAAGCTCTTCCCTTTTCCATCTGGCCTCAAGTACCCTGTTCTCCCTCCCCTCAGTGGCAGCCCTTGCCTCCCTGTCTAGTTGTTCAATCTCCTACCACAACTTGTTCTCCATTAGGGCCCACTCCCTCTTCTTCCTTGCTCCCTCCCTTCCAATTTCGCTTTGCCAGCATCCCACACGTCTTCCTCAGAACCTCCCTGTTGGTATTGAGTCTAAAGTACTCCCCTATTTCCACGGACATCTCCTCTCGAAACACTGGGTCCTTCCACAATGTCTCATTGCATCTCCACTTCGACCATTTCCGCGGCAGACCCGACAAATCTAAATCCAATGTTACCATATCATGGTCTGACCATGCTAGCGGGGAGATCTCGGAGCCCAACACCGCATCCCATAGCCCTCCCGAAACATACACATAGTCTATCCTGGTAAAAGTACCGTGGGGTGTGGGTAAAAGGTATAACCTTTCACATTTGGATGGTCACTCCTCCATTCATCCTTGAGCCCATATAGCTCCAGTACCTCTCTGTCCCCCGCACCTCCCCTCCCCTGTGGTTCCTGTGCCCCCTCCCCTCCCTCCTGCCTATCCAGCTTAGTGTCTGCCCATGTATTGAAATCCCCTCCCAGGATGATATGGCCGGAGGTCTCAAGCATTATTTTAGCGATTGTTTTCTGCAGAAAACGCTGCTGGCCAGTGTTAGGACAGTACACCGTAGCGAGCGTGAAGCTCACATTCTGCACCAAACCCACAACAATCAGGGCCCTACCTTCAACATCCGCCCACACTTTGGTCACCTCCATTCTCAACCCTCTCCTGACGAGAATACCAACTCCCGCTTTCCTCAAAGGACCAGAGCCCCAATACACTTGCCCCAGCCCGCCCCCCCCTTCCCGGGAATGCTCCTTTCCCCCCCCCTAGCATATTTGGTCTCCTGAAGAAACAGCACCTCCAGGCCGGCTCTACAAAATTCTCTTGCCACCAAGGACCTCTTCGTGAGGGAGTTAATTCCCTTGACATTGAGTGTGCCCACCATAAGAAGGCCACTCCTCTCGATGCCCGAATCTATCGCCATTCTCTCTCTTCTCTTCCATGTCCCTAAGCCCTCCTACCTCCCGGGCAGCCATGTCCCATACACCAGCTCCCCACTCGCTCATGAGTTCTGCTTAGAAATGGCCCCCCTCACCTCTCCGCCTCCCTTGACCACATTCGACCACACCTGGTTAACATCACCAGGTCTAGTTCGGACCACCAACAGGGACCATTCACCCCATGGTCCCTTCACTTCACAAGCTCTTAACCACTGAGCCCCCCTGTCCCCCGCCCCATCAGATAAGGCGAGTTGCACCGGAGCACCCTTAAGTCCCCCGAACACCATAATCTAGTCCATGGGAGACTCTCAATTTAGTGTCATCCCAGACTCCCAATGGGCCCTTCCTCTAAGCATACATTTCTCAAACATCACAGCACTCTCCATTAACAGCATAACATTGCACCCAGTGTGTTTCAGGAGTCAACCACCAGCGAAGCGTTCATTCTCCTGTACTTCCTGGACCCCGGTTCTGCCCAATCTCTGGTCCACCCAAGAGCTCGGACATGCATCTGCGGATGTCCTTCTCAGACCTCAACCTCTGATTGTTTCCATCTAGTAGTAGTGAGGGAGAACGGGAAGCCCCATTGGTAGCCGAACACCTTTTTCCTGAAGCCACTTCGTCAGGGGCATGCACATCCTTCTCCTAGCCAGAGTCAGTGAGGATAGATCCTGGAAGATCGTCACTCTGGCCGAACCATAGGTGATTGGACCCTTCTGCTTCGCTTTCTCCAGGATTTTGGTTTTGTCACTATAGGTTTGGAACAGGGCTAAGACAGTCCTGGGGCCCCCAGCCAATCCCCTTGCTCTGTGTATCCTCTCAACCTTCGCCTCATTGATGGAGTCATCCTCGAATACCAACTTTGTGACTTCATGGAGCGTTCTTTTGAAGTCTAGCTGCATCTCCCGTTCTTTGTCTGGAATACCAAAAAACCTGTCACGGTTTTCCAAATCGTCCATCCTTAAACAGAATTCCTCTTCCCAACTCTCCAGGTCAATTATCCTTTGGTCCATTTGTGTCTCCAGCGTATTCAATGAGGTCTGGTTGCCTTCCACTTCCTCTAGCCTCTCCTCCATGCTGTCAATCCTCTTCGTGATCTTATCGACCCGGCCTCCAATGTCAGCACTCATGTTCCTTATTTCTTCCATCAAGGCCGCCACATCACCCTTGGTTGCGGCTGATTCCTGCACTGACGCCACCATTTTGGGCTGATCCTGGGTCACGGGCCTGAGATGTTGTGGGGTGTACCTGTAGGAGGCCAACTTTCGCTGTGCCTCCATACGCCACCAGCCAGCGCTCGGCCTCCAGCTCTTCCCAGTCTCCTTAGCTCCCGTCGATGTAAGTATTGTCACCACTATCACAGCACCTCCTCCAGGGCCGATGTTCTCCTTATCCTTGTATGCCGCGCCTATGCCACAGTGGCAGGCACACACCCCTAAATAGGGGGCCCACACCACTCTAGAACATTTTGGGACAGTGGGCTGCCCAAACAGACCCCCATCCGGCTGTGTTTCTCTTCTCCGAACCCAAGTGGTGTGTCATGACCGCAGCCTCCAAGGAGTCAGGTTTAGCCCAACTGCCTCGGAAGCTGGGTCACAACTTCATTTTCAGGCACCCATCGGCTCCCATAGGGGCCTTATGGACCTTGTCCTGGCGCCAGTGGCGCCAGGCTCATAAGGGGACCCAGTCCCGGCACAGG
The DNA here is from genome assembly GCF_040938575.1 of Ambystoma mexicanum. Lineage (NCBI taxonomy): Eukaryota > Metazoa > Chordata > Amphibia > Caudata > Ambystomatidae > Ambystoma > Ambystoma mexicanum. The sequence continues at coordinate 740,744,397 of NC_090931.1, read as the reverse complement.
ACGTGCCGGGCTCATGATGTAAGGAATGGTGCTTGGGTGGACCTACCGGCTGCAGACCATGCTGCTCACTCCCCTGCAGGATGAAATCCTCATCCATCCATGGCTGGAACTACTTTACCTTCTGGGTGTGGCCAGCACCACTCCCTGGGACTGGATACTGGAACTATTCTGGAAGCTGGGACTTCTTACCTGGGCGAGGCTGCTGTGGAAGGAGACACCTAAGCACTCCAGTAGGACTATTTAAACCACGCCCGATCAGAGCAACGTGCTTCGCGTTATTCTGCAATAGCAGCAAGACGCTCACCGTGTCAGCTCCAGAGAATCTTCAACTTCTGCATCTAGGGAAGAGAAATCCGTAATCTTACCTTCTGAAATACCCTCTTCGTCTTCTGCAGCATCTGAGAAGGGAAAAGAACACCAGGTTTGCACGAGATAATAACCAGCGCAGCACTTACCCAATCCATCGGTGCATCTCAAGCCACGGGCTGCAGCTTTCCATTTTTCGGCACCCTGTGGAAGCAAGGACATTGGTTAGTAATCATCGTGAAACTTTCCCTACCTGCGCTGCATTCTTCTCGCCGACGCTGCTACTCGCATCTGCAAAACAAAAGGACATCATTAAGAAATACAAAACTCCATCCATACGCACGTGTTTTGGGCAGCTCTCATCTTTCTCACTCCTCGGCGTATTCCTCGACATCTATTTTTCTACCCAGCTGCTTCTGCAACCTGAAAAAGGAAAAGAGACATTAAGAAGTGCTTTAAACTTCAAATTGACATTTTCTACTTACTTGCCTGCAATACCTTCGCCTTTCCATCGCTCTCCATTCAAGCAACCGCCGTTCGTGCTGCTAACGACGGCCTAGCTCCAAATCTTCATCCTCTGCAACCAAGAGGCTGGACAATTAACCAGTGAAGTAACTGGCTTCGGCGCCCCTGCACAGACGCAGGATGGAGAGCTCCGCTTTCACCTATATAAGGTGAGCACATTTAGCCTACGAACTACGTGGGGAGTACCAGGAAGGGGAGTCAGCTTGCCCAGTCAGGCATATATCCTATTAACCCCTTGCTCTCCCAATTGCAGACACCTCACCCTTCAGATCAAGATCTCAGTGAGGAGAGGGCCTTTCCAGGGTGGCATTCGAGGCCTGCGCGTGACCCTAGAAGACTCCGAGAACCCCCAGCCCAGACCTGCGCCTCCGAGGGATTCAGGTGAGCGTTACATGGTGTTAGGGCACTGCCTCTTTGTGAAGCCCTTCTCGGTAGTGGAGGTCTCTCTAAGGCCTGCGCTTCACTTACCCACTCTAGGCTGCTGGTCCGGCTGGTTGGGTGCCCCTGTTTCGGGACCCAGGAGGAGGGCACACCCCCCAGGATTGGGGGCCCACCCCTCCTGGAACCCACTGGTCTCCTCTGTGATCTGGGTCTCCTATTTAGGACCACCAGCAGGCCATACGATCAGGGCCACAACACCGGAGGCACAGGATGTAGCTGCTGAGTGGTATCTGCCCCCACGGGTTCCCATTGATCTGTGTAACACTTTCAATCCCTTCACAATGTTGGGTTTTACCCACTGAGGACCCTGTTCTAGATCTCAGCAAGGGCCCATGCGCTGTGATTCTCCTTCAAAACGGACCTGCTCCTCCTCCTTCTCGAAGGCGGAAAATGGCGGTACCATACTGTCTCTGCTCACCCCCTTGGCACCTTGAGCCGCCATTGTGCTCCACATGTGTGTGGGGTGGGGGGGAGGGGCGCACCCGCTATCTCAAAGAGGGTCCGAATCCACACAAGTTGTTCTGCCCACCTAAAGCAGTCCCACTTGCCCCCTTTGGCGTGGGCCCACTATTAGCCTTTGCCCGGGGGCCTCTGTGTCCCTGCCCAAATACCACAGTGGCCGCACCGCTCATCACCTTGGGCTGACTCTGTTGGCGTGCAGGAATCTCCTCCTGAACTCTGATTCAATGGTCCCACGTTTGTATTGGGAGTCTAAGTCACAGTCTCTCGTGTGGTTCCTAGGTCGCGCTGGAGGATCTGCGCACGTCCTCCTGTGTGATATGCGCCCCGTGTTGGCCCGCTGATGTGGGTCCTCATGTGTTTTCGGCTTGTTAAGTGCCGGGCCTTGCCTTCAGTCCTCCCAGCGCTGCACAGCCATGGGTGGTGAGGCGGGGCGTTGGGGGAGTGGGAGTCGAGCGCCACCAATCCGGACCTCTGGGCCCCATGTCCGCTCACCTTAGACACAGCTGGGGGAGGGGGAGTGCCCCAGTAATGCTGGCCCTCGCGTGGTAGAGGCCGTCTTCAACGGACCGCTGGTCTATTCCGTTTTCTCCGCCAGCGGGAGCACTCCTGCTCCGGGGTCTGGCGAGGTTCCAACCAGCACCCACGTCGTAGAGGGAGTGGGGGGGGCTCAGACACCCAGGCCTCCTCTCGGGCCCCCACATGCCCTGCTGTGCTTGTCTCTTCCCTCCGCGTAGCACTGCTGTGGCAGGGGATTTTACACTTTCGGTTTCACTGCCATGGACTGCAGCTGTTTCTCAGCGGTTCCTGGCTCAATTTTCTCTGGTCTTCAAGCATCGGATACTGGCACAGTTCCCCCACCTCTGTGTCCTCTCTTTATTGGGTTGGGGGGCCAAAAGTGGGGGCTCAGACCAATTGTGGGGACCAAGGGCCGAGAGGATCATGCAGAGGAAGCCTGCATCTCTGTGCCCCCAGGTGGCCACCCCAAGCATCTTTTTCATAGGGTCTTGTCCTACCACCTGGGATCGATCTCCCTTCCTGTGTCTGACTGGGTCACAGTCTCTCCCATGGTCTGTTCCTCCTAAGGGTTACTCCATTTCATAGTTCTCTCATTCTGTTCCCCAGTGTCTGAGATATAACCCTCAGAAATTTTATGGATAACTGGCGTGTTACTTTCTATTCAGTTAAAGCGATTTAAGCCTGGGGAATTTTGCATTTGTAGGTCCTGCTTGCTTCTCTTTTTGCTTAGGAATTTCGAGATGGCGTTTCCAGTGTGGTTTTGGGGCCATGTAAGTATTTCTTTTCTGCAATCACTGCTGCTTAAAGGGGTTAGGTGCCTTTACCTACTGTGCTGTACTGACTGAGGGATAGATACTATTAGGGAGTGAGGTACCATTATGGTTTTTTCTTCACCTCTGGATTCGGATGGTCGTACCTTGCCCTTTGTTCCCCAGATCCAGAAGCAGATATTTCACTGAAGGCAATGGAGTGGATCATCAATGGATATTACATTTGTGGGCAGGGTGTGACCCCCCCGACCTGACTGTATCTTGTGAGTTCCTGTGTGGGTATTCCCGAACTCAAGACACAACAATGTAGCAAGCAATGGGGGAAAGGGTATACTTTCCCTGGTAGGACAAGTATCCATAACGGCGTGAGTGCACAATATCAAACATTGGAGGATGAAACCAAAGTACAGGGACAGGAGGAGGGGATCTGGTAAAATCGCCATTTGCCTTATCCAGGTTGTAAATTGCGTAGTAGGCAGTTAATCCGGGTCCCCTGTGCTCAGAAGTTAGGGCCACTAATGTGACTTTGTCACAGCGATCAAGCATTCTCAGCCCCCAAAGAGTAGGGTAGCGTTTGTGTTTCCATGAAATAAATAGGGATCTTTTTCGGACAAAGTCTTTGGGCATTGCAAGCAATGTACACAGAATGATCCACTGTAGCTGCCTCTTGCAAATACATATGAATTGATATAGTATATAAAGAGTGGGCTATCTTGTATTGGGTAGTGTTTAAAAGGAACACATTTCTAAAAGATAAATCTAATTAAGGAACAGTGCAATTTGAAAGAATGAAAACAATAAAGAGGTCGAAACTCTGAAAAATATCTTTCCCAAACTTAAACTAGAAAGCAGTGCAAGTCAGCAGGATGTAAACATGATAATTAGCAATACACTCTGGTCAGCCTCTGCACGTAATGCAACGTTAGCCAAAAATAATTTTCCAGTTTTTCAATAAATAATTGGGAACTTACTTTTTCCCTTATTTGCACCCAGTGAGTCACACTAGTGGAAACTACGAAGCTTACGGATCCCATGTGAGATCTGGAAACTTACTTTCCGCGCTCGTCTTCGCTGAATGTCTTCCACAGTTCTTTACTTGTCAGAGTAATGTCCTCCATGCAGGCCTTCGGATTGTCTGCTAAAACGCGACCTCTGTATTCTTGCATGAAAATATCACTTGCTGACATGGGCTTCCTTACTGCTCGATTACTAATTAAGTCATAGGGTGTGATCTGTGCAGATTTTTTGTTGATTACATTTGATAATTTTTGGCTCATGCTTTTGCTGTCTTTCTCCACTAAGCTCTGCATCTCTCCAGTCGTGTTACTTGCTTGAAGATTTACTGTGTTCTCTACCCCAGGTATCAGAAGCTTGACAGGTTCCAGGTTGTCTCCGCTGGAATTTTTTAGTGCGCTTCCCATGCTCCAGCTATCCGCACAGATTTCAGAGGTGTGCTTGGGGACCGCTTGAGCTTCGTCAGTTCTTTGCAACAAATTAATTTGAGCATCTCCTTGGGGACACTGATTGGTAAACTGAGACTGAGATTCCATGACAGCAAGTTCATCAATAGCAAAACTAACACCATGTCGACTTTGGTTGTCACTGCATGATGAAGTATCAGCAACCGAACTCTCCAGAAACACATCACTCTCTGCTGCATTAATGTCAGGGGTGTCTTTCTTGTTAAGGGGGCCACGAGGATTATCACAGAACAATATTTGATGTTTAAAGCAGGCCTCAGTGTTTTTTCCTGCTTGACTATTTTGCACGTCGTTACTGAATGAAAAGGATGAAGTATGAGTCTTGGGACTGTCCTTTCCAGATGGTTCAATTTCATTGACAAGAACATCTGTTTGTTCTGCTATATTAACTAACGTGTCAGTGCAGGTCACATCTGCTTTATCACTTCCATTGGAAACTGTAGCAGGGAGTGGCCCATAGAGTGATGTCAAGACAGTTTCCATAGCAATCAATACGGATTCCTGAAAAGTAAAGATATAAATATTAGGAAACATAAATCTAAATGAAAAAACGTAGTGTGTTTAATTGAATTCCCCAAGACCACAACTCCAAGCAAATGGTAACATAATGTTGCAAAGCAAAGATTACCCTAATCAATGTCTTGTACAATGTTTATCAGGAAATATTTTAAAGTTAAATAACGTTGCAGAAAAATTACTTTATGGAAATAAAAAAATAGAATATCACATCTGAGAACAATTCTCTCAAGGTCCATCAGTTGTACTTGAGATTTTCAAAAACGAACAGACAAAGCTTAACCAACATTGCAAGTTAAACTAGCCTTTGTGTGTCATGGCGTTTACGGGTAGTATAAGGAGAAAGTGCAAGGATTGTTTGGGCATGTACAAGGGCATACACCTCCCCCTCCCCCGCAATCCAGCAGTGCAGCAGGCCCATATACAAACTTAGTAAGTAGCAATCTTGGGCAAACCTCATATGTCAGAACCAAGTCAGGAAACAAGGACAAAATCTTCTACAGCAGCAATCAAGGAGCAAACTATGAATACAAACTTCATAAGACAGCACTCAAGTATCAAATTCATATGTAGACTTACAAGCCAGGTCAGTAGGTGTGGTAGCAATCATAAAACAGCAATCAAGTAACAAACGTTATAAACAACAACACAGGGGTAACTCTTTATGCCGACATCACAAAGCAATAATTAAGGATCAAAGTTAATTTGTACACTTAACAGGGCAGCAAATAAGGAACAGACTTCAGATGCAATCGCAGAGATCAACATAAAGCTGAGGTTTAGTTGGGCATAGTACTTGGTAGGAAATTAGTATGCATCAGTTAAAAAGAGGTAGGGTGTTGGTGGATTTCTCTCAACTTAGTTTGCAAGGTGAGGCTATCACGCTACATATTAGGACTAGTTCTGTGGTATTTCTGCTTTATTAAATTTTCTCTACGATTGCCGCTTTATGAATTAATTGATACATAGTGTAGTTTGCTGCTTCTGTGCTGCCTTTGAAGTTGCCAAATGAAGTATGCTCCCAGATTGCTTATTTCTAATTGCCACTTTGTGAGATCTGGTCATCTTTGGTGCCTATAACGTTGCATAGAAAGTTTGCTCCTTCACTGCTGGCTGTTCGATGAAGTATGCTCCTTGATATCTGCCTTATTAAGTTCCCCTTTGACTTATATATGCTTAGTTGCTGTTTGGTGGCTTTGAAGATGTGTTCCTTAGCTGCTGAAGGCCCCTTATTACTGCCTTACGATTTCTCCCTTAAAAAAATCTGATTTAATGTTGTCTTGCAAAGTTTTGTTGAGAGACAAAAGCAACTGCCTATGCCAGCAATTAAAAAAAACCTTGGTTGAAACAAATCACTTGTGTATAATTTCTTTTTAGATTATTTCATGTCAATTTTAATATCAATTAATCATGATACTAACGAGTACATAACCAGTAATGAGATACAATAACAGTAACATGACCAATCAACAAATTGTGATGAGGTAAAACAAATAAATGGAAAACAGGTCAATAAAAAATTAATGACAGGACGTCAACTATTTTACAAATAGCGATACACCATGCTGAAAAGTTTTATTGCCAGAATGTCACTTTTGCAATGTCTGCTCTTCACAGTACCCATATTGATTTTTCTCATGATGACTGATTTATAGGTCTGTCCATCCACTGTTGACTCTTTAAGCACCCCGCAATCCCCCCAACTGCTGCCTCTCCTGTTAGATTTTCTTGCCAGTTTGTTTCCCATTTCTGATCACTGGCTGTTTTAGTACTCATCCGCTCCAACTGGATCTGTCGCCTCAAAGGCAGACTCAGGTCTGCAATCTACGTCAGGCCAAAGCCCCTCTGGGATTGCGAGGACAAACAAAAACTAAGGGATGACTTTTCCTTTTACTCAACAGAGGCCACCACATCACAACCACTCCACCTCTGGAACTCTGCATAAGGAAACCATAGATTTCAACCTTCTCTCTAACCCACTGGGAAAGAGCCTTCCTGTACCGCTACTCAACAACAAGCCAATCTATGCAGAGGCCACATACTCAACAACAGGCCAACAAACCTTGACAATTGCGCGTATGGAATTCTTCATAAGTAAATCCCAGAAAACACAGAAGGATCCATCTGGCCACCTGCAGGCGCAACACCTATCGCAAAGATGGGGAACTACAAAGACAGCAGACTTCAAGCAGCTAATAAGTTCGCGAAAATACCACCACACAAAATCACCAGTATCAAATAAATTTATCAAACAAATCGACAAACGGTCCTGGGTCAGACCAGCGCACCTCCCATCCAGCTACCAGAACCAATAAGAAAAGAAAAGCTCTTCTTGTCAAGCCGGTCAGATAGCACAGCGAGAGCGCTCGCTTTGACATCGTGCAGAGCCTGCTGACGCAGGTTCGAATTCAGGCAGGGCCAAACTCAGCCTTTCATCCTTCTGAGATCGATAAATGAGCACCACACACTGTGGGTAATAAGCAGCGCTTAGATGCATGAGGGTTCGTAGCGCTATAGAAATGCAAAAATTATCATTAGTAGTATTATGAATACACCTTCAAAGGCACAACAAACCTGGAATGTCATCACAAACCTGAACTATATAAAAAAACAGATCCTAGCAAACCAACACCCTGAACCCCAGGATACAACAAGAGATTGTTCTTAATCTATAAATTGTCTTCTCACCAATCACGCATTGCATAAGAATTACCACCAAGTCCCCATCCATCTTAAACGGCTTAGTTTATAACCCCAAAAGGAATTTACTAAATCTGAGGAAGGATGAAATCAACAATCCTTAAAATGTATACCAGGATTAGAACACGTCAACAAATACTAGGGCAATACTTAATTCACCCAATGAATACACACAACAGGGTGCCTGCCTAACAACCACTTTTGTGCCGAAATCCCAAGCAATCCCTTAAAGCAGATTGAATTTAATCACTGACCTGGTTTCTTACTTATCAATGTTCAATCCATATCAAAACACAGCAGTGCAACTGTGACCGGCTCCTGGTGGGAAACTCTTTATCACTGACACCTTGCTAACATATGATTACACCATATTTCTGTATTAGGCCCTTTCACCATTATTCAAGAATGCCTTAACCAAGTGGACTTAAAATGGTGTCGGAAGTGCCGGCATAGCAGAGGCGTAAATGAAAGAATTTGGTTCTGTAATTTTCCTCATGCACAAATATAACAGAGATGATTTCCAATCTGGACTGCGACACTCTCCTGGAGTAGCACAAGGCCACTCACATTGTTATGCAAACTTTCCTTTTATCGTTATGCAAACTTTCCTTTTTTATCTACCACCCGCAAGCCTAAAATTCTTAGTTCAGTAGGTGCTCTACAGCGGAAGCAGCATGTGAAGGGACCAACCATACAGACAAAGACACCTTTGACAGAATTTTCTGCAATGAGAAGCCCACGATAGCGACAACTTATTCCAACTACCGTCGGGCGATCACCACGCAATACCTTTTCCAATAGTCATGCTCAGCGAGACGTAGTTAAGTACATTGGAGCAAATGGCAGGGACCAAACTTAGGAAGCAATGGGACAGCCCTGGGTGGAACTTCACCAGGAAGATGGATGCAGTCCCAGGATTTGGAATGTTTTTTTTTTATTATCTTCTTCAAAAGTTTGTCCTGACCCTTTGTATTTGACTGAGTAATAGGACTATTCATACAATCAAAATGCCTTCCAGTTTCTGCAACTGAACCATGGAAAGTCTCTAAAAAAAAGTGGCTTAACGTCTGACTGGCTTTTACTCTTACCTGCCTGTTTGAAAGTGATGTTCACGTGATGAGAGCTGATCATTCTTTCAGTTCTGCCAAACCACATTAGAGTCTTCCTGCTTCTGCCCCTTTTGTGATTAATATTTTGTGTCTATGGAAAAGCTATGAAATTAAAATAAATTACTCTGATTCTAAAAAAAAGAAAACATTTAGGTGAGTTGAGGCCCCTCCAAGACCTAACAGAGCAAAGAAATGCATTAAGTTGGAGGACCTCCTCCCAACCCTAAAGGCCACCAAGCCATCAACAACCACATCACGCAGGGCCTGGATGACGGACTCTGCACCCTTTATGAATGGATAACACGCACCCTAGATGTGTTGGCTCACAAGAAGCCTGTCGAACACACGCATAAAAAGCACACAACCGTTCACAACAAAGAACAGAAGGGTGGAACTAATGGAAAAATAATTGAGGCATTTACAAATATGCCTACAATCAACAGCATCGGATCTTGAAGGCAGACACTTTGAAAGTCAAGAGAGTTCATTAAACAGATCCCACAGTTCGACAGAAGTATGCACACAAAGACACACCATGATGCCGCGCACGGTGGCACACAGCCCCTGTGGCCAAACCCAACCCCACACTAAAGCACAGGCAGGGAGGGGCCTTTGTCATACTCCTTACTGGTTTTCCAAGCAACTGGCAGGATGTCGCAACATCCTCCACTTGTCCTTGCATTTCCCAGCTGCTGAGTTCCACGACTCCTAACTCGTGTAAGTTACTGGGTTCATGATCTGGAGCCTGAGCTGTCCAGCCGTTTCCTGTCCTATGCAATCTCTAACCACGCAGATTGAGTGAACACTGACTGGGGAGGTGAGTAAACTCTGAGCAACTCAGGAAAAGCTTCCAGATCTTGTAGGTGATATAGGTTGCAACAAAACCTTTAAGCAGGTAAAAAAACGGGGCCTGAAACGTGTCATTGGTACGTCTTTGTTGGGGCCTTCTTTTGGCTCTAATCTGCCTACGCATTAATGAACTGCTAGAAGCTAACCACATTATCGACTTCACTCAGGTCAGGATATGAAACTGATGAAGGAGAGGAGAACTCTGCTGCATCCCTGATATACTACCTTCAGAAAACTCATGCCTCTGGTTTGGAAACCAGAATTCTTTGGTAGGCCGGCTACAGTGGATTTGGTAACAAATGAGGTGGTCGAGCTTCATCACACAGACGACTCTGTATATTACAGGTTGAATTGGAAGCCAGGGATATAGGTAGGCTGTCGCACATCTAAGTTATTACATGACTGGCAGAAAATTCAGATTCATTACAGACAACTCTCCTTTAACTTGGATGCGTCTCCGAATAGATACTAATGAGTAGTAAGTAAGTAATGTGATGGTTCTTGGACTTTTAACTTTTTTATTTTTCCGTTGAACTTCGAAAAGGTCAAGAACAAGGAAATGCCAATTCCATAAGCCGGATTCATATGCAAAAAAAGGGGAAAGCCAGGAACATAAGGAGGAGAAGGGTATGTAAAGAAACGAGGGAATTTGTCTTTTTTGAGCCTCTCCCTCCCCCCATGAGGCTCCGCAACGCCCTCCGTGGGGGTCGAGGCAAGTGAGAAACTCCCTGGAACAAAAAACATGATGGTATAAATGGGACTGTCAAACCTATCAAATAATGTTAAGTACCAAGACTGGGCAGCAGAAGCAGCTAACAGATGGTATTATCCGGAAGAAAGAGAAACTGTCTCTTTAAACGAAATTAACCATTTCACTGTGACGAGTGGATTAAAAGACGAGCACTCGTCTGGAAAAGAGAGAGAGAAGAGGGTCGAGAGGAGCGAGAGGAATGTCTGCCGAAGCAGGGGAGTTCCCCTGAGAACATGAGGCTGGGAGGAGGCAGAGGCGCAGCAGGATGAGGAATCTGCAAAATCTGAAGTAGCCGACAGCCTGAAAGAAGCCGGCCAAGTGGAGATTGAGAGTTTGTGGTGGCGCAACCCTGAGAGTCGTGATGGGCAGCGTGCCCTCATAACAGTGCTGATACCGCCGTAGGGAAGCAGTAATAAGTGCCGCGGCTCCCCTTTGAAATACGGAGAAAACGTGACGAGGAGCAAAGACTGCCTAACGGGGACATTGAGGAGAATGGCTTGATAGTGTGCTGGGGGAACTCATGAGAACCCAATGAGAACCCCAGAGATGGTCCCTGATAATAAGGAGGGGAACGGGGGCATGGGGTGCATGGGAGGCATGGGAAGCCAACCAACTATTATTGTATGAACCAGAAAATATGTCTCAGTATGAATAAGAAAAAAGTGAAAGTAAACTCGATAAATTTGAACTGTCATAACGTGAGCAAGGAAGAAGAATGGAAGTGGAATATCCTTGCCGAATCTGAACTGTGATAATGTGAGAAAGAGAATAATAATGTTCCCTAGAAGGGAGGTGAATGAAAGTGAAATATCAATCAAGAATGATATCAATCAAGAACATGAGAGATTGTACGCTCGGGGGGGGGGGGCAATGGGTGAAACAGTAGATATGGACAATGTGATGTGTACCTAAATATTATTATATGTACTGAAAGTTGGTTTGTGTTGTTGTTGAAATAAAATCAATAAAAATTGTTTTAAAAAAAAGAATGATATCAATGAAAGCGAGGCAACATTCAAAGCAACATTAACGAATCTGAATGCTGCAATGAGAGAAAGTGAAAGATAGAGATAACCAAAAGAGTGAATAATAAAGCGTATATATCTCCACCCTCTGAAGAGGGGAAAATCAAATCTTTGTTGAAAGCAGAAGAGTGGGAGATAAGAACGAAAGAGTATGAGGAACTGAAGGCCCAGGTAGCCTTTATGATAAATCAATCTGAGTCAAGGAAAGACATTCCTAAAGTGGAAAGTAAATCTACCAACTTGAGGAAAGAGTTACAGGAACTGATAAAAAGAGACTATTGAAAAATTGTATATTAAGAAGAGGTTCTTTGCAAATAAGGAGAAAAGTGCGGAAAGCACCCAGCAGGAGAACGGTGCTTATTTTGTTTCTATAAGTGATAGGATAAGATAGTATTATTTTGTTTTGGGGCGGTGGACAACTTCTTTTTGGACGTTCAGAGATGACTGACGAGCACCTTAGTTAGTAAAGTGGATATGGAACAACTCATAGCGATAGTGAAAGATGGGCCTTATTCTTAATTCTTAAGACAAGGTAAAATGTCCTCAAATAGTCTGCCACCTTCTTCTGACCCTCCACACTGTTCACTAGGCCACAAGAAGAAAAATGCTGAGAACAGGGTCCCTTCCCCTGAGGACGGGACAAACTCACAAACATCAAACACGCCAGAACTCCAAAGTACAGCTGGACCACTGACAAGACATTGTCGGAGTTCAAGGATGACATGCCATAATCTGATAGTTAAGCAGCAAGACACAATGGCAACCAGGGGGCATGGCAAGAAGCCACAGGCATGGACTCAATTAATCCAAATCCCCTCCTCTGTAATATTTCCACCTAACTCTACACACATGGGAAAACAAACACACGCATGTGCATGCAAAAACACACATATGCACACACTGTGGTAAGTCTGAAATAGGAGACGGAAACAAAGACATGTTCAGAAAAATCTTTATTTTTAACTGAAAGAAAACCTCCTCTAATACCCCAACGCTATGATGAATTCCCTTATCTAGAGTATAATAAAAAGGTGCTCGTCAGGATGCCCAACAAATAAAGTTTGGTCCTCCATCAAACCCATGCTAACCCAATCTCTGCCCTACTAATAAAAAGAAAGAAAGGCATTAAGTTTTGAGTTGGACTAGGATTACTCTGCCCCTTTTGTATTTAATTCAAACAAAGATAAGCTGTTCCTCAGCAACCTGCTCCAGTTCTTGGTTTGCCCCACTCTTTAGGGATGTCTTAAACACAATTTTATTTCTATCTGTCAATGTCCAAAAAAGTAGTTGTTCTCTCAATATTAATCGAACAACTCAATTTCCAGCCTCAGGTAGGCTAAGGGCTTGTTGGCCCAGCTTTGGTTCTCACTCTGGCTCTCACTCTGGTTCCTCTCACCCCATTGAGGGGTCTTTTGATGATCGGCCTGTCATGGGCTGTGGCGTGGTGGAGTAAGAGTCGTACTAAGGGGTTTCTTGTTTCAACAAGATTTATTTTAAAATTCAAGAAAAGGTCCTACCCCCCCACCCTCGATCTATAAAGGGTTATGCCTACCTAAACAAATATCTACTTGAGTGCTCATCAGAAGGATGCTTGCTCAAATGAAAAGGTCTGTACTCTCTCCAAAAACCTACTCTTACCATACCTATCACTAGTCTACAAAAGGGTTCAGCATCGAAATTCTCCTCGTGAACTGGCTCAGTCTTTATCTCTTTACCATCAATCCTTTGCTCTAGTTTCTGATTCAACAAAGAGAGTATGGTCAGGAGAATGGCTCCCTCCTCCAAACCCACCTCGCAGAGCATTGAGGGCTGCTGTGGGATATTCTTTGACAATAGTCCTTTACAGTTCTAGCAATTCTTCACTGTCTTATGACGTTATGAAGATTATCTCCAGATAGCGCTTGTTGTCTAGGATCCTCTTTCCTCTTACTTGGATTATCACTGTGATGAGGGATATTCCTCCCAACGCACTCTTGTCTTTTAGACCTTTGGATATCACTACTGTGATGAAGAAGATCACTCCTGAGATTCTCTTGACTCTTGGTTCTCTGGGCATCACTACTGTGGCAAGGGCGAACACTCCTGAGGATTTCTTAACGCTTGGTTCTCTGGGTATCACTACTGAAATGAGAGAGCTTACTCCTAAGGCTTTCTTGACTCTTGGTTCCAGGGTATCACTACGTGACGAGAGAGATTACTCCCAAGGCTTTCTTGACTCTGGGTTCTCAGGGCAACACTACTGTGTCAAGGGAGATTACTCCCGATGTAACTTCAACGCTGTCTGTGTCTCTCCGGTAATTATTGTGACAAAAAAAGATTACTACCAATGCAACTTCCATGCTCTGTACCTCTTTGGTAATTACTGTGAAGAGGGAGATTAATCCCGATGCAACTTCCACTCTCTGATCTCACCGGATCGTACCCGGGTTTCCTGCAGTTCCCGTTATGTTGTTTGTGTTGGCAACGCATGTCCTATTACTCCCGGGCTTGCGGGCGGTTTGCTGTTCGCTCGTCGCTTCCTTCTGGTTCGCCTGCATGGCTCAGCGGAGGCCTGGGGCTGGCAGTCACAGCATCATCATTGGGCCGAGCAGTCCATCTCCCAGAGGTCATGCCACCATCTTGACTTCCCCAGCACTGGAGTGAGTCAGCTCCATGCGGCTCCCAGGATTCTTCTGTGGCTTCCACTCTTCTGCGTCCTCTCTTCCGAGGACCAGCTTCTCTGCATAGCTGACAGGTTCTTGGGTTCAAACTTCCCAGGTTTTGCTGGTTTCTTGCTGACTTCTCTCCTCTTCCTTCAGTTCATTCTCAGCTTTTATCTCTCCTAGCTGGGTCCACACACCCCAGTGCAGTGTCATAGTCTTTTGGTTGTTTCCATGATGTAGTTTTCATGCCTCCACATGGTCACCTCTTCCCAGTACTCTTAGAAAAAGGTGTGCCATCATTCTTGCTCTTCCTTGACTCAGTGGTGTGAAGTCCCAAGGAAGGAAGGGAGGGAATGCTACAGTAATACACAGTAGTACTTTCAGTTGCGCACTCTGCAGAATTTAGAGTTTCTGGGTGCAAGGGCAAGATGGTTAGGGATCCTCATGAGGGGGGTCTCCCCCTAAAGGGTTTGAAATTGCCAGGAGCTGGTAGATATTTAGCTCCTGGATAAAGCCAAGGGAAGCCTGTTAGCAGGATACCAACATCGACCAGGAGCTACGTTTGACTCCTGTGGCAAGTGGTGCCATACAAACCTAGGTATTTGATATTAACAGTGCATCTTTGGGAATGTACATGAAGAACACTAAAGAAGACACCTAAGAGACATTTAGAGCATATTGGATAACATAAAATGGACAAAAAGGTTAATTTTTACATTTGCACAAAGTTAGATTTTCTGCACACTATGTATTAGCTCCTGGTTGCCCAAATGAAGCTCCTGCCTGACTTGCTATGCCTGATACCCAGGAGCTGCTTTTTGTTCCTGGTCAACAAATTCCAATTTTGATCCCTGCCCTGTGAGGTCCCCCTTTCCACCAACCCGAGGGGGACTATTGGGTAGCTGTCTCATCTCCCTAGTCTAACTGGAAAGGGCTCCCCGATGGGGAGAAATGACAAGATCCCATGAAGTCACATACCCTTCACCTAATGGGGTTGGCTCCACATCTTCACCTAGAGGAAATCTGGAGAAAAATAATCTACATTCCCCTGTACCTTTCCCTTCTTATGTTTAACTGAAAAGCAAAGAAATTAGAGATCTAAAAACCAACGCATTATGCAGGGATTAGTATCTTTCCGCAAGCATAGTCAGGTTAGAGGAAAATGGTTGTTAGGCAGAATCCTGTGCAGTGCCCTTAGGGACCACTACACACAATTAAGACTACAAGTGGTAATACAAGTTCACCTTTGGTACAAGCCTTATGTTATAGTGGTAGCAGTAGCGGAGCAGCCAGGCTTTTCTCAAGAGTATATGAGCAGTAGCAGAGATTACACAAAGGACCACAATTACTGTGACTCAAGCAAACACTGACTGAAGGTTTCAGGTAAAAAATTATAAGTACATGTATTTTTAAACCATCTGTTATAAAACACTTCACTTCTATAGATTTAAAACCACAAGTAAAATACACTACACACAACCAATTCCACTTGTGCCAGTAAATTCAAGCTAAGTACATTAGGATTTGACAGACCGGTGTTGCGATACTAACGCATACCCGTGGATAGAAATGCTCACAAAGTTAAAACACACTTTGTTCTTAAGAAGTTAAAAACAAGGGGAAAAGTGAATAAAAATCAAAGGCAATACATTTTCAAGGCAAGGAGACTCGAGGACACGTTCAAAGATACAGATTAACGTCAATAGGCCTGGGCCAGTGTCAATGTAGCAGATGCTCAGTTGTCGAGGATCACACGTTGAACAGTTTGAGATTCGAGATGCCAAGAGTACATAAAGATTGTCAAATAGAAGGAAAAGTTATAAGAAGGAGGGAAGAAAGAACAAATCTTCATAGAGGAAAAGGGTTCACCCCGATTCCGGCTGGTAACACGGAGAGAAAGACCAACAAGCCGATTCATGGAATTATTAGCGCGGCGCAAGTGGCCAAAAACGTGCGAATCGCAGTGGAATAGCGAAAATCGCAGTGCAAGTGCGAAAATCGCACGAAAAGCAGCGCACATCGATTCATGGAAGGCCGTGCGCGAGAAGACCATCGGATGTGCGATAAGAAAGTGCGCGGCGCACGTTGGCGCACAGGCCATCTAACGGCGTGCGCCAGGTTACAGCGAAAATCGCACAGGCCACAGAGAAAATCGCACATAGCGTGGCGCACGCAACAAAAGTAGGCGTATCACGGGGCGTAACACTCGGAATGGGGAACAACTTGCCAAAATGTGGGCGTCACGGGGGAAGCACAGGGTACAAGTGCGCGGAACGCCCACACGCTCGCCTACAACACGTATTCATGGAATAGAATAGGGCAAAAAAGCGCACGCTCAAACCAGCACACAGGCACAAACACGACCGCCACAAGAAAGCAGTCGGTAGCGTCTCTGCGCCTGGAAGAAATGTGCGCCAAAAGGTGCGCCAACAAATAGCACCTATATACAGCCATGATGAATGGCCAATACTGTGGCCCTCCAGGACAAATGACGTGCAAAGGGGTACCCACAAACACAGACACGCGCTGACAGAAAAAAAACGTGTGCGTGTATACCGGGGTGCGCGGGAAGTCTCACACGCGAATTGGCCGGGTGGATTACAGGGGTGCGGGCGCGGGAAGTACCACACGCGATTTGTCAGGGTACGTGGATTTCAGGGGTGCGCGGGAAGTTCCACACGCGATATGGCCGGGTACGTTGATTTCAGGGGTGCGCGGGAAGTTCCACACGCGATTAGGCAAGGTACGTGGATTTCAGGGGTGCGCGGGAAGTTCCACACGCGATATGGCCGGGTACGTGGATTTCAGGGGTGCGCGGGAAGTTCCACACGCGATTAGGCAGGGTACGTGGATTTCAGGGGTGCGCGGGAAGTTCCACACGCGATTTGGCCGGGTACGTGGATTTCAGGGGTGCGCGGGAAGTTCCACACGCGATTAGTCAGGGTACGTGGATTGCAGGGGTGCGCGGGAAGTTCCACACGCGATTAGTCAGGGTACGTGGATTGCAGGGGTGCGCGGGAAGTTCCACACGCGATTTGGCCGGGTACGTGGATTTCAGGGGTGCGCGGGAAGTTCCACACGCGATTAGTCAGGGTACGTGGATTGCAGGGGTGCGCGGGAAGTTCCACACGCGATTTGGCCGTGTACGTGGATTGCAGGGGTGCGGGTGAAGTTCCACACGCGATTAGTCAGGGTACGTGGATTGCAGGGGTGCGCGGGAAGTTCCACACGCGATTTGGCCGGGTACGTGGATTGCAGGGGTGCGCGTGAAGTTCCACACGCGATTAGTCAGGGTACGTGGATTGCAGGGGTGCGCGGGAAGTTCCACACGCGATTTGGCCGGGTACGTGGATTGCAGGGGTGCGCGGGAAGTTCCACACGCGATTTGGCTGTGTGCTCCCAGGCATTACCTGTACACCCTCCACGGCCCCTGCAGGCAGCACACACCACAGGGGACTACCCTGCACACCTGCTCATGTCTCCCACCACCCCCACCCCCCAGCAGTGCAGGGGCACCCTCCACCAGGCCCCCACCCATGTCTCCCACCACCCCCACCCCCCAGCACTGTGGGGCACCCTCCACCATGCCCCCACCCATGACTCCCACCACCCCCACCCACCAGCCACCAGGGGCACCCTCCACCAGGCCCCCACCCATGTCACCCACCACCCCCACCCCCCAGCACTGTGGGGCACCCTCCACCAGGCCCGCACCCATGTCACCCACCACCCCCACCCCCCAGCAGTGCAGGGGCAGCCTCCACCAGGCCCCCACCCATGTCTCCCACCGCCCCCACCCCCCAGCCACCAGGGGCAGCCTCCACCAGGCCCCAACCCATGTCTCCCACCACCCCCACCCCCCAGCCACCAGGGGAATCCTCCACCAGGCACCCACACATGTCTCCCACCACCCCCACCCCCAGCAGTGCAGGGGCACCCTCCACCAGGCCCCCACCCATGTCTCCCACCACCCCCACCCCCCAGCACTGTGGGGCACCTGCCAGCAGGCCCCCACCCATGTCCAACCCATGTCTTCCACCACCCCCACCCCCCAGCAGTGCAGGGGCACCCTCCACCAGGCCCCCACCCATGTCTCCCACCACCCCCACGCCCCAGCACTGTGGGGCACCCTCCACCAGGCCCCCACCCATGACTCCCACCACCCCCACCCACCAGGGGCACCCTCCACCAGGCCCCCACACATGTCTCCCACCACCCCCACCCCCCAGCAGTGCAGGGGCACCCTCCACCAGGCCCCCACCCATGTCTTCCCCCCACCCCCCAGCACTGTGGGGCACCCTCCACCAGGCCCCCACCCATGTCTCCCACCAGCCCCACCCCCCAGCACTGTGGGGCACCCTCCACCAGGCCCCCACCCATGTCACCCACCACCCCCACCCCCCAGCAGTGCAGGGGCACCCTCCACCAGGCCCCCACCCATGTCACCCACCACCCCCACCCCCCAGCAGTGCAGGGGCAGCCTCCACCAGGCCCCCACCCATGTCTCCCACCACCCCCACCCCCCAGCCACCAGGGGCAGCCTCCACCGGGCCCCCACCCATGTCACCCACCACTCCCACCCCCCAGCACTGTGGGGCACCCTCCACCAGGCCCCCACCCATGACTCCCACCACCCCCACCCACCAGGGGCACCCTCCACTAGGCCCCCACCCATGTCTCCCACCACCCCCACCCCCCAGCAGTGCAGGGGCAGCCTCCACCAGGCCCCCACCCATGTCTCCCACCACCCCCACCCCCCAGCCACCAGGGGCAGCCTCCACCAGGCCCCCACCCATGTCTCCCACCACCCCCACCCCCCAGCCACCATGGGCAGCCTCCACCAGGCCCCCACCCATGTCTCCCACCACCCCCACCCCCCAGCCACCATGGGCAGCCTCCACCAGGCACCCACACACGTCTCCCACCACCCCCACCCCCCAGCCACCAGGGGCACCCTCCACCAGGCCCCCACCCATGTCTCCCACCCCTCCCACCCCCCAGCACTGTGGGGCACCCTCCACCAGGCCCCCACCCATGTCTCCCACCACCCCCACCCCCCAGCCACCATGGGCAGCCTCCACCAGGCACCACACATGTCTCCCACCACCCCCACCCACCAGGGGCACCCTCCACCAGGCCCCCACCCATGTCTCCCACCACCCCCACCCCCCAGCCACCATGGGCAGCCTCCACCAGGCCCCCACCCATGTCTCCCACCACCCCCACCCCCCAGCCACCATGGGCAGCCTCCACCAGGCACCCACACACGTCTCCCACCACCCCCACCCCCCAGCAGTGCAGGGGC
The DNA here is from genome assembly GCF_040938575.1 of Ambystoma mexicanum. Taxonomy (NCBI): domain Eukaryota; kingdom Metazoa; phylum Chordata; class Amphibia; order Caudata; family Ambystomatidae; genus Ambystoma; species Ambystoma mexicanum. Next base: position 740,724,999 of record NC_090931.1, on the reverse strand, counting down.
AGCCTCCACCAGGCCCCCACCCATGTCTCCCACCACCCCCACCCCCCAGCCACCAGGGGCAGCCTCCACCAGGCCCCCACCCATGTCTCCCACCACCCCCACCCCCCAGCCACCATGGGCAGCCTCCACCAGGCCCCCACCCATGTCTCCCACCACCCCCACCCCCCAGCCACCATGGGCAGCCTCCACCAGGCACCCACACACGTCTCCCACCACCCCCACCCCCCAGCCACCAGGGGCACCCTCCACCAGGCCCCCACCCATGTCTCCCACCCCTCCCACCCCCCAGCACTGTGGGGCACCCTCCACCAGGCCCCCACCCATGTCTCCCACCACCCCCACCCCCCAGCCACCATGGGCAGCCTCCACCAGGCACCACACATGTCTCCCACCACCCCCACCCCCCAGCCACCAGGGGCACCCTCCACCAGGCCCCCACCCATGTCACCCACCACCCCCACCCCCCAGCACTGTGGGGCACCCTCCACCAGGCCCCCACCCATGACTCCCACCACCCCCACCCACCAGGGGCACTCTCCACCAGGCCCCCACACATGTCTCCCACCACCCCCACCCCCCAGCAGTGCAGGGGCACCCTCCACCAGGCCCCCACCCATGTCTCCCACCCCCCCACCCCCCAGCACTGTGGGGCACCCTCCACCAGGCCCCCACCCATGTCTTCCACCACCCCCACCCCCCAGCAGTGCAGGGGCACCCTCCACCAGGCCCCCACCCATGTCACCCACCACCCCCACCCCCCAGCACTGTGGGGCACCCTCCACCAGGCCCCCACCCATGTCTCCCACCACCCCCAACCCCCAGCAGTGCAGGGGCAGCCTCCACCAGGCCTCCACCCATGTCTCCCACCACCCCCACCCCCCCAGCCACCAGGGGCAGCCTCCACCAGGCCCCCACCCATGTCTCCCACCACCCCCACCCCCCAGCCACCATGGGCAGCCTCCACCAGGCCCCCACCCATGTCTCCCACCACCCCCACCCCCCAGCCACCATGGGCAGCCTCCACCAGGCACCCACACACGTCTCCCACCACCCCCACCCCCCGCCACCAGGGGCACCCTCCACCAGGCCCCCACCCATGTCTCCCACCCCTCCCACCCCCCAGCACTGTGGGGCACCCTCCACCAGGACCCCACCCATGTCTCCCACCACCCCCACCCCCCAGCCACCATGGGCAGCCTCCACCAGGCACCACACATGTCTCCCACCACCCCCACCCCCCAGCCACCAGGGGCACCCTCCACCAGGCCCCCACCCATGTCACCCACCACCCCCACCCCCCAGCACTGTGGGGCACCCTCCACCAGGCCCCCACCCATGACTCCCACCACCCCCACCCACCAGGGGCACTCTCCACCAGGCCCCCACACATGTCTCCCACCACCCCCACCCCCCAGCAGTGCAGGGGCACCCTCCACCAGGCCCCCACCCATGTCTCCCACCCCACCACCCCCCAGCACTGTGGGGCACCCTCCACCAGGCCCCCACCCATGTCTTCCACCACCCCCACCCCCCAGCAGTGCAGGGGCACCCTCCACCAGGCCCCCACCCATGTCACCCACCACCCCCACCCCCCAGCACTGTGGGGCACCCTCCACCAGGCCCCCACCCATGTCTTCCTCCACCCCCACCCCCCAGCCACCAGGGGCACCCTCCACCAGGCCCCCACCCATGTCACCCACCACCCCCACCCCCCAGCACTGTGGGGCACCCTCCACCAGGCCCCCACCCATGACTCCCACCACCCCCACCCACCAGCCACCAGGGGCACCCTCCACCAGGCCCCCACACATGTCTCCCACCACCCCCACCCCCCAGCAGTGCAGGGGCACCCTCCACCAGGTCCCCACCCATGTCTCCCACCCCCCCACCCCCCAGCACTGTGGGGCAGCCTCCACCAGGCCCCCACCCATGTCTCCCACCACCCCCACCCCCCAGCCACCATGGGCAGCCTCCACCAGGCACCCACACACGTCTCCCACAAACCCCACCCCCAGGGGCACCCTCCACCAGGCCCCCACCAATGTCTCCCACCCCTCCCACCCCCCAGCACTGTGGGGCACCCTCCACCAGGCCCCCACCCATGTCTCCCACCACCCCCACCCCCCAGCCACCATGGGCAGCCTCCACCAGGCACCACACATGTCTCCCACCACCCCCACCCCCCAGCCATCAGGGGCACCCTCCACCAGGCCCCCCACCCATGTCACCCACCACCCCCACCCCCCAGCACTGTGGGGCACCCTCCACCAGGCCCCCACCCATGATTCCCACCACCCCCACCCACCAGGGGCACTCTCCACCAGGCCCCCACACATGTCTCCCACCACCCCCACCCCCCAGCAGTGCAGGGACACCCTCCACCAGGCCCCCACCCATGTCTCCCACCCCCCCACCCCTCAGCCCTGTGGGGCACCCTCCACCAGGCCCCCACCCATGTCTTCCACCACCCCCACCCCCCAGCAGTGCAGGGGCAGCCTCCACCAGGCCCCACCCATGTCCAACCCATGTCTCCCACCACCCACCCCCCAGCAGTGCAGGGGCACCCTCCACCAGGCCCCCACCCATGTCCAACCCATGTCTCCCACCACCCCCACCCCCCAGCAGTGCAGGGGCACCCTCCACCAGGCCCCCACCCATGTCTCCCACCACCCCCACCCCCCAGCACTGTGGGGCACCCTCCACCAGGCCCCCACCCATGACTCCCACCACCCCCACCCACCAGCCACCAGGGGCACCCTCCACCAGGCCCCCACACATGTCTCCCACCACCCCCACCCCCCAGCAGTGCAGGGGCACCCTCCACCAGGCCCCCACCCATGTCTCCCACCTCCCCACCCCCCAGCACTGTGGGGCAGCCTCCACCAGGCCCCCACCCATGTCTCCCACCACCCCCACCCCCCAGCCACCATGGGCAGCCTCCACCAGGCACCCACACACGTCTCCCACCACCCCCACCCCCCAGCCACCAGGGGCACCCTCCACCAGGCCCCCACCCATGTCTCCCACCCCTCCCACCCCCCAGCACTGTGGGGCACCCTCCACCAGGCCCCCACCCATGTCTCCCACCACCCCCACCCCCCAGCCACCATGGGCAGCCTCCACCAGGCACCACACATGTCTCCCACCACCCCCACCCCCCAGCCACCAGGGGCACCCTCCACCAGGCCCCCACCCATGTCACCCACCACCCCCACCCCCCAGCACTGTGGGGCACCCTCCACCAGGCCCCCACCCATGACTCCCACCACCCCCACCCACCAGGGGCACTCTCCACCAGGCCCCCACACATGTCTCCCACCACCCCCACCCCCCAGCAGTGCAGGGGCACCCTCCACCAGGCCCCCACCCATGTCTCCCACCCCCCCACCCCTCAGCACTGTGGGGCACCCTCCACCAGGCCCCCACCCATGTCTTCCACCACCCCCACCCCCCAGCAGTGCAGGGGCACCCTCCACCAGGCCCCCACCCATGTCACCCACCACCCCCACCCCCCAGCACTGTGGGGCACCCTCCACCAGGCCCCCACCCATGTCACCCACCACCCCCACCCCCCAGCAGTGCAGGGGCAGCCTCCACCAGGCCCCCACCCATGTCCAACCCATGTCTCCCACCACCCCCACCCCCCAGCAGTGCAGGGGCACCCTCCACCAGGCCCCCACCCATGTCCAACCCATGTCTCCCACCACCCCCACCCCCCAGCAGTGCAGGGGCACCCTCCACCAGGCCCCCACCCATGTCTCCCACCACCCCCACCCCCCAGCACTGTGGGGCACCCTCCACCAGGCCCCTACCCATGACTCCCACCACCCCCACCCACCAGCCACCAGGGGCACCCTCCACCAGGCCCCCACACATGTCTCCCACCACCCCCCAGCAGTGCAGGGGCACCCTCCACCAGGCCCCCACCCATGTCTCCCACCCCCCCATCCCCCAGCACTGTGGGGCACCCTCCACCAGGCCCCCACCCATGTCTCCCACCACCCCCACCCCCCAGCAGTGCAGGGGCACCCTCCACCAGGCCCCCACCCATGTCACCCACCACCCCCACCCCCCAGCACTGTGGGGCACCCTCCACCAGGCCCCCACCCATGACTCCCACCACCCCCACCCACCAGCCACCAGGGGCACCCTCCACCAGGCCCCCACACATGTCTCCCACCACCCCCACCCCCCAGCAGTGCAGGGGCACCCTCCACCAGACCCCCACCCATGTCTCCCACCCCCCCCACCCCCCAGCACTGTGGGGCACCCTCCACCAGGCCCCCACCCATGTCTCCCACCACCCCCACCCCCCAGCAGTGCAGGGGCACCCTCCACCAGGCCCCCACCCATGTCACCCACCACCCCCACCCCCCAGCACTGTGGGGCACCCTCCACCAGGCCCCCACCCATGTCACCCACCACCCCCACCCCCCAGCAGTGCAGGGGCAGCCTCCACCAGGCCCCCACCCATGTCCAACCAATGTCTCCCACCACCCCCACCCCCCAGCACTGTGGGACACCCTCCACCAGGCCCCCACCCATGACTCCCACCACCCCCACCCACCAGCCACCAGGGGCACCCTCCACCAGGCCCCCACACATGTCTCCCACCACCCCCACCCCCCAGCAGTGCAGGGGCACCCTCCACCAGGCCCCCACCCATGTCTCCCACCCCCCCACCCCCCAGCACTGTGGGGCACCCTCCACCAGGCCCCCACCCATGTCTCCCACCACCCCCACCCCCCAGCAGTGCAGGGGCACCCTCCACCAGGCCCCCACCCATGTCACCCACCACCCCCACCCCCCAGCACTGTGGGGCACCCTCCACCAGGCCCCCACCCATGTCACCCACCCCCCCACCCCCCAGCACTGTGGGGCACCCTCCACCAGGCCCCCACCCATGTCACCCACCACCCCCACCCCCCAGCAGTGCAGGGGCAGCCTCCACCAGGCCCCCACCCATGTCTCCCACCACCCCCTCCCCCCAGCCACCAGGGGCAGCCTCCACCAGGCCCCCACCCATGTCTCCCACCACCCCCAGCCACCAGGGGCAGCCTCCACCAGGCACCCACACATGTCCCCCTGCCCCCAGGTCCTGACGATACTCAATCATGGCAGTAATGGGCAGCATACCCAGCACAAACACCCAGTCAAGGATTGCATCCACCCACATAGTGAATGCAATTACATGATACAACCCCAATGGCAAGTATGTAAATGAACACATGTCCGTCACACACACATACACAATGGGTGCAAGTGAATGTCAAAACCCATATCATGACATGTATGAAACCAATGAGAAAATAACACAAGTGAAAGTAAAAATAAAAAATGTATTAAAGATGAAAAATAAGTAAACAAATCAAACATACAACAATGTGGATAACAAAAAAAATGGTCCATGTCCGAGAAGAAAAGTAAAAATCAAAAAAACAAAGGAATAAAAAAACAAATGTTGTCCAAAGCAATATCATGTAGAAGGAAAATAATGAAAAACCATTTCCTCATGGTGAACACAATAACAAATAAAAAAAAATGTATCTTCAAAAAGCAAACTATATACAGGAATGTTCAAGGGTCCATGAGCCCAACACCATAAATGAAACCTACTACTACCTAATGAAAAAAATATATACAAAAAAGTGGCCATTGTCCAAGCGGTCCAAAATAATAAAAATAAATAAAGGAAACCTAACACTAACTAAATAACTATATACAAAGGCAGCGGGCAAGTCCTGCGGCTCACTTGGTGATGTTGCTGGCCAGGGCATCATCGAACTCCATGTCGATGTCCTGGAGGCGGGACTCTGTCCTGGCCCCGAGGTCTCGTAGGGATAACCCCATGTTCAGCTCAAACTCCCTGCGAGCTTCCTTGAGGCACTCAGCCCGCCTCAACGCCCGACGCATGGAGAACTCCGCCCTGACCATGGCGAGCCGCTCCTCTTCCGCCCGCTGCCGCTCCGCACCTATCCGCTGGACCAACTGCTCCCACACGGAAGACACCACCATCCCAGGGTTGCCCTGCCCTCCGGCCGATGCCTGCCCCTCTGATCTTGATGGCCCCGAGCCATGATGCCTCCCACGTCGAGCCCGCTGCTGCCTCCGACGCCACTGCCTCTGCCAGCACGACGGCATCCAGGCTGATGGAAACCACCGACGCCGTCGTGCACGTGCCCTGCCCGATGATGCTGTCACATCTTCCATCTGCTGGGGTCCAGTTGCTGTGTTGTCCACCCCTGCTGGACCTCCGACTCCCAACTGTGGCAGGGATGGGATCCCCACCGAGCTGGCTGCATTGGTCGGGGCAGGTCCACAGGGGGCCCTGGTGGCATCTGGGCCGGAAGACGGCAAGGAGAACGACTGGTGTATAACCTGCACAGAGGAGGAGAGGGCCGCCAGATTGGCCAACACATGCAGGAAACCCCCGAACATGGCCGATCCCAATTGGGCCACGTCGGCACGGTGCACTTCGTGATGACGTGCGTGCTCCTCCCGGGAAGCACGCACGGCATCACGAATCACAGCCGTGCGCATCGCGACCCCAATCAGGACCTTCTCCACACGGCCAGGGGTTCCCACGTCCGCAGGTGGAGGGGAGTCAGGTGACATGGACATCCCCTCTACCTGCGGACGGGCCTGGGACGGGGCATCCCTGCTGGTGCATGGTGGTGCACTCACAGGGTCAGGGACAGCGACATGCACAGGCCCCTCCACGGTGACCTGTGCTGCCTCCTGCCCCTGGCCCTGGACTGCACCACTTGCACCAGCAGGGATGCCCCCACCAGGCCCCATGTGTGCCCCAGTGGCGGCCTCCTCCTCCTCTGTGCAAACCACCAACCTGGATGGCTCCTCACCGTCTCCCATCGTAGCAGGCCCCTGTGGGGGCTCACCCACCCCTTCCGCTGCAGCCGTGGGGGCATCCCCGCCGCCTTGCTCCACAGCGCTGTCTCCGCCCTCTTCTTCACTAGCCGCTGCGTAGAGGGAGACAAAGAACACAAGCATCAGGGTACTGTACAATGGTCCCCTAGACAGGAAGCAATAGCAGATGAGCACCACTGTCAAAGTACACTTCCATCATGTCCCTCCACAACACATGGGTCAGTCCAGGCAAAACACACACAGTAACAGGCATGGTGCATGCCATGGACATATCCATGCATGTCCAATGGACTCTTGAAACATTCAATGATATGTAACTCACATGCATCATGGCTCATGCCTATCACATGCACACACTTCCCCTCAGTCACATCCATCTGGCCCCAAACACAACAAACACAGCGGATACAAGGGTAATTTGGCTGCTCCACTGAATCTGTGCATTGTCACACACATGTGTCATGCATCCATGGCATGCACAAGTCACAGACACGCAGGTCAGGCACACAGACATGGCTACCACATATGTACCTGGCATCAGCACCCATCCCTCACCCCCACCCATGTCCCGGCACAGAGACTGGCATGCTCTCATGTTCAAAATCTGCATAGGGCTCCCCATGCGGCATTTGAACACATGCAACAACCATGTGGGTCACACATCACTGGTTGCACATGCATTACCATGATGTCCGTGCACACATACATGCATACATGGCCTATGGCACACATACAGGCAAGTATCATAGATCCAGCACACAGCAACATGCCCTGTCTCACACAGTAATGCTTGGACACTTACCGCTCAACTCCAGACGGGCCTCCCTCTCAAGGATCTGGCCGTGGAGCGCTGAGCGTACGCGTTCCAGGACCCTCATCTGGATGGAACTCATGCGGCCCCGGCCCCCCTCCAAGAGGCGCCGGGCCTTCACAAGGGTCCTGGACCTCAAGTCCTCCCAGCGCTTCTTGATCTTCTGGATGTTGCGGGTTGCCACCCCCTCCGCGTTGATGGCAACCACACAGTCGGCCCAGATCCTCTCCCGTCCTTCCTTGCTGGCGCGGGACGATCCAAAGAGGGCATCATACTGCCCCAGGACATGCTCCACCAGGACACCAACTTCGGTGGCAGTGAAGCTGGTGCCCCTCTGCCCCTCTGGCCTGGGGTTGCCACTGGTGCCAGATGTGGAAGTGCCCGACATGGCAACCCCAGAGGCAGGTGTGGGTGGGCAACTGGGTCCTGGGGCTGGGCTGTGGAGCGATGTAATCCCAGTCGGGAGTCTTCAGTTCCAGCAGGGGTGGACACAGCAACTGGACCCCTGCAGATGGCTGATGTGCAGGCACCAAATGGCAGGGCACGGTGGCAGCAGGCAGGCAGCAGCAGATGGCACGTGGGAGGCTGCTCGGGGCACTGGGGGGCAGTAACTCGGCCTTCTGGGCAGGAGCGTGGTCTTCCGTGTGTTTTCGCGTGGCCAGCTTGATACGGAGTGATTTGGCAAGTGAAAATCCGGCACGTCAGCGTGAAATCCGAGGAAAGGCCCTTAGCGCGTAAGCGCGTCAGCACGCATACACGATTCTATTGGTCCAGAGTCCCTCAGCGCGTAAGCGCGTATGTGACGTGACCCGCACGGGTGTTCCCCACTCAGCACGTGATGACGGAGCACACGTGTAAATACTGCACGTCAGAGTGTCATCGCGTGTAATTGGACAAAAGTGCGCGTACACGCGATTGGCCTATGTACGTGTATTTCAGGGGTGCGCGGGCACTTACACACGCAAGTACGTCAGCGCACCTGTATCCCGTGGTGCGTGGGAATTTCACACGCTATTGGACTGGGAACCAGGTGTGCGCGGGTCACACGCTCGCCTAGAACACGCGCAAAGCATGAATTTGCGCACTTTAACAATAACAAGCTCAGACGCCAGGATGAACATACCGTTCCTAGCAGCAGTGGCAGTGGGCTACCAGAGGAGGAGGATAGTCAGGGCCAGAATATTCACACCCAGAACCAGCCTTTTCGGGATGCCTGATGACCAGGTGTATGGAAGGTACAGGTTTCCACCACACATAATACTGGACCTGGTGAGTGAGTGGGAGGATGACCTCACATCACCCACCCTGTGCTCCCAAGCACTCAGCCCCCTGGAGAAGGTCCTCAATGTACTGCACTTCTTAGCCACTGGATCATTTCAGCGGACAAGTGCCATAGTGGGTGGGGTGTCACAGGCCACCCAGTCACGCTGCCTACACCAGGTCTTGAACATTATCACAGCACGCCCATCAGTCCGCAGGCACATATACCTGCCCAGAACACCTGCAGAAAGGCATGCTGCCGCCCTGGATTTTTACGGTGTGGCACGATTCCCCAAAGTGCTAGGTGCCATCGACTGCACCCATGTGGCTCTACGTCCCCCCAGGGCATCTGAGCACATCTATAGGAACCGCAAGCACTGGCATTCCATCAACGTGCAGGTAGTATGTAATGCCAAGGGAATCATCACCTCAGTATATGCCAACTATCCCGGGTCCACCCACGACAGCTTAATTTACCGAATGTCCACCCTATGCCGGGACCTAGAAGCTGGGCGGCATGGCGATACATGGCTGCTTGGTGAGTATGTATGCCACTGCACATGCATGCATGTTGGATACTGAGCAAGGTCACAACCCCACCAATGATACCAATCACCACCTCCACAGGGGACAGTGCCTACCCTCTCAGCCCCCACATGATGACGCCAATTCGGAACCCCACCACGCCACCCGAGGTAAGATATAACACAGCCCACATTACAACCCGGGGCATAGTGGAGCGCACATTCGGAGTGCTAAAGTCACGCTTTCGCTCCCTTGACCGTTCTGGCGGGCAGCTGTTATACGCTCCCCCAGTAGTGTGCAGGATCATAGTGGCAGCATGTGTCCTGCACAACGTTGCAACACGCCGGGGCCTGGCCGTGGACATGGTGGTGGCCCCACATCCCCAACCACATGCACAGCCGCTGCGCATGGGAGGGGAAAGGGCACGGGGGGAGGCAGCCCGTACACAGCTAGTGGCTAATTACTTCACATAGTAATCACACCCCTGTGGACTGCACACTGGCCTGGCACATTCCATCTGACAATCAATGATGACTCAACCTGACACTGATCCTGAATGTCTGGAGATTCAACCGTGAAAAGCATATCAGCCTGAGATTGTTCACCTGGAAGTGTTACAATGTGTGCATCCCTACCCACACACACCACCAATGCAGTTTTGTGAAGAAACACATTAAAGCAGCTAAAATGAATACCCACTTGCTAAATGCAACAAGAGGACAGTGCCATGTCACCCAACCCATCCCCAGCACCGCCACACAACACACCGTGCCATGTCATGCTATGTGCAGGTAAACAAAGTAATCCCCACAACATGACAAGTGTCGCGATGTACAGTGTCCCCAATTGAAACTTGCTACACCTGAAATGCTCACTGTAATGCAGGACCAACAACAAACTTGAGCAGGTACTACCATTGACATGACTTCACTAATGTAATAAATCAGTAGTCTCACCACCTGGAAATGCCTGCACTCCCACCACTTCCAACTGTACAGTGTTGGCGCCATGTAGAGTTGTAGGTGCACTGCTGCCAACAAGGACCCCATCTCCAGACTAGAGGGCCTTGTGTAGACATGAGGAAGGGACCTGCAAATTGGGAGGCAGACACAGATGATGAGTTACACATCAATGCAACATGCAGTGTACAACACAACAGCAATATGCACTAGGAATGTATACACAGTATTGACTAGACTACCCACACATGTAGTGGGAGTCCAATGTCACCATGTACTTCAATGTCACTTGGGCACACCCTTTGTAAGCCCATGGAAACGGGAAGCAGGAGGGGTGTGTGTGACTCAAACCCAGGCATCTGAACCTAATACATGACAAGCCTGCATGTGCCCAGCCACAATGCAGCGTATGCCCACAGGAACCACGGAAGCCAACAAATTGTCCCAAAAAAATTGGGAAAAATATAAAAATAAAAAAAAATAAAAAATGGCCATTAATGGGCCCGGGGGGGTTGGGGAGGCCACCCAGGAGGTCCGAGGACAAGGTGCACACCAAAACCCACCTGTGTGGATCCTGGGAAAAAAAACACCTCCATGTGCTCATGGCCCACACGGCTACCCTATTGTGGGAGTATCACTGCTGTCGCTATTATCACCCTGTGCAGCTACATCCGGAGGTGGTTGCACTATGGGAGGCAGCCCACGCAAGGCCCTACTCTGTTCCTCCATGGCTGCAAGCATGCGGGTGTGGTAGGTCTCGTTCTGGAGGATGATGGTGCGGAGGTCCCCATGCAACAACTCATGGGATGCCCGGACCTCCGCCCTCGTTGCTTGCATCTCAGCTGAGAGCGTGCGGGTGAGACGCTCCAGCTGCTGTTCTGTCCTTTGGTGTGTTGAAGCCTCAAGCTCAACAAGAGTCGTCCTGAGTTGATGTAGCTCCTGCCTCAGGGCTTCCCTGTGGCCCTGGGACTCTATGGAGATGGCCTCCTGCAGAGTCGCCAGTGCCGCCCGCCTGTCCCTGTTGGACGCCAACATGTCCTCCCTGTGTGACTGGCAGATGGAGTCGGTTGCCTGCTCTAGTCGCTCCATCAGCCTTTCAGGGGGGACAATGGAAGTGGCCACCCTATCCATGGCCTGAGCCATCATCTCGGATGATGCTGTCTGTTGGGTAGCCATACCGTAAATGGATTGCTCCCATGCGGTATTGCCAGGTGGCGTACGGCCACCACGTCGGCGGGCACCACACCTGTCTGGGGCAAGGCGGACTGCGCGTTGCTGTGCCGGCACTGCCTGAGGCTGCAGGACTGCATTCCCCCTCTGATCTGCTGGCCCAGGAACAGGATCAGATGTCGCGGAGTGTGACCCTGCATCCGTAACCACCAAAGGCGTAGCTGCCAACACTGACATCCCCATTGAGGGTACTGACCCTGGTGCAGGTGGGTGGGACAGAACAGAAATCCTCCCTGGAACACTCACCTGCGACGGCACGTAGGTCTCATCATCCGAATCAACAGCTGAGTACAGCTCGGGGGAGGTGCAGCCAGAGACACCCCTTGAGAGCACGATCTGCAGCACTTGTGGGTTCTCACCCACCAGCACACCACGTCCCTCACTGGTGGATGGTCGGCCCTCGGACCCCTCCTGGCTCTGCACCATCTCCACAACCCCAGCAGTATCAGGTGCGTCTTCCCCTGCAAAGACATAATAACAAAGAAATGGAAACAGCCATTAGCACCATGGCACACAATGAGGGCTGAGAAGCAAGAGAACCAGTACTTGATTGACACATGTCCCACATGACTAAGACCCTCCCATGCATGCACCCTCACTGCGTATGAAGGGCAGGCAAATGGCACACACTGATGACACAAAGATGGAAGAAGAACACATTTTCTGCATGCTGCCTGGCAGTGGCATCACACATTGGCCTGTGATTGCCAGGTGACACACACATGCCATCACACAGATGGCATGTACCATTGCTATTGAGTGAAGATGGAGAGGAGGGCAGCACTTATTCATTCAGTCCAGTTCCCGCATGCAATAGCTTTTCTAATACAAACAGGTCTGATTTTTCACCTGGAGCTGCCAGTCCAATATGGTCCAATTGCACAGGGACATGTGTGAACATATGATATCCAGGTAACAAAGTCACTCCACTTTACCATAGCCATGTCAGACATGTGACTAGAGGACTGAGGAATGCCTAGTATAAGTGGTGGAATGCAAACAATCTGTCTGAATGAACATAGAAAAATAAGCAACAATTTTGTGGCAAGGTGACACTTCAAGGGCAACTGGGGTGCTGTTGGGCTAGATGTCTACTGTTGGCAGAAGGGATACTGCAATGGCCATATGCAGCTGCGCAGGATGTATTGCATGAAGCACATGGCTGACCCATACGACTCAGGCGCACACACTCTCACCTGGCACACAAACAGATGCCCTCACACACACACCATGCACATGGATGACACACACATGCATGTGCACTCACCGGACAATGCCTCGTAATCAGGCAGATCTCCCACGCCTTGGATCTGTTCCTCCGTGACGTAGGTCCCAGCGACTGACTCATGTGGAGTGAGTTCCATGTCTAATACTGGAGACCCACCTCCAGTCACTAGAGTTGCGGCATGACTTGAGGCCAGCTTCTTCTTTGCCCTGCGCTTTAGGTCATTCCAGCGCTTATAGCAATCATTGGCTGTGCGCCTCACGATTCCAAGGGCACTTACGATGTCCGCAACGGTCTGCCAGTGTGCCTGCCGTTGTGCAGGTGTGGTCTTGGATCCTGCAACAATGACCATCTCGTTATCATGTCCGGACACATACTCGACAAGTGCATTCAGTTCGTCATCCGTGAAGCTGGGCTTCCTTGACGGGCCGGACTGTGTAGCCGTGTCTGGGGCATCAGCCTGTGCCGGACGAGCACTCTTCCTCTTCCGCTTGGAAGGTGGTGGTGATCCTGAGTGTCCTGCGCCGCTCTGGACACTAGAGGCAGGAGCCCTGGTGGGCTCTGTATCAGGTGTGTGGGATTGCACACTCAGCATGGGAGTTGGTGCGGGCATTGGCTCAAGTGTAATGGTGTCAGGGGGAATGTCAGCAGGATGGACTAGGACCGACACTGTCCTGGCTGGGTGTGAGAGAGCTGGGGTGGATGGAGCCGCAGCTGCCCCTGCAGCCTCTCCGCCCTGCCTACTTGGGGCAGCAGATGACCTTGCTGCCCCAGATCCACGTGGCATGATGGCATCAACGTGCACCAGCGCACGTGTCGTAGCCCTGCTGACCTGGAAGTCAGCCATGGAGTCAGCCAGGTCTGGTGCCACAATGGGCTGGTCCAACAACGGCTGAGCATGGATGGTGTCAGCCACATCAGCCTCAACGGGAGGGGGGGAGGGGGGGGTTATGGGTGCCCTTGACTGGTCCTCCACACATGGGGGGACAGGCTCACCCTGCAAGTTACGACCACGTCCCCTACCGGATCCACCACGGCCACCACTTGTGGCTCTTCCACCTTTGCCACCCTTACGGAATCCTCGCCTCCCAGCCATGGCACTGATATTAATGTGCGTATGGGAGTGGCTGCAGACTATTGTCCTGGGCAATTGGGGGTCAAAGGGGTTGGGTACCAGATGGTAATTGTACCCTAGTGCTCTAGCAAGGCTGAATGTAACCCCTGGGGAAAGATGACGGGTCACGCAACGCACAGGAGGCCCAAAAAAGGGAGATGACGTGCACGCAACCCCTCCTAGACCACGTGTGCAGAAAGAAAAACCTGCACTACGCTGTGGCACCCAGTAACACAAGAATGAACGTATGCGTGTCACACGCAGCCTAGAATGACCTCTGAAGGGGTAGGCTACACACGGGGCAAGCACAGATGTTAGATACGTGCGTGACTCACCGTCTGCCAGGTAAAAGAGCGTGAAAAATGAGCGCGTTTGGTTGGCAACACCCCCGCCAAAAGAAGATATGTACGCTGTCTGAGGAGACAGGACAACAGTAGAAGGGAACACTGTTTGAGGGAACAGGCCCAGGTAAACCAGTACAAAAGAAAAAAGAGAAAAAGCTGTCAGAGGTAACAGGGAGTACGAACTGGAAACGCCGTGAAGTAAATCGCATGTGAAACGACAAGAAGTACAGAATTCACCCACTCGCTCTCCACGAAAAGAACGTACAAGGAATTGGTGTTCTACACGTACCTTATATGCAGGCCCACACGTACAGCGTCACTTACGCGGCGTGTACGTGCTAGGCCCATTCCCACCAATTACACGCTTTGACACTTCTGCGTGTAGGTCCATTTTCACCAATTACACGCTTTGACACTTCTGCGTGTAGGTCCATTTTCACCAATTACACGCTTTGACACTTCTGCGTGTAGGTCCATTTTCACCAATTACACGCTTTGACACTTCTGCGTGTAGGTCCATTTTCACCAATTACAAGCTTTGTAACTTCTGCGTGAAGGGCTATTTCCACCAATAACACGCTTTGAGACTCGGACGTGTCACGCAACTTATTCCTACGCGTGCACGTGACTTCATAGACGCGCATACGCTGGTGACGCGTTTACGCGCTAAGGGCCTTTCATCGATTTACACGCAGACGTGTGGGATTTTCACGTGCAAAACCACTCCGTATCAAGCTGTCCACGCGTACACACACGAAAGACCATGCTCCTGCCCAGGAGGCCAAATTACTGCCCCCCAGAGCCCTGAGCACGCTCCCACCTGCCATCTGCTGCTGCCTGACTGCCTGCTGCCCACGTGCCCTGCCATTTGCTGCCTGCACATCAGCCAGGGGTGCTGTTGCTGTGACCACCCCTGCTGGAACCAAAGGCTCCCGACTGGTTTTCCGTCGCCCCACAGCCCAGCCCCAGGACCCAGTTGCCCACCCACTCCTGCCTCTGGGGTTGCCATGTCGGGCACTACAACATCTGGCACCAGTGGCAACCCCCGGCCAAGGAGGCAGAGAGGCACCAGCTTCAGTGCCAGGGAAGTTGGTGTCCTGGTGGAGCATGTCCTGGGGCAGTATGATGCCCTCTTCGGAAGGTTGCGCGCCGACAAGGAAGGACGGACTCGGATCTGGATGGACATCGTGACTGCCATCAACGCGGAGGAGGTGGCAGTCCGCGACTACGAACGTGTCAGGAAGCGCTGGGAGGACTTCAGTTCCAGGACCCTCAACAAGGCCCGGCGCCTCATGATGGCAGCAGATGCTAAGGGGCGGGCGGGGCCACTTGTCGGAAGATCAGATGAGTGTCCTGGAACGCATATCCCCAGCGCTCCACATCCAGGTCCTTGAGAAGCAGACTCGTCTGGAGTCGAGCGGTAAGTGTACATGCATTCTGATTGTAAGCTGTGCGTGTGGTGGTGTGCCAGGAGTGTGCAGGTTGAACATGTATTTTCATGTGGCCAAGTAGGGGGTGTGTACAGGGCTGTGAGGGTGACACATGCGAGGGGTCTCATGTGTGACACATGGATGGTGCTTGTGTGTGTGGCCTTGCATGGCACAGGATGTGGAGGTATGATTGTCAGGTGTGACATGGATGTCAATCGAGACACTGCGACAGTTGGCGGAGGTGTACACATGCATGCAGGTTTGGTGTTGTGTGTGCATGTGTAGTGTACTCCCTATGTTGCATGTGATGTGTGGATGACCTTTGGCTGCCCATGCTGTTGTATGTGAATGGATGGTGCTGGCTGTTGCATTATGGCTGTGGTATGGCTCATGTGTGCAAGTTGAAATGACATGTGTGTTGGGGATTGTGATGCCATGTGTGAGGTTTACCAATGCCACTCATGTATAACTGTCATGTGTGTATGAGTCCATTTTACAGTGCCCTGATGCCTGTGTTTTCTTTCTCCCTGTCTGCAGCGTCAACTGATGAAGAGGGCGGAGAAGGTGCTGTGGAGCACAGCGGCAGGGGTCGCACCACCAGCCGGAGACGCAAGGCCCGGATCCCCTCCCAAGTTGTGATCTCGTCGGGGAGTGAGGAGTATGGTGCCACCTCCCAGGCCGCAGCTGGCGAGGGGAGGTCCAAGAGGCGGAGGTCGGAGTTGGACTCCTCGGCAGCAGAAGGGGCAGCTGGGACCCCACAGGGCCCAACGGGGGAAGATGGCACGGAGTCATCCAGGTTGGTGGGGGCCTGGTGGAGGGTGCCCCTGGTGGCTGGGGGGTGCGGGTGGTGGGAGACATGGGTGGGGGCCTGGTGGAGGGTGCCCCTGGTGGCTGGGGGGTGGGGGTGGTGGGAGACATGGGTGGGGGCCTGGTGGAGGCTGCCCCTGCACTGCTGGGGGGTGGGGGTGCAGGGGGACATGAGTGGGGGCCTGGTGGAGGCTGCCCCTGCACTGCTGGGGGGTGGGGGTGGTGGGAGACATGAGTGGGGGCCTGGTGGAGGCTGCCCCTGCACTGCTGGTGGGTGGGGGTGGTGGGAGACATGGGTGGGGGCCTGGTGGAGGGTGCCCCTGGTGGCTGGGGGGTGGTGGGAGACATGAGTTGGGCATGAGTGGGGGCCTGGTGGAGGCTGCCCCTGGTGGCTGGGGGGTGGGGGTGGTGGGAGACATGAGTTGGGCATGAGTGGGGGCCTGGTGGAGGGTGCCCCTGGTGGCTGGGGGGTGGGGGTGGTGGGAGACATGAGTGGGGGCCTGGTGGAGGGTGCCCCTGGTGGCTGGGGGGTGGGGGTGGTGGGAGACATGGGTGGGGGCCTGGTGGAGGCTGCCCCTGCACTGCTGGGGTGTGGGGGTGGTGGGAGACATGAGTGGGGGCCTGGTGGAGGCTGCCCCTGCACTGCCGGTGGGTGGGGGTGGTGGGAGACATGGGTGGGGGCCTGGTGGAGGCTGCCCCTGCACTGCTGGGGGGTGGGGGTGGTGGGAGACATGAGTGGGGGCCTGGTGGAGGCTGCCCCTGCACTGCTGGTGGGTGGGGGTGGTGGGAGACATGGGTGGGGGCATGGTGGAGGCTGCCCCTGGTGGCTGGGGGGTGGGGGTGGTGGGAGACATGAGTTGGGCATGAGTGGGGGCCTGGTGGAGGGTGCCCCTGGTAGCTGGGGGGTGGGGGGAGACATGAGTGGGGGCCTGGTGGAGGGTGCCCCTGGTGGCTGGGGGGTGGGGGTGGTGGGAGACATGAGTGGGGGCCTGGTGGAGGCTGCCCCTGGTGGCTGGTGGGTGGGGGTGGTGGGAGACATGGGTGGGGGCCTGGTGGAGGCTGCCCCTGCACTGCTGGGGGGTGGGGGTGGTGGGAGACATGAGTGGGGGCCTGGTGGAGGCTGCCCCTGCACTGCTGGTGGGTGGGGGTGGTGGGAGACATGGGTGGGGGCCTGGTGGAGGCTGCCCCTGGTGGCTGGGGGGTGGGGGTGGTGGTAGACATGGGTGGGGGCCTGGTGGAGGCTGCCCCTGCACTGCTGGGGGGTGGGGGTGCAGGGGGACATGAGTGGGGGCCTGGTGGAGGCTGCCTCTGCACTGCTGGGGGGTGGGGGTGGTGGGAGACATGAGTGGGGGCCTGGTGGAGGCTGCCCCTGCACTGCTGGTGGGTGGGGGTGGTGGGAGACATGGGTGGGGGCCTGGTGGAGGCTGCCCCTGGTGGCTGGGGGGTGGGGGGAGACATGGGTGGGGGCCTGGTGGAGGGTGCCCCTGGTGGCTGGGGGTGGGGGTGGTGGGAGACATGGGTGGGGGCCTGGTGGAGGCTGCCCCTGGTGGCTGGGGGGTAGGGGTGGTGGGAGACATGAGTTGGGCATGAGTGGGGGCCTGGTGGAGGGTGCCCCTGGTGGCTGGGGGGTGGGGGTGGTGGGAGACATGAGTGGGGGCCTGGTGGAGGCTGCCCCTGCACTGTTGGGGGGTGGGGGTGGTGGGAGACATGAGTGGGGGCCTGGTGGAGGCTGCCCCTGCACTGCTGGTGGGTGGGGGTGGTGGGAGACATGGGTAGGGGCCTGGTGGAGGCTGCCCCTGGTGGCTGGGGGGTGGGGGTGGTGGGAGACATGGGTGGGGGCCTGGTGGAGGGTGCCCCTGGTGGCTGGGGGGTGGGGGTGGTGGGAGACATGGGTGGGGGCCTGGTGGAGGCTGCCCCTGGTGGCTGGGGGGTGGGGGTGGTGGGAGACATGAGTTGGGCATGAGTGGGGGCCTGGTGGAGGGTGCCCCTGGTGGCTGGAGGTGGGGGTGGTGGGAGACATGAGTGGGGGCCTGGTGGAGGCTGCCCCTGCACTGCTGGGGGGTGGGGGTGGTGGGAGACATGAGTGGGGGCCTGGTGGAGGGTGCCCCTGGTGGCTGGGGGGTGGGGGTGGTGGGAGACATGGGTGTGGGCCTGGTGGAGGCTGCCCCTGGTGGCTGGGGGGTGGGGGTGGTGGTAGACATGGGTGGGGGCCTGGTGGAGGCTGCCCCTGCACTGCTGGGGGGTGGGGGTGCAGGGGGACATGAGTGGGGGCCTGGTGGAGGCTGCCCCTGCACTGCTGGGGGGTGGGGGTGGTGGGAGACATGAGTGGGGGCCTGGTGGAGGCTGCCCCTGCACTGCTGGTGGGTGGGGGTGGTGGGAGACATGGGTGGGGGCCTGGTGGAGGCTGCCCCTGGTGTCTGGGGGGTGGGGGTGGTGGGAGACATGAGTTGGGCATGGGTGGGGGCCTGGTGGAGGGAGCCCCTGGTGGCTGGGGGGTGGGGGTGGTGGGAGACATGAGTGGGGGCCTGGTGGAGGCTGCCCCTGCACTGCTGGGGGGTGGGGGTGGTGGGAGACATGAGTGGGGGCCTGGTGGAGGCTGCCCCTGCACTGCTGGTGGGTGGGGGTGGTGGGAGACATGGGTGGGGGCCTGGTGGAGGCTGCCCCTGGGGGGTGGGGGTGGTGGGAGACATGAGTTGGGCATGAGTGGGGGCCTGGTGGAGGGTGCCCCTGGTGGCTGGGGGGTGGGGGTGGTGGGAGACATGGGTGGGGGCCTGGTGGAGGCAGCCCCTGGGGGGTGGGGGGTGGGGGCGGTGGGAGACATGAGTTGGGCATGAGTGGGGGCCTGGTGGAGGGTGCCCCTGGTGGCTGGGGGGTGGGGGTGGTGGGAGACATGGGTGGGGGCCTGGTGGTGCTGCCCCTGGTGGCTGGGGGGTGGGGGTGGTGGGAGACATGAGTTGGGCATGAGTGGGGGCCTGGTGGAGGGTGCCCCTGGTGGCTGGGGGGTGGGGGTGGTGGGAGACATGAGTGGGGGCCTGGTGGAGGGCGCCCCTGGTGGCTGAGGGGTGGGGGTGGTGGGAGACATGGGTGGGGGCCTGGTGGAGGGTGCCCCTGGTGGCCGGTGGGTGGGGGTGGTGGGAGACATGGGTGGGGGCCTGGTGGAGGCTGCCCCTGGTGGCTGGGGGGTGGGGGTGGTGGGAGAAATGAGTTGGGCATGAGTGGGGGCCTGGTGGAGGGTGCCTCTGGTGCCTGGGGGTGGGGGTGGTGGGAGACATGAGTGGGGGCCTGGTGGAGGCTGCCCCTGCACTGCTGGGGGGTGGGGGTGGTGGGAGACATGAGTGGGGGCCTGGTGGATGCTGCCCCTGCACTGCTGGTGGGTGGGGGTGGTGGGAGACATGGGTGGGGGCCTGGTGGAGGGTGCCCCTGGTGGCTGGGGGTGGTGGGAGACATGGGTGGGGGCCTGGTGAAGGCTGCCCCTGGTGGCTGGGGGTGGGCGACATGAGTTGGGCATGAGTGGGGGCCTGGTGGAGGGTGCCCCTGGTGGCTGGGTGGTGGGGGTGGTGGGAGACATGAGTGGGGGCCTGGTGGAGGGTGCCCCTGGCGGCTGGGGGGTGGGTGTGGTGGGAGACATGGGTGGGGGCCTGGTGGAGGCTGCCCCTGGTGGCTGGGGGGTGGGGGTGGTGGGAGACATGAGTTGGGCATGAGTGGGGGCCTGGTGGAGGGTGCCCCTGGTGGCTGGGGGGTGGGAGAAATGAGTGGGGGCCTGGTGGAGGGTGCCCCTGGTGGCTGGGGGGTGGGGGTGGTGGGAGACATGGGTGGGGGCCTGGTGGAGGCTGCCCCTGGTGGCTGGGGGGTGGGGGTGGTGGGAGACATGAGTTGGGCATGAGTGGGGGCCTGGTGGAGGGTGCCCCTGGTGGCTGGGGGTGGGGGTGGTGGGAGACATGAGTGGGGGCCTGGTGGAGGCTGCCCCTGGTGGCTGGTGGGTGGGGGTGGTGGGAGACATGGGTGGGGGCCTGGTGGAGGCTGCCCCTGGTGGCTGGGGGGTGGGGGTGGTGGGAGACATGGGTGGGGGCCTGGTGGAGGCTGCCCCTGCACTGCTGGGGGGTGGGGGTGCAGGGGGACATGAGTGGGGGCCTGGTGGAGGCTGCCCCTGCACTGCTGGGGGGTGGGGGTGGTGGGAGACATGAGTGGGGGCCTGGTGGAGGCTGCCCCTGCACTGCTGGTGGGTGGGGGTGGTGGGAGACATGGGTGGGGGCCTGGTGGAGGCTGCCCCTGGTGGCTGGGGGGTGGGGGTGGTGGGAGACATGGGTGGGGGCCTGGTGGAGGCTGCCCCTGGTGGCTGGGGGTGCAGGGGGACATGAGCAGGTGTGCAGAGTAGTCCCCTGTTTTGTGGGCTGCCTGCAGGGGCCGTGGAGGGTGTACAGGGAACACCTGTGAGGACCCACCCAGCCTAATCGCGTGTGATAATTCCCACGCACCCCTGTAATACACGTACCCAGCAAAATGGCGTGTGATAATTCCCACGCACCCCTGTAATTCACGTACCCTGCCAAATCGCGTGTGATAATTCCCGCGTACCCCTGTATTACACGTGCCCTGGCTAATCGCATGTAAGACTTCACGCGTACCCCTGTAATACACGTTCCCTGGACAATCGCGTGTTGAACTTCCCGCGTACCCCTGTAATACACGTACCCTGGCTAATCGCGTGTAAAACTTCCCGCGTACTCCTGATATGAAGGTTGCCCGCTTTGCGTTCCTTGTTTGGCAGCCCTGTACACTGGTCCAGGGTTAGCGCAGCCCTTTGCGATGATTTAGCGATTTTGATGGCTTTTCCTTGCGCGAGGGCGTTCTTGGGGGCGTTACTGGCGCTGCTGCAGGCTCGCAGCGATACTCTGCGCCACGGCTGGTTTGGGAGCATGAAATCCATGAATACGCTGTGCGCGGAAATCGGTTTTAGCGCACGTGCCTGGCGCACACAATCGCACGCGGACACTCTGCGCCAGCCGCTTGCGACACTTTTCTGCGAAATTCTATGAATTACCCTGCAAGTGTGCACAGGACCTTATTCCGTTGGAGAAAAGCTGGTGCCACGGCAGTTGTTCCTGGTAGTTCCTGCAGACTCATGGTTCCTGCGGCTTGAGTCGTGGGGACAAGAAGGAGCACGTCTGGAGCGATCTGCACTACCCAGGGATGAGGTCAGCAGCAGCGAGTAAGACAATGATGAATAAAAGGTGCGCTCCTTTAAATCAGGAGAGGGCTCTTCTGACAGCTATCTGGACCACTACAGCACAGCATTGATTTCGACCCAGGAGAGGATTCTCTCACTGAAGAAAAGACAAGCTGGTTGATCCCACCAGGCTCAAGGGAAGAAGACTCCGGACTGGATCTTCTCTTAGTCGTTGAAGGGGGTAGATAGCTCAGGACTGCAGCAGGGCTTCACCAGGACTCGGGGATTGCAGCAGCCATCTTCTTCTCCGCTTCCATTTGTATCCTTGTAGTTCCAGAGGCGACGCTCCCTTCTAGCTCAAGAGTCCTGCCTTTTATGCCAAAATCCCCCATTCACACAGCCTGGCTGTCAATCACTCAGCAGGGGGGTTGTCCAGCCCGGACAACCACCTCAGCCAATCAATACAAAGTGTGACTTGGGTCTCCAAGGAGATCCTGTGCAGGGGGTGACTACACCCCTCCCTCACATTCAGCCCACCTAGACACCCAGACGCCAAAGGAGGGCTTCTGGTCAGAAGTCCGCCAAAGGTCGGCAAACAAAGGAGGCAAACCTGGTTAGCCGCTTAAAAAAAGACCCAAGAAGGATGTTAACAAAAAGAACAAGTTACTTCTTACCTGGTAACGTTCTTTCGACGGGATGTTCCTACGACGTATTCCTTATCTTTGATAATCCTTTTCCAGCTTGCTGGCCTTGGAATTTTTTTCTGTAGAGGGCGCTGCGCGTCGACGTCCGCCGAGTCGATGTCCCTCGACGGCCACCGTATCGGCGCCGACGTCACCGTGCCCATAAATAGCCACGCGCTGAGTCCGTTGCTCAGTTCCGTTTTGTAGCATAAGAAAAGTCATGCCTGAATTGGTTAGTGACCTTGAAGGAGCGTAAGTTGCAACCACAAGGGAAGTTATCACTGCAGGGATGGTTGGGAGGGGCGATAAGGAATACGTCGGAGGAACATCCCGTCGAAAGAACGTTACCAGGTAAGAAGTAACTTGTTCTACGAAGGGATTGTGTCCTCCGACGTATTCCTTATCTTTGATAGACTCCCATAGCAGTGGCATGTAATTGGAGGTGGGAGTGATAGTGTTATGTATCCCTTTAGGGATGGACCAAATGTAATACGGCCTTGCCAAATCTGGTCTTTTGAGCAGTGGAGGAATCCACATTGTAAAAGTTTGTGAATGTATGTGCGGACGACCATGTGGCAGCCGCACATATGTCCCGGACCGGTACCCCTCTTTGGAGAGCCGAAGAGGCTGCGATACCCCTGGTTGAATGAGCCCTGAGATTTTGGGGTGGCTCTTTCCCTGCTAGTCTAACATTCCAGGATGGCCAAAATAATCCACCTGGAGATGGTTTGTTTTGTCATGGGTAGTCCCAACTTGTGACCTGAGTATCCTACAAACAGTTGGTCTGCTTGCCTGATCCTAGCCATTCTGCTGATGTAAAAGCTGAGAGCTCGCCTAGGGTCCAGCCGATGTAGCCTTTCCTCCTCTTTCCCCGGATGGGGAGGAGGGTAGAATGAAGGCAAGGTCATTTTCTGAGTAATATGAAATTCATAAACCACCCTTGGGAGGAAATTAGGCTTCACCTGTAGGACAACTTTGTCCTTGTGGAAGATTGTATGTGGGGGTTTACAGGAGAGAGCTTGTAGCTCACTCACCCTCCTAGCAGATGTTAGTGCTACCAATAGGACAGTTTTAAGCGTGAGAAATCTCAGCGCGCAAGAGTGAAGTGGTTCGAATGGAGTGCCCATTAAGAAGTTTAAGACTAAATTTAAGTCCCATAAGGGAACCTGGAATGGTTTTGGAGGGTAAACATTAGTTAGTCCCTTAAGAAATTGTACCACTAGAGGAATTTTGAAATACAATGGTTCCTCCGCAGTGCGCTTGAAGATAGAGAGCGCTGCCAGATAGCCTTTTACAGTGCCCACTTGAAGGCCTGAGTTTGCCAAGTAGAGTAGAAACGATAACACTGTTGGTGTACCACATGAAAGAGTCGATATTCTGTTCCCTACACCAGCTGCAAAATTTGTTCCAACGGCAGCGGTATAAAGACTTTGTTGCTGGTCTTCTGGCCGAAAGCAACACCTCCATGACGTCATCAGGGAGATCCCAATCCTTGTACCTCAACCTTTCAGAAGCCAAGCGTGAAGGTTGAGGGTTCTGGTCTCTGGATGGAGAACCTGACCTCCCTTCTGCGAGAGAAGATTCTCTTTGAGTGGAAGACGGATTGGAGGACAGATGGGCCTATCTAGAAGGTCTGGGTACCACGTTCTCCTGGCCCAAACTGGGGCAATTAGGATCATGGTTTTCCGGAATCTTCTCAACCTCCTGATCATTTGAGGAATAACAGGGACAGGTGGGAACGCGTAAAGGAGTGGAAACTCCCAGTCCACTACGAACGCATCTCCTAGAGCACCTCTCGGGGGAAATTCCCTTGAACAGAACAGATCGCACTTCCTGTTGGTGCTTGTGGCGAACAGATCCACCTGAGGGGTTCCCCAAAGGGCGAAAATCTCTTGAAGGACTTCCTGAGCTAGCTCCCACTCGTGGGAGACTGTGCTCTGCCTGCTCAGAGCGTCCGCTGTCAAGTTCTTCTCTCCGGCAGGTGGACTGCCGATAGAGAGATTCCTTCTTGGATTGCCCAAAACCAAAGCTGCATCGCCTCTCTGCACAGTGGCAGTGACCCTACGCCTCCTCTTTTGTTCAGATAGTGCATGGCCACCGTGTTGTCCGTCATTATCAGGACATTTCTCCCCTGTACTGATAGCAGGAAAGCTTTCAGCGCTAGCCTGATCGCTCTCAGCTCTAATAGGTTGATGTGTAGTCTGGACTCCGATGGAGACCAACGACCGCTAATGGTCAAGTCATTGGCATGGCTCCCCACCCCGTGAGTGAGGCGCCTGTGACTACTGTTATCTCCGGCCATGGTTGCCAAAACTGTTCTCATTTCAAGATGTTCTCTGGATAGGCCCACCATTGCAGGTCGCGGGCTACCTTGTCCGGAATCCGGAGGAGATCTGTCATTCTCCCTGAGAACTGCGACCACTGACTTCTCAGTGCCCACTGAAGAGATCTCATTCTCAGGCGAGCCTCTGGCACAAGGAAGATGCAGGATGCCATGAGGCCTAGCAACCTCAAAAAGTCGAAGGCTGGGAGACGTTGGGCATTTTGAAACTTGGTGACCATCTGTAGAATATCTTGAGCCCTCACCTCTGGTGGCGAGGCTTTTCCCAGGGAAGTGTCCAGGACCGCTCCAATGAACTGGAGTCTCTGTGATGGTATCATCTGTGACTTCTTTAAATTGAGGGAGAAGCCCAGTCTGTGAAGGAAGTGGCAGACATAATCTAGCTGGGCCTGGGCCTGTTCCGAAGATACGGCCCTGATCAGCCAATCGTCCAGGCAGGGGTAGACATGGATCCCTTCCCTCCTTAGACTCGCCGCCACTACCGACATCAGCTTGGTGAAGACCCTCGGGGCGGAGGTCAGCCCAAATGGCAGAACTCGAAATTGATAATGAGAGTCGCCAATTGCGAACCTCAGGTATTTCCTGTGTTTGAGATGGATTGGCACATGGAAATAAGCATCCTGGAGGTCCAGAGATACCAGCCAATCCTGGAGCTGGAGGGCCTGAAGGATCTGAGAGAGAGTTACCATCTTGAACTTGTCCTTCCTGAGGAACTTGTTCAATCCTCGTAAGTCCAGGATGGGTCTAAGTCCTCCGTCCTTTGGTATGAGAAAGTAGGGGGAGTACCAGCCCTTGTTCCTGTCCGCTACAGGTACCGGTTCTATGGCACCTTTCTCTAGCAGGTCTATAATTTCCTGCAAGAGGAGCTGATCTGGAACTTTTAGAGAGCTGCTCCCCGGTGGATGGCTCTGAGGAATGTGTAGAAAGGGTAGGCAGTAACCTTGGGCAACTGTCTCCAATGCCCAAGCATCTGACGTTATAGACTGCCATTGCTTCAGATGGTGAGTTAACCTGCCCCCTACAGGTGTATTGTGTGGGAAGGCCTCAGAGTGGTTTGGGGGCGGCTGATGCAGATGCGAGGGTAAAGAGGCACCTGCTGCTGCTGTGGTCTTCGTACTTTTCACCCGTCCCCCTCGGGTGGATCTCCTTTGGCCTCTTCGAGCCGGCTGTCCTCTGCCTTTCCCGAATGCGGAATAATTGCGAAAGGACTTTCCTCTCCCAGAGGTTCCTGAGGGGCGAAAAGGAGTTTGGCAGATAGCAGCTCCTAAAGATTTTGCTGCTGCTTTAGAAGTCTAACTTTTCCAGACTGTCATCAGCCTTTTTCCCGAATAATGAAGAGCCGTCAAAGGGCATATTCAAAAGTCTGGCCTGTACATCAGGGGCAAAGACCGACTTTCGCAAACCATGCATGCCTGCAGATTGTTGTACTTGCCGCCATGGCCCTGCTGATACTGTCAGCGGAATCAATGCCAGTTTGAAGTGATTCGCACATGGCATCTTTGCCATCTTTAATAATGTTAAGGAAGGCTTCCTTTTCCTCTCCTTCGGGTATGCAGTCAGCCGCTGATGAAGCACACTCCCATAGTGTGTGACTGAACTTGGCGAGCGTACAGGTGGCGTTGATGGACTTCAACCCCATACTACAGGCAGAGAAGACTTTCTTTGCCATAGAGTCGTACCTCTTGTCATCTCTATCCTGTGGGACAGTAGGGTAAGCGGTCATACTGCTAGATGAAGTTGCCGCTTGAACCACCAGGCTCTCTGGGGTCGGGTGTTTTGACAGGTATTCAGGGTCAGCAGCCGCTACCCTATACTTGGTTGACAATCTTTTATTGACTGCAGGGATAACTTCGGGAGTTTCCCAATTAGATGCAATTTTTCTTTGTAAGGCTGCATGGAAGGGGACCACCGGGTCCTCCTGTGGGCCTTTGTCCAATATATTTGTTAGGTCATCCTGTTGGAAAACAGGTGAAGGCGCAAACCAACCCATAAACTCAATTATTCTTGCCATCAGGGTTCTATATGGTGTTTCGGCATGTTCCCCTGGGTCTGGCTTAACAAATTCCACTTCTGGGGAAGTGTCCAGCCCACTTGCCTCATGTAGTGACTCCTGTAGTTCCTTCAGCCTTCTTTCCTCAGAGGTGAAATCCTCTGCAGTAGGCAGTGTGGTCCTCTGTAACCCGAATGTTTCCTGGTCAGAATCTTCCCCTTCTTCATAAATTGAAGAAAGTCCAGGGTATTCTGACCTCTGAAATGGAGTAAAACCCATTTCTAAGGCAGAAGGAGCCAAACTCGTCGTTATTGGACGAGAAAACGTCAATGTCGTCGATGCCGATGTACAGAGAGGTACAGATAAAAAGGGTTAAGAATGAACTCTTTCCGATACGCCATATAAGATGGGGTGTACTGGATCTGTGGTTAAATGACTATGTAAAGTTAATGGCAACTTTACCCTTTTCTGGGGGACAGTAGTCAGCCCCAGAAATGGAGTCGATGGGAAGTCAAAACGACAACCCAGTGTCACTGCACTGAAGGTGCTGTGTAACACACAAAAGAGTGGGGCTACCGAAGTGGTGTACTCCAGAGACCACAATCACAAAAACAGATGAAATACACATGGCAAAACACAGGTAAGAGTGGGGGAAAAAACTCACACTCTTACCAAGTGGAAAAAATAAACTCCAGAAATCCAGCAAAGCTGCTGAGGGACTCACTAGGTAAGGGAAATTAGCCATAGAGTGAGAATTCTCCCTAACAATGGTCAGTAACAAGTCTAAATTTACAAACAGTAATACAATATTTTAAATATACTATAGCCCACTTTATGGCAAGCGCCTCTAACTCAATAGTGGCATTGTTTTTTCACAAGGAAAGAGCTTTCTGCTAATGTATAATACAGGATGTTCCACACCATCATATTTTTGGGAAAGGACCGCTCCAAGATCCATTGTAGATGCATCTGTCTGTACCATGAATTCCTTGTTGAAATTATGAACCTTTAATACTGGCTCGCTGCACAGTATGTGCTTCGGTGTGTCAAAGCTGGTCTGACCTTGTTTTGCCCACTGTAAATTTTGTGGTTCTGCATTCTTTAATTTATCTGTTGGACATGATGTTATCATGGAATATTGAGGGATATATCTCTGATAATACCCGGTGAAACACAAAAAAGCATGAAGATCTTTCATTTTAGGGGAAGGGGTTATCTTAAACAGCTATTTCTTCTTCTATGGGTGGATGCATCAACCCATTCCCAACAAAAAAAAAAGATCTTTCCCGGCTAAGTGAGCCAGGTGGCATTTCCTGCAATTGGCAGTCAGCTCTGACTTTCCCAGGGCCCTCAACTTCACATAAATGGAACACTTGTTCTTCCCAAGTATGGCTGTGGATTAAAATGTCATCTAGACATCTGCTGCAAAAATGGGAAAAGGGTTGCAATACCTTATACATCAATCTTTGAAATATTCCTGGAGCCCCATGTAGTCCAAAAGGGAAAACCTTGAACTGAAACAACCGTCAGGGAGAGGAGAATGCTTATTTTTCCTTGTCTAGTTGAATAGCCCATTGTCAGATCAATTGTGGAGATATAGGCTGCTGGGCCCAGTTTGTCAAATAAATCATCAATCCTAGGCATAGGATAACTGTCAAACTGGGAGATGGAGATAAGCTTCCTGAAGTTGATACAGAATCTCCACGATGAATCAGTTTTTGAAACTAGGATTATTGTCGAGGACCAATAACTTTCAGACGGTTCTATAATGTCCACCTCCAACATTTTCTCCACTGCTTGAAGGGACGCTTCCTTCCTGGCTTCTGGAATGTGATATGGTTTCAGATTTACCTCCTTTCCAGGGGAGTTTGAATGTGGTGCATTAAAGATTTTAGCCTCCATGGTTCACTATTAAAGACATCCGGAAACTGTGATAACAAGTCTTGGATGTCTCGTTGTTGCCGAGGTGTTAAGTCAGGGGAGAATTATTATCTAATACTCCCTCAGTTTTAAGTGTAGCCATGGACACTGAGGTGGTTTCCACAGGATCTACTTGTCATTCATTCAAGAGATTTATATGGTCAATATGAGCCTTGGTTCTTCGATCAGGTTGGGCTACAAGATAGTTATACAGCCATTTTTTCTCCCAAATCTCATAAGGCGAATACCACTTTGAAAGACATTTTTGGTCTGAAATGGAAAGGAGAAGGAGTAACTTTTGGCCTATAGAAAAATAGCGATGGACAGCCTTTTGATTATATTGAGCCTTCTGAGTTTCCTGGGCTTTTTCTAGATGTTTATTGGCCATCTCCTTCACAATAGTCATATGTTCTATCAAACGCTGGGCAGTTTCGGAAATAGGAAGGGCTGCCTCTTATCTCTCTCCTACCAGGTTTCTCAGAGCATTATGTGAGGGGTCAGAAATAAGAGGCAAACAACTTGGTAAAGGTTTTTCACAATAAGCCATTTTATTAACTCATAAGGGTGTGATAAACGCCCCACTAACACTAACCTAAAGAGGAATTCCTTACCTATCAAAACAGAACTAAAGAAAACACTCTAATAAAAGGAATCTGTCCCTCACAATGAACCACATACATTACACTCAAAAGGTAGAATATGGCATTTCAGGCTTTAACAAAAATAACACTTATACTCAACATAAACCTGGTAATTATGTATCCTTGTAACCTGGGTCGAATCCCTTTCCCCAGGTTCAAAGCAGGGTCTCCAACCAAAGTTCAAAATAAGTTAAAAAAATCCTTTTAGTAACCAAGTTCTGTTCATTAAGTTCTCCTTGCTCCAAAAGTCTTCTACTTGGCACTTGAGAATGTTTCCACAAAACAAAATGTATTTTATCTTCCAACTGATAGTCAATTGGCCTCATTACGTCCCCGGCAGTAGCCGTGTCAGTAAAAAAGGCGGTCCAGGAAGCCAGGTGGCCTGCAAAAGTAACTCCCCATTCCCATTGGAGTCTCATAGGACTCAATAGGAAAGGGGATGACGGAAGCATCGGCACCGGCACTGTGTGCAACAGTGGCAGTGCTTCCATCAAAGTCTGCGGGCGGGTGCCATTCCGCCAGCCAGATAGGACCTAGTGGGCGGCACGGCACCCGCCCGCAAAACTCAGAGTGTGCCGGTCCGGTAACAATGGTGCCGGTAGCTTACCAGACCGGCACACTCGTAATGAGGCCCAATATCTCAAAATCACTTCTCCTTGAAAAACAAACACTTCCACAATTCTTCTTTATTCACAAAAAGGTTCTTGTCAGGATGGTTTTTAACACAGTTAATCAAACATAATAGTTGCTTTGCCACTTTCTTCCCTTCACAACCACAACCACAATGCAGTACTTCAATGTCTCCTCGTCGTTCAGTCCTTTCTCAGTTTTTGCTTCTCCTAGCTGGGCCCACACCAGTGCAGAGTCATAGTCTTTTGGTTGTTTCCATGATCTACTCTTCATGCCTCCTCGTGGCTACCTCTTCCGAGTACGCTTAGAAAATGGCATGCCATCATTCTTGTTCATCCACGTCTAAGCGGTGTCAAGTCGAAAGGAAGGAATTTTACAGTAACACAGATAAGTATATTCAGTTCCGCTCCCTGCAGATTTGATTTTTTTTTTATGGTTGCATGGGCAAGAGGGTTACTGAGTTCCTTCATGGAACAGTAGTCCTTCAACCCATGAAAAGAGTCGCTCCCTGTGAGGTTTCCCTTTCCAACACCCCTCGTGGTACTATTGACTAGTGGCCTCACCTCCCTAGCCTCACCGGGAAGGACTCGCCCCTTGGTAGGAGTGATGAGATCACGTAAATTGTCAAAGTCCCTATTCGACCCAGTTTCCGTCTGGGTTTCTTGCACCACTTCTGGGGCTCTATGATTACCAGCCCGGCTTGGGCTATGGGCTTGCTAAGCCGTGGTTTCATGAGGTTTCCCTTACCCCCTTAAGGGGTATTCTTGTGATCAGCCCTGCCTGGGCTAAGGGCACACTCAGCCCTGCTGCAGTTGCGGTTTCGCTCAGCCCCTTCAGCGGTCTTCTAGCTGTCAGATCTGGGTAGGCTACGGGCTCGCTCAGCCCTTGTTTGGTTGTCTTTTCGTTCATCCCTTTCTGGAGTCTTCTGGCAATCAACCCTGCTTGGGCACTGTGTGGCCTCCCCGACCTCCAGCAGTCAATCGTACAATGCTGTGTTCCTTCTTATTAGCAGCGTTGCATGAATGGGGAAGCAGTCTGTCGGGCCATCGCAGATCTGAGTACTCACCATTGTGGCGGACTGCGCGGTAGGAGTCTTTACTCTGGATCTTCCCTTCGGCAACAGAGGCTTGGTCGGCCGGTGCTTCTCGGTTTGCTTAGGTCCGCTGTGGGAGCACTCAAACAGGGAAAGCAAGATTATATTGGCACAAAGACTAAAGTGAACCAACAAGCTTTTGAGAAGGTGATGGAAAGAAGATAACAGGAGGTGAAGGGTTTAAAAAAAACACAGGTAGACAGCAGGAGTGTCGGTTGTTCGGGTGAGGCCGGGTGGAGTGGGGGCAGACCAAAAGACCAGGCGGAGGAAGGGTGGTGGAGCAGAGTGATAAGTAGAATGTGGTAGATATTATTGCAGTAGAGCTGCTGGATGTGAGAGAGTAGTACCTCTGTGGAAGAGTGTGTGGATGGTAGTTGTTGGTTGCGAGTGTTGGTTAGAGAAAGAAGAACAAGTTACTTACCCCTGGTAACGTTCTTTTGACCGGATGTTCCTCCCACGTCTTCCTCATCTTTGACATGTAATGTCCAGCTTCAGCTGCTTCGGAAAAACATTTCGGCAGAGGGCGCTATGTCTCGATGGGGTTGAGTCATCGAAGGCTATATATGGCTCACACAGAGCTTGTTGGCCTCAGTTCTGTTTTTCCCTCCTCTTGCCGCAGAGATGGCCAAAAATACGAGCATGACCGTACATAACCTTGGTGGAACGGAAGCTGTAATAGCACGGGAAATTCTCCTTAGGGGTAGGTTGGGAGGGCAATGAGGAATACGTGGGAGGAACATCCAGTCAAAAGAACGTTACCAGGGGTAAGGAACTTGTTCTTCGATTTGATTGTGTCCTCCCACGTATTCCTCATCTTTGACAGACTCCCAAAGCAGTGTTATGTTTGGAGGAGGGTGTAGAATTACAATTTAACAATTTTTAAGGGCAGAGCAAAGTACTGCTTTGCCAAACGTACCATCCTGAGCATGGGAAGCATCCAGACAGTAATGTTTAGTAAACGTGTGGATGGGAGACCAAGTTGCAGCTTCACAGATATTTCTAATTGGAACACCCCTTTGAAGGGCTGTAGATGTAGCCATGCCCCTGGTGGAATGAGCTACCAAACCTTCAGGAGGGCTTTACTTGTCAGCTTGTAGCATTCTGACATTGTGAGAATTATCCATCTAGACAAAGTCTGTTTGGATACAGCCTGACCTAGCTTGTGTCCTATGTATCCGATACAAAGTTGGTAATCAACTCTCAATTTAGACA
The DNA here is from genome assembly GCF_040938575.1 of Ambystoma mexicanum. Classification (NCBI taxonomy): domain Eukaryota; kingdom Metazoa; phylum Chordata; class Amphibia; order Caudata; family Ambystomatidae; genus Ambystoma; species Ambystoma mexicanum. Next base: position 740,692,732 of record NC_090931.1, on the reverse strand, counting down.
TTCTGGAGATGTAAAAGCTTAGCGCTCTCCTAGGGTCCAACCTATGGAGTCTTTCCTCTTCCATACCAGGATGAGGTGGAGGATAGAAGGAAGGCAGAACAATTTTCTGACTCAAATGAAAGTCTGAAACGATTTTTGCCAAAAAGGAGGGTTTGGCCCTTAATACAACCCTGTCCTTGTGGAAGACGGTAAAGGGTGGCTGGATGAAAGTGCCTTCAACTTGCTTACTCTACGGGCTGATGTCAGAGCTATCAATAGGATGGTCTTAAAGTTAACAACTTTAGCGGACATGTGTGCAGAGGTTCAAATGAAGCATACACCAGGATGTTCAAAACCAGATTAATGTACCAAACTTGAACCTGGAAAGGAGAGTGCGGAAACAAATTAGTGAGCCCCTTTAGAAATTGACTCAATAGTGGTATTTTGAAATATAAGCATTCCTCTGAAGAGCGATTAAAGATCAATAGCGCTGCCAAGTAGCCTTTGATGGTACCTATCTGAAGGCCCAAAATAGCTAACGATAGAAGAAAAGATAGGACATCCGGTGTTTTACACAGAAAAGGATCAATTTTCTTTTCCTTGCACCAGTTGCAAAACTTATTCCAACAGCAACGATACAAAGATTTTGGCCGAAAGCAACACCTCCATCAAGTCATCCGGGAGGTCCCAATCCTTATATCTCAGCCTTTCAGAACCAAGCGTGAAGGTTGGGAGTTTTGACCTCTGGATGGAGAACCTGACCCTCATCTCGCACGAGAAGGTCCTCTCTTTGCAGAAGACGTACAGGACAGATGGACATGTCCAGAAGGTCCGGGTACCACGTCCTCTCCCGGCCCAATAGGGAGCAATTAGGATCATGTGCTTCCCGACCCTTCTCAACCTCCTGATTACATGAGGAATGGAGGGGACTGGTGGAAACGCATGCATGAGTGGAAATTCCCAGTCCACCACAAACGCGTGCCCTAGAGCTCCTCTCTGAGGAAATTCCCTCATGCAGAACAGTTTTCACTTCCTGTTGACAATGGATGCAAAAAGATCCACTTCAGGGGTTCCCCAAAAGGTGAAGATCTCACAAAGGACTTCCTGAGCTAGTTCCCACCCGTGAGAGACTGCTCTGCCTGCTCAGTGTGTCTGCCGCCGGGGTCTCCTGTGCGGCTAGGTGAACTGCTGAAAGGGAGATACCTTCTTGAAGTGCCCAGAACCGGAGCTACATTGCCTCTCTGCACAATGTTGGTGACCCTATACCTCCTCTCTTGTTGGGGTAGTACATGGCAACTGTGTTGTCCGTCATTATCAGGACAGTCTTTCCCCGTACAGAGAGCAGGAAAGCCTTGAGCGCTAGTCTGATTGCCCTAAGCTCCAAAAGGTTAATGTGCAGTTTGGACTCTGATGGGGACCAACGACCGCTGGCGGTCAGATCTTTGGCGAGGGCTCCCCAACCTGTGAGGATGGCGTCCATAACTACGATTATCTCCGGCCAAGGTCGCCATAAGGGTTCCCCTTTCAGAATGTTGTCCTTGCAGGCCCACCACCAGAGATCATGTGCAACCCTGCTCGGAACCTGAAGTAGGTCCGACATCTTGCCTGAAAATTGAGGCCACTGTCGCTTGAGGTCCCACTGGCGGAATCTCATTCTCAGACAAGACTCTGGCATCAGAAAAATGCAGGATGCTATGAGGCTGAGGAACTTCAGAAAGTCAAAGGCCGGAAGATGCTGAGCATTCTGGAACTTGACGACCATCTCCTGAATGTGTTGATCGTCGCCTCGGGTGGCGAGGCTTCCCCCGAGGAAGGATCCAAGACTACTCTGATGAATTCAATCTTCTGACAGGGTCTTGTAAGGAAGACATGGTATCAAACAGTAAGCCAGACACAAGTGATCACAGTTCAAGGGTGTTTACTAAACTTCAATCGGGTTTGAAAAACACCTATCTAATCCTCAATGTAAAGATGGGATCAAGCTACAACCATCAAATAATAATAATGCAGTCCTAGTCGAGTCTGTCAAAACAAAAGGGCCTATACTGATAGACCTATTGCTAATCCTTACTTCTAAATACAAATAGTGTGGCAAACAATGTTGTACAAAAATAAGTGTTCAAGAAATGATATGTCAGGATATTCAAGCCATTGGCTTCCCTTCCCCACGTTTTCATCACAGGACAAGGTGGCACACTCGAGTTTAGCACACACTGGCTTTTTTAGCACGAGAATGTAGTTCCATACTTCCACATCAAGAACTTCTGTGTGAAAGTTTCTTTGGCATTCAAAGTCTCTTATTTTAGAGGGCCTGATGCAACAAGACAAAACATTAAAGTTCCTTTCTTCTCAGGATTTTCACTTATACAAGTTCTCGGGTGATTTACTGTTCACCCCAGGTGCCCCTCCGCCAGGCTCAGACCCACATTAACACAAAACCTTCAATTGGTCTCCATCTGCAGGGCCCAGGCCAAATTCATGTATTTTTCCAAACGTTCTCTACTTCATCAAAGTCTAAGTCTTTCGACTGTGCGCAGGATTTTGCTAGACCCATCGCAGGACCACTTTCATTCACATTTATTTGTCCTCTTTCAATTGATCTCCCTCTCTGCTGGGCTCAGACCAAATGTATCTACTTTTTATTTATTTATTGGTTTTATTTGTATAGCGCAGACCAGGCCCAAAGGCAACCGGGCGCATATCTTAGTAGAACAATACATTACAGATAGTGGAACATTACAGCACAGTAGTAGATATATCATCACAATAGTCCCAACAGGTTGTACACAGAGTATAGAAATGACGTTACAAATCAAGGCAACAAACAGAACGGAGCAGAACAGAGCTAGGTCCCAGGTGGCCCGTCCAAAAACAGAAGAGCGGTTGTTAGTGGAATGTTGCTAACCAAAGCTTGGCTTTGTGTTTGAATTGGTTAAAAGAAGGTAGCGTTCTGATCATGAGTGGTTCAGTGTTCCAAAGCTTGGCTGCCAGGACAGGGAAGCTAGCGCCCCCAGCAGAATGAAGTAAGACCTTGGGTTTGTGCAGATCTGAGTGCTCGTGCTGGAGTATATTGAGTGAATCGCGAAGCTAGGTATGAGGGGGCCTGGTGGTTAACACATTTGTATGTGAGGGCAAGTGCTTTCAGGGAGATCCTTTGGGCAACTGAGAGCCATTTGAGGTTCTTCCTGGTTTCTGAGATGTGGGCTAATCGGGAGATGTTAAGGGCTGCTCTAATGGCATTGTTTTGGGTTGTGTGAAGTTTGTTGAGATTACCCTGGTTAGTGCCTTGGTACAGTGCATTGCAGTCGTCCAATTTGGACATATCCAAGGTCCTGGCCAGGGTAATGTAATTCTGGGCAGTAAGGAATAGGCGACAGGCCGAGATCAATTTGCAGGTGTATGCAGACGCAGCGGCAACTGCATTGGTTTGTCTGGTGAGTGTCAAGGAGGCGTCCAGGTGTATACCCAGAGTTTTGGTGACTTTAGATACTTTAATCAGATTACCGTCAATGTTAAAGGAGCCGAACAGGGGACTCAGTTTGTTAAGTCTCTGTTGCGTGCCTAAGATGAGAAGTTCAGTCTTGTCATCGTTGAGGCACAGTTCGTGCTGGGCCATCCAGGCTTGTATGACAAGGTAAATGTCATTAAGGGCTTTAGAGTCAGCAATGTAGTCACCAGTTATGGGTTGCACTATCTGGGTGTCATCAGCGTAATTCGTGTGGGTGACACCCAGATAGTCAAGCACATCAAATAGTGGTTTGTGAAGACATTGTAGAGGGTTGGGGAGACACAGGATCCCTGCAGGACTCCAAAAGGGACTGGTGTGGGATCGGCCGATGCCTTAGGGGAGAAAACTCTCATGTGCCTGTTGTCAAGGAATGACCTAATCCAGTTGGAAGCGTTGTCAGAGAAGTGGGACGCTGACTTCAGGTGCCGGCAAAGTATTTGGTGATTGACCAAATCAAAGGCAGCCGATAGGTCCAGTAGTAGTAGAAGGGCCAGTTTACCGTTGTCTTTAAGGTCCTCAATTTGGGTTTTGAGATCAAGTAATGCTGTTTCAGTCCCGTGCTTAGGTCTGAAGCCAGATTGTCTTGAGCCGAGGACGTTATTGGTCTCTAAGCAGTTCTGAATCTGCATGTATGCTGCTCTGTCAAGTATTTTGAGTAGGAACGGTACGGTCGTAATCGGTCTGTAGTTAGTTGGTGTTTCAGGGTCTGGAGTTGTTTTTTTTAGGAGAGGGATAACCCACGCGTCCTTTAAGTTGTTGGGTACTGTTCCAGTTAGGAATGAAGAGTTAATGAAGGTGGTTATAAAAGGAGCGAGGTCATGTGCTGCTTCCTTAATGATAGATGCTGGGCAGGGGTCACCTTGGCAGTTAGAGGGTTTTAAATTGCAAATGATGTTTTCGACCTCAAGGATGGTGAGTGGGGTGAAGCTAAAGGGGGTGTGAGTAAAGGAGGCAGTCGGAGTATTGGAGGGTTTAGTAGGGGGGTTGGTGAGTAAGGTAGTTTGTTTGGCGTTCATTTTCGATTGCAAGGTGGTGATTTTGTTGAGGAGAGTATTTTGGATGTTGTTACACCATTTACTGTCTTTAATGCAGGTGTCAGGCGCAGGGGATGGGGATTCCAATTCTTTAAGGATTTTAAATAACTCTTTAGTGTTAGATTCCGCTTGTAAGATGCGTTGGTTGTAGGTCTCCTTTTTGGCTTGAAGAATCGCTTCCTTGTAATTGTGGGTGGTGATGATGAGGCGATCTTTGTTAGAGTCACATGGGTGGCTCTTCCAGAGTGATTCAGCCTTTCGTTTTTCTTTGCGTAAAGTTCTTAACTGCGGAGTGAACCAGGAGTTCAAGTGGGCTTGTTCTTTGGCTTTCCGTAATTTGAGCGGTGCTATATTGTCAATGGCTTTAAGCAGTGTTTGATTGAAGAGATCTACTTAGACTGTGGGGTCGTTATGTTGGGACACACATTTATTCAAGATGGGAAGGATGAGAGGGAGGAGTTTATCCTTGGTGATGTCTTTTTTATTCCTTGTAGGAATGGGTGGAGCTATCGTGGGAGTAGTGAGAGGGTTGGTCGCTGGTAAGTGGAAGATGATGATGATGATGTGGTGGTCGACCCAGGCACAGGCGTGGTTGGAACTTATGGATGTGTTGCAATTAAGGTCAGTAATCCAATCGAGCGTCCTGCCCTTAATATGGGTAGGTTCGTCAATACGTTGTTGGAAGCCTAAATTAACTAATGTGGTAGCGATCTCAGAGGCCAAGTGATCCTTGGTGTCGAGAAGGCCCAAGTTAAGGTCACCTAGAAGCAATACCTGAGAGTTGGGTTTGGTATTGATGGTCAGGATGGCCTTGATCTCATCTATGAAGGAGCCAAGTGGTCCAGGAGGTCTATAGATAAGGTGGAGAGTAGCAGTGTTAGTTGCAGATAGGGTGAGTTTCACCGAGAGGGATTCTGCAGAACTGAGCTCAGTGTTGGGGATGATTCTGAGTGTAATGTTATTTCTGTGTATGAATGCGACTCCACCTCCTTTGGAAGTTGATTGACGGTCAGCTCTAATGATAGAGTAGCTGTTGGGGATGGCGAGGGCAAGGAGTGGGCCACAGGCTGTGTGTAACCAAGTTTCAGTAATGGTTATGAAATCGAGGTTTTGAGTGGTAATGAGGTTGGAGATGTCCAACACGTGGGCCGTGATAGATCTAGCGTTGATGAGGGCACCCTTGAGTTCTTTGGCGGAAATGGTGCTGAAGGATGGTGGTAACTTCTGTGTAGTATTGATATTATGTGTGTGCTGAGTGTCAGAGGCACGAGGGGCACAAGGCAATCTGGATCCAAGTCTAAGATTCCTGACTTGGAGCGTGCACGGTTGATTGGGTGTAGGTTTGGTGGCGAAGTGTTGGAGCCATAGGACAGGGTCATTGAGGTATGGGTTACTAATGGGCATTGTGGGAAAGTGTGGGGTGGAGTGACGAGGGTCGGTCTTGGTGGTGCTAAGAGTGGGGGGGGCAAAGCAATGTGGCAATGATGAACCCTACGATGGTAGCAAGAATAAGGTGGCTGACAGGTGGCAGTGGCCGCATATCGTGATCCAGGTGTCCTAACCGTCTGTGAGCTGAGGTGGGAGTGCACTGGAAGGTGCGTAGAGGGGTTCTGCGCTGGGCAGAGGTGGGATCAGCCAGGAAGTGGCAGTCCAGGTATAGTTTGCTGGGTAAGTACATGTGCAGAAATGCAGTCGATGGCTCAGGAAGTAGTGGTTCAGCTAATCTGGGTAGGTAGGTACAGGTGCAAAGTGCAATCAATGACTCAAAGGCAGAGATTCAGCTAATCTGACTAGGTAGGTACATGTGCAAAATGTAATCAATGACTCAAAGGCAAAGGTTCTGCTAGTCTAGCAAGGTAAGTACATGTGCAAAATGCAATCAATGACTCAAAGGCAGAGATTCAGCTCATCTGGCTAGGTAGGTACATGTGCAAAATGCAATCAATGACTCAAAGGCAAAGGTTCTGCTTGTCTGGCAAGGTAAGTACATGTGCAAAATGCAATCAATGACTCAAAGGCAGAGATTCAGCTAATCTGGCTAGGTAGGTACATGTGCAAATTGCAATCAATGACTCAAAGGCAGAGATTCAGCTAATCTGACTAGGTAGGTACATCTGCTGACTAGGTAGGTACAAGTGCACAATGCAATCAATGACTCAAAAGCAGAGATTCAGCTAATGTGGCTAGGTAGGTACATGTGCAAAATGCAATCAATGACTCAAAGGCAAAGGTTCTGCTAGTCTGGCAAGGTAAGTACATGTGCAAAATGCAATCAATGACTCAAAGGCAGAGATTCAGCTAATCTGACTAGGTAGGTACATGTGCTGACTAGGTAGGTACATGTGCAAAATACAATCAATGACTCAAAGGCAGAGATTCAGCTAATCCGACTAGGTAGGTACATGTGCTGACTAGGTAGGTACATGTGCAAAATGTAATCAATGACTCAAAGGCAAAGGTTCTGCTAGTCTGGCAAGGTAAGTACGTGTGCAAAATGCAATCAACGACTCAAAGGCAGAGATTCAGCTAATCTGGCTAGGTAGGTACAAGTGCATAATGCAATCAATGACTCAAAGGCAAAGGTTATGCTAGTGTGGCAAGGTAAGTACATGTGCAAAATGCAATCAATGACTCAAAGGCAGAGATTCAGCTAATCTGACTAGGTAGGTACATGTGCTGACTAGGTAGGTACATGTGCAAAATGCAATCAATGACTCAAAGGCAGAGATTCAGCTAATCTGGCTAGGTGAATGCAGCAAGTAGCGAGCGGTTGGATTAACGACAAGCGCTGTGCGGACAATGAGCAAGGCGGATGGTGTGCGTACATATGAGCATTTAGAGGAGGCGGTGATTCATAATGATGATAAAGAAGGTGATACTTAATTGGTGAGTGCGCTCCCAAGCAAAAGAGGTGAGTGTCCTTAATAACCGGTCTGGGCGACAAAGGCGTCAGGCAGGGTGACTTCAACCATATTAGGTACTGCTAGGTTAGTGCGACAAAGAGTCTTACCGCGTTTCTTTATAAGTGAGCAATTTCCGTATGTGTACTGTGGACAGAAGTGTAGCAGCAGCCGGGAAAGCGTGTGATGAGGAGGTGCTGCGGAGCAATGTCCAGCACCGTAGCTGACCAGTGCGGACAGGGGCAGACAGGAGGGGCCTTTGGCTCACGGGCCTTAGGCTGCTAAGGGCCGGCTTCCGCCTCCGGTCCTCGTCACTGGAGAATATGCAAAAGTGGTTGCTAGGCAACCGAGGTGAACGCTCTGAGTGCGTTCTTGGTGGCGGCCATCTGGCGGCAACGCGGCTTGTCGGATTTTCTTGATGCTAGCGTCGGATAGGTGCGGGCACAGCGGTGCAGGCACTGTTGTGGTGCGGGCTTCTAGGACGAAGCTGGATGGCTCAATAAGGGCGGGCGGGTTGGCTGCTGTGCTTCGCTATCGGCTGCTCCTGCAGCCTGGTGCGACGCCGGCACACGGTGCTGCCTCAGGGAGGGTGTCGCAGGGCTCCTGCCCATGTGGATAGTGAGCTGAGGGGCAGACAGGAGGGGCATTTGGCTCACGGGCCTTAGGCTGCTAAGGGCCGGCTTCCGCCTCCGGTCCTCGTCACTGGAGAATATGCAAAAGTGGTTGCTAGGCAACCGAGGTAAACGCTCTGAGTGTGTTCTTGGTGGCGGCCATCTTGCGGCAACGCGGCTCGTTGGATTTTATTGCTGCTAGCGTCAGATAATGTGGGGAAGGTGCGGGCACAGCGGTGCAGGCACTGTCGTGGTGGGGGCTTCTAGCATGAAGCTGGATGGCTCAATAAGGTCGGGCGGGCGGGCTGTGCTTTGCTATTGGCTGCTCCTGCAGCCTGGTGCGACGCCGGCACACAGTGCTGCCTCAGGGAGGGTGTTGCAGGGCTCCTGCCCATTTTGTCACTTCTCCGCTGGGTACCCTACAGAGACCTTTGATAGAGCACCTATGCAGTGCCAGACCACTCTGTGAAAGTTATTGTAGCTTGCTTTAAAGTTCAATCACTCATCAGCTCTTCAATTCACTTGCATTTCTTATCATACGTGTTTTAACAATTTTCGTTCCAGCGCTAGCCATAGAATGTTGCTGCTTGCAACCTTGAATTCAACACAGACCGGTCTTGTGTCCGTCTCCCCCAACTCATCGGCTGTGTTGCTCTCAGTGAAGCGGCTTTGTTCTTGGAGCCAAGGACGGTACCACAGTGGCTGGTGATTCTCCCCGCCTGGATTATTGACGCGGGAGGGCCCTGGGCATCTCCTTCACCCAATGCAGGATTATTCAGCCTGTTTTCCTGGTCTTACGCTTTCTCTCAAGGTTTCAGGAAAGTAACGGTTCCTTGTCAAAAAGGTCAAGGGAATTTCCCTCCTTGCGATCCCCTTCGGTTTTGCCGCCTTTCCTCTCTTGCTCAGCCACCGTCTCGAAACTGCGGTTTCCTTGTGTGCTTTGCCTCCCTCAGAGTGTGCTCTCGGGCTCCTGCTTTTATCCATGTGGGGAAATTTAATGGAAGTCAGGTGTGAGTGATTGTTGATAATTGCCTGACCTTGCCTGACCATAGCATTGGGACATGTCAGGTACACGGCTCGGGTGTCAGTCTGTTTTCCCTTAGAGCAGGCTGTCAGTGAGAAAGTGTTTGTGTTGTAAAAGGGGGAGGGGGTGTAGAGTTCCTAAATATCCTAGCGGGTAGGATGGGGTAAAGGTGTTACAAGGAAGGGGATCCCGCATCTCACCATCCGGTGTCCCACTACCACTCCCTGAATAACCGTCACCCAGGTGATCCTCCAGCTCTGGTCCACCCCCGGCAACTGGATCCAAAAGCAATGGCTGCGTCCTGGCCACCTGGATGACAGATCCCCAGGGACTAGAGGGTGAGACAGCTTCTGGTTTCTCACAGTATCATGTGGGGCTTTTTGAAGATGAGGCAGAAGCCCCGCATGTGGAGCAATTGGCAGGTGATGATCAGATGTTCCATGGTTTGTTCGGGAGAACGGGCCCTGATGAGCCAATCGTCCAGGTAGGGGTAGACATGAATCCCCCTGCCCCTCCGGAGAGTCAGTGCCACTACCACTATAAACTTGGTGAAAACCCTTGGGGCAGAGTTGAGCCCGAATGGCATAACTCGAAACTGACAATGAGAACTGCCAATGGCAAACCTAAGGTACTTCGTGTGATGAATAGAAACATGAAAGTAAGCAGCCGGAAGGTCCAATGATACCATCCAATCCTGGACCTGCAGGGCCTGAAGGATCTGAGAAAGGGAAACTATTTTGATTTTGTCCTTCCTGAGGAACTTGTTCAATTATCTCAAGTCCAAAATGGGTTTCAATCCTGCATCCTTTTTGGGGATCAAAAAGTAAGGGGATTACCACCCCCTGTTCCTCTCCATCACAGGTACTAGTTCTATAGCACCTTTCTCTAGCAGACTGGAAACCTCCTGCGAGAGGAACAGATGTGGAGTTTTGCAGGAATGTCTCCCTGGTGGATGATCCAGAGGCCTCCTTAATAAGGGTAGGCAGTAACCCCAGGGCCACTGTTTCCAAAACCCAGGCATCATAAGTAATGCCCCGCCATTCTTCCAAATGCGGACTGTGCCTGCACCCCACCGCAGTCCTGTGGACGTAGGCCTCAGGGTGGTTTTGGACCACCTGAAGCAGTGGCTGAAGGTAAGGCAGTTGCTGCCTGGGCAAACTTTGCACCTCTTCCTCACCACAAAGGAATTTTCTTTGGCCTCTTCTCGCCCTTCCAAAGGAAGTATTGTGGTGGAAGGGCCGACCCCTCCATCCATGAGAAGTTGGATGAAGGACTTGGCTGCTGCCTTGGATATCTGCATCTTTTCAAGACTTTCATCAACCTTGTTTCCAAAAAGGTGTGTGCCATCAAAGGGCATGTTAAAAAGTCTGGACTGAACAACCGGTACAAAACTAGACTTCCTTAACCAAGCAAATCTACGTGTTATTGTCCGGTCGCATTGGCACTACTAACACTATCAGCAGAGCCCAACCCTGATTGAAGTGATTCGCACATTACGTCCTTGACATCCTTGATAATGTTAAGGAAGCCATCCCTTTCCTCTACCTCAGGTATGTGGTCAGCTGCCATTGTAATGACGTCCCACAAAGTGTGAGTGAACTTAGCCACAGTGCAAGTGGTGTTAAATGATTGAAGGGCCATGCTACTGGCTGAAAAGATCCTTTTGGACAGGGTGTCAACGCCTTTGTCGGCCGTATCGGGAGGGATGGTAGGGTTGGCTGCTACCCTGGAAGTGGCCATGCCAGCCTGCACAACAAAGCTCTCAGGTGTTGGATGCTTTGAGAGAAAGTAAGGGCCAATGCTGCATGGTTTGTACTTCCTTTTAGAGATTTACTGACAGCTGGGTTACCATCAGGTGACTGCCAGTTTCCCATCACTTTTCTTCGCAATTCAGAGTGAAAAGGTAATATAGGTTCATTTCGTGGAACTTTGTCCAATATATCTGTTAAGTCTTCCTGCTATATGCAGAAGCAGGTCTCCCCCCACCCAATGTATTCTGTAACCCTGTTCATCAATTGCCTATATGATGCTTCCCCATGCTCAGCAGGGCCAGGTGTAGCAAAGTCTACCCCAGGGGAGGTGTCTAGACAACTTGTGCTCTTCAAACCTTCATACAGATTCTCCATTTTGGACTCCTCAGGCACCAGTGACTCTGAACATTAGGTATCCCATACTCTAAGCCAAAAAGCGGTGTGTCTTGGTCTGAGGGCTCTGCCTCTTCAAAAATCGAAGAGAGAGATTTAAAAATATATTTTTGGGGTAAGGGCTTAAAGCTCTTTTCCATCCCCTTCGAAGACGTTGATGGCTTCGACACCAAATGATTTGCCCTCAATGGGCTTGACCCCAGACTCGAAGGAGTTGTCGAGAGAAGAGGAGTAGCCATTTCCTCGACCCGAGGGCTCTCGAGGGGTCGACAGTCTTTGGCTCGGGCTCGAGGGTGCGCAAGCTTTAACCTCTTTGGACACCTTATCAGCCTTGGTAGGTGCCACAGGGTCATGGCCCTTCAACAGTTCATTTGAAGGAGCTGTAGCCGCCTTCTCAAAAATCATAATTTGAAGATAGAACATCTCCCATTCAGCTTTTGAGGCCGACCTACCTGGGGAGGACACCTTACTGTCGGGAGAGGAATCGAAGGAACAAGATGGTGATCTATGACGTGTGTTCTTGGATCTTTTCCTCGACAAAGAGAAGTGACCAGAACCGCTTTGAGAGCGAGAACAGTTTTTTGTATGCTTTCTCAGCAGAGGCTCACCCCTCGAACTCTGTTCGTCCGACAATCTTTTTTTCGAGAGCTTCGATGGGTACTTAGAGGAGGCCTATCCACAGCAGGTTTCGCCTTTCTTTATTTTAGTGCCTTTCGTGTCAGACTGACAGGAACCACAGTCTGCCTTTTTATGCTTGCTGCCGAGGCACCATAGGCATAAGCGGCAGGTCGGTGATCGAAATCTTTGACCCACACTCAATCCACTTTGAAAAATGGAACTCAAGTAACGGGTGCGGTGCATGCTATATATACCCTGGGTGACGTCAGCCTTGAGAGCTGACAGACTGTGAGGGACATTGAGTCGCCGAGGCAAGGCCCCCTCTACCAAAAGAAAATAATTCCGAAGCAACTGATGCTGGAAGGAGATACCATAAGACGAGGAGTATGTGGGAGGACACAATCCATTCGAATAGGAGGATACATGAGAGTTAAAGAACGGTGTATGAGAGTGGAAGAGGTGAATGAAAGTGAGAGGAGAAGAGTAGAGAGGTGAGTACAATAGTAGTTAGGGGTTTGTATGACCATCTGATTGACAAAAGGAGGGAGGGGGGGAAGGAGCAGGAGGAAGCGGAGTAGCCAAGAGGGAGAGAGCATAAGAGCACATCAGAAAAAGGAGCGCAAGGGAGTAGAAGGATTGAGTGAGAAAAACCAAGCATTTGAAAAGGCACCACTTCTTGTTGCACCAAATCTCACGGAAGTATCAATAAGTTCATCAAAAAGGAGTGTTTCGCGTTTGCCCGGCCATGTGGGGAGTTCCCTTAGACTTACCACTCCCTGGCCCCTGGCAAAACGAATAATTGGACTCAGACAGGCAAAATATCACACTTAGACCATTAGGTACAGTAAAACATATAAATGGATTGTTATAGGCCCTTTATTCACACCTTAAATATATGAACAATCCAAACATAAGACGACATATCTAGTCAGTTATATAAAGACATAGGAAAAGAGTTCATCACCGTAAGAAATGTAGCAGAACACCTTCATCTTAGCCCATACAACACCGTTCAGTCCCAGAGCAGGTAGGCAAAGAGATCACGGGCAATAACGTGGTCTGGAGTGGAGCGTCCTCTCTCTCAGCAGAACTGCATCACCCTGGGGTCCAGGTTCTGACTGTCTTTTCTGAGGAATAACCTCTTCTCTTTATGGAGCCTTAACCCGCCCTTCTCGGTTATGACTTCCCTCAGCCAAAGAGCAGATCACAAGTGGAAGGGGGCAAAGAGCGGAATAAACCAGCCAGAAGTGGAAAAACCCAGCTTTCCTCTCCTCGCGCTCTCCCAGGACCCCTTATCACTACACCTGCAGTGCGCTCCAACTCCCTCTCAGTCTCGTCCTTCAGCGGACAATACAAACACTATTCCTCACATTAGTCCAGTCAGCAACAGTATTTATGTGACCTCGCTTCGCCTTCACTGCCGGGATGTGTGTTTATTCTGCTGAGCCCAGAAAAAACCCAGAAAAAGACATAAGGTCTCACTATTGTGATGGGAGATGAATTTCCAAGATGGCTGCGTACCAGCGCCATATTGTTTTAGCTCGTATTTCGCATAAGCATTACAAGCAGTGACATAGAAAAGGCAGATTTCTTTAGGCCATCACGTTTGTCAGCATTATAGCAGGTGTTACTGCTCTCTAGTTGACAACCTGGGGATTAGGGAAGCCTGGGCTAGGGAGGTTGGGAGAGGGATGGCCTTGAGAGTGCCACATTTTCTTCGCAATTCATCAAGTTGGAGTAATTTGAATTTTGCAAAATAAATACCCTTCAACCATCTTTTGGTCTCTGAGCATTGCGGGATAATATAGGGAATAAGGGCCTGTACCCACCTGATCTGGGAGGAGATTCTTGCTTTCCTTCAGTCATTTTTCCACTTCTTCTGACCTCTAAAAGATGCATGGCGTGTCTGCAACTACCACAGGGCTTAAAGCCCAATTTAGGAGACACAACTTCACAGAAGAGACTAAAAAAAATAACCGTCCCTGCACATTGACATGGAAAAAAGGAAAGGTGGCCTCTTGTATTTATGTAGCTGCCATCACGTCTGGCACACACAGGTGCAGAGGATCTGAGAGGGAGCTAAACAAGAGCTATGAAGCGCCACCTGGTGCCGAGCTGAAAAACCTTCCAGTGCAGATTGTGTCTGAGTTCAGACTGCAGAGGGAGCTGCTAAAAGCCAGGATGAGTAGCATCCGGGTGGCAGTGAGAGCACGGTCTGATTTGTTTCACATGAAAACAGGGTCAGAGGACAAGCAGTGCAGGTTTCTCTTACAGTATATGTTAGTAGGGAGACTGGGAGATGGGAGGAGCTTTGGTGGTAGTGCTTGGCTGACACAGGTGAATAACTGTGAACATCATCTATACAGATAGAAATCACCAGCTCCTGCCCTTGTGGAGCCATCCCAAGAAGAGGAAGAAGAAGTGTCTGAGGGGTATTTTCAAAGATGAGGAATCTTTGGGAGGAATTCATCACAGAGTTGTATCTGTTTATAACATTTCAAGAATGCTTTTATTTGATTGACTCAGGTAAAATGTTTGCATTTGTTCTAGATTTAGCATTTCACAATGCCATAATTTACAGTAACTTCGAAAGAGTCAACGTGTTTTACATGAGCAAGCAAAGCACTTTTACAAACATAAGGTAGGGGGAAGTAAGTATTTGTTTTCCAGTCAATTCATGAGAATGAGAGCGAGAGAGAGACAGAGAGAGAGATAGACCTGTGATGTATGAAGGGTGACTAAATTGTCGCTAGAGGATACAAGCAATTAAGCATCCTCCTGATTTAACAGATGAGAGGTATACCGTAGATTGGGTTAATTGATCTGATCTGACAGCAAGATTACTCTGGAAGTGGTCAGTGCCACTGCACCATCCATGTAGATGGTTTTGTTGTATTTGGATTTCATACTGCGTTGTGGTGGTCACTAGGCGCTTCGAAGGTGGGGAGTGGATTGGGTTTGGTTAGTGGGGAAAGAGGGAAAAAGCAAAATAACTTTGCTGTTGTGTTGATGCGTGAAGTACGTAGGTACCAGGGTGCTACCGTGTGTGGGTCTGTTTCTTGGTGGCTTGTGTCGAGAGCAATTGAGGTACCTATGTTTAGAGGGGAGTTTTGTGTGGCTGTAGTGCATAGGTGTGTTTGTCGGAATGTCATAGATACAATGGTTGGAGAGGTGCAACGTTCTGATTTTTTATGTCTGTTGGGAGGGGTGTTCAATTGCAATGTGTGGGCTTGGTTGGTATGTCTCGTCACAGATAGTGATCAGAAAACCCTTCTATCTAAAAATGATCTGTGTATGGGTGATGGCTTAAGGGCAAGCAGCTTCTCTATCTAGACTTCCTCTAGGAACAATCTGGGAGACATCTATCAGGAACCCCCAGTTGGATAGTGCATTTTAATCACTCCAGGTACTCGCCTGATCTTCCACTCCCTTCTACTCCTTTCACTGATATTACACTCTCTCTCTCCCTGCTATTCTCTTGTCTCCCGCTTTCCCCTCTCTCTAGCTGTCCCTCCATTGGTATATATCTTTATTTTATTTATTTTTATTTATGTGCTTATGCAGCGGCAACGCCCGCGGGCATCAGGGCGCTAACATTTCGACGAGGACAACATATAGTTAAGATGGGACACCTAGGTGTGTTACATAACCTGTGAATTTGTGATTTATTTAAAAATGGCTGTCTTCAAAGCTTTCCTAAATGCAAGGTGGCTGCTCTCTAATCTGATTGGTTTTGGTAGTCCATTCCACATTTCGGTCGCTATGACTGAAGGATCTACCTAGGCCGTTTGATCTTTTGAACAAGGGGCAAGCATTTTGCCCCAGTGATTCTGATATCAGTAATCGACCTGGGATGTATTGGTATATCTGCTTCCTCAGACATATAGGTGACTTTCCATGGATGCATCGATGGACTATAGTCATAGCTTTAAACATAATTCTGTCCTTGATTGTCAGCCAGTGGAGGGATCTTCTGTCTGGTTTCTCTTACAGTATATAGGGCAATGCGTTCCTGTTTAGATTTCTTGGTCACTGTTCTTACCAGACTATTTTGGATCACCTGGCACCTGTTGATGCACCAGTTATTGGCTCCTGCCAACAGAGCATTATCATTGTCTAGTCTAGATAGAATTGTGGCCATGGCTATGGTAGCACTATTCTTCTCATTCAGATATATAGATGATATTGGCAGTTCTTATTTAAGTAGTTGACATGAGATTCAGCGCTCAACGATGCTTCTAGGTAAATTCCCATAGTCTTTACCTTTTCTGATAATGTTAAAGGACATTTGTCCTGTGCACTATCACCACCGGAGTGGTCCCCTGGTGCACTGGCGGCTCTGAAAGAGGAAGCGAGGGTGGGTTAGTGGTAGGAAATAGGAAAAGTGCAAGAAAGCAGTGATGTGCTGTTGGCGGCCTCAGCCTGGTGGGTCCGTTGGCTGGGCCTGGGGTGTTTGCGGCCGGTAGTCGTCGTGTACTATTGTGCAAGTCTATGTGTGTTTTTGTTTTGTTGTTGCAATGTAATGAAGTTTGTGCAGTTTGTTGTGCTGTAGGTTTGTGGTTGTGTTTGGTTTGAGAGGTGTATGCAGTGGGGGAAATTGTTAGTGGAATTGGTTAGTTGGCATCTCTATCCTGAATTGAGGTGCTGGGCTTGCGTAGTCTCCCCTGATGCGCCTCTGTCCTGATCTGGGCCTATCTTGCATTCAAGGTCTCATTCACATCTGGCCCCCACCTCTGCCAGCCTCTCTCACAAGCCCACCTGTCCTCCCTTCCTACTCCTGTTGCCAGTGCACCTGCCAATGTCCACAACTCAGCTAATGTGGTGATTGCCAGTATCTCGACAATTCTATTAACACTTTGGTACCTGGTGGCAACTAAGGGGCGGTTGAAGATGTTGGGTGGGATTGGCTGGGGTAGTTGACCCCATCTGCATGGGTGTCACCTGTGTTCCAGTCTATATGGTGTCACCCGCTCAGGTGTTGCGGGAGCTTCCCTGTCGGTTCCGGGGCTGTTAGTGTCCTTTCCAGTTTAGTCGTCCCTTTTCTCTGTTGTTTCAGTTTTCAGTTTGAGTCTGCAGTGTTGAAGAGCCAGGTTTTTAGTAATTTCCTGAATTTGTGGTGATCTTTGGTGTTTCTCATCTCTTTTGGGATGTTGTCCCAGGTTTTTGCGGCTAAGTGGTAGAAGGAGGTGCCACCAAGTTTTTTTTTTTTGAGGTATGGATTAAGTTCTAGGCGGATTTCGTTGCTGGATCGGAGGGGCCTCGTTGGTTTGTAGATTGTTATTTTCTTTTGTAGGAATTCTGCTCCTTGTCCACTGATTGCCCTGTGTGTTATGCACGTGGTTTTGAAGGTGATGCAATGATTTACTGGGAGCCAGTGTAGTGTTTTTAGGGCAGGAGTGATGTGGTCTCTTCAGGATAGTTTGAGAAGTAGTCTGGCTGCTGCATTTTGGATCCGCTGTAGTTTCTTCAGGAGGTATTCTGGTATTCCGAGGTAGAGGCTGTTTGCATAGTCGATTCTTGACATGATAAGGGCAACGATAGTGAGTGTTTTGTTCGTGAAGGAGAGGAAAGGTAGGATTCTTATTGCCGTGTGGAGGAGGAAAAAACTTTTCTTCACTGTTGCATTTATGTGTGGTTCTAAGGTTAGGGTGTTGTCCATCAGGACTCCCAGATTTTTTACTATCTTAGATGGTGTTGGTGCGGTTCCCATTTCCGTTGGCCACGGGATGGCGGTTTCTTTCTCTTTGTCTTTGGATATAATTTTTGTCTTTCCTGTGTTGATTTTCAGGTTGTTGGCATTCATCCAGTTGAAGACTTCTTTCAGACAATCGATTAGAGTTGAATGATCGGCTTCGGTGTCTTTGATTTTGTAGATGATTTGAGTGTCATCTGCGTAGTTGTATCAAGTAATGTTGTATTTTTTGAAGATTCTGATGACCCGAGTCTGGTAGATGTTGAAATATAGTGGTGATGGTGAGGATCCTTGTGGCACTCCACAGTCGTTAACTCGTGGAGTGGATTTGAAGGGTTTAATCCATACGGTTTCTGTTCTGTCTGCTAGGAATGATTTAGTCCAGAGTAGTGCTGTGTCTGTTATGCCTGTGTCTTCTAGTCTTTTGGTCAGGGTGTCATGGCTAACTGTGTCAAAGGCTGCAGAGAGGTCGAGCAGAATAAGGGCTGGGGTTGTGTTTGAGTCTGCGTTCGTTTTTAGGTCGTCCCAGATGGATAGTAGTGCTGTTTCCGTTCCTCTTGCTGGTCTGAAACTGACTTGAGCTTGGTCTAGCAGGTGGTGTTTTTCTACGTGTTCTTGGGTAAGTTTATATACGTAGGTTTCCAGGAGTTTTGCCGGGTAGGGAATGTTTGAGATCGGCCTGTAGTTGCAGAGGTCCTCTACATCGCCACTTGTGTTTTTTTAGAAGTGGCTTGATATATGCTGATTTGAAGATCCTCGGTACAGTCCCTGTTGCTAGTGATAGATTTAGAAGGTTTCTGTAATATTCTGCTGGCGTTCCTCGTCGAGGATTATTTGTAGATGTCCGTGGGACAGGGATCCATGGGTGATGCGGCTTTCTTGCGTTTTATCAGAATTGCGAATGCCTCTGCTGATATTTCAGGAAAGTTTTTGAGTTTGTGCTGTGGTTCTGTGTTAGGTTCGTTTGGTTGTATGTTGTGGTTGGTTGGCCTCTTTTGTATGGTTTGTCGGATGTCATTGATTTTTTTCTTGAAGTGGTTTGCCAGGTTGTTGCATACTTTCTCTCAGGGGGTTGGGGTGTTATCACACCCTGGTGGGTTTCTCATCTCTTTAACGATGTTTAACATTTCTTCTTGTGTGTTGGTGGCACTGGTGATTCTGTCATCATAATGCCTTCTCTTCGCCTTTTGTATTTCCTTCTTATATGCGCGGATTTGTTTCTGGAACAGTGTTTTATTGTCTGGGTTGTATTCTTTCCTCCATTCCAGTTCCATCTTTTTGTTTTCCTTTTTCATGGTGTTTAATAGTGGGGTGAACCATTTTGCCATTGCTCTTGTTTTTGATGGGGTGAATGGTTTTTCTGGGGTGATCTTATCTATTGTATCTGTAATCCATGTGTGTAGTAGCTCCGCTTTCCCGTCTAGGTCAGCTAGCTCTAGTTCTGTAGTTGAGGGTTTGGTTAATTCCAGTTGTTTGAATAGGTTTCTTTCTTTGACGTGTTTCCAGTTTCTTTTTGTGGTGGTTGTGAGTTTAGGAGGTTGGATGCACATTTGGGTAGGCATGGTGATCATGAATGGGATGATGCGGTGGTCGCTCCACAGTATTTGTACCGGCAGTGCTGTGGTGATGAGTTTTTCTTTGGTGAAAATTGCGTCGAGGGTGTGTCCTGCCGAGTGTGTTGCCCTTTTGACTAGTTGTCATATTTTCATGATAGCTAGTTGTTCAGTCAGTGAGTTGTGGGAGTTGGCGTGACTGTCTTCAAACCAGATGTTGAAGTCCCCCAGGATGATTAGGTGTTTGTGGTTGATGGCTAAGTTGGTGGTGGCTTCTATGAAGTTGTCGACGAAGGTTACATCATATGTCGGTGGTCTGTACACCAGGAGGAATGTGATGTTGGTTTTTGGGCTCCTTGTTAGGTGTATTACCATGGTTTCGCAGTTGAGGATGTTGAGTGGTTCATCGGTTTTTATTTCCAGGTGTCCTTTGAATGCTATTGCAATGCCTCCTCCTTTTTTCGTTTTTCCTGTTTATTTGAAGGCATTTGAAGTTGGTTGGAAGGCAGCTTTGGAGTGTGGTTTTGTAGTTGTCGTCCAGCCATGTTTCTGTGATGAACAGGATGTCAATGCCGTTGTCATCAATTAGGTCGAAGATCTCTGTTGAGTGTTTTGACATGGATCTTGCCTTTATTAGATTGCAGTGGAGTTTGGAGGTGTTGTTTGGTTTGGACTTTCTTGTTGAGGTCGTCTTCTGATCTGTGTTGAGGTTTCCTTCCTGGTCGATCTCTTGTTGGGCTGTAGGTTTTGGGGTGTCAGCGTCTTCGAAGAGTTCTTCTAGGTTCTGTCTTGGGTTTTTCTTTTCACCGGGCTCATCTTCCAGGAGTTTTGGTTGTCGATTCGAAGTTCCTCTTGCTTTGGTGATGTAGGGTGTTATCGCATTGGTCGTGTGTTTGTTGTTTTTTGTATTGTTCATCCTTCTTCTGCGTGCTTGTGTTAGGTTGTTTGATGTTGTTGGTTTGCTGTGGTGACCAGTTGTCAGCAAGGTATGGAGTTAAGTAGAGGGATTTATCTCTTCTCTCAGTGTTGGTTCGATTTTTGTTCCTGACTGAGTGTGCGATCTGTAGTTGTGGCTCTTTGTCGCTGTTCTGGAGTGTTTGTTCTTTCTTCTCTTTTTCTTTCCCTCGGGTTGGGTTGTTTGCGCGGCATTATAGGATTGAGGGTTGTTTAGTCTTTATTTGCTTGCTGATGTCCAGTTGGTTCTGTTTTGGTCTGGTTGTCTTGTGGCGTAGTGCTGGGTGTGGAGGGCTGTCCGCTACTGGTTTGGGCTCTGTTTGTAGGTGGTCTTCCGGCTGATGTTGCCGACTCGTTCAGTTGCTGTCTTGAGAGGGGTAGGGGAGGTGGATAAGGGTTATATATTGGGTGTTAACGGTGGCTCTCTTTAGTGTTCGTCTCCCTGAACGCGGTTCACTGCAGTGAGCAAACTATGTCGGTTTGAGAAGGGTATCTACTAGTTGAAGTGGCGTAGAGGGGTGCAGCTAGGATTTACACCTTATGAGGCGTGAGCCCCTAATTGGAGTGACACTCCACAGTAGTTCACTAGTGGGTTCTGTCTCACTTTAGAGTGAGTTGGTCAGTGAGGTTTGAGAGACCTGTGTGGTGGGGGAGACGCCCATCAATGCAATCTAATTTCAAGCAGTGCAATTGGAGACAGACCCCTGCTAAATTTGAGAGACCTGTATAGTGGGAGTGAGGCCTATCAATGCAATCTAAATATCATACAATGCAGTTTGGAGGCCTATCAATGCAGTCTAATATCACACAGTGTAATTGGAGACAGAACCCCAGCTAGATTTGAGAGACCTGTATAGTGGAAGAGAGGCCTATCAATGCAATATAATGTCACACAGTGCAATTGGAGACAGAACCCCAGCTACATATGAGATACCTGGATAGTGGGAGTGAGGCTTATCAATGCAATATAATGTCACACAGTGCAATTGGAGACAGAACGCCTGCTAAATTTGAGAGACCTGTATAGTGGGATAGAGGCCTATCAATGCAATCTAAATGTCACACAATGCAGTTTGGAGACTGTTAGGGCGAATTCTCTGTTTAGGCTGAATTTCCTAACCTAGTGAGTCCCGCAGCAGCTTTGCTGGATTTTTGGGGTTTATTTTATTCTCCTGCCAAGAGTGAGACTCTTTCACCCTCACTCTTGGACATGATTTGAGTGTATTCCTTTGACTATAGATGTGTTTAATGGGCTATGGGGTCTTTTACTCCATAGGGCTTCATGTGTTTTTGTGATGTGTGTTACACAGCACCCTCAGTGCAGTAACACAGGGGTGTCATAGTGACCCCCCAGTATAGACTCCATACCCTGGGACTGACTACTGTCTCCCAGGGCATGTAAAGTCACCATTGACTTTACTAGTCTTGAATTCTGAACAGAACCAGTACAAACCATCATATTGTGGGCGTACTGGCCGGGGCAATTCGATTGCCCCGGGGTCTGTTAGTAGAGGGGGCACGTCTCCGTCCCCCCTGATCGAGTTTTGGATGGTGGCAGTGGATACTACTTTTTATATTCAACCGCGAATATTTCTCTATGGGATTTTCCCATTGTTCGAGGCTACTATCTTTATTTATTTAATTACGATAGCTTCGAACATACCGCCGGTTTATTTAATTATTAATTCTCCGGTTGGTATTTTTTGCCAAAACTCGGTTCTAAAATGGCGTTTGTGTTCTCTTCTGTGACTCCAACCCAAGTCGAGCCCTTTGTTCCACTTTTTTGGCGGGCTTCTCCACAGAAGCCCTCCAGAGTGGTGCCACTCTGTCTGGGGTACTTAGGAGGGGTGGAGGGGGATTAAGGCACCCTGGACTGAGTTGCCTAGGCAACTCAAGTCGCACTCCGTCCTGATTGGCCCAAGTGGTGAGCCGGCCGGCTCACCACTTAGCATGTTTGAGTGACAACTAGGCTGAGTGAATGGGGGTTTTCTGCATAAAAGCAGGGCTTTGTGGACTGGAACTTCAGAAGTCGCCACAGGACCTAAGAATCCGATGAGGGAGAAGCTGAGCCGACCTGCTACGACGACACCACCGGTGGAGCCCTGCTGAACCGTCTCACCACTTTTCCCAAAGACAAAGGAGATCTCCCGCCGGAAAGTCTTCTTCCTTTGACTGGTGGGGATAACCAGTTTCACCGTCTTTTCGCCTTCTCGACGCATCTCGTGGCCGCCTTGTCTGTGCCAAGCAACCCAGCAACCGGAATACCACATTTTACCACGACCGCGAAATAAAGGGTAATACCTTTAACTGGAAAACCCTGCGGCTGGTTTCTTCCCTGGCAGTGCAACGACCTTCATCTTTCCTCCAAGTCGAGATCTTCTCTTCCTCTGGACGACGCCGAGACTTGCACCCGCTGCCAGGAACAACTGCCACCGCTGGAGGATCCGTCCCACTTAAGGTACCGTGTTCCGCCTGGCTTCCCTTGCCACCGACTGTATGGGGTAAATTTAGCCCCCTGACACCCTGGCTAACCTTTTCTGAGCCTCTCTAAACTCTTTTCGAACTCTCTGCAAGACTTTCAAAGCCTAGTGTAACTGTGTGATCTTGGGCGCATTTGTGCTCTGCTCTCTCTAAGAGTGGGCCCAGCCTATGGACTTTGGCTCACCAGTGACTTTTGCTCTTCTGCCTTGCTAAAAGTGTTCCTAAATCTTAGAGTGGTGTATCTTCACATATTCTGTCTTTTTCCCTCCCTTTTTCATGAACTTATTGGAGTGCCATCTATAGTTAAGCGCTCACCTCTGTCTGGAAATAAGTGGTGTTAACTAAGACTTGTCTGATAAGGAATAAGGGTTGTATATATCATAATAGTAACTGTGTTTAGAGTGTTTTGCCATAAGAGTGCTGGAGTGTTGCAAACAGTGTGCTTTTAAATAAATAATTATATACTTTGATACCAAAGCTCTGGTCAGTGTTTGCTTGTGCTATTGTGTCTGAGTGCCTATTGTGTATACTTTGCATACTGCCTAACTCTTCTTGAGGGAAGTCCGACTGCTCAGCCACAGCTACCAAGTAAATCTGGGTGGTACAGACTGCTACCAAGTGGGTTTACTGTAACACCTGTAGTCCTAAATCTTTTGCTGTGTTCCCAAAGGGAACTGCACAGGTTTCTGCCTAACAGAGACAGAACCCCAGCTAAATTTGAGAGACCTGTATAGTGGGAGAGGCGCCTATCAATACAATCTAAATATCACACAATGCAATTTGCAATAGTGGGAGAGAGGCCTATCAATGCAATATAATGTCACACAGTACAATTGGAGACAGAACCCCTGCTAAATTTGAGGGACCTGTATAGAGGGAGCAAGGCCTAGCAATGCAATCTATATATCATACAATGCAGTTTGGAGGCCTATCAATGCAAACTAAATATCACACAGTGCAATTGGAGAGAGAACACCAGCTAAATGTGAGAGACCTGTATAGTGGGAGAGAGGCCTATCAATGCAATCTAAATGTCACACAGTGCAATTGGAGACAGAACCCCAGCTAGATTTGAGAGACCTGTATAGTGGGAGAGAGGCCTATCAATGCAATCTAAATGTCACACAATGCAGCTTGGAGACAGAACCCCTGCTAAATTTGAGGCACCTGTATAGGGGGAGCGAGGCCTATCAATGCAATCTAAATATCATACAATGCAGTTTGGAGGCCTATCAATGCAGTCTAATATCACACAGTGTAATTGGAGACAGAACCCCAGCTAGATTTGAGAGACCTGTATAGTGGGAGAGAGGCCTATCAATGCAATCTAGATATCATACAATGCAGTTTGGAGGCCTATCAATGCAAACTAAATATCACACAGTGCAATTGGAGAGAGAACCCCAGCTAAATTTGAGGGACCTGTATAGTGGGAGAGAGGCCTATCAATGCAATCTAAATGTCACACAATGCAATTTGGAGACAGAACCCTTGATAAATTTGAGAGACCTGTATAGTGGGAGCGAGGCCTTTCAATGCAATCTAGATATTGTACAATGCACTTTGGAGGCCTATCAATGCAATCGGAATATCACACAGTGCAATTGGAGACAGAACCCCAACTAGATTTGAGAGACCTGTATAGTGGGATAGAGGCCTATCAATGCAATCTAAATGTCACACAATGCAGTTTGGAGACAGAACCCCTGCTAAATTCGAGAGACCTGTATAGTGGGAGAGAGGCCTATCAATGCAATATAATTTCACACAGTGCAATTGGAGACAGAACCCCTGCTAAATTAGAGAGACCTGTATAGTGGGAGAGAGGCTTATCAATGCAATATTATGTCACACAGTGCAATTTGGAACAGAACCCCTGCTAAATTTGAGAGACCTGTATAGTGGCAGAGAGGGCTATCAATGCAATCTAGATGATATCCATTTTATGGGACCTGTATAGGTCTGTATAGAGGGGGGCCGTCTGGGCCGAGCAGGGCGATTAGTCCAATGTTAAACAATGTTTGAATTTTGACTAAGTTGGAGGATGAGGGAGAGAGATGCAGTGCGGAGTAGTCACCTTGCTTAATATGGGTTTGCTCAGTGGCTCGGATTCTAGTGTAGAGTGGTTGCTCTACTCCTAGCTCCGGGCTACTCCTACCTTACTGGTCCTTGTAGTTGATGGTTGACGGCTGGCTGCTTGCTTCCCCTGCGGACACCTGCTGACACTTCTTGGAGCCACCCTTGTCCTTGGGGCCCTTAGCCAATGGGCTGCACGGGCATAGGGCTGCCCTGGGAAGACCAGTCATGAAGGTCGAGGGGACCAATTAGAGCGGGGTAGGTGGGTCGGGAGGCAGGAGGGGATGCAACCAGGAAGAGTATGGAGGGTGGTAGAGGATGGCAGCAGGGGAGCAAAGGGCATGGGGGGCCTACAAACAAAAAGAACAGCAGGATGGAGGACTGATTGGGCAGATAGGAAGATGCACTCACCGCGCTTCCACTGGAAAGTGGAGCCGGTGCATACGAGGGGGTCGCTAGGCCGTGGGCACCAGAATAAGAGGACCAATTAGAGCGGGGGTAGGCGGGTCGGGAGGCGGGAGGGGATGCAACCAGGAGGGTGGGAGAGGACAGCAGCAGGGAAGCAAAGGGCCTGGGAGGGCCTAAAAACAAATAGAACAGCATGATGCAGGACTGATTGGGCAGATGGGAAGATGGACTCACCGTGCTTCCATGGGTGAGTTTTTTATCTGGAAGCTTTCGTATTCTTTACCAAGTTTCGCTTGCGCCTCCCGTGAACCAAATATCAACTCTGTTTTACTCCAGTTCAGGCACATCCAATTGGCTTTCATCCATATCTCAATTTTGTAATAAATCATCTCCAAATTACGTGCGTCTGTATCATAACAACCAGTCAGATCCATCACCAACTGTGTACCAGCTGTGCAGCGTCAGTGTAATTTGTGAAAAAAGCTCTGATTCTCTCGAGCACTGTGCAAAAGTCTCTGAGATATAAATTGATTGAAAAGTAATGGGGATAGACTCACCCCTTTTGGGAACCCGAAATTAAAGGGTTCTGATAGCGAGAAGTTTTCTCCCCAATGTATTTTACACTTTCGGTTTGCTAGAAAAGCGAGTAGCCATTTAGTAGCTTTTGTAGAACAGCCTCCCATATATTCCAGTGCCCACTGGAGCTGCTTATGATCTAATAAATCAAAGGCCACCAACAAGTCGAGTAATATCAAAATACCCGACTTGCCTTTGTCCATTATCTTAAGCATGTGCGACTGGAGGTCTAGCATTGCTGTTTCCATGCTATGATCCTCCTAAAACCGGTCTGTTGATTATGTAGAATGTCATTGTCTTCTACGAAGGTTTGTAGTTGTGCTGCAGCTACCTTGTCAAGAATCTTCAGAAGATAGTTGCAGTTGGTTATAGGACACAGACTATCAGGATCTTTCTGGTCCAGGCCTGGATTTATTACTATTGGTGTTACTGTAACCATTTTAATGGCTTCTGGGATGTAACTGTCGCTAAATAAAGAATTCACTAGACATGTTAGGAAAGGTATGAATATGTCTTTGTGGTCAAGGATCATCTTGGGAGGTATATATGTTTTCTGCACACACTGTTGGTTTCATGGATGAGAGGGTGGACCTAATTTCCTGCTCTGTTATTGGTGAAAAGTCAAATTTCTCCTCACTTTTGTATGCCTGAGGGCTTGTTGCAGAATTTTGTTGAGCGGCACTCATCGTCTGAGTGCTCATGATTATTTCACATGCCTTCATGATCTTGGCTGTGAATGCCTCCTGGACTTGACTTGGGGGGGGGGATAGAGTGTTTGCTTTTTCTGAGGATTTTAGTATCTCGAAAAGTTTACTTGTGGAATTAGCTGCTGTTGCTATTTGCTCATTATAGTAGTTTATTTTGGTTTCAATGATGTTTTGTTTATATTTTAATTCTGATTCCTTCCATTTGTTTTTTTTATCCATAGTAGGCCGTTTTACCCTTCTGGTTTGGAGTTTTCTTTTCTATCTTTTTAAACTTGTTAATTCGGTGTTAAACCATTTTTGATGGTTGGTATTTTCCCTAACTAATTTCCACCTGTTAGGGGCCACTTAGTTGACTAGTTTTTGTAATTTTGTATTGTAAATCGTAACTAGTTTTTCACATGAGTCATCATCAGATGTCCTCTACAAGAGGTCACGTAAACAGTGAGTTAGATGTTCTGGTGTAATTCT
Organism: Ambystoma mexicanum; assembly: GCF_040938575.1. NCBI lineage: Eukaryota > Metazoa > Chordata > Amphibia > Caudata > Ambystomatidae > Ambystoma > Ambystoma mexicanum. The sequence goes on along the minus strand of NC_090931.1, from coordinate 740,665,999 downwards.
ATGTCAAGACGGCAAGCTCGGATTATGCTTCTCTTCCATTTTACTACTTCAGCCGCAAATGTACAAACCAATAAAACATGATAACAAAACTCATAAAAACTACAACCATTGTTTTGAGTCTTTGGTAGTTCTGTTCTTATTGGTCCTCCAAACTGACCACATGATAACATCAACCCATCAGCACAGTCCATATCCCTAAACCACATTGTCCCTCAACTTCACTTACTCTTTCTTTGTTGCTTTGCTGCAAGTTAAGTGCCCTTTCCATTACTTCTTATTATGAATGTGTGTGGAGACTGTGGAAAGGAAAACTTGCATGCACGCACGCGCCCATATATTAAGAATCTTGGTGGAGCATATCTGCAGCTGATAGTGTGAGTGTGAAGTTGCGTTTGCGACGGGGTTGGTGCTCTGGCGACCGCAACCTCAGGGAGAAGCCACAGAGGGCACTACGGTCACAGAAGGGGGAGCGCGACGAGACCACGTAGTTCCGGCGCTCCCACCATTCCGTGGACTGTTAGGAAAGCGCAACTCTAAATTCTGATTGCTCTTAAAGCATTCCGTTTATATTCCTTACCTTCAAGAATCAGGAGAGGGGGGGCGTGGCCAACGAGCGACCGATGTAGACGCGTGCTCGCTGAGCTCCCGGTGCCGCCAACACATCCTGCCAAATCCTGGGGGAATTTGACTTGCGACACTCCTGCAAAATTACGAAAAGTTGGCCGACAGACGACACGACACATTGCAGTTGCTCCCGTAACAAAACGGAGGCCGGAGGCGAAGATAACTGCGGTGGAAGGTGATAGAGCGTGGCACCCGCCGAACTCGATCCAAGATGGCCGACAGTGACTTGGGATAGTGCGCCACTGACATCCGGCACGAAGAACAGCGCCATACAGGAGGAGCGAACGGTTGATGGGAAGGCAGTGACCAACCGTACGCGCTCCGCTCCGCTCCGCGTTGAGCGCCCGCCAACTCAGAACAAGGGGCGACAGACAGCGACGGAGAGGCACGTGATTGGGCACGCGAAACGGTGAGGAGCAGGGTGGGCGGGAGGCAGTGGTTGCGAGCAGCTTTCCCGCTTGCCCGCTCCCAGAAAATCGCTTGTGATTAGATCGAGAGTTAAATCCGTGCCCCGGCCCACGCACAACGCTACTAGAATCATCAAGGCGGATCCTCATCGAAGTTGCGACTGCAACGGTCATGGGCAAGGACAAGAGCAGGAGAGGCACGACGCAAAGCAAAATGGAACAATACGCGGTGCCCACACTGGCCACGGAGCCGACACAGGAAAGATCGGCAATTACTGAAGATGAGGAACCCGAACCCTCTCTCAAAGACATTATGAACGCCATAGCCAACTCCAGAACCGCTATGGAGATTAAAATGGACGGCATCAGCACAGAAGTGTCCCTCCTACGCCATGACTTGCAGAAACTCACGTCCCGCACGGGAGAGGCGGAAACCCGCATATCCAACACGGAAGATGGCCTCCGAAACATCCATCAACAGATGACCAGAGTACTGCAACGTGTTAAGACTCTAGAGGAACGGGTGGAGGAAGGAGAGGGGCGCTCTAGACGGAACAATATACGAATCCTGGGATTACCTGAGAAAAGTGAAGGCCCCTCCATGGAACTATTCCTTGAACAACTACTCATGGACCTATACGCCCCAAAGAATTTTTCGAAACTTTTCTCCATTGAACGTGCACATCGAGTCCCAACAGGCAGACCAACGCCTGGGGCCCCACCCCGCACTGTGATTGCCAAAATCCTAAATTACAGAGATCGCGACGCGATACTGCAAATGGCCAGATCCAAGGGAGCCACGACCTACAACGGCGCGAAAATCGCTTTCTTCCCGGATTTCACACGGGAAGTACAAAGAGCACGCCAATCATTTGACCAGCTTAAGAAGAAGCTACAGACCCAAAACATCAAATATGGTCTCCTGTTCCCGGCACAGCTGAAAATTTACCATAATGGCACAACCGTGCACTTTAATGACCCAAAGGATGCATGGAATTGGGCAGAAAATAACCTGGAGGGAGATTGGGGCCCCACAAATAGAAGGGAACGTGAACGAAATAGACCGCGCCCGGACAGATCCCCGAATGCACAACCACTACAAGGCCAGGATGGACTACCACCAAGAGAAGCCGACTGAAGTGTGCGGACACATGCTGATAGCAATGCACTGTCAGAGCTTTTCCCCCCCCCCACATTGAAGAAATGGCGGCTCGAGCGGGGGCCCCCCCCCCTCAACAAAGGTAATAGGACCAGCGCCGAGCAACGGCGACAGAATCGCAAAGAAGTTATATCGAATGTATTGATTGTTTGTTCGGTCCGAGCAGACCCTTGTCAGGCTCGGCCTAATGTTGGGGCGACAGGTACTTCCAGTTGGGGTGGAGTATGGGGAGGGTACGAGGGAGTTTGTGTTTAGGACAGAGTTTATTTGTTTGGTTTGCTGCTCTAAGATCAATGCGCGCAATAGGCTGGGGTCGGGTTCCAGGGGGGCGGATAAGGGGCAATGCCCGGAGATACACACAACATTACCCGGCATGTCCGATTCCCGACCACCATGACTGACCACACCGCTGAAAGCAAGAACAGGTCTATTAAGATAATGACCTGGAATGTGAATGGGCTAGGCAGCAGTATCAAGAGACGCCTTGTACTCCAATATTTGAACCGTTATACGCCCGATGTAGCCTTCCTAACCGAAACGCACCTGGCGGGCACAAACTGCAACCTCTTCAAGCGAACTAATTACCGCATCGCGATACACTCAGGTTTCTCCATGGGAGCTAGGGGGGTGCTGATCCTCGTGCACAAACGACTTCCACTGACCCTCTCATCCGTCACACAGGACCCAGGAGGTAGATTCGTTCACATAACCGCGACTCTTTGGGAGCGGCCTATATCCATGCTAGCCGTATATGCACCACCTACCTTACTCACTGCACTACTTGAAGATATAACGCCAATGTTGGCGGCGGACTCCTCGAGCTTGATGGTGGTGGGGGGAGATTTCAACGAGGTCATGCACCCAGAACTTGACCGAACACACATCCGCTCGAGAAATCCAGCTACGCATACCAAACTAGCCACGTTCGCCGACGCAATAGGCCTGAAAGATGTGTGGAGACATTTGCATCCTGGCACGAGAGAATACTCTTTCCTCTCCGGAGCACACGCCTCATTATCTAGACTTGATTACTTTTTTCTCCCGATCTCCGAATTACATCTAGCAACCGATGCACACCTCCTACCCAGAGGTATATCGGACCACTCCCCGCTCGTAATGGTGCTCAATACACACAGGCCGATTCCCCCACCCACGTGGAGGCTAAACAATTATTATCTGGGCTTCCCCGACCTAGTCGAACATATCAAAAAAGGAACAGAATCATACTTTGAACTGAACACAACCTCAGTGGATAGCCCTGTAACATTGTGGGAGGCATACAAACCCGTACTGAGAGGGGAACTCATATCCCAGATCGCAGCCCATAGGAAAAAACACGCCGCGGCGATCCGGGCGGCCGAAAAGCGAGTACAAGAGGCAGAGGTAGCTCATCTATCCCAAGACCTCCCAGAATCCCATCGCGAATTACAGCTAGCACAAAAACAGTTTCAAAACGTCGCCCTGGACAATGCCAAACAGGCACACGCAGCGATGCGGACCAGAGTGTACGAAACCGGGGATAAGGCAGGCAAAATGTTGGCGTGGCTGGAGAGGCGTGACGAGGGGCTCCGACATGTTAGAGCGATCAGAACACAGGGGAATACACTAGTGACAGCGGACCGTGACATAGCGGAAGAGTTCGCAAGCTACTACAAGGAACTCTATGGACCGCCAATCTCCCCCATTGACACTACACCCATCTCGGGAATCACCCTTCCCTCCCTGACACCTGAACAAAGAGCCCTGCTAGAAACCGACATATCGGAGAATGAATTGTCTGCAGCCATAGCCGACCTTCAACCCGGGAAAGCCCCGGGACCCAACGGCCTTCCGGTCGAGGTATGGAAGAAAATAGGCACGAGCGTAATTACACCACACTTGCTGAAAATGTATGAAACCTCCCGAAACAAAGGGTCCCTCCCACAAGACCTGAGACAGGCCACCATAGTGGTCATACCCAAAGCGGACAAACCCCCAGAGTGCTGCAGTTCGTATAGGCCCATTTCCCTTATCAATACAGAAACCAAAATTTTAGCGAAAACCTTAGCCAATAGATTGCAGCAAGTTATACCCTCCTTGATCCACCCGGATCAGTGTGGTTTTATGCCGCAGAGATCCACGCGGATGAATATACATCGATTATTCATGGCGATGGAGAATGCGACCACCATCCGAGACCCGTTGGCCCTGTTGGCCGTAGACTTCGAGAAGGCCTTTGACTCTATCAGGTGGGATGCGATCTGGGAGATAATGCAAAGGATGGGATTCGGGCCCCAGTTTATGAGCTGGGTTAAATTATTGTACAAATCCCCGCTAGCAGTCACGAAAGTGAATGGTCACGTGTCAGGCCCCTTTGAAATCGGCACAGGAACCAGACAAGGATGCCCACTGTCGGCCATGATATTCGCAATAGCGATTGAACCACTCGCTATACTGTTAAGAACAAACGAAACATGGAAGGGATTTAGATGGTCTGAAGCCTGGGAAGATAAGGTGTCCCTATACGCGGACGACTTATTGGTTTACTTACAAGACCCGGTCAGATCCTGCCCCATAGTGACTGATTTACTGCAGAAATACGGCTCCTTCAGTGGCCTGAAAGTAAACTGGGACAAATCCACCTTATTCCCACTTAAACAAGAGGGAGACTCGATCCCGCCCCAATGTCCCTACCGGGTAGAAAGGGAACAATTCAAATACCTAGGTATTCTAATAACAAATAAGCTGACTGATTATGTGCCCAGAAACCTGTACCCAGTCATGACAAGATTTGCAGAGGATGCCCGTCACTGGTCATCCCTCCCGCTGACACTACTGGGTAGAGCTGCACTCTTCAAAATGATGACCCTACCCCGCCTACTCTACATATTACAAAATGCCCCATTACACATCCCTTCAAACATATTTAGGAAAATAGACCAGACACTCCGCAGACTGCTGTGGAATAACGGTCATCCACGCATAGCCCTAGCTACACTCCAAAGATCCATATGGGAGGGCGGAATAGGACTACCCCGAATGCAAACATACTATTGGGCCAGTCAATTGATGAAAGTGAATGACCAACTACACGGCGACACCGATGCACCACACAACAAATCTCTAGAGTCGGACACTCCTGGAAAACCCATCATGTTGTACCTTTATAAGAAAAGAGACCGCGCGGCTACTCCCAACATGCGCGCACAGCTAACACAAATCTGGACAGACGCACACAAGTTCGTGGGATGGGGCGACAAACTATCGCAGGCCCAACCTCTGTGGAACAACAAGAACCTTCCAGGTGTATACACGCTCCCCAGGTGGCCGAACTGGTCCCGGCAAGGTCCGCCCATCTTGGGAGACGTTGTGAAAGATAACACCATGGTCCCTTTTGCAGAGCTGGCTCTCCGACTTGGACTTCCCCAAACCGAACATTACCACTATGCTCAACTACAACACGCACTACGAAACATCCTCCCCGAAGTGAGCCCCCTACCGGACTTCACCCCCATTGAGAGAAATCTACTCCCGGAACCAATTACCCGGAGAGTGACATCGGTTCTATATAGTGCCATAAGTTCCTTTGGCACACCAGATCTACTGTCACTGCGGACCAAGTGGGAATCGGACGTGGGGGCCATACTGCCGGAGGAATGGGTCATGACATTGATGTTCCCTAGGGAGATAGCGATTTCATCAAGGCTTAGATTGGTTCAATTAAAGATATTACACAGAGTATACTATCCCAGGGTGGCCCTACACAGATGGGGAAGAATAGATGATCCGAACTGCCTGCGATGCAAAACGGAAGAGGGTACCTTTTTCCACATCATATGGGATTGCACACATATACAACCACTTTGGGAGGCATGCTGTGCGGAACTCTCTAGAGTTATGGGGAAAACAGTTCCCAGAAACCCTAAGCTACTACTATTGGGGATAGATGATGAAATTGACCTATCTAGATATGAAAAACTGCTCTTGTTCACCACCACCGCACTTTTGAAAAGGAACATTGCTCAAAAATGGGGCTCGGACCAAATACCGAGCTATGAACAATGGAGAACGGATGTGGATATCTGTGTCGCAACGGAATACAGAGTATACGCGGCCAGAGGATGCCCGGCAAAAGCCCTGAAAGTGTGGAGGAAATGGGAAGATGCCCAATGAGGATTATAAAACAACTGGACGCTGCCTGCGGGCTCAACTAAAGCTGTCCCCCCCCCCTTTTTTCCTTTGCAAACATATGTGTACAACATCTGAAACAGCCAGTAACCCTCTCCGGCAATGCGCATGTATTGATTGTTTACGTTGTTTATTTGTTTAACCTTGTTTTTTCCTAAAAACACCAATAAAATGTGTTATTAAAAAAAAAAAGAATCAGGAGACATAATCCGTTTGTTTCGTTGCCGAACGCAACGTTCTATATTACCTGCAAGAGTCAGGAGACATAATCCGCTCGTTTCGTTGAATGCAACGTTCCATATTAGTTGCGCAACGTGACTTCAGAGCACAGCGCCCCTGCAGGCCACAGGGAGATACCACATCACAGTGACGGGCACAGTCCCGAGTAAAACCTGATATATCACATATATAGCTCTGATGGAGGACAGGCTTAAGTTCTCATGGGGCCTTGAGGAGATCAAAGGGGTAAAAGCACAGGGGAAAACAAAAGGGGGCAGAAAAGCAGCCCGCAGGGCAGAGGAAGCCCCCCCCCGGGCACACCACCAAAGAAGAAGGGTGTTAAGAGAAGGAGAGTAAGATCAAAAGCGGGGCCTAGCAGGTGGCAGGATAAATCCTCAGATACCTCTGACGAGGGAGAGGAAGACTGGGAGGAAGAATATTCAGAGGAAGAGGTATATTCCATATCTTCCTCAGAAGAAGAAGGCCATAAAGCGCCAAAGAAAAAGAGGATTGAGGAGGATGGTGCACGTGATGATTCTGACCCTGAGGCACTAATCCACCTACAGTCTTCCGAATGGGAGCCGCCAAAGAAAATAGCAGCCTACTTGAGAAAGCGCCTGAGGGCATCACTAGCTAAAGAGGCTAGGAGTAAGATGAGGGCAGACTGCCCTAGACCTCACCTCCCAGAGGGTACAGCGGATACACCCAAGATCAATGACAAAATGATCACGTTCATAAGCAAGTACACCAAGGACGTGAGAAAAGGACTAGATATGTCCTGGTAATCATGCCAAGACAAAATGTTGGATATGACGGGGCCCCTCACTAAGATATTACAGATTGGCGAAGAGGCCAGAGAAAAGGAAGAACCAGTGGACCCGGCGATTCTGATCGGGTGGGGCCAGAGGGCAATCTGTATGTTGGGTAACGTCAACCACGCAATCATCACGGAGAGAAAAAGATCTCTTCTGGTAAAGATAGACCCGAAGCTAAGTGAAGTAGCTTCTTTGGAGTTGGCGTCAAATGCAAAGGGAAAGCTCTTTGGAGATTCCTTTATTAAAGAGTTGACAAAGTTTGCTAACTCCTATGCAGCGGTAGACAAGGCGCAGGCCTCACTCAAGAGAGTGTTTGGGTGATCGAGTTTCAGGAGGGCCAGCAGAGGCAGGGGTCGCTCAGCTGGCCGATTCCACTTTAACAGATCCTACCAGGACAGATCGCAGAGGCGAGATCAAGAGGATCGAGACAGACACCTTTCTTCCCATCAAGGGGCAGAGGAAGGGGTAGAAGCTGGCGACATGGAGAGAGTCAACAAAACACCTCAGGTGAGAGCAAACAGCCCACGATTAATTACCCAAGCAGTAGGGGGGAGAATAGCAGAGTTTACAAAAAATTGACACACTATATCTGGGGATACTTGGATAATAGAAACTGTTCAAAGTTTTCACATAGATTTTCTAGAGACGCCTCAACAGAAGAATCCTCCAAGGTGTTTGTAGCTAAAGAGAGAAGACAAATTATTGCTAGAGGAAGAGTTGAGAGGGCTAAAAAGCAAAAACACCATAAGACCAGTAACAGATTCCTCAAGAGGTTACATAACCAACATGTTTCTTGTGAAAGGGAAACACAAGGTAAGACCAATTATAAACTTGAAGGGTTTAAACGACTTTGTGGTGTGCAGGCACTTCAAGATGGAAGGGATACACCTGTTAAGAGATACCTTAATTCAAGGAGATTGGCTCGCCAGAATAGATTTAAATGATGCATATCTAACTATACCCATAGCAGGGAAACATAGCAGATTCCTAAGATTCATCTGGGAAGAGTCAACATTGGAGTTTCGATGTCTGCCCTTCGGCCGGGCATCTGCACCATGGTGTTTCAAAAAGATAAGAAGCCAGTGACGAAGCACCTCAGAAGTCAGGGAATAAGGCTCATAATATACTTAGACGATATATGTCTGATGTGTCAGGAGAAAGAAACAGTACAAGTACAGGTGCAGACGACAATAAAATTGTTAGAGGACCTATGTTTCATAATAAATTGGGAGAAATCCAAAATAGTACTGGAACAGTCAGTGGAATTTCTGGGGTTCATAGTGGACTCTATTCAGGGATCTCTCAGCCTACCCATTGCCAATGTGAATGATATAAAAAAAACAGTTAAGACACACCCTAGCGAGAGGAGAAATGTTACTGAGGTTAGTGGGCCAACTAGTGTCATCAATCCAGGTGAAATTTCCAAGACCACTATATTACAGGGCACTTCAGAGGTTAAAGATAAGACACCTCAAGAGGAGCGCTTCATACGAAACAAATGTTACCATCACCCAAGAAGTGAGGGAAGAGTTGGAATGGTGGCTATGCCACATGGATGCATGGAACGGGAGGGCCATTTTCGGCTCATCGCCGGACCTGGTCATTGAATCCAATGTCAACAGATGGGGCTGGGGAGCCCGATGCGGGAACCTGACGACAGGGGGCAGGTGGTTGGATCAGAAGACGACTCTCCATATCAACTGTCTGGAGTTACTGGCAGGGTCAGTCGCAGTGAAATGCTAGACTCAAGAGAGGGCACAATGTTGTGTCCTCCTAAAGATGGACAATGTCTCGGCAGTCAGTTACATAAACAGACTGGGTGGGACAAGATCCAGACTACTGGCAGAATTAGCAAAAGATTTCTGGGAACTCTGCATTCAGAGGAAAGTGTCAGTGACGGCGGAGTACCTGCCGTGCCATCTGAACGAGGTGGCCAATTGGGACTCCAGATACCTCAGGGACGCCAGCGACTGGAAGCAGGACGAAGAGGGGTTGCAAGAACTAATGACTCGATGGGGACCATGCTAGGTTGACCTATTTGCATCGAGACTGAACAAATAATTAACCCGGTTCTTCAGCTGGGGACCGGACCCAGAGGCAGAAGCGACAGACGCCTTCCTGCAAACATGGGGCCAACAGACAAACTACGCGTTTCCTCCTTTCTCCATGATAGCCAGGACGCTAGCCCAGGTGAGGCTCCAGAAAGCATTGCTAGTTCTAGTTACCCTGGATTGGTGTTCGGAATCGCCACCATATGCTGGTCCAGCAGCAAACAACCACCCACAACGTGCAGCCATTAGAAACATCTCACACAGTTAAAACGTCTCCCAGAAGAATAAGAATCAAACACTCCAATATTCTGCAATGGAGAGCGCCGTTTATGGCCCATTATCGTTTGTCATGGCGTCAGGGTAAGCTTTCCTCACGTCGCACTGCTGCCAGCAACCAATCATTTGATACCAGATCACGTAGCGTAGGGAGAATAAAGCCAACCCCATGTTTGCCGTTCGCTGCTTCTAATTGAAGTTACTGACTACGTGTTTTGCCACTGCTTCTTTATTCCTTGTTTATTACCTCGGCTTTCGTATCTGGACTCCGACGTTGCTTTGCCCTGTTTAGTTCTGAATCATACTGTACTTTGTGCCTTGTGCACTTAGTTGTTTTAGCGAACTGACTACTCTCGCCGAACCATTCTTCTGACTACCAGATTGCCATGCACTCTGCTTCTGTACTTTCATCGCCCGCACATTGCTGAAAAGCCACTTCTGTTTACCGGACTGCTTTGCAAAGCGTTTCAGTACTTGCATTGCCCGCACGTTGCCAAAATAATTTTTCTGTCTAACGGACTGCCTTGCAAAACGCTCTTGTACTTGAAAGCGCCTGCACATTGCCAAACTCATTCTTCTGTCTAGTGGACTGCCCTGCACAAAGCTTTTGTGCTTTCCTCGCCTGCACACTAATAACCCATTTCTGCCTACAGGACTTCTTTATAAAGAGCCTTGCCTTCAACTGTTACCAGCCTAACAACTATTGCAAATAGATTGCTTCAACTGCTTGACGTCGGCTGGAGGTGTTCAACGTTTTCTTAATCATCACCTCATCTCTGTTCAACACCCAGTCAACTCTGTTTGGACTACTGCAGAGGCTAGAGACGCTTGCTGTGTGTTCTGCATAGGCGTCCTCGTGCCGCCGGGGTAGGTTTCCTGGATCTTGGGATTGTGTCAAGGAACTGTCAGGCGTCCTCATACCATCGGGCCAGGATCTGGAACCAACAAAGACATGGTCTGCACTTGAACTTTACTATGCACTGGTAAGACAATCATCTGCTTTATGTCATATTGTTATTTCCAACCTTCTTGTTTATGCCGGTGATTCAATAGAAGGTTCCACCTTATACATTTCGTTTGTTAGGTATTCAGTCTCTGAATTTCCTGGGGAGCACCGTCAACATTACCCTACCCACTCCTCCTTCCATGTCTTTGCTACCCATCCTCTATCAGGTTGGAGCTCAATCCCTATTTTTTACATGGTCATTTCGACACAATCACTGGTATTGATTATTCTCCTTGTCCTTTCTCTAGTTGGCGTTTCGTGGGTGTGTCTCCTCTTCCAACTATTGGATCTTTCTGTCTGTTAACCTACACAGCAGAAAGTTACAATTGTGGGAATAATTCTTCAGTGACTCCTGTCCATTGTACTGTGCTGCTACCTCGCTGTTTAAGATTTAGGCAGTGAGTCCTAACAGAATTAGAAGCCCCAAATGCAGACCACAGATGCTCTAGAGAATCTGGTCCCTTTAGTTTCGGAACTACGTGCAGACATGACAGCTCCACAGGATGCCACGCATCGACATATCGATGCGTTACAACTGTCAGCTCAGCCTGTTGGGGCGGGGACACACGCTCCTCAGGTGGGTTCTGGCTCCGGGTTTCCTGTGCTGCGTCAGGACCCCGTTCCCGTGCTTATGTCAACTAAATTCCCTCTGGCTGCACCAGAGAGGTTTCATGGAGACCCCAATCATTATCGTACATTTATCAACCAATGCAGGCTTCATTTTCTATGTTGGCCGGCTTCCTTTCCGGATTGCACCAGCAAAGCCGCCTTTGTCCTATCGTATTTGGGTGGGACTGCAGCCGCTTGGGTCAATCCTCTTCTGGAGGAAAACAGCCACATGTTATACGATTGTGATGCCTTGATTAATGCTGTGGCTCGCATCTTCGACAGATGGTACAAGACCCAAGCAACTAACCTAGAGCTTTTGAATTTACACCAAGGTGATTCACATTTGCTCACATATTTGGCCAGGTTTAACCAGTTGTGGCCGAAACCAGTTAGCCCGATGACAAAACGGCTGCTGTGTTTTGTAAGGGCCTATCCAAGTCATTGCAGGATACCCTCGCTAATGTCCCTGTAGTACCTGCTGCATTCCCTGAGCCCCTTGACTTAATGCTGCAAATTGACGCCCGAACAGCAGAACGGAAAGGCGAAATGAGACCCTTAGCACCTGTTCCGTCATGTATACAGCCATCAGGTGACAATGGGTCAGAGCCCATGCAAATCGGGTCAGTAAGGGCCCCCTCACTTCGGTGGAGAGTGAGAGCAGACGATTGAACAACCTCTGCTTTTACTGTGGCTCTTCAGAACATTACATACGTTAATGTCCTAAAAAACCTGCCAAAAAGGCGGGAAACACCAAGACTGGGCAGTAGATGAGGTCAGTTTGCCAAGTCGTCCGAGTTTGGACCTCATCCCTACCATGAATCCATCCCTGTTCTCAATTCTGATGTCCTTCTCTTACTCCTCAGGGAAACCATGGACAGCTTTAGCCATCCTTGACTCAGACACCACAGGCAATTGCATGGACATACAATATGCTAGGGATACAGGGATACCTGTTTTTCCGAAGAAAAGACCAGAAATCGTTAATGCAGTAGTTGGTACTTCATTGGTGTCTGGATTGGTGACCGTACACACAATCGACCTTCATATGGTCACGGAGGACAGACATGGGGAAGTCATCTCATTTGACCTGATCGCCGCTCCCCAATACAAAGTGATCTTGGGTCTGCCATGGTTGTTTTTGCACAATCTATGTATAGACTGGCAGACCCAGGAGGTATGTTTCCCATCTGAGGTTTGCGATTCCCAATGTTTTGAGGGACGTAATCACAAACCTCGGGGTCCTTGTCTGCTCACAGATGCGGTTCAAGTGGTTGGTGCCATCAATAGTCACACCATACCCACGGAATACATGACCTATTTCGACGTATTGAATGAAGCTGGTGCAGGGATACTACCCCCACATAGACCATACGATTACCTCATTGACCTGGTCCCTGGGGCAAAAATCCCTAACGGGTGCATTTATTCTCTTACTCAGAAAGAGAATGTTATCCTCAAAGAATTCATCGACAATGCCTTACGCACCAGGTTTATACGGCCTTCTCGCTCACTTGCAGCGTCCCCTTTATTCTTCGTCCCTAAGAAGGAGGGGGACCTGAGGCCCTGTATCGATTACAAGGCCCTGAATGTCATAAAGATCGGAAACCAATATCCTTTGCCCTTGATAGCTACGCTTTTAGACCAGTTAGGAGCTTTGGTACTGTTCACAAAACTCTACCTACGAGGGGTTAACAACCTGGTTAGGATTCGCAAAGGCGATGAGTGGAAGACAGCATTCAAGACGCGGTATGGCTTATTTGAATACTGTGTAATGCCTTTCGGGTTGTGCAACGCCCCGGCCACATTCCAGAATTTCATGAACAACGTATTTAGAGACATGTTAGACCACTATGTGGTGGTATATCTCGATGACATCTTGATCTACTCCACCTCGCTATAACAACATATCACTCACGTGAACGCAGTTCTCCAGCGCCTACGTGAAAACCATCTTTACGCTAAAGCACAGAAATGCGTATTCCATGCGACTGAGGTGGAATTTCTGGGGTATGACCTTACCAGTAAGGGTGTACGGATGAATCAAACGAAGGTGAAAGCGGTCTTGGAACGGCCTTTCCCTACCAGTGTGAAGGCTTTGCAATCCTTTCTTGGATTTGCGAACTACTACCAGCGTTTCGTCTGGTCATTTTCAGGATTAGTGGCCCATCTCACTGCGCTCTCCAGCAATAAACGTCCCTACGTGTCATGGTTACCAGGCAGGTAGTTGGGGCAAGTTGGGTGGAGGCTTGGCAGGCCTGGCATAGACACACAAAATGCCCATAGCAGATACCATCTTTCATTCCTTCCTGGTGTTTGTAGTAACTTCCTGGTTACCACTTCCTGTTGCCAAACAGGAAATGCATCACAATTCATGAGCTCTTTAGTATTTGGGTGTGGCTGGCTATATAAGCCACACCCAAGATTCTTCCAGTGCTTTGTGTTGCTCACTGTGAGCTGCATCAGCAACACACTCACCGTGCTCCAGATCAACCTGCTTCTGCTTACCTGCTCTGGATCATCCAGCTTCTGTTTACCTGCTCCGGATCATCTTGCTTCTGCTTATCTGCTCCGGATCATCCATCTTCTGTTTACCTGCTCCAGATCATTTTGCTTATGCTTACCTGCTCCAGATCATCCTCAGTGCTTTCTCCACGCCGCAGCCTTCTCTGGTCAAGAGGAGAATCCTACACCGGCACCTATAAGCACAAAGGAGAACTTTGTTAGCGCGCACTTCCATAACGCTGCGCATACTCACCGAATGTTCCCGCTACGCTGGACTCCAGGTCAGTAGTCCGAGCGCGCAAAGCCCTGCAAAAGAAAGAAGAAACATTATTCACTGCACACTCTCCAATAACGCGGTGCATACTTACCAGAGTTTCTACTTACCAGACCACCTAGTGTGCAGAAGCGCTGAACCCGGTCTCGAGGCGCTAGCACTCCACAATCCATTCCTGCAAGGGAAAGAAGAGACATTACCAGGTGCGCTCGAACCAATGACTGCGCATACCTACCAGCGGCTGACTTCTACATGCAGCGCTACTCACCCAAAACATACCTTGGCAAATTAGGACAATACGGACAATTCGGACACTCAACTTCCACCGCGCAATGTTCACTTTGTGGAAAGAACTATCTTGCTAGTCTAGAAACTGGCACATTGGGCACTCTGCTTTGCTGTGAACGCACATAACAGTGCGTGGCATTAGAACTCAGCCAACAGATATTGGCACCATCCCTACGAATGAATCGCACCCCTGCAAGTGCAGGATGGAGTGCACACCCTACTAAAAATCAAGGTGTTCCTCCGGGCGAAACAGGGGAAGTGAGAACTCGGGGTCAAAGGAGGCTCATCCATCGCTCCTGCAGAGACACAGGTGAGTGTGACAGAACACAAAGCCGTCCTCAATACCTCTTCCCAAGCGATGGACACCTCTGAGGTAGACCAGCTTTCCCTATTGTTAGGCAAACTACGGGCCGAGGTGCATGCAGCCCGCTCTGAGACGAACGCCTTAAGGCGCAAACTGGTAGTCAACGGGGACAAAACAGACGACTTGGCAAGACAGCTCTTACAGACCCAAGCTGGTCTAGCACCCCTACCAGGTGGAGCCCCTCAGGGGCAGCCTACCGTGGCACCTGTAGTCACACCCCTCCAGGTATTACTTCCAGGCAACATCCCTTTAGCACCCCCAGAACGCTTCTCTGGGGATCCTAAGAAATTTGGGGCATTCATGAATCAATGCTGCCTACACTTCATATGCAAACCAGACTTGTTTCAGAACGACCAAGCTAAAGTAGCCTTTGTCCTCTCCTATTTAGGAGGCCACGCAGCAGACTGGTCTGTCCCGTTAGTGCTTAGGGACCCTTTACTGAGGAATTACCCAGGTTTTCAGCGTGAACTGGAAAAAGTATTTGCCCATCGGACTCGAGGTCAGGCCTTGGATGATGAGCTACTCTCTCTGCGACAGGGAGGTCAGGATCTTATTTCATATATCGCCACATTCAATGGTCTAATAGCCGAATCAGGTTGGCCAGAAGAGAAAAGAATAACATTATTTTATCGAGGACTGAGAGGGGAATTAAAAGATGTCCTGGCACAAGTAGTTAATCCTCCTGAAGACTGCAGTGAATACATTGATTTAACTATGCAACTTGACCACCGGTTACAAGATCGCAAGGCCGATCGAACCAGATCAGAACATAGACCAGTATATGTCCAAACAAAAGAAGCGTCCAATCGCCAGGCCTCCGAAACACACTCAGAGCCCATGCAATTGGGTCTCCTCAGGGGACCACTCACCAAAGCAGAGAGAGAACGGAGGCGTCAGGAAAAACTTTGCCTATATTGCGGCCAATCGGGTCACTTCCTCCGGAACTGCACAGTTAAACCTCCACGGAAGACAATGGGGGTACTAGATAACACAAGGGAAGACACTGAAGCGGAAAATTCCAATGTCCAGCAGATGTAGAGATCGGTCTGTCGAGCCAGGAACGGAGCACTCAGATCTCACATTTCAGCATTCCTGTGGTTCTGGTAGATCCTTCTCAGCCCACCCGAATGCATGCCCTCAAGGCTTTCATAGACAGTGGGGTTATTGGAAACTACTTGGACATAAACACTGCAAGAACCTAGGGATTGCCATTCCACCGTAAGGACACTGTAGAAAGTGACACATCTGTGGATGGCATGCAACTCCTTTTGGGAACAGTAACACAGTGTACTTCCACTCTCACCTTAATCTGCCAAGATGTTCATAGGGAAAGTATTAGATTCGACCTTATCGCTGCACCCCAAATCCAGCTGATTCTTTGGATACCGTGGCTAGAGACGCACAACCCAAAGATAGATTGGCGAACTCGAACCTTACCCTTTTTCATAGAATGTGCCTCTTGCTATGACAACAAAGGGATCCAAAGAAGCCCATTGTTAGCTTCACAGGAAAGGATGGCAGGTTTAGGCTTGGTGGGTGTTAGGCAGAAACCTGTGCAGTTCCCTTTGGGAACACTGCAAAAGATTTAGGACTACAGGTGTAAGCAGTAAACCCACTTGGTAGCAGTCTGTACCACCCATATTTACCTGTTAGCTGTGGCTGAGCAGTCAGACTTCCCTCAAGAAGAGTTAGGCAGTATGCAAAGTATACACAATAGGCACTCAGACACAATAGCACAAGCAAACACTGACCAGAGCTTTGGTATCAAAGTATATAATTATTTATTTAAAAACACACTGTTTGAAACACTCCAGCACTCTTATTGTAAAACACTCAAAACACAGTTACTATTATGATATATACAACCCTTATTCCTTATCAGACAAGTCTTCGTTAACACCACTTATTTCCAGATAGAGGTGAGCGCTTAACTATAGATGGCACTCCAATAAGTTCATGAAGAAGGGAGGGAAAAAGACAGAATATGTGAAGATACACCACTCTACGATTTAGGAACACTTTTAGCAAGGCAGCAGAGCAAAAGTCACTTGTGAGCCAAAGTCCATAGGCTGGGCCCACTCTTAGAGAGAGCAGAGCACAAATGCACCCAAGTTCACACAGTTACACTAGGCTTTGAAAGAGTTGCAGAGAGTTCGAAAAGAGTTTAGAGAGGCTCAGAAAAGGTTAGCCAGGGTGTCCCAGGCTAACCCAGGTTCGAAAGCCGGGGGCTAAATCTACCCCGGACAGTCGGTGACAAGGGAAGCCAGGCGGAACACGGTACCTTAAGTGGGAAGGATCCTCCAGCGGTGGCAGTTGTTCCTGGCAGCGGGTGCAAGTCTCGGCGTCATCCAGGGGAAGAGAAGATCTAGACTTGGAGGAAAAATGAAGGTTGTTGAAGGGAAGAAAACAGCCGCAGAGTTTTCCGGTTAAAGGTATTGCCCTTTATTTCGCGGTCGTGGTAAAACGTGGTATTCCGGTTGTCGGGGTGCTTGGCACAGGCAAGGCTGCCATGAGATGCGCCGAGAAGGCGAAAAGACGGTGAAACTGGTTATCCCCACCAGTCAAAGGAAAAAGACTTTCCGGCGGGAGATCTCCTCTGTCGTTGGGAAAAGTGGTGAGACGGTTCAGCAGGGCTTCACCGGTGGTGTCGTCGTAGCAGGTCGGCTCAGCTTCTCCCTCGTCGGATTCTTAGGTCCTGTGGCGACTTCTGAAGTTCCAGTCCCCAAAGCCCTGCTTTTATGCAAGAAACCCCCATTCACTCAGCCTAGCTGCCACTCAAACATGCTAACTGGTGAGCCGGCCAGTTCACCACTTGGGCCAATCAGGACGGAATGCGACTTGAGTTGTCTAGGCAACTCAGTCCAGGGTGCCTAAATCCCCCTCCACCCCTCCTAAGTACCCCAGACAGAGTGGCACCACTTTGGAGGGCTTCTGTGGAGAAGCCCGCCAAAAAGTGGAACAAAGGGCTCGACTTGGGTTGGAGTCACAGAAGAGAACACAAACGCCATTTTAGAACCGAGTTTTGGCAAAAAATACCAACCAGAGAATTAATAATAATTAAATAAACCGGCGGTATGTTCGAGGCTATCGTAATTAAATAAATAAAGATAGTAGCCTCGAACAATGGGAAAACCCCATAGAGAAATATTCGCGGTTGAATATAAAAAGTAGTATCCACTGCCACCAGCCAAAACTCGATCAGGGGGGACGGAGACGTGCCCCCACGACTAACAGACCCCGGGGCAATCGAATTGCCCCGGCCAGTACGCCCACAATATGATGGTTTGTACTGGTTCTGTTCAGAATTCAAGACTAGTAAAGTCAATGGTGACTTTACATGCCCTGCGAGACAGTAGTCAGTCCCAGGGTATGGAGTCTATACTGGGGGTTCACTATGACACCCCTGTGTTACTGCACTGAGGGTGCTGTGTAACACACATCACAAAAACACATGAAGCCCTATGGAGTAAAAGACCCCATAGCCCATTAAACACATCTAGAGTCAAAGGAACACACTCAAATCATGTCCAAGACTGAGGGTAAAAGAGTCTCACTCTTGGCAGGAGAAAAAAATAAACCCCAAAAATCCAGCAAAGCTGCTGGGGGACTCACTAGGTTAGGAAATTCAGCCTAAACAGAGAATTCTCCCTAACAGTGGGCACCTTACCAGTGGAATACCAGGAGTTCCAGGATGTGTTTGTGAAGGAGCAAGCTAATACGCAACCACCACATTGAGTTTATGGCTGCGAGATCGATCTGCTAACAGGGGCACAAGTACCATGCAGCCGTATTTATGCATTAACAGATGAAGAAAACACTCATCTACGGACCTACTAGGACCAATACCTGGCCAACGGTTTCATTAGGCCATCTAAGTCACCAGCCGCCTCCCCACTTTTCTTCGTACCGAAGAAAGAGGGGGATTTAAAAACATGTATTGATTACCGGGCCCTAAATCAAGTCACCATAAAAAATAAGTACCCATTACCTCTGATACCAGTACTCATAGACCAGGTGAGACAAGCGAAGACATTCACAAAGATAGACTTACCTGGCACATATCACCTGGTACGCATGAAGAAAGGGGATGAGTGGAAGACTGCGTTCCGTAACCGCTATGGCTTATCCGAATACCAGGTCATGCCCTTTGGGCTTTGAAATGCCCCAGCTACGTTCCAGCATTTTATGAATGATGTGTAATGGGAACTCCTCGATGTCTACGCAGTCGTCTACATCGATGACATTCTGATTTATTCCACCACTCCCCAAGAACACGTAACCCATGTGCGAGCAGTACTCCGCAAGCTGCGCGAAAACCAACTGTACGCAAAGCTTGAAAAATGTTCCTTTCACGTTAAATGAAGTGGAGTTTCTGGGATATATACTGACCCCGCAGGGAATCAAGATGGACAATAGGAAAGTGAAGGCAATCCTCACCTGGTCCTCACCCGCATCTGTAAAAGGAGTACAGAGTTTCCTAGGTTTTGTGAATTTCTATCGACGCTTCATACCAAGATTCTCACATATTGTACACCCAATTACGTCCTTGCTGCGCAAACATCGAAAGTTCGAATGGACACCAGCGGCGGAAGAAGCCTTCCGAGCCCTCAAGGAAAAATTTACCTCAGCCCCAATACTGCAACACTCACAGCCTGATTTAACGTACATCGTGGAAACGGACGCTTGAAGCATTGCCATGGGGGCAGTATTGTCTCAACAAAATCCCGAAACCGGATGCCTTCATCCCATTGCCTTTTGGTCAAGAAAATTCTCCCTAGCAGAATTAAACTATGCAATTTCTGTGTTACGGTCACCTGGACCCCACAGGGGTGTCGATCGTACCCGGACAGCTGCGTTCTCCGTCAACGCGATGCATAGTGCAGAGATGACTGTCTGGACTGGCCCGCCTAGTCTTGTCTGCTGGACCCGAAGAAGTATTTTCCTGCAAGTGGAGACAGGGATTAGCCACCTGTGGATTTTAGTGATGGCCTCCCAACTGTTCTCGCTCTCCCCCACTAATCACCTCCGATATCCCCTTAGTAACCTCACGTTATGTTTGTAAAAGATGAGCTCTCCATCCTGCGTGTCTTGCAGGGGCGCGTAGATACCAGTTACTTCACTGGTTTGAAGGCGTTGGGAGAGTTCCTGTAAGCATTGATTCTGACGTCCCAGGCGGGATTGGTAAATATCAAGTTCAAAGAGTTCAATGTGCCCGATGTTCACTCTTGCCCCCTTCCTTCCTTAATTTGCAATTGAGTTCGTGAGAAGAAAGTCTCGTAGCTGCTGCTGGTGTTCAGGGAAGTGTCTGTGTTACTCAACGCTGTCCGGTAACTATGGCATGCGTTAACGTGTTGTTTTTCTCCCTCTTTACAGATGCGGCATATGAAGATATGGAGAATAATACCGCCGGTGGTAAATCAGGTAATTCTATGGTGGTAAGAGGTATTTGTTGATTTCCTTGGCTCACCTTCTTATTCTTGTGCCCCTAGGTGCCGGAGTATGGCGAAGAAATGATGGAGACAGTGCCGGATCGAAAGATGCTGTGAAAACTGGTGAGTATGACGCCGTGCTGGAGCTGGCGAAGCGACGCGTGCAGGACTGATGTACTTTCCAGGTCGGGAGATGAAATGGATCCGGAATCAGGTGAGGAATTTGAAATAAGTTTGTTTTCTAAACTTGTCCTTTTCTTCCTCTTTATTCTAGGAGCTCCGGATTCGAGGCGGGCGTGGCAGAAGACTGGATGCTGGGTGTAGGCAGGCGGGCGTGGCAAAAGACTGGATGCTGGCTGCAGGCACAGTGAGAGTCACGCTGCTGGATGCAGAATAACACGAAGCATGTGCTGCTGTTCGGGCGTGGTTTAAATAGCCTCCAAAGTAGTCCCAGGTAAGAAGATCCCCAGGACCACACCAGAGCAAAAATAGTCTCTGTAGTAAAATAGTCCCATCCAGGCCTCATGTTGGCTTGGATTTATTTGCAGCATGGTCTGCATAAGGTAAGTAATGTCTATGTGCCTGGCGCCTATGGCGCCAGGACTGATTTTTATTATGAGCCTGGTGCCTACGGCGCCAGGACCGAACCCAGACAGCCCCTAGCTGGGGCTGCTGGGGTTTTTGTAAATGTCTGGATGCCTGCTCCCGGGGCTAATGGGCTTGATCCAGATGCCCGGGGGTAGGCATCATGACATTCTGAGAAAGAACTCCTAGCAATCAAGAGCGCACTGTGCGAATGGCGACATTACTTACTGGGAGCAAAACACACCATCACAATAATAACAGATCATCGGAACTTGCAATACTTAAGCTCAGCCAAAGCTCAGTCTTCAAGACAGCTCCGTTGGGCTCTATCCTTAATGGAATACGACTTTGTGATTACCTACCGCCCCAGAGTTAAGTACCAGAGTTAAGTACAGGAAAGTGGATGCGTTATCCCGCATTGCCACAGGAGAGGAAGTCTACAATGCCCCTAACCCGGTGGAGATTGTACCCAGCCATAAAATTCTTTGCTTCTGCATGGGCCCATCCCAGTTAAACACACTGCAGGAAAAAAAAAAAGAAAATATGTCTGAAAAAGACCTACTGGCTTGGGACACGAAGGGAGATCAGTTCACCATTCAAGACAAACTACCATATTACCAGAAACGTTTCTACGTTTCAATTAAAGATCTGCAACAAGCAATTATATCGGACTACCACGACTCGCTATTAGAAACCCATCCAGGTATAGTAAAAACCATGAAGAAAGTAAGCAAATCTTATTGGTGGCCAACTTGGCGAGAGGATATTGCTACCTACATAGGCACTTGTGAGGTGTGTGCACAACACAAGACATCCAGACAAAAACCAGCCGCCTCCTTCAGCCAATCACCATTCCACCAGCGCCCTGGCACACAGTCTCAATGGACTTTGTCACTGACTTACCTCTTAGCTCAGGTTATAATACCATCCTTGTAGTAGTTGACCTCTTCTCCCCCAATGGCCCATTTCAGAGCTCTGAAAGATATTCCCTCTGCTCTGACTCTGGCGCAGGTTTTTCTAGACCAAATCGTCAAGTTACACGGATTCCCCACCGTAATCGTTTCTGACTGAGGCAGCCAATTTGTATCTCGTTTTTGGAAGAAATGTTGTGCCCTGGCAAGAGTAGAAATCCGTCTGTCTTCTAGTCTCCATCCTCAAACGGACGGCCAAACCGAGCGCACGAATCAGACCATGGAACAGTATTTGCGCTTACACCAAACAAGCCAAAGCTGGACAGAAATTCTATGGATGGTGGAGTATGCCTACAACAATTCAACGCACTCATCAACCCAAGCAACACCCTTTTTCATTATATATGGTTGAAACCCCAAAACATCTGTCTACGATCCACCAGAAAACATAGAGATGCCCGCAGTAAAGAATTTGCATGCCAGCATCATGAAAGCAGCCAGAGAAGCCAGCAAGAACCTACAGCAAGCTAAACGAACACAGAAAAGAAACGCTGACCGCCATCGACGAAAGGTCCCCGATTATCAAGTGGGAGATTCGATCTGGCTGGCATCTAGACACATTGCTTTAAAAGGTCAAAAAAAATGTCAGCCTAGATACATTGGGCCATATACTATTGAGGCAGTGATTAATCCAGCAGGCATGTGACTGGTGTTACCTCAACATATGAGTATACATCCCGTATTTCATGAGTCACTATTAAAGCCAGCACACCCAGGAACTCGAACTTCCACACCACCCGCACCCATACAAGTGGGGGAAGAAGCACCAGAATATGAGGTAAAGAACATATTAGATTCCAAACTAGTTTGAAAGACCCTGTATTACTTGATTGATTGCAAGGGGTACGGGCCCCAGGAAAGATCTTGGGAACCCAGCACACACGTGCATGCCCCTCGATTGGTGCGAAAATTCCATCGTGACTATCCGGGTAAACCGAACCCCATACACACACCATTGGGAGGGGTCTTGAGGGGGAAGACTCTCATGGGTACCAAGCAGGTAGTTGGGGCAAGTTAGGTGGAGGCTCGACAGGCCTGGCATAGGCACACAAAAGGCCATAGCAGATACCTTCTTTCATTCCTTCCTGGTGTTTGTAGTAACTTCCTGGTTACCACTTCCTGTTACCACACAGAAAGTGCATGACAATTCATGAGCTCTCTAGTGTATCAGGGTGGCTGGCTATATAAGCCACACCCAAGATTCTTCCAGTGCTTCGTATTGCTTACTGTGAGCTGCATCAGCAACACACTCACCATGCTCCAGATCAACCTGCTTCTGCTTACCTGCTCCGGATCATCCAGCTTCTGTTTACCTGCTCCGGATCATCTTGCTTCTGCTTACCTGCTGTGGATCATCCTGCTTCTGTTTACCTGCTCCTGATCATCCAGCTTCTTTTTACCTGCTCCAGATCATCTTGCTTTTGCTTACTTGCTCCGGATCATCCTCTGTGCTTTCTCCACGCTGCAGCCTTCTCCGGTCAAGAGGAGAATCCTACACCAGCACCTGTAAGCACAAAGAAGAACTTTGTTAGCGCGCACTTCCATAGCGCTGTGCATACTCACCAAATCTTCCCGCTATGCTGGAATCCAGGTCAGTAGTCCGCGCGCTCAAAGCCCTGCAAAAGAAAGAAGAGACATTATTCATTGCGCTCTCTCCAATAACACAGAGACAGAGACTCTGTTCGCTAATAGACCACCCCCGTCACCCTGTGTACCAGTAACACCTTACACATCATGTATTGGTGCCTATCAACGCTCATCCACCTACTGTATACTTACAGTAGTTATTGGTCTAGTCAGCCCAACCCACACTCTAAACTTTACACCTCCACTAGCTTAGGTATGGCACCTACCACCTCCTCCCTGGGGCCCAGTACCATGACACCTGCAAATCCGTACTTGGATGATCCAGCACTCTGGATACGCCACTTTGCCACCAAACCAATACCTAACCAACCCTGTACTATCACCATCAGAAATTCTAGACTGAACTCTAGAACTAGACCACCCACCTATCTAGGCTCGTTCCACCCTAGCACACTGAATAGAAATACTAGACTGAACTTCCGAACTAGTCCTCCTACCTCCCCGTACTCTCACCACCCTAGCATCTTAAGCAGAAACTCCAGACTAAGGGCCCGTACTACGAAACACTCGCATATTGTCCATAATCAAGTTGCTCCCCCCATTGACGTCGACAATCTAGCCCATAATCCACCGTTACCATTTGAGAAAAGAGAAAAAAAAAGATAAACTTATCAAAGCAGCTTTGGTGAATGTTAGGTCTCTTCATGCCCATGCTCTCGACATTGCTGACTTTATAACCTATGAAAACCTTGATGTCCTCGCAGTCACTGAAACCTGGCTTAATGCCGCATCCGGCCCATCTCTGGCCCTCGCCAAACCTAATGATTATGCCATTATAAGATCTGACAGAAACACCACTCAAACAAAGGGAGGCGGACTTGCCTTCATATATAGAAATACCTACGACATCAAAATCACCCAAGACGCGCAAATCCCGTCTGCCGAATCCTTGTCAATTAAACTACTCCTCTCACCCAACCACACAGCCACTGTGCACCTTATTTATCGACCACCAGGACCCATCTCCTCTTTCATAGAGGACATTGCATCACTTATAACCATAAACACCAAACCGAACTCGCAAACCATCCTACTTGGGGACTTTAACCTTGGTTTCAACGATCCTAAAGACACCAACGCCCTTGACTTAGCCAACACATTATCTGATTTGGGTCACACGCACATTATCCACGAACCCACCCATATCAAAAGGTAGAACTCTAGATTGGCTCTCACACATCAATTGCTCTATTGACCTCCTATCCAATGACCCATGCATCTGGTCAGAGCATCACAAATTAACCTTTACTATCAAAGCTAACACTCCTCATTTGGCGCCTATCATCGCCCCTGCCATCCGCACGAGAAACAAGAAAGATATTACTCCTGACAAACTCCTACCTATACTACTCCCTATATTGAATAATATTAATTCAGATGCTGACCCTACAGCTCTAATGGACACTTACAATCAGGCTATACTCAAAGCTTTGGACTCCATTGCCCCTCTAAAACTGCGGAAACCGAAACCACAGCGTCACCTCAACACTTGGTTCACGCCACAGTTAAGAGAATTACGTAAAACCAAAAGAACCGCTGAGGCACTTTGGAAAAAACACCCCACAGCTCCTAACAAATCTGAACTAACCCTAGTATCCTCTAGCTACAAAGAAGCCATATTTCTTGCCAAAAAAGACACTTATAATAAAAGGATTACACAAGCGGAATCCAACACTAAAGAACTTTTCAAAATACTCAAAGAATTAGAATCCCCCATTGCCCCTACTGACAGATGTATTACTGACGCACTATGGTGCAGTAATATCCAGAAAGCCTTATTAGATAAAATAGCTCACCTACAATCGAAAATCAACGCAAAAAAATCCTTGCTATCTGCGGACCCTAACCACAAACAACTACCTAACATATCTCCAACTTTCCAGACATCATCAGGAAACTAAAACCTTCAAACTGCCAAGGTGATGCCTGCCCTGCCCCGATTGTTAAAGCAGCTGCACACGATCTGGCGCCATTCATCACCAACCTCATCAATGCCTCCTTCAAATCT
This sequence comes from Ambystoma mexicanum, assembly GCF_040938575.1. Lineage (NCBI taxonomy): Eukaryota > Metazoa > Chordata > Amphibia > Caudata > Ambystomatidae > Ambystoma > Ambystoma mexicanum. The sequence goes on along the minus strand of NC_090931.1, from coordinate 740,640,598 downwards.
GAAAGAGTTCCTGACAACCTTAAAGACGCTTGGGTCATTCCACTCCTCAAAAAACCCACGCTTGACCCAGCCAACCCGTCTAATTACAGACCAATAACGACTGTACCGTTCTTATTAAAAATACTGGATAGAGCAGCCTGCCTACAAATACAGGCTTATCTAGGAGCTAATAATCTCCTAGGGCTTAGGCAATCAGGCTTCCGACCGAGACACGGTACGGAAACTGCACTAATTGACCTTACCACCCAGATCCAAAACCCTGAAAGACCATAGCAAACTTGCACTCCTTTTGTTGCTTGACCTGTCAGCAGCGTTTGATCTGGTTAACCATCAAACATTCTGTCACCACCTGAAATCTGCAGCCCACTTTTCAGATGCAGCTATGGCTTGGATCAGCTCCTTCCTGGCGAACAGAACTGTGAGGGTCTTCTCTCCCACAGATTCCGCCGAGCCTGCCCCAGTACCTTGTGGTGTCCCGCAAGGCTCATGCGTGTCCCCGACACTTTATAATATATTCACGAAACCCCTCTTCGATATCCTAGACTATCTGGGTGTCACGTATACCAACTATGCGGACGACACCCAGATACCCATTCCTATCACGGGTGACTACGAAACAGACAGTACTACCCTCAATGAAATCTACTCTGTTATACAAGCATGGATGGCACACCATGGCTTGTGTCTCAATGACGATAAAACCGAGCTGATCATCTTGGGCACTCGTGCCAAACTTAAAAACCTTAATCCCTCATTCAAAGCCTTTACCATAGATGGCAATCTTATTTCAGTCTCAAATAACACTAAAACTCTTGGTATTTACATCAATGTTACCTTATCCTTCTCTAAACAAACTAACGCAGTAGCGTCATCAGCTGCATACACTTGTAAGCTAATCACTGCTTGCAGACCATTCATCTCTGCACCCAATTGTATCACTCTCACGAGAGCATTAGTCCTTTCCAAAATAGACTACTGCAATGCCCTCTACTTGGGCACTAGTCACAAAAATATTAATAAACTACAAGTAGTCCAAAACAATGCAATCAGAGCTGCCCTTAACATCCCCAAAAAAGCACAAATATCTGAGACCAGACGTAATCTACGCTGGCTCCTTGTCAAGCATAGAATATCCCTGAAAACGCTGGCCCTCACACACAAAGCTAGGGCTAACCTTGCTCCAGCATACCTCACTAACCACCTCATACCACACTCCTCCTCGAGACCTCTTAGAGCAGCACAAACTAATACCATGACCATACCGAGATTTAAACTTCACAACTCGGGTGGAGCTAGCTTCCCGGTACAAGCGTCCAAACTATGGAACACCATCCCTGCGCATTTACGTGCAGAACTTTCATTTAACCGGTTCAAACATAGCACAAAGTGTTGGCTCCATAACATGGACTCCATGACAGCCTAACCATAGCCTTATGGAGAGTGGCCAATCACCTGTAATTAATATATCTGTGTATGCACTTTCTTATTATGCCTGTTCCTACTTGTAACTATCACAGAACTTTTCGGCTGACTGTTTTGTTTTGATTGTACCTTCCTGTAGCTGTAACGTAACTCTGATTAACTGCTCCTTTGTAACCAGCTCTACCTTACGTGCCCATATGCCCCCGGGCCTGGCAGCGTTTTATAAATAAATAAAATACAAATACAAATTCACTGCGCACTCTGCAAAAACGAGGTGCACACTTACCACAGTTTCTACTTACCAGACCACCAAGTCTCCAGGAGCGCTGAACCCGGTCTCGAGGCGCTAGCACTCCACAATCCATTCCTGCAAGGGAAAGAAGAGCCATTACCTGGTGTGCTCGAACCTATGACGCTGTGCATACCTACCAGCGGCTGACGTCTACACGCAGCGCTACTCACCCAAAACATACCTTGGCAAATAAGGACAATACAGACAATTCGGACACTCAACATCCACCGCGCAACGTTCACTTTATGGAAAGAACTATCTAGCTAGTCAAGAAACTGGCACATTGGACACTCTGCCTCGCTGTGAAGGCACGTTACAGCGCGTGGCATCAGAACTCAGCCAACAGATATTGGCACCACCCCTACGAGTGAATGGCGCCCCTGCGAGTGCAGGATGGAGTGCACACACTAGTAAAAATCAAGGTGTTCCTCCGGGCAAAACAGGGGAAGTGAGATCTCTGGGTCAAAGGAGGCTCATCCATCGCTCCTGCAGGGACACAGGTGAGTGTGACACTACGTTTGGTCTTCCGAATACCAACGGGCATTCGATGCACTCAAAGAGGCTTTTACTTCGGCTCCGGTGCTACAACATCCTAATCCCGCTCTGCCCTTCCATGTAGAAGGGGACGCTTCAGGGATTGCCATCGGGGCCATCTTGTCTCAGTTATGCAACGACACTGGTCTTCTTCATCCCGTTGCCTTTTTCTCTCGAAAGCTCACCCCCTAACAGTGTAATTACACCACAACGGAACGGGAGCTCCTCGCTATTCGTGACGCCTTCAAAGACTGGAGACACCACTTATTGGCTGCATCTCATCCCTTGCAAGCCTTCACTGACCACAGAAATCTTCTGGCCATGAAATCCGTCAAGTGTTCCACTTCACGACATGCTAGGTGCCATGGGTTTTTCTCAATGTTCAATTTCCAAATAACCTACCGACCTGGGAGTCTCCATTCAAAGGCTTATGCACTGTTGCGTAAGCATGGTTCCACCCTGGGGGGGAAGACTGAAGGACAATTGCTTTTGCCTACCCAGGTAGTGTGTGGATGCACTCCACAACCATCCTTAAGGTCCTCTCTAGCAGAATGGACAGCATCTCAGCCTGTCGAAATTATAGACTACAATCTGGATGTGATACACTCCCTACCATACATCCAGGGACGTCTGTTTCTGCCTAACAACAAAACAAGCCAAGTTGATCTACAATGGTGTCATGACTGCATGTTTTCGGCCCATCCCGGCAGGCAGAAGATGCTAGACCTTTTGCAGAGATGGTGTTGGTGGCCTGCCATGCAACAAGACGTTCATGATTACATAAAGTCTTGTGCCGTGTGTGCGCAGTGCAAGACCACCGCAGCCAAGCCTATGGGTTTGCTTCAACCCCTTCCTGTACAACAACGTCCATGGACAATGTTGTCCATGGATTTCATAGTTAAGTTGCCCTTGGTACAGGACTTTAACACCATATGGGTTGTGGTGGACTATTTCACGAAAATGGCTATCTTTGTACCCTGTTATGGATTACCAACAGCACCTGTCCTGGCGGATTTGTTTCTGAAGCGCACATTTCACTACTTTGGTCTTCCTTCTGTCATAGTCTCAGATCGCGGTACGCAGTTTACATCCCATTTCTGGCAATCACTTACTGCCTCCTTTGACATTGAGGATCGGTTTTTCTAGTGCCTATCACCCACAAACAGACGGCCATACGGAGAGGCTAAACGCAACACTAGAACAATACTTACGTTGTCTGATCTTGCAACACAAAGAATCGTGGCTGTCTGTGTTGGTTGCAGCCCAGTTCGCATACAATAAATCGTTACACACTTCTACAGGCACCTCTCAATTTTTTGTACTTTATGGTCAGCATTCACGGGCCTCACCCATCGATCCGTTGCTGTAGCCAAACAACCCTGCGGCTTCGGATTGTGTTAGGGATCTGATGGTTGCCCCCAAGAATGTAGAGCATCGCCTCCAAGAGGCTCAAACGAGCGCCAAGACCTACGCGGATGTACACTGTTCGCCCGCGTATCAACCGGGTATGAAAGTCTGGCTATCCACCAAACATCTGCAGATTCCGGGTCGCAGGGCCTTGTTACCTTGCTTTGTAGGTCCTTACGACATTGTCCATGTGATTAATCCACTGGTTGTCAAGTTGGCGTTGCCAGTATCATGGCGTATCCATCACGTCTTTCATGCATCTTTAGTGAAACCATTTCAGTCGGATACGCATCTTGCTACCCGTCCTTCCTCTATTACTGTTCAAGGCTCTGAGGAGTACGAAGTCAAGGCAATATTAGATACACAAATAAGGAGGGGTATCAGGTCCTAGCTGATTGACTGGAAGGGTTAGGCCTAGAGGACCGGACCTGGGAACCCATTGAGATTATTCATACCCCCCGCCTGCTTGCTCGATTTCATGCTTCCAGGCGGTTGGATGTACCTTCGGGGGAGGATAATGTTAGCAATTGCCACCATATGCTGGTCCAGCAGCAAACATCCACCTCCAATGTGTAGCCATTAGAAACATCTCACACAGTTAAAACGTCTTCCAGTAGAATAAGAATCAAATACTCCAATATGCTGCAATGGAGAGCACCGTTTCTGGCCCTTTATCGGTTGTCATGGTGACAGGGTAAGCTTTCCTCACGTCGCACTGCTGCCAGCAAACGATCATGTGATACCAGTTCACGTAGCATAGGGAGAATAAAGCCAGCCCCCAGTTCGCTGCTTCTAATTGAAGTTACGGACTACGTGTTTTGCCACTGCTTCATGATTCCTTGTTTATGACCTCAGCTTTTATATCTGGACTCCGACCTTGCTTTGCCCTGTTTAGTTCTGAAACATACTGCACTTCGTGCCTTGAGGACTTAGTTGTTTAAGCGAACAGACTACAGTTGCCGAACCATTCTTCTGACTACCGGATTGCCTTGCACTCTGCTTCTGTACTTTCATCGCCCGCACGTTGCTGAAAACCCCCTTCTGTTTACCGGACTGCTTTGCAAACCGTTTCAGTACTTGCATCGCCCGCACATTGCCGAACTCATTCTTCTGTCTAACGGACTGCCCTGCACACCGCTTTTGTGCTTTCCTCGCCTACACACTAATCACCCATTTCTGCTTACAGGACTTCTTCATAAAGAGTCTTACCTTCAACTGTTACCAGCCTAACAACTATTGGTAACAGATTACTTCAATTGCTCGACGTCGGCTGGAGGTGTTTAACGTTTTCTTAATCATCCACCTCATCTATGTTCAACACCAAGTCAACTCTGTTTGGACTACTGCAGAGACTAGAGACGCTTGCTGTGTGTTCTGCTTAGGCGTCCTCGTGCCGTCAGGGTAGGTTTCCTGGATCTAGGGATTGTGTCAAGGAAATGTCAGGCATCCTCGTGCGGTCAGGCCAGGATCTGGAACCCACAAAGACATGGTATGCAGTTGAACTTTACTATGCACTGGTAAGACAATCATCTGCTTTATCTCATTGTTTTTTCCAACCTTCTTGTCTATGCCGGTGATTCAATGGAAGGTTCTACCTTTTGCATTTCGTTTGTTAGGTATTCAGTCCCTGAATATCCTGGGAGCACTGTCAACATTACCCTACCCACTCTTTGCTACCCATCCTCTATCAAGTTGGTGCTCAATCCCTATTGTTTACATGGTCATTTCCACACAATCAGTGATATTGATTATTCTCCTTGTACTTTCTTTAGTTGGCGTTTCGTGGGTGTGTCTCCTCTTCCAACTATTGGATCTTTCTGTCTGTTAACCGACACAGCAGAAAGTTACAATTGTGGGAAGAATTCTTCAGCGACTCCTGTCCATTGTACCGTGCTGCTACTTCGCTGGTCACGGTTTAGACGGAGAGTCCTAACAATTGGAGGGGTCAGGTGTGGTTTCCAATTATCACACCACAACCCAATGGCGCTACCCAGGTACGAATTCACTGTTCGAGACCCCAGGGGCCTCAGCCATCCACTAGTGAGTTCAGGCAGACTCAACATAATCACATGGGGGATTTCAGGAGATCTTGGGTTAGTCCAGGACTATCGAATGAGGCTGAAAGCATCATTAACGAATCCTGGGCCCCAGGAACACACAGGGCTTATAATTGGAGTAGCTGGTGTTTGGAGAGGAGTATTTATCCCGATGGAATGGATGCTGTACATGTAGCCAATTTCTTAGCACAGTTGGCAGCACAAGGGAATGCATAAAGAACAATCATCATGGCCAGGTCAGCGATATCAGCAGCCCACCCTAGGATTGAAGGCATAGCAATAGGTGAACATCCCCTGATCTGTAGACTAGTAAGGGGAGTAAAGATGACTAAAGCCCCTAGTGAAATATATACTCAATTGTGGATGTCGACATAGTTTTAAAATTATTTCTCTCACGGCCAGATATTCAAGACCAATCAAGGAAGGCTATTTCAGGCAAGCTAGCTGTGCTACTATGTCTCTTGGCTTGTAAAAGGTCATCTGACATTAGAGCATTAGAGATCAACAGGAAGAGTATATCACCAAACGGAGTGACCTTCCTCATAACGAGGAGGACTAAAACAGGTTTGAGGTCCATATCTTACTAATGTTTTCCAGGACAACCAAAATTATGCCTGGTTAGATGCTTAGCAGCATTTGAGGATATGACAAGGGAAGTGAGACCTCCAGGAGTATCCCAGTTACTAATAGCAATTTGTAAACCTTTTAAGGCCATAACACCGGCTACTATAGCTAGATGGCTTGGAGGGGTGATGGAACAGGCAGGCATTGACGTAGTTAAATATGGGGCTCACTCAGCAAGAGGAGCGATGGCTTCCAAGGCATTCAACATAGGAGCCAGAGTAGAAGACATCATGAGGTCGACAGATTGGTCGAATGAATCGACTTTTAAAACATTCTATTTTAAACCAACGAGGAGTGTGGCATCGTTAGTGGTGAGTAAGCTTTGAACAAGCATAATCCGAGCCTCCGGTCTTGACATAGAATTCAGATTTTTAACATATTTGTTCCAGAAAATCATAATTCTATTAAAGACCCAGGGCAAAGGATTATCCCACCGTATCAATTGTAATAACAATAATGGAATGTAAAAAGTAATGGAATGTTTTACATGTTTTTTTCCTGCAACTATTTAAATGGTTTATGATGAATACATTAAAGTGTTACAGATTTGTTAAATGCACAAAAGGATAATAGAAAGAAATTGTGGTTGATTTTACGAGTGGTCCACCCTCTTTCGACTTACAGTTTACCAGTTACGATTTTACCAGTTACTTTATGTTTCTATTATAGGTGCAGTGGCAGACACCAAACAATCTGGAAATTGAGGAATGGACGGGATTGCAAAGTTCACTGGACTCATTCGCGACTAAGCAAAGAAAGAGGAAGTGAAGTTGAGGAACAGTGTGGTTTAGGGATATGGACTATGCTGATTGATTGATGTTATCATGTGGTCAGTTTGGAGGACCATTAAGAACAGAACTACCAAAAACTCAAAATCATGGTTGTTGTAGTTTTTATGAGTTTTGTTATCATGTTTTATTGGTTTGTACATTCGCTGCTGAAGTAGTAAAATAGAAGAGAAGCATAAGCCTTCACCTCTGTGTCTTTAATAGAATTAAGACTTTATGGAACTAATGTGTTGAAAATCTGAATTTCAATGAAATTTCTATTCTGGAGTCTTTTATAATCGTTGATCTTTTTGGACTCCTGTTCCTGCGGTCTTATTAGGTAAACGCACCTTATAATGGTCGGACCATATACATGGAATGGTCCCTTTCATTACGACTTCCAGGTTACATGCTACCACCCAATTAAATTGTTTTTTTATTCGGTGCGGTAGGCTCATTGTTGCTCACCCAGAAATCAATGTCATTAAGTGCTTTTTCCAATGCCAGCGCTTCTCTGTCTTTGGGGTTCCCCTTCCAGCGGTTTAGATCTCCTAGAAATAATGTTGATGTATTTGACCCGTTGAGATTCTGTAATAGCTGGATTATTTCTTTGTTGAAGTCTGACATGGATGATCGTGGCCTATATAGCAATCTGATGTTTATGCAACTATTATTTGCGGGTCTATATTTCAAGTGGAGGATTTACTATCCCTGGCAACTACTTGAATGAGGCAAATAATTATTCTTGTTAGCATTGCCTTGATTCTTGGCGATGAGGGAGTAGCCCTCATCGCCAAGGAATCCCTTCCGCTCAGACAAATCAACACTTTCCTAGATGGCAACATCGATACCATCTCCCTCAAACTCTCCTTATCCCCCAACAGCACCATCTCAATTAACGTTGTTTATCGTTCCCCCCGGCCCATTAGCCGACTTCCACGGGAACCACCACCTAAGTGACAACTAAAAGGCCTCCACCAAATCCATCCTACTTGGTGACCTCAACTTGGGATTTAATGATTCAAAAGACTTACATGACAATCCCTAGCAAAAGTCCTAGATACAATGATGTTCATACAACTGGTCACTAATCCTACTCACACAAAAGGCCACATCCTGCACTGGATTCCGGACCACAATTGCTCCGCTACAGTCCGCTCCAACACCCCATTCCCAAGGATTGACCACCATGTTATCCTCTTCTCCATCCCCAAACCTACAAAACAAAAAACGCTCACCACCCCCCTACCGCCGGCCCTAGCGAGGAGCTCACACAAGTTAACTGAAGAGAACCTCCTCCCTTATCTGGATTCTCCGGTCTTCAGACCCCCCTTCACCAACGACCCAGGTAAGTAGTAGTGGTAGATAGGCATAGTAGGTTAGAGAGAGGAGAGTAGTTGTGGTGTAGAGATAGGAGAGTAATAGTAGTGTGGCTGGGGTGAGTAGTAATGTGTAGAGGGTGGTGAAGAATAGTGGTGTAGAGAGGGGAGAGTAGTAGATAAGTGGGAAAGAACTGATTGTGTGTTGTAAGGAACTTGTCATAACCGCAAGCAGAAAATTCGAATATTCCAAGTGAAACGGCGGCGGCGGCATTGGCAAAGAAGTAACAGCAGCCATAGTATTTCCTGTTGCATTACAGAACGAATATTGAAATCACAGCTGACTGTATTTCGAATTGATTGTATCTTCAAATGAATGTAAATATTGAATCAAGAACTTGCACTTTCACTTTATCGTGACTTTTGAAAAGCTTCTGATTGAAAGAACTTACATCTCATATTAGCGTTAGTGTTGAAAACTAGTCGCATTACAAGCTTCAATCTGATTACTCTGCGATTCGAGGCACGGATTCGACAGCATGAATCTTTATACTGCCGTCAGTAGGAGCGGTGTGTGCATAAATATACTTGTAAGTTTCATATTAGAGTTCTGCCATTATAAGCAGCAAGAAAAGCACTTGCATGCTCAAGCCGCTTGCAGGGAGGAGCGGTGCCGAAATCGTGGTGTCTCTATACTGCGGGAAGGAGGAAACAAGAGCCCGCGGTGCAGAAGACAGAGTGAACCTGACGGCATCGGCTGGCGGCCCAGAGAACTTTGTAGTGTGCTGTCTGCACAAACTGGAAGAGGGGCGCTGCGCAGGCGCTCGCTCACCTGGGGCTCATTGCCTTGGATCGTGCCCCGCTGTCCTGGGGATGCCGGCGGAGTCCAGGAACAGAAGAAGCCCCACTCACGTACGGAGGACCACGGAGCCCCGGTGGGTTGGAGCGCCTGGCGCCTCCCTCTAATGGCCACGGTAGTACTGCCTCCTTAAAACAATGGGGGGCACCACGGATCCCGCTCCAGCCGACAACAGCTCTGCAGAGAGGAAGTCTTACCTAATAAGCGGCATGCCAAGGAGGAAACCTGGCATGAGAATATGAAGGTGAGCAGAGAGAAGCAATAGTCCTGTCTCCCCTCAGTTTGAGCGGTTTGGCTCACGCTAGTGCACTGTCCTGTCTGTCTGCCTGGGGTGGACCTCGCCCTTACTTCCTCCTCAGAAGCTCTTTCCATCACGGACCAGCAGCTACATCTTGAGGTGCTAAACTATGGCCAGCGAATGGCTCTTGGAGTCCTTAACCAGTAACCCTGGATTGTACTTAGCCATAAGGTGGGAAGCATTTCTGGGGTACATAAAGTGCCAGTTCGGCTCAGTCCGACGCTTGTAAGGGGGTTTAGGTCTGAGAGGCCCCCTGATTCCCTATATAACTCCATACAACTGCTGCCCAACTGCGACTAGTTCCATATGGGCATACACCTCGCCCTAAAACCACTCAGTATCTGCTCTCTTGGCGATGCCTAAAACAATAGGGAAGAAGAAAACAGAGGACATTAAAGCCTTCCTAGCACCTCAGGCGGCACCTATTCTCCAAAGACACATGGCGATAGCGGATATCCACCCAGCTCCTGCTACAGGGACATCTCCAGACATGGCATTCTCCAAAAATGATTTTGAAGAGATGCTAAAATCTTTTAAACAAGAGATTACCCAGGAAATCAAATCAGGGATAAAAACTTCAAAAGACTCATTGGCCAGATCGCCGTCTGATTTACCTACCCATTTGGGAGGGCTCGAAGCCAGAGTCAATGAACTAGAAAATATAACATGCAAACAGACACACGATACTGAAGTGCTCACGGAGCGGGTGAGGACGATCGAGGAGCACCTCGAGGACATCTGGGGAAAGCAGGCAGACCTAGAAAATAGGTCAAGGAGGAACAACGTGCGCCTTCGAGGGGTTCCCTGGCAAGTCTCAGACCAGGAGTTGGCTAGCTATGTAAGTGAACTGTTCCGGAATCTACTGAGTCTCCCCTCCTCTGAGACACTAATCTTAGACAGGACACATTGCGTAAACTCGTCGGTCCAACAGAGAAGGAACCTCCTCCCGGATTTCCTCACCCGGGTGCACTTCTTCCGCCAGAAAGAAGAAATCATCCCCGCGGCCAGGAAATCTGAACCAATACAATTCTGCGTAGCATCAATACAGCTGTTTCAGGATCTGTCCCCATACACCCTCGCGTGCCGCCGTAGTTTGTAGAGGGTGACTTCATGGCTGCAAGCCCAGAAAATGTGCTGCCGCTGGGGATTACCTTGTAAATTGATCTTTGATTTCCGCTACCAACACTATATAATGTCTTCGGAAGAGGAGGTGAAAGATCTAATGACGGAAAGAGGCACTGAAGTCACCCCAGACCGAGGCTCCCAGGAATGGGTAAATCATGATCTTCAACCCACGCCAAAAGACAAGTAGAGAAAACCAAAGGGTTGGCGGCAAGTGGGGCGACCCTCACACCAGGAATTGGAAACCACGGATGGCACAGACACTCAGCACCCGCTGAACGACCCGAACACTCACCAAGAACATGACAGAACCTTGTTGACCGGTGACAGGGCCAGTTAAAAGGGAGAAGCACTCCTATAATCCTTTGTATTATGCTCTGAGCAACATGATAGTGTGCGGCCCCGTAGCCTGGCATGAAATTGATCTTGAAGAGGCTCACTAGGGCTCCATCGAACAACTCAAGGGCCACCCGTGGGAGACATTTAACTGATGGAATCGATTGAAGAGGATAGACAATACAAATTAACCTCTGGTGGCACGAACCTAATCGGGGGCTTTAGGAAGACTATGATGACATGACATTGCCCGATTTGCCCTGAGATGGACGCAGGGCTGGGTGCTTTCAAGAGAGTTGAGACCCTACGCCTCCCTGTAAGGGGCTTCAGGGGATATTGTCGTCCGACGTAGGATCCACGACGACAGTCTCACAGGATTCGGAACTGGAGGAGAGACTACCTAATGAGATGCTTCAGCACGGCGTAGGTTAGACTCAAGGGGACCTCGCAGAGCTTAAAAGTTGTATAAGATATCTCACTGGGGCGCCCAAGACAGTTTGCGCCCATTGTTGCTGACGGTTTGTTAAAGTTGGATATGAGATCGAGGCTATTAGGAGCCACTCACGTTTTAGTTTTTATGTCTAGTATAATTTTTGTTTCTTCTTGGTTATTTTTTTATCACTCTGCCACTAGGTCTTTCTCAAGTCCCCAAACATCTTTGGTCAATCACAGGTCACTGTTGAGCTTCCAGCCCCAGGGCAGAGGTTGCTATTTGCCCCTCATGCGATCCTCCCAGACCGTTTGTTGGGGGCGGGGGATCCCTGTCAGGGAGGAAAAGAGGTCAACCAGCATATCACTGAAAACCGAGTGTCCTCAGAATGGCGACCCCGGACATTAAATGTACGACCCTCAATGGGCAGGGTTTGCACTCCCCCCTAAAACGCAACGCATTACTCCATAGACTAGCGACACTTGACTCTGCGTTCCTATTTCTCCAGGGAACGCACCTTCAACCTGCTGATGAGTTTCGTCTTAACAGTAAACTCTACCCACAACATGCTTTGCCTCCAGTTGCTTGAAGAAACGCAGGGTCGCCATCCTGGTGCGCAAGTGCATCCCCCTAAAAGCATTGAAAATAATACGAGATGGAGAGGGGAGATTCCTCCATATAGTGTCAATACTATGGGGGCGGAAAATGACTGGTCTCACTATATGCTCCAAATGCCAAACAAGACCTGTTTTTTGCTTCACTCTCAGAAATCCTGGCACAGCATGCAGAGGACGAGATAATTTTGGGTGGGGACTTAAATGCAATGGTCAATCCCTTAATTTATAAGACACTTCCCCCAACGACAAACGACAAAACAGGAAAAACCTCTTAGCCCTTACCACGTTACTGCGAGAACATTCCCTTATCGAAGTATGGCGGTTCCTACATTTGGAGGAACGAGACTATACATACTTCTCACCAGTTCACAAAGGGTTCTCCAGACTAGGCATGTTCCTTCTCTCTGACACACTTATTCCATGGGCGACAGAGGCAGAAATTCTCCCAGAGGCCCTCTCAGATCACGCCCCGGTGCGCCTAACACTAACTCCCCCCCCCCCAGGCAACCCCACTCCCGGAGACCACCTTGGCGATTAAATGATCTCCTATTGGAGGACTTGGCAGTCCGTACCCACATAGCGGAAACTATAAATCTCTTTTCTCGAGAGAATGACAGGGAATACGGGCTGGGATGTATTGTGGGATGCTGCAAAGTCAGTTATTAGAGGCCATCTGATAGAACAAGCTGCGCAGAGATGTAGAGCCAGGAAGGTCTTACAGTCTCAACTAGAGGGAGAGGCCCGTAAATTCGAAGCAATACATAAAGAGAAGGGCTTGCGCCGCTCCTTGAGAGATCTTCGCATAGCACAGAAGGCGCTAAAAGCGCACCATACATCAAGAGCAGCATACTATATGATGCGAGTAAAGCAATACTTTTATACAAAAGGGAATAAAGCTAATAGATTGTTGGCGGCTAAACTGAAAAAGCAATCAAAACGGAATAGGATAGACTCTCTGCGAGACCACTCAGGCAGATCTGCTTCCTCTGAAGAAGGCAAACTCTGCATTGTGGAGAACTTCTTCAGGGAGCAAACAGCCCCCCATGTTGGGGATTTACAAAACGCCCAAAAATGTATAATAGATGCACGAGTCACCCAGGTCCCACAAACCTTATGCGCCTCATTAGAGGACCCTATAACTGCACAAGAAGTTGAAAATACGATCAAAACACTTCCCCTTGACAAAGCCCCAGGCCCAGATGGGTTTACAAATAAGTTTTACGAAATCTTCAGAGCTGAAGTTACACCCCACCTCACGAAACTCTTTAACTCCCTGTGGGAAGAAGGTATTAGTGCAATCAAAAAGTCCCTGCTCCCGAGAATTTTATACACATTTCATGCCCTCCCAATAGCAATCCCAGAACGAGATCTTCTCGAACTGCAAAAAGAAACTGGCCGGTTCATATGGCTAGGGAAACAACCGAGACTCCCGCGCAGATTACTGACTAGGGGAAAAGCGCTCGGGGGGCCTGGGGCTTTCTTCTATCCCGAGATATTTCAGAGCAGCTCAAGTAGCGGTAATGCTAGGTTGGTCCGATCCAAGGGAGGTCTCACCTAAATGGTACGATATTGTGCAAGCAGCGTCTTACGCTCCCCTGAGCCTCCTGCCGTTCCTCCCAAGAGAAGCACATACTCACCAAAGCTCCCTATTGCCTACCACAGCAAATATGCTTCGTTGCTGGGATAAAGCCTGTGCACAATGGGGCTTCTCAACCGGATTGAGCCCTCTTTCTCCTATCAAACAGAATCCGGCCTTCTCTCCGTGTCTCCAACCTAATGCATACCGCCTCTGGTCAGATGAGAAACCGTTAAGATTACGAGAGCTCTATGATAATAACAGACTCCTAACTTTTGAACAGTGTAAGGTGAAGTTTAGGCACCCGGAGACAGGGAGATTCAGATACCTACAACTGCGCCATTGGGTCACGCACCTGAGCATAATCTGAGCAGCCACTAGACCCCTCACAGGGATAGAGTTAACAGTCATGGAGGGCTAAGGGATCCATAGAATAGCTGCTTGTTACCGTCTCCTGGAAAATGCCCCGCTGGAGAAAAAATACCCTATATGTTAGCATGGGAGAGGGAACTAGGGATAACGATCTCCCAGGACTCTTGGCAAAAGATATGGGGTAGAGCCCACAAGACCTCACGATACACGGCAGTTAGGGAGAGGGCTCCCAAACTATGCTATCGCTGGTATTTATCACCACATAAATTATATGCAATGAACCCAGATTTACCAGACACATGCTGGCACGGGTGTGGTGAGAGAGGCGATTTGGGACACCTATGGTTGCATTGCCCGATCATACAATCATTCTGGTTGGAGATAAGATCTAAAATCAAGGAGATTTGCGATACATTGCTTCCAATGGACCCACAAACACTATTGCTGGTTGATGTTCCTGAGGATGGGACCAACCCAATGTCGGGCCCCAGAGCTGAACTAATCTCTCAACTACTTATGGCCGCTCGGGTCACGTGAGCCGCTTTTGTAAAGATGTGGAGGGTCCACATATTGCATATTGGTGGGTAAAAGTTTGGGAATTACTTGCAATGGAAAAACTGACAGCCATGACCGAAAGGAAGCTCCCTAAGTTTATGCGCACGTGGGGGCTATTCCTAGAGTATGTAGCTGAAAACCGAGACTTGTGAAATACCTGTTGAATCCATGCCAAAACGAAAAAAAGGTGATGGCTGGAAGGTTTTGAATAAATCATAACCACAGGCAAAGCTCTGGACAACACTCCAGACCATCGTTTTTCAGTCTGCCAAGCCATTACAGAAGGGGAAAAACCATATGCAAATCAGGCTTGGTCCTACCCCAAAAGGGGCAGTCCAGCCCGAACTGCTAGGTCACATCCCTTCTGCACGAAACCACAAGCATCCCCAGACATGTTTCAGTCTTGTTGGGCGTCATCAGTGAGGAGTAGCTTGGGACTCTAGGCCCGGCAGACTCGGGACCCATGTCTGGGCATACCCGTCCCACTCGGGGTGACTTTGCCCAGACGTGGGTCCTGTGCCTGCTGGGCCTAGAGACCCAAGCTACTCCTCACTGATGAGCCCCAACAAGGGCGAAACATGTTTGGGGATGCTTGTGGTCTCGTGCAGAATGGATGTGACCTAGCAGTTCGGGCTGGACTGCCCCTTTTGCGGTGGGGCCAAGCCTGATTTGCATATGGTCTTTCCCCTTCTGTAATGGCTTGGCAGGTGAAGAACGATGGTCTGGAGGGTTGCCCCGAGCAATGCCAGTGGTAGGGATTCAGTCTAAACCTTCCAGCCATCACCTCTTTGTTTTTGCTTTGTCACCCCGAGTGGGACGGGTATGCCCAGACGTAGGTCCCGTGCCTGCTGGGCCTAGAGACCCAAGCTACTCCTCACTGATGAGCCCCAACAAGGGCGAAACATGTTTGGGGATGCTTGTGGTCTCGTGAAGAAGGGATGTGACCTAGCAGTTTGGGCTGGACTTCCCCTTTTGGGGTGGGGCCAAGCCTGATTTGCATATGGTCTTTCCCTTCTGTAATGGCTTGGCAGGCGAAGAACGATGGTCTGGAGGGTTGCCCCGAGCAATGCCAGTGGTTAGGATTCAGTCTAAACCTTCCAGCCATCACCTCTTTGTTTTTGCTTTTGAATCCATGACAATGATTCTGATGTGTATGATCTAGACAAAAGTACCGAAGAAGTTATGATGAATTTTTTTTCTCCTTTCTCTCTTTTTTCCTCTTTTACCTCCCCCTTCGCCTTGCCTTTGAATTGCTTGTAATCCCAGTTCATGATAACCTTTCTTAACCTGTTTACAGGAATATGATAAAGAGTGTAAGTGCAACAGGCGTATTGTTACTTAGTTAAAATGAAATTTCGGCACGAAGACATTAACTAGTTGTTATGCTATATTAACGGTCTACATATTGTGATGTATTTTATGTGGTCCGAGATTTCAATAAAAAAATAATTTTGGGGGAAAAAAAAAGAAATAATGCTGAAGACACATTTACTGTGTGCTAGGAGCACCTTCAGATGGAAGTGGCCATAGGAGAACGACGAGGGTACGTCTGTCCTCGTCTTAGAGGAGGGGTGACAGGGAAGCCATTACGCCATCTCACCACATCTCCCTTCGCGCAGACTTATTCCGCAAGTACATTTATCGCAAGGCCAATGCCTGCATCTTAAAACATAAGCTGCACGTGCGTACGTGACTTCTTCGCGTCGCTCATGCCTGCTAATGCCACCAAATAAAGAGCTTCCGAGATTAGGAAGGAGAGCGCGAGCCGGCTGCAGGTCGTCTCACAGCCAAAAAGTATTCAACCATTATAGTATCATTATCCAGGTGCAACAGCTTTGCATAGCGCATGGCTCCAGCTGGTTCTAACCCCTCCTCCACACACAAGGTGAGCATCATTGCACACCAGTGCAGAACAGTGGCCCTGCCATATAGACCTGCGGTGCATGGCCCCTTACCTCTCCGCCAATGCAGAAATAAAATGGCTACCTTGCCGGAAAAATCACATCCTGCAGACACAACCACATCCTACTAACATCCTTATCATACAGCATATCCAATCAGGTACTACATACAGCAGAGAAAACACTAGACACAAACACCCACAAGCAAGTACATGGTGATTTCAGAGACATTATGGGCCAAAGCGTATCTATGACAGTAAGCTGTTTATTTTTATTCTAAATGAAATACAAATATTTTACATAACCTAAAAGCACTTTTATATATTTATTTAATTAAAAAAAACAATTTCAATAACGTTTTGGCAACATTAACATGTAGTGGCTGCCATTTCGGAAGTAAAAATGGCTGCCGAATTCAGCACACAATACAAATGCAGGCAAAGAGTGCAGAAGGGGTGTGATTTTGGGTGGAGATGGGTGGGAATGGGTGGAAAATCACATAGACTTGACATAGAAATGGGTGTTCAATGGCTGGACACATAGCCAAACAACATGTATCCACCCTCATAAGTCATCTCCATTGAAAAGCATTACAGACCCTCATTCAAGGCCCTTATTTGAAGCTCTTATGTTAAAGCTCTTATTTTAATTACAATAGTGTCGGCTTTAAAGGTAGTGCTTTCAGCGCCACCTAATAGCCACAACTAAAAATGAGTACAAGCATGTGCGCCTACTATACAGTTTCTTTTGTTGTATGTCTTGACATTTTTATTGAGGCTCAAAAGGGTTTGCGTTCTGAATAAAGTAAAGGGGCAGTTGGTTGAATTGTGTCATTTAGTGGCAAAGAAAACTGGCACTGTGTTAGTCCTGTTTTAAAATCACAATGCTTTGTTTACATATTTGCATTGAATTTTCTATTAGTCCAATAAAAGGTATCAAAACCTGCATCTGGTGAGTTTTTTAATTAAACATATACAATGTTTAACAGTTCAAAGTTTGGCCTGGTAAAATGAGCATGCTAAAGAAATGGCTAGATGAAATACATATATCATCTTTAGTTGCACTGTGCCCTGTCCTTGGTTTCATGTATACTGTGCAGTCCCACCCTTCCAGGAAATACTGGCTACACCACTGAGGCCACAACTCATTCTGTACATGCCCCTGCTGCAGCTATGGAATTGAAGGAAGCACATACTAATTGCTAGTGATTACTATTAAATCATAGATTGTCCTTAATTACCTTTTGACTGGGCATTTATCGTCATTCAACTTTGTTTTATATTGCAATCTCCACATCATACACCTTACCTTAATTTAAATGTTCATTACCTTATTATGCATCATTACTTGAGTTTTATCAGGTGTTACATTGACATCAATAGTAGAAGCAGGCAACATAATGCTGATAAAGAAAACAGGATAGGAACGGGGTGAATCCTTGTCAAATTTCAAGTGATAGTAATGACGAATTAGCTACAGAGGGAATCAAAGAAGGCAAAGTAAAATGATACATTTAGAAAGAAATGTGCAGCAAGATATTGCCTATGAAAGCAAATTCAGTGAATAATCAATTATATTTCTGTCAAACTGAAATAGTTGACGTATATACCCTTTTAATCCACCAATGTCAATGAGAATAAACAAATTGATTAACATTTGAGAACATATTTTCCTAAATTCAGTAAACTTACTAGACTGTTGACCAGCTGTTGACGTCTGGGAACCTCCATTTGGAGGATGTGTGATAGGCCCATTGCCTCTTTTGGGGTAGGGCGTTTGTGGACTGCGTCTGTGTGTTGGGGCGATGGATACCTGGCAGAAGTGGAAGAGGAGGGCGTGGGTGGTTGTCACTTTCTTCTAGTTTTTATTCACACATCACGTTTGTTGGGCTAGTGGTGCTGTGAGAGTGGAGGGCACAGGGCAAATCTCGTTGCGCTTTCTATTGGGTATGAGTTGATGGACAGCAGTCTGTTTCATGGCAAGTCTTTACGTGATAAGTTGGAATAATCATCTGCCATGATCTTGAATACGAGAACCTTACACCAAGGTATTTGTAGTGTTTGACTCTCGTCAGAGCTACCATATCCACATAGTAATTTATTTCCTTAATATACTTTAAGCCAATTTGACTTTTTATATACATGTGCTACAGAACAAACAATAAAAACATAAAATCATTACAGCTTATTATCCACACAATACATATCTTACAATGTCTAAAACACATCTAAAATCTCTAAACACTTCTGAAAAAATGTAATTAAATTATACATATACAATTCATATCATTACCTTCCATTGAAAGATACCACAAACGTTGCATATCCTTGCCATTTATCATATTAACATATAATTTAATGTGCTGGTTCCTAAAGCTACTTAAGCTTTCACATTGTTTCATAATGTTTTCCGATGAGTCGATCTCTGTTTCCCCACCCAATCTACGCAATCGATTTGATTGCTCAATTCCAGGCTTAGTACCTTCAATTTCCAGCACTCAAATGATATTGAATTTAAAAAGCAAATATTGCCTAATAGTAAAACTGCTTGAGTAAGCATCAGTATACAAAGGAACATGCTTACGTACCATCCAATAACGGATGAAGCAGCCGCTGTTTACGTTTGAAGCCAAGAGTACTAGGTCTACCTCTTTAATGTATTCCCTTAAACATCGTTTTACCCATCTCTTTTGTGCTGACAGGGTAGCACCCTCTATGCTTGCATCAACTCCAGCCATCCACCTTCTGTGCTAATTCATTATATGTCCTAGGATACCCAATCATTCACACTTGTCTATTCGTCTCACAGCCAAAAAGTATTCAACCATTATAGTATCATTATCCAGGTGCAACAGCTTTGCATAGCGCATGCATGCTTTTTTTTTCTCTTACTGCGGTCACACTTGTCAAATTAAGTTCCAAACATATACATTTTACAGGTAATGATTAAGGCATTCTGAGCAACAGCCGCAGTATTTGACCTTTGAGTATCTTCAGGTGGGTCTGATATTTTTCACCCCATATTTCAACACCGTACAACATAAAGGTATAATTTTTTCCGAACATAAGAGCAAGATAGTCTTGATCTATATACAAAGATTCCCTCTCCATCAGGCTATTAGACTCTACTACATGGGATGGAAATGTCGACATCCTATCAGCTAAACTCACGCTCTCACCCAACAACTCAATCAATATCCATAGCCTGTACAGGCCTCCTTGACTCCCAGCAGATTTCCAAGACCGCCTCTCCCACCGTCTAAGCAATAATATCAAAAAGTCAACAAAGATCCTACTACTAGGAGACCTAAACCTAGGTTACAATGACCCCAATGATAAAGCTGCCTCAGCCCTTGCTAAAGAACTATCAGACCTAGGCTTCTCCCAAGGAGTAAACTCTCCCACCCACTCCAAGGGCCGCACCCTTGATTGGGTTATGGATCACAATTGTGCTTCCAACATTATCTCAAATACCGCCTACCTGTGGACAGACCATACGTTGCATTGAATTCCTCATCCCCACCACACCGAGTCCCAAAGCTCTTACTCACGCGCCACCAGCCATAATAAGAATCTCAAAGAAACTTAATGCAGTCAATCTCCGGCCATACCTTAACAACCCTTGCTTAGCTCCCCCTTTCTCCCAGGATCCTAAAGTACTGTCAGATATCTTCAACAGCACACTTACCAATGATATATACGCTATAGCACCACTCGAAAGTAAGAAATAAAAAAAATCCTTTCACCGCAATGCCTGGTTCACGGATGAGCTCCAATCTCTCTGCGCTAAGAAGCGTCAGGCACAAAAAAATTGGCAAGCAGGCCCAAATGACCTAAATAAGGACCTCTTCAAACAGCTAGCTGTCCAGTACAAAAAAGCCATCATGGTAGCCAAATCCAGCTCCTTTAACGAGATGCTCTCCAAGGCCAACTCACAAGCTAAAGAGCTATTCACAATCTTTAATGAACGGGTCACATCACCAGCAAGCACAGACGAGATAGTCAAAGACAAAGCCTGGTGCGCAAGTATCCAGTCTGCTTTGCTCAACAAAATAGATCTCCTCCAAGAAAGAATTTGCAACCACTGCAAAGCTCTCCCTAACCATAAGACCAACCCTGTCGCACAAGCAAAGCGCAGCGATCCACATCACCCCCAGTTCGTCTTTAGAGACACAACCGAATACGAGGTCGAGGTCGTTGATCTCATCAAGCACCTCAAACCATCACTCTGCAAAGGAGACATATGCCCCCCCAAAATCATCAAAGAATGTGCCAAGGACCTCGCTCCTCTGGTTACTGCCTTCATTAATGCATCCTTCAGAACAAGTTCTGTAGCCAACAGTCTCAAAGAAGCTTGGGTACGCCCCCTTCTAAAAAAGGCCACACTAGACCGAGCTCAGTCCAACAACTACAGGCCTTTGACAACAGTACCGTTCCTTCTGAAAATTATGGACAAGGCAGCTCACAACCAAATCCAACTATACATAGAATCCAACTCCATACTGGGTTTAAGACAATCGGGCTTCCGTTTAGGGCATGCAACACAATCTGCCCTACTAGACCTAAAAAAATTAATTTCTCAGATCATGGACAAAGGCAAACCTGCCCTACTCCTTCAGCTTGATCTATCTGCAGCTTTTGATCTGGTTGATCATAAAACACTAACAACCCACCTCACTCAGGCAGCCTGCTTCTCTCAACAAGCAGCAACCTGGATTACGTCCTTCTTGGCAGGCAGAGCCATGACGGTCTTCTCCAACATAGCAAATGCGGATCCTACAACCATACACTGCAGTGTACCCCAAGGCTCATGTACTGCCCCTACCCTCTACAACCTCTTCACTAAACCCCTCTTCGACCTACTTGACACAATGGGTATAGCATATACCAATTATGCTGATGGTACTCAAGTACTCATACCACTAACCGGCTCCTACCATCAAGATGCCACTGCCCTACACGATATCTATGCTACCATACAAGCCTGGATGGCTATCAATGGCCTATGTCTTAACGGGGATAAGACTGAAATCTTGATCCTCGGACAGTAAAATACAATAGCAAAACTAAGTCCTGAATATGCCAACTTTAATATAGACAAATCCTCCATCACTGTATCCTCCTCTGTCAAGACACTAGGGGCCTCATCACGAGTTTGGCGGTAACCTTTAAATCCGGCGGTCGCGCTATTACTGCCGGATTTAAGGGTCCGCCAAATCAGGGCTTTGGCGGATTTCTCCACAGCTCTGAGCTGGGGGGAAATCCAACGAATATTCGCGCTATTACCACCGGCGGGAAATCCGCCGGCGGTAAGCGCGCGAAAATTCGCCATTGAGCCCAATGGGGAATGGGGCATTCCCGAATGGGCTCAGTGGGGAATGGGGAATTCCATTACCGCCAAACCCATGATCCGGCGCTAATAGCGCCGGGGGGTTTGGCGGTAGGGATAATACCACCGGCAGTAATACCGCCGGCGTTACCGCCCAACTCGTGATGAGGCCCTAGGTGTCCACATCGATGCTAACTTATCTATGAACAAACAGGTCAGCGCCATAGCCTCCGCCTCAGCCTACAGCACCAAACTTATCAATGCCATTAAACCCTACATATCTGCAACCAACTGCCTTTCAATAGCCAGAGCAACCATAGGCGCCAAACTCGATTACTGCAATGCTCTCTTGGCTGGCACTTCCGCCAAAAATATACAGAGACTACAAACCACACAGAACAATGCCCTACGAGCCGCTATGAGCATTCCTAGACGAGACCACATATCTCAGACAATCAGCGTGATGGCTCCAAGTCAAAGACCGCATCACACTCAACATCCTCACTATCACGCACAGATGCATCAACAGTACAGCTCCCACCTACCTAGCAGAAGCCATAACCAGAACAATCTCGACACGCTCCATAAGGACACAGTACACCAACCAGCTACACATACCCCGCATCCAGAGAGCACCAGCAAGAGGGCTAGGTTTCTCATACATTGGACCCAAACTATGGAATGCACTCCTCAGAGCGGAATCTTCCATCCTTGCTTTCCGCAAAAACCTAAAGACCACTTTCCTGAACCAAAGCAGCTAGCACGCCCATTGCTCCTTATATACATACTGTAATATAAATGTAATATAAATAAATATAATGTAATCTATGTCTATGTCCTATCTCTGCCTATCACACATGAAAGGTATGTCATACAACTATGCTTACGCCTTGTAAAAAATGTCAAGTGATACTTTTCTGTAACAAAATGTCAAGTGATATTTTTCCTGTAACTAAGTATGTTGCTGTAACAAGTGCCACGATGCCTCTGGGCTGCTGTGCGCTATATAAATATGAATAATAAATAAATAAATAAAACAGCCACCCTGCTGACTAATGAATTTGGTTATCACATGTGCTATTCTCATGCAACTGGCCTGCGTCTCCTCCCAATGTGTGGCCCAGTTTATTTTTTCATCGATAACTACCCCTAGATATTTAGATATTTATAGTTGTTAACAATCTCAACAGGTGTTTTTATCTATAAGCCAGACCTTGTTGATTTTAACTTTATTATTGCCCTTGAAAGCCATGATTTAAATGTTGCTAATATTGATACAAAGGCTGTTTGTCTTTGAGCGTATCTAGCATACATTGTAGATCACTTGGTGTGTGGTCCAACAATAACAAGTCATCTGTATAACCGAGCCATCCAATTCTCGACGTCCCGACTTTCACAGGGGTGGCATGACAGTTGTGGAAGGCTACAGCTAGGTCAGCCAGGTTGGGGTTAAACAGTGTGGCGGCCAATATGCATCACTGTTTAACCCCCTAGTAGTGGGGAGCAGGCTCGATAGTCTACCTTCAACATTCAGCCAGACTCTAACACCTGTATCATGAAGCAAGAGCAAAATCATGGTTAACAGGCCATAAGGAATGTTTCATGCGACCAGTTTGGTCCATAGTCGATTCCTCATGATTGTGTCAAAGGCTGCACTGAAATCTATGCATGCTCCATATACTGGCAGATGTTGTCTGGTCCATGACAATTCAACCAGCTGATACCAGTATTAACAAGTTATGGACAGTTCCTGATTGAGCTCCAAAATCAATTTGGTTCAGTGGTAATATCTTAGTGGCAGCTATCCATTGGTTAAGTTTGACTAGTAGCACTCTATCAAAAATGTTAACTGGTATGTCTAACCGCTAACATTCGATAATTAGACAGATCTTTCCAGCAGCCTTTCTTGTATACAGGTAAGATGTTCCTTTCTCGCCATGAAGTAGGAACTTGGCCATGTTTCCTGACATGTTCAAATAATATGTACAAAGCTTGAGCCCAGTGCCCCGGAGACATACTCACTAGATCATTACATGTAACATCTGGTCCAGCTGCTCGAGAAGCATGAAGCTTCTCATTTATGTTCGTGATATCTACCACTGAGGATTTGCATTTCCATGGTGCTCTAATATTTAAAACATCAGAGTCAATCGGCCGCCAGGGGGCGCACAGATGCGAATCCTCTCCGTGTGAGCTCCGTTCCTCAGACCCCAAAAGTGCCTTGAGCCCCCCACTTTTGGGTCCCCACCCGTGCAACAATGACGGTCGAAGCTACATGAATCTCGCCCCCACCCACTGGGCGAAAACCCGGAGAGAATCGAAGTGGTCCTTCCCTGGAAACTGCCCCGGCCCGAGCCTCCCCCTCTGGGCCCTCGACGCAGCGTCTTGGACGAGCACTGCAGCCGCGGGAGATCCGAGACGGCCAACCCCGCCCATCATCCTCCTGTGGAGTTGCCGAGCCACGCTACGGCTCCGCTTGCCGGCTGTTCCCTCCCTGCTTTGCCCTGAGGCCTCCGTGGACTGGGAGCGCCTTGAACGTGAGACGGGCACTCCCACCTCCCATGCCGAGGCATACGTGCAGCCCCGGACATGGCACGGACAGAAGCAGAGGACCATCTGGGTGAGTGCCCTCTGCCCGCAACACGTGTGGCCTCCCCTCAGCCTCTATGCCGCGTCCCCATAGAGGCGCTCCCGGCCCTGACACCACCCGCGGGCAGTGTTACCTGGCCCGCGGGGATGAGACTTCCTCCTCTCCCTGCTGACTAATGGGCTCATTTGGAGCAGGCCCGACACCCTGCCACCAGCCGAAACCCCCACGTGGAATCTTCAGGGGTCGGCTCGAGCAGCTTAGCCCCCACCGTCTCCCTCCACCAGAGGACCTCAGTGACCCACTGTGGTCACAACCCCGCGGTCCACAGAACCGGCCCACCACTGAGTGGCAGCCGTCACGTCATGCCACGGAAGAATCACCTTTGGCATCTTAGGCCCACCCCCAGGCACCACTGAGCCTTACGGCCCCCATACGAGTATCACCCACAGGCTCCTGGTGGCCCACCTGACCCATTAGCACCCATAAATCCACGAGGACAGCCCCGCGACGCCGCGTGGGGGACCTACTGATCCTCCCCTCGAGACAACACACAGTGCCATAAGCCCCCGCTGCACCTGAACGACTGGACCCGGGGTCTATCCCTTAACCAAGTGCTCCACGCCAGACGTCTCTGGATGGCATAGTTGCGCCTAGGCCTCGGCTCCACCACCCTGGCTGAACCACTCTACCAGGTCTCCAGCGACTGAGGAAAAGAACTCGCCCCTGCACTGAGGCCAACATAGAGGGTTGGGCCCCCACTCCTGGGGCGTGTGCCCTCCTCTATACGCTCCCTCCGAGCCCCCGCTAGGACCCAGGCTGTTCACCACTGAACCTTCCCCTACACTGCCTCGCGGGGACCTATGTGCTGACCCACACTACCACTGGGACGCCTCGGACACCGCAAGAGAACCAAGACCGAGGGCCAACGCGAAGAGAGAGTAACACAACCGGAGGGTAGGGCCCCTGAACCAAGGGCCTGTGCCTCCTCCCAACGTAATACCTCGGATTCACGGGACACCTGAGACACTGCCCCATAACCCACGCCAGCAATTGGTTGAAACTTCTGTGCAGAGGGTAGGGCCCCCACCCTAGGGGCATGTGCCTCCTCGCACCCACACATCGTATGAGCACCAAAAGCAAACTCGCCAGATACGCCTACATTCCTCCACATCCAGACCCAGATACCAACTGCAAAATGTTGGTGGAGCCCTCGGAGGTGGGAGCGGCCGCCACCAAGGGAGACATAGCCACCCTCCTAAGTGAGATCAGAAATATGGGGGCTAATCTAGGAGGCAAGATCGACAAAATGACCCAGAGGGTTGACAGTATCGAGCAAAGACTAGAAGGCGTTGAAAATAATCAAGCCTCGATCGACACAGAGACCCAACTGGACCTCAGAATGCGCAACATAGAGAAAAGGGAGGACATTCTACTGAAGATTGATGATTTAGAAAACAGGGAAAGGCGTAACAACCTGCGATTTTTTGGGATTCCTGAACGTGAGGGCGAAACAGAAGAAGACCTCAAACAAACCATACATGACATCATCAGGATCCTATTCGCAGACGAGAATGTTGACGAACCCACAATAGAACGGATCCATAGAGCTGGCGGCCCGTCAGTAGGTCCGAGATCTGTCCTGGCCAGATTTCACAGATATCAAGATAGAGCAAGAATTCTTACGAAGGCCAGGTCAGGTGACACCCTCACTCTCGGAGGAGCTCAAATAACCATCTTCCAGGACCTCTCATCGCTTACCCTAGCCCTATGACGTCTCTGCAGCCCCCTAACAAAATGGCTCAAGGACCAAGGAACGAGATACAGGTGGGGATACCCCTTTCCCCTCACCTTTGAGCATGGAAGCAGGTGTATAACGCTCCGTTCTGAGGACGAAATTCGAAATTGTATTTCAGACCTCCTTGGCACTGACCCACGAGAGGGATCACACGACAAATCATCACAGGACAGAGAGAAATTGGGGCTCCGGGGCCCGAAAAGGAAAAAAGTCAAGGGATCCAGAAAATACAGACGTCCTAATGATATGCCGGACAGCAATAAATGAGGCGGTACACACTGAACTCTCGTCCTGGAGATGTCTATCCAGGAGCTACGGGTTGGAGATTCCGCACCGCGGTAGTGAAATACATCATACCCGCCAGACTCTGCCCACAATGAGCTCACCACTAGCATCATAACGAATGACTGGCTGGCGGACGATGAACCAAGAAACCGCATGTATCGTAACAATTTCCTTTTCATGATAACAGTTGTTGTTGCTTGTTAAATTGTAATTGATGTTGATCTCTAAAAATTGGGGGGAGGGGGCTCAAAATGTTAATACGGTAACATGTGAGATGGGGGTCGCATGGCTACGACCCTCGCGGGCGGTCCGGCGGTGGACCGGCTGTGTGCACCTGGTCCAATGCAGACGCCATCGAAACCGGAACTCAGTTCTTCACAGAAAAGAAAATGACCGACCACAAGTTAGAACTGAGAACAATGGGTATTACATTTAATACTCAAAAAGGGAGGGAGGGGGGTGGGACGAATGAAACTTCGAGGCCTTATATAGCTCGAAACATTCATCAGTATACTTCCACAGCGGCAACTAATGGCAAAAGGCGATGCGACGTGCATACCAAACCCACAGAACTTAACAATATTCAACTCCCCCACCAAGAGATCGCTAGTATCCCGAGAATTCAAGAGAGCAAGCTTAGATGTACTTTTCTTACAAGAAACCCGATACTGCAAAGGCGAGGAATGGAGGGTCTTATATCCCAAACTGGGCACAGAGCATTGGGGCTCAGGCCCGCTCAAGAAAGCTGGAGTGGGCATTTTAATCAACAAGGCAATACAATTTGAGCTCTTGAGATCCTGGTCAGACATGAGCGGCAGAGCAATCGTGTTGGTTGGCAAGATACAAGACACCATTATCACACTCGCATCCATATATGTACCCAACACTGGCCAATCCTGGTTTCTCCAACAAACGATCCCCAAGCTTATGACCGAAGCGGAGGGTGAAGTGATCCTAGGAGGTGACCTCAACACTTGGATGGACCCACAGGTGGATTGGCAAGCAGGCAATCCTTCCGCAACCCTCCCATCTGGCGGTGCCCGCTCGCGGATTGCAGACCTGATGGACGTCTACAATCTTACAGATGCATGGAGACATATGAAC
This sequence comes from Ambystoma mexicanum, assembly GCF_040938575.1. NCBI lineage: Eukaryota > Metazoa > Chordata > Amphibia > Caudata > Ambystomatidae > Ambystoma > Ambystoma mexicanum. Next base: position 740,613,008 of record NC_090931.1, on the reverse strand, counting down.
CCGACTCGAACAGGCTTCACCTTCTATTCGACGCTGCACGCCACGTACTCCAGGATCGATTACGTATGCTTAACGGCTGCACTCACCACGGCAACGATAGAATCCAGCATATCTCCGGTTACGTGGTCGGACCATGATATGGTGACAGTCATCCTCGACCAAATGGCTCTCACTCGGAAGAGCTCCAAATGGCGTTGTAATGAATCGCTCTTTAAGGATCCAATCTTCCGGGAACAACTGGAGCAAGATATCACCCATTACTTCGAACAAAACAATACGGGTGACATCTCCACAAACATAGTTTGGGAGGCAGGCAAAGCCACCTGGAGAGGAGTTCTCATCAGGGAGGGAGCGGCGAAGAAAAGAGAACGCCAACTCATAGAAAGTAGACTCAGAAGTGAAATCACCCAACTAGATTGCATGGCCCAATCGGCGACTTCCGATAGATTACATAAGATTGAACAAGCCACTGCCAAAAGAGAAGAACTCCAGCAACTGGAAACAGGGGACATTGCGCACAAACTCCAATGCCTGAAACAAAAACACTATGAACATGGAAATAAGGCCGGGGCCCTACTCGCTGCAAGACTCCGCGGCCAGCGCTGCGAGCGGTGGGTGCCTACTATATACGATGAAGAAACATTCCACGACCATCGCCCCCCCAATATCCCCAAAACATTCGCCAATTTTTATGAGAAACTATACACCTCGCAGGCTTCACCGCACGTAGAAGCGATCACGGACTATTTGTCCAAAGTATCCATGCCGTCCCTCCCGTCGGAAATCGCACAAGCCATGGACGCCCCCATTTCGTCGGAAGAAGTAGAGGACGCAATTAAAAGACTCCCAGCCGGGAAGGCTCCCGGGAACGATGGATACACAGCAGGATTCTACAAGACTTTTCAGAACACCTTACTCCCATTCATGGTTGACCTCTTCAACAACATTCTTCTTGCCGGTGTGGACCCCGAATCCTTTTCAGAGACTCTGATAACAGTCATCCCCAAAGAAGGAAAGGACCCTAAGCACTGTGCCTCATATTGACTGATATCTCTTTTGAATATTGATGCCAAAATTTACACAAGGATTCTCACTGCACGCCTAGAGTCACACATGCCCTCGATAATCTATAATGACCAAGTTGGCTTTATCCTTGGTAGACAAGGTGCAGACTCCACACGCAAGACCCTCCACCTAATACACGAGACCAAGACATCACCGGATATGCCAGCATTGTTATCGATTGATGCCGAGAAGGCGTTTGATAGAGTTGAATGGCACTTCCTAGAGGCCACATTGAAGCAAATAGGCCTGGGCCACACCCTCCGACGAGCAATCAAAGCTGTCTACACGGCCCTGAAAGCTTCTGTAATGGTGAACTCCCAGTTTTCTCGCTGGTTCCCGCTCACTAGAGGAACGAGACAAGGTTGCCCCCTTTCGGCGATACTTATTGTGCTGTCCCTGGAACCACTCGCCCGAGCTCTCCGAGCGGACACTGCCGTGGAAGGAATCCGAGTAAATGGTAGAGAATATAAACTGGCCCTGTATGCATACGACATCCTGCTCCACATACTAAACCCGCTGTCATCAATCCCACGGGCGATCCACCTCATAGAAGAATACAGAACACTCTCTGTCTTTAAAATCAATAGAACCAAATCCATCCTCTTTCCACTCCACGAACCCTGCCCAGAGCAACAAATAGAGCTCGAACACCTTGCCCTGACCATGGAGGACTCTACACTGCGCTCCTTGGGATTAACATAACAAGAGACCTGGCACAGCTCTACGAGGCAAACTTCCCTCAACTTCTCATCACCCTCAAAGCTGATCTCTTAAAATGGAAGCCACTAATAATTTCCTGGATGGGACGCCTAAATGCGATCAAGATGGTGACCCTCCCACGTTTCCTATACCCATTCCAAGTCCTCCCCATCACAATCCCAGAACACTTTTTTAGACTGGTCAAGAAAGCCATACTGGAATTCTTCTGGGATGGAAAGAAACCCAGAATACCATACGATATCCTGATACTTCCGAAGGAACTGGGAGGAGTTGGCCTTCCAGATAAAGAAAAATACTATCAGGCTCAACTGAGAATCCTGGTCCCACACCTACGGGATAGAAAGGACCTTCAATGGGTCGAGCTAGACAATGATAACCTGGTCCATGTGACCCTCGGAGAGTGGTTATGGGTCCGTAGATCGAAGCTTACAAGACGCCTACGTGACCACCCGATATTGGATACTATGTGGAACATCTGGAGGAAGGGAAAGGGCATGACTGGAGGAAGCAAATTTGAGTGGGCACCACAGGAGTATCGAATCCTTCTGGCGTTATCAAAAGTTTCTAGTGTGATAAGTCTTTGTTAGGAAGTTAGATCCTCTATGCAGGAGCTGGCTGAAAAAGGCCTGGAGACACCCAAACCCAAAAAATACAGCAAGAAACAAAGATTAGGTGCAAACCCAATCATACAGCCGCTCTCTGGAATCCCATACTGGGTTTTATATTAGTTGTAATTTCACTATGTATAGTTCCTTCGATCCAATTTTTGAAAAAATACAAAAGTCAAATATATAGTGATTTTTCAATGTTGAAAATTATTTTATAGAAAGAAGTGACTAGTAGCCACCAAAATTGTTCTTCGTGAGGAAGAGATTGCCATAAATCACTCTATCTGAAGACTTATTTTTGTGCCAATGCATTTCGGAATATAACAAATTCCTTCATCAGGGCAAGTCTGATGTAGGTGAGTAATGGCGAAATCTATGTTTCAGAGGTCAGGCTGCTCCACCGTGTACGGCGAGTAGGTGCATATGTAAAGAACGAAGCGGAGAAGTTCTGGAGTCACAACATGGCCCTCCCCCCTGAGCCATGAGAAAATCCCCAAACATGCAAGGTATCAAACCTGGTTTGATGCCGGATTAGAGAGAGTTGGCCAACTGTGGCCAACTGTGGAGAAAAGAGAAATTTATATCAATCTCGGAATTAGAGGAAGCCCTCCAAATCCACCCGATTCCGATCTTCCTATACCTACGATTGAAACGGGTGTTATTGAGCGAAGAATGGAAGGCCACCACACGGAGAGAACTGACACCCTTCGAAACAATCCTTGACACAACCAACACGACCAAGGGGTTAATATCCCGCATGTACAAGGCCTTAATCACCAAAGACCAATCTCCAAGCCTCCGCCTCAAAGGAAAATGGGAAAAAGATTTCGCCAGAGAATTCGACCAGCAGGCCTGGGACAGAATCTGTGAAACACCGGCCAAAGTAACAATTGCCACCCAATACAAACTGCATGCCGTGAAACTACTCCACCGGTGGCAGTATGATCCACACAGACTGTCTAAAATGTTTCAAACCTCCAGCCCAAGATGATGGCGACATTGCGGTATGGACGCTGACTATTGGCACATGTGGTGGAAGTGCCCCAAAGTGCGCATTTATTGGCAAGAGGTCCTGGGATGGATTAAGCAACAGGATGGCATAGAAAGAGAACCATCCCCCCTCCTGATGTTGTTTGGTCTTGAAGAAGAAGATGACGAACTGGTGCGGGCGAAAGGACTAGTGTCCCCCCTGCTACTGGCAGCCAGAGCAGGCCTAGTTATCAAATGGAAATCCCCACGACTGCCAAATGAGAAGGACTGGCTGAAAATTGCCATGAATATTTACACAATGGAGAAAATAACGGCGGCCCTCCATGGCAAGGCCGCGAGACACGAGGAAACTTGGAGCGACTTCACAGGCCATTATATCTCAGGACCGGCCACAGACTCATCACCTAGTCATTGAAAGCTTCGACCACCCGGTCCTAGCAAAGAATGAAAACCGAAAACCACATTGCCTAATACCTGTGCCTGTCACAAACCTAGCCTGTAACACATGACAACAACAACGACCACCGATAAACGTCACATCATCCGTTTTAGTACATTGCAACAACCACCGCGCCCTGGAAGCGCTACGAGCAAGGACAAGGGGGTGGAGGGAGGGAATGGGAGTTACACTGTTCACCCGTCAGAAGGGGGCGCGTATTTCATTGTATTTTGCTGTTCAAATGTTTCTTGGGCGGGATGCAATATTCTTATGAAGTAACTATGTATGCTCAACTATGCATCTACCCCCTGGTTCACTTCTGATGTTAAAAATCAATAAAATAGAATTTGAAAAAAAAAACATCAGAGTCCAATGGTAATACAGATCCAAGTGTGTTACCTGTATGAGTACTCCAGGCTTCCTCAGATACACTGTTATTGGGGAGATCTTTCTTCACTGTCCCCCTGATTACTTACCAGATACCTGTATTGTTAATGTTCTTGGCATGATTTGATAGCTGCATCCAAACATCCTGTACACAGCTCTTTCGATGCACTCTAAGCCATCTCCAATACGCTGTTTTCAGAGCTTTTATTTGCTTAACTTTGTCAGATGTACTCTAACTCACTGTGCCAGAAAATAGTTTTCTTTTTGCAACTTATATTATGGATGGAATTGCATTATATGGGATTGAAGAATCATGTTATAATGTTGATATGTTGAAATCCAGAGCATGAATAATGGGATTGTAGTTTTGATTTTGTGTCTAACCTATCTTTATATCCACAGAAGAATTGTGCAATATTAATAGATTCATATGTCAGCTGTAAACCGAACTTTGAAATTACAACTGAAGAGAAGGTACTCAATTTTGAGTTTTTTGCTGTTATGTTGAACTTGTGTTAATTTGTTGACCTACATACTAACAATATGTTTTATGTTTATTAAATAAGATTTTTGTGTATACTTTTGATCGAATGAATTTTGTTTATAAATGATTGGATGTAGGAGAATGAAGTGGGGGCTTTGATACCACACTTACTGCCTAATATATATATTATTATCAGCTGTGGGTTCGGAAGAAGCCTTTTGGAGTGCATCCAGGGGGTTACTGTACGGTGACGTAGTTTTGTTTTAACTCGTATTTTGGAACCATAGCCATGCCCCTTTCTATCACCTACATTCAATATTTCACTCAGGCTCTTGATCATACGTATTTGCTTAGTCACATCCTTAATGTTGGATAGCAATGCCGCAAATTCCAGTAACGGATCAATCCCATTGGGTTACCCATTCATCTGAATACTGTGTTAGTTCTATTTATGTGACCAACCTAGCCTTGTCTAAACTAGTTTTGTTCCACTGTATTCTATTTCCACCATTATTCAGATACATGTCACCATTAGAGTCATGTTGTTCACTGCCCACCCTAGTAATTAACCTCACAGGAATGGCATGTGGTCACCCTCCTCTCTTATCAATATGGCCATATCTTCCACGAGCCTCAGGGCTTTCTGATTGACAAATACATAATCGATAGTAGAAGCATTCTGTCCACTTATCCATGTGAAAGCTTTATGTGCGTCTCCTGCACACTGTCCATTAAGCATGACTAGATATAAGGCATGGAACATAGCTTCCCATGCTTAACCTTGTGGGTTAAATGCATTATCATCATATTCTGCAGACTCACAAGTCTGGAAAGCCCTCCACATATGTGCCCATCCTAGCTTTAAAATCTACAATTACCCAAATTGGAAGGCAAGGGTCATGACTTTCTAATAGTACTTTTACTGCAGCAGCATTTATTTTATTGGCCACGGCATTAGGTGGATCATATACATGAATGATTACCAACACACTATTCCCTGGTTCATAGGGTTTGGCCTATTAGATTCAACTATTCGCCATGGGTGCCGAACAGGGATTAATAGACCCCCTTTAGGTCTCCCAATGGGGCCTCTAGTAGCCAAAATGTGAAATGTGTTTCTATTGTCTATCTCACACGTCTCCATCATCCAGGTGTCTTGTAGTGCAACCACACAAAACCGATGGTTATGCTCTAACAAACTGCCAGCAGCTGAGAGATGTGCAAACCCTCGAGTGTTCCATGAACAAACCAGACTAGTGTCATCGTAATGTTTGAGCAAAGTGGGCTTTAAAGACATTCGGCAGCCATTGCTAATACCCATCATTCTTGTCCAAATCATTGTTATTAACATTCTCATTCACTTCATTGCATTCGCTCTGGACTCTCATACTGTCATTCTGTCTTTTCTTCTGATCAATTCTTGTTTTAGACTCAGCCCTTGCTGACCTTACGAGACCTCTTTACAGGCCTCAATGTTTTTCACTGTGTTCATATCTGTGATCTTAGATTTGTATCCATGTCTTAAAGATGTCGTCTTCAAATGTCATGATATATTCCAGTGTCAATTCAAATGTGAAATAAATATTAGAAGTTATCATGCTTGCATTTACTAATTGGTCTACTATCCTTATATCTTCTGTAGTTATTCCTCTAAGTGGAACAACACAGTGTAGCACTCTTAGCACCACCGCTCTGTTTAAGGGAGAATGCCATTCGGTCACACTAATTGGTGACAATTGTAATACTTTTACTCTTACTAATCGGTTATCTACAGCAGACCTCTCACTATTATGTGGTCTCGGTGTATCCTGAGCGCTGGTGGTATGAGTATGCCGTATGTAATCTTCATTTATCACCACAACATCCACGATCCATATGTGCACTTTTCTTTTCCACCACATTATTTGTACCCTGAAAGACACATTGTACATCCTTTAGCAGACAATCTTTGATTCCTTCATGCACTATTTGCTTTTTCTTTTTGCGTACTTTACACAAGCGACGTCACTAGAGGTTCCAAGAGACACCCTTCCTTGCTCATATAACCATATAACTTTGGATGTCCTTGGTCACTTCACCCATCACAATCACATCAATTTGCTTCACACACTGGTGGTCCACTGTGGTGCAAGCTTTTTTTATTTTGCTCACACCTCGCTTTTATCTTGTGTATATCTCCCTTCTTTGTCATTTCTATTCTCAACCCTTTACATTTTGTTGTTCATTAGATATGGCTACAGACTTAATTTCAGGTAAAACCATGTCGCTTTCATGCACAATACACATTTCGTAAGCGATGCAGGACCCTATTGGCATACATCACGGCCTGTCTAGTTTGCTTTTTTGTTTTCTCTTTGTCTTGGTACCCTGTTTCGCAATCACTTTCCTCCTGCTTTCCAAGACCGAGACATTTTCAGTGTTCTGACCACCTTCAACAACGTAGGCTGTAAAATGATCTGAGCGCTTCTTGCTTCCTGCACTCTTCTCCACACCACCACTGGTGTCAGATATTTTATGTTCAGCCAGCTCAGACTCACTAGTAATTTTGTCAGCCTCTGTATTGAATGGGTCAGAACCTTGATCTCAACATGTCTTTCGTCCTCTATTAATGCTTTTATGTAATAGTATTGACTGTACATCTATCTTTTTCTCTATACTCTCAAACTTTTCAACTAACAGAGAACACCGAACCACGGAATGCTTATCCAGCTCATACAGACTGGCTAGTCAGCCCTCCGCCTAGAGGAACAGTGATCTAGATCTACTCACCAGGCGAGAAAACCCCTTAACAGGACCACTTACCATTGGCCATGCCTTGACAAAGGCTACGGTCGAAACACGTGTTGGCTCCCCTCTCACATGCACCTAGCACATCCCGCTAGGCCTTCTGGTTTATTCATGTAGCAACATTAAACCTTCATTGAGGACAACAAATCAAGAGTTGCTTAATATTTCAACAACCCAGAATCAAGAAATCAATGGTTATAATCAATGGTTAAAACCAACCACCAGCGCCTCAACTCAAGGTTTGCCAACCCACTTTTTGTACAAAACATTAATTGGGAATCTTGGAGTTTTGGTTCCCACACAAACCATGTTTTAGGCTGCATGACATATTATAGCAACAAATCAACCCCCCGTTAGTGCAGGGGTCCACCGGTCCTCCAACCAAACAACCAAACTCCAGGTCATCAAGAACTGTGCACCCTCCCTTGCCCCCTTTATCACTGCCTTCATTAACACCTTGTTCCAGTCTGGCCATGTCCCAGCTGGACTTAAGGAAGCGTGGGGTTTGTCCGCTCCTTAAAAAACCCTCCCTAGACCCATCAGTCCCTGGGAATTACAGGCCCATCACCACTGTCCCCTTTTTACTAAAAATCTTGGACAAAGCAGCCTACCTGCAAGTACAAAAATTCCTTGAGGACAACTACCTTCTTGGTCTTCGGCAATCAGGCTTTCGCCTCGACATGGTACTGAAACGGCCCTCCTTGATCTCAATATCCAGATGGACGAACTCAGAGGTGCAGGCAAACCTGCACTACTTCTCCTTCTTGACCTATCTGCTGCCTCTGATTTGGTGGACCATAAGACCCTCTGCCACCATCTCACCACTGCAGCTAACCTCTCCCCTAGTGCCTGGAAGTGGATAACTTCATTCCTGCAGTAAAGAGCAATGAAGGTCTTTTCCGACTCTGCCTCTGCCAACCCAAGCATCATCCAATGCGGAGTTCCACAGGGGTCATGCATTGCCCCCACCCTGTACAATCTCTTCACAAGGCCTCTGTTTAAAATCCTAGAGGCACTGGGCATCTCATACACAAACAATGTTAATGACCGCCAGGTGCTCATTCCCCTCTCGGGTGATTACCTGTCTGACCTGAACACCCTCAACTCCATCTACTCCACGATCCAATCCTGGATGGCAGAAACCTGGTTATGCCTAAACAGTGAGAAAACCGAGCTTCTGCTGATTGGCTCCCCGTCCAGCCTGGGCAAGCTGGACAAGCAATATAGCTCATTCACCATTGACAACATCTCCGATAAAGTATCCCAAACTGTCAAAACCCTCGGTGTCTACCTGGATCCCAACCTGACCATGAATAGGCAGGTCAATGCCATAGCATCCTCCTCAGCATATCATTCTAAACCTCTTAATGCAGTGAGACCTTACGTCTCCCAACAGAATGGCCTCACCATCGCCAGGGCAATAATTTTCTCGATGCTTGACTACTGCAATGCCCTACTCATAGGAACCTCAGGCAAAAACCTTGCTAAACTACAACTAGTTCAAAATAATGCCCTTAGGGCCAGGACTGGCCTATCACGCAGGGACCATATCTCTGGTCTCAGAAGACAGGTACACTGGCTTCCAGGCAAGAAAATAGTAATTTTTAAAACTCTTGCCGTGGAGCACAAGGGTTTACACGAACTGGCCCCTCCGTACCTTGTACAAAGGATCTCCAAACCCCTTGCCTTCAGACCAGCCAGATCAGCATATCCAAACATGATAACTGTTCCTAAAATATGCAAAGCTTGTGCTGGTGGTACCAGCTTCCCCACCATGGCTGCCACCCACTGGAACGCCCTCCCACCTCACTTTAGGCTAATTGAATCTCACGCTGCCCTTCGTAAGGCCATCAAAACCATGCTTTTTGTGTAAACCTGCATGTTTTGTGTTTGCAACTCAAGTAATCTATAAGTAATGTTTTGCTAATTGATGTATATGCAACCTTGCATCTCTTAAGACTACTTGTGATGGGAGGCTTTTCTGTAACCCTTAAATAGGCCTTCTTACGCTCCCGTTTACAGCGCCTCGATGCCCACGGGCTGCAGTGCACTATAGAAATGTAAAAAAATAAAATAAATAAATAAACCTTATTAACATAGAGAGTAGGTTTTCAAATACAGCAAACATGGCATGGGCATGGACGAGATACAGTCATCACTCCCATTACTATTTGTCATGTTAGACACCAACCCACGGATTTCTTTCTTTCCCCTCTTTTCGCAACATTCCTCTCTCATCGTGTCTGGTCGCAGCAATTCCTCACTAACAACAGCATTGGACTCTGCGCAGATCTCTTCATCAAGCGCACATTGTGGAAAATCGATCATACGATGTGTGCCATGGTCAGGCAGTGGGGTAGATGTTGATAAGTCTGAGGTAACAACTGCATGCGCCTCAACAGAACTATGCCTAGGTTTGCTTAGGCCAGCCCGTTGCATGCTATACAGGTCTGCATCAGTGACACTCGTACAGTCCACATCAACTCTGCCACCTCAGGGTGCACAATGCTCTATTTGATATTCATTTTCTCCCAGTACATCGGTTGTGTTAGGTCCAGGGAGTAGAGCTAAGGGAGCGGTAGATTCACCTTTGGAGTTCAAAATTACTTTGTGTAAATTGTTTTTGATTCCCACCTCAAGAGCTATAGCTACTTCCTGACTACTAGACTTAGGCAGTTCTAAAACGTATTCTATTCCATTACCAACATTCTCAATGGAACAGACTTCACTGATATCTGGAGGAAAAACTCTATCCAATAATTTTGGCCCCACACACTGTAAAGATGCATTCAGTGATGCCACAATCTCCTAAATTGCAACTTCTTCTTCAATTGTATTTAACCCAGTTAGTGTTAGTTCATTATTTTCATCCCTTTAGCCATCGCGTTTAGGGTAGTAATTTGTTATCCTGGTGCTTTTTGTTGGAAATACCTCCCCTGAGGAGACAATGGTCTTTGGAGTACATGTCCTGCGATGACGCAAGGTGTAAACACACGCCGGAGTACTGTGAGAAACCTGAAGGTGTCTCCCTGGCTAGTCCGCAGGGATCTGTCATTCAGGTGGCCAGGACACAGCCATCACTATTGGATCCAGTTCCTGGAGGTGGACTAGTGAGGGAGGATATCGTGGACGGGGGTTCCTTGGGGAGTGGGACACCAAGAGGTGAGATGAGGTATCCCCCTTCTTTCTGCTAGGCAGGCCCTGAAGACACTTCACATATGGAGACAAAGGCACAATCACCATATACCAGTGATACGACAGACACGAGGTTCGATTTTCCAAGTACTATGGTTTATTGCAAAAATATGCTCAGTCGGCTGACTGGGTCTAACGTCTTGCAACGTGTGTGTCCCATACGTCGTGAGACACAAGAGAGCGAAAATCATACTAACAGTTACATATATACAAAATAACAGCCTTCAAGGCACATCAGAACCGCCCATAATGTATATTTTTGAGCTAGGGTTCGGCGATTGACAATTATGACAAATATGACACATTATTACAAGTTTTCTATACTTAGCAACAGTTGCAGACATAGTTCTTTGTTATTAAGAACACAAAGCACTTGTTCATCAAGGATTTCGTGTTCGCGAAAGAGAAACATGCCAAAGTATGTTATCTACCAGTGTCTATTCGTGAATTAGGGGTCAGCCTGTTCTAAGGAAGCCCCGCGAAGGAGGACCGCTAGAAAAGTATAATTCATGCTTTAACTGCCTATTTCTGCAGCTGCAGTGAGACAGGCCGGCACCTGGTCTGTTGATTAAATGCTGTTTCTGCTTGCTCTCAAGGACTTAGTGAGGGAGGAAAACAATGTATTTCTGCACTGCTTGGCATTCCTGTCTGGGTCGATCTATCAACATGCAAGCTGTGGCCTCGTACCGTGTATGAGCTTTCAGAGCATTATACATTTTGCAAAAGCGTTTGACAGAAAAGAAAATAGCAAAATGGCGAATGTTACACAAGATGGACGCCCTATGGTTATACTGACGAATCTGTGTTTGCGGTGTTGGTTATGTGATGCGATTGGTTTACGGCCAACATAATGTACCGGCTATACTTGGTTAGGGTCATTTTCTAGATTTACAAACCCTCCTTTTGGCCGTAAACCAAGACCATCCATACATCTCATCTTCATCTGACCATGTATCTAATTCTGAACTATGCATGCTACTGTAATCGTCATCTTCAATATTAATTGACATGAATTCCTTCATTAGTTCCATTTTGTTATTTACATCCTTATTCAACCTGGGAGTTGTTTGTTTGTTTATTTGGTATAGCGCAAAACCAAACCCGAAGGGGTAGCTGGGCGCAGACAATACAAGGATACTTGAGAACTTGGTTACAGGAAAAATACAGTTATACAGTTCACATTAGTAACAAAGATGCATGTACAAGAAAATGCAAAACTACAGTTCAAGCCAGTTAACCAGAAATCAATTCATCTAGTTGCAGTCATTTAGGGTCTCTGGAGCAGGTGGCAGTGGGACGGTCGAGCTAAGTGTCATTGCAACGTATCCAGGTGAGGACTTTCCGCCTGAAGCTAGGGTAAGGTTGGTCCATTCTGAGATCCATAGGGAGTTTGTTCCAGGTTTGCGCAGCTATGACCGGAAAACTGGAGCCGCCAGCTGTACTCTTTTTGTATCTAGGCACCACTAAGGTGTAGGCATTAGTCATTCTAGTGGGACGGTTTGAAGTTCTCTTGTTGACTCTGTTTACCAGGTAAGGGGGAGCTATATTGTTAAGACATTTGGAGGTGAGGGAAAGTGTTTTGAGGGCAATCCTGTCTTTGATATTTAGCCAGTGGATATTTTTCCTAGAGGTGGAGATATGAGCTCTGTTAGGAATATTTAGAGCTACTCTAATAGCGTTATTTTGGAGAGTTTGGAGTTTATCAAGGATATACTTGTTAGATCCTGCATATAGAGCATTACAGTAATCCAGCTTGGATATGATGAGTGCATTAGCTAGTGTAATGCAGCTAGTCTCAGTTAGAAATGGTTAACATGCTCGGATCAATTTGCAAGTATATGCAGTGGAAGATGCTAGTGAGTTAGTTTGTTTCTTGAAAGTGAGCGCTGAGTCGAGATAGACCCCGAGGGTTTTGACTGCAGGCATCACTTTGATGACATTATTGTCAATATTGAATGAGGCATAGTTTGGGTCAAGTTTTTTGATGGCCAGCTCTGAGCCGAGGATCAGTAACTCAGTCTTGTCGTCATTCAGGCAGAGGCCGTGAGATGCCATCCATGCCTGGATGAGGAGATATATCTTATTTACTAAGGCCGTGTCTTCCAAGAAGTTGCCCGAAAGGGGGATAAGGACCTGAGTGTCATCTGCATAATTAGTGTAGATGATACCCAGTCTGTCCAACTTGTCAAACAAAGGCTTAGTAAAGATGTTATACATCGTCGGAGATACACATGATCCTTGAGGGACACCGCATGAAACTTGTGTGGGATCAGCGGCTGCTAGGGGGGAGAAGACTCTCATTGTCCGGTTTGCAAGGAAGGATTGTACCCAGGTTATGGCATCACTTGAAAAATGAGCGGCGGAACTGAGGTGATTGCATAAGACTGCGTGATCTACCAAGTCGAAGGCCGCAGATAGGTCAAGGAGGAGTAGCATAGCTGGTTTGCCATTGTCCTTCAACTCGTCAATTTGGATCTTAAGGTCAATCAGGGCTGTGTCAGTACTATGATGGGGACGGAAGCCAGATTGCCGTGAGCTTAGTAGATTGTTAGTTTCTAAGTAGTCCTGAATTTGCAGGTACGCTACTCTGTCAATAATTTTAAGCAGAAATGGGACGGTGGTGATGGGTCTGTAATTTGTCGGTATTGCGGGGTCAAGTGTTTGTTTTTTTAGCAAGGGAAGCACCCAAAATTGTTTTAGGTTAATGGGCACTAGGTTAGACTTAAAGGATGCATTGATGAGTTTAGAGATGAAGGGGGCTAGGTCTCTAGCTGCATCTTTTATAATTTGGGCAGGGCAATTGTCTCCTTTGCAGTTGGAAGGTTTTAGAGATAGTATGATTTTTTCTGTCTCTATTATAGATATTTGTCTGAAGCTAAATGGGTGAGGGGTGTTAGGCTGGTTTGGTGGGAGCTGTGGCTGAGGTGTAGGCTCCGTTGGCAGGAGCAGGGAAGCTTTTTTATTGGCAATTTTGGTTTGGAGCAAGCTAATTTTGCCCGCCAGGGCATTTTGTATATTAGTGCACCAGAGCTTATTTTTAGGAATGTTATCAGTCGGGGGTATGGGTGATTCCATTTCACGGAGGATGGAGAAAAGCTCCTTGGTATCTGATTTGGCCTTAGATATTCTATCATTAAAGGTATTTCTTTTAGTGCTTATGATTTCCTTTTTATACCGTTTGGCGAGAGTGGCTAATTTAATTTTGTTCTCCTCAGTAGGTGAGTGTTGCCAAATTGACTGCAGCTTTCTTTTTTGAATTCTGAGGTCTTTCAAGTGTGGTGTGAACCAGTTGTTTAGGTGACAAAATTGTTTGCTTTTACGTATTTTGGTGGGGGCAATCAAGTCAAGTGCCTTGATCATTGTGCTGTTATAGGCTTCCACAAGCGAAGTGGGGTCTGTGATGTTATCTAGATTGTCGAGAGTGGGGAGGAGGTGGGGTAAGAGTTGTTCTGCTGTGATGTCTTTTTTGCTTCTGGTGGGGAGTGGCAGGGCCATAAGTATAGGTTTGGGTCGGATAAGGTCAAGTGAGGCATTGAATACAATTAAATAATGGTCAGTCCAGGATTGTGGCATTATGTTGGTAATGCTAATGTTGCAATTCCGATCAGCAACCCAGTCTAGGGTCCTGCCTTTGGCATGAGTAGGGGAGGAGACTTTTTGTGTTAGGGCGTAGTCATTCAGAAGTGAGGCAACAGATAGGGCGTGTTTGTCATTACAGTCATTAAAGCCCAAGTTAAAGTCTCCCAGTAATAGGATTTGAGCGTGGTTTTTAGTATTTTTAGTTAGGATACTAGTTAGGTCGTCTTCAAAGGTTCCTAGTGGTCCAGGTGGTCTGTAGATGACATACATGGTGAGGGTACGGTTACAAGAAAGGTGGAGTTTAGCAGTAAGGAGTTCACATGATGGAAATAGCAGGGTAGTAGCTAATCTAATAGGTGAGGTAGATTTATGGATGATAGCTAGGCCACCTCCTTTGGTGTTGGGTCTATCGACTCTTAGTAGTTGGTAGCCGTCGGGTATTGCTAGCATGATGGCAGGGCCAGCCACCTCATGTAGCCATGTTTCGGTTATGACTAGTAGGTCTAAATTCTCATTGGTTAAAGTGTCCGAGATCTCTGTAGCGTGGGCTACCATGGATCAAGCATTGATGAGTGACCCAGTTAGTGATAGGGTGCTAGTTGGTTTAGTCGAGGGAAGTTGTTTATTTTTAGTAGGGGTGACTCTTTGTGAAGGTGACTGGTTAGTTGTTATGGGGGCAGGGTGGAGAGTGGCAGATTTGAAGTATTGCGAGCGTTTGTTACCTGGATCGATATAGCCTCTATAGTTGTGGTGGGATGATGGTTCATGGAGACGGGACGTTCGTTTTTTCATCATCACATGTACACATTCATTTGTTATTTCAGAGCAAAAGATTGGCAGGCAGTGTATGCAACAACAGCAGAACATGAGGATCCCAAGTAATGTTACTAAGATTGCAATTCGTTTCCATCCCCATGAACGCAGCAGTTCCCAAAACCATGAACTTATATTCATATCCCAACCGCCTGTCAGGGTATGCATGTCATAACTCAGAATGTGCAATTTCTTGATTGCTTCAAAAATCATAGGGGAAGTGTCACTTACAAATACACAGCACGCTGACCCCACCATTTTGCACACACCTCCAAAATTATATTAAGAGCCGTTCTATTCTGAAGTGTCATTAATCTAACTGCCTTCTCTTGTAATGTCATATTATATAATATATCAGTTGTTCCATTTATTATTTTTTCTAACACCCTGGACAGTTTCCTTATATTCCGAGAATGTATTGCTTGTCCCCAGAATGGTATAAATGATTTTGCTATATCCTCTCCAATTAATCCTGTATCATCCCGCCGTGGCCTGGATCTGGATAATTTGGATATGTCTGACGTTTTGGAAAGGAATACACCAGGAAAAAAGATCCCCAAGTAACAGGTCCCTCCCCAATTTCTAGGCAACCAGGGATAAGCTTGTTCTCCACATATAAAATAAACGGGATCACCTACATATATTGGTTCTTCTTTCTCAAGTACTGCAATATTCATGCATCTAGTGAATGTTCCTACTGAATATGAACCCCTTTTTCAGAAGCAAAATGGGACAGTATGTGGACTGTAATTGATAGTATAGGAGGGGGGCACAACGTCCTTGTTCCCCATTGGATTCATGTGGAAAGTGATTACAGGTGATTTATAAAGCACAAAGAATCTATCTACTGGTCTTACCACTGGTTTTATTATTCTTGCCCTGTTAAATATGGAACAACCCACTGGTTCCATTACCACTCTTTCGAACTCATCTATGTTTGTTCCATCCAGTTGACCCGTATCACTCTTATTCCATTTACCAAAGAATAGTGCACTCAATGATGCATAACATGCTGTATTAAGAGGTAATGTCTGTACGTACCAACCCATCCCTTTTCCGTCGTGCTGGGGCAAATGGGAGCAGACCCAACAATTTGTTCTATTCAGGATAGTGTGAGTCATATTCATAATCAAAAGCAATGTGTTATCATCATACCCTCTTCTGTGTCTCTCTTCTAATGGAGGGAGAGTATAAGAGAGCACATGGACCGGACTGTTTGTGGCAGGAGCATTGGTAGTAGGCAAAAGAGAGGTTAATGGATGCACAGTTTCCAAATACCAAAATCTTGGGACCAGTGTAATCAGAATGCAAAGTAGTGTTATATTTATTAACATATAATTCCTACAGAAAATTCGCCTAGGTATTCTTTTAGTCTCTATCTCTATAATATCATCAGCATTGGTAGTATAGGCATTGTCTGCAATGTCTGTCGCGGCAATGTTCGTCACAAAGGATTTCTTCACAGCAGCGCACGTTGGACAGCAAAGCGTTCAAATAGCAGCAAAGCGTTCAGGCCAGTTCATGTTAGCCTGCTTGAAAAATAAGCAGCAAGCTTATGCGATTCTGCACAGTGCTCCAAAAGGTTGGAGCAAGCATCAGTTGTGTTGGTACCATATGCCTTATCCACACGGGTTCGCATTGGTCATTCACTTTTCCAAAGTAGCACCGGGAAGCTGCGTTCCAGAGCTTTCAATTTGTTGCAGATTGATACAGCTCACACGCTCCACTTCCCTAGGCCTCCGATTCCCAATTCATCCGTGTTGGGAACAGAGGCAAAATAAAAACTCCAGTTTTGAGAGCGTAGGTTGTACCTTATCGCTCCAGGTACTGTGTGATCAATGAATAATGCATTATCATTTCTAGAGGCAGGCTCAGTGTCAGCCTGTGACACAATGAATGATGATGTGGCAGCTGTCGGACAAGGCTTAGGCACCGTTTGCCCTTTGAACCTTGTTGCAATCTCCCCAGGCCCTTTTTCGGGCTTAGGAGACACTTCTGGCAGAGCACTGGCAATGGTGTCTTTGCGATCGAGTGCAGCTGGTTCTCTTTCGGCGTCCGGATCAGGCAGCTCCTTCATAGGGAATGGAATTCTCTTCGTATGTATGGCATGGACCCATGCCTTTTGACCATCCACTCGGACTGCAGTCTGTGTTGCCAGGAGGACCTGATAGGGGCCCTTCCACCTCGGTGCAAGTGAAGACTTTCTCTCAAAATTCTTCGTCAGCACCCAATCTCCTGGCTGCAGACAATGCCCCGGGCCTATATATTTGACAGGAAGAGCCTCCTGCACCTGCTGATGAATCAAACTCAATTTCTGAGTTAACAGTTTACAATAAGTGCTGAGCAAGGGGTATTCGATTTCACTTAGACGCTTAGGCTGCGGGGCGCTCCAAACATTTGCTGGTCTCCCCATTACAATCTCATATTGGGAGAGTCCAGTCCTTGCCTGCACAGATGTGCTCATGCATAGCAAAGCTAATGATAACGCATCAGGCCACTTCAACTGATTCCCTGAGCATATTTTGCTAAGTTTATTCTTCAGAATACCGTTCTGGCATTCCACAACACCGGCACTCATCGGGTGTCTAGCCGAGTGGAATCTTTTGTCAAGCTTAAGGCCTGCACAAATCTGTAGTATCACGGCTGCAATAAAATGCGGGCCGTTATCTGACCATATAACACGTGGCAGGCTAAATCGAGAAAAGTAATCTTTTAGCATCACTTTCGCTGTGCTCATTGCTGTACAATCTTTAAGCGGATATGCCTCCACCCATTTACTAAATGCGCAGACCACCACAAGGACGTACTTGAAATAATGACACATTTCCATTTCTATGAAATCAAAATGGATCACTTCAAATGGCATAGAGGGGTGGCCAAAACTACCTACTTGATTCGTGGTTCCCTTTCCAATGTTATGTTGCAAACAGGTCATGCAATTTTGGACTAGTCTCTCAGCATTCTTTCTAATGTGCGGGTTCTGCCATACTGTGTCTAGCTGCTGAATCATTTTCTTAGCACATGTATGTGTAGGGCTATGTGCCATAGCGACCATCGCTGTTACATAGGCATTGGGCAACATCCATTTTCTGCTTGTTTTGTCCACCCAACAACCCTCTATGTCTAGTTCTGCTGTACCCTCTGACCAAGTTTTTATTTCGTCTGCAGTTGCTTCTGTTTGCATCTCTTTAGCTGTGGCAATTACATTTTCTACCATGCAGAGTACCTCTTTTGACCTCTCAATACACATTTTCGTATGTAAATCAGTGGCAGTTTGTTTTGCAATTTTGTCTGCAAATGCGTTTCCTTTTCCAACGTTACATGTTACTTTTTTATGCGCTTCGCATTTCATTATTGCTAACCGTTTAGGAAGTGCAAGAGCAGACAACAATCTTACTATCAAAGTGCCTTGTTGGACCTTGGTTCCATGTAATGTTAAGAACCCCCCTCTCAGCCCATAATCGACCAAAATTGTGTACCACCCCCAAATGCGTACTGTCAGTACATATGTTTACATTCAGGTTTTTAGAAATTTCACATGCTCTGGTAAGCGCTATTATCTATGCAGCCTGTTGTCAGGAGTGGAGCTCACCTGTATCTCGGTGTCTGATTCACTGGAGGATAATTCCGATCCAGATAGTTCTGTTGTCTCTTCGGAAATTCCTTTTTTAGAGAAGAGATAGGGTCTGTTTCGGGAATGCGCCACAATGTTTGCTATTAGGAAACAGACTGCAATAATTTATGGCACTTCCCTCTACAGCCCAATATGGGGGAAAAAGCCAGAGGCATAAAAAACCCCAGTAGTATTCAACTCCGAGACCGAAGGAAGAGGAATGTCCGAAGTCTTGGTCTTGAGATTCCGCAAACAGTACTTAAACAAAGGTTGGGCCGGAGATTTCAAAGAATGTCCTTAAGCAGAGGCTGGGCAGGAGTCTCCTAAGTCTGCAGACTGTATTACCAGGAGCTGAAGCATTCAAAAACCACTCGGTATCCAGATGGAATGCAAGCCGGTGACACAGGAAGCTTAGGAGGAGGGGCTTCAGGTAAGCAAACAGGCGAAACGAGTATAACAGAAGAAATTGCGTAAGCAGAAGAGGAAAGAAAGGAATAAGGAAAGAAAACGGACTAAGAGAAAGGATACCCCCAATCTCCACGGAAAAAACTCACCGAGCCGTGATGAAACCGGAGCCTTTAGAGATAAGAGTGAAAACCGAATGTCGTGAAATACTTAAGCACAGGAGAGAGAGCAGGGGGGAAGAATAGGAGGTGGTAAAGATGGCAGAAAGATGCCGGTAGAAAAGAAAAGCTATAGGGGTAGACCAAACGCAAGCCTGGAAAAAAAACGGAAGGTAACACAGAAAAATACAGATGAACGAATGGAGCTGAAAGTCTGGTAGGCAAAGTGGAAAAGAATCAGATGGGAAAGGAGACACAGGAGGGAAGGAGAATCCGAGGCTGGAAACGCTAGGAGCACTGAAGTATACGGCTTCAGTGGAGCGAGGAAACGAAGATTGTTGCAACGCACTGAGGGGGCGTGGCTAACCTCGTTATGAATGCCACAAAACTGAACTACTAGAACGGCGCAGGAGGCGCCGTAATGTGTATGTTAATGGTGCTTCCATCGGGACCAAAGCTACCAGCCTCCAGCCCTCATGACAGTATGCCTCCTTCTTGGGGTACCGACCCCAGGCTTACCCGGATAGAGGGTATGAAACTGTCGTACACATCTGGGAGCTGACAGATTAGTCACAGGTTCCCAAGAGTCCTCAGCTTGTGAGTATCCTTTCCACCTCACTAGGTACTGGAGTCGACCTCTGTAGTATCTCGAATCCATTATTCTCTCCACTTCATATTCATCTGCGGGGGGATTGGTATCTTTTAAAAGAAAGGTTCTTCTTTTCCTGTGGTGTGGGTCTGGGATGAACCTTTTCAACAGAGAAGAGTGGAAGACCGGATGTATTCTGCTGAGCTGAGAAGAGAGTTTCAATCGGAAAGCCACAGGATTAATGCGATCAGTGATGGTATAAGGACCCAGATATTTGGGAGAGAATTTGGAAGGATGTGTCCAACGAGGTAAGTATCTGGTTGAGAGCCAGACTCTATCGCCTACTTGCCAATCAGGATTCTGGATCCGATGAGTATCTGCTTGATGTTTATATCGAGCTGTACTCTCCTGTAGGTTGATAAGAGAGTTCTTCTGTGTTCTGGTAATGTTTTCCAAGAGAGAGTCTATCGTGGGTAGACATGAAGCCTGGACATTATTCAGGGGAAAAGAATGGGGATGATGACCAAACACACAAAAAAAAGGTGTCATTTTAATAGCCGAGTGAAGGGTATTGTTATAAGAAAATTCGGCCATAGGAAGAAGAGAGACCCAGTTATCTTGTTGTTCGTTAACAAAACAGCGAAGATACTGCTCCATAGTGGCGTTGAGACGTTCCGTCTGTCCATTAGACTGGGGATGGTAACCTGAGGTGAGGGCCCGTTCTATTCCCAGTAGATCACATAAGGTTTTCCAAAAGGTTGAGGTGAACTGAGAACCTCTGTCCGAAAGAATGGTTTCTGGGATACCATGGAGTCGGACGATGTCCTTTAGAAACACCTGCGCCATCTCAGGTGTAGAAGGCACTCCTTTCAGCGGTGAGAAATGGTCCATTTTACTGAAGCTGTCTATGGTTACCATGATTGCTGAGTATCCTTGAGACTTTGGGAGATCTACCACAAAGTCGGTAGAGACATGTGACCACGGGGTTGTTGGAAGTTTTGGTTGGTGCAATAAACCAGCAGGTTTTGAAGTCAGACCCTTGCTCCTGGCGCAGATAGGACAAGAACATACATACAGTTTAATGTCACACAGCATGTTAGGCCACCAGAACATTTGTCTGACTAGGTCGGAAGTAGCCGTTAAGCCCTTGTGACCAGCGATCCGTGATTCATGACCCCAATGAAGGACTCGTGACTGTAGCTTGGTGTTGGGAATGAAAAGCTTTCCTTTGTAGAACCACAGTCCTTCTTTCTTGATGAATTGCTCCTGAACCGGCTTGGAAAGAGGTAGCATAGCAACCAGAGTCGCTTCCTTAACATCCTGTAAAAATCTTGAGAAGATGGTATGGACGATTCGGACCTCAGGTAACAAAAGTTCCCCCTTAAAGGGTGCATTGACCCAACTGGAGGGGCTACGAGATAGACTATCCGCTAGAACATTCTTGCTGCCCGGGAGGTAAGTAATAAAGAAATCATATTGGGCGAAGAAGTAAGCCCATCGGGCTTGTCGAGTATTTTTACACTCCATTTGTTGTAGCACCTTGAGGTTGCTATGATCTGTGCGAATCTCAAATGGATGTCTTGACCCTTGGAGGAGATGTCTCCATTCTGAACATGCTTGCTTAATGGCCAGGAGCTCTTTCTCTATAACAGAGTAGTTGTTCTCGCTGGGCGTAAGCGTGCGAGAGAGATAGGCTATTGGGTGTTCCATACCATCGCGTTCTTGTTTGAGAACAGCCCCCAGTGCCCCTGAAGATGCATCAGTTTCAACAACGAAGGGCCTTCATTGGTCTGGCTGTTTGAGAATAGGAGCCGAACAAAACGCCTTTTTTAATCCTAGGAACGCTTGTTCTGCGTTGTGATTCCAAACGAAGGGAATATCCTTCTTGAGTAGAGCCATTATCGGAAGAACTTGTTCAGAAAAGTTGACGATAAATCGTCTGTAGAAATTTGAAAGACCCAAAAAGGCCTGTACCTCCCTTACAGAAGAGGGGGCTGGCCAGGAGAGAATAGCCGAGACCTTTTTGGGATCCATCTCGATACCATGTTCTGATAGGATAAAACCTAAATAGGGTACCGAAGGCACTGCAATCACACATTTTTCCGGTTTAGCCAAGAGTTGATGGCGTCTCAAGCGTTCCATGACCTCAGTGAGATGAACCTGATGTTGAACAGGGTTACAAGAAAAGACCAGGATGTCATCTAAGTACACTATAACTGAGACAAATAAGAGATCAGCAAAAAGACGGTCCATAAACCTCTGAAAGGCTGCAGGGGCATTAACTAAGCCAAATGGCCTTACTCGATATTCATACAACCCAAAGGGTGTACGAAATGCCGTCTTCCATTCGTCCCCAGCCTTGACCCTTAAGAGATGATAAGGACCCCTAAGGTCTAGCTTGCTGAATATACATGACCCTTCAACTGCCTCCTAGATATCTTTTATCAAAGGCATCGGGTAGCGATCTCTCACTGTGATCTTGTTTAAGCCCCTATAGTCAATACATGGGCGTAGTTCACTTGTGTCCTTCTTGGCTCTGAAGAATAAGGAAGCCCCAGCTGGAGACTTAGAAGGACAAATCAATCCGTTTTGGAGGTTTTGGTCTAGGTATGTCCTCAATGCTTGTTTTTCTGGCAAGGTTAAAGAAAACATACGTCCAAAGGGTACAGTGGTACCTGGAACGAGATCGATAGCACAATCTTCGGACCGATGAGGGGGCAAGTCTTTGGGTATCCTATCTTCAAACACATCAGCAAACTCATGAAAAACGGGGTGAATGTTAAGAACCCGAAGGGAACCAGAAGTCCCTGATGGGCTAGAGATAACAGTTGCTTCCGTTTGTTTAGAAGAGCAGCAGTGTTGGAAACAGAACTCAGAGTCGAATTTTAAGGTGTTGAGGGACCAGTTAATAACAGGATTGTGTTGGCTGAGCCAAGGGATTCCTAATATTATGGGGAAATGTGCTGCTCTTATCACATCAAAGGTGAGGGTTTCCTGATGAAGAGAGATGCATACCTTGATGTCGACTGCAGCTTGTACAATAGGTCCCGAACATAAGGGACGGCCATCCACCCCTTCCACCTTTTGTTCCTCTGTCTTAGCTACAAGGGGAATACCTTCTTGTTTAGCCCAATTGATGTCTAAGAAATTACCAGCCGCCCCGCTGTCAATGAGGGCCAAGGCATTCTTTTTGGGACGATTCCTCCACTGGAGTGACACTTGAAGGACCATAAGTCGGGCGTCTTCTCCTGACGTCTGAGCACAATGTGAGCCTTCCACTGAACCCCGGTAAGTGGCTCCTTCTAAGACCGGGGTCCGTCGTTTCCCCGACGTCTTGGAGGAACCTCCGGGCAATCCCTGAGGAGGTGTGCTTCCAACGCGCAGTACATACATAAGCCCTTTTCCTTCCGTTGGTTTCTTTCTGTGGTTGAAAGAGGACCCCTGGTCGTACCAATCTGCATGGGTTCTTCGCCGGAGCGATGTGACCCCTGGGTGGAAGTAGGTGACGGTCCAGGGATCAAAGATGTCTGAGTTCGGATTTTCCTTTTCTCAGATCGTCTTTCCATGAGTCGGTAATCTATCTGCAGGACTAGAGTATACAAGTCGGTTAACGTCGCCGGTCTAGGAACTCGTGCCAATTCGTCTTTCAGGTCATCATGGAGACCTCTTCTGAAAGCCGTGTATTGCACTGTGTCTGGCCAGCCCACTTCCGCCGCCAGCTTCTTGAAGGTAGAAATATAGGACATTAGGTCCATCGAACCTTGTTTAATATCAAACAAGGCTTCTCCTGCAGAAAATCCGATCTCTTGTCTTTCAAAGGTTTGGCGTAGCAGGGTTATGAAGGCATTATAGTCTTGTAAGACAGGATTGTTGGACGTGACCAACGGAGTTGCCCACGCGAGGGCATTTCCGATCATGTTGGATATGAGAAATCCTATACGAGTGCGATCTAGAGCGTAAGTAGTAGGTCTGAAGGTAAAGTATATCATGCACGCATCCAGGAACTCCTTAACCTTTTTGGGTGAGCCATCAAACTTTCCCGCTGCCAAGGACAATGGTGGTAAATCCGTCTGGTGGGCTTCTCTAGCGACTGCCATTTGACTGAGAACTGCATTTTCTGCCTTAACTCCCTGCAGTTCGAGGGAAAAGTTCTGTACAGCGTTTATTAGCTCCTGGACTTGTTCTGCCGTGGCCATTTTTTAGGCGTTGCAATCTGTCAGGAGTGGAGCTCACCTGTATCTCGGTGTCTGATTCACTGGAGGATAATTCCGATCCAGATAGTTCTGTTGTCTCTTCGGAAATTCCTTTTTTAGAGAAGAGATAGGGTCTGTTTCGGGAATGCGCCACAATGGTTGCTATTAGGAAACAGACTGCAATCATTTATGGCACTTCCCTCTACAGCCCAATATGGGGGAAAAAGCCAGTGGCATAAAAAACCCCAGTAGTATTCAACTCCGAGACCGAAGGAAGAGGAATGTCCGAAGTCTTGGTCTTGAGATTGCGCAAACAGTACTTAAACAAAGGTTCGGCCGGAGATTTCCAAGAATGTCCTTAAGCAGAGGCTGGGCAGGAGTCTCCCAAGTCTGCAGACTGTATTACCAGGAGCTGAAGCATTCAAAAACCACTCGGTATCCAGATGGAAGGCAAGCCGGTGACACAGGAAGTTTAGGAGGAGGGGCTTCAGGTAAGCAAACAGGCGAAACGAGTATAACAGAAGAAATTGCGTAAGCAGAAGATGAAAGAAAGGAATAAGGAAAGAAAACGGACTAAGAGAAAGGATACCCCCAATCACCACAGAAAAAACTAACCGAACCGTGATGAAACCGGAGCCTTTAGAGATAAGAGTGAAAACCGAATGTCGTGAAATACTTAAGCACAGGAGAGAGAGCAGGGGGAAAGAATAGGAGGTGGTAAAGATGGCAGAAAGATGCCGGTAGAAAAGAAAAGCTATAGGGGTAGACCAAACGCAAGCCTGGAAAAAAAACGGAAGGTAACACAGAAAAATACAGATGAACGAATGGAGCTGAAAAAGTCTGGTAGGCAAAGTGGGAAAGAATCAGATGGGAAAGGAGACACAGGAGGGAAGGAGAATCCGAGGCTGGAAACGCTAGGAGCACTGAAGTATACGGCTTCAATGGAGCGAGGAAACGAAGATTGTTGCAACGCACTGAGGGGGCGTGGCTAACGTCGTTATGAATGCCACAAAACGTAACTACTAGAACGGCGCAGGAGGCGCCGTAATGTGTATGTTAATGGTGCTTCCATCGGGACCAAAGCTTCCAGCCTCCAGCCCTCATGACACCTGTGCTGAATTGTATGGAATTCTTTTGCTCTCTACAACACTCTTTAGTGTCGTGATGGCGTATGCAGCAGTTGATGTACCATCTGGTAATTTGAAACAAGAACCGTCACAAAACAGTTCTCCGTCTGGCTCTTTTTGTGGGGTGTCTGTTAGATCAATTCTCCCTTTCGTTTCTTGCTCAGTAACCATTATACAATCATGGGGGAATTCTTTTTTACCCGTCTTTTCGTTGGGAGGAGGCATTAACTCGGCCGGATTCAAAGCGCAACACCTCATAATATGAATATGCGGTGCAAATAGAACTATTTCATATCTTGTTAGCCTGGTTGACGTGAGGTGTTGCGTCTGCATTCTATTTATAAGAACGTCTACTGCGTGAGGCACCACTATGGCTGAAGCATGACCCAAAACCATCCCCTCGGTTTGTTTTACTAATGCGGCAGCCGCAGCAACAGCTCGCAAACAGCGCAGCAAAGTGCATGCAACAGGATCCAGCATGGAAGAAAAATAACCGCATGGTCTGTTTCTCCCTCCTTGTTCCTGGGTCAAAACCTCCAAAGCACAACCATTGTTTTCAAGCACAAATAACTTAAAATTCTTTTCATAATTTGGTGTGCCCAAAATGGGAGCTGAGCACAATGCAGCTTTGAGCAGATCAAATGCTTCTTGACATTCCATGCTCCATGGCAAGGGCAAAGCAACATCCTTCTTTGTCAATGCCACCATTGGTTTCACAATCATGGCAAAATTTGCGATCCACTGCCTACAATATGAAGCCATGCCTATTATAGCTCTGACTTCCTTCTGCTTTTTTTGAATAGGCATACCAGAGATACTTTCTATCCTTTCTGGTGTCAATCTTCTTCCCTCCTTCGAAAGTAGGTAGCCCAAATGGGCTACCTCCTTTTGACAATACTGGAATTTTTTCAATTAAGCTTTGTGCCCAGGTGCTGCCAAATGTGTCAACAATGTAACAGTACTCTCTTTGCAAATGTCTTCTGTGTCTGCGGCAATTAATAAGTCATCAATGTACTGTAATAATACACAGCCTGTTGGTAGCTCTAGCATGTCTACTTGTTCTTTTAATGCCCTACTGTAAATACTTGGGCTTTCATTGTAACCTTGTGGAATTTGTGTGAATGTAAATGAACGTCCTCCTAGAGTAAAAGCAAATAAATATTTGCTATCTGGATGCACTGGAATGCTGAAAAACGCATTTTTCAAGTCTACAACGCTAAAGTATGATGCAGATGGTGGAATCATAGTTAAAATGGTAGTCACATCTGAGACTAACGGAAATTGGGAATCATCTACATTATTCAATCCGTGCAGATCAATTATGAAACGATACGCTATCTCATTAACTCCTTTCTTATAAACTGGAAGAATTGGACTATTGCACGTACTACCTGAAATTTCTTCAATTACGTTTTGTTTAATCAAATAAGAAACAATGCATTTCAATGCTTTCTCATCTTCCACCGAGATCTTATATTGTGGAATGTGTGCTAATGCAATTCCTTGTTTCAACGCAATTTTCACTTGCTCTGTTTTTAAACAGCCAACATCGTTATCATTCATTGCCCATATACATGTTGGTACTCTACTCAATTCAGTCGGTAATGGTTTGGACAAAAATTGTGATAATGGAGCTTTTTGTGGTGATATTGTTAAATACACTCCATCAGGAGAACAATGAATAACCACACTCAATTTTTCAACAAATTTAGACCCAATAAATTTCCGCCGCAATTTTGTGTGAAAAGAAATGGGCAAGACTCAGTGAATGGACCTGGTGTTATAGGTACTGACTGTGACACTGGACTAATTACTGGTGTACCTGCGAACCCTACTGAGACATTATTTCGCCCCGACAGTGGTATATCTGGAACCAGGTGATGGTCAATTGAACATTTCTGTGCACCTGTGTCCACTAGAAAAGGGTGCTCCCTATTCCCAACCTTCATTTCTATGTAGGGCCCTTTCTGGTCTACGGGAATAAATACGGGTTCCAACCCCTCTCTTGGGCTGTCCTAGTAAAATAATATATCATCAGATGTAAAGTCGCCAGAATAGTATGCATTGGCCTGGTTATCGAAAACATTCCCATCTCTCGTACTATTCTGTTGCTGCTGGTTCTGGTTGTGATTCCCCTGATTATTCTGGCTTTGTGGCGCTCTCATGTTTCTATTCTGTCCTTGTGTTCCCATGCAACCTCTATTCTGTCTTCTTTGGGAATTCCCATTCCGATTCTGTATCTGCAGGCACTGTGCTCGCCAATGGCCTTCTTGTCTACAATAGGTACATTGATTAAGTCCAATTATACCCCTGTGCATGTTAGAGAAATTAGATCTTGTTTGTGCGTTCCCACCACCTCTATTGTTGTTTGCTACTTGTTGCATCAATACCCTTGTTTTCAAATTCCCTTTGTCCCTTATTTCTTTCTCCTTCTCTGCATTTACTCTAGTCTCATAACATTGGGCCATGTGTAACACTTCACTCTGTGATTTTGCTTGCCATGCACTCTCAGATGTCATTATTAAATTCTTTCGGTAACAACCTTCGTACATGCTTATCAACAAAGAACCTCTTCCCGGGTTCAGTACTCAAATCTTGGCCATGGAAATCTGCAAATACTTCATCAAATCGATTAAAATAGTCTGTCGCAACTTCATCTTTACCCTGCACACAAGCCGTTAATTTGTCCCACACAATCCTTCTCTCAGGTATTAAAATGTTCAATTTCTGTCCTATTTGCACTGGTAGGGCCAACATGACCGGTGGCGGTTTCTCGCCAGCTTTTCCGTTTGCATCACTTATAATCAAATTTTGCCATATATCACCCAAAATACCAATGTCATCTGTATTCCTAATCTGTTTCCATATGTCTACAGGAAGAATCACAGGAAATAACAGGTCAATATCACTCACTGTAAAAACAGACAAATTCAAAACAGACTCAATTTCCTTATAAAATCCTGCAGGATTTTCTCTAAGGTCAGGGATAGTTTGCTTTATATTATTTACCTCCTGTCTCGAAAAAGGGACATGCACGACCTGTGCAGTATAATGGGCTTCTTTCAGCTCCGCTACATTTCCATTAGCGGCAGCAATCTCTACTTTCGGGACAAACGTAGGGGGCACTTCTCTCATGGGCAATTGAAAACTAGGTGTCTCTTCAGCTGTTCGCTTGCCAAGCAATAAAGCTACATCGAGAGAGAGAGCAGCCTTTCCAGTTTCGGGCAAAAATGCTCTTTTGTATATTGTCATCAAATCAGGGGGGCAACATAATTTTTTTTTTCAAACACTCATCTTGCAAATACTCAACCATTACCTGCAGTACCTTCCTTTGCATCTCTAGTGTATACTCACTAAACGTATCATGCACTTCTATTGGGGTAATGGTGACGTCTGTAATTCATCTAAGCGCCTCTCGCGTACACATTTTCATCTCTTCACTAGCAGGTTTAAATGGCGGCAAAAATCGCTGCTGGACATATGGCACTACTTGTTGTTTCCCTTTCTTCATTTATTCAGTCAATTGATCAAGCTCGCTTTTGAACACAAATAGCCGGCCTACATGTTCTTGTATTTCCGACGCACTATCCCGCATGCAAAAAAAAGCATTTAGATCCCGCAGCTCCTGCGGTGCCAATGTACCAGTCAATTTTTTTCCATTCTTCTACAAGATACTCCCCCATGCATTCTAACAATACCTGCTGTTCGCCGAGCCTCTTATAATCATACATGGAACTTTGCACGGATCCCTCATCATTCCCTTCAATATACATCTTTGCCCACTCTTTCAGCTGCTCTTTCCTCTCTCTACTAACTGTACTACGTGTTACTCTGGTGCTTCCTTTTTTTAAACTTTATTTTTGGTTTGAAAGTCACATCACATACGCTTCAACTTCCCTTTAATACAGGATATGCATAACAAAAACAATGATTTTCTCCCATCCAATCCAATTTTGTAAAATAACAGTGCAATTTTAACAATAGTGCAATTTTTATACATTGGGCATTCGTGATAAGAGTTTTTGCATTTGGTTCAATCGCTATCCGATTCTTCTCAGTTTGATGAGGTGCTTAAGATCTGAGTGGTGCCCAGATGTCTTTGGGTCTAGATGGTGAGGGGACTAGCCCTATGTAATTTTCTTCACATTCGTTGACATATGACAATGTTGTAAGGAATTGCTCTGCACGTGGGGCATATTTACTTTTCCACTTCTGCAAAATACATTTCTTTGCAACTATACATGCTATATTGAACAGTCTTCTGTTTTTTTCTGGGACTTTTCCTATGTCGCCAAATAGGTATTTTTGGGGGTTGAGTTGTGCAGGAATTTGTGTAATGTCTTCCAGGATATTCGCTACATCGCGCCAGAATCTAGTTATCATAGGGCAGGCCCAATACCTATGGTATGCGTCCGCATGCAGATTATTACATTTGGCACAGTTTGTAGTTATGGACTCATGAAATTTTGCCATTTTAAGTGGGGTGTAGTTAAGCTTATTCAGTATTTTAAACTGTATGAGTCTGAGCCCTGCATTCAAGGAAACCTTTGTGAGGAGACAATATCTGGTCCATTTCCCCTCCTCTATTGTTGTGTCCATGTCCTCTTCTCAAGAGGCCTTTATGTTATTGGATGATTTCATGTGGGTTTGGACTAAGTTGTATAACGTGGAGAAGCCCATGCCTCTTTGTGCATGTAGTGCTTGGTAACAGGGGTGTTCGAAAGGTTCTGTTGGGAATGTTGGCCTTAAAGTGACAAGTTGGCCCCGCCCTACTGTGTCTGCGAAGTCTTCCGGGGTGACAAATCTACCGTTTGGGAACATGTCCTTCATTGTGATGTCATAGTTCGGGACCCAGGCTTTCTGTGCAATGCCCAGGAAAATCCATAGTGGAGTCTGTGAGTCATAGGGAGTTTCGATGTGGAGTCGCTTACTGACTGCAGCCCATGCTGCAATTGTACAGGATGCTGGGTCATATTTACAGTCATCCTTGTGAGTTTTCGCAAAGATTATGGATCTTAATTCCGTTGGGCGGACTGAGTATAGTTCTATGGGGACATGCAGTGTTTCTTCTGTGGGATTCTGCCAGTATTTGGCGTATTGTGCCTGTGTGTTAGGGAGAATTCTCTGTTTAGGCTGAATTTCCTAACCTAGTGAGTCCCCCAGCAGCTTTGCTGGATTTCTGGAGTTTTTTGTTTTTCTCCTGCCAAGAGTGAGACTCTTTTTCTCCCACTCTTGGACATGATTTATGGTGTTCCTTTGACTGTTAATGTGTTTTATGGGCTATGGGGTCATTTACTCCATAGGGTCTCATGTGTTTTTTCTATGTGTGTTACACAGCACCCTCCGTGCAGTGACACAGGGGTGTCATAGTGACACCCCACCATAGACTCCATACCCTGGGACTGACTACTGTCTCCCAGGGCATGTAAAGTCACCATTGGCTTTACTAGTCCCAAATTATGAACAGAAACCAGTACAAACCATCATGTTGTGGACGTACTGGTCGGGGCAATTCGATTGCCCCGGGGTCTGTTAGTCGAGGGGGCACGTCTCCGTCCCCCCTGATCGAGTTTTGGCTGGTGGCAGTGGATACTACTTTTTATATTCAACCGCGAATATATCCCTATGGGATTTTCCCATTGTTCGAGGCTACCAACTTTAATTATTTAATTCTCATAGCCTCGAACATACCGCTGGTTTATTTATTTAATATTAATTTGCCGGTTGGTATTTTTTGCCAGGACTCGATTCTAAAATGGCGTTTGTGTTCTCTTCTGTGACTCCAACCCAAGTCGAGCCCTTTGTTCCACTTTTTCACAGGGTTCTCCACAGAAGCCTCCAAAAGTGGTGCCACTCTGTCTGGGTACCACAAGGGGTGTGGGAGGGGGTTTAGGCACCCTGGACTGAGTTACCTTGGTAACTCAAGTCACGCTCTTGTGTGATTGGCCCAAGTGGTGAGCCGGCCGGCTCACCACTTAGCATGTTTGATTGACAGCTAGGCTGAGTGAATGGGGGTGTGCTGCATAAAAGCAGGGCTTTGGGGACTGGAACTTCAGAAGTCACCACAGGACCTGAGAATCCGACGAGGGAGAAGCTGAGCCGACCCGCTACGACGACACCACCGGTGGAGCCCTGCGGAACTGGCTGACCACTTCCCGACGACAGAGAAGATCTCCCGGCTGGAGAGTCTTCTTCCCCTGACTGGTGGACACAACCAGTTTACCTTCTTTTCCTCGCATTCCAGGACGTCTTGTGGTTGAATTGCCCATGCCAAGCACCCCGGCAACCGGATAGCCACTTACCACTGGACCGCGAACAAAAGGACCGCTTCTTTTTGACCTGAGAACTCCGCGGCTGGTTTCTTCCCTGGCAGTGCAACGGACTCCTGTCTTCCTCCCCGACGAGATCCTCTCTTCCCCCGGACGAAGCACCGACTTGCATCCGCTGCCAGGAACAACTGCCCCCGCTGGAGTATTCTCACCACTTTAAGGTACTGTGTCCGCCAGGCCTCCCTTTCTAAAGATTGCTACAAGGTAATAATAATCCCTTAACCTTCTGGACTGGGCTGGCCGCCTTGACCATCTAACTGGTCCCTTTCTTTTGGTCCAACTCTTTCTGAACCTCTTCGAGACTTT
This sequence comes from Ambystoma mexicanum, assembly GCF_040938575.1. Lineage (NCBI taxonomy): Eukaryota > Metazoa > Chordata > Amphibia > Caudata > Ambystomatidae > Ambystoma > Ambystoma mexicanum. The sequence continues at coordinate 740,581,221 of NC_090931.1, read as the reverse complement.
TGTGCACTTTTCAACCGTGTGACCTTGGACACATTTCGTTCTGATCCTCTTAAAGTGGATACGGCTTTCTGAACTCTAACTTCACGGGTTGACTCTGCCTTCCTCTCTTGCTGTGTTCTTTTGAAAGTGTTGGGATCTGTTTCAATTTATGCTCTGCCTTTCTCTCCCTTCTAAACCGAATTATTAGAGTGCCATCTACGTTAAGCGCTCACCGCTGTCTGAAAATAAGTGGGGCTTTATTTAAGACTTGTTTAATATTCTTTTAAGGGAGTGTATATCTTTTAGTGACCGTGTTTTTGAACTGCTTAATATTAGTGCCTGTGTGTTTTATTAGATGTGGTTTTAAATAAATAATTATATCTCTTTTACACCAAGCTCTGGTCAGTGTTTGCTTGTTCCACTGTGATCTTTTGACCTATTGTGAATACTCTGTATACTGCCTAACTCTTCTTGAGGGAAGTCTGACTGCTCAGCCACAGCTACCAAGTGAATCTGTGTGGTACAGACTGCTACCAAGTGGGTTTACTGCCAAACACCTGTAGTCTTAAATCTTTTGCAGTGGTCCCAGAGGGAACTGCACAGGTTTCTGCCTAACACTGTGACAATTGGTAATATAGATCGAAGTCAGGTGCAGCGAAGCCCCCTGTTTCATAGGGTTCCACTAGTTTTTCCCATTTAAGCCTGTTGCCCCCCCCCCCGTTCCATATGAAGGTGGTTGCTATGGAGCGTACGTTTTCGAAGAAAGGCTTGCCTGGCCATATGGGGACGTTATTGAAAATGTATAGGAGCTTGGGAAGGACCACCATTTTGAGTACCGCTATACGGCCAGTGAGTGATATGGGAAGTCTAGTCCAGATTTGGAGTTTGGTATGAATCTTCTGAAGTGTGGATTCATAGTTGTCTATGTATAGTGACGGTTTGTCCCTAGATACCAGGATCCCCAAGTATCTGATGTGGTCTGGGGACCATCTCAGACCCTGAGTGTGTGAAGGGCAGGCAGTGGCCTGGGTCAACAGGAAGATTTCAGATTTGGCAGTGTTGATTTTATAGCCTGAATGTATAGTGAAGTCTTTTATCACTGCCAGTATAGGCTCTAGGTTCTTTTCTGGCTGTGGAACATACAATAGTGCGTTGTCAGCGTACAGTGAAATGGATTGATAAATGCCTGCCATCTTTATGCCCCCTCATTTGTTGTTCCCTTCTACTTGCGGCCGTCATTGGTTCAATAGTTAGGGCAAAAAAGGATGGGGGAGAAGGGACAGCCCTGTCTGGTGCCTCTGTGTAAAGTGAGATGAGTGGAGAGGGTACGATTTGTCAGGACCCGGGCTTTGGGAGAAGTGTATAGTAATCTGACGCACTGCGTAAAGTATGGGCCAAGGCCGAATGTATTAAGGACCTCAAACATATATCTCCATGAGACGGAATCAAACGCTTTCTCCGCGTCTAATGAGATAGCCACCACCTGTGTCAGATTTGATCAGCGCCATGATACTAAACAGTCTACACAAGTTTAAGGCTGTGGATCTCTTTGGGATGAAGCCATATTGGTCAGGGTGTATTAGCGTGGTCATTTTGGGGAGTAGTCTGTTAGCGAGTATTTGCATATATCTTAGCGTCTGTATTTATTAGAGACAGAGGGCAATACGACGAACGCTCATGGGCGGGGCGTCTGGGCTTCAATAAGACTGTTATGACTGCATTTGTGAGTGAGTCTGGAAGAGAGCCGGAGCTCAAGGCTTCCTCCCATACGTGAGTTAGTACCGGGGATAGTATTGCTGCGTATGTCTTGTACAGGTCTGAGTTTAGGCCGTCTGGGCCTGGGGTTTTACCAGCTGCCAGTGACTTAATCGCTTCAGCAATCTCTTATTTGGTTATTTCTTGTTCGAGGACACAATTGTCCTCTGGTGAAAGTCTAGGGAGCTCAATCTCATTCAAATATGTTTTGATGTTTTCCTGTGTTCGTGTGTCATAGTTTGCGTATAGGTTAGTGTAGTATTTAGCAAATTCGGTGTTAATTTCTTCCTCTGTACGTACGGGTTCAACCTTGTCTGTCAGGATGCTGGTGATGGGGGCATGGTTGCCTTCGTTTCGTAATATACGTGCCAGATGGTTCCCTGCTCTATTACCTCGCTGCATCTACGCGCCGCGATTGGGGTGGACATATATTGTAATTCTTGTCTTGCTAGATCATTAAATATATGGAGGTGTGAATTAATGTTGGCTAATGTGCTTTTGTCATGTGTCATAGAATAATCATTCTCAAGTGTTTTCAGTAATGTTTCGGTTTTGTCCAAGTTCGATCTGACATTCTTAAGGAGACCAGTAGTTTTAGACATTAGATTGTCCCTCACCCATACTTTAAACGTTTCTCATACTGTGGCCCACTTGCCTACTGATCCTGAAAGAACTCCTCCATTTCAACATGTAGTGATTCAACAACATTCGGATCCTTAAGGCGGTTTGGGGGCATTCTCCAGTGCCGAGTTGGTCGTTTAATATTTTGAAAGGATATTTCGAGTGTGACCAAAGAATGGTCCGAGAGTGTGCGGGCAAGTATTTCACAGCGCACTACAGAGCTCAGCAGGGCGGAGGATATGAACCAGTAGTCTATTCTGGATTCTGTGTTGTGCACTGATGAGTTAAAAGTGTATTGTCGGTCTGTGTGGTGTGTCCCTCTCCAGGCGTCGGTGAGGGCCATTTCCCCCGGGACTTGATGTATAGTGGTGGCCAATTTAGTGAGGGTTCTTAGTCTATTGGAGGACCTGTCTAATAGCACATGTAGGATAGTGTTAAAGTCTCCACCCCATAGAACCCATGCATCAGGTGTTGGGCCCATTTTGTTAAGGAGGTGAGCGTAAAATTCGGGATCATCTGTATTCGGACCATAGGAGTTGATCAGCACCAATTTTTCACCTGCCGCCGTGCCCCATACCAGTACATATCTACCCAGCGGGTCGATTTTGCTTTTTTCAGGGGCAAACCCTAAAGAGGGATGAATCAGCGTTAGGACACCCCTGTTCTGTGTTGAGTATTCAGTGTAGTACCTGGTGTTGCCCCATTGTTTCAAGACGCTTTCATTAGTCCCCCGCAAAGCATGTGTTTCCCGGAGCATTACTATGTGCGGGCGATGCCTATTAATGTATGCCCCCACTTTGCTGGATTTTGCTCAGACCCCGGATATTCCAGGTTAACATTTTGAGTGTCAACCCGATGGATGTGTGTGGGGGGGAGTGTCACCATGGGGGGATCAGCGCGTGATACTGTAACTGCATTTTTCACAATAAATATAACTGCTAGCTTCTTCTCAAGGAGCCCAACTGGGGCTCTCAACATGAATGACCATATAGGTGGCCAACAAAACAATCCCAAGTTCCCTGTACCCACCCCCGCCCACACCATCAGACCCAACTTGATGATGAATTCCATTTACAACTCTGTGGTTTCACTTGTGGAGGGGGACGAGTGCTGCAACTCTGCTTCCGTAGTCGAGCGCATCTCATCCGGCTTTCTTTAATACTTGAAAAACTGTGTTGCCCCTTTCTGTTGTTGCCAAACTGTGTCCAGCAAAAGCTATGAGGAGATTAGGTACTGTATTCGGTCAATGTGCTGGGGCGAGATCTATACTGGCTGCTGTAGGAGATTCTGATCGAGTTTGTTCCTGCCAGCTGGAAGGGGTATAGCGGATTCCAAATAAGCTAATGCAGCTGCCGGAGAATTAAAGAAGTGCGTATGCCTGCCATGTTGTATGCGTAGCTTTGCTGGAAACAAAAGGGCATACGGTACTTGTCTCATTCGCAGATGGCGCTTGATGGATTCATAGGAACGTCTCTTAGTTTGAACTCCCGCTGAGAAGTCAGGATAAATGTGTATATTGTCATTGCCGTGTCCCAGCGGGCCCTTTTCTCTCGCCAGTTTCAAAACAGCATCTCTATCTCTGTAATTCAATAGCTTTACTATTATAGTGCGGGGAGGAGCCCCTGGTTTGGGTGGTGGGGCTAGTGAGCGATGTGCCCGTTCGACCAGGAATTGAGGGGAGAATGATTCCTCACCCAGGAGTGTCTTCAAGAGGGTTTCAATTTGTGTTTCCATCGGACCTTTGCAAAAGGATTCTGATAGGCCGACAATGCGTACATTATTTCTTCTAGATCTTGACTCCAGATCATCACACTTTTCACGGAGTTTGTTCATTTCACCTTTCAAAAGGGTGATGTCATGATTGTTTTGATGGGTCGAGTCTTCATTTGAACTAATTCTGTTTTTGGCATCAGTGATTCTGGCGCTTTCTTTGTCCACCCGGGCTTTGAGGGAGCCTATTGTAGAGACAATGTCGTCTAATTTAACATTAATTGCCAAGAACCCGTTTTGGACCGTTGTTAGGAGATGGTCGAATTTGGAGTCCTCCGCAGTCGGGGGCTCAGTAGATGACGCTGGGCTCGAGCTGTCAGTGGATGTTTGTGAGTTTGTGAAGGAATCCATCAGTCCCGTCTTCCTGCCCTTAACCACGTTCTTTCCAGGCATCGTACGGGTGTGCACTTGAGTATATCAATTGGAGTGAGGAGCGTGGATGACTGCCGAATTAGGATTCTCTGTGGTCCGTAAAACAGGGTTGTGCACGCACTGTCTGCCTGGTATGGTGACCTCACCGGCAGCTACTGCAGGATACTGGTTCTAGTATAATATCCGTTTCACCACTGTGGCAAGAAGATGATCAGTAAGATTTAGGTAGCAGTGTTGGGTGTACCGGGGGTACTTGCCCACGTGCGCTAGTCAGCATTGGAGATGCGTTGCATCGGTTTCACCGATATTCTCCGAAGTGAACTGTGTCCTCCCACGTGCCCGCGTGCTACCTGGGTAGCATTGACTGGAATGCGGGAGTAGTGTTTCCGCTGCCCAGGTCTAAGAGCAAGCTGCCCAATGCTTGTGAGATCTGCTGTGGAGGAACTGGTAAACAGGATCAAAATAGCCAACCCCCAGTGGGCTCAGCCAATGAGAGGGAGCTTCGGCCCCGCGCAGGTGTTAGCAACGTGGGGTGGGTGGACGTAGGGTAGGTTCCCTAGGTGCCTCTTTGATATTGCTGCCTCAGGTAATAGTGACTCTAATCTGGCCCAGGGGGAAGCCGCGTGGTCTTCTGTCCGCGCCCGCAGAGGTGGATCAATGGAGTGGGTTGACCATGGACAGTGCTGCTGTGTTTGGTATGTCTGTGGTCAGTTTAACCAATGTTCTCTGAAAGGGACTGTGTCCTCCCACGTGGCATTATCTTGTAAGGATTTCGATGGTGGGAAAGTAGGAGCTCTACGTCTGTTACACAGGCCTGAGGGTGTGTTGCCCTCAGCACGTGTGAAGTAGAAGGATAGGGTGGATCAGTTGTGCCCGGCATGGCTGATTCCAGGGGCATCAACGATGGGAGTTGGTTTTGCCCCTATGCAGGTGTTGATCAGGTGGAGTACCCTGTCCCGGGGCCAATGCACAGAGCCGCTTTTGGCTTTTCTGCACCAAGTTACGTAGAGTCTAGTTGTTCCAAGGGGGACCTCTCCCCGCCTCTCCCAAGGAGGGATGATGTAGTGATATGTCCCTGAGCCGTGCTGTGCCCCCAAAGGTCCTGCCAGCTGGGGGCCTGAGGCAGGTTCCACACATGAGGAGAGAGTTTAGCTACGTTTTAATGTGGGCATTCTTCAGCATCCTCGGGACTTTTCACTGTAACCCCCCGTGCACTTGTCCGGGAAAGAGAGACGCACACCGCGTTCAACCCAAAGTGTCTGTTACCCTCCTTCACCCATGGGCGCCCGTCCATGGCGGGCCGCGTGTACTATGTGCGCTACAGTTGCTGCCTTGCGTGATCCCACCCACGGCGGGCCGCACGTACCAACCGAGTTACTGTTGCTGCCTTGTGTGATCCCACCCGCGGCAGGCCCGCAGGAGAAGAGTCAGGGCCGCCGCGTTTTGTTTACTTGACTTGACGGCTGCCCGATGGTGTACGCGGCCAGTGGCGGGGGCCCTGCACGGCAGCTCTGCTTCAAGCTACACAGGGGGCTCGGGATGTCTTCAGCGCCAGGTAAGAGGATCACAGATTGGTGCGTGCGGTAACTTGTATACGGGGGAGCATGCGGCGCAATCCTACCGGAGAGGACCCAGTCCTTGTGTGAATGGCGCCCACAGCCCGATGGTTCTCGAGGGATCTCAGACTGCCGGTGCCTCAGTCCGCCGCCCGCACCGTCCGTGAGGGTGGACCCGCCCACCGCAGGGCCCGTGCACCACAAGGAGCCGAGTCTGTCGTTCTGGAGCTGTAGAGCGGCCCGGTGCCTCCAGTCCGCGAGCCCGTCAGTTTAAGGGCACGCGGGGTCCGATTTTTCTCCTAGAAGGTGCGGGATAACTGCTATGATCAGTGTCGCTGGTCTTGTAGCTTAGGGGAGGGCAGCTTTAGGATTTTCAGAAGGATTATACGCCGGAGAGGAGCTCCACTCTTAGGCGGCCTTCTTGTTGTGCAACAACGCCCCCTCTCCCTCTGGTGCTTCCTTTCAGTGCAGGCCCAACCTCCGTAGAACTGCCTCCTGCGGTGGCTGCTAACTCACGCTCTGTCGGCAGTGGAGGAAATTGTGTCACGTGTACAGGGGGTGCTGGTGCAGACGGAACAACAGGAGTGGGGGGTGGCAACGGAGGTGGAGGAGCAATGGGTAGAGGTGCAATAGCGTCAGTACTACCTTGAGGACGTTCATTTTTTCGTTCATTCAGAATTTTGTTTATCAGCTCATCTGATGTATGCAAATCTTGTTGGGGATATATTTTTTGTACACCTATTTGAAAGGCCCTGTCCATTATTCTTAGATCCTCTGTTACTTTAAGCTCATCAAGTTCTAGCGCTTTCTCTGTGTTTGATTTGTGTCTGCGTGCATGTTTCTCCCTACTTCTGAGACGGAGATTAGCTTCCTTCCTCCAATCTCTTACGACATCGAATGCTGCTGGGCGTGCTTTCTTGCGTAGCAATACTGATTCTAAGTGTTCTATACGTGCCAATTCGAAAGTCCCATCGTTATGGCACTGCAAGTCTGCTACATGTCTGGTCTGCTTATGCCAAATTGCATTAAACATTCTCGCCCCTATTCCATACTTCACATACATTTCAAACACTGGCGACCCTACGGTTGGCGCAACCTGGCCAGTTTCCAAAGATTGTCTACCGCAGTGGAAAAATCCCACTAGGCAGGAGGGCAATTTCCCAGGCATAATGGCTCTTAACTCGTAGCTTACCCTCGACGTTTGATCTTGCAAGAACAACACTCAATCAATATCAGGGCAATTACGAATCGGGTCACGACTCACCTGATCAATCAGCTCGTCACTCAAGACGCAATTCGTCCGTATACAGACGCAACCAAGAATCATTGTGACTGTGTATTTGGCTCAATCTGCCTCGTTTCAGGACCCTCGCCTTGATGCTCTCTCGACGCTGCTCGTCGATCAGGGATCAGCTGCCTACAGATCTGCAAAGGAGTCTCTCATCACTTTCACAGGGGCGCCCCGAAAACCTTTCGATCCCAGCTCGACGGCCTTGTCCTGGATTCGTTTTCGCCTTCTTCAAACTTAACGTATACGATGGAGCAAAAAGGGAGGGACCCTATTCGGGCACCATTTTTTGCTAGGCCCTGAAGACCCTTCGCATATGGAGACAAAGGCACAATCACCATATACCAGTGATACGACACAAGGTTCGATTTTCCAAGTACTATGGTTTATTGCAAAAATATGCTCAGTCGGCTGACTGGGTCTAACGTCTCGCAACGTGTGTCACCCAGAGCTAGTGAGACGCAAGAGAGCGAACATCATACTAACAGTTACATATATACAAAATAACAGCCTTCAAGGCACATCAGAACCGCCCATAATGTATCTTTTTGAGCTAGGGTTCGGTGATTGATAATTATGACAAATATGACACATTATGACAAGTTTCTTATACTTAGCAACAGTTGCAGACATAGTTCTTTGTTATTAAGAACACAAAGCACTTGTTCATCAAGGATATCGTGTTCGCGAGAGAGCTACATTCCAAAGTATGTTATCTACCAGTTTCTATTTGTGAACTAGGGGCCAGCCTGTTCTAAGGAAGCTCCACGAAGGAGGACCGCTAGAAAAGTATAATTCATGCTTTAACTGCCTATTTCCGCAGCTGTAGTGAGACAGGCTGGCACCTGGTCTGTTGACTAAATGCCGTTTCTGCTTGCTCTCAAGGACTTAGTGAGGGAGGAAAACAATGTATTTCTGCACTGCTTGGCATTCCTGTCTGGGTCGATCTATGAACATGCAAGCTGTGGCCTCGTAGCGTGTATGAGCTTTCAGAGCATTATACATTTTGCAAAAGCGTTTGACAGAAAAGAAAAAAGCAAAATGGTGAATGTTACACAAGATGGACGCCCTATGGTTATGCTGACGAATCTGTGTTCGCGGTGTTGGGTTTGTGATTCGATTGGTTTACGGCCAACATAATATACCGGCTATCCTTGATTACGGCCGTTTTCTAGATTTACATTTCAACACTTTTTCCCATTCCTACCACGTAAAACACTGCCCCTCCCTTTCCGACACAAACACTTTCGCACAACACGAAAGACAACAGACTAACACCAGAGCTGTTTACCTGAAATGTCCCAATACAAGGGCCAGGCAAAGTCAGGCAATTGACCAGAATCACACACACACCGAACGGCCCTTTCCGCTCCATCACCCAAAGTGTTCGTAGAACAGAACTTTTGTGTTTGTTTGTTGAAAGCATCAGGCCTCGAAGGTGAGAGACTTTTATTGAAAAGAGACTTTACCATCGGAGAACCTGATAGCCAGAACAGAATTGTCGGCTCGTGCTGAGAAAGCTTGAGCGTGTGCTATGCTAGCTGGAACAGAACTGTCGGCTCGTGCTAAAAAACCAGAGCGTGTGCTGTGCTCCAAGGTCCCACCTTGTCCTGTGCTGAAAACGTGCAGAAGGGAGATACCAGGCAATAACATCCTGATTTATGATTTGAGAACACTTCTTTCTTTATTTATACCCTATGCCACATTTTTTCTGTAATTAGTTGTAAAGAATTGGCAATAGGTTTTTCTTAGTATAGGCCCTTTTATTTTGACAACGCCACTAGGACTGCCTTATTTATAATTTGATGGTCGACGCTTGCTCCCATCTTAGATTTAGGTAAGGCGTTTTTCCACCCTGCATTTATAGTTCAATAAATACCCTTGAACTGTGATCACTTGTGTCTGTCTTTACTGTTGCCACCATGAGTGCCTTACAGTCCCTGCAGGGATTTGCTGAGCACCGGCTCTGTTTGTTTCTTGTTTACAATCGCTGGGTCAGGCACCATAATACGTGCTTCTGCGCTAGTCACCACTGTTACCTCAACCATCCCGGCGATCTCTGCTTCTGTACAACTCACAGACATACTTCATCTTACTTTGTGCACTCAAATCAGTATAAACAGTACAATAGGTTAACACAGATGGTGTAGAGCATAGTACAAGTCCACACTAAACTTAATAACGACACAAACACAGACACAGCAACGAGGAGAAGGATAGATTACAGCATTAGGCATGATGCCTCTTGCGTTCTCATCCAACCGTTCATTCTCACTCTCCAAAATGTAATCCTTACATTGGTACAATTTCACTTAATGATACACACCCGCCAGGTTCCCCCCCTCAACCAGCAAACAGCAACAACACTTCTGGTGCACTTCCGGATGCGCGCAGCAATTCCTAAATGTAGATCACTTCCTGGTTGGTGGGAGGGGCCTGAGATATCTATGCAATAGTATAGAAAAAGGAACTATATTAGCATAGTATTAGCAAATAGAGTATGATAAGCCATCCAGGTCGTATATCAGACCTTCATGGAGCAGTAAATATCAATATAGTCCACCTTTTCTCTTGTTATCCAATGTCAGGCAGACAGAGTTCTACAACGAAAACAGCGAACAACACTTCTGGTGCACTCCCGGATTCGCGAGCGCTGATGCATGCAGCCAGTCCTATATGTAGGTCACTTCCTGGTTGTTGGTAGAGGCCTGAGGTATCTTTTCTCTCGTTATCCAATGCCACTGCAGACAGCATTCTCCAGGAAAAACTGCTAAAAGCACTTCTGGTGCACTTCCGGATGCAGATAGAAAGTAGGCACACTTTTTTTTTTGCTGTATGGTAGATCCGAGATGGGATTAGATTTTGTTGATTTCCATACCTTTGGACATCATATAGGTCACATACACATTCAATAACGTTTGAAGTGTTATAGGGGTCCTGCCTAGCAGCACCACATCATCTGTATATGTAAGTCTCGGAATAAGCTGATTTTGAGCCATAGGAACAGCCACAGTTGTATTCTTTAGGAATATATTTAAATCAGATAGGTAGATATTAAAAAGTAGAGGACATATAGCACACTCCTGGCGAACACCATGATTAATTACAAACTTCAGAGTACATTCACCATCAATGCCATACATAACAAATGCTTCTGTACATGAGTAAAGTTGACTCAAAATACTCAATAACTCCGGGTCAATGCCCAAAGTAAATGCACAAAGTAAATGGTTCCATAATAAAACCCCATCTACTTTGTCAGATGCCATGGATAAATCCATGAACGTGAGATAGAGTGGTCCTTTTTTATTCCCACAATACTTACATATAGGTTTACTGAAATTGGGGTGGTTGTCAGGACCCATAAACTGCGCCTATGTGTGCCAAGGAATTATTCAAGAGCATGGAGCTGCAACTGCCAGGTGAATAGCATACAACCAAAAAATGCTATAATCAATCAAGTCAGAGCAATGAAATTATAGATACATTATCTTGTGTGGTTGCCACCTACTAACAATCACGCAAGTGTTTGAGTGAAAACGGGTACCTAATAATAGTTTATGAGTGCAATAAACGAATTGACTCAAAGATAATGTATTTATAATGTACTTTGGCTTGGAGCGCCTGCATACAGGTGTACCTTGATTTCTCTGACTTGCCTATAAGTAGACAGAGATTAAGGCATTGTTCCATTGTACCCATACCTGGTGGAAAGAATCTCTGAGAAAGAGCAGAGATGGGTTTCCTTATTCCTGCAGATTGTTAAATTAATGTGGCTCAACGGCATGGGGATTACACCTATTAAAGTAATAATTGGAGTCCACACCTAGCTTTAATGATATCTATATTACACCTTTACACAGCTCTGTCAGAATTGAATGAGGGGTATTACTGCTATGCAAATGACAGCCAGTTACACTTTGCTCTGTCAGGCACCGCCGTGAAAGGTATTGGCAAACTGTCTTCCGCTCTCACACACAAGAACATTTTTTTTTAATGACAATTGGCTTAGTACCAAAACAAAGCTTGACATGGTAAGTACTGCATCAAATGTCCACAAGGTTCTTCTCCCCAACTTCTTTCCAAACTGATAATGGTACAATCCCGAACCTGCATAAACTACCATGGCGCTCATTTTGATTCTTTACTCAATTTGACTGTGCACACGACCTACATTATCAATTTATTCAGCTTACATTAAATTTAAACAAATAAATATCTCCCTGAAAAAAGTCTTCTTTTAGTTGACTAGTCATTCCCTTTATGTGGTTGCCTCTAAAAAACAAGGTCTGTCTCTTGTCTCCAGATTCTTCAAAACAGCATTCCTCCCATATTCACTCACACACCAGCTTTTGATCATGTCACTCTTATTTTGAGAAAGCTACATTGGCTCCTAATTCATTCCGATACATAAACGTATACCCAGAGAATACGCCAGCTATATTCAGACAAAAGTTAATCTACATTTACCCAGCATATGCCCATTTGCTAACTGTTTTTTATTTATTTTATCATTTATAAAGCGCACAAAACTCATATGCATCAGGGTGCTAGTTACAAGCAAGGCATTACATCCCAGAACATCACAGGAAATGCAGGTTCTGGGAAATGAAGGTGTGAAGTGTCTTAGAAAAGGGGATCCGAAGATGAAGCATCCCAGGTGAATAACACACTTTTAAGGTGTGTTCAGATCTCAGTCTATGTGTAGGGCGTTGTAGTATTCAGTGGTAATGACTGGGAAGCTCGAGCCCCGAGATCTTCAGAGTCTGAATCTCAGGTAACCAGTCGGTTGGTATAGAACAACCGCGTAGGCCTCGTTGATTTGACCTTTAGTAGTTTTTACGAGAGGTATCTGGTTGCAGTGTTAGCTAGCGATTTTTGCATGATGGCCAACGTTTTGAAAATAATACGCTAACAAACAGGGAGCTAGTGTTCTTTGGTTTAATCTCAACTCTGCAAGTGGAAAGATTTGGGCTATATGGGGAGCACACAGTTGCACCAAACGACCTCCATAATACATCAGATCAGAATCCAACTCCTGAAATATTTGTAATGAATTCACATGCTCATGAATATTCCATGTCGTCAGGTTGGAAATCCTCAGTAAAAACAAAAGGTCCTCTATAACCAATCACAGTACTTTGGGTCATACTGCCCCCTTCCAATGACAGCCGTCTCCCAAAGTTCCATCGATAGTGGCCATCTTCAGATTTGGTAGGGCATGTAAAGTGGCAGCATGAACCAAGAAGAGCCACAGAGAGGAAGGAGGGAGGGTTTGCATGTGAATCCATGCCAGACCCACATAAGAATAAGATTACACAGCAGTACATATACACAACCACAGGAGGTGGCAAGGTTCAACAGAAGCAATACACTTAACCCTGCAACAGGCTCACCTCCAACAAACAGGTTGCGTAGTACCGCTTGGCTGACTCTGGACTCCTCCCTGGAATCCCTGTTGATGCAGTAAAATCTCATGACGGTGTGGGTGTACCTCCATGTAGCAGTCCTACAGATGTCGAGCAGGGGAACACCAGAGAGAAACGCTGTTGTTGCAGTGATGGCTCTAGTTGAATGGGCTCTCGACCGGCCTGGAAGAGATTTGTTGGCTACATGATGGCAGAGCCACCTGAATATGGAAGCCTTTAACAGTTCCTTTCAGTGATTCACAAGTCAAAAATTCACAAAGAGTTGAGATGTCTTCCTAAAGTCCTTTGTGCGTGCCACAAAAAAAGCACAAGCAACGTCCAGCAAATGCAGCGCCCTTTTTGGCATAGAAGGATTTGGGAAGACAAATGGCAGAACCAAAAGCTTGTTGTGCTGGAATTCTGATGGAACCTTCGGAATAAAGTCGGGATGGCTCCGTAGCACCACCCTCGTAATGTGGAAAGAGAAGTACGGCTGCGTGCAAGAGAGGGGCTGGATCTCCCCGACCCACCTGGCTGAGGTGATGGATACCAAGAAAGCCGTCTACCACGAGAGAAACTTCAAACGGGGACCGCATGAACTTAGTCAGGACGACATTGAGCTCCCAAGCTGGAGCATGAGCCTTCACTGGGGGAAAAGTCCTGAATAGGCCTTTCAAGAACTCTGTGACAAGCCTGTGCGACCAGAGGGATGGCTTACATAGCACCCTGTTGTAACAGGATATGGCAGCCAGATGTACCTTGATAAAAAACAGAAAAACAGAGGTATATCACATTATCCTCCCTAAGGTGTGGAAGGTTGAGCCCAGGCAAAGATAACACCATTACCATTGCCACCCTTTCTTACCGAACCACAAAGATAAAACTTTGTTAATCCAGACTTACTTCCTTCCCAACAAGCTGATACTAGGGATTTGTTGGCCAAATTCCCCGAGGTATTCGAAGAACAACCGGGTAGGGTTTAAAATGGTTACCATCACATCCAAACTCCACTAGAACATATTGTTAATCTGAAACCCTATTGAATCCCTAAGGCTAGGAAGACGATAATAGATAAAGAAGTTAACGAGATGCTTAAAGCCAACATTATTAAGCCGTCTGAGAGCCCCTGGTGATCTCCCCTTGTGTTGGACAGTAAACCGGACAAGTCGTGGCGGTTCATATTGATTTTAGAAAACTTTATTCTAGATAAATATATGACAATTATCCAATGCCACACATAGACGAGCTAATTGAAAAACTAGGCTCAGCTAAGTACAATATATCTAACAAACGGTTATTGGCAGGTACCAGTGAACCCAACAGATAACGAAAACATTCAATTTTCCACACCTCAGGGTTTATATCGCTTTAGGGTTCTAGCTTTTGGACTTCACGGACCACCTGCACTTTCTAGTGCTTTATGGATAGAATATTAAAACCATGTGGAGGCTTTTGTGGGGTGTACTTAGACTATATAGTGATACACAGAAACACTTGGCCAGAACATGTAAACAATCTTTATGAAATGACCCGAGCTTTAAGGAACCATGGTCTAACTGTTAACCCTCGCAAATGTAATCTTGCGCAGGCAGCTGTTAAACATCTAGGGTTCTTTGTGGGTAACAGTCCAATACAGCCCCAATGTGAAAAGCGAAAAAGTCAAGGCTGTGCAGCAAACCCCTCTTCCTAAAACCAAGAGGGAGTTGCAAGAATTTCTGGGGGCGACAGGATATTACCACACACTCATACATAATTACTCAACCATAGCAGCAAATCTCAATGACGAGCTGAAAAATGCTCAACCTCAGAAACTTTGATGAAACCCAGAAGATCAAGCCAGTTTAGAGGGGTTGAAGAAAATATTAAGCAATAAACCTCTGTTGAAATGCCGATTTGAAGAAAGACTTTATTCTTCAGACCGAGGCCTCCAAAACAGGACTAGATGCTGTTCTATCCCAAGAATATGATGGCATTCAATATCTGGTGTTATACACAAGTGGGAAGCTTTTTCCTAGAGTGCAAAGATATGCCACCATTGAGATTGAGGCCCTGGCCATCAAATGGGTGATTATCCTCTTAAAGTATTACTTGACTGGTCGGAAATTCAGATTAGTCACCAATCACTCTCCATTAACATGGATGAGTAGAAGAAAAGACACCAATGCCTCAGGGGGTTCCTGGATCTACAGCCATATTGTTTCACAGTCGAACATCGAAAGGGACAAGAACAAGGAAATTTAGATTTCTTAAGCCGGGTTTCCAGTCAACGAAGAAGAGTAGGGAGTGTATGTGACTAATGACAAGAATTCATCCATTCTCGCCAAGTTGGAGCTCTCCCCTGTGAGGCTAGGAAGGTAAGCCCACTCTGCAACACCCTCTCTACATGGAGAGGAAAGTGGAACCTTACCGGGAGAAACTCCACCTTTGGGGACAAGGGCTGCCATTCTCAGGAGGAAATCACTAGAAGACCCTTCAGAGTGACACCAGCATATTTGCCTGATGACAAAACCTCTGAAGAACAAGTTGAAATGTATTACTGTCAACCTGAAACAGAAAAAGTTCTATTCAAATTCCCTTCTAAGGGGCAAAGAAGAGGCCCTATGGAGACAGAGAGAACCAAGTAGAGAAAAATATGAAGCAATGGCTTACTATGCAGGGGAAGCACTTGTCACCCCAGAAAGGGGAGGAGTATGGGGAAGCAAAAACCCAGTCCATGAAGATCAAAGGAGACGCATGATGACTGCCAGCAGTGGAGACAACACGTGCCGCGTTCTGCAGTCATGCCGAGCCGTGGGCTGTCAAAAGTGCTAAAGTCGGTAACAAACGATCTAGCAGAAAGGAGAAGAGATGCACAGCATCCTGAAGAGACCAGAGAGAGAGAAGCATTAAGTGGTGGCATGATCACGGGGACTACGTGGTGGACCAGGAGTAAAACCAACAACACCAACACCATCTCTGTGTGGTGGGTTCGGGAAGAATAGAAACCCAAAGAATCAAACAAGGAAAGAGAAACTAGAAGAGAGTTGTCAGATGCGAGTAACGGAGGAAGGGAAGGTCATCCTGAGCCTGTGAAGTAATGTTTACCCATGCCACAGAAGGTACAGGGGATATCGGGAGACCCGGGGAAGGGATTGTAAATCATTACTGGAATGTACCTACTCATCCTAGTCACGTGAATAAAGATATAATAAGAGTGAATTAATGTTATTACTGGACTGTTCCTACTCGTCACAGTCAAGATAGTCAAATCATAAGAAGAGTGAATAAAAATCATTACTCGACGGCTCCTACTTGTCACAGTCACAAGAATAAAGATATGAGCAGAGTGAATGGAAATGATTTCTGGACTTCTCCTAAACGTCGCAGTGATGAGAGTAATGACATAATAAGAGTGAATTAGAATCCTCAATACAATCAATAAATAGAAAACATAATACATGTAATGAAAAGAAGTCTGGAAAACAAGTATACTGGAAATTATCTAACTGATTATAAATCATACCACGACGGTCCAAAAGACAGGCACGAGTCAGTCATACAAGAGAAATGTGATAAGAATACAAACTTTGGGTAAGTACCCTAGAAACTTGAGAATAGCAGGTTTAAGGCATTAGAACTATTAAGAGATATTCCCAAGGGAAACAGTAATTTTTAACAAAGTAGCCAACAGAGAGAGAGAATCATAAATCATTAGAAGGAAAACAAGGAAGGGAAGCACAGAGCCAACACTTTACTACATGAACTGTATGAACTAATCAAAGTAACTACTACAGATTATTCGAAGATCATTTATTGAAGAGTGATTGAAAGCCAAGCCAGGAAACCTTATGAGAAGGAAGATCCTCTCCTCTAATTTAAGTTGTTAAGAACAGTGTTAGGCTCAGATAGGTTAGAGTTGGACAATGGACGGTTCTTCATTCATAGACATTCACTGCCAACTGGCAGAGCATCTTGGCTAGTTTTGTTAGGCAGGAAAGCCTTGCAAAATAGGGAAAGACATGCTTTATCTTATTATTCTTTATTAAAATAATGAGTGGATGGGGAAATCGCACTAACATCATGGAAAACATACTATATGTCTACTCAAATAGACCGGCCCAAACGGTGGGTGAATACAGGGGACACCACGAGTTGGCGCTTAGTCGAATTGCAAGCACCCCTCGCCCTTACCCCCAGGTAATCCTAGCTACCTCCCCAAAACAACTGCCACAGTGCCACAGACCCTCACACGACATCCCATAATTGGCTCCACACTCACGCAGTGGCATAGGATGCAGAAACTATCTGGGAATGACCTACAGAAACACCCAGCATTGATCTCAATCCGTGCCCTGCTATGACATGGTGCATGAGAGCTGATCCATACACGAACAAACACACGCTGGCAGGGCGTCCGGATAATGGACCTCTTCGAAGATGACAAATCTTTGCCATTCTTAGAGGCTAAGACTTTTTTGGGGCTCACTAATTCGGCCTAGTTGCAATATCGGACAATACAGTTGGTCATTAGTGCACATACCACTAAGAAGTATAGGGTGCAAGATCTCAACATTTGAGAGGGACCCCACAGAATATCACAGGACCAAGACCTTTTATGCCCTCACCATGCATAACAACTATCCAAGAAAAATGATGCTAGTGGCCATGTGGGCGAGGACCTGAGAGTGGAACTTAACATAGGGGACATATATGATTTCTTTTCCATGATCCACCATGTTTCCTGCAACATAAGACACAGAGAAATCCGGTACAACATTATTCACAGGGCCTATTATGCCCCATCCAGGTTGTACAGTATGGGCAATGCCCCGTCAGCACTTTGCTGATGCCACTGCAGATGTCTGGGGACAATGGGACGCCTGTTGTAGCATTGCCCAAAACGTACCCGATTCTGGATCACGGTCTCCCAGCAGCTGCAAGGCATTCAAGAGATCTCAGTGGAGACGTCCCCCACTTCTATGTTATTTGGGATGGTTATTGAGAACTGGCATGCGGATGCCATGACCCATAAACTGATTCATATTGCACTTTTTATAGCCCCCAAGGCCATCCTACTAGATTTGAAATTCATAAGGCCACTGACCTTGCGGAAGTGGAAATCGTTGTTGTCAAAAGTGTGTGCTTCTGAACATATGTGCTTTCGCAGAGCCGCAGGCCCTGCAGGAGTGGATGGATTCTGGGCACTGCCTGACATTCATTTAATACCTTTGGCCTGCAATGAGCGAGTGACTGGCTTTCTTCTGGCTCGCAATCAGAGAACCTAACTATGGCACACGTTTCTTGGGGGGAGGAGGGTTGATTATCGGGAAGGAGGAGGTTGGTGGTTCTAGCTAGCGGTGGGGGTCCCTACAGATGTACAGTTTGATTATTATTTGACTGCTGCTACTAATACATTTTATAGTGCCACTGGACGCACCCGAGCTCATGCTGCTTCTGTACTGTAGATGTGTTGATTTTCTGCAGTAAAACGATTATATTTCTGACCTACCATACTATTCTCAGATTTCCAACTGGAATTTTCCAAAGAAGCAGGGTTACTTCCCTGCTGGAGGATTTGCCATCATTTCCCGTCTTTGCTACATTTGTTGCTGCATTTTAAGGACCAGAACTGGTCATAATTACTGAATGTTGTGTCCAGGGTTCATCTACGGTTTAGGTTTTTGGTTTATGGTTCTCCTTCCTTCCTGAGCCTCCTCTGTTCACCTGCTTGCTCCACTTGTGTGCTGTATCAGGCATTCAGGGCTTGCATCAGCTAAAGGATGTTTTACTACCAGCTTCCCATTATACGGTTGTGGTTGTCCTTGGTACTGGTTGTTGCCATTGCCTGGAATTGTGTAGAAACTCCAAACCCCCACCTCATCTGCTCTTCGAAGCAACCCTGGATCCCCCACACAACAATCTTCAGTGTGGGGCTATTTCCTGTGGCCAGGTGGCCCTACTCCGTCATTGCTATCTTAAACCTGCTTAACTGGGTTCTCTGGCGCTTCCAGCGTCTTCCTAGCTGCGTTCTTGCTTCTGGCTTGAGAGCCACTCTTGAAGGAAGGCTGTTCATTGCTCTTTTCCGTCACCAGAGTTGTTGTTGGCCGGGGGTTCCAGTGCCTTGTAAGTTGCACCCTGTAAACTCCATCTAAAAAAGAAGACCTGTAGTTACTGGGTTGTTTCGCCTTCCTGGAACCAAATATCTGGGAACCAACTCAATGCGTGCCCACCTATGGGCCTTGCAGTGGTAGGCTAAGCAGTCTTTACCCTAATGGCTCTGCAGCTCAGGTCTTTAGGGGTCATTATGAGTTTTCTGTTAATACAGCAGTAATTCAGCCCCAGTGGTATTACGGTTACCACAGGTATGACCAGCAGAATTACTGCTGTATCATGATGTGGTGGGCACGCGCGCAACCCCCACTTGGAAACAGTAAAACTGTCTGTCAGTAGCCATTACCAGCGGTAGTACCACGACGGCCATCAGTCGGTAATACCACCAAAATCATGCCGGTATTACTGTGACCACCGACACACCAGCCGGTATTAACATTACTGCATACACACCAACCCGTATTACTGCAGCCCTATTACCAGCAGCAGCAAAAACGTCACCCGCGTACCGGGAAGTATGGCGACGGCAATCTTTAAAAACTCAATCCACTCGGAATCACCCATTTCCTGTTGCCATCCAGTCCCCATACATGGTAGCATCATGGACAAAAAGGCACGCCTCCCAGAACTCAGACTGCGGAAGCCCACGTTTATGGAGGCAGAGCCCACTGCAATGGCAGATACAGTAGTGGAGAATCCAGAGGAGCTCTTTGGGAGCAGGGAAAGGACGACCTCTGCACAGAGGAAGACGGCCATATGGGCCAACATCATGTCAAGGGTGACAGCAGTGTGTACCATTCCCTGTGATGCCAAGTACTGCCGCAAGTGTTGGGATGACCTCAAGGGGAGGGTCGGCAGCCGAATTGCCAGACACAGGAGGGAGAGTGCTGCCACAGGAGGTGGCACGGTGGAACCCCTGCAACTCATGCCTTGGGATGAGACAGACAGCTCCATCTTCCGAATGGAGGGCACTGGGAGCGCAGAGGTCGGAGCAGGGTCCCCCCATGATTGCAGTAAGTCTATCTGACCCAATGTACACTCGAATACAGTGTCCAAAAGCATGTGTCCCCCAGCAGAGATGTGCAAAACAGGCAAGGAAATGGGTCAACATATGGCAATCACAGCAAATGTTCAGTGAGTACACATATGTGCCAGGGGAGGCAGGAAATGTAGCAATGCACATGCACTGTAGGTGAAACATGCATGCCAAGCTATGCACAAGAATTAATCTCTTGAAAATTTGAAACAAATAACAGTTTGAATTAGTTTGCATCCAAAAAAAACTAGATGTAATGCAAAAGTTATGAAAATATGCTTTTTGTTTTATGTTGTTTGTTGAATTGTCTCATTTGTTTGAATTGCTTCCTTCTACACAACTACATCATCGTCATTAAGTCTTATTATGAATTATTGTGATTATTTGCTCGCTGCATGCTATCACTAGCATACAGGTATAATAAAAATATATTTTTCTAATTTCATGTATTCGTGAATATGGGAAAGATGATGGTTTGACTTGGAATACAGGGATAAAAAGTATCCTCAACTTTGGTCTCATTTGTCAATTACAAGGGACCATATAATACACGTGCAATAAGGTACAATGACATTTGCAAATTGTATGTGAATATGTTGGGAACCCACCCATGTATTTTGAACATATGGACACATGAGCAGCACCCATGTGTGCCATGATAGTCCATGTCAGCAAGTGACTCCCCACCGTACCCACAACAACAAGCCACCTTGGCAGGTCAACAAGCAATGTGCACATGCATGCACCCTGTACACCCCAGCAGGCACTGCCACCACCTAGTAGTAGCAGCACTCATTGGACTGATACCACCTATGCCAAGTATACAAAATATGCGTCTCTTGAACAGACGCAATGTTGAATGAGTGTTTCTAAGCCTGCAGACATGTATGCAAGATGACTGAAAGCATGTCCCAACAGGTACACAGTCTACAGTGATGAGGCAGGACCCTCCACCATGGGCACATCATCCATCTCTACCCCTGCACAGGCCAGGCACCATGCCAGCAGGAGCAAGCAGCAGAGTGGCAAGACCACCCTCACCACCACCACCTACCACTGCAGTGGATGCACCAGCAAATCTGGAGGATGTCACCATTCCCACAGAGGCGCTCAGTGGCCCCTCCAATGGGCAGGCAGGTGGCAAGGATGACATTGAAGCCACCACTGCCATGCCACAGTTAGCACCTACTGTTGTACACGTTGCTGCTGTCCCTGCTCTGTCTGGAAGGTGTCAGGGTTCCAGCACGTCCTCCTCACCAACACTGGCAGTGCAGCCACCGGTCCATGGTGGCAGGGCCCATGTTGATACTACCAACAAAGATTAGGGGGATGAGGAGGAGCATGACATGGGATATACACCACTTTGCTTCAGCCCAGGCCATCCGCACAGCCCAACACCGCTGCCAGTGCCCACTATGTCGGCAGAATAGGCGGGGCTGGATGCAATAGAGCAGCATATACATCCATTGAGGCTCTGGCTGGCCAGCAGCTTTAATAAATGCATGCCATGCGCGAATGCCTGCACGGATGTAGCCCAGGATGTCCTGGTCACTCGGCCGTGCCATGTCTGCCATGATCTCCGTCGGACAGAGATCACACAGAGGCATCCTCAGCCTCTGCCGAGACTATAAACCAATGCATTCAGCTCACCCTGCAGTTTACCCAGGCCCATGCGTTGGAGCCCTCAACCTCTGTGACCCCCACAGAGGGCGCTCTACCCAGCACCCAAAGACACTGCTAATAGCACCAGCTCCCTAGCAAGGAGCCAGAGAAGACCAGATGCCCAAGAGGGCCAGAAAGTAAGTGTTCAACTTTGGGGAGGGTTTTGAGAGGGATTTTGGAGAGTGGGGATGGTGTTTTTGGGTCGTGTCACATTTCAACATTTACTTATTTTTCATTTGAAGCAATGATAGGACATTCCTATTTGCGCGCAATTTCTTAAATTAATGATGTGAATAAATACATAGGCGCAAGGCAAGTTCATAACAATGGTGACGTCCGTACTTGCCCTCTTCCCGCTCAGTGCATGCCAGCACAGCACCTGCAGGGACTGAGTCATCCTCATAAAGTGGTGGTATGCCCTCAATCCAGAGGAACAATACGCCTGTTGCACAGGCAAGGACAATTTGTTCCCCCATCTCGGGCCTGTACATGAGGGCACCTCCAGAGCTGTGTAAGCACTCGAAGCGAGCCTTCAACAGGCCAATGGTCAGCTCAATACAGACCCTATCCCACACTTGTGCCAGATTTTGGCAACTTCCTGTGGTGTCTGTGGATTCTTAAGTGGTGCCATGAGACAAGGAAGCTGGGGGTACACACAGTCACCTTTAAGGGCAAAGGTCATAGGTGTCAGTTACAGTGCATTGTGAATGTGTGGCCTATTACAATTATATGTTGATAGACAGTCTGTGCACGCATTTCACGAGTATTATCACACAACATGATTTCCCATTCCAGTCCTTGCATATGGAGTCATCTATTCAGAAGGTGCATTTGTTCTGTTGTGGTACATCATGCACACAGCTCACGGCCAGCACTCGTCGCTTTCAAGGTCTGTCATTGACAGGGCAGTATGCCATGGAGCATGTGATGGGCCTATGCGTTGCTCCCATGCATGTTCCCTGATGGGTGTTTGGTTTAACGTATGCAGGTTGTCTGTGTCTATAACAGGATGGATTTACATCAATTGTGAACGGAGTACATGGCATGTCATCTGCTAGTGTCAAATACCTTTGTTAGGAGGGCCAAATGATGACCGGGGTGGGTGGTCGGGGGGTTGGTGATGATGGGGGCGCCAAGGAACTTCAAAAAATGCTAAGATATTGTACTGTATAATGATCAGTCAACTTAATCCCTTTGCATGAAAAGAACAGTCACCTGTTCCTTTGCTACATTAAAGTCATCTTCATCCTTTTGAGCTGCCTCTGGGCTACCCCAACATACTTTGGACACCCCCAGGGGGCCTGGCCCCGGTTTAAAGACCATAGATGTATTGGGATGTGTAATGTTGCATTGGTGTTCCTGTAGTCCAATGTGTGTGTAGCTAGCCAGTTGGGCAAATATGCATTGGCCATTAACTGCAGCATTATGACTCATGTGGGTTGTAGTCTGTTGTGTGCAGGCAGATCCTGCACGTACAGGGTCTTGACAGGGCATGCAATCTACATTTGTGGTAATCCCCCCTCACATAGCATGTCAATTGTGCTGCGATAA
The DNA here is from genome assembly GCF_040938575.1 of Ambystoma mexicanum. Classification (NCBI taxonomy): domain Eukaryota; kingdom Metazoa; phylum Chordata; class Amphibia; order Caudata; family Ambystomatidae; genus Ambystoma; species Ambystoma mexicanum. The sequence continues at coordinate 740,558,133 of NC_090931.1, read as the reverse complement.
TAGTATGATGGCACTTGTACTCACCCAATATTCATGTCTGTTGACCTCTGTGCCTCTCCATGTATCCCAGCAGCGTGCTATTCCGGAGGACCAAGGCATCGTGGGTGGAACCAGGGAAGTGGGCCCATCACTGCATGATGATGAGGTCTGGATCAAAGGTGACCGGGACGTTGAGGGATTGGTACTGATTCTGGTTGTGGTAGACCTCTTCCAATGCCTGGGGTGCCACCAACTCCACATGGATGCAGTCCAGAGCTGCAATGACATTGGGCATATGGGCAAAGGCGTAAAACGTGCCTTCATGGCGTTCACCCGTATACGAGTGATGGGTAGGGAGATGTACCATTGCACATGGCGCAGTACTTCTCGCACCTGCATGAGCACAGAACAAAATGTGGGCCGCAATATGCCATGCAGTGTGCCCCTGGTGTTGGAATGTACCAGTTGCTAGGAAGTGCAGGACCGACTCAAACTTCACCAGCGGTGATATGGCTGTTCTTATGTTGCTCCAGCTTCCAATTTCATCCTGGATCAGGGTCAGCAGCTCAGCAATTGTCTCAGCCAGTAAAGGGTGAGTAGCTGGCTCTGGGTCAGGGTCTAGGGTGAGGGCACTCGCTTGCATGGCTCTCCTCCTCCTCCGCTTCCTGTACCCTATGTAGGTTCTCCCGCCCCTGCAGCTCAATGCAGAGCTGGAGCTGCAGCATGTCAATGTGCACAGAAACCAGCAGCAGCATGATGGTGTTGGAAAGTGTGTTTGTCGAAGATGTCACCCCAATGAATCCTTCCCGGGTGCATCTGTGGCCTCATTTGCATCGCCTGTATGCATTTAACTCCACCTTTCATGTGAAGGTATCTCTGCTGTGTTTTTGGCAGTATTAGCCGCCAATTTCGGCAGTGCTACCACCATAAACCAATTTGCCGGTAATACCATGTTGGCATTTCAACGGTATTAGTGTACACGGTAATACTGTTGCTGGTAATAGTCAGTGGCAAATCTGCTATCTGTTTTACCGGTACCAGTATTACCAGCAGCGTGATTTGGCGGTACAGTAAAACTGGTGGTAATTCCGGCTACCGCCACTTTTACCACATACCGCCAAACTCATAATGACCCCCTTTGTGTCTGTAGTCAAGACTATCAGACTGGGTTCAACAACCTTTTCCCATTGGATTCCATTGGGGCGTTTCCTGGTGCACTGCATATTCTCCTTCGACTCCTGGAACATTTTACTCCCCTAAAACTCTTCTACAGTGACTTTGAGGCCCTGTCCTGAACATTTCACTGCATTCAATTTGGGTCTGGGAAGTTTTAGGCTAAAGACTGGAATATTAGTTATCACAATGTTTTATGCATTTATAAATACCGTATTCCACCTCTGCAAATGTGAATGCCTATTTACTAAGTAACCATTTCCAGTTGAACATATTCTTTCCAGAATGTTAATGACTTTGTGTTGTTAGCTAAAATGTATCTTGCCTTTTGGTGGCCTCTGGCTCTGTTTAATATGTTCCCACCTCTACAACCTTCATTGACTGTGGTATGTTCATTTGTATTTCTCAAATAATCTGCCCTTAAGGTCTAGAAATAGAGTGGCTTGCAAGTGTTGGCATTTGGGTTCTGCAATGACTACTTTAACCATGTGTTTTAATGTCTGGATCCCTTCTCTTCCCACCGCTCATCTGTGTGTGTAATGTGGCTGCCACCAGACCTATAACATAAAATGGGGACTGATAAATAATATAATAGGTATATTTTAACTAAATTATTTAACTAAAAGTGGTGTAGGTGTGTGTGTATGTGTATATTATATTGCAGTGGTCGCTGCACTATAGTTAATGTGAGAATCAAGTTTCATAGGAAACCCGAAATTAAATTGATGATAACTTTTGACTGTTTTGGCTGATATTTTGTAAACTAAAAGTTTGTCGCGTGACCCCCCCCCCCCTCCCCACCTTCTTCTCTCGACCCGCCCCTGACTGGAAATTTGGGAAAGATTTGTTAAACAATTAAAGCAAGAAAATTTGTTCAGCATACTCCCATTGATTTCCCCATAGAGAAAAAGGGCAAATGTCTGTGCAAAAACAGCGGGATGGAATAGGACAAGGTACCAAATAACTTGGGCACGAATCGTTGACTCGTTTTCTGGGAGGGGTCTGGGGTTATTCCGTCCAGTAGTTGTTAAAACAGAAATGAAAAAGCAGACATCTTTGCCCAACATTCTATTAATTACTGGATGGATTTGGGTGACATTTTCAAAACAAAACTTGTCCAGGCCCCAAACCGCAAATTTTGGAAACAATAAGTTATAAAATAAAAACATTATTAAGAAAACAGAACACCACAGTTCCACAGTTTTCAGCCCATCTATTTTCCCATACATAAAAAGTACAGTTTCTGAACAGCTGCAGCAGGAAAAGAAAATGGGTGGATTTGGACCAGATGAGAAACAATTTGGGCAAAAAGCATTGATTTAATTTTCTTGACTAGTTTGGGGTAAATCCATTCAGTAGTTTTGAAAATATTTGACATACAAGAGGTTGACTCCTGCGCCATAAAACCTTTATATTGACCTTGGTGCTTTGCAGCAGAGGCTGAGGGTCGCACAAAACTTGCTGGGTGGATTTAGATTACATTTTGTAAACCAAAGGTTTATTAATGGCCCCCCAAACTGGAAATTCTGGGAACAATTCGTAAAAAAAAAATGAAAAAGTTAATAAGAAAACAAAAATGCAGTTTTTAGCCTACTCTCATTCATTTTCCCATAGAGAAAGTGCTGTTATTTAACAGCCGCAGGACAAATTCGCTGGGCAGATTTGGACCAAATTTTGGAATGAAATCCCCCACAAATTCACCGAGTCTAATAAAAGTTCTCGACATCAGAAAGAGACTCAAAATTCTGTTTAAGTAGTCACTCCTCGGGGAAAACTGATTGTTATGAACAACAGCGCTTAATTGACTTGGCCGTAGGTGCTATATAAATACCAATACAATAGCAATAGCAAAAGCAATCACATCAGACTAGAGGTCGGGAGTGGGAAAGAAGACACCATGTGAAGTTGGGGATTTGGAGGTGGGTTTGGAAGCCAGTTACAGGTAGAAAATGTTGCGTTTATCAGTCGAAAACTCCATGAATCTCACATGATTACAATGGTAGCACCGCAGGACGTGTTCAGAAAAAAATTGCGTCACACAAAGCGATGCGTGATAGGGGGTAGTGTGAGAAGGTTAGGGAGGGAAGAACAAGTTTTTTTGTTACCTGGTAACGTTCTTTCGATGGGATGTTCCTCTGACACATTCCACATCTTTGATATTGATTATCACAGCTGTGCTGCTTCGGAAAACTTTTTCGACATAGGCGTCCTGGGTCAATGACGTCGATACGCTCCTTCGAGGACCTCCTCCGACCGTCGCCATCACCAGATGTTATATGTAGTAGGATGCACGATGCCCGTAGCCTCAGTTGTAGTTTTTTCCCCCAGAACGAGTGGCACCAATCTCCCGCCAGTATTACTACAGAAAGCCTTGCGGAAATGGAAGCTGCAATCGCATAAGAAATTCTGTAGAGGGGCAGGTCGGGAGGTTACAATGTGGAATACGTCAGAGGAACATCCCATCGAAAGAACGTTACCAGGTAAGAAAGTAAATTGTTCTACGAGGGGATTGTGTCCTCTGACGTATTCCACATCTTTGACAGACTCCCAAAGCAGTACCAACGTAAGGAGGTGGGAAAAGAATTTAGACATTTTTTTTAGACTGCCCAATCAAATTGCAGAATAGAGGACTGCCTTATCAAAGGCCAAATCTTGCCCATGGATAGAGTCCAGGGAATAATGTTTCACAAAAGTATGGACAGAGGCCCATGTGGCTGCTTCGCAAATATTGCAAATCGGAACACCCCTCTGTAGTCCAGTGGAGGCAGCCATAATCCTAGTAGAATGAGCCCGTAAGCCTACTGTCACGACCATAGCCCCTGGCCTGGGAACTCGGGGTCTCTGGCCCTCGCCACAGTGTTCCTGCAAGGCCCCAAGGGCCCAATCATGTCCCCCTCAGCCGTCCTGGAGCCAGTCCTGGCGCCTTTGGCGCCGGGCTCATGTGGCAGGTGGAGTTTCCATTGGGAAAAGGACCAAAATGGCTGTCCCCACAAGGTTCAGCGTGGAACTGCATCATGCGGTCTAGCATCTAAGGCGTGGTCTGCCCTGGAGGCACCTGGGATACCTGCTGGCTATTTAACCATGCCCGAGCTGGGGCACGTGCTTCGCGTTGTTCTGCACTCGCAGGATGACGTTCACCAAGACCTACTCGCAGCATCCTTGGCCTGCATCTACAGGGAGAAGAACACCATTCTTCCTCCGTACCTGCTCAGCACCCAGCTCCCCAATCACTCCGGAGTCTTCCCTGGAGCTCGTCTTCTTCCGCAAGCAACATCCTAGAGAAGAGTGACAAGAAGAGGACATTTAGTAAGCGTTCGTCTTCCGATTCCATCGCCTTCAGACTCTGGTCACCTACTGAAGCTCTCCTGGTATTCAACAGTCCAGATATCTTCCACACGACGCTCCGCTTCCATCTGGCCGCATTTCATCCAGGAACTTCTCAGCAACCTGCAAGGAAGAATAGCACATGTTAGCCTTAATCAAAGGACGCTCATAGCGCCACGATTCGCACATTCTCTTACCTTCTCGAGCACCGCCCTCTCCATCAGCTCGACATCTCCATCATCCCTTCTGCATCCACGAGAGAAGGAGAAGGTTAACAGGGCAACAATAACAACAACAACCACCCTGTCCTTATGGAACACAGTGAAGGGTGGTTTGGCGGAAAGTGCCTGCAACTCACTCACTCTGCGTGCGGAAGTAACCGCAACTAAAAATACAGTTTTAAAGGACAACAGTCTCAATCGACAAGAATGTAAGGGCTCAAACGGAGCTCCCATTAGGAACTTTAAAACCAAATTCAAATACCATCTCGGCACCTGTAAAGGCGACGGTGGAAACACATGAGTTAGCCCTTTTAGAAACTCAGATATCAAAGGGATTTTAAAATAACATTCCTCAGCGAGCGCTTAAATATGGACAGCGCTGCCAGGTAACCCTTAATGGTAGCCACATGCAGGCCCTTGTGGGCTAAAGAAAGCAACAAAGACAAAACAAAAGGAATGGAACATTGGAAAGGATTCACATTCTGTACCCTACACCAGTTGCAGAACTTCCTCCAACGGCAACGGTACAGGGATTTCGTTGCGGGCCTTCTGGCCGAAAGCAACACCTCCAACACTTCTTCAATCATTATATCTCAACCTTTCAGATACCAAGCATGAAGGCTGAGAGACTTGACCTCTGGATGGAGAACTCAACCCCCCTCCCGTGAGAGCAGATCGTCTCGGTAGGGAAGACAAAGTGGAGGGCAGATGGACATGTCTAGAAGGTCTGGGTACCACGCTCTCCTGGCCCATGCCGGAGCAATGAGGATCATCCGGGAACCAAACCTCCGCAACACCTGCGGAATGACGGGGACTTGAGGGTACGCATACAGCAGTGGGAAGGACCACTCCACTACGAACACGTCCCTTAAGGCTCCTCTTGGAGGAAATTCCTGCGAGCTGAATCTCTCGCACTTCCAGTCGACATTGGTGGCGAAGAGATCCACTTGTGGGGTCCCCCAAAGGGCAAAGATCTCCAAAAGAACTTCCTGAGACAGCTCACACTCGTGAGAGACCGGGCTCTGCCTGCTCAGAGCGTCCGCCGCAGTGTTTTCGTCTCCGACCGGATGAACTGCCGAGATCAAAAGTTCCTGCTGGATTGCCCAGAACCAGAGCTGCATCGCCTCCCTGCACAGTGGGAGTGACCCTGCCCCCTCTTTTTGTTGAGGTAGTGCACGGCCACTGTATTGTCCATCATAATCAGGACATTCTTCCACTGCACAGACGGCAGAAAAGCCTTCAGGGCTAGCCTGACAGCCCGCAGCTCTAACAGATTGATGTAGAATCTGAACTCTGACGGAGACCAACGACCGCTAACTGTCAGCTCGTTGGCATGAGCTCCCCAACCCGTGAGAGATGCGTCCGTCACGATCGTCACCTCCGGCCACGGTTGCCAAAACAGAGCCCCTTTGAACAGATTTCCTTCGACGGCCCAGCACAGAAGATCCTGGGCGACCGAGGGCGGAATCTGAACGGGGTCCGACATCCTGCAGGAGAACTGCGACCACTGCATCTTGAGTGCCTACTGCAGATATCTCATCCACAGCCTGGCCTCTGGCACCAGTAAAATGCAGGATGCCATGAGGCCGAGCAATCTCAAGAACTCGAACGCCGAAATTTGTACACCATCTGCAGAATGTGGTGAGCTCTCGCCTGAGGAGGTGAACACTGCCCCAGGGATGTGTCTAGCACTTCCCCGATGTACTGGAGCTGCTGGGTAGGTGTCACATGAGACTTCTTTAAGTTGAGGGAGAAGCCCAACTTGTGAAGGGAGTGGCAGGTGAGACCGAGATGATCTGTTGCTTGCTCAGGAGAACGCGCACGGATCAGCCAGTCATCCAGGTAGTGGTAGACGTGAATCCCCCCTCGCCTGAGATACGCTGCCACCACCACCATGAGCTTAGTGAAGACCCTCGGGGCGGAGGTCAATCCAAATGGCAGGACCCAAAACTGAAAGTGGGAGCTGCCAGCCACAAACCTCAGGTACTTTCTGTGCTTTGGATGAATGGTCACATGAAAGTAAGCATCCTGTAGGTCCAGAGACACCAACCAATTCTGGAGACGAAGGGCCTGGAGGACTTGAGAAAGAGTGACCATCTTGAACTTGTCCTTCCTGAGAAGTTTGTTAAACCAACGCAAGTCCAAGATGGGTCTCAATCCCCCGTCCTTCTTTGGAATAAAAAAATATGGGGAATACCATCCCTTGTTCCTCTCCGCTACAGGCACCAGTTCTATAGCACATTTCTCCAGCAGGTTCAGGATTTCCTGCACAAGGAGCGGATCTGGAAGCTTCAAAGAGAGATTCTCTGGTGGATTGTCGTGAGGCTGCTTTAGGAAGGGAAGGCAGCAGCTGTGGGCTATGGTATCCAGAACCCACGCATCCGAAGTAATAGCTCGCCACTCTTCGAGATGCTGAGACAGTCTGCCCCCAACCGGCAAACCATGGGACATGGCCTCATGACTGTATTGGAGCAGCTGCGGCAGCGCCTGAAGGCAAAGAGGCAGCTACCTGAGCGGCTTTGGCACCCCTATTTCCCCGACCACCACAGGTACTTTCTCGTTGGCCCCTTTGACTGGTGGCTCCTCTCGTCCTACCAAAAGAGGAGTAGTAATAAAAAGAACCTCCCCTCCATTGCTGTCCCCTAGGATGAAAAGGCAGAGGTTGACGCACAGCTACGCTCAAAGATTTAGCCGCAGATTTCGAGGTGTGCAACCTCTCAAGGCTCTCGTCAGCCTTGCTGCCAAACAAATGCATGCCATTAAGGGGCATGTTCAAAAGACAGGCTTACACATCCAGAGCAAAACCCGACTTCCGCAACCACGCAAACCTGCGTATAACGGTGCTCGCAGCCATGGACCGGCTAACACTGTCGGCCGTGTCCAAACCCGACTGAAGGGATTCACACATGGCATCCTTGCCATCCTGCACAAGAGCAAGGAACCCATCCCTTTCTACCCCTTCGGGAATATACTCAGCCGATAGAGAACACAATTCCACAGAGTGTGTGAAAATCTTGCTAAGGCACAAGTGGAGTTAGCTGATTTCAGTGCCATACTCCCTGCAGAAAACACCTTTCGGGCCCAACCGTCAAAGCGTTTGTCGTCCCTATCAGGAGGGATGGTAGGGTATGCCGCCTGCCTCGAGGTGGCCGTAGCCGTCTGAACCACCAAACTCTCGGGAATGGGGTGAGATTAAAGGTAGCTGCGGTCGCTACCGGAAGGGCGGTATTTTTTAGTTAATGATTTGTTAACTGCCGGAAGAGATTCCGGTGATGCCAAGCAGCCGCCACCCTTTTCTGCAACGTCAAATGAAAAGATAACACTGGGTCAGAGGACGGACCTTGATCCAAAATATCTGTTGGGTCATCCAGAATAAAAGCTTCAGGAGGACTGGACCAACCAAGATATTCAGTGACTCTAGCCATCAGTCTCCTGTAGGATAACTCAGCATGAGCCCCAGGCTCAGTCCTGCCAAACTCCACCTCAGGAGAAGTGTCCAAGCCACTGGCATCATGAAGAGATTGCCTTAACTCTTCCAATTGACTGTCCCCGTAAAAGACAGGTGCCACATAAGGCTCAACAAAGTCAAAATCCAAATCTGATCTCCTCATAGATATCATCCAGGGCGCCGACAGCTTCGGCGTCGAGAGCGCCAACGGCTTCGGCGTCAATGGCGCTGAGGGCTGGTACGAAGGCAAAGCTTCGGCGTCCGTATCCGACATAGTCGACGCCGACTTCAAGCCCTGACCAGGTTTCTGCAGTCTTGCTGGGGACTAGGACCGAGACCTGGAAGCACGTCTCTTGTGACCATCCTAAGCCTTGTCCGAATGGAACCTCGAAGGTTCCAGATGAGGATTGCGCCGAGGACCCGAGACCGAAGGTTTATGAGCCACGGATCGAGACCGTTCTTTGCCGGCTTCATCGGAAGGCGCGGACGGAACTGTGCCCTGGGATTGGAAAATCGCCAGCATCTGCTCCCTGAAGGCGGCCTATTCCTCTGGCGTCGAGGACTTAGTTGGACAAGCCACTTTCCTTGCAGCTCCATCCTCCGAGGAGGATGGGGAAGGTGAACGGTGACAGCGCTTTCTGGAATGCCGAGACGAGGAGGAGGAATGGCGGGAACCACTCCGGGACCGAGATCCCCGGGACTCCTTCTGATGCGGAGAGTCGCCGCTCGAATCATCGGTGGACATCCCCTTAGAAGTTTTACGGAACTTACTGGGTTTAGCACCCCTACTTACCTGAAGCCTTCCCTTACGCTGCCGCAAGTCCTGAGCAGTCAGTGACTGGCATTTGGAACAGTCGTCGAGTGTCATGACTCTCGCCCAAGCACCACAAACAAATGCGATGCATGTCGGTAATCGACATCTTAGACTTGCAGTCCCGGCAAGTCTTGAAGCCAGACCGCAGAATCGGAGGGGTCGAAAAAGACATATTCACGAGGAATACATGAGGCGCGCCGAGCCTCCGAAGCAAACACGGAATTGAGGCTAAGGGCGCCGTGCGTCCTATTTATAACATCCGGTGACGTCGCCCTCGACGGAGGCCTTCAAGGGCCATCGACCCGATGCCATAAACGCAGGGCGACCTCTGGCAAAAAAGTTTCCGAAGTGCACAGCTGTGGACATTGCATGTCAAAGATGTGGAATACGTTGGAAAACACAATCCATTCAAAAGAAAGATATTGGTGTAACACGTTTTTTTCACTCAATATATAAAAACACACACAACATTCTAAATGTGTATGTCATGATGCCTGCCCCCGGAGCACCAGGCCAGGCCCAGCACCCCCGGAAGCAGGCATCATGCCCTCGGGTAAAAGCCCAGCGCCCCTTATAGGGGCTCTTTGGACTCAGTCCTGGCGCCTTTGGCGCCAGGCTCATGTTGGATATCAGTCCTGGCGCCATAGGCGCCAGGCTCATAAAGGGAGGTGTTTGGTGCACTTACCTGATGCAGACCATGCTGCACGCTTCAGGCCTCCCTGAGACCTGAAAGGGACTATTTTTTCATAGGGACTATTTTTTCACTCGGGCGTGGCCAGGGAAGGATACATACCTAGTTGGGGAAGGATACATACCTGGGACTTCTTTGGAGCTATTTAAGCCACGCCCAGACAGCAGCTCATGCTTCGCGTTGTTCTGCATTCCAGCAGCTGAACGCTCACCGTGTCTGCTCCTGGACTCCAGCCACGCCCGCCTCGAACCTGGAACTCCTGTTAGGAAAGAAGAGAAGAGAAAGGTGAAAACCACAAACTATTTCAAACTTCTTACCTGCATCCGGAATCTTCACTCCAGCATCCCTGAAGAAGGACTTCCATTTAAAAGCATTGCGTTGCTCGCTGCAGCGCACTCTTCACTCACCTGTCCTCGAGACATCTCCCGGCTCCATCGCGGCTGTCAGCACATGTCGCCACATCTCTGCGTCTAGGTGAGAGAAGAAGAGACAAAAGGTGAGCAAAGGGAACACCGGAGGAAAGCCTAATTTACAGCCATGATACTTACCAGCTTTTCTTGGTGTCATCCCATATTTTGGGTCGGCCCCGCTCCGTTGGCAGGTACCGCACCCCGGCCCCTATGGGGAAAGGACAAAAGACATTATTGGGAAATGATAAAGACATTTAGAGGAATCGCCCTCACTAACTCACCTGAGTTTACCATCGGCAATTAACCCCTTCAACGCATCGTCTTCATTCTGCATCTGAAATAAAGGACAGATCACAAGTTAGGAAGACAACATAAAAGGGGGCTCACTCTTGAACTTTTAAATCTTCATATTTACGGCGTTTTGCTCAGAAAAGTCAAGAGGATTTTGCCAGCGCCATTCTGAAAACCAGTGAAGTAACTGGACTAACGTGCGCCCCTGCACCAGGCGCAGGATGGAGAGTTCATCCTTCCAAACCATAAGGTGAGCTTAAACCGGGGGTTTGGAGGAGGAAGTTAGAGGAGAACGAAGGGGAACAAGGGGGGAATCAAGCACACTATTCTGCAGACGGTTAATTGCCTTTCTCATCTGCAGAAGGGTATTCCTACGGGCCAGTCAAGCAAGATTTGGGGAAGCAGTTCAATCGGTGTTCCGGGCTCTGCGCATCACGCTTGAAGAGGCCACAGCAATCCAGACTTGACCTGCGCCTCCGTGGGAACCAGGTGAGCGTTACAGTGTATTATTTTAAGTATACCAGTGGTGTGTATTTTCTATGGCAAGTGTGTGGAGACTAATTGTACCTTTAAGTCAGCCCACTTTCGGTACCTTGAGTTAAGCCTAATTGCTCTGTACTAGTTTCAGAGAGAGGTTTGGCATCCCTGTATGGGCTGGTTGCTCTGTCCTACTGCAAGGTTAAGCGTTATACAGCCCTGACAAGGGACATGGAACCACCTTACCAGCTATGAAGCTCACAGGGTGAAGTGAGAGGAACCAATAGAAAGGAGAGGCCTGCATCACTAGCAGACTCAGGGACACTGACTTGGCATGATTAGCTATTCATACTAGCACAGTACAGGAAGGAGGAATTGTGCAAAGAGGAATGGACATCTCACCACATTAACTAGATAAAAGAAGTGTGTTAGAAGAAGTGGGAGAAACTATGACCGTGAACTGATAAAATGTTGTACTAGTAACAACATTTCTACAGAACTGTAATATAGGCACACTTCGTGTACTTGTAGTGATCTAAAATTAAATGAGGAAAATGTTGTATAGCATGACATACAACCTTAATCGCTTGGCCAGCTGAGCTGCAGCACAGCTTTTAAACCAAGGGATGGTGTACGCAGATTTGTGGGTGTGGGTGTAATAGGATCATGGGGTTGACCCTGTCAAGGGCTGTCAGGGACCCCTTTAAACCTGAAGTACCAGAGCCATGCTAGAGCCAAACCTATCCCAGAGGTCGTGTGGTGGAGTTAATGCATAGAGCCGAACATGTACATTGGTACCTCTGTTGCTGTCCCAATGCCTATCAGCCTCTGTCCTAGCCAGGTCTTGTTTTCTATTCCATTATTATCATTTTTATTAGGATCTTTATTCAGGGACGGGCCTAGCTTCAGGAAGCAACAGACCTAAATTGCACCGAACTTGTCAGACCCGTGCAATTGATAACGATTCCCAGGAAGCCACAAGTGCCACAATGCACCTAGGCCTAACAGACAAAACCCGGCCTGGAACATGAGGAATGGACTGGCTTCCCAAATGTAAATGGGCTAGGCTTCCCAATTCAAAATTGGAATAGGGAACCAATCCCCTAACCCACAAACCCCAAACTCTCTATGAGGGAGATGTGGGGCAGCAGTGGAGGAGCTGAAACCAGCAGGGAGCTGCCCAGCACTAGGGGAAACCAGGGAACCTGTAACGCTCACCTGATTCCCATGGAGGCGCTGATCCCGGCTGGGCTGCTATTGTTTCTTCAATTGAGAAGGGTAGAGCTCGGACGACTCTCAGGACTGGGCTTCCTCTTATCGAATGTCTGACTTGCAGGGTAAGTTTTCTGCAGGTGGAAGAAAAAGGGTTAATCACCGTTTGATGGGATTCCTTCTCCCACCAATCGCCAGTTTCTCCCACAGCCTAGCTTTCTACTTGTCTCGGCGAGCTCTCACCTTAGGCGTATAAATGCTGAGCTCTCCATCCTGCGTCTGGTGCAGGGGTGCGTGGATTCCAGTTACGTCACTGGATGAGTTCAGTGTTGAGGCTCAAGTCTTTTGCGGCCTTAGTTGTGGCACTGGTGCTGGGATGCCGAAGAGCGATGCCGCCGTTACTGCACGAGCGGATGCCTGTAAGTATACTGTAGTCTTTAGGCTTTAAAAGATGGGCACCTCAATAATGTCCCTTTTCCTTTGTTTCAGGCCTCGGGATGCTGTGGGCGTAGTTTTACGTTGCCGCTGCACGTGCCGATGCACGTAAGTATAATGATCGCTGGCCGCTTTTAATGGCACCTCTAATAATGTCCTTTTTCTAGTTTACAGGTGCCGGGATGCTGCGGTTGATGCGGCCGCTTCTGCGCGTGCAAAAACTGGTAAGTTAAGATGAATGCGACTGCCTTCACCCGAACCCCTTTTTAATTATGTCCTTTGCCTTTCAGGTGCAGATAAGCTGCCGAAGAGAAGGCCGCGGTTAGCTCCGTTGCAATCACGGATGGATCAGGTAAGCGGGCGCGGCTGCGAGAGAGTTGCACTTTTCTAACCTTATGTTTATTCTTTGCAGGTTTTGCCGGTGACTGGATTCCGGGATCTGGTAAGTATTGTTCTGTGTCTTTCTTCATCCACAGGTTGCTGCGCGGAACCTGAAGATGACTCTGGACCTGGAATGCAGGAGCCGACTCGGTGAGCGTCCTGATGCTGCTGCAGAATAACGGGAAGCACGTGTTTTCCATCGGGCGTGGTTTAAATAGCAGAGAAGTGCTTCCAGTGTGTGTTCTTCCACCGGTTCCACCCAGGTAAGAAAAGAGTTCCTGAATGGAAGGAATAGTTCCTCCCAGCCCTGATGGCTGGGGACTTCAACCAGACTGGATTGTTCTGGGTAAATATGCAGCATGGTCTGCCTCAGTTAAGTCCACCCAAGCATTATTACACTGTTTATCAATATGAGCCCGGCGCCTATGGCGCCGGGACTGAAACCCTTCATGAGCCTGGCGCCAAAGGCGCCAGGACACGGTCCAAAGGGCCCCTGTAGGGGTCTGCTGGGTCCGGAGTAGTGGAAGACGGGTCTGCTTCCGAGGGCGCTGGGCCAGTCCTGGCCCCTCGGGAGTAGCACCCATGACAGAACCCTCCCCAAACCTCTGTAGACAAAGACTTACTTGCTCCAGGAGGGGAACAAAGAACACACAGCCACACTGCTCGACAAAGATTTGAGGCTGAAAAGAGGGCGTGGTTAGAGGTAATCGCGAAGATTTCTAGAGAAATCACAGCCCACAAAGGGATAGTTTAGAGAGAGATTGACCCCGGGAATTAGATGCTACTAATAGCCAATAGGAGCATAGGGAAGCTTCGAGACAATGAAGGGGAGGGCTATAAAAAAAAGGAGAATCAATTGACAGTGAGTGAGGTGCATGGGTGAAGTCAGAGAGCAATTGAAGAAAGACCAGAGAGGACTGTGTAGCAGCTGGAGGAGAACTTGGAAGAGACTGGAGCATTTCCAGGGAGAGGAGGTAAGGTGTTGAGGTGAGAAAGGAGTACCAATTGGGTGTGAGTTGGAGGTAATTTTAGAGGGAGAGTAGGATGCGGGTTGAAAGTAGGGGAGAGGGAAGGGAGAGGTAGGAAGGTGGAGAGTAGCATAGGCAGGGTCATTTTAGAAGTGAGATTTGTAGGGAAGCAGATTGGATAAGGAAGAAGTTGGGGTTGGTGGGGGTTGGGGACAGGAGAAGTGGGAGGGAGATATCCACCTAGGATGGCAAAGAAACAGTGAGGACGGCAGAGAAGAGAGGGGACAGGCAAGTGGCAAACAGGTTGAGAGACAGTCATCTGGAGGAAAAGGGTGCCAGGACAATCAAACTACCCCTCTAGGTCATGTAGCAATCCACTGAGGGGCTGAGAGAGATAGGATCACTGCCTTTAGGGATTCCCTATGTAAGGAAGACGTGGAATCAAAAGTATGACACTGACACAAGAGATACAATTTCAAAACCTTTATTAGATTCGTGGGGTTTGGAAAAACTCCTACTTTGCCCCATAGGTCTGATGTAAGTAGTACCAACCATCAGATAATAATGAAAACGCAGTACTAATCGGTCTCTGTCAACTCAAAATGGCCTATACTAACAAAACCTAATTCCTGCCCTATCTCTTATACAAAACGTGTGTAAAGGGGAATATTTATGCAAAGAAAAGTCAGTGGGCCTCATTACAAGTGCTCCGGTCCGGAATTAACGCAGCCGGTATAACCATACCGGCACCGTTTCCGCGTCCGCCTAATCATGACCTGCAAACCCGCGAGCATCAGAACTAGCACGGACATGGAAACTCCGACAACAAAATGGCGGTAAAACTGTGATCACGGTGGCGGTACCGCCGCCACAGCGAACATGACGTTAAACTATGCCTGGTGTCCTGAATCAGGCCACAGGTGCACCAAATCAGCCCAGCTGGACCTAGCAGGCCACTGGGTGCGTACAAAAGGGCCACACCCAGCCCAACTCAAAACAGAACCATGCAGGCAGCAGCTCTAGTAGCATTGGGACTGGGGCTACTCAACCAACAGGCAGCACTGCACATGATGGCAGTAATGTTGCAGAGGAGGAGGAGGAGGCGGAGGCGTAGGAGGCGTAGGCGGCAACCAGCTAACCCTGTACCCATGGCAAACCCCATTGTCCAGCCGGCAGCACCCCGCAGGCAGCCTGCAATACCACCCATCAGGGCCTCAACCTGGAACCTCACCCCAGGACAGATCCACACATGATACCGGCTGGACCGTCCAGCAATCCTGTACATCACTGGCCTGATAGAGGACGACATCAGCAGCCACATAGACACCCCCACCGCCATCCCCCCCTCCTGAAGGTCGTGTCTGTACTGCACTTTCTTGGCACCGGTACCTATCAACACACAGTCGGTGAGCTGCACGGCCTATCACAACCCTGTTTCTCAATAATCCTGGTTCAGGTAATGGATGCCCTGTTGCGCCATGTGTCTGAACAGATTGCCCTACCCCGTACCCTCCCCCAGGTGATTGCCACCAAGTTGGCCTTCCATGCCATAGCAGGCATGCCAAATTGCATAGGTGCACTCGACTGCACCCACATTGAGCTGACAGTACCACATGCAATTGAAATCGTGTTCCGCAATAGGAAACAGTACCACTCACTGAATG
Organism: Ambystoma mexicanum; assembly: GCF_040938575.1. Lineage (NCBI taxonomy): Eukaryota > Metazoa > Chordata > Amphibia > Caudata > Ambystomatidae > Ambystoma > Ambystoma mexicanum. Next base: position 740,542,645 of record NC_090931.1, on the reverse strand, counting down.
TACAGATGGTATGTGATGCGACGCTAGTGATTACACATTTCTGCGCACGTTTCCCGGGCTCAACCCATGACTCAATGGTACTGCGGAATTCAACATTGCCACGGTACATGGAACGCTATGCTGGACAAAGCACATGGCTATTGGGCGAGTACAGCTGCCAATGCTCCGGACCTGTGTAAGTGGGGTGTGTGTGTGTGAGACCAGGGCAATGAGCTACGTGAGTGGGCTGCTGCGACTGCACATGATTCACCCCCTGCCCATCCACTGAATAGACAGCAGAACCCAAACTTCACAAAGCAACACATGACAGGTAGCCACAGTGTGGCCGAACACACCCTGCCACCTGACACACACAGCCTGAACTCCAGCTGGCACACACACCTGGAGCCACAGCAAACCCCCCCCCATAATATGCAACACATCACTCACAATGCACATGATGGCTGTACATGACACGTCCTGCATCTACTATATCATCACTGTGAAGTGACCCTGCCATGTGTGCACATCACTGCACAATGCCATAATCACAAGCCACATGCACACCAATGCATTGGTCAATGTCCAGCTGCCAACCCCCACTATGATGGACAAAATGAAAGACAGATTGACTACCCCTCTCTTTTAGTCTTGTATGGATCTTAAGTGAAAGTTAAGGGCCACCTAACTGCGTCATTGGTTAGGAAGTCGCTTGGTGGAGAAAAATTGCACTGGACGCTGCAACTTGTAACAAAAATTCTATCTCTTTAATGATTATAAAACATCTTAAAATACATTTCCAAATTGATTCTCAATCATATCACTCATTCTACATTCATCTCATCTAACAGGGGAGTTCTAAAGTTGAAAAAAGGTTTTTTGGCATAACTTTTTAGTCAGAGTATGCATTTTTGACATGGGAAAAAAACATTAGGTTTTCCTTAGACAGTCGACATATGTTTCGGCCCGTTGTAATATACCACTTTTGTCAGCGGTGGTCACTAAAATAAGTATAGGGCCATCTTCAGGACACCAATTGCTTTGTGGTTGATCAATCTTGTTCCCCATTAGTACACAAACACATCTACAAAGAATACATAAGTGTACATATATTAATCTCATGTAAAACTCTAATATAAACCATTTTTGTTTAAAAAAAAGACAGAACAAATTGTGTATCTCAACTTAACTGAATTAAGAGCGATGGCTAGTTGTATGTTATTCTAGACATGCCCTCACCCCACTAAGTCCATATTCTACGGTTTAGACTATTGAGAATAATCAGACATTTGGGTATCACTGACTGTGAGACTTCCCTGGTCTGTAGTTTCTGTAATGGATGAGAAAGCCTAAATTATAACTCTTTTAATTTTTCAAATTGACATCGTGTATTCAATGCACTTACATGTACACATCTTGTATTTGTGTGACTAGAATTCTTTCTTGAGTTCACTGCGATTGTCTCGCTATCTGGGCTTGTTATGCTCAAACGTCCTCTCAAAGGTGACTTGAATTAACCTCTGCGATGTTTATACCTACAGTTGATTAAGAACAGCTGTTTAGATATGGTGATTTTTATATCAATACACAAGGATGATAGGTGAAAAAATGACTTACAATTTGGCAACAGCTATTAGTGCATCGGAGATCGTTATTGCTATTAATGAGTGCTGCCAGGTTCCTTTTGGCGGGTTTGTATGGACCAAAAATACAGGAATTGATTTATTTTCTGTGGCAACAGAAAAACGAAAACATATTGAGCCAGGGAGCACATAAATGTGTGTAAATGTGTGGTTTCCCAGTTGGAAAACTGCTCATCTAATTGAGCTCAGTTTGAGATGTAAATCCCATTATTGTGTCACGTATAACTGCAACTATTTTTAGCCGTATTATTAAACAACCCAAGCAATCCGGTCTTTTTTCTATCTGCCATTTAATTTAAATGCACCATTATTCTGTTTTCAATCTTGTTGCGTTATGTTAAACCTTGTTCACTTTTACGCTTGCCAAGAAGCATTAGACAACAGTTTTATGAAGCTAAGAAAACACCCGTGCAATGTTATCTGAACCATTTTTGGGTGGACCCTATGCGTAACATTGAACTGATTGCAAACGCAGGCAGGCTCTCCTCGTGCAGAGTCAAATTACAAAGAAACGGAAAGAATAACGTTTTCATACTAAAGTTCCAAAAGGCTCATGCCTTGTTTACCTTGTTGTGCGCAATGCGCGCGCTAGGAACGGGATTCGTCTACGTGAACGGACGGCTAGACTGAAAGTGAAAAAGAGTCTTGTTTAAATTGGGTCACGTGGTTCTAGGTTACCATCGCGTGATCACTGACGTATTACTACGTGCCCTAAGGATATTGGGACCTGTAGTTTAAAAGAAGAAAGTTTTGTTTACTGAACTTACAAAGTGAAGAAAACACTATTAGATCCTGCTTGTTGGTAAAAAACGGTGCACTTATTACCGTTTCTGCTGAATATCACATTGTTGCCACTGTTGGCATAGTGTAATGATACTTTAGGGTGCTGTTTCTATACATGTTAATTCAAAAAGGCAGCATATCTGTACTGATTCCGGACACCTTTAAAGAAGTATGTTCCATTCTATGGCGATGTTAAGGCCATGTTTCACAGTATCGAGGTTGTATATCCATTTCTGCTCACATCTGGTTAGGTTAAGGTCCATATTGCCGCCCCTGGGGGATGGTTGGATAACTTGGATCACACACCAAAGTAATTCTGTGTATTTGTGCTGTTTATGAATGTAATGAGCCACCAGGGGTTTGTTGTCAGTTTTGTTTCAGATACAGGATTTATGTTCGCAGATCCTCTGGCGTACCTGTCGTTTTGTCTTGCCTATATAAACTAAATCACATGGGCATTTAATGGCATATACTGCCCATTTGGTGAGACAATTAGTGAAAATCTTCAACTGTATTGTGGTGTTACATAATAGGATACTTTTCATTGTCATAGTCTGTGCGCACACAGAACAATTGCCACAGCGATGATGACCTACCACCTGTAGTAAGCCCCACAGTTGGGTTTGGGTGGTTGTTGCCCTTGAAAGTCTAGGGTACGTATGGACTAAAGAGTCTTTTATATTGCGTTGCCTTTTAAATGCAAAACGGGGCATGGAAGGATTAAAGTCCTCCGTTTGGAACATATGCCAGTGTCTTTTGATTATTTTCCTGAGCTGGCTGCTGATAGGGCGATATATGCTTACACATGTTATTTTGTCTTCTTTGTTCCGTTGGATCGATTCTAGGCATGTGGTTCTATTCATATGTAGTGCTCTTTTATATGCCTGATGAACAGTTTTTTTAGGATACCCTCTATCTTGCAGCCTTCTTTTTAAGGATTTTCCGTGCTGTTTGTACATCTCCACTTGTGTACAGTTCCTGCGAACTCGCAGATATTGCCCGTATGGCAAGCCTTCTTTCAGGCCCAAAGGGTGAAAGCTGTGATAATTAAGCAACGTGTTCTTATATGTCGGTTTTCTGTAAAGGCTAGTTGCTATGTCTCCTGTATTTGTTTTTTGTATTTGGAGATCCAGAAACGGGATGGTGTGTAGATCTGTATGAATGGTGAACTGTATGTTAGGGTTTTGAGTATTCAATCATTTGTGAAACAGTGCCAAATTGTCTGGTGTATCTCTCCAAATCATATAGACATCATCTATATATCGTAGCCATGTTATGATCAACTTGGAGAAAGGATTTGATGGGTCAAAAATGGAAAGTTGTTCCAGGTCGTCCATGTATAAATTGGCTAAATCTGGGGCAAAGGTTGCTCCCATGCTTGTGCCTTTGAGTTGATTATAGTACCGACCATTATATAGAAAGACATTTTCTGTGAGGGCTAGTCTAATGCATTCTAAAATGAATGCAGTGGGGACGCTATAAAGTGTTCTAGTGCGTCTATCTAGATACTTCGTCATCACTATTAAACAGTCTTGTTGCGGGATACTAGTGTACAGACTGACCACATCCAAGGTAACCAAGATGTCTGATGGATTTAGATGAAGTTTCTAATGTTTTGAGCATGCTGGTTGTGTCTTTCACATACAATGTCATTTGAGACACGAAAGGTCTGAGAAACCAATCCGAATAGATTGAAAGGGGCTCAAGAATTGAATTGATAGCCGCTACGATTGGCCTGCCCGGAGGTATTTTATTGTTTTTATGAATTTTGGGGATGATATAGAAGGCCGGGGTAGTGGGATTTGTATTGACTAAAAAGTCAACCCTCTTCCATTGCATGCTTCATAAGACTAGTTATTTCATCTTAGAGCCTTGGTGTGGGGTCCTGCACCAGTTCCCTGTATGAGGTATTGTCATTCAGATGTTTCATGACTTCTGTTTCGTATGCATCTTTTCCCCATAAAACTATCCCTCCCCCCTTATCAGCTGGCTTGATTATAATGAGTCATTTAGCTGTAGGGATTTGAGAGCCTCTCTCTCAGATCTTGTGAGATTGTTTCTGGAATTGTTTTTGGTGTTAATTGTTCCTTGGATTTCGTGAGAAATCCTTTGTTCGAACGCGACTATTGCTCGACTAACCATTGCATTCGTGGGGTAAATTTTGAAGGAGCAATTGGTGTCCTGAAGATGGCCCTATACTTATTTTAGTGACCACCGCTGACAAAAGTGGTATATTACAACGGGCCGAAACATATGTCGACTGTCTAAGGAAAACCTAATTTTTTTCCCATGTCAAAAATGCATACTCTGACTAAAAAGTTATGCCAAAAAAACTTTTTTCAACTTTAGAACTCCCCTGTTAGATGAGATGAATGTAGAATGAATGATATGATTGAGAATCAATTTGGAAATGTATTTTAAGATGTTTTATAATCATTAAAGAGATAGAATTTTTGTTACAAGTTGCAGCGTCCAGTACAATTTTTCTCCACCAAGCGACTTCCTAACCAATGACGCAGTTAGGTGGCCCTTAACTTTCACTTAAGATCCATACAAGACTAAAAGAGAGGGGTAGTCAATCTGTCTTTCATTTTCTCCTTTAAAGATTGTCCCTTCCTCCAGATTAGACCCCCGTTAACAAAAAATAGGGATTACCCATTACTTTAAACAAACCCCACTATGATGGCCATAGAAGATTAACACCCATCAGTGAAAACACTGCATGACACATACGCATGAATGAACAATGACACAAGATTGCACTGCATTTGATGAAGACATGATACTACCAACACTGACAAGTCTCCAACATCTACATCCCATGTAGGAGATTCCGGATATGCACAGATATGAGGATGCGTACAACAGGGCACATGTCCGCACACGTGGCATGATTGAGAGGACATTGGGACTACTGAAGGCCCGGTTCCGCTGTTTAAGCAGATCTGGCGGATCACTGCTGTACAGCCCAGTGAAGACGGGTAAAATTATGCTTGTTTGTGCCATGCTGCACAATCTGTGCCAGCGCAGGAACATTCCAATGCCCCCAGACGGAGATGATGAAGATGGGGATGGTGACGGAAACGGAGATGGGGATGGGATGGCACAACCACCGCCTGGGGGTCCACTAGATGGACAACGAGCACAGGATGCACTGATTCGCATTTACTTTTGAGAGACAGCACATCCACAGCATTTAAGGGATATGGTGATGCCACTAAATGAATAAAGGGTATTTCCGTGACCAGATTTTAATTGTCCCTACGGGTTGGCCATGTGTTTTCGGGCATGGATCTGTCGATCGTGGAGAAATTTCCTGTGGACATTGTACGACTTTTCGTCCACTAAACAAACGATAAATCAGGCTGCTGTGCGCCGACATTATGTGATAATCCTATCACTTGCCCCATCGCCCTGGCTGACCTGCTTTTGCGGCACTAAATCATATCCCCCACCCCTGAGCCTGACATCAACAAAGCATTCATATTCCCCGCCTATCTCTGTGACGTTACTGGGCTGCGTAGCCAAACGCGCCCAATCGACTTCTACGTGACTTCACAAAGAACCCGTAAAACAACACAGATCATCTCACAACACAGCGCGCAACAATTCGGAATATGAAACTGTGGTTTAAAAGCAAACAGCAAGATTGTACAATTGGTAAAGTACATTTATTTGACGTCAAATGTTTAGAGAATATTCAGCGATTCGCATTTGTCTTTGCTCTTGATCCGCAAAAGTTCATCTTGAGTCACGCGCTGTTACTTTGCGGTACACAGGGTGTTGGTTTACGATAAAAGAAGCACTATGGTCGCACTGATAATCGCAAGGCTGTTCCAACAACGAGGCACTACCCCACCGTAACGGTTGGTATGTTGCTTCTAGCCGCTAGTACCGCGTAAGGGCATATTGGTCCTTGCCTATCGTCCCATAAAATGGTCAGGGTGGTGAAGTTGTTGACATGGAGCTGCACCTGGCAGCTGAAGAACCCGTCGGCCGGGGTCTGGAAATGATGGCATTGGCAGTAGGGAAGGATGTACCTGTATTAAAAACATGAATTAGTCTCTCCAGCCGATCTTCATTGAAATCATTCATTTCATTTATTGGGCCTGAAACTATTTGCTAGCGAAGATAGAGCAACGGAATATGTTACGTTATTCCCACTAATCCACCCCCTCTCCTCCGCCTTTTTCAGAGCCGCCTGAGCGCCAGGGGAGCAATTCGGCATTGATAGTGCGCGGTACAAAATGCCACATTGAACGAACAAGTCCAATTTAACCGGCCTTTAACGCTACGCTATTGTTAATATATTCCAGGATAAAATCATCTAAAGGGTTACTTACATTAGATTTGCATTTTCCATTGTCTAGGCATAATGAAGTCCCTAAATACCACTCCGTCTGTGCCAACGATCTTTCTTATAGTGAACAAACATGAAAATCGGTCTCGTTTCTGAAATTTCATCCTTATCTCTTACGTTATTGCACCCCTCCTTCAAAAGAAGTCTTTAGGCACGGTGCCTGTCTGTCAAGGTCAAAAAACAATAGAACCTTATACTGCGAGTCGTGGGCCACTCCGGCGCACGAGCAATAAATCGAAGCAGCTGACCTTTCCTGTGAACGTGCATACATTCTTACTTTGCAACATTCTGTGTAAAACCATCCCACTCCATCTTTGTATATTGTCCGCATGCTTTGCAGCCCTAGAGAACCATAAATATGGAGATAATTGTCTATTTATGTAAAAGTGAGATTTATCGTTTGTTTAGTGGACGAGGGGTCGGGTTGGGTCCGTGGTGAATTTTACTGCGATCGACCGATTAATGTTTGGAAGCGCATGGCCGACCCGTAGGGACAATACAAATTTGGGACCGGAAATACCATTTAATTGTACTGCATATGAAATGACAGATGTCCACTCATTATGGTACTTTTCAAAGGTGTTGTATTTTCGATAAACCAGGTAAGAAAGTGCATTGCGTAGGTAAGTTGTACACCCGTGCCCACCCACCACCCAAACGTACACAACCCCAACCAGGCCCCAAACAACTAACCCCCTAATGGACCTCCCCCACCACCCAAACTTACCCACCCCCCCTACACCCATGGTGTCCCCAAATGTGATGTTGACTGGCATCCCCACATGCCACTATTTGCGGGAGCGCTTATGCGGTGCCGTGTCCTTGCTGGCAGCTCCAGTCACCCAACTAGAACGCCTCCGTTTCCTGGCAGTGGCAGAGCTGGATGGGGTGGTGCTGGCTGAGGTGACTGTCTGTGTGACTGTGGGCAAGCGCCCTTGAAACGCCTGCTGGGCTACCAACATTGACTGAGCAATGCTGGATTGCACACTGTTCCCTTCCCTGACATGGCGTGCCAGGGTGACAATGGTGGCCGCAAATCGTCCAATCGACCTGGAGAGCCGCCGCACTGACGTAGCATTGCTCTCACGCTGCAGCCTGGACTCCTCCCGCTGATGCACGGCCTCCTCACGCTGCAGCCTGGCCTCCTCCAGCTGACTTTCCACCAGCTGCGTCAGGGTGGCCTGTAGTTGCTCAAAGTGCTGCAAGCGTGTACTGAGCTCAGCCATGGAGGGAGTTGGGGAGCGCATGGGGCTGTGCAGTTCTTGGGGGCTGAACTGTAGGCCATGGATGGGTGACACCTCATCCAGGTTGTCCCCCTCACCCTGTTGTACTGCTTCGGCCTGCATGGCCGGGCCACTTCCATCACTTGATGCAGCCTACTCAGCTTTGCAGATGGGCTGCGAATCATCATCCAGGGCTAGGGTGGGTGCCTGCATGGGGATGGTGGCGTATGCTGGTGTGCCTGATGTAGCCGGTGTGCCTGATGTAGCCGGTGTGCCTGATGCAGCCGGTGTGCCTGATGCAGCCGGTCCTTGTGTGCTGGAGCAGCTAGCATCATCCGCCTGTGCAGAAGTGCTGAGTTCAGCGTGTGCAGGTGGCCGCTGCGTTGCCTCTTGGCCGTCGCTGTCACTTGTCTCGACTGTGGGGATACAGAGGGCATGCTGTTAGTTGTGTGATGTTACTAGATGTGTCTATCACATGCATCCGACATGATAATCCATGACCACTTGCATGTACACATTTGTGACTATTGATGCACTCAGGTGTGTGTGTCTGCTTTCAATCAGGCACGCACTGTGTGCATTTCCAGGGTTCATGCTTTGGGGATGTGTTACTTGTCATCTGGCCAGTCAGTGGGTCCATTGGGTCACTCCTGCCCTGTTGGGGGGGGGGGGCATTGTGAGTGGGTCCATTGGGTCACTCCTGCCCTGTTGGGGGGGGGCATTGTGAGTGGGTCCATTGGGTCACTCCCATTCACACTTATGGCTTTGTACTATGTGCACTTACCAGCATGTGCAGGTGGGCTCACTCCTGCCTCTGCCTCTCCTATGCCGTGGATGCCTTCGAGGAGCATTACACTGCTGCAGCGCTCCTCCCACAGTTGCAACTTGAGAGGGGATGCAGGGCCTCCACCAGTGTCAGTGCTGTGTTGGCGGTGTGCAGTCATGAGGTTGCGCACCCAGAGCCTGAAGTCATCCCACCTCTTATGGCAGTCCTTCACAGAGCGTGTGGTCACACCGACCACTGTGCACTTGCGTGCTGCCTCCGCCCACATCTCCTTGCGCCATTGCTGAGTAGCGTGCCGCTGATCTGCACTAAAGAGCATTTCCGCATGCTCAACAATGTGGTCCACCAGAACTGTGAGCTCAGGCTCACTAAAGCGCAGCTTTCTCTGTCTGCGTGCTGGTATCCTGGATGCCGTTCGATGAGTTGTCAGTCTCAGGGAGGTAATCTGACCTGTGGTGTCTGAGGATGGCAGTGGATTGTGCTTTGTATAATGGCTGCCTCTCTGTTTCCGTTTTTTCCCCGCGGTTATGCTGTTTCCGCTTCCGGTGTTTCCGTGTCGGCGGGGGCGGACACGGGTTTAGCACCGTTTTCTGTGGCGTAAAGTCCATGTGCGTGGGTGTTTACATGACGGCGGTGACTCCGTTTCCGCCTCGGTGTGTTGCGTGCGATCCAAGAGCCGTAATCGGCCCTTATTTCCGCAACCTTGCGGTAGCGGAAGTGGAGTAACCGTCGTCACAGAATCACCGGATTCCGGCACAGCCAACTCGTAATGAGGCCAAGTGTATAACAAAGAATCAAGATGGCTGAGTTAGCTCTCCTTCCCACGTTGCACAGCACGAAATAAGGTGCCCCCACCAGCCCCCCAGGCAGGATGGCACACTCTGGATCAGGTTATCAAGAAGCAGTTCAAAACGTGGGTCGAGGTCCGCTTGGCCTTATACGTTAAAGTCACTGGTTTTCCAGTTCACCAAAGTTCTTTCACAATTCAATAAATAGTTCACATAAGTCTCCCTCTCTTGGGCTCGGACCGCTTAAAGCAAAACATTGACATAGGTTTCCCTATGTCAGGCTCGGACCTCTCAATAAATCATAGTTCAACAAAAAAATCACGTAGGACTCCCTCTGTTGGGCTCAGAACTCTCAAAGGAAAAAGTACCTGATTCAACATAGATCTCCCTCAGCCTGGCTCGGAACCCGCAATCACAACACTTGCAGGGGTTACCTTCCCCAAGCTTCATTCACATTTGTTAGGGGTTCCCTTCCCCTAGCTTATTTCATATTCCAGGTCTCCCTCAGTCGTGTACGGACCTTTCACCAATGTCGAAGACTTTCGAATGTGCAAGGCATTTACTATGGAACTCTGGAGGAGTACTTCCACTCTCCTTTTGTGGTATTTGCCCCAGTGACTCTTGGTCTGGGTTCTGTACCATAAGCTCAAAGAAGTCTTCCTTTTCAAGCATTCACCTTTTAACTTCCCATTTTGCCATGGTTAATCTTGACCATTATGCATTTCAGAGTTCATTCACTTTGCAGCTTCAATTCAGGAGTCAAATACCAAAGGCTTGGCCTCGCCTCCCCAATTCTGTCGTTCACCCGGGAGGGTCGCTGGAGTCCTCGGAACACAATGCAGTCTTCTTATCTGGGATTTGGCTCTCTCCTGTTTTTTTGGAGGCAACAACCTCCTGCAGGGTTTCCCAACCCTTCGCTCTAGTCCCTCGATCGGTCGTTCTGCTCCAGTGGGTTCGCCTTTGCCCCTGAGGTTCTGCTCCTTCTTGTGTTCCACTGTGCTTCGTTTCTCATGGGTCTCCCTACGTCGGGCTCAGGCCCCTCCTTTAGCTTCCCACATGGGCCTCCCTCAGTCAGACTCGGACCCTCCCCTTTGCCTCACACACAGGTCTCCCTCAGTCAGGCTCAGAACCTCTCGCTTTGCACAAATGTTTTCAATCAAAAAAAGCTCTACAATGCATCAGTCTCTATTTCGCTCCCACTGTGCCAGCTCCCCAAAATGGCATTCTGGAATTTGTGGGGTTTCCAATGGGGCTTTTCTGGGGCCAGGGTCGTCCCACCTGCCCCTCAGAGACCTGGGATTTAATGTTACACCCAGGAGATGGGCCTTGGCTTGGGTTCTGTCAGATAGCTCCAGCTGCCCCTGGTCTGGCAGCCTGGAAGCACAGCTCTCTTGCCACACTACAGCCTCTCTTGCACTCACAGGCCCAGTGACTTGGCAGCCTGTCCGCCTTCTCAGGGTTCCTTCCCAGGGTTTCTGCAGCTTCTCCTTGGCTCCTCTGGACAACATGATCCGCTTTGCCTCCCCAGCTCGCTCAAAGTGTGTCTATGTGCTCTGCCTTTTGTACTGACTTGGAGGCTTTGCAGGTTTCAGGTGGGAATGATTGTGGAGGGGGGAGGGCCTGACCTTGCCTGGCCTCATTAGTGGGACAAAATGGTGACTGCCCATAGGAATCCCTGGTATATTGGCTCCTATGAGTAATCTTCATAGCTCTCTTTTGCCTCTTCTTCTTCTTAGTATTGTTAAAAAATATGGTGCAGGGGGATGACAGGAAACACACTGCACATATTTCCTGAAGGCAGAGTAGGCGTGATGGTGACTGAGCGCCTGACCCCGCTTGGTCTTTTAGGGAGACAGGAACGTTGCATATAAATATAGGCAATCTTCCTAGTCTCGGTCTTTGGGTTTTTATAGTGGATGAAGAGATTGAGGGAGTTGTAGTTTTTCTTTTCTTAAAGATCACGGAAAAATCATTTGGTAGTTTGTCAGGGAGAAGGAGGCAGATGTATTGTTGTGGGTGAATGGGTTTTGGGCGATAATATCTCATGATGACAGAGGGGATGTCGGGTAGGTATGTATTGGTATTGGGGGATACCATGTCTCGCCTGAGGGTATTCCTCCCACAGTATCCAAAGGTCCCTTACCCAGATGATCCTCCCTCGCTTGTCTGCCCCCAGGGTTGGGATACAAGAGTGATAGCCCTCCCCCGTGCCACCTGAGTCAGGGATCCCCGGGAATAGCATGGGGGAAACGCCTCCGGTTTCTCACACCTGGGACAGGGATAGACCAGACAGAAGGGGTTCCCTGGCTCTAGTGAAGTAACACTGCACTATGAGATGTAGGAAGAGTCGGCTACAGTGGTGGAAGCCCCCTTGAGTTTAGACGAAAAGGTGTACAGGGATCCACCTAGATTGCAAGCCTCAACTGCTGGTTTTTGTAACACAATGTACCTATTTGAGAGACTAAAAGATAGAGGTGAGGGTAGAGGATATGACAATGATAAAAAGAGATTGGTAAAGGGGCAATATCTGTAGAGTCCAGTGGTAGGTGTGTGTGTGTGAAGGAGATCGGGTTGTTTTGCCTTGTGTCACAAACCAGAGTAGGGTCCACATGTTCAACCAAATGTTTATTAGGGATAATTACAGGACTGTACAACATTAACCAAAGGCAGCAGAAAATATAAACATAAGAAGATGGCTTCTCCTACATTCAACAGTGCCTTAGTTGAGTGAAATGAAATGTGGGTTTCCACTAGGGGTGGATGACCAAATCGAAATCACTCTGGGAGTTTTAAGTGTCCCGCACACTGCTTGCTTGTCTCCTCAGTTCGGCAACTCTGGTCAACTGCTTCTTGTCCTTAGTTCTGGGTGGGCCCTTTTCGTGGGTCGACTTGCCTCATGTGCATCCGCATGCTAGGCCTGAACAAGGGTAGCAGATGGGGTTAGATTATGATAAGCAAAACCCTGCACCTTCCACCAAGAGGCTGACTGATAACCAAACTTGATCTAGAGGCTTTACTGCAGCTTTCCAGCCACATCCCCCTCTGAGTGTACTTGGTTCTTTCACAAAGCCCCTTCCTCACCTTCCTCTTTAATGGGTTGCAACCATGTCATGCCAAAAGGGACCTCTCCTGCACTTCCACCTCTCTCCTCTCCCACTTGTCTTTCCTTCTGTACCTCCTCGCACCTTCATCACAGGCTTGTACCTCCAACCTTTCCAGTCTCTTCCCTGCTAGAATCTGAAGCACTTTCTCCAACTTCTCATCTGGTGTCTGTCCTAACCTCTTCCTGGTGTTTCCTTTTAACCTTCTCTCTTTTACTACCCTTTTAATTTAATTTTAATTTTATTTATTTGTATAAGGCACCGAAAGCCTGCAGGCATTGGGGCGCCTACAAGGACACAAGGGACAAATAGAAAGAGGTTCAAGTCAAAACTCGAGACGGCGGCGGTTCTGGGGCAAAGGTCCCATACGAGCTTGTCAGTTCACTGGACGGTCCATGAACACTTCTGAAAAGGCTCACTTACAGGTTAAACAGAAAGTGCAGAGAATAGTTGGTCCGATTATTTCAATGAGTCGAAGCGCCCTTGCAGGCCTTCTGTGATCTTCCAGCGGGTCACCAGCGGTTCACCAGATCTGCTTCAACGGTTCAGGATAATTAGCTCCTTTACTGCGTTCGGTGTGAACTCAGAAGATCGACCTGGAATGGGTGTAAGGTGCCTTCTCTTATCCAAAATCTCCTTTGCGCCAAAATGAAGAGACACCAATAAGAGATCTGCTCACATTCAGCCATCCCAATCGTAGACCAATCACGGACCATGGTGGTCCGAGTCATCCCAGCACACCAGACTTCCTGGCACCCAGGATGTGTAATTGAACTAGACAGCTCCAGCCCACACTGGGTGCACACACACAAGGCATGCACGGGGGTCTGCATGACCAAATAAGGAATTTCCCGGGACCTGGGGAAGGCAAAGGGACAAAATGGCCAAAGTACAGAACAAGGAACTTGTGGCATGGCCATTTTAGGCACTGGCCACTGTCCTGGGCCAAACGCGGTAAACGCAGTTTAGGCCATAGAAAAGACTCCAAAACACGTAAAATGTAACAGTTGCCACCAGCTCTGTCCTGGACACACTTGTACATTCAGCAAAAATCCTTTTAGGGTGTCTAGGGTCTTAAAAATGAAAAAGGGACTGCAGTGCACTGTACTGTAAGGTACATTGTGCACTGATAAATAAGAATTAGCAACAAAGTGAAAGACTAAGGGAAACAAAATCTCCCATTACTGACAGTCTTAAGGGCTTGTCAGTTTCCCCATAACAAAATGAGCTCCACTGGTAAAAGACAGGCTAGGATGGTCAGACAATAGCAAAAAGGTGGGGGGTTTACAACTGGAGGGAAATTTACCCATAAATGGAAATCTTTCCTAACATTCGGGCCAAGTGAAGACAACAAAGTTCAGCGAGGAGGTTGGAATGGAGTTCAAGGTAGGCAGGGCCTGCCTCGTCTGGTTCTGTTACCCATGAATAAGGAATCTGAGCCCATGTTTCCCAGTGTGATCATTGAATACCAGCACAGAAGGGATGGATCTCAATGCAACATTGGCTCTGCAGGATGCAGGGAGGAGTGTTTAGGCAGCTCCTTTGTGCTCGAGAGCTGCACTCTACGTGTAGAACAGTGTGGCTTCCCATCCTCCACGGAACGGGAAAACTCCTATCTGCACCAATCGAGGGGGCCACCTCAATCCTAATGGTGCTGATGTGAAAGAAAGGGGCTGTGACCAGTTATCACAAAGTCGGAACTAAGCCCATAGGCAGTGTGCATTCCAAGAGAGAGTTAGTGATTTTTCTGCCTCATGCCAAGTTGCAGCCACTGTGTCTCGACCAATGGTGGAAACACGCTCTGGAGTATTAGCACCCTGAACAAGATTCTTTCTGGAAAGACTTGAAAGTGGCCAAAATGATGTATTGTTAAACAGATCAAACATAATCAATCTTTTACATGAAATACCTCTGTTAGGGCTACTTGACACTTATTGAGAGGGTGTACTTCCCAGATGATGAACAAACTGATTACTTACCATTGGATTTCAAGTAAAACATAGTGGTGCAGATGATTCTAACTGAAATAGACTAATTGAGGGCAATGACATGTGATCTCAGGAGTCGTCATATGGAAGATCTGATGGTTGTTGACAAAATGGAGCAGCCTATTTCGGGTCCATTTCGTTTGGTATCATGCCCGCCGGTGAAATCACCTGTTTGACAAACGATAATGGTGGAAGGAGGATGGAATTAATTCAACCAGTAACGGTAAAGCCTAAGCGAGACCACCAAGATTGGCTCGGGTTACCAGAGTCGCTTGTGGGCTCCTTTAGGAATTTGGGAGAATGTGGGACATGGCTTTAGTCCACACCAACAAACCATCCAACTTAGAAATATTATGTTGGAACTCGCATGGCTTGAACAGTTTTTTTGGGAAATGCTGACAGGCAAAAGTTCTTAACATACATAAAAAAAACTTGTTTACAGGGGGTACGGTTACGTGTTCCCTTAATTGTTGATGGTTATATGGTATTCCAACAACTGGCAACGAAGAACATGGGAGGAAGACCCTCTGGGGACCTAAAAATAATTATGCAAAACTCTATTTTAGTGGAGCCTGAGGTCATCTTGAATACCACCTATGGCCTGTTGGTAATTGGGGTGGTATTAAAGGGAATTAAATCCCTGAAGTCTTTGCTGCTAGTCAACATTCACAATAAGCCATGTCATACAAAATAGGTAGCCTTCTTTACAAATTGGAGGGATATATGTGAAATTTTCTTGTGTGAAAAATGGTACTCCTATCATGGTGGGAGGTGACTTAAATGCGGACTGCCTTTCGGCCTTACACAATGATCATGAACCAATGGTGAAACATATGGATCTAATTCTCAAGTTATGGCTGATGGAAAATCATGGATTGAATTATTCAAAACATGGAATTTAACGATTACAAATGGTTCCACCTCAGGAGATGTCCCTCCTAGGCCTACCTGTAGATCTGGTCATAAATCTGCATTTCTGGACTATATTGCCCTTTATTTTATTTATTTTTATTTATTCGCATTTGTTGAGCACACAGCAGACCAAAGGCATCGTGGCACTTGTTACAGTGTTGCTTATACTTAGTTACATACAATTCATGTCCGTAGGTGTTATATTGGACGAAATTATGTTTGAATCCTGTTTGAACTCTGTGAGGAAATGAGGGTCGGCGATACCGATTTCAGTGATCATTCCCAGGTTAAAATTAGAATGTAATGTGAAGTATCCACTGCATCGAGGTCCTGTCTAACCAAGATAGCAGTGAATCAGAGTGGTAATAGATATTCCAGACACATTGGAAATGCTGGTAAATATAGCAGCTTAATACTAAGGTTTATTAAACAAAAAATGTTTACCCTGGAGCCAAAAGTGTCTTGCATTACTCCCTGCCTATTTCAAACCTTCCTTGATGACTTTAAAAAAATCGGCCAGGAGCGCTAGCGATGTGGCTGCTCCTTTGATGGCCTCCTCACACTGCCCGCAACAACTGGCAATTACATGCAGTTCCTGAACGCGATTCGAGGCAGAAGTAACACCCATGGCCAGCGGAAGGTCTGGGCTGCTGAATGACCATGAGATCCTCGCCTTACTCCCTCTGAAGTCCTGAAACGGACCCGCCAAAGCCTGCACCCCCCGCCCACTGCTCTGTGAGTCAAGATGGCGGACAAACTGATGATACGCGCCTTCCGCGTCTCGCCCGCAGCTCGCAGGCGAGCCTATCTGCACACCCTGAGTAGCAGGACTGGAGCCTCGGGGCGTCTTCCCACCCCCCTTTGATTCCCTTCCCACGATTTTGCTGTGGGTCCTCCTGTGACGCCGCTCCGGACGCGGGGGAGAGAGGGCTCGGCTCCCCAGCGCCACTGCAAAGGAGAAGCCCCGGCCGGAAATCTCCCCGGCCTGCACCATAACACCAAGGCAGCTGCCAGCATCCTCACTGCCCTACATGACCGGGCGCTTCCTGGATCTCTGTTATTTCAGAGGCGGCCTCCCTCACTCAGCCTGGGGAGTTGAAGCGGGATCCCAGGGGACCGAGCGCGGACTGCTGGTCCTGGGGAGGGAGCTGCTTGTGGACTCTAGCAGATCTCAGGCATCTACCAGCTTCCCTGCTGCAGCCTTGGTTTGCCCGGAATCCCTCACCAGCACAGTACCGCAAACTGACTTGGTCCACATAATCTGGCCTTACTCCTCTCTGGAGCCCAGCCTGTGCCCTCCTCCTAGACAACAACATAACATTCCGCAAAGGATTTTGCCTGCACCAGCTTCACGCGCTGCTTCCTGGGGCGCCCCTACACCACCCCTCCTCCCCGCTCTCTGCCAGGGTACTCCATGCATGTCGCTTCCAAAGTAAGGAAGCCTGGTCCCCTTGCTCCCGTTACACATCTTGGGGGTTCCCACCAGCCGGTAAACAGACCGCCAGCTGTAATAACAGTTTTTGAGCCTCACTGGGAGCCACCTCCTCCATGAGACCCGGTGCAATGGCTAAACTCCTCAAACCTCCCAAGACCACAGACATTTCCACCATGCTCCTCTCAGCGGATAGATGGAAGAAATCGGACCCCCCGAAACTCACGCCTCAAAAAATGCCGGAAGACAAAGGGACCCTCGCAACTAAGGAAGACCTCCAAGCCTTCATGTCTGATATTAAATCAGAATTTAGATCTTGCATGTCGGAGTTCACCTCAAAACTGGAATAAACCGACCAGAGGGTCTCGGATGTCGAGCACAGGTTGGGGAGACTGAGGACCTAGTCCAAGAGCAATTTACTACCCTTGTGGAGGTGCAACGCACAATTCAGGTCTTAATGGACAAAACCGAGATCCTCGAATTCAAGCAAAAGGACCTTGAAAACCGAGCCCGGCGCAATAACCTGCGGATCCCAAGGGTCACCTCTTCAGTTCCCGATAAGGATCTAGCTGAATATGTGGGCGACTTCTTCCAGTCGCTGCTGCTGCACTTGGACAAATCTCAGCTCCTACTAGATCGCACCCACAGACTTCACCCACAACGAGGGATGGATTTGCACCCCCCCCCAGATGTGATCACGAGAGTCCACTTCTGTACCACCAACGAAGCCATCTCAGCAAAAGGCTGCTCACGCGATAAACTAACGTTCCAAGGCTCCCCGCTTCAAATCTTTCAGGACCTCTCTCTCCTGACGCTGCAAAAGTGTAGGGCTCTTCGACCGCTCACGCTTTTCCTCCGAGACCACCAGATTCGCTGCCGGTGGCTATTTCCAATGGCTCTGGAACCCTCCGAACGATCAGCCACCTCGATGACGCAACAACAATCCTATGCCCCGGCTCACCGGGAGGCGCCCAGTCTCCCTCCCCCGACCTTGCAGAGACCGAACGGGGCAAATCTTCCACCAAACCGAGGCAGTCACCCTGGTCAAGAGTGCAAAGGAATCGCAAAATCAAGTAAGGATCAGCTTTGTCCCTGAGGAACATACAGCGTTGGAACTCAATCTGCTAAACACTGCTGTGGGCCCATGCCCAACTTCAAGGTGCATGTCATCATATTTCCCTTGGAGTGAAACCCAACCCTTTTGGTTGGCTAGAGCCCTGTTGGCTAGGGGGTGCTCCGATGAGATGAAATCGGTCCCCCAAGTTCAGGTTTTGGCTTCCCGTTGGAGGCCAATGTTGAAAGACCTTTCCTCGCGTTGGAGGCTACTTAAAAAATCTCAGTCACAGGATGACCGAATCAAGAACACACCTCTCAACTATGGCTGACTCTGGCTCCCCCCAACCTCCTCCCCTGGGACCTACGACGACTCCAGCAGTCCAGCCCCTGCACCAGAAACTGAAATACGTCACCTTAATGTCAGAGGCTTAAACTTCCCCCCGCCCCTCCCCGATAAGAAAATCCACCCTACAACGGCTACAGGATGAGGAAGCCTCGGTTGCCTTGTTGCGAGAAACCCACTTGATGCCAGCAGACTTCTCCCGCCTTCGCAGTAGACTCTTTCCCCTGAAACTTCTGGCCTCTAATGGCACCAAGAAGGGGGGCACAGCTATCCTCTTTGCAAAAGATCTTAGGCCGCAAATTCTGGGATAATTACGATGCCCGGAGGGCTGCTTCATCGCAATCAAATGCCTTATCTTCAGCCAACTCTACTCCCTCATCTCATTTTACGCTCCCAATAATAACCAGAAGGGGTTCTACCGAGACTTAGAAAAGGCCCTCCTCCCATTCATCGAGAGACAAATCATCATGGGGGGGGAGACTTCAACTGAGCCCCCGACCCACTCATGGAAAGATCTCATCCCCCATCCTCCAGAGACTTAAAGCTGGCAAAGAGCCTGCTTCATCTCTTTCGGACCCTATATGTCGTGGACACTTGGAGGGTAATCTACCCCGATGAGAAAGACTTTACATTCTACTCGTACGTGCATCATACCTTCTCCCGGATTGATCTACTGCTGGCCTCCCCCCAGATCCTGGCCATTACAGATGACATCACCATTGGCCTCAGGGTCCTCTCTGATCACGGTCCGGTCTCGCTGACTCTGCGAGCACATGATCCCGATCCTCCCCCCCATCAACGATGGAACTTATATGACCCCATTTTAAATGACATGGCGATAAGGGACTCCATTGCTAGGTCGATTAAAAACGTCTTCACGGAAAACCAGAACGGGGACACGTCTCCGGCCAACACCTCGGACGCCATGAAGGCGGTGTAGAGAGGGGAACTGATTGCTCAAGGTGCAGCTTTTCACAAACGTGTGGCCCGCATGGACTTGGAGAGTGAAGTCCTTGAGCCTGAAGCCACTCACAAGCGGAAGGGTTGGTCCCCGAAATCCTATCACGATTTACAGGCAGCACAGAAGAGGCTGGAGGCGCATTATGCCAAAGCCACAGCACACTTGCTAGCTAAAACTTAACAGTGGTATTCTGCCAAAAGCAACAAAGCAAATAAGCTGTTGGTGGACAAACTTACCAAGGCCAAGAAAATAAACACCATCTTGGGCCTCTGCGACCCCCATGGCACGGTCCAATTTACAATGGCCCATCTATCAGAGATAATGACAGCATCTCCAAGGGTCCAAACTGAACAACTGGACTACCTGCATGGTGAAGCTCTCCCACACCTCAAGGCGGCGGTGAGGGAAGGTCTTGAAGGTCTTGAGGCCCCCCATCACAGGTGAGGAAGTCGACACGGCCATTAAGAGCCTTAAACCCAGAGCCCCGGGCCCAGATGGGTACACCACCCGATTTTACAAAATCGTCCGCCCCCAGCTGGTGGCCCCCCTGACTTTCTTCTTCAACTCCTTTGCTACCACGGGAAGTATCACCCCGTCCATGCAGGTGTCCATCACAATCCTCATTCTCAAGCCCGCAAAAGACCCCAGAGACAACGGCTCATATAGGATCTCATTGCTAAATCTCAACGCCAACATATACTCTAAGATCCTGGCGAACCGCTTCGCTCTTGTCCTCCCTGACATCAAAGACCCGGACGAGACAGGTTTCATAACCCATAGGTCCACGAGAGACAACATTCGCAGAGCCCTGAATTTAATAGATGTTGCTAACCAAGAATTGCAACAACTCGCCCTACTGGCCCTAGATGCAACTAAATCCTTTGATAAAGTGGACTGGACTTTCCTGCGCCTCTCCCTCAAAGCCTTCCACTTTGGCCCAACGTTCCAAAAGCTGGTCCTAGCTAACTACCAGTCCCCTAACACCCTTTTGAGAGACAATAGACTTCTATCTGACCCGATCCCTCTTACGTGTGGAACAAGACAAGGGTGCCCTCTATCCCCCCTGCTGTTTGCCCTGGCCATGGAGCCCTTGGCCCAACGCATCCACCTGAGCCCCCGGATCAAAGGCCCACAAGTAGGCCCCTCCCAACACAAGATTGCCCTTTACGCTGACAAAGTGAAATTGACCATAACTGACATCGCAGCCTCCATGAAGCCGGCCGTGGCTGAAATTCAGAGGTTTGTGAGAGTGGCAGGTTTTGCTATCAACTTCGAGAAGTCAGTGGCCCTAGGGGTGGGGCTAGGTCCAGGGGATAGAGAAGACCTAGAGAAGCAATGCCCGATACAGTGGAGTGTCAAATCGATCCCTTACCTGAGTGTGCAGATCCTGGCCCCTCCCGCAGACGTCTATCAGACAAACTTCCCCCCCCTCTTCGAGGAGCTGAAAAAAGACATTAACCGCTGGCTCTCCCCAAGAGATCTTGCTTCTGGGTCGCATTAAGGCTTGCAAGAGGAACCTCCTCCCACGGTTCCTCTATGCCTGCCCCTCCATGCCCATTTCGATCCCTCTCCCCCCTCTGCAGCGTCTTCAAAGAAAGATGATCAGCATTATCTGGATGGGCAAGAAACTGCGAATTCCCCGGGCAGCCGCAAACTGGGAGGGATGGGGGTCCCCGACCTCCGTAGATACCAAATAGCAGCACAACTAGCCCACATCCAGGCATGGGGAACTGCCTCGGGTGCCCAAAATGGGTGGAGATCGAACAATCCTGTCTCCCTCTACCCCTTTGCTTCTTCCCGTACGTCCCCCCCTTCACTGCGCCAAACCTGGCCGAATATTCTGACCTGTACTAAACATCTGGTGAAAGCCTGGGACTGGGTCCGGAGACATAGAGGCATCCCGGGGGGCCTGAGACCATCCTCCCCAATTTTTCACAACCCAGCCTTTTCCCGGGCTCCTTCCCCTCAAGCCTTCGGAATTGGGTGGCGGGAGGCCTTGAATCTTTAGGGCACCTCTTTGAGGAGGGCTTCCCGCGCACCTTTGAACAATGCAAGGCGACCTTTCGGTTAGCAGGAACAGACAGGTTCACCCAACTGCGGCATTGGTGCTTCCATCCCGTGACGTGAACGCTGCGACTCGAGCTCCCACTCCGCTAGAACGTACCGCGGATGACATGCCAGCCCGGGGGAAGAGAAGATCTCTGCTCTCTATAAATTACTGCAGGATGACCCCTTTGTCACCAAGCCTTCTTACATGTCTCACTGAGAGGCGGGCCTGGGGCATGCCATGGAGGATCAGACCTGGGTAGATATCTGGTCGAGAACCCGTGCGTCCCCCCCCCTGCATCACCAACCGGGTGTGTGCCCACAAGCTGCTCCTACGATGGTACCACCGCCCCACTCCGCCTACACCACTTTCATCAGTCGTTACACCCGCAATGTTGGCATCTTTGCAAACTCACACCGTCCTATTTCCACACGTGGTGGACTTGCATTAAGGATAGAGAATTTTGGTCCCAATGCCTTGCTACGATAAAAGACATTACGCAAGTGCCAATCCCTCTGGCTCCCGAAAACGTCCTCCTAGGGGTCCCGGTCCCGTGCTCTTACCCGAGAACGGGCAGGAGGGCAGCCCTTATAACCCAACTCTTGCTGGAAGTCCGCTGAAGGCCCCTTGATGACACTCTGGTGGATTAAGCTCTGGGACATCTTGATAGCGGAGAAGGTTACTGCAGCCAAGGTGGGCACCCTCCACTGCTTTGCGAACATTTGGGCACCACTTTTGGACTATGATCGGAACTACCCGGCGCTGACTTATAAGCCGCCGCTAATCGCAAGGGCCCTGTGCTCGAACAACGAACAACCGTCGCACAACCTAGCCCAGTTGGACAAAGTAAAACCCAACCCATGAGTTAATGAGGAGGGATGAGGGAGATGTTGCTCTCACATGCCGAGTTTGGTGTTGCAATTGGTTGGTAATTTATATGATCACCTGTGTGCTGACATATAAAAACTACTAAAAAAACGACCCATAGCTCCTTTGATCTAATATTTCAAAACCAAAAGAAAGACCTATGAAGTGAGATACTGGCTTTGGGGAAATGTGGATATGGAGGAGAGATGATTTGGCTACTTTTAAACATCTAAAACAAACATTTTAAAACTGGGTTTAGAGCTATAAATTTACGCTAACACACAACGAAGGCTCTAAAATTCTTGAGGCTATAACTAAGAACGATTCCAGAAACCTCTAGGATTTGATTAATGGCATGAATAAAACTCAATGCAGCCAGCAAAGTAATCCCATTACAGACGGTGAGCGGTGAACCACTTTCTGAATGTATACAGGAAGCCAAAATATGAAATTTCTTTTGTCTTGGAAGACATTTTGTGTGAATTGACCATGTCATTAGAGCTCATTGAATCTCTGATCAGGAAGTCCTCCAATTCTGGGGCTGCAGGCCCTAACGAATGCTGTTTTAAAAACAGACTCAGTAATGTGGATTTATTCCAAGATGGCCGCTGGGGTGATGAGACGCGAGTGAGCACGCTCTTCGCCCAGGCCGCCCCAATAAAGCACTCCAAGTGAAGATTCTCCGATTCCTGATGGGTGGAAATCCCCCCACCCACCGCTGTTGGCCCCGGTGCTCAGTGCGGCGAGCAGATCCGCACGTTAACGTGCAGTGGGGACGCGGTATGCGGAGGAGCTGTGACCGCCCCTCCCCCTCCGGGACGCGCGGCGACTGTCGGTCGGCGGCGCAGAGGGAGAGAGAAGAGATCCCGCTCGTGTGAGTGGGGACGGAGGAGGCGGGTCCAAGAAGATCCCCGCGGGATGAGGACCCCGAGCCAGGAACTAGGAGTTTGCAGGGACGGGAGGAGCGGTGGAGCGGGAGATGAGACGCGCCCGCGCTCAGTGATTGAAGAGTGCCCTGCACGCAGGAACAAGGACAGTGAGTGTAGGGGCACGGCGGCACCACGCCGGGCCTCCAATATCAAGAAGGACAGTACGTGGAAAGCCAGCGCGAGGAGAGGGTTGGAAGACCGAGGGCACTGGAGCGGGGTCGATTGTCAATATAAGGTGAGAGCCTCGAGTGCAAGGACTAACCCAAAGGGCTAAAGAATACGGTTGAGGAGGTGGGGGGCTGGCCCTTCCACTGAAGATCCCCCCATCCCCAGAGGGAGCTGCGGCGGGATCCGGGGAGAGAGGACGACATGGCGCAGGTACCTCCCCCCGGCCCCATAAAGACCACGCAACGGGGGTACGGAGTATGCAACAATAAGAAGGAGAAGGTCCACAGGGTGCATGCAACTTCGCTCCAGGAAACATTGGTTAAACAGAAATCAGCAACCTCCCTCCCACATGGCAAGGAACAGGCTACGGCTGGGACTCTCTGGTTAGCAATGAAGAGGGGGGGACTACCCCAGTGAGAATTTAAGCAATCCCACAACTCCTCGGGGACCATGTCGAAAACTAAGGGGAAAGGGGGCTCGACCCAGCAAACTGCACAGAATAAGAAACAGGATGCTAACATCCTTCAGATGTGGTCAACAGACAATCCGATCCAAGCCAGAGGAAAGGGACTAGAATACCTTCCCCAAGGTGAAGGCAATGCCCAGGGTCCCACCCCCAGATGTCAGCAAGAGATGATATGCAGATGTGGTTCGCAGAACTTCAGGGGAAATTTATGTCCACCGTGCAGGAACAATTCGCAACGATGAAGGACGACTTGAAACAGGTGGTCCAAGATCTGAAACGGGATGTGGCCAGTCTGGAGGAGAGAACGGACTCACTTGAAAGAGTGGTCCACAGTATGGAAGAAGAAACTCAACAAGCTAGTGAGACACAGGAACACCTGGTGAGGCTCACACATAATCTAGAGATCCAATGCGAGGACTTGGAAAACCGCTCACGGAGATCCGACATACGCATAAAGAATATGGCAGAGTCAGTTCAAGATAAGGATCTTAAGAAGGCGGTAAAAGAGGTCTTCAGAGACGTGTTGGAAGCACAAGATGCAGAGGATGTTGGGATAGACAGAGTGCACAGGGTAGGCCCGAAGAGATCAGGAGCGCCAGGGAGAGGCCACGAGATGTGCTGGTGGCCCTATCGTCATATCCACAAAAAGAGCAAATCCTGAGAAGAGCGAGGGAGATGGATCACATGCGCATGAACAGTGAAGAAATTCAATTATATCAGGACCTGGCAAAAGAGAAGATCGATGGACCCCCTAGTCAAAGCCCTGGTGGAGAGGGAAATAAGATACAAATGGACCTTTCCTTTTGGACTGTTGTTCTCATGGGAGGGCAAGCATGGAAGAGTGAAGACATGGGAGGAAGGCCTCAGCATGATGGGGCTACAGAAGAGGATGATGGAGATCCCAAAGCAAAGAGAGAATCACAAAGAAGGCCAAGTGGATGGGAAACCGTCAGACAAAGCAAGAAAAATAAAGGAAAGGAAAGCCGCAAGATGTTGCAGTAGAAGGAACTGCTGGGTTGGGCGCAAAGGTAATGGCTCCCTGACTTTTACCCAGGCAAGACATGCAGCATGGGGCCAGCACGGTGGAGTCTCAGGCATATTCAGAATCGATCAAAGAGGCGGCTTGGGGCGAGATTAAGGCCTCGGAATCCTGTAAGGACTCTTGGAAATGCAGGGGTTTAGGACCCCCCGTGATTCCTCCCCATCCCTCCCCTCCCCCCCCCCCCTCGAGTTCATGGTGGGCAGGGAGCAAGGGGCGCAACGGCCAAGCTTCCATAGGAACCCGTGCCCCACTCGGGGGACCGTTATACGGTTTAATGTTTCTAGTTGGGGGGGGGGGTTTGGGGGGAAGGGAGGGGTGGGCTTGAAAAAGGGCACGCTTCAAATATAGGTGGACTCTTAGACATCGGACTTGAACTAGACCAAATGGGGAAAATCCAGTTTATAACATACAACCTTAGGGGCATAAACCACCCAGTAAAGAGGAAAAAGTTGGAGCAATTGTTTAAGAGGGAGAAAGCGGAGGTTCTGTTACTGCAGGAAACGCATATTAGAGCTAGGGACAAGCAGAAAATACGCCTATGGGGATATAGAATCTGGGCACAGGCAAACACACCCGAAAAGAGAGCAGGAGTGATAATAGCGATCAAGGAAGGGTGGAATCCCGTCCTGGTGGATACCCTCATAGATAAGGAAGATATGCTTTCGCCAATGCGGTGTTAGAGGGCCACCACATTACCCTGGCCTCAATATACGCCCCAAATGTGGGCCAGGACGGCTTTCTGAAGGATACTTTAAGGAAGCTGGAAGACTATGCAAAGGGGGAGGTAATTCTGGGGGTAGACCTCAATATGGCATGACACCCAGTTAGATAGAAGCTCGGGGGGCTCCCAAGGAATAGGGGCACCATCGAAACGTCTTAAGCAACAGATGGAACATTTGGCCCCGTGTGATGTGTGGAAGGAACTCATGGGGGACCAGAGGGGATACACATATTTTTCGCATGTCCATAATACCATGGGCCTCATTATAACCGAGGCGGTCCGGAAATAACGGTGGCGGTAAACCCGCCGTCACCGTTGTTTCCGGACCGCCTGATCCCGACTCCTGCAGGCGGGAGGTGATTTTCCCGCCAGGTCTGACCTGGCGGGTTTAACACTGCCCGCCTGCAGGCGGACGAGGAAACACCGGCAGCATTACGAGATGCTGCCGGTGTTTCCATGATCCCCATTCCCATTGAGTACCATAGGACTCAATGGGAATGGGGATTAACACCATTCCACCTCTGTGATTCCCGGAAAACCAGGGTTGTAATGCCCAGGTATTTCCAGGAATCACGGAGGCGAATGGTAATACGAGTCCGGCGGTAACAATCCGGTTTTACCGCCTCGGTTACGGCCGGACTCGTAATGAGGCCCCATGTCTAGGATCGATTACTTCTGGATCTCGGTGGGCTTATTGGGCAGGATCAAGGGGATCGAAAAAGGGTTAATTGCAATGTCAGATCATGCCCCATTGTTGATTGAACTAGATCTGCCGGGGGGAAAAACGGGCTATTTAAATGGAGACTTCCCCATGACGTACTCCTGGAACCAGTAAGGGGGTGTTATGCTTGATTTATGCTTGATTCAAAATGGCGCGGGTGCGCAATGCATTCTGGGAGCGCTCGGAGCCATGTTGTATATTTACTTCACACCGCAGTTAAAGGCTGCACACATTTTGCTGAAGTGTTAGATTCACAGTGCTGAGACAAACATGCTTTTCGAAACCTGGTATGCGGTCAAGGCCATTTCTGCTGGGAAAGCCAACGTTGTTATGGCTTGCTACTGTTCTCCGTGGAGCATGTTTTTACAGCAGGGAGGCCCTGCGTTCCTTGAGGGGAGCTCTCGATTGACCCAGCTGGCAACCGACGGCTGTTCCTCAACTGCGCAGGTGCAGTTTCCAGAATGTTCGAGAATTAACTCCCCATTGTGGAGTGTGTATATATGCGGAAACCCGGAGGGGGTCAGGTGAGACTTCAGCCAGAGAAGGACAATCCGTCTGGCCTTCCTGTGAGCTGTGGTACTCTCAGCCTGGCTGTTCCCGGGGTCTTCCAGCCACTCCTGGACGAGATGAGGACTTCTATTACGCTCACGGTGATGTATTTCTTTCTGACTTCTTTGCTTTTTCTGTGATCTATGTCTTTATTATTTTTATGAGTTATTTCTATGTACTTGTAATCTTTGAATAAATAGCCGTAAAGAGCTGATTATCTTCTAAAGAGTGCGTGGCTGTGAGTTATTGTGTCTGTCTGTTTATGGGTTGAAGTATTTGTTCTATAATTGCATTGGTGATTTATGGTTGTTCCGTGCACTTTTTGGGGAAGAGCAATACAGGGGGGAATCAGTTAGAGAAATGGTGGAGGAATATTTTGAACAAAACGACACAGGGGAAGTCTCCCTGGGGATAGTGTGGGAGGCATTTAAAGCAGTGATCAGAGGGAAAATTATCGCCCTAAAGGTAGCAAAAGACAAGCAGAGGTATGGATGGGAAAAAAAGATGGAAACCATAGTGGAGGATATACAAGAGAAACTCCTGAGTCAACCCACACATGCACTTAAAAAATCCCTGAAACAAGCACAAGGCCAGCTGGAAATGCTGCCACTAAGGGGGCGGAGAAATCTTTAGTATATCTCAAGCAGAGATACTACATTAAGGCCAACAAAGCTGACAAACTACTAGCTCAACAACTCGGGCAAAACAGAAAGATATGGCGATTGAAAATATTTGTAACGCTCACCTGATTCTCGCAGAGGCGCCGGTCTTGACTGGGCGACTACCGTATCTTCAAAGGTGATGTGTAGCACCCGGTTGGCTCTTTGGGCTGGACCTCTGTGCACTGTATGCCTGACTTCAAGAGTAAGATGTCTGCAGATAGAAAATATGGGATTAATGAACTGGGGTTATTGGGGTGTCCCTATCTCTTTCCTTTTTTGCTCTCCTGTAGACCCCCAAAGGTTAACGCTCTCACCTTAGGTAAGTGAATGCCGAGCTCTCCATCTGCCTCGGGGCAGGGTGCTGTAACCAGTTTCTTCACTGGATAGGTAGCGCAGGCCTCTTGACTTCAGAGGACTGCTGTCCGTCGTTTACTGCACGAACGGTAAGTTTCGAGTAATTCTATTGTCTTTAAAGTCTTTAGTAATGATGTCTCTTGTTTTGCAGGGTTCCGGCGATGGCGGATGACGGGCTGAAGTGAGTTGAAGATGGAGTCCGTGTGATGAATAGAAGCGCCTGGAAGCACGTAAGTAAGCGCTGGTTGCCTGCTTCACGATGCGCTCTAACTGTCTTTTATTTTGCAGGTACGAGCTCGGAGCGGATGCAGGGTGCCGGAATACCCACTGGGTTAGATGGGGAAAGGAGTAATGGCATGTGAGTATTAAAGTTCCCCAATGTCTTTAAACGCACCTTGTTTTGTCTTTCAGATGCAGCGCCGAAGGCCTCCGGAGCGTGCAAAGAGTTGGTAAGCTTTTGTCTTTCAGATGCCGGAATGCAGTGTGAAGACCTCCGGAGCGCACGAAGAGTAGGTAAGCCTTTGTCTTTCAGATGCCGGAATGCTAACCTGTTCTTTCTTGTCTTTATAGGTGTTGCTGAAGACTGGATTCAGGATGGTAAGCCTTTTTCCTTAGGCCTAGGATCCGATGCAGAAGACACGATGAGCGTTCTGCTGCAGAGGATGCAGAATAACGCAAAGCAAGATTCATCCACCGGGTGTGGTTTAAATAGCCTCCTGTAGTGCTTAGGTGTCTCCTTCCACAGCCACGCCTAGGCAAGAAAAGAGTTCCTGCTTTCCAGAAGAGTTCCAGTGTTCTGAATCTAGGGAGTGGCTCCTGCCCCACCCAACAGGAAAAGTAGTTCCAAACAGAAGAGGATCAGAGGCTCAACTGGCAGGCAAGTAAGCAGCATGGTCTGCTGCAGGTAGGTCCACCCAAGCATTATGAGCCCAGCGCTTCCAGCGCTGGGACTGGGCATATTTATGAGCCTGGTGCCACTGGCGCCAGGACTGGGTCCAAAAGGTCCCAATTGGGACTGGTTGGCCCTCGGAACCTGGGTTATGGATCTGCTTCCAAGGGAGTTGGGAAAACCCTGACCTTTTGGAAGCAGAGATCATGACAATATTAGAAACAAGAGGGGGGAGCCTATGACAGGCACACATGACATGGGGAAGCATTTAGGGAATTCTATCAAAGGCTATACTCTACGTGTGCCCCTGACGGGAATGCGCAGGACAACTATTTACAGCCCCTCCCGATCCCTCGCATCTCGGATGAGGACAGGATGGCTCTAGAGAGCCCGATAGGGGAAGAGGAGGTAAAGAAGGCAATAGTAGACCTCCCGTTAAACAAAGCACCCGGCCCAGATGGCTTTACAGCTCTCTTCTATAAAAAATACATGGTCACCCTAACCCCCTTTCTCACTAGGCTCATGAACTCCTTTAAGGAGAGCGGAAATCTTACACCAACCATGAATAAAGCCAAGGTGTTAGTCTTTCATAAGCCAGGGAAGGATCCGACATATCCAGCGTCGTATCGGCCTAAATCCCTGATAAATTTAGACTCTAAAATCTATACCAAAATACTGGCAGCAAGACTGTCTCCGCTCCTCCCAAATATGATACATCCAGACCAATCCGGTTTTATACCGGGAAGGCACACATATGACAATACCAGACGGATCACACATCTTGTGGAAAAAATAGTCATAACAAACACTCCGGCAGTATTACTAGCAATAGATGCCGAAAAAGCATTTCTCTGGGTAGAATGGTCTCTGCTGTTCAAGATCTTAAAAAGCATGGGGTTTGGGGATCAATTTATAGCTATGATCAAGGCCAACTATAACTCTCTGTCATGATCTCTGCTTCCAAAAGGTCAGGGTTTTCCCAACTCCCTTGGAAGCAGATCCATAACCCAGGTTCCGAGTGCCAACCAGTCCCAATTGGGACCTTTTGGACCCAGTCCTGGCGCCAGTGGCACCAGGCTCATAAATATGCCCAGTCCCAGCGCTGGAAGCGCCGGGCTCATAATGCTTGGGTGGACTTACCTGCAGCAGACCATGCTGCTTACTTGCCTGCCAGTTGAGCCTCTGATCCTCTTCTGTTTGGAACTACTTTTCCTGTTGGGTGGGGCAGGAGCCACTCCCTGGATTCAGAACACTGGAACTCTTCTGGAAAGCAGGAACTCTTTTCTTACCTAGGCGTGGCTGTGGAAGGAGACACCTAAGCACTACAGGAGGCTATTTAAACCACACCCGATGGATGAATCTTGCTTTGCGTTATTCTGCATCCTCTGCAGCAGAACGCTCATCGCGTCTTCTGCATCTGATCCTGGGCCTAAGGAAAAAGGCTTACCATCCTGAATCCAGTCTTCAGCAACACCTATAAAG
Organism: Ambystoma mexicanum; assembly: GCF_040938575.1. NCBI lineage: Eukaryota > Metazoa > Chordata > Amphibia > Caudata > Ambystomatidae > Ambystoma > Ambystoma mexicanum. The sequence goes on along the minus strand of NC_090931.1, from coordinate 740,512,395 downwards.
ACAAGAAAGAACAGGTTAGCATTACGGGCTTCAGTGACAGCTCTTCACTTACCTGGTCCATCGGCTGTCACCAACGCCTCGCGCTGCATTCCGGCATCTGAAAGACAAAGGCTTACCTACTCTTCGAGCGCTCCGGAGGTCTTCACACTGCATTCCGGCATCTGAAAGACAAAAGCTTACCAACTCTTCGCACGCTCCGGAGGCCTTCGGCGCTGCATCCCGCATCTGAAAGACAAAACAAGGTGCGTTTAAAGACATTGGGGAACTTTAATACTCACGTGCCATTACTCCTTTCCACAACTAACCCAGTGGGTATTCCGGCACCCTGCAGCCGCTCCGAACTTGTACCTGCAAAATAAAAAGACAGTTAGAGCGCATCGTGAAGCAGGCAACAAGCGCTTACTTACGTGCTTCCAGGCGCTTCTATTCATCACACGGGCTCCATCTTCAACTCACTTCAGCCCGTCATCCGCCATCGCCGGAACCCTGCAAAACAAGAAACATCATTACTAAAGACTTTAAAGACATTAGAATTACTCGAAACTTACCGTTCGTGCAGTAAACGACGGACAGCAGTCCTCTGAAGTCAAGAGGCCTGCTCCCCTTATCCAGTGAAGAAACTGGTTACAGCACCCTGCCCCGAGGCAGATGGAGAGCACGGCGTTCACTTACCTAAGGTGAGAGCGTTAACCTTTGGGGTTCTACAGGAGAAGAGAAAGGGAAGAAGAGAGAGACATTCAATAACCCAGTTCCTTAATCCCATATTTTCTATCTGCAGACATCTTACCCTTCAAGTCAGACATACAGTGCACAGAGGTCCAGCCCAAAGAGCCAGCCGTGTGTTACACATCACCTTTGAAGATACGGTATACGCCCAGTCAAGACCGGCGCCTCTACGGGAATCAGGTGAGCGTTACACTCTCCCTCCAGCAGGATAGCTATAAATGGCGAGGTCATGGGGAAAATCATAATCTCAAGGGGAACCAAGCAGGGATGCCCACTGTCGCCACTCCTATATGCCATCTTCCTAGAACCTATCCTAATAAGAATAAGGGAGTCCGTACACATAAAGGGGATCGACATGGCGGGAATCCAACACAAAGTAATCGCATACGCGGATGACCTATTATTGGCACTTGAGGACCCTGGGAGGTCACTGGCGACAGTTATGGGGGAATTATAACGGTATGGGGACATCTCAGGACTCAAAGCAAATAGGAGTAAGTCGGAAATAACGATACTGGCAGGAGATTGTGAGGAAATTGGCAGGGTGGCATGGGAGCTCGGTCTACAAACAGCAGAAGATGGGATAAAATATTTGGGAATTACACTGACACATAGGGTGGGACTGCTGTATGATAGGAATTTCCCCCAACTCCTGAGACACATAAGGAGGGACCTAGAGAGATGGAACCCACTCCTCATATCATGGTGGGATAGAATTCAATCGATAAAGATGACCATCCTACCAAGGTTACTTTACTACTTCGAAGCACTCCCCATTAGGGTCCCCGAGATCCTTTTTCAAAGCGCTCAACAAGGCGGTCACTTCATTCATATGGAAGGGGAAATCCTTGAGAATTGCAAGAGGGACCATGACTGCACCTATAAGGGAAGGGGGGATGGCATTACCACACTTCCAAAAATATTTCCAGGCGGCACAATTTAGGGTGCTGCGGGAGTGCATGGGGGATGATCCAGCCCCGATATGGGTGAACCAAGATAGAGCCGTGGCTAGAACCCCATTTATGGAATTGTTATGGAAAGTAAAACAACACAGACACCCCAATCTCTGCATAAGTGAAATTATGAGGACCACACTGGAGGCATGGGATATTCAAACCCAGAAGGGCATTATGTCATCAGCGGAGGGCCCCTTTACACCAATATGTCGGAACCCTCAATTCCAGCCGGGGATGGAGCGAGAGGCGTTTGAGAAATGGGAACTTGCGGGGGCACAAAAATAGGGGAAATGTTTGTGGGCAAGGAAATTAGAACATTTGGGGAATGCAGGTCACATCTACGCCTCACAGAGGGTGACAAGCTGAAATATGTTCAACTTAGACACTGGCTTAAGACGCACAAGATTATAAAAGCGGCTAGCAGAAATCTTACCTCTTTTGAAACATATGTCATCAATAACTCAGGGGCGAAGAAATGGGTCTCGACACTATACTCCTTTATAAACTCCCAGGATGAAGAAAAAAATGGGCATATATGACCAAGTGGGGGATCACTCTTGGGGAGGCACCAATGAAGCACCACTGGGTGGAGCTATGGACACAGATCCCCAAGCTGACCCGTTTGGCACAAACAAGGGAAATGTGGGTAAAAATTGTATCCCAGTGGCACTATACCCCTGAAAGACTGCAAAAAGATGTTCCCACAAATGTCAAACCGATGCTGGAGAGGATGTGATGAGGTGGGAACATGGAGGCCCATCTGGTGGGACTGCAAGGGGGTTAAGAACTTCTGGGGAGAGGTAAAGGTAGAGATGGGGAAAATGTTCCAGGAGGTGGATGAATGGGGGGTAGGAGTATGGCTGTTGGGAATGAAAGACAAAACAACTAGGAAATATAAAAAGCCTCAATGGAGAAGCATAGTGGGACTGTTCATAGCGGCATGGACAACAATCGCCCAAAACTGGAAGAAGAAAGACCCCCCTCTGATACGTACATGGCTACAGAAGGTCTGAGAACAAATGGCAATGGAAAAGGTGACCCATACAATTCAAGGCACGGGCGGCACATTCAAAAAGGAATGGGGAACAGTACAGGACTATCTCCAGTCAGATTACATGGAACAGTGGTGTCCACATAATATAAGAGTTACGGCCATATTTCGTGGATGAGTAGCTCACCTAAAAGATGAAGATATTGCCCGGGGGGTGTGGGAGGAGGGATTTGGGGAGGGGGGGGAATGGGAAGTGTTGAATATTGTACCTTGTTTGAAAACAATAAATACAATTATAATTTAAAAAAAACAGACTCAGTAATGTGGACCAAGATTTTGTTTAGTCTGCTTAGCTCAGTCAGTGTTGGTGGAAAGGGAAATGCTGATCTCGTGGTACAGTGCTGTATTATGCCCATTTACAAGAAGGGAGATAGGACGATAGTTGCTAGGACTAGTCCCATCTCCCTTCTTGAAAGTGAGAGTAAGATTTTCAGGGCTCTGGTCTTGCGGGATCTGGTAGATTGGCCCACTCAGTCTGGCCGACTACAGAAGTACCAGACCGGCTTTCCGAAAGGGGCTGGGCACAGAGTAAAAAGGTTTTGATGTGGGCTGGCTAAAAGACAACTCATTAAGGCAAAGTAAGTAACTTGACACGTTTCATGGTTGCTATCAACTAAATGCAGGCCTTTTATTGTGTCAATCGTAATCTATTATGGTGAAAGTTAAAGGACTGGCGGATACCTGGGCCCCTCCATCGATACTGGTTAACTTGCACAAGTATACTTTTCTAAAAGTATGGCTGAATGGGCAGGGTGCAATGGTTGAGAGCTTTCGGGCAAGAAGGGGCCTCCAGCAGGGCTGCATATTAGCTCCCTGCTTATTCAACCTCTACTTGTCAGATCTAGGAGACTACCTTTTCAAATCCTCATTTGCTCCACCGAGGATCTCCTCTGTGATCATCCTGTACTTACATATGTAGACAATGTTTTTCTCATGGATAGCACCCAGGTGGGCCTTCAAAGACAATTCAATATTGTCACGGAATACTCTATGTTGAACAAATTATGCATCAATGGAAAAAATGAAAATAATTAGATTTATAATTACCATAAACAGTAAAATGGGGTACAGTTGGTGTGTGGGAGACCAGCAGCTAATCCCAACACAAACCTTAACCTATTTAGGTTTTCAAACCGATGCAGCTGACAAGGGTGTTCTCATGGAGCGTTTAATGGCAAAGGCGACCGTAGCAGCTACTCAGATGAACAAGATCAAATTACGATACTGTAGGTTTTCTTTCTGCTTGCTGCTATCATTTTATAAAATGAAGGTGTTACCTTGTTTGCTATTTGTAACGGTTTATTGTGAGCCAACCCTCAACACAGGGAGTTCCTTACTGCCACAATCAGGGCGTCACACAGCACACGGTTTAATGTCAGTTATTTGTTCAGCCCTATTTCTGATTCATCTCATGCCCTTTGGATCCCTCCCCCTGTGCCACCAAATAACCAAGAACCAGACCGGTGTACAGAAAGTATATTTATATTTATTTGAATTGTAAGTAATGGAGATCACACTAAAACTACACACGCCACCTTCTTTGTGGCTCACAATAAAGCTTGTTTATTGGGAAAAACACAAATCACAATACTTCACTTTATCCTGGTTTCAATTCAAGGAATAATCAACACTGGTCAATGAACAAAATCAATTTACAGATGCAGTGCTATGCAATTTTTCTATTTCCCTGCACGCTTAAAAGGCGAGCAGTTTGGTTTGCAGATTTGTACAAATGCATATGGCAATTATTATTTCAGCCACCTTTTTAAAATAAACACAGGTTGATTTAGCAGTTTGTTTTTCAGACTCCCCTCACTTAACGGTCTGTGTTGGGGAAGTCAGACAGAAAGATTGGGACAGTTTTTAGGAATTTTGGATTTCAGAACCCCTCTATTTGGGGAAGCTGGATGGAAAGATTGGGTTGTTAAATGTTAAAGGTATTTGTACCGCGCACCGTCACCAACAGTTGGTCCCCAGGCACTCTGGCAGATCTGTAAACGATAAGGTGGGATGGGTTAGTAAGGTGAAGAGGGAGTAGGATAGTGAGAGGAGTGGTGTTCTGTTGGCAGCTTCAACTCGGTATACACCGGGCGCTGAGCTTTAGTGCAAGTACTGGATCGGTGTCAGTCTGTGTGTGATGTTGGTGTGGCTTATGTGTTGTTGCAGTGTTGTGAAGTGCGTGCGGCTTGTTGTGCGCGAGATGGGTGTGTGAGTTTTTTGAGTCAGATAAGTATGGAGAGAGTTTGAGCTTATATTGGTTAGTGGGTTACCTGACATTTAACATGCTAAATATTCACAGTTTTGTCTAGCACTTGCTGACCTTCACAATCCTGTCTAGATGCGACGCAGGCTAATGTTCACAATTCTATCTAGGTGCGGGCATGCTAACATTCACAATCTTATCTAGATGCGACGCAGGCTAATGTTCATAATTCTATCTAGGTGTGGGAATGCTAGCATTGAAATCCTATCTAGATGTTCACAATTCTATCTAGGTGCCGGCATGCTAACATTCACAATCTTATCTAGATGCGACGCAGGCTAATGTTCACAATTCTATCTAGGTGTGGGAATGCTAACATTGAAATCCTATCTAGATGTTCGCAATTCCATCTAGGTGCGGGTATGCTAACATTCACAATCTTATCTAGATGCGACGCAGGCTAATGTTTACAATTCTATATAGGTGCGGGCATGCTAACATTCACAATCTTATCTCGATGTTCACAATTCTATCTAGGTGCGGGCATGCTAACATTCACAATCTTATCTAGATGCGACGCAGGCTAATGTTTACAATTCTATATAGGTACGGGCATGCTAACATTCACAATCTTATCTAGATGTTCACAATTCTATCTAGGTTTGGGCATGCTAACATTCACAATCTTATCTAGATGCGACGCAGGCTAATGTTCACAATTCTATCTAGGTGTGGGCATGCCAACATTCACAATCTTATCTAGATGTTCACAATTCTATCTAGGTGTGGGCATGCTAACATTCAAGTTTCACCTGAGTGCGGAGCTTGTTGACCTTGACAAGTATGTAAGTATGTAATGCAAGGCAAAATCTACAATCCTGTCATGAACAAGTTCAGTCTGCTAGTCACAAATCTTCCCAAGTATGCCTGGTGTGAGTCTATAGCAGTTTATGTTATTGGAAGTTAAGATAGTGTGACAGGGGTTTTCTGGAGTAGAGTAATGGCTCTACTCCCCACCCATGCCACACTTACAGTTTTTGTTGGTGTCTGTTGACTGCTGGCTTCACTGGCTTCCCCTGCGGACACCTGCAGACACATCTTGGAGCCGCCAATGTAGGAGCCGCCCTTTGCCTCAGGGTCCTTCAACGCAGAGGGCTGCTGGGCAGGGGGCTGCTCTGGGGTGTCCTTAATGAGGTTGCAGGGCACCAATTAGGGCTCCCTTTCTCTCATAGTGCATCCATTTTATATAACACCATCAAGATTTCAATATTGAGCACTGCCCTGCAAGAATTCTCACCGCCAGGATTGGACAGTCACCCTTCTCTCTTTCCCCAAGCCCGACCTCTCTCTAAGGATTGGTTTAGGAGTATAGAACCGAAATATAGCAACTCCCGTATGAAATTCCCTTTTTTTCATGTCAACATTTTGGCAAAAAGTAGTTCTGTGGCAAAACCTCATAATTTACTAGTAACTTCCATTATATATTAGTTAGTTTTGGCAGTTACACTAAATTATGCTAATGCGCCCATTTATCCAATGAAAATCAAAAGAAAAGATTCCAAAAGCCTCATTTTGGTTCACACAATGTTTTTATATATTGTTGGGTGCCCTTTTGTGATGACACGTGTTTCGACAGATTGGCCGTTTTTTTTTTCTCAAATCAGGGCCGGTCTTTTGTATTACACTCAATATTCTTAACAGCTTTTACATCCAGACATGGGGTAATCCCAGTTACACCTTAGTATCATGAGCTCTGTGCTATGAGAATCGGTCCCCGTTCGGTATATATTACACTTCAGCTAATCATGGAAAATTCAATAACATGACAGACATTTTCGCACCATGTAGCTTGAGTGCAAAAGCAAAGCTTGCAGTGGGGGGGTCCTTTGTGAAGTTTGCCCAACAACAAGCAAAAGTATCTCTCTCTGGCCTAAATGAAATTTACATGTGACACATGGAAACAAAGGTGTCTTTTCTTTTCAATTGTTGTCAGTATTTTGCATGTGAAGCATAATATACATTACATCTTGTCAACACACGCTAACCCTTTCCCTGACATCTTTATGTTAGCAGAGGAACATATTTCTCATGTCTTGCTTTAAACTGCAAAAGCACATGCAAAGTCATTTTGGTGTCGGTGTTTGAAATTCCTGTTTTTCATGTGAAAGGGGCCTTTGGATTTATTAGGCTGCTTTTCCTTTTGTAATGACAGGTAGGCCTTTTTGACATAGCACTTCCTTGTTTTACTTGCAGAAACCACCACAGTCTGCCTTACTAGGCCCATTTTAAGTGTGAAGGTTCTTTTATGAAGTCTGGCAGGTCATATTTTTTCCAATGCGCCCTTCAGTTCTGTTTGTTGGTTTGGGGCCCTTGATTAAACCCCACAATACGGTACACAGATTAACCATCACTAACGATTGCTTGCATATGACAAGATTGAGTCCTGTATGTGGTAGCGCACCCTGTGCTTACCTGATTACATACCTATAGATGCGCTCAGATTTTAGTTAGTCCTAACTTCACTGAAATGTTTACTAGACTGGAGAATTCTCTCATTGTGTAGAAGCTTGCTGGTCCCATTGAAGGGCTCCGGTATACAAAGATCTGACATACGTTCTACATTACACAAAAGAAAGTGCCTTGACCAATTTTAGGAAAAGAGCTGAATGAGTTTTGAATAGTACAGAGTTGTCGAACAGCGACCTTATAAACATCCGAACGAGACAAAAAGATCCTGCTCAGACGTCATTGGATAACAACAATCACAACGATGTGAAAGTATAAACTCTATCATAGCTTATAGCCACTTGTTAAACCTCAAGGAACAATCCCTGAATACTTGGAAACATGTCCAAACGGTTATTGGGCTGGTCAGTTCCTAAGAAAAAAGGTTGAACCGGCTCCCTACTGGATAGATCTGCCATGTTAGATCATTGGGCACGGGAATGGGTAAAGGCTGTGTACTATGTAAAAGTCAGGATGTGACAGAATAGAGAGCACATCATTTTGAATTGTACAGCTTTGGGAACTAGAACGTTATGGCTGGGGTGATTCATACACAATTCTGCATTGTTGGAAGCAGAGTATTACTTTGTAAGAATTTTGGAGGGGTTTGGAAACCATTGCCACTATTGCTTTTATTGAAATCCTGCATAAAGCTGGTTTGATCAGGCTAAGATGGCAATGTTTTCCTTTTGTTTCCTCCCTTCTTTTAAGCTCATTTTGTGGTGAGCATAATGTGTAATATGTTATGTTAGAAATTGGTAACATGCATTTCATTTTCTTTTATTCTTTCTCTTTTAAAATTGAACTTTATATGAAATATGTTTGTATATTTGTAAATGCCATGTTTTTCATTTGTGTAAGGTTGAGTATGAACAACCAACATCACAATAAAAAATAAAGAAAAAGAAAATGTCTGAATGTCTTCTTACTGCTACTTTGGCCTTTTGGCAGTGCCTACAACTCCATGTCGGGTATTAGTTTCTCCAGCCAACCTTCTAATATTATTCCATCCTTCAACTCCACTTCAAGTTTTATTTCCTCCTTTTATTTTATTCCTACTTCCCTAACTGTATTCTGGGTTTTCATCCCCCGTTTGGTACACTATTCCACCTACAGATTTCGAACCCTATCCTGGGTTTACTTCTTCCTGGTTTTCGTCTGTTACCAATATTAACTTAGAATCCACTCTCAGTTTTCCTTCCACTCTTCAGTCCTCTATTTCGAGTACTGGGTTACAAGCCCCTCCTGTGTTTGCCTCACCCCTTCTTTCCTCTACTTTGTGTACTTTATTATTGAGCTGACCGGATGTCATAGCACTGACTCCACTACCATTAACCTTATCTACAATGCCATACAAGATTGGATGCTCACAAACTTAATTGCACTTAATCCCGAAAAAACTGAATTGTTGATTCTAGCTTCCAGACAAAAACTAAAAAAGATGCCTGCAGAATAGAAGAGTTTCACCATAGCTGGTAATCAAAAGTGTCTAACAAGGTGAAAACCATGGGCGTGATATTGTACGCAGAACTTTCTATGAAGCCTCATGTTGCTAGCGTTCGGGCATCATGTGGATGCATCTCTAAACTTCTGAGCCACATTCACCCCTTCATCTCCTTAAAAAGCAGTTCTACTCTAGCGACTGTGCTAGTTAACTCTCGCCTAGATTATTGCAATGGCCTGCTAGTGGGGACATCTAAGGCTAATCTACAGGCTCTGCAGGTCGCACAGAATGGAGCCGTTAGAGCTGTCCTTGGTTTGTCCCACAGGGAACACATTACTGACGCCAGACAGAGCCTGCACTGGTTTCCTATTAAACATCGGGTCATGGCTAAACTACTCTACTTGACCTATAAATGTGTTCACAAGAAGCCCCTCAATACCTTATGAATCATCTTGCCATTGCCCCAATAGGCCAAAATCTGCAGTCCTATGATCCGCTAAAACTCCATCAGCCAAGGTTCAACCTTAAAACCTATGGCGGCTCTACTTTTGATGTCCAGGCTCCACTATCCTGGAATAAACTACTGTTTGATCTCAGGCATGTTAAGTCCTGTAGTGAGTTCAAGAAGCATCTTGAAACTTACTTGTTCAACTTAGGCCCAGACTAGGCTTGCTCTCAGTTAGTCCTTTACTCCAGGATGCTTCCATCCTGCCCGGCGATATGTCTGTATGTCCTGTTCTGTTCTCTGTGCGCTTTGAGACCCATGGGTGAGTAGCGCTATACAAGAATTGCAAATAAATAACACTGGCCTACAAGTCCTTCCTGGGTTTGCTTCACCACTTCTTTCCTCTATTTCTGGTACCGGCTTACAAGCCCCTCCTAGGTTTGCCTCAGCCCACTTTCCTTCTACTTCAAATATTAGGTCACAAGCAACTCCTGGGTTTGTCTCACCTTTAAATCTCACCACTTTCTTCTCTTCTATAAGGATCACCTCTTCCTCACTCCTGCTGCCCCTGCTGCAGCTCGTCTCTCTCTTGCAGACTCCTGTCTGCAGACTTCAAAAACCCTGGTGGCCATTTTGTAATTCTTTATGCAGGTAGAAGCTGAGGGGGCAGCTCGTTTGACAGACCGCATGCTGTGCTGCTGTTGGGCTGGTAAATGGCTTAAGGGTCCTCTAGGAGTGTTTGGGTTTCTGCTAGGAGCTTCACTGTATAGGAAAGGTTTTGTTAGGGATCCTTGTTCTTTAAAGGGACAACTTAACCGCCCTGATCCTTTCCGGGTTTTCGGATTGGGAGAGAAGGGTATTGTGGGAGATGTAGTCCCTCTGAGGGTCGATTGTTTGTGTGATCTTGATATTTGTGTTCAGTGACGGGTTTTCTGGTGACTTCTCTGTTTTAAAAGAAGGGATTGGATGGTTTTCCAGGTTTACTGTTTTCCTAGCCCCTCATTCTGCTTCCAGGATGCACTATGGGTTTTGGTTTTGTTTATGCTGAGCATTATGGGAATCTTAGTTTCCCATTATTAGACTATCTGAGAAGCCAGTTTCCCCGAGGTCTTGGGTCATGATTACTAGACAGAAGTTCCCGGAAAGAGACTTCGTTACATCATGTTTATATCTCAATGTTAATGATATTGTCTCAGCCCATATCGATTTGGAAAATATATATTGATATATCTTCAAAACTCTATATATAGCCCAGCCCTAATGCCTTTTATGCATTGTCATAGCCTTATCCTTCCCATGCCAGTCTATGTTATGAATTAATATATGTGGCTTCATTGTGCCCCTCAGCAACCTGCTTACTAATTTACTTTCTACCTTATACTATACTACTCCCCATGGTGTACCACAGTGATTCTGGTCCCATGTGTTCCACTGTAATTTTGCTTGTGTCTACCACTGAAAATCTGTCACCCTGTGCTTTTGCTCAAGCGGACCCTACTGTAATTGTACCCCTCTGTGGTTTTGCTGCCTAGTGTCCCACTGTGATTTTTTCCCCCTTGTGTCCAATACAAATAGTCCCCTCCCGTGAATTTGCTCTGCGATGGCCACGTAACTAATATGGATGTCTCCTAGTTATTGTACCTAGGGACACCAACACCAGCAATCTGCTCTCCATATAATCACTACTATGAACTCTCCTCAGGAAGTATTCTTTCACACTGTCTACTTGCTACCCACGCTTTCATGCTGCATTCCCCTTCCACTCCTTCCTGTGTTCCTCCACTGTCATCCAGTTCCAGTTGCTACCTACTGTCCACTGGCAATTATACCAGCCCACTTTTGGTTGCTTCAGGACATCACCTCAGAAGTACCTTTCCCAAAAGACACCATTACTGAGGCCTAAAGAGCAACCCTACCTAGATGCTGCCATAGCCACACGAGATGGATGGTCCAAGGTGCCCACCAAGCCCTCTACAAACGTCTCTGCACTAACATTCTCAACCTCTGAGATCAAACTAAGTCACTTGCACACAGCAATTGAAAAACACTCCCAACATTCAACTTACACATCGCAGTGCCGGTCAATGCTTCCTAACTCCTGGGTGAACTAGGCTCCCCTAATATGCCTCTATGATGATCGAAATAGATCACCTGGACACAGGCCTGCAAACAGAGCTCAGGGTACTTCCAGTCTGAATGCACCAACACAACATTAAAACTATCTTGCATTATCCCTCCCTGCCCACTATCCTAAAATGCGCCCTTCTCTTTCAGATAGAGACCACACAACTTGCAGCAGTGCATGTTATACATTCCAGTAACATAACAATGTGTAGGACGAAAGGGTATCCAAACTGTGGGCTTGTCCTGTCACAACAGCTGCTCCAGTGAGTATACAGAGGGAAAGAGATTAATGCCTACAGGCCTGCCCCATCAGGTGAGGACATCCAAGACACCTTGGGGCTGTTGACAGGAAATCTGGTCCAGAAAATCAGGAAACTAGGCCATTGCTGGAAGCATCAGTAAACCAGCCATCATTCTTGGGGCCCCTGAACATTCTTTTTGTCCCAGCAAACTGTAGCTGCCCGGCCTGCAGTTTAATTACTTCAGGGAAGGTGTGTGGTGCTAACCTTTGTGACTTGTGGACAACCTTCTATTTCAGATCCTGTTTCATGTACCCACACACAAAGAAATATTAACAGAATATATCTGTGTGTGAAAAATAGAGTCCATCAGACTGTGAAGGAAAAGAGCAGTGACATAATAATTTGTTCAATCTCAACCCCAGTTTTTTCCTTCATACATAATCTCTTATTGTGTTCGTTTTTAAAGTTGGTAACAAATAATGAGGGTTGAATGTTTTCTGTGGATGTGGTTATTTCCATTCCGAAAAACTATATATTGGATGACTTCATTATTGAATAACTGGTCATAGTTCTCTTTCAGAGGATTCCTAAGGTGTGCGCTATAATTTCAGATGGGACACTTGTATCCGCCCCCACCTATATAGGGGGGAATTTAGTGATTTCAGTAACCTACCTCCTGTGTACTGGGAAGGTTGTACCAATGCATCTGAAACCCATAACCAGGCTACATGGAGTCCAAACAAAGCAAAGCAGGACGGTGGGACACCACACACATCTCAACTGTTGGTGCTTTGAGCTCGTCCCTTTTCGTGACCAAGACAGTGGCTCAAAAGTCTTCTGCCAGATTTTAGATGTGATCTTCAGTTTGTGGTGGCAAATAAAAATAGAGGGCTTGTGGCGGCCCAAAGACAAGGTAGAACGGTACGACGTCCTTTCATCGCGCGATGTTTTTTCGCGGGTTTTTTTTTACCACGAATTTAACACCAGCAGCAAATCCATAATTCAAATAATAAGACTTGCCAAAAATAACTCAAAGACAGACCATGGCATCAAACATTATGGCATGTAATAACCTCTTCATGGTAACATAGCCTTACTTCACATTTTCTTTGCTGAGGGGAAAAAAGGCTGAGTATACGGGAGTGGCTGGAGGAGGAAAGGATGATAAAAGTAACATGTATAGTAGGCAGGGACACTGGAGGACAGTTCCTGAATTACATATTGTTTTTTTACAGGTAGAGGGCACACCTTGAACATAAACATAGACCTCAATGAAGGTCCCAGTAGAGGAGCTGGTACAAACCGCCTTCAAGGCAAGCAGGCCCTTTCCTACAAGTCAGTCACCTCTGTGACAGCAGACAAGACCTAGCATTCATGGGATCAGAGAAAATAATCTTATGATCCCCTGAGGTTGAGGTCATCCCTTGAGTAAGGTGAAGTACAGGTGCCAGTATCATAGATGACTAACCTAGCCATTCAGATACAATATTATGTGTGTGTTGTCACCACTGTGGCAGCATTTAGCTCAATACCATATAGGTTTACTTTTCCTGCTTAGCTTCTCTTGTACTTGGCAGGATTCAAGTTGGTGGTAGGAAGATGAATAGTAATATTAATAAACTTGAAGGCACAAAGAAGAGGTTCATCATAACCTTTTCCAAGAATTATACGACTTACAGGAGTGCAACATTCTTTGTAAACTCTTCAGGACACAGCAAATAAAAAATGTACCTTTAGAATATCCTTTTGACAGACAGGGCGACGATTTATGAAAAGGAAACTTCTTTCTGGACTTGAAAGGCTGGTCAAACTGCAGTCAGAGCTTGGACTTGGAAGAAACCCATGTATAAACATCTATAATGAGTATGAAAATACAAATATGGATAATAGATTAGTCGCTCACAGTACAATGTTTAGTCATTTATATGTTGTAGACCTTCCAGGATCGCATGCAAACATTTCTGATGCTTAAAGAGATGCATCAGCCGACAAACAACAAAAAGGTACAAAAAGATAGGTGGCTAAAATGTTATCTTCTAAAACACTGTAATCTTGGACCTATATTTTATTTGGAAGTCCTTCAAGATGTCATGGCAGTTGGATAATGCACAGGTTACTTACCTGTAACTCTTCTTCTCCAACATGGGTCTTGCATGGTTTCAGATGCTCATGAATAGTCCCCGTCATCAGCCCTGGAATTCTTGGTAAAAGAAAGCATTTTAGCTTTAAACGTTTAACTGCTTGTCTCCTATTGTAACGCTCACCTGATTCTCGCAGAGGCACCGGTCTTGACTGGGCGACTACCGTATCTTCAAAGGTGATGTGCAGCACCTGTTTGGCTCTTTGGGCTGGACCTCTGTGCCCTGTATGCCTGACGTGCAGAGAGGATGTCTGCAGATAGAAAATACGGGGTTAATGAACTGGGGTTATTGGGGTGTCCCTATCTCTTTCCTCTTCTCCTCTCCTGTAGACCCCCACAGGTTAACGCTCTCACCTTAGGTAAGTGAATGCCGAGCTCTCCATCTGCCTCGGGGCAGGGTGCTGTAACCAGTTCCTTCACTGGATAGGTAGCGCAGGCCTCTTGACTTCAGAGGACTGCTGTCCGTCGTTTACTGCACGAACGGTAAGTTTCGAGTAACTCAAATGTCTTTAAAGTCTTTAATAATGATGTCTCTTGTTTTGCAGGGTTCCGGCGATGGCGGATGACGGGCTGAAGTGAGTTGAAGAAGGAGCCCGTGTGATGAATAGAAGCGCCTGGAAGCACGTAAGTAAGCGCTTGTTGCCAGCTTCACGATGCGCTCTAACTGTCTTTTATTTTGCAGGTACAAGTTCGGAGCGGCTGCAGGGTGCCGGGATACCCACTGGGTTAGATGTGGAAAGGAGTAATGGCACGTGAGTATTAAAGTTCCCCAATGTCTTTAAACGCACCTTGTTTTGTCTTTCAGATGCGGGATGCAGCGCCGACGGCCTCCGGAGCGTGCGAAGAGTTGGTAAGCTTTTGTCTTTCAGATGCCGGAATGCAGTGTGAAGACCTCCGGAGCGCACGAAGAGTAGGTAAGCCTTTGCCTTTCAGATGCCGGAATGCTAACCTGTTCTTTCTTGTCTTTATAGGAGTTGCTGAAGACTGGATTCAGGATGGTAAGCCTTTTTCCTTAGGCCCAGGACCGGATGCAGAAGACACGATGAGCGTTCTGCTGCAGAGGGTGCAGAATAACGCAAAGCAAGATTCATCCACCGGGTGTGGTTTAAATAGCCTCCTGTAGTGCTTAGGTGTCTCCTTCCACAGCCACGCCTAAGTAAGAAAAGAGTTCCTGGTAAGAAAAGAGTTCCTGCCTTCCAGAAGAGTTCCAGTGTTCTGAATCTAGGGAGTGGCTCCAGCCCCACCAAACAGGAAAAGTAGTTCCAAACAGAAGAGGATCAGAGACTCAACTGGCAGGCAAGTAAGCAGTATGGTCTGCTGCAGGTAAGTCCACCCAAGCATTATGAGCCCGGCGCTTCCAGCGCTGGGACTGGGCATATTTATGAGCCTGGTGCCACTGGCGCCAGGACTGGGTCCAAAAGGTCCCAATTGGGACTGGTTGGCACTCGGAACCTGGGTTATGGATCTGCTTCCAAGGGAGTTGGGAAAACCCTGACCTTTTGGAAGCAGAGACCATGACAGTACCCCCCCTCAAGGCCCCTCCCAAACTGGGCTTCTCCGGGGGTTTTGGCTTGTCAGGAAATGTTCGGTGAAATCTTTTGATTAGGCGAGGAGCGTGGACATATTCAGCAGGTTCCCAGGATCTCTCTTGGGGGCCGTAGCCTTTCCAGTCAATTAGGTAGAATAGTTTAGATTTGGAGATCTTGGAGTCCAGAATGCTTTTGACTTCAAACTCGAGTTCTCCATCAACTAGGATAGGTTTTGGAGATTTGGTTAGTAGGGTTTGAGGTTGCACGGGTTTTAATAGAGAAACGTGGAAGACCGGATGTATCTTCATGTGCGGTGGCAAGTCCAACTTGACCGCTACTGGGTTTACTATGGTAGTGATGGAATAGGGACCAAGGTATCTTGGGTTGAATGTGCGTGGCCCTTTTAGAGATAGATATTTGGTGGATAACCAGACTTGATCCCCTACTTGGTAGTGAGGGGCTTCCTTCCGATGTTGATCTGCTCCTTTCTTGTATTGTTCTTTAGCCCTTTGAAGGTGAGAAACAGCTTCCTTAAAGGCTTGGGTGATTGTAGAATGCAGGTAGTCTACTGCTGGTGTTTCAAGATCTTGGAGGGGATCCAACTCCGAGGTTCGAGGGTGACTGCCGTACAAAAGAAAAAACGGGGTTTTCCCAGTTCCCGAATGGACAGAGTTATTGTAGGCATACTCGGCTATCCAAAGGATATCTTTCCAAGTTTTTTCAGTTTGTTGCAGCATGCAGCGTAAATACTGTTCCAGAGTTTGATTGGTCCTCTCGGTTTGTCCGTCGGTCTGAGGGTGGTGACTGGTCGATAGTCTCACATCAATTTGAGCCGACCGACAGCAACTTCGCCAAAAATGAGAAATAAATTGACTACCTCGATCCGAAATTAGAACCGAAGGAAAACCGTGCAGTCGGACGATGTTTTCGAGAAATTCTCGGGCCAGAGTTGCTGCTGTTGGCAAGCCTTTGAGCGGAATGAAATGCGCCATCTTGGAGAATAAGTCCACGATTACTAGAATCGTATTGTATCCGGAGCATGGAGGTAGATCGGTGATGAAGTCCATAGAAAGCGTATGCCAAGGGCGAGGTGGGATGTCAATAGGGCGTAAGAGGCCTGCTGGTCTTTCCTTTTGACTCTTGCTTTGGGCGCATACTCCACAGGACATTATAAAGTCTCTGATATCTTTTTTCCAAGACGGCCACCAGAAGTAGCGCTTGATCTTTTCTGAGGTCTTGGCTATACCGGGATGACCTTCCATTAAAGAGTCGTGATAACAAGAGATTACTTTTTTCTGTAAATTGTGCTGGGTAGGTATAATCGTTCTTGGAAATACAATAAGTTGTCCTTTACTGCAAAGTCCTTTCCCTGCAGATGCCAATTCTGTATGTCTGCTGGAGTTACCAGTTGCCTGGCTTTATCCTTAACTTCCTCTATGGATTCTGTGGCGATTACAGAATTCTTTGTTCGGGAATGATTGGTACAGGTTTAGGGTTGATCAAGGGTTCTTCCACTCCCATCCGAGAAAGGGCATCGGCTTTACCGTTCTTTGTACCAGGTCGATAGGTAATTATGAAAAACTTGGCAAAGAATAATGCCCAACGGAGTTGTCTAGAGGATTGGGCTTTTGCGGTTTTCAAATATTGCAAGTTTCGGTGATCCGTAATCACAGTAACGGTGTGTCGGGCCCCCAGCAGATAATGCCGCCAAGCCTTAAAGGCAGACTTGATAGCCAGAAGTTCCTTGTCAGTAATCGTGTAATTGACTGCAGGAGGCGAGAATTTGCAGGACCAAAATGCCACGGGATGCAACTGATTGGTTACCGGGTCCTTTTGTGATAGAACTGCCCCCATGGCAAGGCTTGAAGCATCAGTTTCCACGATGTAGGGGAGTTCGGGGCGAGGGTGTTTTAAGATTGGTGCAGAGATAAATTTAGTCTTCAAATCCTGGAAAGCTTGTTCCGCCTCGGTAGACCATTCAAAACGTTTGTTTTTCTTTAACAAGGCAGTGATGGGCTGGACTATTCGAGAGAACTCGGGGATAAACCTGCGGTAAAAGTTAGCGAAGCCTAACATGCTTTGCACACCTTTTACGGAGGATGGTGATGGCCATTTGAGAACTGCATCGACCTTCTTTGAATCCATACGCACTCCGCCAGGTGATAATATGAATCCCAAGAATTCAACTTCAGTCACGTTGAAAACACATTTTTCCAACTTAGCGAAAAGTTTGTGTTGACGCAATCTTTCGAGGACCATTTTCACGTGTTTCCGATGTTCAGATTCCGATGAAGAATAAACGAGAATGCCGTCGATATAAACAACAACACACACATCTATGAGCTCTCTGAGGACATCGTTCATAAAATATTGAAAGGCGGCTGGGGCATTGCAAAGTCCGAAGGGCATGACCTGATATTCAAATAGCCCATACTTGGTGCGGAAGGCCGTCTTCCATTCATCGCCCTCTTTTACTCGTACCAAGTGGTAAGCTCCTCTAAGATCCTGCTTTGTATATATGCATGCTTTTCTGACTTGGTCCAGGAGTTCAGGGATCAAAGGTAACGGATATCTATTCTTAACGGTGATCTGGTTCAGGGAGCGATAATCGATACAAGTTCTAAGGTCTCCTTCCTTTTTTGGAACGAAGAACAAAGCTGAAGAGGCAGGGGACTTGGAAGGACGAATAAACCCATTTGCCAGGTATTGATCCAGGTGTTGTCGAAGGTGAAGGTTCTAAGGCTCGGTGAGGGCATAAATTCTACTACAAGGAGGAGTAGATCCAGGTATCAGGTCTATCTGGCAGTCATAAGACCTATGAGGAGGTAGAGAGTTAGCCTGCTCCTTCCGGAAAACATCTTGGTATTCTAGGTATTCGGGAGGTAACTGGGGAGTCTCTGAAGAAATTGCTGCCAGTGCAACACCAGGTGGAGGGTGACAAGTAGAGACACATTCTGGAAACTGGACCGTTCTTGCTCGCCAATCGATCAGAGGATTGTGTTTCTCTAACCAAGGTATTCCTAGAATAATCTGGAACTGAGGGGCCTTGATCACATCGAACACGATCTTCTCATGGTGTCCATCTTGACTTACTAGCGTCACCTCTTGAGTGGTATGCGTTACTGGCCCGGAGACTATCTCCGTACCATCCACCGTAGTAATGACGTCCTTTACAGCCTTGGGACAAAGAGTTAGATTCATCCTCAAAACCATTTCATGATCCACATAATTGCCGATGGCACCGCTGTCGACGTAAGCTTCAATTGCATGTAATCGATCCGGGTTATCAGGGCTAATGAGGACCATAGGTATCACGAAATGCGAGGTCACGGAACTGGTTTTCACGCTCGGCAAGAGGACCTCTATTCTTGTCGGGCGCGGTCGTTTCCCTGCTCAGAGTTTGTAACTATGGTAACTGCAGCTCCTACTGCCTTCTTGGCAGGTTTCACCGGACAGAATCGAAGATAGTGCCCTGAGTTTCCGCAATATAGGCATAATTGCAACTGTCTTCTCCTTTCCTGCTCCCTTTGTGTTAGAGGACCTTTCAGACCCCCTATTTGCATGGGTTCCCCGGAGTCTACTCCTTTGGATGGAGTTGGCGGTTTGGAAAATACTCGAGCATCAAACTTGGAACGATCGGCCTTCCTGTTCTGCAGTCTGTGATCTATTTGAACGACCAAGTCTATATAATCCGAACAGTCTTGTGGGGGATTCACTACTTGGGCTAAAATGTCTTTGAGCTCTCCACGTAGACCTCTATAAAACAGCGTAATCCTTTTGTCCTCAGGCCATTGAGTTTCCACTATTAGTCTATTGAAAGATGCAATATAAGCCAAAAGGTCTTGATTACCCTGTCGCAACGAAAGAAGCTCATTGTCCAAGGCCTGCCCCTGTGAATGTCTTGCGAACAGTTTTTCCATACTAAGCTGAAAGGCTTGAAAATCATGGAGAACCGGATCATCTTGATTAACTAGAGGGATCGACCAGTCTGCCGCATTGCCACTAAGGTACGAAAGTACAAAAGCTACTTTAGCTTGATCAGTTGGAAAGGCTGCTGGCCGGCATAAGAAGTGCAACCGGCACTGATTGATAAATACCGCAAACCTCTTTGGGTCACCAGAAAATCGTTCGGGCGGAGCCAAAGGTACATTCCCAGGTAGGTTGATCTGCACTGGATTCATAGAGGATGTTGAAGGAAGATTTGCCCCTGATGCGGGTAGCGGGGTCTGTCCGGCTTGTGACTGTAGCAATTGTCTAGCAAGATCATCTGTTCTCTCCTTGGAAATAATTAGTTCCCTTCTTAGAGCGTTCGTTTCCTGACGAGCTGCATGCACTTCTGCCCTTAGTTCCCCAAGTAACCGGCTAGGTGGTCAGTATCCGAGGTTTCCATAGCGCCTGGGCGAGAGTTTTGCGGTTGGCTTTGCGTTCTGTAACGCTCACCTGATTCTCACAGAGGCGCCGGTCTTGACTGGGCGACTACCGTATCTTCAAAGGTGATGTGCAGCACCCGGTTGGCTCTTTGGGCTGGACCTCTGTGCCCTGTATGCCTGACGTGCAGAGAGGATGTCTGCAGATAGAAAATACGGGGTTAATGAACTGGGGTTATTGGGGTGTCCCTATCTCTTTCCTCTTCTCCTCTCCTGTAGACCCCCACAGGTTAACGCTCTCACCTTAGGTAAGTGAATTCTGAGCTCTCCATCTGCCTCGGGGCAGGGTGCTGTAACCAGTTCCTTCACTGGATAGGTAGCGCAGGCCTCTTGACTTCAGAGGACTGCTGTCCGTCGTTTACTGCACGAACGGTAAGTTTCGAGTAACTCAAATGTCTTTAAAGTCTTTAATAATGATGTCTCTTGTTTTGCAGGGTTCCGGCGATGGCGGATGACGGGCTGAAGTGAGTTGAAGAAGGAGCCCGTGTGATGAATAGAAGCGCCTTGAAGCATGTAAGTAAGCGCTTGTTGCCAGCTTCACGATGCGCTCTAACTGTCTTTTATTTTGCAGGTACAAGTTCAGAGCGGCTGCAGGGTGCCGGGATACCCAATGGGTTAGATGTGGAAAGGAGTAATGGCACGTGAGTATTAAAGTTCCCCAATGTCTTTAAACGCACCTTGTTTTGTCTTTCAGATGCCGGAATGCAGTGTGAAGACCTCCGGAGCGCACGAAGAGTAGGTAAGCCTTTGCCTTTCAGATGCCGGAATGCTAACCTGTTCTTTCTTGTCTTTATAGGAGTTGCTGAAGACTGGATTCAGGATGGTAAGCCTTTTTCCTTAGGCCCAGGACCGGATGCAGAAGACACGATGAGCGTTCTGCTGCAGAGGGTGCAGAATAACGCAAAGCAAGATTCATCCACCGGGTGTGGTTTAAATAGCCTCCTGTAGTGCTTAGGTGTCTCCTTCCACAGCCACGCCTAAGTAAGAAAAGAGTTCCTGGTAAGAAAAGAGTTCCTGCCTTCCAGAAGAGTTCCAGTGTTCTGAATCTAGGGAGTGGCTCCAGCCCCACCCAACAGGAAAAGTAGTTCCAAACAGAAGAGGATCAGAGACTCAACTGGCAGGCAAGTAAGCAGCATGGTCTGCTGCAGGTAAGTCCACCCAAGCATTATGAGCCCGGCGCTTCCAGCGCTGGGACTGGGCATATTTATGAGCCTGGTGCCACTGGCGCCAGGACTGGGTCCAAAAGGTCCCAATTGGGACTGGTTGGCACTCGGAACCTGGGTTATGGATCTGCTTCCAAGGGAGTTGGCAAAACCCTGACCTTTTGGAAGCAGAGACCATGACACCTATATAGCCTATCAGTGTCCTTTGGACCATATATCCCTCTGTCAATGACACTCGTCCTCCTAAGATCCACCCTTGGTAGCTATCTTCAGATTTGGTAGCATACGTAAAGTGGCAGCATGAACCATGAAAAGCCAGAGTGGGGAAGGAGGGAGGGCTTGCATGTGAATCTATGCAAGAGCCATGCAGGAGAAGAACAAGTTACTTACCAAACTTGTAACGTTCTTTCGATGGGATGTTCCTCCAGCGTATTCCTTAACTTTGATGTTATCCATTCAAGCTTGCTGGCCTTGGAAAAAAAATATTTCAGTAGAGGGCGCTGCGCGTCGACATCCCTCGAGTCGGTGTCCCTCGACAGCCTCCGTATCGGCGCCGACGTCATTATGAGTACAAATAGACTTGCGCAGCGTCCGTTGCTCAGTTCCGTTTTGAAGTTCAGATTTGCTTTGCATTAATTGTTAGTAACCTTGAAGGAGCGTAAACTGCAACTACAAGGGAAGATTTACTGCGGGGATGGATGGGAGGGGCGATAAGGAATACATCGGAGGAACATCCCATCGAAAGAACGTTACCAGTTTGGTAAGTAACTTGTTCTTCGAAGGGATTGTGTCCTCCGACATAGTCCTTATCTTTGATAGACTCCCATAGCAGTAGTGTAAAGAGGAGGTGGGAGTAAAGATGAAATATTTCCCTTTAAAGATGTACAGAATGCAACACAGCTTTCCCAATTCTTGTATCCTGGCTAGAGGAGGAATCCAGGCTGTAAAATGTGGTAAAAGTATGTGTGGACAACCATGTGGCAGCTGCACATATATCTTTAATTGGAATCCCTCTTTGGAGGGCCGAAGAGGCTGCGATACCCCTGGTTGAATGAGCCCTAAAATGTTCAGGGGGTTCTTTTCCTGCCAATTTGTAGCATTTTAGAATGGTTAAAATGATCCATCTTGAAATGGACTGCTTTGTGATTGACTATCCTAATTTGTGTCCTGCGTATCCAACAAAGCTTTTAATATAAAAACTCAAGGCACGCCTTGGATCCAGCCTGTGTAACCTCTCTTCCTCTTTCCCTGGGTGGGGAGGAGGATAGAACAAAGGTAAGTTTATTTTCTGAGTAATGTGGAATTCAGAGACCGCCTTTGGGAGAAAACTAGGCTTCACTTGTAAAACAACCTTGTCTTTATGAAAGATAATATGAGGAGGTTTGTAAGGTAGAGCTTGTAATTCGCCATCTCTTCTGGCGGAAAGTTAGAGCCACTAGAAAAACTGTTTTAAGAGTGAGAAATCCTAATGAACAGGAATGAAGTGGTTCAAAAGGAGTACCCATCAGAAATTTTAAGACTAAATTTAGGTCCCACAATGGGACTTGAAAAGGCTTTGGGGGATAAACATTAGTTAATCCTTTCAGAAATTGAATTACCAGGGGTATTTTGAAATATGAAGGCTCCTCCGCAGTACGCTTAAAGATAGACAGCGCTACGAGGGTAGCCCTTGATCGTACCAATTTGAAGACCTGAATTTTCTAAGTAAAGCAAGAAAGATAACACCATTGGTGTATTGCATGAAAAGGGTTCAATATTCTCTTCTCTACACCAGCTGCAAAATCTGTTCCAACGGCAGCGGTATAAAGTCTTTGTTGCTGGCCTTCTAGCCGAAAGCAACACCTCCATGATGTCATCCGAGAGATCCCAATCTTTGTATCTCAACCTTTCAGAAACCAAGCGTGAAGGTTGAGGGTTCTGATGTCTGGATGGAGAACTTGACCCTCCCTTCTGCAAGAGAAGATCCTCTCTTTGGGGAAGACGAATCGGAGGAAAGATGCACATGTCTAGAAGGTCTGGGTACCACGTTCTCCTGGCCCAATCCGGGGCAATTAGGATCATGGCTTTCCGGAATCTTCTCAATCTCCTGATCATTTGAGGAATGACAGGGACTGGAGGAAAAGCGTACAGAAGTGGAAACTCCCAGTCCACTACGAACATGTCCCCTAGAGCTCCTCTCGGGGGAAATTCCCTTGAACAAAACTGATCGCACTTCCTGTTGATGCTGGTCGCGAGCAGATCCACTTGAGGGGTTCCCCAAAGGATGAAGATCTCTTGAAGGACTTCCTGAGCTAGCTCCCACTCGTGGGAGACTGTGCTCTGCCTGCTCAGAGCATCCGCCGTCAAGTTTTTCTCTCCGGCTAGGTGAACTGCCGATAGAGAGATTCCTTCTTGAATTGCCCAAAACCAGAGCTGCATGGCCTGTCTGCACAGTGGCAGTGACCCTACGCCTCCGCTTTTGTTGAGGTAGTGCATGGCGACTGTGTTGTCCGTCATTATCAGGACATTCGTTCCCTGTACTGATGGCAGAAAAGCTTTCAGCGCTAGTCTGATTGCTCTCAGCTCCAACAGGTTGATGTGTAGTCTGGACTCCGATGGAGACCAACGACCGCTGATGGTCAAGTCGTTGGCATGGGCTCCCCACCCCGTGAGTGAGGAATCCGTGACTACAGTCATCTCCGGCCATGCCTGCCAAAACTGTTCTCCTTTCAAGATGTTTTCCCGACAGGCCCATCACTGAAGGTCTCGAGCTACTCTGACCGGCACTTGTAGGAGATCTGACATTCTTCCTGAGAATTGCGACCATTGGGTTCTTAGTGCCCACTGGAGGGATCTCATTCTCAGACAAGCCTCTGGCACTAGGAAGATGCAGGATGCCATGAGGACTAGCAACCTCAAAAAGTCGAAGGCTGGTAGACGTTGGGCATTTTGAAACTTGATGACCATCTGTAGAATATCTTGAGCCCTCACCTCTGGTGGCGAGGCTTTTCCCAGGGAAGTGTCGAGGACTGCTCCAATGAACTGGAGTCTCTGTAATGGTATCATCTGTGACTTCTTTAAGTTGAGGGAGAAGCCCAGCTTGTGAAGGAAGTGGCAGACATAATCTAGCTGGATCTGAGCTTGTTCCGGAGATACTGCTCTGATCAACCAATCGTCCAGGTAGGGGTAGACGTGGATCCCTTCCCTCCTTAGACTTGCAGCCACTACCGACATTAGCTTGGTAAACACCCTCGGGGCGGAGGTCAGCCCAAATGGCAGAACTCGAAATTGATAGTGAGAGTTGCCAATTGCGAACCTCAGGTATTTCCTGTGTTTGAGATGGTTTGGCACATGGAAATAAGCATCCTGAAGGTCTAGAGATACCAACCAGTCCTGAAGCCGGAGGGCCTGAAGGATCTGAGAAAGGGTTACCATCTTGAACTTGTCTTTCCTGAGGAATTTGTTCTATTCTCTCAAGTCCAAGATGGGCCTTAGTCCTCCGTCCTTCTTTGGTACTAGGAAGTAGGGGGAATACCAACCCTTGTTCCTCTCCGCTACGGGTACCGGTTCTATGGCACCCTTCTCTAACAGTTCTAAAATCTCCTGCATAAGAAGCGGGTCTGGAAGCTTCAAAGAGTTGTTCCCCGGCGGATGACTCTGAGGAGTGTGTAGGAAGGGCAGGCAGTAACCTTGGGCAACTGTCTCCAATGCCCAAGCATCTGACGTAATAGCCTGCCATTCTGCCAGATGTTGAGTTAACCTGCCCCCTACTGGTGTCTTGTGAGGGGAGACCTCAGAGGGGTTTAGAAGCGGCTGACGCAGATGCCGAGGGTAAGGTGGCACCTGCTGCTGTGCCTTTTGTACCTTTTCCCCCGTCCACCACGGGTGAATCGTCTCTGGCCCCTTTGAGCTGGCTGTCCTCTGCCTTTTCCGAATGAGGAATAAAAGCGAAAGGACATACCCCTCCAGGAAGCTCCAGAGGGACGTTTTGGAGTCTGCCCGATTGCAGCCCCAAGGGATTCCGCTGTTGCCTTGGATGTCTGTAATCTCTCCAGGCTGTCATCAGCCTTCTTTCCAAATAAAGAAGTGTCGTCAAAGGGCATGTTCAGAAGTCTGGCCTGTACATCTGGAGCAAAACCAGACATCCACAACCACACAAGTCTGCGAATTGTGGTACTTGCCGCCATGGCCCTGCTGATGCTGTCAGCAGAATCAATGCCTGTTTGGAGGGACTCGCACATTGCATCTTTTCCATCCCTGATGATGTTTAAGAATGCATCCCTTTCTTCTCCTTCTGGGAGACAGTCAGCCGCAGATGAAGCACACTCCCAAAGTGTAAGGCTGAATCTTGCTCGCGTGCAAGTGGCATTAATCGACTTAAGCGCCTACATGCAGAAAATACTTTTTTTGACATGGCATCAAATCTTTTATCATCCCTGTCCTGTGGAATAGTAGGGTATGCCGACTTACTGTTAAATGAAGTCGCAGCTGGGGGGCGTGGCTAACCGCCATGTAGAGCGGACGTGTCTCCCGAGAGCTCCGCGGTGATGTGCCATGATAAGCTGTCTTTAAGTGACTTTAAAGTGCTCGGGAACCCTACAAGTTGCACCATCCGCAGCAGAACCTCCTCGGCAACTTTTGCACCGTCTCCCAAGCGAAGCAGAGATGGCTAACACCCCTATCCAGCGAGCGAAGAAGGTCACCGAGCGGATTTAAAATGGCGGCTCCCGCTCACTGATCCCTTGAAAGGCCAGAGCGCATTACCATCGCTGGTGAAGCTGCCCCCCGGCGGGAGGAGAGGATCCTGAGCTGCCGACTTGCGCTGGACCTGGAGGAGGGGGACCGAACAGCTACACTCATCGATCGAGAGGACCGATCCGGACGTCCTGATCAGGCTGCCCCTGCCTGCGGTGCGCGACCGGGCTTGGGTGTGCCCTGGACAGTCGAGAGGGCCTCCGGCGTGAGCGGTGGCTGACCGGTACCGCAGAGGTAAGCGGGGGCGGCGGAGGACCACCCCGGACACCTACATCGGAGGCAGGGTGAGGGGGGCCTATTCTACCCCCTGCGCCTGACTTTGCCGCTGGTGGCAACGCAAGAACTTGGGCTGGCCTCCTCGAGGCGTTGTGACCCCCGCTGTCTTCCTTCCCCCCCGCCTGCTGATCCTTCACCGGGGATAGGTGTGGGCGAAAACACCTGACCCCTGCCTGCAGAATGATGCTCCGGTGGACCGCGAGGCCCACTCCTAGGGCCCCCATCACTTCACAGCCAACGGCGGAGGGGGCCGACCGCGCCTGCCTGATCCGAGATGTCTTAGTTACTTACCTGTAACTGTATTTCTCCAGCATTGGTATCTTTCATAGATTCACATGCTTGAATATTCCCCGTCGTCAGACTGGGAATCCTCTGTGATAAATTAAATAATAATAATTTTATATATATATATATATATATATATATATATATATATATATATATATATATATATATATATATATATATATATATATATTACAGTATGATGGATGCCGAGCATAGGAGCAGCCTCTCAGGGGAGGCGGGCGGGCGCATGTGAATCTATGAAAGATACCAATGCTGGAGAAATACAGTTACAGGTAAGTAACTAAGACTTCTCCAGCATTGGATCTTTCATAGATTCAGATGCTCGAATAGAATACCAAGCAGTTAAAACATGCCACCATTATAAACAGATATGCATAATTACAGAAAAACATATTTCTGATCAAACCTTTACCATGCAGCAACACAACGGTTACATACTTCGGGAAAGGTGGGAAAGGAGGCTGGTCCTACCTTACACAAAGAGATGGCGGAGCACTGCCTGTCCAACTGCAGTTTCTTTGTTGGTATCTTCAGTCAGGCAGTAGTGTTTCGTGAAAGTATGGAGAGTGCTCCACGTGGCAGTTCTGCATATGTCTTTCAAGGCCACCCCTGCGTGGAATGCTGTTGACGCCGCCCTTCCTCTGGTGGAGTGCGCAGACGGCGGTCTAGTTAAAGGGTCGCCTTTCAACTGATGACAGTGGGTGATGCAGGACGATACCCAGCGTGCCAGGCTTTGTTTGGATATATGTTGGCCCTTGGAACGGCCAGAGAAGGAAATGAATAGCCGGTTTGAGGAGCGGAACTCCTTGGTTCTTTGCAAGTAAAACTTCAACACCCTAGAAACGTCTAGAGAGTGTAATGTCCTTTCCGCTTCCGAAGCGTGATTCTGGAAGAAGGTTGGTAAAACAATGCGCTCAGTGAACAACATCTCCGAAAGTACCTTGGGGAGGAACTTCGGGTGAGGCCTTAAGATGACGCGGTCCTTCTGGAACAAGGTAAATGGAGGTTCCGAAGACAAAGCTTGCAACTCACTGATCCTTCTGGCCGATGTGATGGCTACCAGGAAGGATGTCTTCCAGGACAAGAATTTCATATCGCATCTATGTATGGGCTCGAACGAGCCTTTGCAGCTGAATTTGCCTTTATCAGCCAATCGTCCAGGTATGGAAAAACGTCCGTTCCTGCTCTCCTGAGACTTGCCGCTACCGGTGCCAGGCACTTTGTGAAAACTCTTGGCGCCGATTTTAGACCGAACGGAAGCACTTGAAACTGAAAGTGGAGCCCTCCCACTGTGAACCTGAGGAACTGCCTGTGTGCTGGATGGATCGGAATGTGGAAGTATGCATCCTCCAAGTCTAAAGTGGCCAAGAAGTCGTGCTTGTTTAACCAAGGTAGCACCCCTTGTAGAGCTACCATCTTGAAAGTTATGCGCTTGATGAACTTGTTGAGAGCCCTCAGGTCCAAGATGGGCCTCCATTGACCGTTTTTCTTTCTGACGAGGAAAAATCGGGAGTAGAAACCTTTTCCCCTCTGAGAATAGGGTACTGGTTCTACTGCTGCCTTCTGGAGCAGTTTTTGCACTTCGGACATGACCTGTCTTAGCATATGCACTCTGCGGGGAGTTGGAGGCAGGGAAGGAGGTTGGTCCAGAAATTCCAAGGTGTGACCCATTCGGATCACCTGTAACACCCATTTGTCTGATGTAATTGACCGCCAGCGCTGGAAAAACTGGCTCACCCTTCCCCCCACCAGGGCGTGGCGAAGGGGGGGGGGGGATTGGTCGTCAGTTCTGCTTGCCTTGCGACTTCCCTTGGGCGGAGCCACGTCTGCCTCTATGGGCGTATCTGTTGGATGACTGATATTTATTGGCTTGGTACGTGCCGCCTTGTGCTTTTTGACCATAGGAGGAACGACTGTATCCCCTGAACTTGGAAGATGAACCTCTAAAGGGACGAAAAGACCGATGGTCCTTACTTTTGTCCTTTAAAGAACTGATGGCTCTGGCTGTGTCAGTGTCTGTCTTGATTACCTTCAAATGGTCATCTATCTTTTTCCCAAAGAGATCTTGGCCGTCAAATGGCATGTCTAGTATCTGCGCCTGAACTTCAGGTCTAAAGTTAGTAGCCTTCATCCAGGCCTGCCTTCTGAGCACTGTGCCGTGCGCCATCTGTCTGAAGCCTGATTCGGCCACATCAACTGCTGCGTCGATCATGTGATCCGATGTTGCTTCACCATCCGCGATTATGGATTTTGCCTCCTCCTGGAACTCCGGTGGTAATTGTTTCGCCAAGTTAGACATGCGGAGCCAAAGCTCGCGATCGAATCTTGCGGTCATGGCCAGTGCATTACCCGCTCTGATTGTAAGTGATGCAGAAGATGATACTTTCCTGCCCATGGCTTCCAATTTACGTCCGTCCTTATCCGGTGGGGCCGACAACGGTGAGGAGGGGTTGGCGAGTTTCTTTCTGGCCGCCACTGTAATAACTGAGTCCGGTTTCGTATGACCCCTTAAACAAAGCGGTGCCGAATCCGGAGCTTTATATTTCTTTTCTGGCCTGGACACCAACGCCGGAGTCGATAAGGGCGTAGATAGGATCTTGGATCCGGAATCCCAGATGGTATCGAGGAGGGGAATTGTGGTCACTGTCCTCCTTCGTTTGTCCCTGTGCTCGTAGAGCACTGATTGCCTTTCCTCCGAAGAAACCTGAATTTTAAACAGTTCTGCGGCTTTACCTATTATGGTGTGGAAAGAGACGAGATCATCCGGTGGTGAGGCCTTGCCCGGCGAGTCTCTCCTCCTGGGCTTCTCGACGACGTAGTCATCCCAATCGTCTGGCTCCTGAGTAATTTCTCCTTCTTCTGGTTCCGAAAATTCACCAAAAGGATCCTCCTGCCAGTCTGATACCGAGATGGTGGACGGTACCATGGTGGGATCTACGTCCGGAGATCGCGGTCTGTGCGATGACTGTGGTGACGGGACTCTTGTAGGTGAAGCACTGTGGGTGCTGCTCCTCGGTCTTCGAGCAGGTGATCTCATTCGTTTTTGCGGTCTACTCCTGTAAGGAGAGCAACCCGATGTGCCTGGAATCGGGGATGACTCTCTAGGAATGGGATTAATCGGAATTTGCTTCTCCCTTTGCCGTTTGTAAAATTCTTCTACAATCCTCTGCATGGATAACATGAGCACCGGGTCATGAGGATATTCGGATTCTCCCGTGGACGGGTGCCAAGGAGGGCTGTATTGCTTCGGTAAGGGACCGATGGACTCTTCCACCACTTCCGCATCGGAGAATTCTTCCTGAAGAATTATATCCGGAAGTTCTGCCATGTGCCCCAAAGGTGAAAATTGCTGTACCAGAGGTTCAGTTACAGTATTCTTCTCAATGATATTGCTTGTAATGACAGGAGCTTCAAGAGTGAGAGGCAGTAATTCTTCTGTAACTGCCGAAATTTGCGGTGCCTCTGAAGGCGTTATGGATGATGATATCCTCGTCGACGACTGAGATTTTCCCGTCGACGAGGGCTTCGCCGTCGACTGAGATTGTCCCGTCGACGACAGAGATTGTCCCGTCGACGGAGGCTTCGCTGTCGACTGAGCTTTTCCCGTTGACGACTGAGATTTTCCCGTCGACAAGGGATTCGTCGTCGACGACTGACCTTTTCCCGTCGACGAGGGCTTCGTTGACGAATGTGGAGTGTGTTACGTGGACGATTGCGTCATGGAGGAATGCTTCGTGGACGAGTGGTGTTTCTTGCTCGTCGACGATTGCTTCGCAGTCGACATGTCCGATGACGATGATCTAACTGTCGACGATGTCTTAAGCGTCGTCGTCGTCGATGCTGGTTTCGTCGACGGTATGGCCGATGACGGGCCTTTACCTTTCCCTTCATTCGTGGGCGGTATACCTGCCGACGACTGCCCCCCCCCCGTTTTTTGCAAACTCCTCCTTACCTCTGGAGGCAGATTTTGCTGACTTTTTCTGGCTTGATAGGTCAACTGGAGGCAGAAAGGGTATCAATTCCAGCTTCCTCTTTTTGGATTTGGGAGAGGAACTCCTTTCCACTGAAGAGGCCCTTCTCTTTGAAGTTTGCCTCTCAGATGGAATGCTGGATTGGACAGGAGCTGTTCTGACAGACTCTTCGTCCGAAGATTGATCCCTGGATTCCAGGTATGAAAGGAGTCTTGCCTGAAGAGTCTATGCCTGTCATGAAGGGTCTTAGTGGAAAAGGTTTTACAAATCTCGCATTTTTTAATGTCATGTGGGTACAGACAAATGCAATGCTCGTGGGGGTCCTTGTAGTAAACCAATTTCTTCTTGCACCTCGTGCAGTCCCTGAACAGGGAAGGCTTCTTGACAGCCTGAGGTGCCTCCATTTCTGAAGAGAAGTTCAGTCGACGATTTTGAGAGGAAAACAACAAGTTTTGCCACCAAGGTTAATTGGAAAGAAAGCCCCTAAGAAGGGGAACAAGATGGAATATATTTTACAAATATATTCCACACAAAAGTAGAAAGAATTTGAGAAAGCTCAGAGAGCTTGAGGATTCCCTGTGTCTGATAGACTGCGGTGAAAAATCTGAAGATGGCTGCCGGGGGCGGAGCTTAAGCCCTGCCACCTCATTGGCTGGGGCCATAAAGGACCAAAGTGAGGTGGAGGGACTACACAATGAAGTGGCTCATAGGCTATAATGGGCTATGTACATGCACTGCTAGGTGGCAGTGTATATATGGGATACATTACTCACCGTAATCGTATTTCTGATGCTTGTATCTGCTTAGATTCACATGCTGTGCATAGGCCGACATCTAGTGGAAGCTGCGGAGTATTACAGTTTGTTTTTCGAAAGTCGAAAATGGGCGTCGACACAGGCGTGCCAGTAATACTATCCCTAGTGTGACGTCCACTGTACCCAAGATCCCTCACGCGTGTAGGATCCTCAGATTGTATTTTTTCTGACATGAGGAAGCATGAGGAGTAGCGTGAGTACAGATAATCCAAGCAGATAGACAGAAAAGGTAAGACTACAAGCAATCATGCGCCTTCTCTCGGAGGGGAGGAAGGGTGGGTCGCATGTGAATCTAAGCAGATACAAGCATCAGAAATACGATTACGGTGAGTAATGTATCCCTTCTGAGGCTTGTGGAATCTGCTTAGATCACATGCTGTGCATAGATTAGCGAGCAGTACCAGAAGAAGGAGGTGGGATGTGAGAAGGGTCATGAGCAAACAGGTGTCTTAGAACCGCTTGTCCCACTTGTGTATCTGTCTTGGAATGAGTGTCAATGCAGTAATGCTGAGTAAAAGTGTGAATAGAGCTCCAAGTAGCCGCTTTGCAAATGGTGTCGAGGGGAACATTTGCAATGAAAGCCAGAGTGGCACCAATGCCTCTAGTAGAGTGGGCCCTTGGCGTAAAAGGCAGAGTCTTGTCAGAAAGAGAGTAACACAGCTGTATACAGTTGATAATCCACTTCGAGATAGCGCCCTTAGAGACGCGATCCCCCTCTCTGCCTGTAGCTACGGAGACAAACAGTTGATCTGTTTTCCTTAGCGGTCTGGTTTTATTTACATAGTATAGGACCGCCCTACGCACATCTAGGGTGTGTAGTTTCACCTCAGCCGAGCTTTGCGGGTTCTGGAAGAAAGCCGGAAGCTCGATGGACTGGTTTACATGGAACTTGGATATGAATTTAGGTGAGAACCTAGGGTGTGTGCGTAAAACCAGTTTGTCCTTGTGGATAGTAAAGAAAGGATCCTGCACTGACAGAGCCTGAATTTCACTGACCCTTCTTATGGAGGTAATGGCTACTAAGAAGGCCGTTTTATAAGTCAGGTGTTTGAGACTACTTTTATGCATGGGTTCGAATGGGGGTCCCATGAGCTTAGCTAGCACCACGTTGAGGTCCCATCCTGGCGGTGGGTTCGAAATAGGAGGGTGAAGTCTCTTTACTCCTTCCATGAAGGCTTTAACCACTGGTACTTTCCACCACGAGACCTTGTTATGGGATGTGGTGTAAGCCGAGAGGGCTGCCAGGTGTACTTTCAGCGAGTTAAAAACCAACCCTGCATCCAGCAGGTGGAGCATGTATGTCACAACGTTGGAAGGAGTGCAATCAACCGGGTTGATTTGTTTATTCTGGCACCAGATAACGAATCTTTTCCACTTATCAAAGTAACAGTGCCTTGTATTTGGTTTCCTGGACTCCTTTAGAATGTCCATACACCTCTGTGGTAATTTGAGATGTCCAAACTCTATGACTTCAGGAGCCATGCTGCTAGGTTCATAGAGTTGGGTTCCTGATGCACTGTTTGACCCTGTTGCTGGGACAGTAGGTTGTACCAGGCTGGGAGTCTGATGGGTTCGCACACCGCCATCCTGCGTAGGTGTGGAAACCATGGTTGTCTCGCCCACATGGGAGCAACTAGGATGAGCGTCATAGATTCCTTGTTCATCTTGTACACCACCTTCCTGATGAGAGGAGTTGGTGGAAAAGCGTACGCAAACATCCCTGACCAGTTCATCCACAGGGCATTCCCTTGGGAGTCCGGCTGGGGGAACCTGGATGCAAATCCTGGGCATTGTTTGTTTTCGCTTGTGGCGAATAGGTCTATAGTGGGGAAACCCCACTGAGAGAAGAGATCTTCTACTACGTCTCTGTGAAGGACCCATTCGTGTTCTTCCGGGAGGGAGTTTCTGCTTAGAGCATCCGCTAGGGAATTGAGCTCCCCTGGAACATGTTGCGATGACAGGAAGATGTTCCGTCTGAGTGCCCATATCCATATTTTCTGGGCAAGCTTGGACAGATTTGGCGAACGAGTCCCCCCTTGCTTGTTCAGATAGAACATGGCTGTCGTGCTGTCCGTCCTGATCTGCACCGACAAGTTCAGTAGATGGGGCTCGAACGCCCTTAGCGCTCGGAATACTGCCAGAAGCTCTAGCAGATTGATGTGGTTCTTGGCTACTGAGTGAGACCAGAGACCCTGAGCTGTGTGGTGGAGATGGTGAGCTCCCCACCCAGTCAGGCATGCATCTGTAGTCACCACGGCTTGTACTTCGGGATCGTAAAAGGGTTTCCCCTTTGCGAGATTCTCTCTTGTCCACCAGTGTAGGCTCTGTACGAGTGTTGGCGAAACGACCACTAGATCGTCCCAATGACCACTTGCCTGAGACCACTGTTTCGCCAACCATTCCTGCATGGGACGCATGCGCAGACGCGCGTGGGGGACCAGGTAAATGCATGACGCCATCATGCCCAGTAACCGCATAGCTTTGCGTACTGTTATCTGTTGACCTGACTGATAATGCGGAATTTGCAGAAGTATATTCCGAATTCTCTCTTCCGAAGGGAAGGTCAATCCTTTCTGAGTATCTAGGATAGCTCCTAGAAACTGTTTTGAGGTGCTTGGCACCAGACTTGACTTTTTCTCGTTGATGGAGAAGCCTAATTCGTGGAGGAGGTCGATAGTCCTCTGAATGTTTGACCTGCAAATTCCTGGGGTTTCCCCCGTTATGAGCCAGTCGTCCAGATAAGGGTACACCGGGATTGCTTCCCTGCGTAGGTGTGCAGCCGCCACCGCCAGTACCTTGGTGAATACCCTTGGTGCTGAAGCTATCCCGAAGGGCAGTACCTTGAATTGGTAGTGGCGACTGTCCACCTTGAAGCGCAAGTACTTTTTGTGCGCTGGGAGCATGGAAATATGAAAATAAGCATCTTTCATATCCAAGGTTGCCATGTAATCCCCCTTTTTTAGGAGGGGGATTACCTCTTGTAGCGTGGTCATACGGAATTTTTGGGGCTTGACATATTTGTTGGCAGGCCGTAAGTCCAATACTGGGCGCATTGTCAAATCTTTCTTTGGCACAAGGAAGTAAGTTGAATAGATACCCTTGTTTACCTGGTGTCCTGGGACGAGTTCTATCGCGTCCTTTTCTAGCAGAATGGCGATCTCCTCGAGAAGGATCCTTTGATGTTCTAGGGAGTGCACTCTTTGTCGTGGAGGATGATTCCGGGGACGCTGCAGTAGTTCTATACAATATCCTGCGGATACTGTTGACAGCACCCATCTGTCTGAGGTGATCCCTTCCCAAGCCTGGGTGAAGGTGGAAATGCGTCCCCCTACTGGGGTTGCGTGGCAAGGGACCCTGAACTGAGCGTCACTGTTTTGGTGGAGGCGTGCCCCCGCCCTTGTTGGGGCTGCCTCTGCCTCTTCCACGACCTCTCTTGTTACCCCTGCCGTAACTCTGGGTAGACTGCTGGTTGTTATTCCATTGTGTACCTTGTCCCTGGGCATAGTTGCCTCTTTGTGAATTTTGGCCGCGTGGGCGACGAAAATTATTGTTCCCCCTCTGGTTAGGGGGTTTGTTGGTAAGCTGGCCAAGGGATTTGAGAGTCTCATATTCATCTTTGGCATTTTTAAGTGCGTCTTCGACCGCTTTCCCAAACAATAGGTCGGGTTCCACTGGCTTGTCTATTAAAGAAGCCTGGGTTTCTGTCTTGAATCCCGACTGCCGTAACCACGCATGTCTCTTGATAACAGTACCTTCTGCTATCAATCTCCCTGCGTTGTCAGCGGCGTCGAAAGTTGCTTTTAAAATGCAACCAGACACGGCTCTCCCCTCTGCCGAGATCCGAGCCAGCTGGCCCTTTAGCGGTTCTGGAGCAGAGGCAATGAGCGCCGCGACTTCTTCCCATTGATGGCATTTGTAACTAGCCAACAGGGTGGTGGAATTCGCAATCCTTGCTTGGTAGGCGGACGTTGAGGCTACCTTTCTGCCAAACCCGTAAAGTTTTTTGCTCTCCTTGTCGGGAGGAGCTTCTGATGAAGATAAGGGCGTGCCAGCCCTCTTTCTAGTGTTGGTCACCACTAGGGAATCTGGTTTAAGATGTCCCTTTATATACAGAGGGTCAGACTGGGCTGCCCGGAAAATCTTTTCAATTCTGGGGTTGACAGTTCACCAGGGAAGGATCTATTCTTCGTTGGATGGATTTGAGGATAGGGATGGTCTGAGCGACCGGTCTTCTCTCTCCTACAAACTCCTCCGCGAAGTCCCTTTCCTCCTGTACACCGTGGGTGTCGATGTGGAAGTGTTTCGCTGCTCGAGCGAGAACCTCGTTAAGGAGGGGCTGGTTATCAACTGGAGAGTCAGTAACTGGGGCTTCGCTTTGTACTGGGGAATCTACTCTGTAAATTTCCTGCTCATCTTCTCCCTCCTCCAGGTCCTCATCCTCTGCATAGTAATCTGTCCCGGTTTGTTCTTCCATAAATGCAAACTCCTGGTCCTCTTCAGGGAAAACTTGTCCCTGATAACTGGGGAGTGGAGTAGAATATGGAGTGGAGTAAGGCTGAACCTTGAAGGGTTCAGGTCTTTCGACCCGGGGCTCTTTACTTAGCGGGATAGGATCGGAGGAGCCTGAGGGTGTGGCCCCTTGAGGGTTATATGAAAGAAAGTGTTCTGGGTTCTTATCATAAAAATCAGCCAAGGAAGACATCCTAGACATAACCCTGTCTATGTCCTCACTGGACCATTCCCTGGAACAGGGTATTACTTTAGCAGGTGATTTATTTTCAAGGGTAGACTTGTGTTTGCTTGTCTGCTTAGGCTTTACAGGGGTGGAAGGCTGTGCTTTCCGCTGTTTCCCCCCTTCTCCGTGCGTGGAAAAATGTTTTCCCTGTCCCTTGGGGGCCCCAGAGACTTTCGACGCCTGGCGTCGAGGGTCTGGAGAGGTATCTGTGTGCTTCGGGCGTGGGGCCTCACTGATGTTAACCGCGGTCTCGGTATCTTGGAGCGCGGCCTGGGGGTGGAAGTCGTCTTCGTCTCCCGACGATCGAACTTCCGTTAGTGTGTGTAGCGAGGCACTCTTGGCAAGAGTGGATGATTGCCTTGCGTCGTGAGGCGATCTCGATCGAGAGCGCCCAGAGGACACCGAGTCGGACCGTTCTTTTTGTGCCTCTTTCCGGGAAGTCGACGTCGTCGAGGTCCGGTTGGTCTTAGTGTGTTTAGTGTGTGTTAGGTGTGTAGCGCTTGCGTCGCCGGGGGTCTTCCCCATAGCCGCCCTGCCGGACGACCTTCCGAGGTCGGGGACCTGCGCTCGTCGGCTGTCTTTCGACGCCGTAATGCCCTCGCCGTCCGAAAGTACGGCGTCGCTGCCATCGCTGAAGGCGCCCTCCGCTGCCATGGCCTCCTGCCTGGCGTGGTGGGCCCAACGCTTTGTCGAACGGTCCTTAAGTGTCTTAGGTTTAAACCTACTACACGCTCTGCAGTTCGCTTCGGGGTGATCCCTCGGCAAGCAGAGATTGCACGTGGCGTGCCTGTCGACCCAAGGGTATTTGCGATTGCACTTGGGGCAGAATTGAAAAGGGGTACCCTCCATACGCACCTTAAGGCAGCGGGCTGCTAAGTGTAGGAATATATATAAATGTAACTATATATCAAGAGTGAAGAGTATGTACCACCCCCCACTCTCCCTACTTGTAAGGGCCGAGGCCAGCGGCCTACTAGGCCCGGGCCGAGGCCAGCGGCCTACCGAGGCCCAGATCCGTCGTGCAGCAGTCGACGGTCGATGACTTCTCCAGCCGTCGTCGAGGTTGAGGGTCGACGTTGGGGTGGGGAAGGGAATGAATAAGAATTAAAATTATAATAACAGCAAAAGTATGGCTAAGGCCAGGGAACTCCGCAAGATGCTTCCGACCAGTATGGCGGAAAAAAACAATCTGAGGATCCTACACGCGTGAGGGATCTTGGGTACAGTGGACGTCACACTAGGGATAGTATTACTGGCACGCCTGTGTCGACGCCCATTTTCGACTTTCGAAAAACAAACTGTAATACTCCGCAGCTTCCACTAGATGTCGGCCTATGCACAGCATGTGATCTAAGCAGATTCCACAAGCCTCAGAAATATATATATATATATATATATATATATATATATATATATATATATATATATATATATATATATATATATTTAAAAAAAATTATTATTATTATTATTATTTAATTTATCACCGAGGATTCCCAGTCTGACGACGGGGAATATTCAAGCATCTGAATCTATGAAAGATCCAATGCTGGAGAAACCTTTGTTTCCCAAAACCGACCTGCTACCCCGCTGCTTCTTAACATCGCCCTGTCAGCCCTGCGACAGGAACGAGACCTAGCGGCCTCTCGATTGCGCCCCCGGCATTTTCGGTGCGGGAAGGCCCTGTGTTGACGACATGTCCGGCAGGAACAGCAGGCCCAAGCAGCAGTGCCAGACCACAATAGACACCTTTGCAGCCTGTGAATCCCCGAATCCTGAGGGCACAAAGCGGCCCCGGACGCTCGATCTAACCCCACGACGGCCGCGGCTTCAGAGCCTAGCAACACCCAGATACTCAAAGCCATCAAGCTTTTCCAGGCAACAATGGAAAACAAAAAAGATGCCGTTGCCACAGACCTGGGCCTCCTGCGTCAAGATGTCCGCTCCCTGGCTGGCAGGACTGAGGCGCTTGAAACACAAGTCCGGGGAAACACTGAATCCAAAACTCACCTTCTTCGATGTTAGGGAGAATTCTCTCTTTAGGCTGAATTTCCTAACCTAGTGAGTCCCCCAGCAGCTTTGCTGGATTTCTGAAGTTTGTTTTTTCCTCCTGCCAAGAGTGAGACTCTTTCTCCCACTCTTGGGCACGATTTATGGTGTTCCTTTGACTGGTAATGTGCTTTTTGGGCTATGGGGTCCTTTACTCCATAGGGTCGCATGTGTTTTTACTATGTGTGTTACACAGCACCCTCCGTGCAGTAACACAGGGGTGTCATAGTGACACCCCACCATAGACTCCATACCCTGGGACTGACTACTGTCTCCCAGGGCATGTAAAGTCACCATTGGCTTTACTAGTCACAAATTATTAACAGAAACCAGTACAAACCATCATATTGTGGACTTACTGATCGGGGCAATTCGATTGCCCCGGGGTCTGTTAGTCGAGGGGGCACGTCTCCGTCCCCCCTGATCGAGTTTTGGCTGGTGGCAGTGGAAACTACTTTTTATATTCGACCTCAAATATTTTCCTATGGGATTTTCCCATTGTTCGAGGCTACCAACTTTAATTATTTAATTCTCATAGCCTCGAACATACCGCCCGTTTATTTAATTAATATTAATTCGCCGGTTGGTATTTTTTTGCCAGGACTCGATTCTAAAATGGCGTTTGTGTTCTCTTCTGTGACTCCAACCCAAGTCGAGCCCTTTGTTCCACTTTTTGGCAGGCTTCTCCACAGAAGCCTCCAAAAGTGGTGCCACTCTGTCTGGGTACCACAGGGGGTGTGGGAGGGGTGTGTGATTGGCCCAAGTGGTGAGCCGGCCGTTTGATTGACAGCTAGGCTGAGTGAATGGGGGTATGCTGCATAAAAGCAGGGCTTTGGGGACTGGAACTTCAGAAGTCGCCGCAGGACCTGAGAATCCGACGAGGGAGAAGCTGAGCCGACCTACCACGACGACACCACCGGTGGAGCCCTGCGGAACCGACTCACCACTTCCCGACGACAGAGAAGATCTCCCGGCTGGAGAGGCTTCTTCCCCTGACTGGTGGGCACAACCAGTTTCACCTTCTTTCTTCGCACCCCAGACCGGTTTGTGGTCGAACTGCCCGTGCCAAGCACCCCGGCGGCCGGATAGCCACTCACCACTGAACCGCGAATCAACGGACCGCTCCTTGTACCTGAGAAACTCTGAGGCTGGTTTCTTCCCTGGCAGTGCAACAGACTCCTGTCTTCCTCCACGACGGGATCCTCTCTTCCCCCGGACGAAGCACCGACTTGCATCCGCTGCCAGGAACAACTGCCCCCGCTGGAGTGTTCTCACCACTTTAAGGTACCGTGTCCGCCAGGCCTCCCTTTCTAAAGATTGCTACAAGGTAATAATAAACCCCTTAACCTTCTGGACTGGGCTTGCCGCCTTGACCCTCTAACTGGTCCCTTTCTTTGGTCCAACTCCTTTTTGAACCATTACAAGACTTTTGTGCACTGCAACCGTGTGACCTTGGACACATTTCGTTTCGATCCTCTTAAAGCGGATCCGGCCTACTGACTCTGAATTCACAGTGTTACTTTGCCTTCCTCTCTTGTTATGTTCTTGTAAAAGTGTTGGGATCTGTTCCAATTTGTTCTCTGCTTTTCTCTCCCTTTTTAAAACGAACTATTAGAGTGCCATCTACGTAAAGCGCTCACCGCTGTCTGAAAATAAGTGGGGCTTTACTTAAGACTTGTCTAATATTCTTTTAAGGGAGTGTATATCTTTTAGTGACCGTGTTTTTGAATTGCTTACTATTAGTGCCTGTGTGTTTTTCTAGATGTGGTTTTAAATAAATAATTATATCTCTTTTACACCAAGCCCTGGTCAGTGTTTACTTGTTCTATTGTGTTCTCTTGACCTATTGTGAATACTCTGTATACTGTCTAACTCTTCTTGAGGGAAGTCTGACTGCTCAGCCACAGCTACCAAGTGAATCTGTGTGGTACAGACTGCTACCAAGTGGGTTTACTGCCAAACACCTGTAGTCTGAAATCTTTTGCAGTGGTCCCAGAGGGAACTGCACAGGTTTCTGCCTAACATTGGAGACGTCGACGAGCTTCAGCAAAGGGTCAAAAACTTGGAGGACAGAGCCGAGAAGGCAGAAGGAAGGGCTCGCCGGAACAATATACGCCTTCTCTGTTTGCCAGAGGGTTCCGAAGGCTCCGGCCCCACTAACTTCATAGAGACCCTCCTTCTACAAGAGGTGGGAGCTGGCAAACTCTCCCAGGGCTTCACCATCGAGAGGGCCCACAGATTCCTGGCCAAGAAACCACCACCGGGGGCCCCATCCAGGCCGATGATAGCGAAAGTTCTCAACTACAGGGACCGTGAGGTCATTCTGGC
Source organism: Ambystoma mexicanum (assembly GCF_040938575.1). Lineage (NCBI taxonomy): Eukaryota > Metazoa > Chordata > Amphibia > Caudata > Ambystomatidae > Ambystoma > Ambystoma mexicanum. The sequence continues at coordinate 740,472,223 of NC_090931.1, read as the reverse complement.
CTTTTCCCGAGCTGGCGGCCAAATCCAACGGGACTCTGCTAAAATCGCCATATACCCTGATTACACCTTTCAGGTTCAAATGAACAGAGCGCAGTTCATACACACCAAGGCCACATTGAAAGCCGCCGGGCTGCGTTATATGCTCCTGTATCCTTCCAGATTTAAAGTACTGGATAACAACAAGGCGCACTTATTCGACACCCCGGCCCAGGCCAGGGACTGGATGGACGGATTACAGATCCCTGAAATTGAGGAAAGGAAACGGAGACTGAGATAACGATCCTCCTGTCATTCAGGGGGGAACTATATTTGCTTGAACCGTTAGACAGCTGAATGGATCCTCCCCGCAGAGACTCGGAGTCCTTGTTCACTCCACCCCCTGATTGTTTCCCCCCCTTTTTTGGGTACATATACCCGCCTGTAGGGCACCTGGAGACCGATGCACGGTCCAACGGAGCAGAAACGGGACAGTCATAACGAGGGTAACCTCGCTGGGCCAGTTCTATTTTTGGAATTTTTTTCACAGTAAGTAGGGAGGGTGGGAATACGGGAGTTTTTGGACATGTTTTTGCACAAGTTGGGGACACGCACTGGGACATAGAGACCACAGGAACAATTCACATGCAACGCAGCACCTCTTAGATCCCGAGCTCCACCCGCTACACAGAATAAACCACACCACGTCTATGGCTGACACAATAACGGTCGTTACCTGGAACGTCAGGGGCCTGAACATCTTTGTTAAACAACAACAGGTCCATACTTACCTGAAAAGATGCAAGGTCGGAATCACCATCCTACAGGAAACTCACTTAATACCCAAGAAACTGGAAGCCCTGGCAAAAACTTGGCGGGGTACCCTAATAGGTTCGATTTACTCCTCCTACGCCAGGGGGGTCCTGATTTGGATTGCCCCCACTGTTCCTTTCAAACTCACTAGCACTAAAACAGACAACAAGGGTAGGATGGTGGTGGTGAGCGGCTCCATAGAGGGCAAAGAGGTTTGCTTGGTCAGTACTTCCGCACCCAACCATGACGCGACTGCCTTCTTCCATTCCCTTCATGTGCGACTCAGCCCATATGCGGACAGAATTATGATATGGGGGTGACCACAACTGCACCCTTGATCCTCTACTTGACAGATCTGATAACAAACAAGACCAACCCTCCCCCCCAGCCAAAATACTTTCCAAACTAATCCAACAGTTGCAACTCAGTGACCTATGGAGGGTCCAGCACCCCGAGCAACGGGAGTACTCCTTCTACTCCCCACTCCACGCTGTACACACCAGGCTGGATTACATCTTTCTCAGCCTAACGCAACAGTCCATATTTGTTGATGCGCGCTACCTGCCTAGGGTGCTGTCGGATCACTCTCCCCTTCTGGTAACCTCGGAGGTGTTTCCGCCCACACCCCCCATACCCACATGGAAACTGAGGTCTGAGGCCCTACTTGACTCTGCATTCAAGGGACGCATAAAAGATAGCACTGAAGAATATTGGCAAAATAATCTGCATAGCGTTAGACACTTGAGCACAACTTGGGAAGCATATAAGGTGGTCATGAGGGGCGAGATGATTGCAGCAGTTGGGGGAGCCCAGAGATCTCTTACATCCTCGCTTGAGCGCGCAGAAAGGGACCCGAGTACGCTCGAAGGTAGGGCTGACCCATCCCCAGACCACTTACAAAAAATGGCCGAACTCAGACAAACCTGCCTAAATCATTGGGAATCCCTTGGTAAACGGAGTTATGCCAAGCACACAGAAAGAATCCATGCCCTGGGAGACAAGCCCGGGAAACTCTTAGCTTGGCTCTATAAAAGGGAGTCCCCCAGGCCACCCATCTGCCACATACTCACCCCCGACGGCACGGCCGTACATACCCAACAAGAAATCAATTCGGTCTTTACTGACTTCTATCGTAACCTGTACTCCGAAGCCCTGCCCCCCTCTGATACCAGGATCAAGGACGCCCTTGACGCCATCGACCTACCTAAACTAGACCTGCAATTGGCTGAGACCCTTGATGAGCCCGTGACCCCCGACGAGTTCAGGGTGGTAATCAGATCGCTACCAGCTCGGAAAACCCTGTGTTCGGATGGGCTCCCGGGGGAATTCTACAAGACCTATGAGGAAACTCTTGCCCCAATATTGGCCCAGGTCTTTAATGAGGCGTTTGAGCGTGGCATCCTCCCGAACTCCATGAATGAGGCCGTGATTATACCCTTGCTTAAAGCGGGGAGGGACGGGGCAGATTGTGGTTCTTACAGGCCCCTCTCTATGCTTAATGTTGACTGTAATGTCGCCCTGCTGGCGAACAGACTGGGCAGAGTTATCCCTCTGTTGATCCATCAGGACCAAACGGGATACGTCCCAGGGCGCTCCATCACTGAGAACCTGCGCAGGCTGCATCATGTTATCTATAGTAGCACTGAGGGAAGGCCGCAGAAACTTGCAGTGGCATCACTTGATGCCACCAAAGCTTTTGATTCGGTGAGGTGGGACTGGCTGTATGCCACCATGGCCAGAATGGGGATAGGCCCTGTGTTCCTTAAGTGGACCCGGCTGGTTTACGCCAGCCCCACTGCGAGGGTACGTACCAACAAAACATATTCCGCTAAATGGTCCCTACACAGAGGCACCTGCCAGGGGTGCCCTCTGTCCCCCATGTTATACATCCTTGCCGCTGAACCAGTGGCGGCCTACCTGAGACAGGAATCTGGAGAGGGTGGCATTAAGATAGACGGGGTGACCCACCTCATCTCTATGTACGCTGACAAAACCCTATCGTATCTACGGGACCCTGAGCACATCCTTCCCTACATCTTGGAAACCCTGGACTGTTTCCACAAGCTCACTGACATCCAGATCAATAGGAGCAAGTCTTGCCTTTATGCCCTCGCAGCACTCTTCACCGATGAATACAGGTCCCTCCCCCCTCTGGATCTCGAATGGCAGGCTACTTCCTTCAAATACTTGGGGATAACTATACACCGCAACCCAGCCACCGAACACATCCTTAATACCGTAAGGGCCAGACTCTCTCACGAAATCTATGGAGTTCTGGGGCCAGCTCCCGCTTTCGATGGCCGGGAGGGCGGGACTCCTCAAAATGGTCGCCCTTCCCCGCCTATTACATAACTTCACTAACGTCCCCTTCAACATCCCCCCCCCTCTTTTTTCAAAGATCTCAACAAACTCTGTAGGGGCTTCCTTTGGCAGGGAGGCAGGCACAGGGTGGCATTAGAGACCCTCCAAAGACCGTACGAGAGGGGCGGACTTAAGATCCCCAACTTTGAGCTGTACTTCCTCGCCAGCCAGCTGAGACATGTCACGCAGTGGATGGCGGACGAAAGCACGACAGACACTCGCCTCCTTCAGCCGGCCCTCTGCCAGTTGTTACTCAGAGACATACTGTGGGCCGGGGAGGGTGCTACGAGTCACTGCCCTTACCTCACCAAGCTCGGGATCCGGCTTTGGAAAAGGGCCTGCAAACTGGTCGGGTCGGATGACCCGTTCTCCCCACAGATCCCTATCGCTGCACTCATGGTCAATCACTCTTGGGGGCATGTCGAAACACGTACACAATGGGAGTCCCTCGGGGTGGCCACGCTGGGGGACTTGATTCAAGAACAGGAAATACTAACTTTTTCGGAACTCTGTGAGACCACGGGCCTCCCGGCAGGACAGTTCCTGTTGCACAGGGTGGTTGTACAGGCCTTGTGCAGAAGATGGCCGGTCGCAGCTGACCTGACTGAGGAGAACGAATGCATCGAAATGATATTGAACTCTGCTGAGGGGGGCCATGAAACCTCACGAATCTACGAAGCCCTGTTATGGGGTACAACCAGGGGAGACCTCAAATGTAGGAGTAGGTGGGAAACCGAACTGGGCCTCGTCTTCGAAGACAAAGATTTGGATGACATAACCCACTATCATAAGAAGGTCTCCAGGAAAACCTGCTTACAGCTCATTTAACTGTATATCACCAATAGAGCGTACCTCACACCAGAAGCCATATCGAGATTCACGGGAGCTGGAACCCAGTCATGCCCCAAATGCAGTGAACCCAGAGCGGGAATGACTCACATGTTCTGGGGCTGCCCAGTAATCAGGGAGTTCTGGTCACAAGTGAAGGACAGGGTGGCTGGCGCAGACATCGTAGTTGAGGTGGACGAGCCTACGGCCTGCATCCTTGGCAAATACAGGCGAAACAGGAAGAACAAACCCCTATCCAAGCTCACTGACCTTATATACATTACAGCCAAAAGACGTATTGCCATGGGGTGACCTCACAAAGTGGATCATAGCTGAAACCGCGGCATGGGAAACGGTTATTCATGTGCAAAGACTGGATTCCAGCGAGGAACTACACCGCTGGGTGGCCCTGACGGTGCCCTTGCTCCACCCTGAGGCGGATGATACAGAGCGGAGTGGAGAGAGTTGCCCGGATACGGGCACGAACTAGAGAGGAACAGTGAACTAACCGTGGTCTTGGGGGGGGAAGAGGGTGTGGTGGGGTTTTGGGTTGTTTTCTTGGTATGCTTAACCAATCGCCATTGATGTTTTTCTGTACTCTTTGTTTATTTCTTGTTATGAAACCAATAAAAATGTTTTTTTTTAAAAGATGAAGTCGCAGCTTGTACAACCAAACTCTCTGGAGTTGCATGCTTGCTCAGATATTCAGGATCTGCAGCCGATACTCTGTATTTAGCAGAAAGCTTTTTATTTACTGCAGGGATAACTTCAGGAGTTTCCCAATTAGCAGATATTTTTCTTTGCAGAGCAGTATGAAAAGGAACAACAGGATCCTCCTGTGGACCTTTATCTAAAATATCAGTAAGGTCATCCTGCTGAAAAGAGGGTGTAGCTGTAGTCCACCCCATTAATTCGATTATTCTGGCCATCAGAATCCTATAAGGAGTCTCAGCATGCTCTCCAGGGTCTGGTTTAGCAAACACTACTTCTGGAGAAGTATCTAAACCACTTGCCTCATGTAGAGACTCTTGAAGGTCTTTTAACTTGTTGTCCTCCGAGATTAATTCCTCTGGCATGGGTATAGTAGTCCTTTGTAAACCAAAGGGTCTCTCATTGTCGGAATCCTCCCCTTCCTCATATATAGAGGACAAGGCTCCAAAATAGTCAGACCTAGGATATGGTTTAAAAACCATTTCTAGGGCAGAAGGAGCTAAATTTGTTGTCACTGCCTGAGAAAGCGTTGAGGTTGTCGACGTGGACGTCGTAGGCTTCAACAATCCTGAAAAAGGTGTCAAAGATTGAAAAGACCTTCATGCACTCGAGAGGATCGGAATCCTACTCGGCGTAGCCGAGTTTGTCGGTGGCATCCTCGACGTCATGGTCGAAGCCTTCGACACCTCTACTGCCTGTGGCATAGTGACAGTTGTAGGTTTGTCCTTTATCGGGGTCGACAGTGGCGTCGAAGACGGCGTCAATTAACCTGATTTATGCGTCAAAGGGCCCTTCGACAAAGGCGTTGATGACGCAGACTTGTGAGTCGAAGGAATCCTCGACGACGGCGTCGATGACGCGGTCTTATTGCTTTTACTCGAGGGTTCATGACGCTCTTGAGTACTTTCTCTCGCCGGGTTCAACGACTCGCGGCATTTTGATTTTTGGGGTCTTTCACCCAGGGTATCACCTTTAGACGTCTCCGAGGGGTCTAGGCTGCTTTCTCGAAGACGCAAAGCATCTTTTTACGGAATTCCTCCCACTTAGCCGGAGAGCTGTGTTTCGTGGGGCAGGTGACCCTTTCTGGGGAAGTAGAGGAAGAAGAAGAGGGAGATCTACGACGCCTCTTCTTAGAATGTTTTGATCTCGAAGACTGGTGAGAACCGCTTCGAGACCTTGAACGAGAATATTTCTTTTGTTGACGAGGAGACGAATGTCTCGACTCAGCCGAAGAAACTTTCTAGGGAGTAGAAGTTAAAGCCCTTACCTCTTTCTAACTTCCCCTTACGCTCCTTCAAGGCTTTTGCCGTCATGGACATACAGTCCTCGCATTCCGAACAGTGATGCTCCGATCCCAGGCACCACAAACAGATCCTGTGAGGATCCGTTAACGACATTTTCTTCCCACAGTCACAACATTTTTTGAAACCGGACCGTGGAGTCGATGGTTCGGATGAAGAAGCCATCGTGTAATGGTAATAATCTTCGAAGAATAAGAAGGTTTTCCTGAAGAAAGGAATCAAGCGTTATGTTTCTGAGGCCCACGAAGCGCGGAAAAACGGAACTGAGCAATGGATGCTGCGCAAGTCTATTTATACTCATGATGACGTCGGCGCCGATACGGAGGCTGTCGAGGGACACCGACTCGAGGGAGGTCGACACGCAGCGCCCTCTACTGAAAAAAAAAATTCAGAGGCCAGCAAGCTGGAATGGATAACATCAAAGATAAGGAATACGTCGGAGGACACAATCCCTTCGAACAAGTGTTACAGGTAAGTAACCCTTCGCCAGCATGGGGTCTTGCATGGTTCACATGCTCATGAATACAATTACACAGCAGTACACATAAACAACCACGGGAGGTGGCAAGGCTCACAGAAGCAATATACTTACCCCTGGAACAGACTCACCAAAAAGGTTATGTAGCATTGCTTGGCTGACCGGGGACTCCTCCCTGGAATCCCTGTCAACACAGTAGAATTTCGTGAGGGTGGGTAGACCTCCACGTAGCAGCCCTGCATATGTCGAGCAGCGGAACACCAAAGAGAAACGCTGTTGTTGCTGCAATGACTCTGGTGGAGTGGGCTCTCGGCCGGCCTGGAAGTGGTCTGCTGGCTAGACGATGAAAATGTATGATACAGCCGGAGAGCCACCTCGACATGGAAGCCTTAGACAGTGCCTTCCGGCGCCCCCCAGGTCCCGAACTGACAAAGAGCAGAGACATTTTCCTAAAGTATTTAGTGCGTGCCACGAAGAACTTGAGGGCACGAGCAACGTCCAGCAAATGGAACACCATTCAACTGGTGTAGAAGGGTTCGCGAAGAAAACTGGCAGAACAAGCGCTCGTTGATATTAAAGTCTGATGGAGCCTTTGGCATGAAGGTGGGATGAGTCTGCAGCACCACCTTAGTAGCATTGAAGAGCAAATACGGCTGCTTTCAGGAGAGAGCCTGAATCTCCCCGACCCGCCTGGCCAAGGTGATCACCACCAGGAAAGCAGTCTTCTACAATAGAAACTTCAAAGGGGCACAATGCATTGGTTCAAATGGAGGCCCCATGACTGGACCACGTTCAGTTCCCAAGCCAGTGCAGGAGCCCTTACCGGCAGAAAGTCCTGCAGAGACCCTTGAGCAACTCCTTGACGAGCCTGTGCAACCACAGGGAGAGCTTGCCTGAGCCTGTGGGTACAGGAATATGGCAGCCGGATGAAACTTGGAGGCATGAAAAGGCAATCTTTAGCCAGCGAGAGTAGGTTCAGGAGGAGCTGCAGAGCCATTACTCACAGCGGCATGATCTTCCACACCCGGCACCACTGTGAAGCGCTTCCACTTGTGCCTCTAGCAAGGCAACAAAGAGGGAGCCCTAACCTTGGCCAGGATCTATCTTGCATTCCAACGGGAATAGTGGCCAAATTCTAGGGCAGCAGGAGTCAGACCGTGAGGCTCAGTGACGCCAGGTTCATGTTGCAGGATTGATCGTTCTCGGAAGAGGATTACGGGAAGTGGTGGCAGTTGGATAGCCGGAACCACTGACAGATGGAGAAGTGCTGACTATCAGATCTGCCGGGGCCACGCCAGTGCAATGAGGATCATTTTGCAGTGGAAACGTTTGAGTGAGTTGATCACACATACGAGTAGCGGAATCAAGGGGGGGGGTTAAGGAAGAGCCCCTCCCAGGGGAATGAGAAGGCATCCCCTAGACTCCTCAGATGAGGATATCTGGGGCAAACCTCTGGCACTTGGAGTTAGCAGCCGTCGCAAAGAGATCGATCTGAGGAAGACCCCAATCACTGAAGAGGCGAGACACCTGCACTTGTTGAAGCTCACACTTGTGACAGGACCGCAGCTCCCTGTTGAGCAACTCCACAATGTTGTTCTTGATGCTTGCTAGGTGAAAGGAGACGAGGAACATGTCTTGAAGAATGGTCCAACACCACAGGTGTAAGCTTCCAGGGTGAGAGCGGGGGAGATGTAAAACACGGTGGTGGTGTTTTCCGTAAAGATCCGCACCACTTTCCCCTGCACCTGAGGTTGGCACGACCTGAGGCCCCAGAAGACTGTATGTAGTTCCAAGACATTTATGTGCAATTCCTTTTCCTCCTGAAGCCAGAGGCCTCTGGAATAGGCTCCTCAACCCTCCCGAGAGGCATCGGTAGTGACTGTAGCCTGGTACGGAGGGACATGGAAGGGGGCGCCTTGAGTGAGGTATGGCCTAAACACCACCACTGAAGAGCTTAACGGAATACCTGATTGGGGGCGATCTTGTCCATTTGCTGGTGATCTGCTGCCACCTGGCGTCTAGGAATTCCTGGAAGGGCCACATTTGGAACCTGCAAAAGGGAACAAGATGGATGCAGCAGGAAATCATGCCCAACAGGGATTTGATGGACTGGACTGTTGTGATGCAAGCTGCCGACAGCTGCTGAACCTTCCCCAGGATGGCCTTCACCCTCCCCTCTGTGGGAGTCGCCGAACACGAGATTGTGTTGAGGCGGGCACCCAGGAATAGAGCATTCTGAGATGGCACCACAAAGGACTTTGGATAATTGATGGAGAATCCGAGCAAAGTCAGAAAGTGTCTGGTCTCTACTGTGTGCTGGGTCGCCAGTCCACGGGAGCGGGACCGGATGTCCATGTAAGGGTACGGAGTCCAGGTAAGGGTACAGGTGGATTCCATGGCTGCGTACATACGCTGCTACCAGGGTCAAGCATATGGTGAATGGGGATGTGGAAGTATGCGTCCTCCAGGTATAGAGTTGCCAGAAAATTCCCCTCATCCAGCTGGTTGAGCATGTGCTGCAACATAACCATCCTGAATTTTGGGTATTTTAGGTACTTGTTTAGGCGTAGGAAGTCTAGGATGGTTTGCCACCCTCCTGACTTGTTCCTTATCACAAAGTGTCTGGAATACACTGCGGAGCCCCGGAGACGCTGTCCCTTTTAGTAAAATGGCCTGAACCTCCTGTAGCAGTTGGGCCATGTGAAGTTCTTGAAGCGCAACAGGAGGAATTTGGGGGCACCTGTCTTGAAAGTCTAAAGTGTGCCCTTGCTGAAGAATGTCCAGCACCCATTTGTCTGTGGAAATCTTTTGCCACTGATCGACAAGGTTTGGTAGCCGGCCTCCCACTGGGGTGCGAAAGTGGGGGCACAGGGCCTTGGCCAGTCCAGGCCTGCTGGGACATCTGTGTTCTGGATGGTGGATGACGACGTTGGGTGCCACTGACATAGGCCTGGGAGCGACCCCTGAAGGCCTCCTCGGTGGTGGAGCAGGAGGGCTGATGATAGGGGGTAACGTAACCCTTGGAGGACGTGGAGACTCTTCCATTTGGGGAACGAAAAGACAAACTTCTCTGCTGCAGGGTCTCTAGAGAGCATGTTGTTTCTATATCGGTCTTGATGGCCTGGAGAGTGTCATCCACCGCCTTCCCTAACAGGTGGTCCGTGTCGAACGGCATATCGATGGCCTTGGTCCGCACGTCTGTGCGGAAATTTGCAGCCTTCAGCCAACCCTGGCGCTGGAGAGCCACACCATTCTCCATCCGGTGGAACCCTGAGTCTGCTATGTCGAGTGCAACAGTGATGGAGTGGTGTGATGAATCCAATAGAGTCATCAGAGATTCCCCAGCGGTGACCTCCTCCCATGTGGCCAGGAGACTGCAGCTGCTACCTGAACCTGACCTTGGAGGTGGTTATATGAGGGAAGATCACATGGGATGAGACAACTACCGGGGAGATATTTTGAATTCATTGGACAAGACACAGTAATACCTCCCTTTCCCATGAGGAAAACCCTCTAATACCCAGGTTTTTTATGGCCTATTGTCATTCTGGTCAGATCCCTACCTTTGACCCATACACCCACAACTTACACATAGCACTTTTTGTTTCTGATGTGCCTTTATGTGAAATCTCTGAGAAAAAACATCCAAGAGTTAAAAGCCCAACGCCAGCCAAGGATTCCAACTCCCATAACCACTCAGGTAATGAGACGAGGAGTAGAATGAGGGAGCTTGTGCCAAGTGACAGGAACTCGAAGTACAACATGCAGGTTAGTTGTTTTTCCAAGTCTTCAGTGTGCAGGACATTTGAAGATGGCAACCACACTATTAGATCAAGCAGTGCAGGAGAAAAAGTTGAACCCTGTGCTGAGGCTTACAAACACCTAATACCAAGGAACTTTTTGCCATCCTCCGGGAAATGGAATCTCCCATTCAACCAACTGACACGTTCCCCAAGGACAAGATATGGTGCACTAATATACAGAACGCCCTATCGAATAAAATCTCCACCCTCCAACTTAAAATAACTAATAAAAAAGATGCCCTCACTCCTACTGATCAACAAGCACCTCTAGTGACTGGACCTAACACTATCCCCCCTTTTAGCTTCAAACCTATCTCCAATATCGACACTGAAAAGGTGATCCTCTCACTGAAGCCCTCGAACTGTAAGGGCGACAGTTGCCCAGCTCAAATAATAAAGGACACAGCCAGAGATTTAGCCCCATTCATCTCGAAGCTCATTAACTCCTCCTTCAAATCCAACACAGTGCCAGCCAACCTAAAAGAATCCTGGGTTTTTGATAGAGTAGCCTATCCCCAAATTCAAGATTACTTGGAAGCTAACCATCTACTAGGCTCGCGCCAATCGGCTTTCGCCCTCTCCACGGCACTGAAACAGCCCTGATAGATCTTAAAACTAAAATGGAGGAATTCAAGGATAGTGGGAAAATAGCATTGCTACTCCTATTGGACTTGTCAGCAGCTTTTGATCTGGTGGATCATGCAGTTATATGCAACCACCTCAAGTTCGCTGCCAATTTCACAGGAGAAGCTATAGCATGGGTCCAATCCTTTCTAGCCAATCGGACCATGAGGGAGAACACTCCACCTCCATTTGTGCCGATCCCATCCAAATTACATGTGGAGTCCCACAGGACTCCTGTGTCTCACCCACCATGTACAACATTTTCACCAAGCCATTGTTCGACAAGTTGGACAGGCTGGGTGTCACCTACACAAATTATGCAGATGACACCCAGATCCTCATACCACTTTCGGGCAACTATGGAGCGGACCTGGCCTTGGTGAATAAAATCTACATCCTCATTCAGGCATGGATGGCCACCCATGGCCTCTGCCTGAACGACGATAAAACTGAAATCCTGCTCCTCGAATCAGACCATAACCTATCTAAACTCACCCCGGACTATGCCTCATTTAACATCGACAATAATACTATTAAGGTTATGCGGGAGGTTAAAACTCTAGGTTTTTACCTCGACTCAGCGCTCACCCTCAAAAGGCAAGTGAACTCCCTCGCCTCTAGTACCACCTACACGTGTGAACTCATCCGTGCTGCCAGACCCTTCCTGTCCAGTGCCACCTGCCTCACCTTGGCCAATGCCCTTGTCATGTCCAGACTGGACTATAGCAACGCCTTATACTCAGGTGCAAATAAGTCGGTCATTGACAAACTCCAGAGATTACAAAATAGCGCTCTAAGAGCAGCTTTGAACATCCCACGTAGAGAGCATATCTCCAAACACCGCACCGAGGCCCACTGGCTAAATATAAAGGGCAGAATCCTCCTTAAAGCCATTTCTCTCACATCCAAATGCCTCAACAATCAAGCACCCCCATACCTAGCTGAAAGAATCAACTGGAGACCCTCTAACCGACTGACGAGTTCTGCCAACACCTTCCTACTTGAAGTCCCAAGATTCAAACTTTCCACGGCAGGTGGATCTAGCTTCCCAGTTAGAGCTGCACAATCATGGAACATACTCCCACCCGACCTTAGGCGACCATTACCCTACACTAGATTTAGATCTAACGCTCTCAAATGGCTGCATAACAATGATATGTAATGATATTCACCCTTATCTAACTGATCACGTTATAGATTTGTTAACACGGTATTCTTCTGCGCTTACCCATCTTGATCCTATATGTATTGTATCACCTGTATCATTTGTTGTAAGTTACCACTGTTTTGTAATAGCCTGTGTCAGGCACTGTAACTAAGTTTCGAGTCTACTTGTAGTGTTGCCCCCAGCTGCCCAAGGGCTTGGAGCGCATTATCAAACAAACAAACCAACAAACAAAGGAGGCACAGACCGGTGTGGGGTTGAATGGAGAAGGCCACCGGAACAGGAGGAAAGACACTGCGTGCAAGCAAGAAGGGCTGTGGAGCTGCGTGAGCCGCGCAGGAGCTACTGGATGTTGGGCCACTCAAAGAAACAGCATTCGCCAGTCCGGGCCGAAAAGGAAAGCCGGCGTGACACTGCAGAGCCACGCAATACCCTGGACGAACATCTGCGCACTCTAAAGTGGAAAGCAGGTGAAGGAACCACACTGCAGAGGCACAAGCAGAGACAGAGATGTTCCAAGGAACCAGTAAGGCTGCCCAAACAAAGCAGCTGGGGACCCCGGGGTGTTCTGAGAAGCATGCCAACACATTTTGAATGTTATGAAATTGCTGATGCAGAAACGACACAAAATTTGTTTGAATGCAATCAAGGCAAAGTACAAATTCAACACTCAATAAGAAGAATGCTTAAATGCAGACAAATCAAAGCACAAAGGCAAACCCCAATCAAATACAGATGCATGAGATGCCAGTGTGGGGGAAAAGTTTCAGCAAATGTTATGATATATCATGCACCTCACGGTATATGCTATTGTGGTATAGTCAAAGGACTGTGCCGTGCATAAGAGGTCCTGGCGGGCGAGTGTATCAGCCAGTTGAAATTGTATAAAGATTCCTGGCAAGAGAGTATAATAGGTGAACTGCAAAGGTACAAGCAATACTATAGAAAGACTTAAGAACTTTTTGTTTAAACAAGAACTTTGCGAGTCCAATGAAGACACAAAGGAACTGTTAACTAAAAAGACAATTTTATTTATTATTATTTATTATTTTTTACATTTGTTACACGCCCAGACCCTTGGGTATCACGGCGTGGTTACAGACAGCTTGGTATTTAATCTTACATTGTACATGGAACAACAAAGTACATATATTATTTACAGGCAGGGATTACATATAATTGTGTGCAAATATTTACAGGTTCAGTCGAAAAACATGTTGCTAATATTGGTTAAATAACCAGGTATTTAGTAGTTTTTTTAAATCCTGTGAAGGACGTCTCTTTTTTGATGCTGATGGAAAGGGAGTTCCAGTGTCTAGGGGCAAGGACATGGAAACTGCTGCCCCCTGCTCGGTTGTGTTTTTGTAACGGGGGATAACTAAAAGTTGATTATCGTTGGATCTAAGTGATATGGTGGCTTCTTTTTTCTGTATTGCGCTATTGAGGTAGATCAGGTTTTTTTGGTGAGGCATTTGTACGTAATGCAAAGTGTTTTGAAGATGATTCTGGCTTTGATAGGTAGCCAGTAAGCATCCTTCCTAATCTGGGAGATGATTTCCTATTTTTTTATACCTAGAGCTGCTCGTAGGACTTTATTTTGCATAAGTTGCAATTTACTGAGATTGGTGTTGGAGGTGCCTAGTAGGAGTACACTGCAGTAATCCAACTTGGATAGCACCAGGGCCCTACCAGCGTGTGGCAGTTGGATGGTGTCAAATATTGTCTGCTTAGTGAGATTAGTTTGAAGGTATACGCAGTGGATGGAGGGAGGGTGCTTGTTCATGGTGAGTCCTTTTTATATTGACATCATTGTTTGTCCTCAACCAATGTCAGATTTTCTAACCTTGTCAAAGAGCCACTACCCTGCCCAAACATTGGATGTCTTTTATTCTCTCCTTTTTTCTGCCATGTATCATGATCCCACTTTCCACCGTCTCTTGCATGCCTATTGCGCAATTGTGCAAATTCCCAGTTGTCAGCTCCACATGCTTTAACCAACCCTGCTCCAATGTGTTCAATGACTTGCTTCCCTCTATTTGCCCTGTGTCCAATTTACAGAAGGGACAACCATGATGGGGAATGAACCACTGAACTACAGTGAGACAGCAGGTCAGATTCTAAAGTGGTTGTGCATTTCAAAAAGACTGTCGGAATGTATTTGCAGTACATTATACCACAAATTTGCACAGCATATTTACGTGATACCCTCCAGGTTAACACTGCTGGTGCATGGTGGGACTGACTGTAGTCAAAGGCTCAATGTAGGACAACCTTGACCTGCTACCCAAATATTATTTGTTTTCCACTGCCCCATCATCCACTTATGTTGCTGCTGTCCTGTGCTGTGGACATGACTATTCCACAAGCAGTGCAAATTATGGAACAGTGTTGAATATTTGAAATTAGAATACATTTAATGTCCTTTTTTGGTTTTTTTTAAACTGGTTTATTTACATTTCATAAGAAACAATACACAAAATGCCATTTTAACATCTCACTTTCTAATGCTTATCAAGTGTAAGGAAACGGAGGGAGAGAGAAACAAAAGAGAAACCATACATATAAATTAAACAACAAGAAACCTGAAACAACCACCAAATGTCAAGGATTGCAATGAGTGAAATGTACAGTTAAAATATCCACATAAATATATAAAATGAAAATGTTGATTTATCTTAAGTTGGACTGCTGTCTTGTCTAGTTTATTTTGTAACCCATTTTTAGAAAACGACTCCAAAGTTTACAAAAAGAAAATGTGGACTTATCTTGTGTTGCAATGTTCCCTCATTCAATTCCTTTTCTAGGATAGTCTTTTAACCCATATTTGGGAAACCGCTCCAGAGTTTATCAAATATCTTAACTTTTTTTTTTGCAAGTTCTTTTAATATTGCAGATTGAGTACATTTCTGACATACACATGTTTTTTGTTGGTGCCTCGGTCGATTTTCAGCTTCATAGGATTAACCTTTTTGCAATCATTGATGCCTTTAAAATCCAAGATGCTTGATGATATGATAAATCTTCCAGTTATGTATCTTCTCCCAGAATAATTGTTTTAAAAACTAAATACTCTGTCATCCTTCAGCACCTTGTTCAGCAATTATGTGATCCCAGACCAAAAAGATCTTATTCTGTGACATTCCCAGCATGCATCAGTTTGATTCACTCCATGGCTACATAAGCGATCAGAAAACGATTTAAAATCTTGACTTGTCTAGCTCGCTCACCAATGTTCATAGACATTCTTATGATCTTTTTGCATAGTGCTTCCCATCGCTGTGTTGTCATCGCTTCTTCCAGGCATAAGGACCATGATTGTAACAATCAGTCATTTCCTTTGGAAGAAGCATGTATTAAATTATATACATTTGAGGCCATATGATCTTGACCTCCTATGGTTTTCATCAAGCTCAACAGATCGGACGAGTCAAGTTCTTCCAGGTTCACAGCTGATCTGAGTTTCCTGTATTCTCCATATCAACGTCTAATTTCAAATGTTTCCAATAATCCTCGAAAAGATATCCATGAGCTTCTTTCAAATAGGTCCTCAATTCTCATAATCACTGCCATAAACCATTCAGGCCAAAATATAGTTTTATTGTCTGATTGTACCAAATTGATGAAGAATCCATCAGTCCTGGCGACATATCTAGGGAGGAGGCTATTCCATGCCAGGTTAATCTCAAGACGTCAGTCAGTGTAGATCTCAAGCCCCATCCTTTGTTTGTTGTGGACAGGAGAGCTAAAGGATGTAACAGTTTGGCCAAATCAGCCTCAGCAACAGCCTATTCATCTAATTTCTCACCAATGAATGGTAGGAAGTGTCTTGGTGTGAAAGCCTGATGATATCTTTCAAAATTAGGGATACTCAAACCTCCTTTTCCGTTTTGAAATTGCAACTTCCAGAGTTTCAATCTTGGCCGTTTGTATTCCGAGAGGCAGAATTGGATCATAGAGTCAAGCTCCTTCAACAAGGACTTCTGAATTGGAAGTGGATTCATGCTCATGACATACATTATCTTGGGAGCCGCTGTCATCTTGTTTGCAATTACTCTTCCTTCCAGTGACAAGTTTAGGGAGTTCCACCTTTTGAGATCTGTGGCCAATTTATCCAGTGACAGCCTCAGGCTAACTCATCATATTATTCAGGTATTTTGTAATCCCAATGCCCACATTTTTCGTGTTCTCTGTACATCATTTGAAACCCAGGTTTTTCAGTAGAGCACTATTACATAAATATGAGCATGGCAAGGCTTCTGACTTTGACCAATTAACTTTGTGGTTGGAGAGCTCTAAGAATTTGTCCATAAGCTTCATTAAAACAGGAACAGATGTTGACAAATCATGTATTATCAGTAGAAGGGTGTCTGCATAAAGCCTGAGATTTTTGTGCAATTCCATTAAAATGAACCCCCTTAATCCTCTCCTCTGACCTAATAGCCACTGCCAGCGGCTCCACGGAGATCACGAACAGTAAAGGTGACAATGGCCAACCTTGTCTTGTTCCACGATGTAGTTCAAACTTGGATGATATCTTACCATTAGTTGTCACCTCTGCCGACGGGCTCGAGTAGAGCAATTTCACCCAATTCATTAATCTGGAACCAAAATTAATTCTTTCCATTGTCTTAAATAGAAATTCCCATCTTACTCGATCAAAGGCCTTTTCAGCATCTAAAGACAGGGCCACTGATTCCATTCCTTGCTTTTGTGATTCTGATATTGTCAATAAGAGTTTCCTCATGTTTGTAGCTGAGATTCTGCCTTTTATAAACCCAGTCTGATTTGGGTGAATTAACTTTGATAATATATTCTCTATCCAGTATGCCAGTATATTTGACAGGATTTTGTTTTTGCACACCGACATGGGAGACGGATGCCCAAGACATCACCAGCAGTGTGCCAATACCTCCTCGGAGGGAAAAGCTGTAATGCATGCCCAGCCAGAACGCCAGGAGGGTTGGAGCTGATGTCCCCAGCTTTGGGCATAGATCTCAGCATGAGGGTCTACCGTCTTGAAGCACAGAAGCTGTCCCAGGAAGCCCTGGCAGGATCCGCATCCTTTCCCAGAGGGAAATTCTGTAATGCAGCCCAGTCAGAGCTCGAGGATGGTTGGGGGTGATGTCCCTGACCTTGGGTGGCTGTCCCTCATGTGGGTTGACCATCCACAAGCCCAGCAGCCGATTCAGGGAGCCTCAGCAGTGTCACCGGCCCTTCCAAGAGCGAGAAAGTGTAACGCAACCCAGCCAGAGCTCCAGGGTGTTGGGGGTGCCATGTCCCTGGCCTTGGGCCGCTGTCTTCCATGTGGGTTGAACTTCCCCAAGCCCAG
The DNA here is from genome assembly GCF_040938575.1 of Ambystoma mexicanum. Classification (NCBI taxonomy): domain Eukaryota; kingdom Metazoa; phylum Chordata; class Amphibia; order Caudata; family Ambystomatidae; genus Ambystoma; species Ambystoma mexicanum. The sequence goes on along the minus strand of NC_090931.1, from coordinate 740,454,834 downwards.
CGGTGGTTCCAGGGAGGCCCGGCAGGGTCCACATACCTTCCCGGATGGATATTCTGTAACGCAACCCAGCAAGAGCTGCAGGATGATCAGGGGTCATGTTCCTGGCCTTGGGAGGCTGTCTCCCATGTGGGTTGAATGTCCCCAAGCCCAGCAGAGGTTCCAGGGGAATGGATGGGGATGGTGTCAGGGCTCCCTGGAACCAGCACTGGACCTGAGGATGATCAATCCACATGGGAGACAGGTGCCTATGGCCGGGACATCACCCCTGACAGTAGTGGAGCTCTAGCTGCACTGTGTTAGAGCTTTTCACCCCGGGTAGTGTGAGAAACCTGGAGGTGTCTCCCTGGCTAGTCCCCAGGACACGGTCATCGCTATTTGATCCAGTTCCTGGGGGTGCACTAGTGAGGGAGGATCACCTGGATGGGGGGTCCTTGAGGAGTAGGACACCGACGGGTGAGACACGGTATTCCCCTTCTTTCAACACCTTTTCCCCATCCTACCACGTAGGATATTTCAAAACACTGCCCCCACTTTTCTGACACAAACACTTGCGCACAACACGAAAGACAACAGACTAACACCAAAGCTGTTTACCTGATATGTCCCAATACAAGGGTCAGGCAAAGTCAGGCAATCGACCAGAATCACACACACCTGACAGCCCTTTCCCTTCCACACAGGGATAAAAGGTGGGGCACAAGAGCACAGGACGAGCAAGGCAGACCGCACGACATGAGAGCTAACTCAGCACAGCAGTTTTAGAGGAGGAAGAAGACGGCACATACTGAGAGGGTGACAAAGAGAGAAGCAACCTTGCCCTTTCCGACCAAGATCCGTGAATCCTCCGCAGAAGGAATCGTAAGACCGCGAACAATAGCCAGCATGTTTTGCAGCAGATGTCAACAGTTCACAAGACCCTCCTACACTGATAACCAAGCCGGGGAGAGACGCTTGTCTCTATGGTACCAACCTTGACGCCAAAGAGGAAGAAAGCCAAGCGGTTCATCACAGCCAGTGAGTCGAGGGGAGAGTCGATAAGAAACCGAACTGTGCTGAATGAAAAGTGGCAAACAGCTAATTTGAACTATGAAAGGGTAAAAGAGTTATTGATGGAAAAGGGGGAAAACCAGCAAAAGAGGAGTCCGCCAACACGTGGCTGCTCACGTAGGAAACTCTGGGCGAGTACACCGTAGAAACTACCAAAACCAGAAGGCCTTTGGAAAAGGCGAAAGGGAGTCAAAGTGGTCCTACAGGGGTCTTGTAAAATCCTATGAACAGTCGAAAGTCTTTGGGCGACAGATTATTGTGAAGTTAAGGGAAGTGAGTCCCACATGACAAGAGATGAATGAGAAAGGTACGACGGACAAGATTAGCAAGAGTGAACCCGAAACAGGGATGTCGATAAAAGGGGGTGAAGTCTAATGTCCTGAAATACAATATGTTGACAAGAGTGAACCCGACCGAGGGATGTCCACAGTGAACTGTTTAGCAAAAGTTAGCAAGAGTGAACCCGGCAGAGGGGTGTTAACAAAAAGGGGCGAGGCCTGAAGAACTGTTTAAAAATACATTAGGATTTGTGAATGCAAGGAGCATTGTAAGACCAGGAGAAGTGGATTGTCACCCTTCGCAATTGGATCTGTGCCCGCCAGAGTGAGATCCCGAAAGAAACGCCTGAGCCCGATCGAGGGAACCTTAGGGGTCCGAACCCAAAAGAGGGAGATCCAGGGGTGGAAAGTCATCAACCAAAGTCCATTTTGGAAAGGAACTTTTTGTTGTTTGTTTTGTTAAATACATCTGGTCCTCGAAGGCAAGAGACGTTTTATTGAAAAGAGACTTAATCATAGAAGAATCTGATAGCTGGCAAGGAACTGTCGGCTAATGCTGGGAAAGCTTGAGTGTGTGCTCTGCTCAGGAGATCCACCTTGTCCCGTGCTCAAAACTTGAGAAAGGAAGACCCCTGGCAAACACATTGTGACTTATTGTATTTCTTTCCTTATTGAAAACCCTATACCACACTCTTTCTGTAATTAGTTGTAAAGATTTGGCAATAGTTTTTATTTAGTACAGCCCTTTTACTTTGACAAGATGCTACAAGGACTGCCTTATTTTTCATTCGATGGTCGAAGCTTGCTCCCATCTTAGATTTAGGTTAGGCATTTATCCACCCTGCATTTATTTACAGTTTAATAAACACCCTTGAACTGTGATCACTTGTGTTTGTCTTTACTGTTGCCACCATGAGTTCCTTACAGTAGGGATGGGGACCCTGCCGGAGCTCCCTGAGACTGCAGTTGGACTTGTGGACGGTCAACACCTTCGTTTCCACCCAGGTAGGTGCACAAACACATGTGAGGTACCGTTTTCATCGTGACACCTGTGGGAATGTGGGAAGGTAGGACATGTGTTGTTGCTGGTTTGTTTCCTGGTATCATGGTGGCAAATGTTTGAAAATTGTGTTTCTTTCCCTAAATTTTAGACTTTGCCGGGCCTTGTGGGTAATAAATTCTAAGGCGATCCGCGCAAGTCAGACCTCTGTGCATTGCCATGGGTGTCTTCTTTTCAGAAATGAATGGGGTTCCCCATTTTCCTTGGTGGCTGCAATACCCCAGGCCCAAATCTGTACTTTGTCCACAAGACCGAAATCCCCAAAAATTCCTCTCCCGAAACCCTTTGGGATACCAGTGGTTTAGCCTTTTCCCTTTGCGCACAGGTAGGTGCACCCACACGTGAGGTACCGTTTTCGTCGGGACACCTGTGGGAACGTGGGAAGGTAGGACATGTGCTGTTGGCCACATGTTTCGCTGGTTTCCTGGTGGCAAATGTCTAAAATGTTCCCTACACTTTGGGCTTTGCCGGGCCTTGTGGGTAATAAATTCTAGAGCGATTTGCGAAGTCACACCTCTGTGGATTTCCATGGGTGTCTTCTTTTCAGAAATGCATGTGGTTCCATGTTTTCCTTTATGGTTGCGACACCCCAAGCCTAAATCTGTGTGTTGTCCACAAAGCCAAATCCAGTGTTCCCCAGGGCATTTGATGTACCAGTCGTTTAGCCTGCTCCCTTTGCGCCCAGGTAGGTGCACCCACATGTGAGATACCGTTTTCTTCGGGACACCTGTGGGAATGCGGGAAGGTAGGACATTTGTTGTTTCCTCTTGTTTTTTTTTTAAACAATTTATTTTATTCGGTTGCAACCATGAGATTAGATGCACAACATTTTTAAAAGGAGACTTCATTGTACCAAGCAGGGTTTTGTCATGCATGCAGAAACATCCCTTATTCTTCCCCCTAGGGATTCCCCGACCCACCGCCCAGTATCTGTTGGCCCCAGTGGAGACCTGGGCGACTGCTTCAGGTGGCTTCCCGCAGGGTTAGTCTTGATAGCGAGGTTTGAAGGTTAATGCTGGTTACGAACGCTCATAGTGCAACAGTGGGGCCCATATGTCAATAAATCTGTGAAGAAACCCCTATTTCGCTGCTGTGAACTTTTCCGCCACTAGGATGTTCCACATTTTCGCCAGCAACTCGGATCTAATGAGTTCTGAATGCAGTGGAGGCGCTCTGCGGGATAGTACCACTGGAGAACTAGTCTGAGAGGGCATTGTGATACACATTGATGATGAGTGGCTTCTTGTCCAAATGTCCACCCACGTATTATCCTCGGTTGGATGCCCCAAGTCTGCTTCCCAATGGTTCACGTATGCGAGGCGATGGGATAACATGTCATCTTGCAGCGATCTGTATATTTTGGAAGTGTTTTCTCTGGTTGGATCTCCCTGCGGCGTAAGTTCAATAGGGCTAAGGTCTTGTGTTACTACTTGTCTCACTAGAGGGTGGGAGTACCAATGGCGAAGTTGGATATAGGAGAATCTGTCTGTCTTGGCCAGTTTAAAGGTTGCTTTGCAGCTCTCAAATGTGCGCGGTTGCCTCTTATCAAACAATTGTGTTAGGGTTTGGAGTCCGCTCCTTACCCAGTTCTTGAAGTTTGTTGGGTGGGTACAGGGATGTGGTTGTGGAAGACGGGCGTGTTTGGGCCCAGAAAAACAGGGAAGCCTTTAGATTTCAGTGCCCAGTGCCAGATCTTTAGGGTGCATTGTGTGGAAGAGAGGATACCCGGCCAGAGCTTGCGTGCTAGGGGGTGTACGGGAGAGATCTGAGGAGTAGTGGTACCCTAGATTATTCAATGTCTACCCACTTTGGTGGGGTTGGTGAGGAGAGCCATGCTGGGAAAAACGCACCAACAGTGCGGCCACACAATATTTGCGCAGGTACAGGACTCCCAGCCCTCCCAAGTGAGCGTTGGTCATCATGACCTTTTTAGGAATTCTGGCACTTTTACCTTTCCATATGAATTGAAGCATTTTGCGTTGCAGGTGAAGAAGAAGGGGCAGGATGGGCAAAGTAGAGCAGAAGTATAGGAAACGTGCGAGCAGGTTCATTTTGCAGGCCGTGATTCGCCCCAGTAGTGAAATCTCTTGGGAGGCCCACCTCGTCAGGTCTTTTTCCAATTCCTTGAACAGAGGGGGATTGTTTGATATACCTCCCTTGGTATAGCCGAGATACGTACCTCAAGGTAGTCTCTAGAATTTCCTATCCCACTGAATGGGGCAGAGAGGTCTAAGAATATATCTCCTCTGTGCTTAGGCCCACACCCAAGGAGGCGAATTTCCCGTAGTTGTTTGTGAACCCTGCAACCCTCCCGATTCTGTGTAGTTCCCATAGAGCGTGTTCCAATGAGGGCTGGCGCTTTGTTATGGTAAGCAGCACATCATCTGCATAGAGGGAAAGTTTGTGTTGTGTGGGGCCTATCTGAAGTCCCTTGATTGAGGGGTATTTTGGATCCGCTAGGCCAGGGGTTCTATTATGAGGGCAAACAGTAGGTGGGATAGAGGGCACCCCTGTCTTGTCCCGCAAGTCAATGGGAAGGGCGCTGACATTCCCTGGTTGACCATGAGGGTGGTTTTAGTTGAGCAATAATTGGTATGACAATTTTGCGGAAAATAGGGCCGAAATGAAAGGCCTCGAAGGTTAGATGCATGAATGCCCAGTCTACTTTGTCCGAGAACGCTATCTCTACCAGGTTTAGGGCTCGACGAATTTTGTCCCCTGTTGATCTGCCCCCTATAGAGCCAGTCTGGTCTGGGTCAATTATTTTGAGTAGAACTGCCGAGAGGCGGTTGGCTAGGACCTTAGACTATATGTTGGTATCTATATTGAGAAAGGAAATGGCTCTATAGGAGGTGCAGTCCTTGGGGTCTTTGCCTGGTTTTAATAAGAGGATGGTCAGGGAGTCCTGAATCGAAGGAGTTATGGAGCCTGATTGCTGAAAGGAGTTAACGAGAGCCGTGAGGGGTGCCAGGAGTTGAAGGCGAGAAAGCGTATAAAATCTAGTTGTGTATCCATCCGGACGGGGACCCTATTTTATGGGGACCTAATAACTAAGTCTATCTCTTTGGGGGTGATTGGGGCCTCCAGGGCCTCCCTATTCATCTCTGTGAGGTGTGGTGGGGCTGCTTCTTCGATATAATGTGTTTGTTCCATTATATTGCGGGGAGGTGATGATATCGTTTCCGCTAGATGAGTGGCTGCCAGCAGTAGTTTAGCCTCTTCTCACTATTGGATTTTACCCTGTATGTATTGTAGCCCAGTGATTATGTTCCTTCGCTTTAATTTGGCTAGTTTAGCAACTAGGAATTTATTAGCTTTATGTTTTTGCATAGTAGCTTTGTTTGGACTTGGAAAGAGAGTGGGACATCTCTTCCGCATAATGGGCTTCCAACTTATTTCGGGTGATTTGTAATGCTCGATGGGCCTTAGGAGTCCATCCCTTGTTGTATCTACCCTCAACCTCTGAGACATCACTTTCTAGTTTAGTCCTCAGTCTCCGTTTGTGGTATGCAGCCGCCTGTGATATAAGCTCCTCCCGGATTACACCTTTCATGGTGTCCCATGTGTTTGCTAGTGAGGTGAGTTCCGGGGGATTCCCTTTGAAGTAGAGTCGGATAGCTTTGGCGATAGTATCTCTTAGCGACATATCATTCAAGAGTGGATCGTATAGGCTCCAGTGGGGTTTTGTGGGGGGCGGGGCTGAGTTATGGAATCTGGCAGTCAATAGGACTGGGGCATGGTCTGACAATATTTTCAGCCCAATTGATGTTTCGTCTACATAAAAGAAAAACTGGGGAGATTTCAGGATCAAATCTATTCGGGAGAAAGTTTAGTGAACTTGTGAGAAAAAGGAAAAGGCCTTTACTCCTTCGTTAAGTATTCTCCAGGCGTCACCCACCCCTGAGGTTTTAAGCAAGGGGAGACGCCCCTTCGCAATTTCATAGTCTTTGACTACTGGTGGGTGAGATTTGTCTAAAAGAGGATCCGGGATCCCGTTGAAGTATCCCCCGAGGATCACCTGGCCATCTATAAATGGGAGCAGCTTAGCCTCTAGTTCCGAGTGGAAGGTTTCTTGATGCTCGTTGGGTGCGTAGATCAAAACCAGGGAATATAATTGAACACAAAGCATACCTTTTACTCCTGTAAAGTGTCCCTCATGGCAGTGCAGCGCCTCCAGCTCTCTGAATGTGATTCCCTTCACCAGGAGAATTGTTGTTATGTCTTTTTAGAGCTGCTGGAACCAACGTATTGCAGTGGGATATTTCTGTTGCGAAAACGTGTGAAGTCTGATGGAAGTATGTGTGTCTCCTGTCGGATGACCACTGAGCTGTCTAAGTCTTGCAGGCGTTTTAGAGCAGCTTTACGCTTTGAAGGCGTGTTTAGGCCTCGTACATCGAGAGACACAAAGTTTAGTTTCGGATAAGGTGGCGGTGTCATGTTCGAGTCCAGATTCTCTGTTTGGTGGGGTGTGTGGGGTGGGGGTTCGGGTTTAAATTCTTCCGTCATTTGGAACCGTTAGTATTTCGATCCCAGACTGCAACAGGGTTTGTAAGTTAGTGAACCATAAACAAAACAGGAGTGGTCTCACAACCAGGGGATATCACTTCAAACCTAATGACCAAAACTTAGAACTGGAATAGGGGTGTCTGCCGCATTGGCGTGTGGGCGTCATAACATGCCTGGCCTGGCTGGGCATCGGCCATGTGAAGCGCAGCAGAAGACAGAGTTCAGTTTCCATCTTTCCTAGAAAAGTCTGAGGCAGATTGCCAAGTCAGATCTGTGAGTAAGAGTCTCGATTGGGGAGGAGAGAGGGGTCACGTTTGCTGAGGGGGGGTTTCATGGCTTGCGTCCCTTGGCCACCTTAGCCCAGGTGTTACGCTTTGGTTTGGGGGCTTCTTGTGGCGGGGTAGATTGCATAGGAGAGCCGTCTTCCATCCCAGGGGCAAGCACCTTCAGGATATCTTCCGCTTCTTCCAAAGTGCTGATAGTTCAGGTCATGTCGCCAAAAGTGAACTGCACAGTGGCGTGAAAGAGCTATCGATAGCAGATGTTCTGATCTTGCAGTAGAGTTGTCAGGGGTCTCAGCTACCTTTGTTTCTGTATTGTAGCTGTTACGAGCTCCTGGAAAATTTGTAGGGATGCTTTCTGATACGTCACGTCTCCTTGTGTCTGGATAGCCATTAGGATCTCTTGCTTGGTTGTGAAGAAATTGACCTGTGTGATAACATCCAGGGGTCTGTCTGAGGGCCGCCCCCCTCGAGTGCGCAGTCTATGGGTACGGTCCAGAATCAGCATTGCCTTCTCTATGTGTGGCAGGAGAGTCTGAACAGCCCCCCAATATAGTCAGGGAGGGCCTGGTCTGTAATTGCGGCTGGTCCCCTTTTTATCCGCGGGTTGTTTCTGCGGGCCCTGTTCTCCAAGACTTCCTGTTTGCTCGCCATTTCTTCACTTTTCCCCTCCAATGCCAGGACCCTGTGCTGGAGTGCAGCCACTAGCGTGGATTGGTCTGTTGCCTGATCTTCCACCTCGCCAAGTCTTTGTTCCGGTTCAAGGACCTGGTAATCCAAATTGACACATTTGATGACAGACCTGCCATGCAACTTCGGAACTCCGCTTTGATCGCAGACATAAATGACAGCAGGTCTTCCTTTGTGGCTAACTGTCCAGGGGTATGATCTGGTGATTGGAAGGGGGTTTTTGCAGCCGAGATTTACTTAGATTTATTGTGGGTTTGCAGCATAGTGGAGATGAACAAGTTACTTTCTTACCTGGTAACGTTCTTTCGATGGGATGGTCCGACGACGTATTCCATATTGATGACATGTAATCACCACAGCTGTGCTGCTTCGGAAACTTTTTCCCCCCGGCGTCTGCGTCCTGTGTCGATGACGTCGATGCGCCGTCGTCGAGGACCTCCTCCGACGTCCGACGTCATCCGATGTGATAAGTAGGACGCACGACGCCCGTAGTCTCAGTTGTAGTTTTTTTCCCCCAGAACATGTGACATTAGTCAACTGCCAGTCAGACACAAAGCCTTGCGGAACGTAAGCTGCAATCGCAAAAGAAATTCTGCAGCGGGGAAGGCAGGGCGGGAGCGATATGGAATACGTCGTCGGACCATCCCATCGAAAGAACGTTACCAGGTAAGAAAGTAACTTGTTCTTCGAGGGGATTGGGTCCTCCGACGTATTCCATATCTATGACAGACTCCTAAAGCAGTACCAGAGCAAGGAGGAGGGAAAGAATTAAGAATCAAAATTTAGAATAGCCAATCAAATAGCAGAGCAAAGGACCGCCTTGCCAAAGGCCAGATCCTGTCCTCGGATGGAATCGAGGGAATAGTGACGTACAAATGTATGTACTGAAGCCCAGGTGGCTGCATCACAGATGTTGCGAATAGGAACACCCCTCTGCAGGGCAGTAGATGCAGCCATACCCCTGGTAGAATGGGCCTGCAAGCCAGCCGGTGGGTCCTTACCCACCAAGCGGTAACACTCCGAGATGGCTAAAATAATCCAGCGAGACAAAGTCTGTTTAGTCACAGCTTGCCCCACACGCTTTCAGACGAGCGCTTAAAGATGGACAGCGCCGCCAGGTCACCTTTAACGGTACCCACTTGCAAGCCCCTGTGGGCCAAAGAAAGTAAAAAGGACAGAACCATGGGGATGTCACATGCAAAAGGATCCACATTCTGAACTCTGCACCAGTCGCAGAACTTACGCCAACGGCAACGGTACAGAGACTTTGTTGCTGGCCTTCGGACCGAAAGCAACACCTCCATCACGTCTTCAGGGAGGTCCCAATCCTTATACCTCAAACTTTCAGAAGCCAAGCGTGAAGGTTGAGGAATCTGACCTCTGGATGGAGAACCTGACCCCCCCTCCTGTGAGAGCAGATCGTCGCGGTAGGGAAGACGACGTGGAGGGCAGATGGACAAGTCGAGAAGGTCCGGGTACCACGTCCTCCGAGCCCACGCCGGAGCAATGAGGATCATCCGGGATCCGAACTTCCGTAACCTCCGCAGCACTTGCGGGATGACGGGGACTGGAGGAAACGTGTACAGCAGCGGGAATGACCACTCCACCACAAACGCGTCTCCTAAGGCTCCTTTTGGAGGAAATTCCCGCGAGCAAAACCTTTCACTTCCGGTTAACACTGGAGGCGAAGAGATCCACTTGAGGTGTCCCCCAAAGGGCGAAGATCTCCAGGAGAATCTCCTGAGCCAACTCCCACTCGTGAGAGATCGCGCTCTGCCTGCTCAGAGCGTCCGCCGACACGTTTTCGTCTCCGGCCAGATGAACTGCCGAGATCGAAACTTCCTGCTGGATGGCCCAGAACTCGAGCTGCATCGCCTCCCTGCACAGAGGAAGTGACCCTGCCCCCCCCTTTTTGTTGAGGTAGTGCATGGCCACTGTGTTGTCCGTCAGGATCAGGACACTCTTTCCTCGCACAGTCGGCAAAAAAGCCTTCAGGGCTAGCCTGACGGCCCTCAGCTCCAACAGATTGATATGGAGTCTGGACTCCGACGGAGACCAACGACCGCTGACTGTCAGCCCGTTGGCATGAGCTCCCCATCCCGTGAGGGATGCATCCGTCACGATCGTCACCTCCGGCCAGGGAAGCCAAAATGGAGCCCCCTTCATCAAGTTGCCTTCGACGGCCCACCACAGAAGGTCCCGGGCGACCGAGGGAGGCACCTGAACCGGGTCCGACATCCTGCCGGAGGACTGCGACCATTGCGTCTTGAGTGCCCACTGCAAAGATCTCATCCGCAGGAAGAATGCAGGATGCCATGAGGCCGAGCAACCGCAAGAACTCGAACGCTGGGAGCTTCTGGGCATGCTGAAACTTGTGCACCATCTGCTGAATGTAAAGAGCCCTCACCTGGGGAGGAAAACACTGCCCCAGGGAAGTGTCGAGCACTGCTCCGATGTACTGGAGCCGCTGTGTTGGCGTCAAATGGGACTTCTTTAAATTGAGGGAGAAGCCCAGCCTGTGAAGGGAGTGGCAGGTGACGGACAGATGATCCAGGACTTGCTCGGGAGAGCTCCCCCTGATCAACCAATCATCCAGGTAGGGGTAGACGTGAATCCCCCCTTGCCTGAGATGCGCTGCCACCACCACCATGAGCTTGGTGAAAACCCTCGCGGCGGAGGTCAATCCGAACGGCAGGACCCGAAACTGAAAGTGCGAGTCGCCAACCGCGAACCTCAGGTACTTCTTGTGCTTGGGATAGATCGGCACATGGAAGTAAGCATCCTTGAGGTCGAGTGACACCAACCAGTCCTGAAGCTGAAGGGCCTGAAGGACTTGAGAGAGAGTAACCATCTTGAACCTGTCCTTCCTGAGGAGTTTGTTAAAACCGCGCAAGTCCATGATGGGTCTCAATCCCCCGTCTTTCTTCGAAATCAAAAAATAAGGGGAATACCATCTCTTGTTCCTCTCCGCTACAGGCACCAGTTCTATGGCGCCTTTCTCCAGCAGGGCTTGAATTTCCTTCGCAAGGAGCGGATCCGGACTCTGCAAAGAGAGGTTCCCCGGTGGATTGTCGCGAGGCCTGTGCCGAAAGGGAAGACAGTAGCCGTGGGTTATGATCTCCAGAACCCACACATCTGAAGTAATGGCTTGCCACTCTACAAGATGCTGCGCCAGCCTTCCCCCAACCGGCGAACCATGGGACATGGCCTCATGACTGAGTGGGAGCGGCTGCGGCGTTACCTGAGGGCAAAGAGGCAACTGCCCGAGTGGCCTTGGCACCACGGGTACCCTGTCGTCCACCTCTGGTACCCCTGCGTTGGCCTCTTTGACTGCCAGCTCCTCTCGCTTTACTGAAGGACGAGTAATAGCGAAAGGAACCACCCCTCCACTGCTGTCCCCTAGGACGAAAAGGCGGAGGTTGGCGAACTGCAGCGCCCAACGACTTTGCCGCAGCTTTTGAGGTCTGCAACCTCTCAAGGCTCTCGTCAGCCTTGCTGCCAAAAAGGTGTTCACCGTCAAAGGGCATGTTGAGGAGCCGGGACTGCACATCAGGAGCAAACCCCGACTTCCGCAACCACGCAAACCTGCGTATCACGGTGCTCGCCGCCATGGACCTACTGACGCATTCAGCTAAGTCCAAACCCGACTGAACGGACTCACACATGGCATCCTTACCATCCTGGACCATAGCAAGGAAACCATCCCGTTCGTCCCCTTCGGGAATATGTTCAGCTGCTAACGCAAAACAGTTCCACAGAGTGTGTGTGAAACGAGACAAGGCACAAATGGAGTTGGCCGCCTGAAGCGCCATATCACCAGAAGAAAACACTTTCTTCGCCCAGCCATCAAAACGTTTGTCGTCCCTATCAGGAGGGATGGTAGGGTACGACGCCTGCTTTGCCGGGGCCGTGGCCGCGGCCGCCTGCACCACCAAACTCTCCGGAGTGGGGTGCCTGGTCAAGTAGCAGGGGTCGCTACTGGCTGGACGTTATTTTCGCGACAAGGATCTGCCCACCGCCGGCAGAGTCTCCGGAGCAGTCCAAGCCGCCGCCACCCTTCTCTGTAAAGCCATATGGAACGGCAGTACCGGGTCAGTTGGGGGACCAACATCAAGGATGTCCGTTAGATCATCCTGCACAAACTCCCATGGGGGAGCAGACCATCCCAAGTACTCAGAAACCCTAGCCATAAGGCGCCGGTACGGGGAATCGGCATGAGAGCCAGGCTCAGGCCTACAAAACTCCACCTCCGGAGAGGTGTCCAGTCCACTGGCATCATGCAGTGACTGCCTCAAATCGTCAAACTGACTATGGCCCGAGACAATTTCATCTGGAACCTGACTAGGAACCAGGCCATCAGAATCCTCATCCGCCTCTGAAATATATTCCAGGTGGCGAAAAGAAGGCACCCGAGAGTGCTTGCTCTTAACCAGAGCCTTCCTAGGGGGTTCCCCCGTGCCACGGGGTACCTCCGACACGAAAGGTGTCGATGGCGTCGAGCGAATCGGCGCCGGCATCGAGAGAACAGGCATCGGCGCTGAGAGGATCGGCGTCGACGTCGAGGAAATCGACGTCGACGTCAGATGCAGCGCCGCCAGCGACACAGGCCTCGAAGCCAGAGCCCCGAGCGTGTCCTTCGACGACCTGAGCGTCGACGGCTTTGACGACTTCCTCGGAGCCGGAGCTTTGAGAAAGCCTGACGCCCTCGACGCCTCAGACATCGATGTCTTCCTCGAAGACCTCACAGGTGCACACGGTCTCGAACGCGTCGAGGACCGGGACCTGGAACGGGTACGTTGAGAACGAGTCTCCTTGTCCGAACGGGACCTCTCCCGTGACTCGTGCCGACCACTCTTGCGAGCGGTGTCTCTCGACCTCTCACGACCGACCCACTCGGGGGCGCGGACGGCTTAGTACCCTGCGACTCAAGAATCGCCAGCATTTTCTTCCCGAAGGAAGCCCATTCCTCCGGCGTCGCACGGCTGGTGGGGTAAGCGACATGCCGGGCAGAGTCCTCCGAAGAGGACCTGGAAGACGACCGGTGTCGGCGCTTCCGAGAATGCCTCGAAGAGGCTGAGGAGTGGCGAGACCGACTCCTAGAAGGAGACCCACAAGACTTCTGACGATGACGCGGAGAGTCACCCCTCGAATCATCCGTCGAAAGCCCCGCAGACTTCGACTTCCGGGGCTTGGACACCCGACCTACCGACAACAACTTCTTACGTTCGCGTAAGGCTTTGGACATGAGCGACTGGCAGTCGATACAGTCATCCGTGTCGTGGGCCTCCTCGAGGCACCAGAGGCAGGCGTTGTGCGAGTCCGTCACCGACATCTTGGACCCACACTCCCCGCACTGCTTGAAACCCGGACGCGGGGTCGAAGACGAAGTAGAAGACATCTTCACACAAAGGATTTTCACAAAAACGAACAGGTTCAAAGAACCGAGAAGAACAGAACTCCAAAGAGTAGAGGCGCTAACCGAGATTCACGAAGCAACACGTTCGCGGAAAAAACGGAACTGAGGCTACGGGCGTCGTGCGTCCTACTTATCACATCGGATGAGTCGGACGTCGGAGGAGGTCCTCGACGCCGGCGCATCGACGTCATCGACGCAGGACGCAGACGCCGTGGAAAAAAGTTTCCGAAGCAGCACAGCTGTGGTGATTACATGTCATAGATATGGAATACGTCGGAGGACCCAATCCCCTCGAAATATGCATTCTTTTGGGATTTTGTTGTTTTGACATGCTCCGTATGGATTTTGGACCTGTTACAGGCCCCCTGCAGTGGTATAGTTGGCCAATTGCGGTTGTAGATTGTTTCAGGAACTCGTGCAGGTGGGGCATGAATGGAGGGGGGCCCACGTTGATGACTGCTTCTCATTACGATCTGTCCACCAGGTAGCGGCCTGAACTCCTGTACCTCACCTCCTGCCGTCGTCATCGTGGTTGCCACACTCGAGCTACTAGGGGTCTCTGAGGCCTTATAAACTATGCACTGCATACCTGTGATTGTGTGTCCCTCACTGGTCAAGCTCTCACCTCCACTGGCTGTTTGAGAGCTGATGGTGCCTGGGGGGGTGGGGGAGGGGAAGAGGGCTTGCAGCACAGTCCCTGTGCATCCCCCCCACTGCCTGGCCCCGAGATGGTGGTTGCTTCCCCGTGGAATCAGATCCCCAGCGCGAGGCTTGTGCCCAAGTCTCTGTCCCTCACCTCCTTCAGCATTGCAGTGCTGGTCGGCCCATGAGGGACAGGAAGACTCTCTGGATTGCGCTGATCATCGGCTCCTCTTCAGTGAGGGATATAGATCTTCACCCAATCAGGTTTTCCACTCCGCACCTTCAGCTTCCCCTGATGCTGGAAGGCAGCAGAGGCTGAGCTCTGATCATCGCACGTCTGGCGGCGGCCATCTTGGATGTGCTCGGGCGCAACGGAGCTAGCCTCCCCACTGCTCAGCTCCTAGGGGTATACATTTCTCCCGCTTCATTTCGAGTCTCCCCTAGGTTTCCCCCATGGGGTCCCAGCTTATATCAGTGATTTGGTCGCTGGAACTGGCAGCCCGTGACCTGCCTGCCGGGCTTCTCACAGAGGCTATCCAAGAAGCGACTGTTTTCTCTTGGTTTTGAAAACATTTTGTTACAGAACCAACCGTTTTCTCTTGGTTTTTAAAACATTTTGTTACAGAACCCTTTCATTTCCTAAATGTAATCTACATTTATTCGCTGCCCTAGGCACTGTACGCTTTTGTAACCTGCACATGTCAACAATCCTTCAAAAGGTCTGCCTGTGCTCTTTCAAAAACTGAATGCTATGCCATTCCTCACCACTTTTGTTTTCCTTATTTTCACATGCTGTTTCGGCCTTCAGCATAAAAATCCTGTGTACCATGGCTCCGTTTTAGGCTTGTGGTATTGCTTGTTTTGTGAAACATTATGAAAAATGTGTGATTTCCTAATTAGAAGAGTCGGGGGAATGTGGTGGTGCATTGCTTTTCTCAATATTCACAGAAGCCATTACCTTACAGGTCCAAACATGTGCATTATGTACCTTTTTTCTGTCATGTTTCCAATTTTTCCCCAAACTATGGGAATTTTACATTCATAGTTGTTGCCTGACCTGTGCAAATGACCCCTTCCTAAACTTGGAATTCTGTCTACTTTTCAGAAATGATGCCTTTCTGTCTTCCCATTCAGGTTACCTACCCTCCTCTTCCATTCCGTCCACGCATGTCCTATTGGAAAAAAAGAGAAAAATTGCCTACCTCTCACAAAACTGATGGTAACCTTATAAAAAGTAAGTTTTGTTTGTTTCCACTGAGCCTGTTCTTGAAAGCCTAGAAAATGGCAAATCCAGAACAGCAAACCATTTGTTGCCAGCTCTTAGAAGCAAAAAAAACATGCTCCATTGGCGATCAGCACTAACAGAGACTGGCTGACAGAAGCTGTCAAATGCTCCAGGATTCCCCGCGAACAAAGAGGCAGAACTGGCAAGTCCAAAGGAGACGCCAGGACATATCAGTGAGTTGGCCTGATGCAGGTAATCCTGGGGCGCTCTGAAGGCGACAAGGAGACTGCTGTATAATTTTGAATAACCAACATATGAATTTAAGCAAATTGGGCGCAACTCTCCTATTAAGAGATGTTGAATAGGAGAATCGTGTAACCTGCATTGCCAAAGCCAAAAAGAGGGGCAATAGCAAATGTATTAATGTATTTATTTTATTTATTGGACATTTGTTTGGCGCCTATACACAGGAGTTTCCAGGCGCCACAAGACAAGAAGGGCAGGGGCTGGGGGTCATTGGAATCATAAGAATGCAACAAAGAACAAAGAAACTGTTAGATTGGCATTGTCACAATTCTGCCGTGCAGGTGCATGACAAGGTGATAAGTGCAAGGGGGTGGAGGGTAGAGGGAGAAGTGCAGAAGTGGGGTAGCCCCACAGGTGGGGGCGGGCAAGTGCTGGTCAGGCCAAGGTGGCAAGTGCCAGAGGAAAGAGGGGCAGAGGGGAGGAAGAGTGCAGTGAGCAGGAGGACTGGGTTGGGAAAGTCTGGGAAAGGGGAACGGGGAATATACATTTTCTGGAGATGGTTATCCAATAAAGGGACATGACAACCTGCATTGACAAAGCCAAAGAAAGCTGGGAGTGACACCAAGACAATTCTGTTACGCTCACCTGGTCTCTGCGGGGAGGTTGGGGCACGGTTGGAGCCCTCCCTGGGTTTGGCTCCCTCTGGTCGCTTCTCCCCCCCAACTGCTGTCTTGCCAGGGATCCTGAAGGCTGGGCTTGTTCCTGTGATAAGGTGAGAGACAGTAAAGATAGTGTGGTGGAGTCGCAGTTCCCCTCTGCCCTTTCGTGCCAAAATGTAGTGTGTAGAAGTTTCCCCATGCAGGCTCACCTGTTTGTATGAAAGGATGAGCTCTCCATCCTGCTTTCTTCAGCAGGGGCGCTGCGGATGGACCTAGTTGCGTCAGTGGTCCAATTTGTGGAGGCCAAGACCGGCTGCAACCATTCCGTCTTGGCGGTAAGTTTTTATAATAATGTTTTTCGTCTGTATTCTTATATTAATACTGTCTCAAGTTAAATTGTTCGTAATGGTATATTGTTCTCTCTCCCCTGGAGATGACGAAGATGACCCAGGAGCGTGTGATGGAGAGAAGAGTCTGCTCCGAATGATTCCACCGCTGGTAAGTAGGTAGTTTTTAGGAACTGCAGCAAGTTCGTGAGTTGTGCTGCTTTAGGGAGTTAAAGTCTGTGTGACCGCTTACCTTGTGTCTCTTATTCTCTTGCAGGTGCGGCAGAGCAGCGATGGCTGGCGAGCGATGTCTGACTCCTTCAGGTTGCCAGAGATGAAGATCCGCGTGGAGGCTTTTCCTGATGAAGGCCCCATGTTGGTGAATGTCGGAGCTGGTAAGGATGCTGGACGATACCTGCGGAAGATTCTGGAAGGCAGGTAAGGTGGATGCGGCGGAGTCAGGAGCAGATGGCCGCACTTCCAGCGATGGGGAGGCCTCAGGTAAGGCGGACGCAGCAACTGTGGAATGAGAAGCGGACGGTGATGCTTCTGGCGATGGGTGCGACTTCAGGAAGGTGTGCGCAGCGACTGCAGAGTGGAAGCAGATGGCAGTCTTTCCGGCAGAATGCAGGTAAAATGGTCGAGGTATCCGGAGATTGGAGATGCACGTGTTGAACCAGGTAGGTGTTGAAGGGTTCCAGAGACTGAAGGTGCACGTGAATCAGGTAAGAGTCCTTTGGACGGCAGTAAGCGTTACGCTGCTCTCAGCAAACTAACGCAAAGCGCTAGTATGCGGGTGGGGCCGGCTTATATAGCCTGGCCCCAGCCACTCCCCTTAGTTCCGACCTCCCACCTAGCTCCTCCTGTTTTCTGCACGTGCTTTCCCTGTGATAACAGGGCCCCGCCCGGCCTTGCTGCACGTACCTTTGGTGTTCTGTGTACAATGCACACTTTGAAATAAGCTTGATGCCATAAGCGCCAAGACTGGGTCCATTGGGAGCCTGCATGAAGTGAAGTACTGGGCGCCTGCCCAGTGGCCATGACAGCACTCCGCCTCAAGGCCCCTCTCACGGTGGGTCTTCTCTCCGGTCCTGGTTTGGTGGGGTTGTTCCGGTGGTATTGTCTGATGAGTCGTGGGGCATGGACAAATTCAGCAGGTTACCAAGTACGATCCTGAGGGCCGTAGCCCTCCCAATCAATGAGATAGTACAGTTTTGAATGTATTTTCTTGGAGTCCAGGATGTCCTTTACTTCATATTCTAGTTCACCGGCGATGATCTCTGGTTCCGGCGGTGTTTGAATTCTAGTGTCTTGTTCCACTGGCTTTAGAAGGGAGACGTGAAATACTGGATGGATATGCATGTTGGGTGGTAAATCCAATTTCACGGCTGCAGGGTTTATGACAGTCTTAATGGAATATGGTCCCAAATATCGTGGCCAAAAGGCACAAGGTTCTTTTAATGGAATGTTTTTGGATGCCAACCATATTTTATCCCTGACATGATAGTGCGGAGCCTCCCGCCTATGTCGGTCTGCAAATTTCTTTTGCTGCTCCTTGGCTCGCCTTAAGTTTTCACTGGCTTCTTTTAAAGATTGAGTAATTCTTTTATGCAATGATGTAAACGTCGGCATTTCCAACTCATCCAGGGGGTCAAAGGAAGATGTTCTTGGGTGCCGATGCACCATTCATTATGTAAAACGGGGTCTGTCCAGTGCTGGTATGAATTGAGTTGTTGTAGGCAAACTCACTTAACCAGAGAATGTTTTTCCAGGAGTACCCTGTTTGTTGTAACATGCATCTTAGATATTGTTTGAGCGTCTGATTCGTTCTCTCCGTTTGACCATCGGTCCAAGACATAAAATAAGCGGTATCGCATCGCAATTTGCGATACGATACCGCTGGTTTGCGTTTTAAATTTAATATCATGTCGCAGAAACTGCAATATGATTTATGGCACTGAGCGCAGAGCTTAAAAGGCACAGATTACTGTGCTAGTTTATTTAAACTCTGCCTCGGTGCACTGACAGTGTGCAGGCAGCAGGCAGCAGCTACCAGGCTGGGCTAAATACATTGCATCAATGTATGAGCCCAGCCCGGGGGCGGCGTCTAAGTCACGCGGAGAAGACAATAAAATCCTACGTCCTTTTTATTGCCAACACTTGACAAACTGGGTATGCTTAACTTATTCACTGGTGAGGGTAAGGGTTCGGCCAATGTAAATTGCATGCATATGGGTTCAGCAGTAATGGGCAATGCCGCAGGGCCACCCAAGGCAAGGCAGGGTAACTGCTGTTACCATCCGGCAGGCCATGGAGAGGGGCAGCCCCCACCCCCAAGCCTGCTCCTCTCCCCCACGGTCTCAGAGACACGCAGTCTCTGCCACACAAAGCCCAGGAAGGGTGAGGTGTGAACAATCACCTCACCCTTCCATGAAGCAACAAGGTGCTAAGCACCTAGGAGAACCAACAGTCAGGCAGGGCGCGGGTTCAAAGACCTGCCCCGCTCAGGGGGCTAGACAGTCAGCTACACCGGCCTGGGGGCTGGACTACAGCCCCCACTATGCACATCAAAGACCCAGGGCTCCCCTGGGTCTTATCAATAAGAGCAGCAAGCTCTAAGAAAACACATCTGTTTGTGGACCCTGAACGGGGACCCAAACAAACAGGAGGTTCGCTGTTTGTCAGTCCAGAAAAACCAAACACCCCTTGAGGGTCCGGAAATGAATGATAATTGGTTGGCCGAAGACCAACCGCCTCATTTACAGTGAAAGAATATATAATCATTAGTCATTAGTTATTACGTAGCTATTAGTTTAACTAGAGTGAAGCCATTTTAAGATGACCAGAATCGCCATTTTGTTTTCTCTCTCTGCTCTCTCTAACGTTGCCACTTTGCCTCATGTAAAACTGCTTTGCTGTAGATGTTATTTCCCTTCAATGGTCCAAGGCTAAGAAACATGTTGAAACATTACACTGGAGAGCCAGACTGAAATGCTCGATTCCCTCCCTCACATATCCTTGAAGACAGGGAGCAAGACATTTAATCAGTACACGAATGCCAGCGAGTCTCCTGAAAGAATAGCAATGTACGAAACTAGCATTTAAAGAGTTGAATTATGATCTTCTTTACGGCCCCCCTTTCTGAGCCCAGTGAGGCCCCGGAGGGCGGGCTTACTTCTAGAGCGAGAATCGAAACTTAGAGATAGCGAGGCCTGGTATGTGCCAGTATCCTACGCGAAGCTGCCCATGAAAAACAGAAACGCTGTGTTCTCGCGAACAAAGAATGGTGTCTGTAAAACTGGAGATTGCAAACTGTTACTAAATATGGTGGTCTAAGGTGTCATATTTGTCACACTGGTCAATCATCGCCTCTAATTCAAAGGGAAATGAATTGGGGCGGCATCAAATGTGTCATTACTAATTGTAAGATGCTCCGTTTGTATATATGTAACTGATGTACGTCTCACACTCTCTTGCGTCCCCCGAGGTCTGTTAGACACACGTCGCGGGGCGTGGGACCACCTGGCCAACTGGGACTATTGTGTATTGCAATAAACCCTAGATTTTGGGAACATAACCTCATGTTTGGCGTATCTATTTGTGTGTGGTGACTGTGCCTTGTTTCCACATCCGAGGGTCCCTCAGGGGCCCCTTCAAGATGGCGCCCGAAAAGGGAGCCTCCCCCACTTGTTCCATTGTGTACGTTGCAAAATAAGGAAGGCGGTAAGAACGGCGAGGACGGGAGCGATTGAGCCGGGATCAAGAGGTGTTCGGGGTGCCCCTGCAAAAGCGATGAGACTCCTTTGCAGATCTGCACAGCGCTGATCCATGATCGACGTCCCTGGCCAGTGAACAAGGAGGCGAGCGTCCCGAAATGAGGCAGAGCCGAGATACGAAGACACAACATCATTGGTTGCGTCAGTATACGGAAGAATTGTGTCTTGAAAAGACAAATTGATTGATCAGGTGAGTCGTGCCCTGATTCATAAGTAATCCTGATATTGGTTGAGAGTTGATTTTGCAAAATTAAACACCCAGAGTAAGTTTGATTAGCCAAGGGTAAGGTTAAAACATGCCTGGGGTATTGTCCACCTTAGCAGGATTTTTCCGCTGCGGTGAACAATCTTTGGAAACTGGCCAGGAAGCACCTCCGGGAGGAACGCCGGCTTATGATATGTACATAAAGTATGGTATGGGAGCGAAAATGTTTTGTGAAACTTGGCATAAGCAAACCAGAAAACAGGAAAATCTTCAGTGGCCGAGGGATGGGAGTTTTGAGATGGAACGTATAGATAACCTGGAAAAGGTGTTGATAAGTAAAAGAGCACGCCCTGGAGCACTTGATATCCTTAGGGACTGGAGGAGGGGAGCAATGCTCCGATTTAGGAGTAGAGAGAAACATGCGCGCAGGCATAAGTCAAAGACGAGAAAGCTGAGGAGAAGGAGGAGGAGGAGTGGAGTAATAGCTTGAGAAAGACAAGACGGCGCGATGAATTAAACATAGAAAAAATATATCCACAAAGAGAGTTACACTCATCGGACGAATTAATAAACAGAATCTTAACTGAAACAAAACAGGGCCCGAGGAGTGAAACTAAAAATACTACGGCAGTACCTGCCGCTCAACCCCCTCCCGTTGCTCAGCCCCTCCCAACACCAGCACAACCACAGATTGCATCACACACTGCACTGCCCACTAGCCAGCCAGCCCTGAGTGTTTCGCAATTACCACAGCCCCAGCAGACGGATCCCACTCTCACTGCCCCCTCTGCACCTCCTGCTCAAGAGGGTGCCACTGTCCCGACTGACCCTCCCATGCGTGGAATTGAGCAGAATGAATGTATGAGAGTAACTCGCAGCGCGATCAGTAAGGAGAGAAAGCGTGAGCTGCAAGAACAGGCATAAATGTATATAGACGATAATGATGAAGTATCCACGCTAGCGTCCCTATATGACTTCAGAAGAAACAGCGAAAGACAGGTATTGTTGGAATGCATGGGGGAATATTTGTCAGGACAATGGAAAAAGTTAATTGAGAAGTTACCACCGCAACGATTGTTGGATTTAAATGCATTAGCCCATTGTAGAGGGAGAGATGAAGAAATAGAAGAGCATGTGAAGCGACTGTTTGAAATAAAGAATGAATTGGATGAAGAGTATTCTGATTACTCGCCACACCGGTGAATAGGAGAAGGAATTTTGAGAAGGGCAGAAAGAGAGCGTCAAGACTGTATATGCAGAAATCCTTGCCGCCACCCGGCCAGATAGGTGATAGACAAAGATTGCAGGTGTGTGTGCGGGAAACAATGAGATGGATGTCAAGCCCTAGGACTTCGGTAGGGGAGATAAATGAACCAGAAAGGACCCTACGTAGAGATGAAAATCGGGAACGATGAACATAGATTCCTCGTAGATACGGGGGCACTGTCAGAATTCCTCTTCACTGGTTGACCCCGTAGTGTAGAAGAAGAATTCTTCCCACCAATGTACCCCTCTGAATGGTACAAACACACATACAGAGGGATCAATTAATTGAAAGATGTTTGGATTTCCCTCCGAGACCAACGTAGCTGTAGAAGGAAAGAAGCACATTTAGTATCCAAATATACCTTCTGGCTCCAAGCATTTACTAACACTCCTCCCACACTAACCTGATCAGTGAAAGAACTGATCCTAAGAAGATTTACCACGATCTGAGTACGGCCGTATATAGAAGGAATATTCTGCAAAACAAACAACCCCTCTGGTTTTACAATCACTTATGTACAAGAAACAAGACTGCCAACAAATACGTAACTGTAAATTCTTACCAGAGGGATTCCAAAATGGTGGAGCACATAGTATAACTGGCAAATGTTATTGATGAAACGAGGAAACCAAACTTCCGTCTGATTTACAAGGAATACGTAAGCGAGAATATCCGTGGTATAACAATGGTGGTTACAACTCCCGCGATGCAGCAGATGCTGTCCAGAAGCAGAAGCACTGAGCAAGAAGGGAGGCGGGGTTGAATATCCAGGATCACATGATCACCGCTGTGACCCAGCACAAACGTTGCATCTCCTTAGCAACGTATTGCCTAACTTCCATGGCAACCTCCAGCCGCCTCGGAAAGCCGAGTTTTGAAGCAATCTACCCCGCCTGACGTTTGGTTGGTTCTCCTGAGTTTTTTGGTTACATGAAACGTATGTAGACCGTTACGAAAACCTGTATGCATAACAGCCACAAAAGTGCTCGATAGATCATCACTTGATTCCAGACATACCTCTGACAGGGCGACAGAATATCTCAGTAGGGTTCGCAGGTACCCCAGTAATAAACCCGAGTCCAAATCAGTGACAGTGACAATAGGACCTTTTACTGAACATTGTCCATTTCTTTTAACAGAGCATTGTGGGGAGAATCTTTTAGGATTGAATCTATTGAAAAAACTAAGCACAGTTATTCATTGTACACCAGATGGGGTATTTTTGACTATTCCTCCCCAGAGTATGCCGACTTCTGAATTTATGGCGGAGCCCTTAACAGGGGAATTGAGTACAGTACCAACTTGCATTTGGGCCGTGAATGACAATGATGTGGGATGTTTGAAAATAGAGCCAGTAAAAATTACATTCAAAGAAGGAATAACGTTACCACGTATTCCGCAGTATAAAATTTCAGCAGAAGGAGAAAAAGGATTGAAAAGGGAATAGTTTCTTACCTGTAACTCCATTTCTCCAGCATTGGTATCTTTCATGGATTCACATGCTTAGAATATTCCCCATCGACAGACTGGGAACCCTGGGTAAGCTTATAAAGCCGTTTCCCATAGGAAAACGTTTGACACTTTTGTGTCCTATCTACGTCGTTTTGGGCCGCGCACGCACGCCCCACTAGGACGTAGTGGTATAAATGCCCCGCCCCCACGGCTCCCTTCAGGTTTTGACCCCTCCAAAGTAGAACGGGGTAAAACAAGAACTACAAGACGATTGCATGTAGGGGAGGCCGGCGGGCGCATGTGAATCCATGAAAGATACCAATGCTGGAGAAATGGAGTTACAGGTAAGAAACTATTCCCTTCTCCAGCATTGGATCTTTCATGGATTCACAGGCTTAGAATAGAATGCACAGCAGTGAACCTGAAACAAGGGAGGAGGTGTGAATGCAATCCGGCACCCACCCCAACCTGCAAAAGGCGAATCACGATCACATAAGATTCGAAATGTAAACGTGCCACAGTTCTGCACCAAGTAATATTCATATAAGCCATAAAAGCATACATAAAACACACGCGTTTACATCTATACATATATTCTTACATATATATATATATATATATATACATATATAAATGCATATCCAAACCAGCATAGACCCTTCTCAAAGAAAAGGGCTTACCTTACTGAAAAAGATGTTGCAAGACTGCTCGTCCCATTTGTATCTCATCCGCATGCTGTCTTTCGAGGCAGTAGTGGCGGGTGAATGTATGAGGCACTGACCATGCTGCCGCCCTGCAAATGTCTGTCAGTGGAATCCCCGCCCACAACGCCGTCGACGACGAAGTCGCCCTGGATGAGTGAGCTCTCGGACGTCCTTGTAGCGGTTTCCCCGCTTTTGAATGACAGAAGGCAATCGTCGACGAGACCCATCGGGCCAGTCCTTGTTTTGAAATTGCCTTCCCCTTTGCCGAAGGCCCATTTGCGAAAAAGAGTTGCTGCGTAGATCGAAGTTGTTGAGTTCGATGAAGGTAAAATTTTAGAGCTCTCTTGACATCCAAAGGTATGTAAGACCTTTTCCGCAGCTGATGAGGGGGTCGCGAAGAAGGTGGGCAGGACAATGGATGGGTGTTTATGATAAGTTGTAGGAACTTTCGGGATGAAACGAGGACTTGTTGACAAAATCACCTTGTCTTTGAAAAATCAGAGATACGGAGGGTCTATGACCAATGCTTGCAACTCTGAGATCCGTCTATCCGATGTTATAGCTATTAGAAAAGCCACCTTCCATGATAAAAACTTCATTGACGATGTGGTCATTGGCTCAAAGTGTGGTTTCATTAACCCTGCCAGTACCATGTTCAGGCTCCACAACGGTGGAAAATGCTTAACCGGAGGGAACGTCCGGAACAAACATCTCATGAAGTGCTTCACTAACCTGTCGCTAAACAAGGGCGTTGATTTGCTCCCTCTTGTGAACCTAGAGATGCCCGCCAGGTGAACCTTTAGTGATGAAAAGGACAATCCACTCTTCGCCAAATGTAGTAGATACGGAAGAAGCTGTTCCGGAGTAACCCTCAGAGGTTCCACTCCTGCCTGTCCTTGACACCACGTACAGAATCTTCTCCACTTACACCTGTAGGACTTGTTGGTGGAAGGGGCCCGCGCAGCCTGTAAGATCTTCCGACAGTCCGAGGGAATGTTCAAGGCACCAAATTCTGAAAAGTCAGGAGCCAAGCTGTGAGGTTGAGACTGCTCGGACTGTGATGCCACACTGTTCCTTCGTCCCGGGACAAGAGGTTGGGAACCTTCGGGAACGTTATCGGATGATCCGCTGACAGGTAAAGCAGGTCGGAAAACCATGGCTGTCTCGGCCAACACAGCGCCACCAGGATGACTCGGCACCTGTACCTGCGTATCCACTGCAGAGTTCTCCGTATCAGTGGAAACGGAGGGAAGGCGTAGAGGAACTTGCCCGTCCACGGGAAGGAAAACGCTTCTCCCACCGAATCTTCCTGTGGCCACCTGCTGGCGTACATCTCGCACTTCTTGTTCGTTTTCGTGGCGAAGAGATCCAGCAGAGGTCGCCCCCATTTCTCGAAAACCTTCGACAATTGATCGGTGTCTATTTCCCACTCATGAATCTGGTCCATATTTCTGCTGAGCGAGTCCGTCTGCTCGTTCCTTACTCCTGGAAGGTGATGAGCTACGATGGATATATCGTGTTTTAGAGCCCAGTGCCACACCTTCTGAGCCTCGATGGAGAGGGTTCTGGATCGTGTGCCGCCTTGCTTCCTTAAGTAAAACATCGCCGTGGTGTTGTCTGTCAAAACTCTCACTGTGGACCCCCTGATGTGAGGCAGGAATGCCCTCAGGGCCCAGCGTACCGCTCTCAATTCCAGAACGTTGAGGTGCAGGAGAGATTCCTTCTGAGACCAACAGCCTTGTGTCTGCAGAGTGCCCA
This sequence comes from Ambystoma mexicanum, assembly GCF_040938575.1. Classification (NCBI taxonomy): domain Eukaryota; kingdom Metazoa; phylum Chordata; class Amphibia; order Caudata; family Ambystomatidae; genus Ambystoma; species Ambystoma mexicanum. The sequence goes on along the minus strand of NC_090931.1, from coordinate 740,429,296 downwards.
TGTGCGCTCCCCAGCCAGTTAGGGACGCGTCCGTCACTACGGTGAACCGGAACTCCGGCTCCTGTAGGGGTACTCCTTTGGATATATTCTGAACTCTCTTCCACCACCGAAGAGCTAACGGGAGCTTGTCGTCGTCGACAGTCAGCCTGTCTGACCAGAGGCCCTGAGCCCGCGTCCAACGATCTGCTAAAAACTGTTGCACTGGCCTCATGAACAGGCGGCAGTTGGGCACCAGAGGAATGCAGGACGCCATAGCCCCCAGGATTGATGTATATTTTCTCACCGACAGTCTGGAATTGATTTTCAACTGACTTGCCAATCGACTGAGCCTGGTGATCCTGTCGAGGGATGGTCTGACTAACCCTAACTGGGTCTCCAACTGTGCACCCAGAAACACCAAGCTTCTTGACGGCGTTAACAAGGATTTCTCGAAGTTTATCGCAAACCCCAACCGTTGCAAGAGGCTCATGGTGTCCTGTAGACTCATGTGCGTCGACATACGGGAGGACCCCCTCACCAACCAGTCGTCGAGATACGGGTATACATGGTGGCCTTGCCTTCTCAGCCAGGCTGCCACCGGAGCCAAGCATTTCGTGAACGTTCTGGGGGAAGATTTCAGTCCAAAGGGAAGAATTGTGAACTGGTAGTGAGTCCGCCCTACCACAAACCTTAGGTACTTCTTGTGTCACCGACACATCGGTATGTGGAAGTATGCGTCCTGCAGGTCCAGAGACGCCAGAAAATCCCCTTTTTGAACTGACCAGATCACCTCCTGGAGCGTGAGCATCTTGAACTTTATGCTTTTCAACGATTTGTTTAGCTCGCGCAGGTCTAGGATGGGACGCCACTTTCCATTTGGCTTTTTCACCACAAAGTATCGGGAATAAACCCCTTGACCCCTTTGTGACGATGGGACTAGTTCTATAGCCCCTTTTTGTAGCATAAGTGCTACTTCCTGCAGCAACACGTTCAGATGGGATTGAGCTACACACGCCAGTGGAATGTGCGGAGGGTTGCTTTTGAATTGCAGGGAATGTCCGTATTTTACTGTGTCCAACACCCATTGAACTGTTGTTATTAGCTCCCATTCGTTGATGTAACATGATACTCTGCCCCCCAGAACCTTCCGATGCCCGTCATTGCTGGTCCTTGTTCTGCTTATCCGTTGACGACGAGTAACCTGCTCTCTTCTTGGGGGCCTGGTAGTCCCGGCGACGTTTAGCCGCTTGCGAAGCTCGCCTGTATCCCTGAGAGGAATATGCTGGCCTACCGAAGGGTCTGTCCCTCGATGTCTAGAATCTGGAATTCCCCAATGCTCACCTGAAGGGACGAAAAGACCGGAAACTCCGACCACTCTGGAGGGCCCCCAAGGGACGCGCCGTGTCCGAGTCCTCCTTCATGCCCTTCAGGGCTTCGTCGACCTTCTCGCCGAAGAGGAGGTCTCCTTCAAAAGGCATATCCAGTACCTTGTACTGTACCTCCGGTCGGAAGTTGGTGCATTTTAGCCATGCTTGCCGTCGGAGGGCCACACCGTTGTTCACCTGCTTAAACCCCGACTCTGCAAGATCTACTGCAATGTTTATGGCATGATTTGAAGCCTCTTCACCTTCCCTGACCAGCAACATAGCTGCATTGCGATGTTCATCCGGAAGGTGTTCCAGTATAGGAGCCAGCCGATGCCACATCTCCCTGTCGTATCTAGCAACTATGGCTAGAGAATTGGCCGCCTTCACTGTTGTAGCACCTACCGACAGGACTTTTTTGCCGAAAGCATCCTGTTGTCTGGCATCACTTTCCGGGGGGGTCGTACACTTATGTTGAGCCCTTGCCTTTCTCGCCACCGCCGCCGATACCACAGAGTCAGGAGTTGGTTGTGAGGAAAGGCACTTGGGAGTAGAGTCCGGGGCTTTGAATTTTTTCTCTAGACGACCCTTTATCGCTGGCTCTGAGAAAGGGTGACGCATGGTTTGAAGTCCTTCCTTCCACACATGATCCAGGATGGGCACTGAAAACACCGACCTTCTCCTTTTCCCCATGTGGTCGAAAAGAAAACGGTCCTTTTTTTCTTCTTCCTGGGCCAGCCCGAATTCCGTACAAGCCCTGGCCATCATGTTGTGAAATGACCCGATATCGTCTGGGGGAGACGGCTGAGCCGGACTCCTCGGGGCTTCCAATTCTGCATCGGACTCCCAGGTCGGATCCCTGAAGGGGGAAAGGGAGACCACTGACGAGGCTCTGCTGCCTGATTCTGAACAGTTCCCCTTCCTCGCGGCGTAGGGCCGAGAGGTTTACTTCCGGCGGCACTGCCGCGGGGATTGAAGGTGGTGGGCGGCGAGACGAGCCCGGGTCGTCGACGACCGACCTGGCCGGAGTTGTTCGAGGTAGTCTGTCATCCAGTGTCTTCAGCAACGTTTGCAATGTGAACAAGACCTCCAATGACAAAAATGATTGCGGATTGAGCAGGGGGGCAGAACTCGGAATGCTCCCGGAGAGAGGTGTGGTAAGTTGTAACCCCAGGTCTGCAGGGGCAGCTATTCTCTCACCCTCATCTCCCGAGGACACCGACAAGGCCCTTGCAGTAAAAGTGCCTCTGGCAAAATTGGGTCGAAGACCTCTGGACGCCAGGCCTCTTGCGGGATTTCCGTCGACGAAGCGATAAACGGCCCCATCATCGACGTCGCCTGCGGTCCAGGAACGGTTGATGTCAACTGCGTCAGCGGCAGAGAAGTAGTTGACGACTGCCCTACCGTCGACGACGGTGGTGGTCGTGCAGGCTTATGCGTTGGTCCTGCCTTTTCTGAACTCGACCTGCGTTTCTCTGCCTCTCGACTCGAGGCCGATCTATGACGATCGCTCGAGGAGGATTTAGATTTTTGTTTGTCTTTCCTCGCTGAAGATGAGGACGAAGAGGCCTTCTTCGAAGAAGAGTCCCTGGAATGGCCTACCGACGATTCCTTGTCCACCGGTCGCGATTTCTTTACCGGGGGTTCCGACGACGATGAGCGGCGTGGGGCCCCTGAAGATTTTGACACTGAGGCCATGCTGCGTGTGGAGCCCATCTCCGAAGGCGGGTATGCCCCCACTTCGTCGTTCAACCATGCTACATGTCTACGACTCCGATCTTTAAGAGTCTTCTGGGAGAAGCCCTTACATATGTCGCACTTGTCAGCCGAGTGATGAGGGTGCAGAAAGTATATGCAGTCCATATGTCCGTCCCCCTCGTACACCTTCTTTAGTCCGCACGTAGCGCACGGGCGGAAAAGTGCTTTTCCCGACATCAGGAGAAAAACTGCAACAGCACAACCTAACCAAGTAGAAATTACACGAGGTGCTCCCACTTTGGAGACGGTTGAAATCTGAAGGGAGCCGCGTGGGCGTGGCATTTATACCACTACGTCCTAGTGGGGCGTGCGTGCGCGGCCCAAAAGGACGTAGATAGGACACAAAAGTGTCAAACGTTTTCCTATGGGAAACGGCTTTATAAGCTTACCGAGGGTTCCCTGAAAGATCCAATGCTGGAGAAGTATTGTTTCTGATTTGGTGAAATTGGGAGTGATTGAAGAGATTACAGGTAGTGTATGTAACAGCCCCATTCTTCCTGTGTACAAGAAAGGGGGTAACGAGGTACCGTACCGTTTCATAATTGATCTCTGTGCACTGAACAAAGTAGTAGATCCCCAATTCCCGTTAGTGCCAGACGTCACTACGATCTTAACAATGATCCCTGCTTTGGCAGAACACTTTAGTGTTATTGATTTGAAAAACGCTTTCTTCAGCATTCGAGTACACAAAGAAAGCAGGTATTTATTTGCCTTCACTTTAGGAGGACGATCATTCACATTCACATGCATTCCACAAGACTATACTGAAAGTCCGAGCATATACAGTAGAGCGTTGAAAGAGCAGTTGGACATGTTAGAATTACCAGCAGACTGTGTATTGTTACAATACATTGACGATTTACTAATCGCTGCTGACACGGAGGAGGTATGTAAAAAAGGTACTGTTCTATTATTGACTCATCTAGCCACGCATGGCCATAAAGCAAGCCTAAAGAAATTGCAGTACTGTCAGAAAGAAGTAGCTTATTTGGGTTACCTACTCTCAAACGAAGGAAGATTAACACCAGTGAGAATAAAGAGTATTTCTGGTATGCCTATTCCAACAACACAGAAAGGTGTGAGAGTGATAATAGGGATGGCTTCTTATTGTCGTCAATGGGTTATGAACTTCGATTTGATTGTGAAACCAATGGTGGAATTAACAAAAAAGGATGGTGTGATGCCTTTGCAGTGGAATGAAGAATGTCAGAAAGCATTTGATTTGCTAAAAACCATTTTGAGTTCTGCTCCAGTTTTGGGCACACCGAATTATGGAAAGGTTTTAGGCTATTTGTGCATGAGAACGAAGGATGCGCGTTGTCTGTCTTAACACAGGAACAAGGTGGAAGAAATAGGCCATGCGGCTATTTTTCTTCTGCGCTGGACCCTGTAGTGCACGCACTACCACGATGTTTGCGAGCTGTTGCAGCGGCTGCTTCGTCATTGAAACAAACAGAAGGGATGGTTTTGGGGCACACCTTAATTTTGAAGTTGCCACATGCCATAGATGTTCTACTCAATAGAACACAGACGCAACACCTCACCTCTGCTAGATTGACTAGATATGAAATTGTATTGTTCGCGCCCAACATCCAAATTATGAGGTGTAGCGCTTTGAATCCAGCAGAATTAATGCCAATGCCCGGGGAAAACAGTGGTGGGACTGAATTGCCTCCCCATGATTGCCTAATGGTTACTGAGGAAGAAACAAAAGGGAGAATTGATTTGAGTGACACACCACTAAAAGAACCAGATGGGGAACTGTTTTGTGACGGCTCCTGTTTTAAACTACCTGACGGCACATCAACTGCCGCATATGCTGTTACGACATTAAAAAGTGTTGTGGAGAGTAAAAGAATTCCTTATAACTCCGCCCAAGCAGCAGAGATAATTGCTTTAACAAGAGCCTGTGACATTTTGGAGAACTTGAGCGTAAATATCTATACTGATAGCCAGTACGCCTTTGGCGTAGTTCATAATTTTGGCCGAATATTGGCCGAGAGAGGTTTCTTAACATCCCATGGGACTAGAATTCAACATGGCCCTCTGATTGTGCGATTACTGTCTGCACGTACGTGTCCAAAGCACCTGGCAATAGTGAAATGTGAGGCGCATAAAAAAGTAACATGTAAAGTGGGAGAAGGAAACGCCTTTGCGGACAGGATTGCAAAACAGACTGCTACTGATTTGAGTACAAAAATGTTGACGGTACAATCGGAGGAAGTGCCCTGCATGATAGAGAATGGAATTGTGACTGTTAAAGAAATGCAGGCGGAAGCTACCGCCGACGAAATTCAGGGATGGGCCAAGGGCTCTGCAGAACTGGATTTGGAGGGTTGCTGGGTGGACAAAAAAAATGGGAATTGGATGTTGCCAAATGCGTATGTAAACGCAATGGTTACAATGGCTCACAGTCCCACACACATCTGTGCGAAGAAAATCGTCCAACATTTAGCCACAGTCTGGGAAAATCCACTCATAAAAAAGAATGCCGAGAGGCTGGTGCAAAACTGCAACACGTGCCTACAGCATAATGTGGGAAAAGGAACAGTGACTCCAACAGGAAGTTTTGGACCTCCCTCTATGCCATTCGAAGTGATTCACTTTGACTTCATAGAGATGGAGAGATGCCAAAATCTGAAATACGTTCTGGTGATCATATGTGCATTTAGCAAATGGGTAGAAGCATATCCCTTGAAAGATTGCACAGCCATGTGCACGGCAAAGGTAATGCTAAGAGAGTATTTCTCTCGCTTTGGTCTGCCCCGTGTCATATGGTCGGACAATGGTCCGCACTTTGTAGGTGCAGTGATAATGCAGATTTGTGCAGGATTGCAGATCGATAAGCGATTCCATTGTTCGAGAGATCCGAGTTCGGCCGGTGTTATAGAATGCCATAATGAAATTTTGAAATCCAAAATCAGTAAGATCTGTGCAGGTAGCAAATTAAGATGGGTAGATGCATTACCAATAGGGTTACTGTGCATGCAAACGTCAGTGCAGGCCAGAACTGGGCTCTCCCCCTATGAGATCATAATGGGGAGACCAGTGAATGTGTGGTGCGCACCTCAGCCTAGGAAAATGTGCGAGGTAGAATAACCTGTACTCAGCATTTATTGTAATTTGTAAGTAAAAAAACTGCGTTTGATTCATCAGCAGGTGTAGGAGGCATTACCAGTGCGGTATACTGGCCCAGGACATGCATTAGAGCCCGGAGCATGGGTGCTCATCAGAAATTATGAATGGAAAACATTGCTAGCACCCAGGTGGCGTGGGCCCTACCAGGTACTTTCAACCACGCAGACAGCATTACGCGTGGATGGACGCAAGGCGTGGATTCATGCCACGCACGCCAAGCAAGTCCCATCGCCATTCGACACGTCAACTGATCGGGAGAAAGAGATGCCAGCGGTTCCAGAAACGAAAAATGCCATTGCCAGTCCCTTGCCACAGAAACTGCCTGATCCTGAAACAAAGCCTGATGAGATTGCCATAAAAACGGAAGAGCAAAGAGTGCCTCAACGTTGTCCAGCAGATTCTGCATCTCTGCTAGCCAACATCAAGCGCATACCGCTGTGGCGCCCACCATCTTCTGTTGCGCCACAGCCTGCATTGTCGCTTGGGCACTCATCATCATCTGCCATTGTGCCCCAGGCTGACTCCAAGCTCGAGACCGGAAGTGATCCGCACTATTTGTTGATCACACGGTACCAGGAGCAAACCGGTACAACCTACGGAGCAGAAAGAAGGAGTGATCACATTTTTCATCTCTTGGTGAATTTCTTGCCTCCGTTTCCTATTTTCAGATTAAGTGGGAACCGGAGGCCTGGAGGAGTGTGGCGTAAGAGTTGTGCAAATTAGACAGGTCACGAAACGCAACTCCTCAGTGCTAAATCCATGTGTCAGGAACCCGAGTGAACAAGCGGGGTGCACGTGGTACAAAGGAAGCTGCTCTGAAATTCTAGAGCAATGTGCACAATGCACGGAGAGGCCTTGCCAAGTGAAAAGGCAATCCAGGCAGACAGAAAACTGGCATAAAAGATCGTAGACATTGATTGAAGTTTTTCAACATCCTGGGAAGCACATGAACAAGAGATATTCACGACAAACACAGCAGAAGAAGAAGGACGAGAGAAGAAATGGCGGAACCAGCAAATGCCCCCTCTTGCACCAATGCTGATAGCGAGTTAAACGCAGTACATAATAAGGTGAAAAAAGGACATGGTCGAAAGAATTGTATGTTGGGTCTAACCATAGTAATGTGCATAATGAGTATATTAGCCCCAGTGTTGACCATAAAAGTGTTATGGTACCTAGAGGAAATGCACCCTCTTGAAGTACTTTTGCCTGTGATGAACATTTCCACAACAGAAAGCCCAGTCCATGTGATTTCCTATACCTTGTCCCCAATGGAAGAGAAACATAGGGAAGGATATGGGAACAACACATTGCTGTTAATAATGAATATGACACACTCAATCCTAAGAAAAAATAATTGTTGGGTTTGTGCCCACCTGCCGCAGCATGGTGGTCAGGGAATAGGATTGTATGTACAGCCCCTGCCCTTAACTTCTGCATGTTATGCTTCTCTGAGTGCCCTATATCATGGGAAATGGAACGAAAGTGAAACTGGTCAACTAGATAAAACAAATATGAATAAATTCGAGGAAGTGATTATGAAACCGGTGGGTTGGTCCGTGTTCCAAAAAAGACAATTAATTACACCAGCAATAATGCCACAGGATAGATTGTCTGTACCTTATAAAACTTCTGTGATCACGTTCCACATGAACCCACATGGGAAAGAGGATGCGGAACCCCCTTCATATACAGTGAATTATAACCCTCATTCTGTCCCATTCTGTTTAAAGAAAAAGGGTTCTTTCCAGGTAGGAATATTTACCAGATGCAGGAATATAGCATTCCTTGATAAAGAAGTGGAACCAATATATGTGGGAGATCCTGTGCATTTCATATGTGGAGAAAAAGCATGTCCTTGGTTACCTAGGAACTGGGGAGGTACGTGTTATTTGGGATTTCTGTTTCCTGGGGTGTTTCTTTTAAAAACATCAGACATAACCAAATTGACCAGGTCACGACCTCACCGTAATGTTGAAGACGGGTTGATTGTAGAAGACATAGCAAAATCATTCATACCATTTTGGGGCCAGGCGATAAACTCTTATATAAGACGACTGTCTAGGATATTAGAAGAAACAATACATGGAACCACTGATATATATGATATAATATGACTCTTGAAAAAAAAGGAATTAGATTAATGTCACTACAAAATAGAATGGCCCTTGATATAATCTTAGTTGATCGCGGCTGTGTTTGCAAAATCATGGGATCAGCGTGCTGTCTATTTTTAAGTGACTCCTCCCTCACAATCTTTGAGGTGATAAGAAAATTGCATGTGTTAAGTTCTGATCTTCATCCCCTTGAAGGCGGTTGGCAATTGAACATAAGCTTCTGGTTCCGGGTAGTGTTGCGATCCTGGGGATGGAAACTATTTGCAATCCTAGCAGCAATCCTAGGAATATTCGTGACATGTTGTTGTTGCATACATTGTCTCCCCATAATATGTACTGAAATTAGCGGAAGAGTGTGTACAAATGATGAAACGAAAAAACATTACTAAACCAAGCACTCGCCATAGTAATGAATCTGAAACCATTAAAGAATTCATGGCAATTGATATTGATAATAACGAGGAGACAACAAGTGCACATGTGTCCGAATTTGAATCAGATTCCGAATCTAATCCAAATACTTGGTCGGAGGAGGATGCAATGTATGGATGAGACGTCTAGCTTACGGCCAAGAGGAGGGTTTGTCAGTCCAGAAAAACCAAACACCCCTTAAGGGTCCGGAAATGAATGATAATTGGTTGGCCGAAGACCAACCGCCTCATTTACAGTGAAAGAATATATATTCATTAGTCATTAGTTATTACGTAGCTATTAGTTTAACTAGAGTGAAGCCATTTTAAGATAACCAGAATCGCCATTTTGTTTTCTCTCTCTGCTCTCTCTAACGTTGCCACTTTGCCTCATGTAAAACTGCTTTGCTGTAGATATTATTTTGCTTCAATGGTCCAAGGCTAAGAAACATGTTGAAACATTACACTGGAGAGCCAGACAGAAATGCCCGATTCCCTCCCTCACATATCCGTTAAGACAGGGAGCAAGGCATTTAATCAGTACACGAATGCCAGCAAGTCTCCTGAAAGAATAGCAATGTACGAAACTAGCATTTAAAGAGTTGAATTATGATCTTCTTTACGGCCACCCTTTCTGAGACCAGTGAGGCCCCGGAGAGCGGGCTGACTTCTAGAGCGAGAATCGAAACTTAGAGATAGTGAGGCCTGGTATGTGCCAGTCTCCTACACGCAGCTGCCCATGAAAAACAAACGCTGTGTTCTCGCAAACAAAGAATGGTGTCTGTAAAACTGGAGATTGCAAACGGTTACTAAATATGGTGGTCTAAGGTGTCATATTTGTCACACTGGTCAATCATCGCCTCTAATTCAAAGGGAAATGAATTGGGGGCGGCATCAAATGTGTCATTACTAATTGTAAGATGCTCCGTTTGTATATATGTAACTGATGTACGTCTCGCACTCTCTTGCGTCCCCGAGGTCTGTTAAACACACGTCGCGGGGCGTGGGACCACTTGGCCAACTGGGACTATTTTGTATTGCAATAAACCCTAGATTTTGTGAACAGAACCTTGTGTTTGGCGTATCTATTCGTGTGTGGTGACTGTGCATTGTTTCCACATCCGAGGGTCCCTCAGGGGCCCCTTCATGTTCACTCAGCGTCCTCCACTCTTTGCTTCTTTACCACAAAACCCTCCCACCCTACAAAAGAAGGGAGAAGAACAAATAAAAGACCAAGGAGGACACTGGACTGTGACCACTACAAGTCGTGGGACAAGAAGGAGCACCCCAGCTGCACTCACAGACCTGGCTTCAATCGTGATTCGCGAGAAGGAAGGAATATCTGAAATGCCCTCTGCAAGCAGGCTATGCTATTACTGCAGGCCTGGGTGCTTAAAAAGTGGCTGGAAATAATATTTCTCCCGCCCGAACGGACGGGAGAAATATGATTTCTGCCACTTTCCAAGCACCCAGGCCTGCAGTAATAACGTGGCCTGCTTGCAGAGGGCATTTTTAATTTTCTTTCAGTCTAGTGCTTAAAAGTGCCACAAGCGCTTTAATCACGAGACTGACATTTTTTCAAAAATGCCCTCTGGAAGCAGGCTGTTATTACTGCAGGCCTGGGTGCATAGAAAGTGGCTGGAAATAATATTTCTCCCGCCCGAACAGACGGGAGAAATATTATTTCTGCCACTTTCCAAGCACCCAGGCCTGCAGCATACTTGCCAACATTTTGTGGCCAAAAAGATGTAGGATTTTTCAAGTTTCAAAACTAATGCTTTGCATAACAATTACATCACAGGAAAATACAAAACATACTTTGTTGGTACTACTGAAGCGTTCTAAAATACACAACCCATCCAACAGCACAAGATGGAAAGATGTTCAAATGTTAAAAATGTATAATTCTGAATGTAAGTTAACACCAATTACCTACCTTCACAGAAGGTAATCACACAGAGCTGGTAGGCAACGTTTGCCACTGCTCTGTACCAGCAGCCCGGGCAATACATATGTATTCCTGCAGTGCAAGATAAATAACTGAACAACATGGAGACTGATACCCTCCACCGTCTGATATGCAGATGATGTGTGATGGTGGCACGCTCTGCCACTTGCCTTCGCTGGTGGTTCACCTAAGGCCTGTCCCGGCCAGAGTGCAGGGCAAAGTCATGTAGCTGTCCGGTCACTGGATTGGTCCGAGCCCATTACTCAAAGTAATCACTTACCCGCCCACCCCACAGACAGACTAACTAATGTGTTGCATGTTTTGTCCTGGGCCGGTCTCAAGCAGCCTGCCTTGCAGTCACATAAATTACCTGCCCCTGTAAAAAGCCGTAGGATATGTCACCCACATCTGTAGGCAGTACGACTGCCTAAATCAGTAGGGTTGGCAAGTACGCTGCAGTAATAACGTAGCCTGCTTGTAGAGGGCATTTTTAATTTTCTTTCAGTCTAGTGCTTAAAAGTGCCACAAGCGCTTTAATCACGAGACTGAAAGAATATTTAAAATGCCATCTGCAAGCAGGCTATGTTGCTGGCCTACGGTGACCAGACGTCCCGGTTTTGCCGGGACTGTCCCAGTATTTGGTGCTCTGTCCCCCCTTTCTCAAGATTATGTTCCCATTGGAAACTGCAGTTGTCTCGGTTTTTTGTAATAGGTCTTTATAGCTTGCAGGCAGGAATGCACAATCTCGCACAGAATACATGTTTTATTTTACAAATGAAGTGCTTAGTTTGTAATAAATGTATTATAATGTGTTTCTTTGAAAAGCAACAGTTAAGCCCCCTTCTCCTCCAAACGCTACTGAAGTGTAGTGCCTTGACAGCCACTTTCAAGAGTTAGTCCTACTTTTATGTTAGTTGCCATGTCCCAGTTTTTTACTTTTTAAATTTGGTCACCCTATGGTGGCCTGATGGGCATTACAAAGACGTTCCATGGGTGGAAATAATTGCCACTTTCGAAGCACCCAGGCCCTGCACTAATAACAGCATGGTGCCGCAGAGGGCCTTTAGATATTCCTTCAGTCCTGTGATTAAGGTGCCACGAGCATTTAATCACGAGACTGAAAGCCAGGGTTCCAGTAACACCAGATACATTTTGGAACGTCTTTGTATGTCAGATAACTGCAGTTTTAAAGCACGCTGCTATCCATCTAGATAATCTGATAGACTGTGACATGTCAACATTCTGGGACCAGTTTCAAAAATAGTAAGTAGCATATGATGACATCACAGTAGATGTCACACCAATTTTACCCAATGAAATGACAACAAAATGATCTGGGGGGTTAACAGCCGCCGATTATCACTAATCGGCCAGGCAGCAGGAAGTTGAAACAATAATACCCACTGAAAAGCTATAAATCCTATATAAAGCCTATGTCAGCAAGTGCCTGCTGTGGAGGAACCCGTGTGAAAAGGCAACGAGGTGATAACACGTCTGTATACCCCAAGGGAAGTGACGGCTGGAAGGGCTACCACAAATGCAGCTAAGGCATTAAGCCCCAGAACAAAAGTATATATAAATTGCTGTGTTATTATATAACACTGCAAACTGGCAACATGGGTTAGTTGCTGTGGACATCCCTGAGGCTCATGGCCCTTATCAATGAAAAGGCTGTAAGGTCCGGATGCTTTCCCTGATTGCAGGGCGTGTTGTTAGCAAGTGGCTGGCAGTAATATTTATCCTACCCGTTCCGGTGGGACAAATATTTCCAGCCACTTAAGCACATTTCTGTGGGTAATCAGTTGCTGTTTGTCTGTTTTGTAGACATTGGAATGTCTGTAGAGGACGATACAGGAAAGAGTGAACCTTCATACTGACTCTGACAACAAACGAAGAGTCACCAGAGAGGTAAGAAAAGCATAGCCCATCTTTTTATACAAAAATCTTTTGCGTTGGTGCCATAGGCAGCGCCTTACAAGAATGGAACAATATTTAAAAGGCCTTTTGCAAGAAGGTTGTGTTATGGGGCTGTCACTTGTAGTGTTATATTCAGGGTGGTGCAAATACTCCCCCAAAGGTGGTTGCTTCAAGAGATTTGTGTTCTTTGCAAATAAACAACCATTTTGTGGTTCTTGAAACACAAAACAAATGTGTACTAATTAGAGCTTGAAAGGTATGTGGTAAATTGCTGGCTAATTCTGGCTTCACTGCTTAACCAAACTGTGTGATCCTGGGTAAATCATTTGATCCAACCCAGCCACACCAGTGTGCTGGCAAGAACAGAAATGTGCATTATTTATCCTTAGGCAGTGTTGGTGGCCTGATGGGCATTACATTGCACAATTTGCTGCTAACTTGCCACTCTGTTCAAACAATGCTGTGGAGTCACAAAATGCAGTGCCTGTGCGCCATATGTTTAGAGAAGAGATTTCCGACCTCTTGGGCACCCTGATGATTTTTCTGTTGGCTTGTAGGTGTCTGGGACGGCACTCCCTCTTTAGATCATTTCTTTTGATCTTTTAAATCATCTCAGTTTTTGCTGTCTTGCAATAAGCCAGACCACAAATGGATGATTACATGTTAACTTGCTGGGCCTATTTGTCTCGCAGATGAAACTTTATGGCCCTAGTAACTGGTAGGTGCTGCATCAGGACCTCAATGACCTGGGCAGACCAAGAGACTGGCATCTAGCCATTTGGTTCTGCAGAATAAGATAACTAATGCTCCCAATTTCTCATAAACTCATTGTAGCTGCTGTCTTCATCTTGGGCAGTTGCTTGTGACTGTTTTATACCAAACACTAGTTAAATGAAACTTGATGATAAAATAAAAAGGACACACGCACAATTGAGTCTTTATTGATGTTTTCTTGAGATGTCTTCTAAGCACCACTGACTGCTGCATGACCCAGCTGCACAGAGCGTTGAACTGAAAAATGTTTACAGAGCTTTTTTTATCAGATCTATTTATGTAGTCCATTCATGCAGTGAACCTTTACATTTTACACTCATTGCACAAATTTATTATTTCAGAGGTACATAGAAATGCTGTATTCTTGCTAATTGTGTGTCTTGGGGTAAAACTAACTTCTGGTGACATTTAAAATAGGAGTACAAAATTGCTAATCAAATAGGTTTATTTGCTAATCAAAAATATTTTAATTAGCACATTCTGCTAATCAATTTTTGAAAACTAATGTATGCCTTGTCGGTCTGGGGATGGTGACTTGTAGAAAGCCAAAGGTCAATTTGAGCTAATTCATAACACCTTCTCCAGAAGGCTGAAACAAACTGGGATCCCCTGTCAGAAACCAGTACGGATGGGAAACAATGCAGTCGAACGATCTGTTCCAAAAATACTGTGGCCAAAGTAGCTGCGGTGTGAAGTCCCTTCAGTGGGATAAAGTGTGCCTGGTCGTGGAGAACAGGTCTACCACGACCAGGATTGTATGAAACCCTTCGCAGGGTGGCAGATCGGTGCCGGTGTTGGTGGTACCTCCAGTGGTCTCAATAGCCCTGCAGGGTTTTGTTTTTCGGATTTATTTTGTGCACAGACACCGCACGTGGTAACGGACTGGGCGACATCCTTCCTCCAAGAGGGCCACCAATAGTTCTTATGGATCTTGGCAATGGTCTTGGCGATCCCTGGGTGTCCTTCTATCAACGACTCATGGTAAATCGCTATAATCTTGGTACGTAATTCTTTGTCCTGAATATATAGTCTTTCCTGAAAGTACAGTTAATTATTTCTGAAGGAGTATTGTTCTCCCTTCCTTAACCACTCCTTTTGGGCAGTCGGGTCCATCTGAGGTTGGAGGTCAGTCTTTAGTTCTTCCCAGCAGGTAGTAACGGCTATCTGGTGCTGAATCCGCTCCTCGGGGATTATGGCTATGGGAATGGAGGGATTGAAGGCGTCGTGGTCCTCTCCCATTCTTCATAGAGCGTCAGCTTTTCCGTTACGCCCTCCAGGCCGGTAGGTTATTACAAAATCGTACTCAGCAAAGGATAATGTCCAGCGGAGTTGGCGTGAGGATTGAGCCTTGGCAGTTTTCAAATATTGTAGATTACGTTGAACAGTAATAACAGTGACCATGTGTTTAGCTCCCAAAAGGTAATGTCTCCAAATCTTGAAGGCTCCTTTGATTGCCAGGAGCTCTTTGTCTGTTATTGCATAGTTTTGTTCAGGTGCTGAAACCTTGCGGGACCAGAATGCTATAGGATGAAGCTGCCCTGTCTCAGGGTCTCTTTGTGATAACACTGCCCCTATGGCAATATTGGAAGCGTCAGTTTCAACTACATAAGGCAGATCAGGCCGAGGGTGTCGCAGTATAGGCGCTGAGGTGAAGGTTTGTTTTAATTCCTGGAAGGCCTGTTCGGCCTCCACTGACCAAGAGAATTTCTTGTTCTTTTTTAGAAGAGACGTGATTGAATGGACGATTTGCAAGAATTGTGGTATAAATCGTCTATAAAAATTGGCAAAGCCCAATACACTTTGTACTCCCTTTGTAGATGTCGGGGAAGTCCATCGAAGAATAGCTTCAACCTTGCGTGTGTCCATATGAACTCCTCGTGGAGTAAGCATGAAGCCCATAAACTCAACCTCAGTGACGTGGAAGGAGCATTTTTCTAATTTGGCAAACAATCGGTGCTGACAGAGCTTTTCTAACACTGCTCTTACGTGGCCAATATGCTCTTCCTTGGACTGCGAATAGATTAAGATATCGTCAATGTAAACGAGAACACAGACATCCAGTAATTCATAGAGCACATCGTTCATAAAGAACTGGAATGCCGCTGGAGTATTGCATAACCCAAAGGGCATCACCTGATAATCAAAGAGTCCGTATTTGGTCCGGAAAGCTGTTTTCCACTCGTCACCACTTTTAACTGGTACGAGGTGATAGGCGCCCCGTAGGTCCAGTTTAGTGTAGATTTGAGCACTTTTTACCTGGTCGAGTAATTCTGGGATGAGTGGCAGAGGGTACCTGTTCTTGACCATTATTTGATTCAATGCCCTGTAGTCAATGCACGTTCTGAGGTCACCTTCCTTCTTGAGTACGAAGAAGAGCGCTGAGAAAGCAGGGGACTTAGATGGGACAATAAACCTGTTAGCTAGGTACTGGTCTAAATAGGTTTGTAAGTGTTGATTTTCTTGTTCCGTCAGGGCATATATTCGGTTACACAGGATTTTAGCTCCAGGTATCAGGTCGATCGGGCAGTCATAGGGCCTATTCAGAGGCAGGGTATTTGCCTGTTCTTTCTGAAATACATCTTGATAGTCCAAATATTCCAGGGGAAGAGCACCAGCAAGGGCCAGAAGAGGTTTTACCTCGCTTTTGGATTGTTGCAAATTACAGGTTTTGGCGCACTCTTGTCGGAAAGGTCAGCACTCGTGTCTTCCAGTCAATCCTGGGGTTATGGGCCTCTAGCCACGGCATTCCTAAGATCATTTGGAACTGTGGTGCTCCGATAAGATCAAAAGAGATGTCTTCCCGATGACCATCCTGACATATCAGCATAACCTTTTTGCTGTGATGCGTTACTGGTCCAGATGAGGGTTGTGAGCTGATAGAACATGGCTGTCGTGCTGTCCGTCCGGATCTGCACTGACAAGTTTAGCAGATGGGGCTCGAACGCCCGAAGCGCTCGGAATACTGCCAGAAGCTCTAGCAGGTTGATGTGGTTCCTGGCTACTGAGTGAGACCAGAGACCCTGAGCTGTGTGGTGGAGATGGTGAGCTCCCCACCCAGTCAGGCATGCATCTGTAGTCACCACTGCCTGTACTTCGGGATCGTAAAAGGGTTTTCCCCTTGCGAGATTCTCTCTTGTCCACCAGTGTAAGCTCTGTACGAGTGTTGGCGAAACGACCACTAGATCGTCCCACTGACCACTTGCCTGAGACCACTGTTTCGCCAACCATTCCTGCATGGGACGCATGCGCAGTCGCGCGTGCGGGACCAGGTAAATGCATGACGCCATCATGCCCAGTAACCGCATTGCTTTGCGTATTGTTATTTGTTGACCTGACTGATAATGTTGAATTTGCAGTAGTAAATTCCGAATTCTCTCTTCCGAAGGGAAGGTCAACCCTTTCTGAGTATCTAGGATTGCTCCTAGGAACCGTTTTGAGGTGCTTGGCACCAGGCTTGACTTCTTCTCGTTGATTGAGAAGCCTAATTCGTGGAGGAGGTCGATAGTCCTTTGAATGTTTGTCCTGCAAATTCCTGGGGTTTCCCCCGTTATGAGCCAGTCGTCCAGATAAGGGTACACTGGGATTGCCTCCCTGCGTAGGTGTGCAGCTGCCACCGCCAGTACCTTGGTGAATACCCTTGGTGCTGAAGCTATCCCGAAGGGCAGTACCTTGAATTGGTAGTGGCGACTGTCCACCTTGAAGCGCAAGTACTTTCTGTGCGCTGGGAGCATGGAAATATGAAAATAAGCATCTTTCATATCCAAGGTTGCCATGTAATCCCCCTTTTTAGGAGGGGGATTACCTCTTGTAGCGTGGTCATACGGAATTTTTGGGGCTTGACATACTTGTTGGCAGGCCGTAAGTCCAATACTGGGCGCATTGTCAAATCTTTCTTTGGCACAAGGAAGTAAGTTGAATAGATACCCTTGTTTACCTGGTGTCCTGGGACGAGTTCTATCGCGTCCTTTTCTAGCAGAATGGCGATCTCCTCTAGAAGGATCTTCTGATGTTCTAAGGAGTGTAATCTTTGTCGTGGAGGATGGTTCCGGGGACGCTGCAGTAATTCTATACAATATCCTGTGGACACTGTTGACAGCACCCATCTGTCTGAGGTGATCCCTTCCCAAGCCTGGGTGAAGTTGGAAATGCGTCCCCCTACTGGGGTTGCGTGAGAAGGGACCCTGAACTGAGCGTCACTGCTTTGGTGGAGGCGTGCCACCTCCCTTGTTGGGGCTGCCTCTGCCTCTCCCACGACCTCTTTTGTTACCCCTGCCGTAACTTTGGGTAGACTGCTGGCTGTTGTTCCACTGTGTACCCTGTCCCTGGGCATAGTTGCCTCTTTGTGAATTTTGGCCGCGTGGGTGACGAAAATTACTGTTCCCCCTCTGGTTAGGGGGTTTGTTGGTTAGTTGGCCAAGGGATTTCAGTGTTTCGTATTCGTCCTTGGCGTTTTTCAGTGCGTCTTCGACCGCTTTCCCAAACAATAGATCAGGTTCCACCGGCTTGTCTATTAAAGAAGCCTGAGTTTCTGTTTTGAACCCCGACTGCCGTAACCACGCATGTCTTTTGATAACAGTACCTTCTGCTATCAATCTCCCTGCGTTGTCCGCGGCGTCGAAAGTTGCTTTCAATATGCAACCAGACACGGCTCTCCCTTCTGCCGAGATCCGAGCCAATTGGCCCTTTAACGGTTCAGGAGCAGAGGCTATGAGTGCCGCGACCTCTTCCCATTGATGGCAGTTGTAGCTGGCCAACAGGGTGGTGGAGTTAGCAATCCTTGCTTGGTAGGCGGACGTTGAGGCTACCTTCCTGCCAAACCCGTAAAGTTTCTTGCTCTCCTTATCGGGAGGAGCTTCTGACGAAGATAAGGGTGTTCCAGCCCTCTTCCGAGTGTTGGTAGCAACTAGGGAGTCTGGTTTAAGATGTCCTCTTATATAGAGAGGGTCAGACTGGGCTGCCCGGAAAAGTTTTTCGACCCTGGGGTTGACTGCTCTGGTGAGGTTTGGGTTCACCAGGGACGGATCTATTCTTCGTTGGATGGATTTAAGGATAGGGATGGTCTGAGCGACCGGCCTCCTCTCTCCCACCAACTCTTCCGCGAAGTCCCTTTCCTCCTGTACACCGTGGGTGTCGATGTGAAAATGTTCTGCCGCACGAGCGAGAACCTCATTAAGGAGGGGCTGGTTATCGACTGGCGAGTCGGTAATTGGGGCTTCGTTCTCTACCGGGGAATCTATTCTGTAAATTTCCTGCTCATCTCCTCCCTCCTCCTGGTCCTCATCATCCGCATAGTATTCCGTCCCGGTTTGTTCCTCCATAATTTCAAACTCCTGGTCCCCCTCAGGGAAAGGCTCTCCTTGGTACCTGGGGTGTGGAGTAGAGTGTGGAGTAGAGTAAGGCTGCACCTCAAAGGGTTCAGGTCTTTCGAACCGGGCTTTCTTACTTAGGGGGATAGGATCAGTGGAACCTGAGGGTGTGGCTCCCTGAGGGTCATACGAGAGGAAATGCTCTGGATTTTTGTCGTAAAAATCTGCCAAGGAAGACATCCTTGACATGACCCTGTCTATGTCTTCACTGGACCATTCTTTGGAACAGGGGATGAGTTTAGAAGGCAATTTAGGGGACTTTTCAAGGGTACCCTTGCTGGATGTTGATCTCCCAGTCGACTTGTATTTGTCTGTCTGCTTCGGGGGGGAGGATGGTCTTACAGAAGTGGAAGAATGTGCTTTCCGCTGTTTCCCCCCCTCCCCGTGCGTGGAAAAATGTTTTCCCTGTCCCTTGGAGGCCCCGGAGACTTTCGACGCCTGGCGTCGAGGATCGGAAGAGGTATCTGTGTTTTTCGAGCGTGGGGCCTCGCTGGTGTTAACTGCGGGCTCCGTCTCTTGGAGCGCGGCCTGGGGTGGAAGTCGTCTTCCTCCTCCGACGATCGAACTTCTGTTAGTCTAGGGAGCGAGGCACTCTTGGCAAGAGTGGATGATTGCCTTGCGTCATGAGGCGATCTCGATCGAGAGCGCCCAGAGGACACCGAGTCGGACCGTTCTATCTGTGCCTCTTTCCGAGAAGTCGACGTCGTCGAGGTTCGGTTGGACTTAGTGTGTGTAGGGTGTATAGCGCTTGCGTCGCCGGGGGTCTTCCCCATAGCCGCCCTGCCGGACGACCTTCCGAGGTCGGGGACCTGCGCTCGGCTGTCTTTCGGCGCCGTAATGCCCTCGCCGTCCGAAAGTACGGCGTCGCTGCCATCGCTGAAGGCGCCCTCCGCTGCCATGGCCGCCTGCCTGGCGTGGTGGGCCCAACGCTTTGTCGAACGGTCCTTAAGTGTTTTAGGTTTAAACCTACTACACGCTCTGCAGTTCGCTTCGGGGTGGTCCCTCGGCAAGCAGAGATTGCACGTGGCGTGCCTGTCGACCCAAGGGTATTTGCGGTTGCACTTGGGGCAGAATTGGAAAGGGGTACCCTCCATACGCACCTTGAGGCAGCGGGCTGGTAAGTGTAGGAAATATATAAGGTGTACCTATATACCAAGAGTGAAGAGTATGTACCACCCCCCACTCTCCCTACTTGCAAGGCCGAGGCCAGCGGCCTACCAGGCCCGGGCCGAGGCCAGCGGCCTTCCGAGGCCCAGATCCGTCGTGCAGCAGCCGACGGTCGATGTTTTCTCCAGCCGTTGTCGAGTGTCGACGTTGGGGTGGGGAAGGATGTCAATAAAGAATTATAATTTTAGATTATTAGCAAAAGTATGGCTAAGGCCAGGGGACTCCGCAAATTGCTTCCGACCAGTATGGCGGAAAAAAACAATCTGAGGATCCTAGACGCGTGAGGGATCTTGGGTACAGTGGACGTCACACTAGGGATAGTATTACTGGCACTCCTGTGTCGACGCCCATTTTCGAGTTTCGAAAAACAAACTGTAATACTCCGCAGCTTCCACTAGATGTCGGCCTATGCACAGCATGCGATCTAAGCAGATTCCACAAGCCTCAGAAATATATATATTAAATGGAAAAGATTACAGCCAGTCACCAACCATATGTGATAGTTTCGAGATGGATGGGGCCCGTTAATCACAAAGTGGGATTTGAATTAGGACTTCTAGTTGAGCTCTGTGCTTTAGGGTGGGGAAAGATTAAGTATCACACCTGTTTATATGGCTTCAACTACTTGGTGACAGCTAGATTGAATGTAGAAGTATCTTTCTCGAACGTAGGGGGGAAGAGGTGGGTATTATCTGTTATCATTGTTGTAGTGTTCATGTGGAATGTTGTTGGAGCAAAAGGTAAACTGCAAATAAATATGTATGGTTAATAAAAAGACCAGCGGAACAAATACATTCTCTTGGCCTATTTAATTTACTTAGATATAGTTGTAGGGTCAAATAGAGTTAGTTTGAACGGAGGACATTTTTACTTTGGACTTCTCGACAACTGATGACCGTATTGTGAGAAACCTGAAGGTGTCTCACCCGCTAGTCCCCGGAGATCTGTCATCCAGATGGCCAGGACACGGCCATCGCTATTGGATTCAGTTTCTGGGGGTGGACCAGTGGGGGAGGATCACCTGGATGGGGGGGTCTTCAGGGAGTGGAAGTGGGAACTGACGGGTGAGACCCCTTCTTTATAACACCTTTTCCCCATTCTACCCCATAGGATATTTAGAATCTCCACCCTCCCTCTCCCCCAGCCGACAAAATGACACTTTCTTACACCGTGAAAGACAACAGACAAACACCAGAGCCGTTTACCTGACATGTCCCAACACAAGGGTCAGGCAGAGTCAGGCAACTATACACACCTGACGGCCCTTTCCCTTCCCCACAGGGATAAAAGGCAGAGCACAAGAGCACACTTTGAGCAAGGCCAAATGCACGACGAAGCACCTATTCCAAGACGGCAGTACAAACAGAGGGTAAAGGCAGCGAGACCTGAAAGGAGGACAAGGTGGCAAGTGCCATTGCCCTTTTCGACCCAGACCCGCAAAGTCTCTGTGAAAGGAATCATAAGACTGGGAACAACAGCTGGCGTGTGGTGTAACAGATGTTAGCGGTGTGCAGGGCCCTCCAGCACTGATAACCAAGGCTGGGAGACGTGCTTGCTACCTTGGTACCATCCTTGACTCCAGAGACAAGAAACACCAAGGATTTCAAAACAGCCAGTGAGTCGGAGGGAGAACCGATAGTAAACCGGACTGTGTTGAGCGAAGGTTGCAAACGGCAACATGATATGAATTGTAAGAACTTGTGAACAAAGAACTTGTGTGTTAATGAACGCGGCTGTCACGCTCACCTGATTTCCACGGAGGCGCAGGTCTGGCTTCGAGTGCTGATGCTTCTTCAATAGTGAAGCGCAGGACTCTGAAGATGGACTCTCTGGCTCGCAGGAATATTCCCCTGTGCGTGAAAAGGGAGTATTACCCACTGACGGAATAATGCTCAAGCCTCCCACTCCCTTCCAACTCTCCACGATACCCTTCCTCGATTCCCCGTGAAGTCTCACCTTAGGGTCTGGAAGGATGAGTTCTCCATCCTGCTTCTGATGCAGGGGCGCGTTGAAACCCAGTTACTTCACTGGATTGAGGTTTGATGGGAGTTCAAATAAGCTTGACTATTCAGGTAAGGCGCTGTAAGAGTTCTGTAGCAAGTTCAAAAGTTCAAGCTTAATAATAATGTTCATTGTCTTATTGCAGCAAGCGCTAACGCTTATGTCTTTTTCCCCTTAGGGGCCGGGGTTCGGAATGCCAGAGATATGGCGCCGACCCAAAGTGAAACGTGCAGTTCCAGTAAATGACAGGTAAGTTCTGGATGAGCGTTCGGCTAATGTCTTTGCATTCGCTCATTCAATGTCTTTGTCTTTTTTCCCCATAGGGGCCGGGGTCCGGAATGCCAGGAAGCGGCAGGACCCGAAATGAAATGGGAATGACCCAACAGGTAAGTCTTAGAAGGAAACTGAGCTTTTCCTATTCCCTTCCTTCTCTCACCTTGTGTTCTTGTCTTTTTCTCTCTAGGCTCTGGGAAGTGGCTGCGGATCCGGATGATCGCTGCTGAAGATGGAGGTGCCCAGGAAAGGTGAGTGAAATGCAGCGCTGCAGCGATCGAAGAGAAATGCGTTTAACATGATGTCTTCCCTTTCAGGATTGTCGGTGTGATGTCTCCGTGATGCAGCTTTAGCAGGTAAGGTCTTCTTTCTCTCCAATTCTCTCTTAGCAGGTGACCCAGGATGCTGACAGGCGTGGCTGAGGTCCAGATGCAGGAGCTGACACGGTGAGCGTCCAGCTGCGAGGAGCAGAACAACGCGAAGCGCGAGTTGCTGATCGGGCGTGGTTTAAATAGCTTTGGAAGAAGTTCCTGGTATGTATCCTTCCACCGATCAGGTATGTATCCTTCCCCAACCACACCCAGGGGAAAGTAGTCCCACAGGTAAAGTAGTTCGATTCAGGCCTCAAGAGGGCCTGGATGTAGCAGCATGGTCTGCATCAGGTAAGTGCACATTAAAACACTTGAACAGCTTAAGGCGCCAGGACTGTGTCCAAAGGGCCCCAGCTTGGGCCTGCTGGCACTTCCCTGCGGGGAATGATGCCTGCCTCTGGGGTTGCTGGGTCGGACCTGGCTCCTTGGAGGTAGGCATCATGACAGTACCCTCCCTCAAGGCCCCTCCCAAGGTTGTTCCCTCCGGGGGTTTTGGCTTGTTCGGAAATCTCCGGTGGAACCTTTGTATTAAACGAGGTGCGTGAACATGGTTACTAGGCTCCCACGATCTCTCCTGAGGTCCATATCCCTTCCAGTCAACAAGATAGAAGAGTTTGGACTTTAACACCTTGGAGTCTAAAATGTCTTTAAGTTCGAATTCAAATTCCCCATCAATTTGAACTGGGTCTGGAGGCTTGGACAGTCGGGTCCCTGGTTGTACTGGCTTCAAAAGTGATGCATGAAAAACTGGATGAATACGCATGTTAGACGGTAAATCCAGTTTAAAGGCCACGGGATTGATTATAGCCTTGATGGGATAAGGGCCTATGAATCTGGGATTGAAGGTTTGCGGGCCCTTGAGGGGTAAATGTTTCGTTGCAAGCCATACCTGGTCTCCTACTTGGTAAGGAGGAGTTTTACTTCGGTGCAAATCAGCGTTTTCTTTATACTTTTTCTTGGCTTGCTGTAGATGAGTTGCAGCTTCTTTGCAGGCTCGGGTTATTGTGGCATGCAGATGATTTACTGCGGGCATTTCCAGGGTCAGAGGTGGATCTAGATCAGAGGGCCGAGGATGGTGACCATACAAAGTGTAAAAAGGAGTTTGTCCGGTTCCAGAATGCACTGAATTGTTGTATGCATATTCTGCGATCCAAAGGATGTCTTTCCAATTTAACTCGGATTGGTGTAACATGCACCGAAGATATTGCTCGAGAGTCCGATTGGTTCTCTCGGTTTGTCCGTCGGTCTGGGGGTGGTGGCTGGTGGATAACCGCACATCTATTTGTGCTAGTTGGCAACACTTCTTCCAAAAATGGGAGATAAATTGACTTCCACGATCCGAGACTAATATGGAAGGGAAACCATGTATGCGAACTATATTCTCCAGAAATTGCTTGGCCAAGGTGGAAGCTGAAGGCAAACCTTTTGAAGGGATAAAGTGGGCCATTTTGGAGAATAGATCCACAATTACAAGGATAGTGTTGTAACCAGCACAAGGAGGTAGGTCTGTTATAAAGTCCATTGACAAGGTGTGCCATGGTGCCGGTGGAATATCCAAGGGTTGAAGTAGGCCGGCTGGCCTTTTCTTTTGACCCTTGTTTTGGGCGCAAATTCCGCAAGACAATACAAAAGACTTTATGTCTTTTCTCCAAGAAGGCCACCAGAAGTGGTGTTTGATTTTTTCCTCCGTTTTAGCGATACCAGGGTGTCCTTCCATTAATGATTCATGAGGATGGGCAATAACAAGTTCTTGCAATTCTTTACTAGGCAGAAACAACCGTTCCTTGAAGTAGGGTAAGCCATCCTTAACGGTGTAATGAGGACCCTTTTGACTCCATTCCAGTAAGGCTGAAGAGTCTAGTAGTTGTTTTACTTGCGTTTGGATGTCCTCAATAGTTTGCAATGAAGTTAGGCCTAAGATTCTTTGTTCAGGTATGATTGGCACAGGTTGTAAACTCGAATTGGGTTCTTCCATGCCAATCCGGGATAAGGCGTCCGCTTTACCATTCTTGCAGCCAGGCGATAGGTAATTACAAAATCAAATTCCGCAAAGAATAGAGCCCATCGGAGTTGTCGTGAAGATTGAGCTTTGGCCGTCTTTAAATACTGTAAATTTCTGTGGTCCGTAATTACGGTGATGGTGTGTCTTGCCCCGAGAAGGTAGTGACGCCAAGCCTTGAAAGCAGATTTAATAGCCAGTAACTCTTTGTCGGCAATTGCGTAGTTGATTTCAGGAGGAGAAAATTTCCTGGACCAAAAGGCCAAAGGGTGTAGTTGGTTAGTTTCTGTGTCTCTTTGCGACAGGACAGCTCCCATGGCCGAACTGGATGCGTCGGTTTCCACAATGTAAGTGAGATCTGGGTGCGGGTGCTTCAATATAGGTGCAGAGGTGAATTTGGTTTTCAGGTCCTGAAAGGCTTGTTCGGCCTCAAAAGTCCATTCAAAGCGTTTGTTTTTCTTTAGGAGAGCTGTGATGGGTTGGACTGTTCGGGAAAATTCCGGGATGAATCTTCGATAGAAATTGGCGAAGCCGAGCATGCTCTGAACTCCCTTCACCGAGCTAGGAGATGGCCATTTGAGGATGGCGTCCACCTTTCGCGAGTCCATTCGGACTCCTTGAGGTGTCAGGATGAATCCGAGAAACTCCACTTCTGTGGTATGAAAAACGCATTTTTCGAGCTTTGCAAATAATCTGTGCTGGCGCAATTTCTCAAGAACTGCCCTAACATGTTTTCTGTGATCGGATTCTGAAGAAGAGTACACCAGGATGTCGTCAATATAAACAATGACACAGACGTCGATAAGTTCCCGAAGAACATCATTCATAAAGTACTGAAAGGCGGCAGGTGCATTGCACAAACCGAAGGGCATCACCTGATATTCGAAGAGCCCAAATTTGGTGCGGAATGCAGTCTTCCATATGTCGCCTTCTTTTATACGCACCAGGTGATAAGCTCCTCGGAGATCTAACTTGGTGTACACACAAGCGCCTTTCACCTGGTCGATAAGCTCAGGGATCAAGGGCAGAGGATAACGATTCTTAATCGTTATTTGATTTAGGGCGCGATAGTCTATACATGTTCTAAGGTCGCCCTCTTTTTTTCGGCACGAAGAACAGAGCTGAGGAGACAGGAGACTTGGACGGGCGAATAAAACCATTGGCTAGATACTGATCTAAATACTGACGCAAATGTAGATTCTCAGGTTCCGTAAGAGCATAAATCCTACTACAAGGTAGTTGAGCATTGGGTACCAGATCGATTTGGCAGTCATAAGACCGATGGGGAGGTAACGTGTTAGCCTGTTCTTTCTGAAAAACGTCTTGGAATTCTTGGTATTCTGACGGTAGCTGTACAGGGGTGGAAGTTGCTGAGGCTAAACCCATAACTGGATTTCTTGGGTAACAAGTTGGTTCACAATCAGGAAAACTTATCTTCTTTGCTCGCCAGTCAATTCTGGGATTATGTGTTTCTAACCAAGGAATTCCAAGAATTACTTGAAATTGTGGGGCCTTGATCACATCAAACACGATTGCTTCCCGATGTCCATCCTGACCCACCAGTGTCACTTCAACAGTGGAATGCGTTACAGGTCCTGAGGCTATTTCGGTTCCATCTACTGTAGTAATGACATCTTGGGTTACTTTCGGGCGGAGAGGGAGCTTAATCCTGGAAGCCAATTCACGGTCTATGTAATTTCCAATAGCTCCACTGTCGATGTATGCTTTTATAGCATGCAACTGCTGAGGCTGTTTTGGGTCCACGAGCACCATTGACATGACCAAAGGCGAGGTCAAAGAGTTTGTTTTCAAGCTCGGCAAGTGGACCCCTACGCTTGTCGGGCTAGGTCGTTTCCCGAATCAGGTGTCAAAAAATCGTTATCAGTGGCTCCAACCACCTTCTTAGGTGGTTTAACCGGACAATTTCGAAGAAAGTGACCGGAAGTCCCGCAATACAGACAAAGTTGCATTTGCCGCCTTCTCTCTCGTTCCTTCTGCGTTAATGGTCCCTTAACAACGCCGATTTGCATAGGTTCGGATACGTCGGTACTCTTGGAGTTAGCGTGGGTTTTGATCGGTACTCGGGTTTCGTACTTGAACCGATCTGCTTTTCTATTTTGAAGTCTGTGATCAAGCTGAACCACCAAGTCTATGTAGTCTGCGCAGACCTGGGGTGGATCTACTATCTGAGCTAGAACATCCTTAAGCTCTCCGCACAGGCCTCGATGAAACAATGTGATCCTTTTGTTTTCTGGCCATCCAGTTTCCACAACCAGTCTATTAAAGGTGGCAACGTAGGACAAGAGATCCTGATTACCTTGTCGTAAGGATAGCAGTTTGTTATCAAGGGCCTGTCCTTGAGAGTGTCGAGCAAACAATCTTTCCATGCTGGCCTGGAAACCCTGAAAATTCTGGAGAATGGGATCATCCTGATTTACCAATGGAATAGACCAATCGGCAGCACTGCCACTGAGGTAAGATAGTATAAAGGCTACCTTGGTCTGGTCGTTAGGGAAGGCCCCGGGTCTGCATAGAAAGTGTAAACGACATTGGTTCATAAAGACGGCATATTTCTTGGGATCCCCCGCAAAACGTTCAGGCGGGGCCAAAGGCATGTGTCCAGGTAGATTGATTTGTACCGGGTTATTCAAACCCATTGATGTGGAAGTACCTCCGGAATTAGGTAAAGGAGTGTGCCCTGGCTGGGCCTGCAAACACCTTTTGGTCAAGTCATCTGTTCTTTCCTTGGATAGGATCAGTTCTCTTTTGAGAGCGTTAGTCTCCTGGCGGGCTGAGTGCACTTCTGCCCGTAATTCCCCCAAAAGCTGGGCCAGCTGATCTGTCTCGGAAGTCTCCATAGCGCCCGGGTGGGAAATTGTGGGTAGGCTTCGCGTTCTGTCACGCTCACCTGATTCCCACGGAGGCGCAGGTCTGGCTTCGAGTGCTGATGCTTCTTCAATGGTGATGCGCAGGACTCTGAAGATGGACTCTCTGGCTCGCAGGAATATTCCCCTGCGCGTGAAAAGGGAGTATTACCCACTGACGGAATAATGCTCAAGCCTCCCACTCCCTTCCAACCCTCCACGATACCCTTCCTCGATTCCCCGTGAAGTCTCACCTTAGGGTCTGGAAGGATGAGTTCTCCATCCTGCTTCTGATGCAGGGGCGCGTTGAAACCCAGTTACTTCACTGGATTGAGGTTTGATGGGAGTTCAAATAAGCTTGACTATTCAGGTAAGGCGCTGTAAGAGTTCTGTAGCAAGTTCAAAAGTTCAAGCTTAATAATAATGTTCATTGTCTTATTGCAGCAAGCGCTAACGCTTATGTCTTTTTCCCCTTAGGGGCCAGGGTTCGGAATGCCGGAGATATGGCGCCGATCCGAAGTGAAACGTGCAGTTCCAGTAAATGACAGGTAAGTTCTGGATGAGCGTTCGGGTAATGTCTTTGCATTCGCTCATTCAATGTCTTTGTCTTTTTTCCCCATAGGGGCCGGGGTCCGGAATGCCAGGAAGCGGCAGGACCCGAAATGAAATGGGAATGACCCAACAGGTAAGTCTTAGAAGGAAACTGAGCTTTTCCTATTCCCTTCCTTCTCTCACCTTGTGTTCTTGTCTTTTTCTCTCTAGGCTCTGGGAAGTGGCTGCGGATCCGGATGATCGCTGCTGAAGATGGAGGTGCCCAGGAAAGGTGAGTGAAATGCAGCGCTGCAGCGATCGAAGCGAAATGCGTTTAACATGATGTCTTCCCTTTCAGGATTGTCAGTGTGATGTCTCCGTGATGCAGCTTTTGCAGGTAAGGTCTTCTTTCTCTCCAATTCTCTCTTAGCAGGTGACCCAGGATGCTGACAGGCGTGGCTGAAGTCCAGATGCAGGAGCTGACACGGTGAGCGTCCAGCTGCGAGGAGCAGAACAACGCGAAGCGCGAGTTGCTGATCGGGCGTGGTTTAAATAGCTTTGGAAGAAGTTCCAGGTATGTATCCTTCCACCGATCAGGTATGTATCCTTCCCCGACCACACCTAGGGGAAAGTAGTCCCACAGGTAAAGTAGTTCCATTCAGGCCTCATTAGGGCCTGGATGTAGCAGCATGGTCTGCATCAGGTAAGTGCACATTAAAACACTTGAACAGCTTTATGAGCCTGGCGCCTAAGGCGCCAGGACAGGGGTCCAACATGAGCCTGGCGCCTAAGGCGCCAGGACTGTGTCCAAAGGGCCCCAGCTTGGGCCCACTGGCACTTCCCTGGGGGGAATGATGCCTGCCTCTGGGGTTGCTGGGTCGGACCTGGCTCCTTGGAGGTAGGCATCATGACACCGGCTGAGAGATGCATGCAAGTTGGGGTGAAACATAATAACCCTGTGAACATTGTGCTAACAAGAGTGAACCCGGCTGAGGGATGTCCACAGTGAATGATTGTTTAAAAAGACACTAAGACTCCCGAATATTACAGGTGAAAATATAAAGAGTGAAATGCTGTAGGGAACCAAACAGAGGGAGGCTCAAATTGTCAAAAGGATCGGAGCCCAGTTGAGGGGGATTCAGGGGTGAAGAGTCACCATCCAACGTAAAAGATTACAAAAAGGAACTTTTGTTTTTGTCTTAACAGACCCTCAGAGTCAAGAGACTTTGTATGAAAGAGACTTGGCAACAGACGGTCCTGATATCGCTGAAGAGAACTGTAATTTGCTTCAACCGTTACATTGTTTTATGTTTTATTTATCAAGTTGTTCAATTGTGCAGCGCTTTGGTGTAAAGCGCTATATAAACCAATAAATAGAAATACAAATAACCTCATACTGGAAAAGCCCAGTTGTGTGTTGTGCTCAGGAGTCCCGCCTTGTCCAATGCTAAAAACGTGGGGAAGGGAGACCCCAGCTATATCATCCTGACCTATCATTTTGTGAACACTTTTCTGGTGGACATTACCCCACACTATTTTTGCAATTTAGCGGTAAGGATTGGCAATAACTTTTATTTAGCATAGCCCCGTTTTATTTTGCCACTAAGACTGCTTTGTTAATATTAGATGGTTGTAGCGTGCTCCCATCTTAGATTTAGATTAGGCATTTTCTCACCCATTTATACATTTTAATAAACACCCTTGAATTGTGATCACTTGTGTCTGTCTTTACTGTTGCCACCATGAGTTCCTTACAACAGTTAGTTCCTTTAGATAGACAGGGTATTCCCTCTAGCAATAGGGAAAGATAGGCTTTGTTTCTATAATTTCATTAAAAATGATTTAAAATGTCTGCAATATGTCTGGCTCCTCCTTCTGACTTGCCACAGCTACCAGACGGGGCTGAACAGGCACATAGCCCACGCAGGGCTGAGCATAAGAATACACCAGGACGGTCGAGCAAAGCAAAATACTGAGAAGAGCTGAGCAGGCCCGTGAGACATACTGATGAGCATCCGTTTGTTGTTTTGTAAAGGAAAGACCCCTTCATAGAAATAGGGTCAGAAGAGATTTATTTTAATTTCTCAATTAAGATAATCATTAAACAATGTCCTCTTGTCACCCGTCCTACATTTGTATACCACAGATGGCTTTGATTGTTTTAGGCAGTAGGTTCCAGTGGAGTAGGGAGGATGAGTGTAAGCAAGAGGAGGCACCGGGTAGGTGTGAGACAGTGAGGTGAAGTGCAGAGAAGAATGAGAGGGAAGAAGATGGTGAGTAAACTGAGATACAATCAAACATGTTGCTCCTGCAAGACCATTGATAGCTTTGAGGACTAGGAGAAGGAACTTGAGAAGAGAGTGATTATGCATGGAGAGCCAACCAGCATATTGTTGGTGGATAGAAGTGGGGGAGGAACTAGTGTGACCCTACCAAAAGTCTCCTCCCATGTGGCCAGGGGAAGGCAGCCACTACCTGATGCTGACCCTGGGGGTGGTATTAGCCTCGAGGATCACCTGGGAGGAGAAGGGCCCAAGGGAACAGGTGGACTCAGTTGGGAGGGACGCTATGTTTGTCTTCCTGAGAGGAAGAAATGTCAATGATGCCAGAATCAGTAATGGTTTGCTGGCAGA
The DNA here is from genome assembly GCF_040938575.1 of Ambystoma mexicanum. Lineage (NCBI taxonomy): Eukaryota > Metazoa > Chordata > Amphibia > Caudata > Ambystomatidae > Ambystoma > Ambystoma mexicanum. The sequence continues at coordinate 740,398,686 of NC_090931.1, read as the reverse complement.
TGGAGGTTTTCTTTCCCAAAGTTAATTATCTTAATGGTGGTGAAAACTGACATACTCAATCGTTTTGTGAGATTAAAATCCCCTCACATAGTCAGCCACATTTTTGGTGGTGAAAGCTTCTGCCATCAAAATTGGAATATTAAAGACAAATCTCAAACCATTAACATCTTAGATTCTGTAGACTATAATTCCCCTGTAAATCAGAACCACTCATTAAGTCCTTATAAAAATCCCTTAGAAGAGATAACTAAGGATAGAAATAAAGTTGGTGCATTTGGAAATAACGGGCAGAGTAAAAGAAGTGATTTGAAAATTGGGGACTACAAGTCCCACAATGACCAAAGTACTGGGACAAAGAAGAGGGATACAGAGGCAATGAACTGCAAGTTGCAGTCTAATAATGCTAAGGATCCACAGCTGAGGGAGCATGGGAAGTATAAAAGACTCCCTCAGGTGCAGGCCAAGAGGAGCAGTGGCGGCAGGTGGAGTGATTACAGTAGCTCCATGTTGCAGTTGAAGCAGAAGTTGAAGGAAAGCAGAGACGCCAGAGCTGCCGTGATTTACAGATCTGATTCTCTACATTCAAAGACCTTGTATGAAGAGGTTGCGCAACGGGAAGCGTTGTGTGTGAAAGCTTTACCCCCCACCCCTTCCAGGACCATAAATGCAGAGGTCGTGCAGCACGAAGCGTTAAGTTAAAAGGCTATCCCCATTGCAAGGTAAAGAGCGAGGAAAGCTCCTTTCCAGACCGGCGTGGGCTGCGGGAAGTAGAAAGAAGCAGTTTGCCAGGTGTAGCGTAGCAGAGAAAGCAGAAGACCCGGCGACAGTGGAGCGAGCGGAGGCGTATGCAAGACATAGTGAGTTCACGTATATTATGTTACCCCGGAACGCTCCGTGATCGCACGCTGGCCAAATCTAATACTTTTGAATAACGAACTGATGTAAAGATCTTGAAGTGGCAGAATAATAACTTTGGGAACAGACAAGAGGGATGTCATTATACTTGTAAAGGTCAGAGTCATTGCCAAAGCCAAAAGATGGCAATATTAAAGCAAGTTTATAAGAACCAACATTGCCAAAGCCAAGAGAGGGCAATTAAGAAACAAGTTGTTTGTAAACCCTATTACCAGAGTGAGAAAGAAGCAATAGTTGGAACTGACCTAAACAAGTATTGTCCAAGTCAAAGAAGAGCAAGTGTGAGAAAAAACATTATCAGCATTTGGTTAATACAAGAGTGGGAAAACAAAAGTGGCCGGAAAGCTTCCTTCCTGATATAAAGTATTCCGGAGGAATGGAGCATAACCTGCATTGCATGTGGCAATCACAAGTGTGGAACAAACAGCACCAATGTGTTTCATGTCTTCCCAGAACAAGCAGTCAAAACTGATGTTGTGGAAGGTCAAGAGACATTTGCTAAGTTGTTTGAAGTAAACTTTACCACAGGAGTACTTCTTGTAGTGTTACAAGTTTTCAATGGTCATGGCAGGCGAATATACCAGGGCAGGGAATGTGTAGTGGTAGACCTGGAAGGTGAGTGGACCAGGTAGAAGTCATTTAAGTACTGTGTTGTGGTTAAAGACTTTGAAAAAGAAGTGACAAGACCACTAAGGTATATTGTGAACTGTTGTGGAATCATCCTGACAAAAGCATTTTGTATATACAGACAAACTGGAGGTATTCTTGTTTTCTAAGAAAAGGTTGTGTTGAACTCTCTACTACAAGTGGGGAGATAAAGACTAGTTGAATATTTTGAACTGTTGGTCAAGTCCAAGTGAGAGACTTTTCTGGAGCAAGGAGAACTTTATTTTTAGAACTTTGTTACGAGACAGAACTCTTCTATTTTGAACTATTAATTAAAAAGGACACATTTTCCAAATGTTGAGGAGGTTAATACGAGCAGCAGAGGCAGTGGTATTTTATCCATTAAAAAACATTGAAGCCTTGACATACTCCCAATTTATAAGAGCTAAGAGAATATCTTCAGAGGAGCTTCATTTGAAAATCAAACTAAATGATATTGATCGAAGACTTTTGGCAAGAGCATATTCTGAGAAGCTGGTCACTGAGACTAAGGAAAAAAGCAGATTCAACTCATCTTATTTGCCCTATAAGATTGAGTCAAATTTTTAATAGAATTAAAAAACATGAATGGGAAGTTAATTTATGGGATCAAGAAATGCTGCAAATCAAAGGGCGCTCGATTTTCAATTGCAAAAGGGCATAGAAATTAGCGGAGAGAAAAACATGTGCTCGATTTTACGTCAAGTGTTATTTACAAATAAAACTGCTGCCACTTTTCCTTGCTTGAACTGTTTAAACTTTAATAGAGCATGAACCTATTATAATTGGCACATTCTTAGTAAGGGAAGATGATTTAAATTGGGGCATTATGCAACATGCCAAATTGTGCTGTGATGAATCTGGGCAATGTGTCCCTTCTCCCGAAGGGGGAGCCATCCCCCCTTTGATGTTTGGGAGGTGAGACCCCTAAGCAAGACCCTCCCTAGGGCTCTGGGCAATTGGGAACTCACTGAGAGTGACTCACCTCTTGAGGGCAATGACTCCCATTCCAGCAACAAACTCCCTGTCCAGAACACGCTATCTCTGTCAATATGGGAATTGGAAAAACTATTACCCTTTTTTGGATTTACTGTAGCAAGACATTTCTTCAATTTCTTTGACTTCAGGTAATGCTGGACTCTGCTTAAACCCCACAGTCAAAGAAGAAAGACACACCACTTTTGTTTGTGACGAAGTACATGAAACCAGAAGGAACTCTGAATAGAGGAGAGTGAATCCTTTGTAGAGATGAGTCTCTGGAAGACGTCCTGGAAGGGTGGAGCCACGCTAGACCACGGAGTCAAAGGTAGCGTGGAGAGTGAACAAAAGGCTTACAACATGCAGGAAGGCTGGCATCCTGACCGGCAAAAAAGCCTGGCTCAAAAAGGTGAGTCTGCGATCACATGGAAGCTGTGGTGAGCCCTGGGCCCGTTAATCAACGCTAAGACCAGAGTGCAGCGAAGAGACTGAAACATGAGTTCTGCAAAGGGAGTGTATTAGCTGCCGAGAAGCGGAAGGGAAGCAAACGCTCCCTAGGAGTGAACGCTGTTGAAAGGAGTGCACTTTGACATTCGAGTGTGGACACACCAAAAAGGTTACGGGAGCCAGATGAACCTGAGCGGGCAGACTCCCTAACGAAATCAACGAAAGTAAGCATATGATAGAACAAGAGGGCTTTGGAGAGTTCTAAGAAACTGAGCAGGATTAAAAGTCGAGGTTGGGAAAATGTAAGGAACTCATGGTGGCAACACTAAAGACAGACATGTGATCACAGTTGAAAGGTGTTTACTGAACTGTAAATGCAAGATGGAAAAATGCCTAACCTAAATCTAAGATGGAAGCAAGTGTTAACCATCAAATGAAAAATAAGGCAGTACTAGTGGCGTTGTGTCAAAATAAAAGGGCCTATACTATAAAAAACCTATTGCCAATTCCTTATAACTAACTACAGAACGAGTGTGGGATAGGGTATCAAAATAATGGAAACAGTGTAAAAACAATAAGTCAGGAAGTGATTGCCTTTAGGTCTCCATTCCCCACGTTTTTAGCATGAGACAAGGTGGGACTTTGGAGCAGAGCACACGCTCGAGCCTTCCCAGCACGAGCTGACAGTTATGTTCCAGCTATCAGGTTCTTCGATGGGAAAGTCTCTTCAATAAAAGTCTCTTGCCCTTGAGGGCACAATAAAACAAATACAAAGTTCTGCTTCACGTAGACTTTGGGTGACAGCTTCACCCCTGGGTCCCCCTCTCCCGGGCGCAGATCCTTCCCAATATTGCTGTCAACCAATTCACAAAACAGTTCCCTTCTCAGTGAACTTTGGGTGACAGCTTTCCACCGCTGGATCTCCTTAAACCAGGCTCGGATCACAAATGACAAGGGGCACACTTTCCTTCCTCTTGTCTTGCAATACTTCTTGCTTTCACCAATCTTAATGTTTTCGTAAACAGGTTTCCCTCTGCCGGTTTCACTCTTGCCGATTTTTCCGATACACAGCTCATGTACTAACTTTTCACCATGCGGGATTCTCTTCCCTTAGCTTTTGCAATCATCTGCCAGTCAAAGACTTTCCACAGTACCGCAGATTTTACAAGCCCCCTGTATGACAACTTCAACCTCTTTTTGCTTCTTCCAAAGGGCTTCTGGTTACGGTAGTCTTTCTATCCACCAGTTTCCTGCCTGAGCACCCACCTGGTGCCGGTCTCCTCTGTTGCTGGTTTTCCCCCTCTTTAGCTTCTCAAAGTTCAAATTAGCCGGTAGCTACTTTTCATTCAAAAAAGTTCAGTTTCTTATCAATCCTCCCCTCGGCTCACCGGCTGTGATGAACTAATTGCCTTTCTTTTTCCTTGGAGTCAAGGTTGGTACCACCAACACAGACGTCCTTCCCCGGCTTGGTTATCAGCGGAGGAGCGTCTTGTGTACGTTACACATCTGCTGTTACACATGCTGGCCTTTGTTTGTGGTCTCATGTCTTTGTTTGTGGAGGCTTCACAGGCCTGGCTCAGAAAGGGCAAGGTCACTTCTTTCCTTGTCACCCCTTCGGTCTGCGCCATCTTTCTCCTCCTCTTGAACTGCCGTGCTGAGTTAGCTCTTACATCATGCGGTCTGCCTTGTTCATCTTGTGCTCCACCTCATATCCCTGTGGGGAAGGGAAAGAGCCGTCAGGTTTGTGTGATTCAGGTCTATTCCCTGACTTTGTCTGACCCTGGTATTGGGACACGTCCCTGGTGTAAGTCCGTTGTCTTTCATATTCTGCTAAAGTGTTAATGTGGAAAAGGTGGTGGGCAGTGTTTTGGAATGTCCTACGTGGTAAGATGGGGAAAAGGTGTTGAAAGAAGGAGCGGTATACCGCGTCTCACCCGTTGGTGTCCCACTCCAACTCCCCAAGGTCCCCCCATCAAGGTGTTCCTCCCTCACTGGTCCACCCCCAGGAACTGGATCCAATAGCGATGGCCATGTCCTGGCCACCTGGATGACAGATCCCCTAGAACTAGCTAGAGAGACACCTTTGGTTTCTCACAAAAGCCACAAGGGTTACAGGAGCCTAATAATCCTAAACCAGCAGACGCCCTATCGAAATCAAGCGAAAGTAAGCCTGTCAGAGCACCAGGGGCTATGGAGTATTCTAAGAAACTGAGACACATTAGTAGTCAAGGATGGAAAAGCCACAAGGGTTACAGAGCCTGACAAACCCGAGAGGGCAGGCGCCCTATCTAAGCTATACTAACGCAAACTTAACAGAGGACCAGAGGGCTTTGGAGAGCCCTGACAAACAGAGAGACATTGCGAACTGGAGAACCTGGAAGGTTCCAGGCATTAAGTATCGAATCAGAACATTGTCAAACACCATGTTGGAAATGGAGATATCATATTAAGAAAACCTTTCTTCGGGAAAAGATGGTACCATATGGACTTAAGATTTGGCATACAAAAACTGAAGAGAGGTTGTGAACTATGTTGTGAGACATTGGCCCTCATTACAACACCGGCGCTAAACCGTGGCGCTATTAACACCATGGTTGGTGCCGGTGTTGTAACGGGTCCGCCATGGTTCAATGGGGAATTACCACCCCATTCCAAGGTTGGCGGGGCGGTAATTCCCCATTGAACCATGGCACTTCCCCATTCCCATTTTCGCCCCATAGGGCTCTATGGGAATGGGGAAGGCGCCAAGTACGGTACCGCAAATTGCGGTACCGTACTTAGCACCAAGGTCCCTTTGCGGGTCCCTACTTTAACGGCTGGTGTAGACCAGCCGTTAAGGTCGGGTCCCGCAAAGGGACTTCGTAATCAGGCGCTAATGGGTTCACGGCGCCGCTGCCTTTTACGGCGCTGTTAACCCATTAGCGCCAGGGCCCTAATGAGGCCCATTGACAATTTTTTTAAAACCTAACTGTATTAAGTAAACCTTTTCTTCATGGAGAGAGAGAACCGTATGGAATTGAGATTTGGCATGCAGAACCTATAGAACGTTTGTGAATTGTATTACAAGAATCTGGTGAACTTTTAAAACCTATTGGAGAAGGAATCCTAGTGATTGGGTCAGACTGAAGCGAAAGACCGAGGCTATTGCTCAGAGTTCCTTTTTTTGTTATATTTTTCCTAAGTGGTAGGGACTAGTAAGCTAACTGGAATTTGCTTTTGGACTTTAACGAGCACCCTTACATTTTAGCTTGTGAGGCAGGGAACTTCCCCCAGGCGTTTTCTTTTAATTTAAATAAAACATCCTAAATCTGACATACCCTAGACTGAGTCCTCCTTATGGTTCGCCACTGCTTATGGTTCACCACATATGGTGTTAGAAGTGGGATGTGGACAACCCAATACAGAGTTGGCACGCATAGTTGAGTTTATTGACCTGACATCCACGTTAATAACTGAGATGGAATCGGCCCACTTCCGAGTAGTTAGGACCTCAACACCCCGATTGGCTAGAGTCCTGTGGTCCCCCGAATATCAAGAGGAGTAGGTTGGGCATCACCGTCTAACCCTTAACATTAAAGGACATCCCAGCCGTCAGGAGAAATGTAGAGGGAAATCATTATCAAATGTGTTATCGCCATGACTCCTGGATCCCAGGGAGATATAAGGTTTTTGAGTTCTTATGATCTTAAGGTTCCCTGATATATGTAACTCCGCCTTCAAAACCTTGTCGGAATAAAGGTCTAATGGTAGTGCCTGTTCTGCCTTGTCTGGGAGAGTTTAAATGCATTCTCCTGAATTACTCTTCCAAACCCATTAAGATCCAGAGGAAAGACTTGGTATGGTATTTAATGTATGAGGTCTTACCAGAAAATTCATCCAACGGGGGGATGAGAAAGAGGTGTAGAGAGTTCTGGGAGACATGTCCTTGGAGAAAAACCCTCCAAAATGTTTCTAACTCCCAATTGTTTGGAGAGCAAGGTAGACCCTAACTTTAATAAGTGTAGGACAGGCATTATGACCTCTGTGGAGAATCTAGGTTCTTCCGATTACCAAATACCCTGGGACCATGTGTTTTCCCAGTATGGCATGTGGCTTGTGTACTTTTTGTTTTAACACTGAAAAAGCTAGGAACTAAAATATCTCTAAAGAATGGTGAAGGGGCGTGGCTTGGCGCTGACACAGACAACATGGCTCCTTGAGAGCTCCTGGCTAAACTGAACAATCGAGCAGTATATACGTTATATTCTCCCACCGATCCGACACCAGAAAAGCACCAAGAAGTGCTAAAACAGTCCTCTATCCGGCGCTCCAAGAAAATCAGGGTTTAAATCCCCCATACCCAAGAATTTGGCATGCTGAAGCAGCGCACGCACTCTTACTCGGGATTGAAAATGGCGGCCAATATAACACGGAGCCCGGAACAGCCCAAGACTATTGGAGTAATAGAAGCAGCGCCATAATGAGGCCCTCCTGAGACATGGCAACAGGGAGCGTAACCCCGACAGAGAATGTGGAACCACCCTGACCAGAGAGCACCGTACCAGGGGAAGGCAGACCAGCTCTCTGACTCCCGACTCGGCTCCCAGGCTCACATAGCCAGCGCCAACGCCACTGGAAAGAAAGCAGAGCAGTCTGCCCAACAAAACACCAAGTAGCTGTAGCCAGAGAGATGCGGGAGGCGATGCAGGGACGGAGGTAACTTCTGCACTGTGGACCCCTGTGAAGAGCCCCAGAACGTGTCTCCATACGGAAGGGCAGGACCCGGAAGGAGCAGCAGGAGCCCTGCATCCAGAGACCCATCGCCCCTAGCCTTGCGGATTCCACACAAGACTAACAACCCACCGTCCAGCCCAACATCAAGACGACCGCCAGAAAGGAAGCAGAGCAGTCCGACCAATGAAGCACCCAGACACTGCGGCCAGAGGGATCCGGGAGACGCTGCAGCGCCGGAGCCAGCTTCCACCCCGGGGACCCATGTGAAGAGCCCCAGAACACAGTGGCATCCGGAACGACAGGACCGAGAAGCTCACACCACACAAGACAGTGGTGAGTCCATCCCCCCTCCCAGCAGGAGTCCCGCACCCAGAGGCCCATTGTCCCTGGCAAAGCGGCGGACCCAGCAAGATCTCTCACGAGCCTAATAGTCCACGGCCCACCCAACACCAAGACGGCCGACCTAGATCGGGCGCACTGTCCAGGCCACACAGAGCAGCACCCCACGGGCGTTAGGAAGCAAGCTCCTAGAAGACCAAAGAACAGGCCGCCAGCATACCTGGTTGGGGGGTTGGGGGAGTACCCGCAATACAACCCACAGCAGGACTGAACTCCTGAAGTTGGAGGCATAATCACCCAGCAGCAAGTGCACCAATCAACCTCCACAAACACCCAAGGAAATCCCACGGGGGACCGCCGCACAACCTTCCAGAAAAAGACGAGTTAATACCTCCACAACAGGAAAGCGGTCCCCCCTGATCCATCTAAAACACAAGAGCACTGCTTACCAACCTGCCCCCTCCACACCGCCCGCATTACCAGCCTACTCACCTACTTGGCTGCTGGACCCGCAATCTGCGGGAATACTGGTACCACAACCGCAATTACCAGGACCTGGAGCCATAACCGAGAGAGAGAGAACCACTCCTACACCCAAATATATCTATACCTGCAGGGCAACCCCAGACCCAAAAACCATACCATGGCAAAAAGCAACAAAACAACAAAGCAAACAGACATCACAGCCCTAATGGGTGGACCAGCAGCGGAAAAGCTAAAGAAAGCGGACCACACGATGGACCCAGCTTGGGAACTGTCCACCCCTGCTGCAGGTTCAGAAGCAGCTCAATTCGCAACCAAATCCGACTTAAAAGAGCTTCTAACAGCAATAACTAAGGAGATACAAAAAGGGACGGAAGAAGTCACAAAGAAAATCACTGCACTAGACAAAAGGGTGACAGAGGCTGAACAACGCACGAGCGACCTAGAAAATAACATATGCGACCATGCCTTCGACATAGAAAGGAACCTGGACAGACTATCGGCCCTAGAAGCGAAATACGACCTCCTTGAACTTAAGCAAGAAGACTCGGAAAATCGATCCCAGAGAAACAACATCCGCTTAAGAGGAAACCCCACAACAATCACGGATGCAGAGAACTATTCAGATTCATCTTGACCCTCCTAGACAGCTCCCCCTGGAGATCGACCGAGTCCACCGCACAATACAGCGTCAACCCTCACAATTCCCACCAGATGTACTTGCAAGGATCCATTTCTTCAAGATAAAAGAGATCATGCGAGAGGCTCGGACCACTGAACAAATCATCTTCAGGGGAGCAAACATATCATTATACCAAGATCTATCCACCGTGACGATACAGAAAAGGAAGGCACTCGGCAATCTTACAATGTGGTTAAAAGAACGAAAGATGCAGCATAGATGGAGTTTCCCAACAGCCCTGAATTTCACTTGGGAAGGAGCTAGGAGGTACATTCGCACTCCTAAAGAAGCGGACAAATTCATGGGGAAGGAACCAGAAAGCAAAGCTTCAGAATCCGAGACATGCAGCCAAAATGAATCAAAACCCCAGGACATAGAACCATGGTCCAAAGCCACTAGAAAACGCAGACTCAGAGGACCAAGGAAGACCAAAGACCCGGACTGAGCCACATGCAAGGGTCAAAAGCATATCTCAGCCCTGAGATATGACACCTTACGCACACAGGGTACCACCATAATAAAACCAGGGGACCTATACAAAGAGAGGGAACCAGAAAGGAGCGGAACAGTCCAACAAACCTGAACTACGCTGTAAACAGACAGCTCCCACTCACCCCAAAATATAATGCGAAAGCCCGAATACACCAACCGACATTGCGCTCCCTGGCCGATCCATCGGCAGCACTCAGGCCCAGTTGGCCACAAAGAGCTTGACGTTAAGGTCCAGCCAGCCTTCCCCGTTGGTTGAGGCTAGCCTTGATCCTAGGAGCTGGGGAGCAGGGAGGGGCAGAGGGAAAGAGGGAGGAGAGAGAGGGAAAAAATGGGGCATGTTGCACCCCAAGACAGGAACAGACATGGCATCCGAGACACGCACAGACTCCTTACACACAAACTCATGAAGGTGGGATCATTACTATCGGGCCCCGCAGTGCGAAATGGACAAGCCCTAGAGGCACGGCAGCACGAACACCCCAGTCCAGATGGAAGATAGGAACATCCGCATCATCACATGGAATGTAGGTGGCATCAACTCTCCGAAGAAACGCAAGTCAGTACAGAATAGACTGAACAACCTAGAGGGGGATATAGTAATCCTGCAAGAAACTCACCTACTGGCAAAAGACGAACACCGCCTCAGGTTCCGTCGAATCACACAGGCCCTCTTTGCCACATCAGGGGAAAAGAAACGGGGGATAGCAATATTACTGAGTAGGAACTTTCCGCTCCGAGACATCACAGCGAAGAGAGACCCATCAGGCCGATTCCTCCTGGTGAGGGGACCAGGCGATCACCATAGTGGAGATATACTGTCCGAACACATACCAAGCCAACTTCCTGCAGAACCTAACCCCAAAAGTAACAACATTCGCCACGGGCCACCTGATCATAGGAGGAGACTTTAACATGGTCCCAGACCCCGCAAACGACAAAACCCTCCCGCCATCCAACACAGATTACGCCCGAGCCCTAGCCCTTGCAAAACTAATGCGAGAGACTGAAACCATAGACTCGTGGCGGCTGGTGAATAGCGGAACCAGGGATTACACCTTCTACTCCAGCGCCCATGAGAGATATTCCCGAATAGACCTACTGCTTATCACCGGGACCCTGTTCCCATGCCTAGAAAATATACGAATCCACACCTGAATGATCTCGGACCACGACCCTGTATCAGCAGACCTAGCTATAAATGGACTTCCAACACCTCCATCGAGATAGTGGAAACTAAATGACTCCATCCTCCTGGACAATGTGATCAAAACAGAGATAAGGGACTCATTGATCGCCTACTTTCAGGGAAACACAACCCCCTACATGCATATCGGAACAACATGGGAGGCGATGAAGCCAGTGGTAAGGGGTACCTTAATCAGTGTAGCAGCAGAGCATCAACGAATCTCATGGATCCAGGCATCAGCACTAGAGCTCAAAGTCTCTGAAATAGAGAAGCGACTGAAAGCTCGCTACTCTAGAAAATTAGACACGGAGCTGAAGAAAGCACGAACTGCGACAGAAATGCACTGGGCGGACCGATCAGCCAAAGCTCTCGCCTACACCAAGCAGTTTAACTATAGTAAAAGCAACAGGGCTAACCTAATACTTGCCCACAAACTGTTACATATGCAACACGTTGGTCCCTATGGTCCCGAAACCGATTGTGCAGTGTAATTCGGGTCGGCACTTCCAAGATGGCGGACCGCAGAACAGTCCGCACTGATAACAACGCTGCAGTCTCTACACGTTCGCCAGGGACGCAGCGAACAACTCACGTGATTCCTTATACGGCACAAAGTTTGACTGCTCTTCACGTCGCTATGTTTTGGCTGATGCTCCATTCTCTTTCCAGCCGCTTCGGCTTGCTCAATCCCAAAGGTCATTCCCATCTCCCCGTCGGGAGCTTAATCTCCGTTTCAATCTCTGGGATTCCTTCCGGATTTCCCATCCTTCAGCTCTCTCGGAATCCCATCTTTCAGGGATCGCTTCAGGTATTCGAGGATTTGCCAACTAAGAGGTTATGGGTCCTTCCTACCGTCTTTATACTTACCGCTCTACTCTCCCACAAAGAACCTTACCTTGTTGTTTCTTGCCATCAGAAGAAGCCTTCTTGCATCACCATTGGAGACGCCGTCCTTACACTGTGATCGATACACCGGAGCCCGCATCCTGTCAGGGTTTTCTAGCCCAGAAGGTTTCCCTGCTGGTCGCACACTTTCTCTCGGGGTTTCTTTACCGGGTAGCGAGTGCTGTGGCGGTCGGGGTAACCTTTACACGCTGCATTGGCCTCTCATTGAATAGTTCCAGTCTGCCAAGGTGAGACTTTCCTTATTATACAAAGTTGATTCTTTACAAAAATATAAAGTCCGACTAGAGGTTACACAAATTGCAGCAAATACACAAAAAGAACAACATAACATGTATAACAGGGGAAGACGGGATTACCGGATACTCAGCAGAAGGCAAAATGAAAGCCCTCAAAGCCCACGACAAAACAATAATGACAGGCCCATCCCCACGTCCTGCTGCACAACACCAGGGTAAGCAGTACCTACAGTCATTCCGAGCACCCGAGAACAAACGGCAACTTGAATCCCTTGAAGCCTCAATAATACCCGAAGAAGTCGGGGAAGCCATCAAAACCTTAAAGAGCACCGCACCTGGCCCAGATGCGCTCACAGCGAAGTTCTATAAAGCATTCCTGCAGATACTGGCACCACAACTCTCCCAAGTGTTCAATGAAAATCAAGAATCCCAGAAGGTCACCAAATCCATGGGCGAATCGCTCACGATACTGGTCCACAAACCAGGGAAAGACCCAAAACAGGTAACAGTATACAGGCCGATAACCCTCATGAACCTAGACGGGAAAATATTCTCCAAAATCCTAGCCACCAGACTGGGGAAAGTGCTACCAGACCTGATAGATCGGGACCAGACCGGATTCATCCCTAGGAGAAGCACGTTTGACAATATCAGGAGAACATTAGACTTAATAGAGAGCGCCAACTGACAGAAGGAGGAACTCATGGTTACATCCTTAGACGCACACCAGGCGTTCGAACTACTGGAATGGACACATATCAAAAACACCCTCGAACACATGGGATTCGGACACAGATTCACAACCTGGATAATGGCAAACTACCAAGCACCTACAACCCAACTAAGAATAAATGGACACAGATCCGAAAGCATAACCATCAATAGGGGTACCAGGCAGGTATGTCCGCTCTCCCCCATGGTGTTCGCACTGTCCATGGAGGCTTTCGCCAGAAGGATCAGGCAAAACCCAGACATACATGGCATCTCAGTAGGGGATAGGGAATATAAAGTGCCGTTATATGCCAATGACGTCCTCCTAACAATCACACGCCCCACTACCTCCCTGGACCACATACGAGAAAAGCTTGAAGCATTTGGAAAAGTCTCAGGATTCAGAGTGAACTAAGATAAATCGACAGCGCCAACAATCAACATCACAAAGAAACAGAAAGAGGAACTCTCTTCCAAATCTCCTATTCCTTGTACCGAGGACACAATCCATTACCTGGGAGTTCACATCCCCAAAAACCACACCCAGACATATCAGAGCAGCTTCCCACAACTGTTCAAAGAACTGAAAAAAGACATAACACACTGGTCCAAGCAAGAAATATCGTGGCTGGGCAGAGACCTGCAACGAAAATGAACATGGTCGCAAGACTAATTTACCACTGCACAGCCCTACCAACCCACATCCCAGAGAGCGATCTCAAAGCCCTACAACGAACTGTATTGAAATTCATATGGGGTGGGAAAAGAGCCCGAATAGCGAGACGCATAATGACCAGAGGCGAAATACAGGAGGGCTAGGAGTTCCGGAGATCACCAGGTATAAACGAGTAGCCCAACTAGCTCCAGCATTCACATGGTCTCAAAGGACGGACCCCCCATACTGGGCACAAATAGAAGGAGCATGGTGCAAATCCCCACTATCAGACCTCCCACACATGCGGATACCAAGAGATCAGCCAAACACAGGACCACTGACAGCAATGCAGAATACAATATCGAACTGGAGAGCAGCAGCTCGAAAATGGGGATGCACAGGTGTCATAGGCCCACTGACCCCGATCTGGGGCAACCTTGACTTCTCGCCAGGCCTCCAGCCTCGGAGCTTTACCGCATGGTGACTAGGGGGCCTCCGAACAATCTACGACTTCCTAGTGGGAGGCAACCCAATGATGTTCGAGGAATGCAAAACCAAATTCAAGGTCTCAGAAGCCGAAAGATTCAGATACTCCCAGATAAGGCATTGGCTATCACAGAGACCCGTTAAGGAGCACGGCTCCAGAGACTTTACAGTGCTAGAACTCACACTGACAACAGCCCCACCTAAAGGGAAAATAGCCGCATTATATCGGCTCCTTGAAAAGCACGACCCTACAATCAAAGAGAAATACATGACCAACTGGGAAAGGCATCTGGGGCGACCAATAGACGAGAGCACCTGGAACAAGATATGGACAAGGAACCATAAAAGCTGTCAATGCATTACCAACAGAAAATGTGTATACAAGATCTGCTACAGATACTACATCACCCCCGCACAACTGCACAAAGCCAATCCGAGCATCCCATCGGGCTACTGGAGGGGATGCAAAACTGAAGGAACCTTATTCCACCTGCTATGAACATGTCCACAAGCAGCGACATACTGGAGAGAAAACCTGAACCACATCAAAGCAATAACCGGCCTCACCATCCCCTGGGACCCAGGTATAGTACTGCTCGGGGACACAGGAGACAACAAACTCCCCCTTACTGGAAACCTAGCCATCCTATGCACACATCTATTAACGGCTGCGAAAATAGCACTAGCTCGTCTATGGAAAACCCTCACAGGCCCATCAATCCCACTATGGTGGGCGAAATGCTGGGACACAGTAGTCGCAGAAAAGATTACAGCCCTACGCGTAAGGAACATGACTCGCTTCAGAACATATGGGCCCCATTCATGGACTTCGCAGAACAATTCCCAACCCTGTCCCACAGACCACCACTCACTCGGTGGCTGGGATAACAGCGAACAAACGAGACACCCCAGCCGCAAAGCCACCCACCCTACCACAACCCACCACGGACTAATCAGAGACACTGCCCAGTGACCACCCACCTCGAATATTGAACATTTACAAAATAAAACCAATATGTGACCTGTTGTACAATGATTTTGTGAAATGTCTGCTCTGTCTTATGTTAAAATGCCAATAAAATATTATATTGAAAAAAGAATGGTGACTACCGATAGGATATATGTGGATTTTATCTGAGGTCATACATCAGTCATTAGGACATGCCAATGTCTTTTTTAAATTGCCTTCATTTTTTTGTGATTGGCTTGTATATGTGTTGATCATTCTGGTTGCATCTGTTCCAGTGTTGATAGCCTGAAATTGTGCTAGGCCTAGCTTGGTTATTTATCTTTTTTGGTCACAAGGGTCTCAGTCCTCTTGAAACTGCAAACTTTTGCACAATTTCTTTTCATTCTTAAGAACTCCTCGTATGGGATGCTCCATTTTAAACTTTTTAGGTGATCACGCTGTGCATAAAGCAAAGGAATGTAGTGCTTTGTAATTCACCATTTTCAACATAGACGGTCACATGAAAAAAAAAACAATAGATGTTTTACTTCACATGGCCCTAAACTTGAGATTTATATTAGTTATATTTAGAATTTTCATGAACCCTTCCCATTCAGATTCCTATCCATCCCAAATGATGAAGAGATAACCAATGTATCTCAGCCAGAGCATTATTTCTGTGCATAAGTCCAATTTCCTGGTGTCCGTACCACATTATCCTCCAACCTCCACAATGTAAGGTTTGCATACGATGGGGTAAATGTAGTGCCCATAGCTGTACCTCGTAACTGTTGGTAATATTTACCATCAAATAAGAAGAAATTATTGTTCAGAGAGAAGGTGAGCATCTCTAGGACCAAGTCTGAATGTTTGAGGAAATGTAGTGCTTTAGATCTAATGAAATATGTACATGCATTTTTTCCTACTGGGTGCTCTATAGACATGTATAGGGCCACCACAGCTCAAGTCGAAAGTAGAAAGGCATCTACCCATGGTATGTTCTTAAGTCTACTTAGAGGATCAGTTGTATCCCTCGGCAGAAATGTGACAAGTGCAAATAACACCTTTTCTATGTGGTTGCCAGGGTTCTCTAATAGAGAACCATTCGAGACAATAGGCCTGTCTGGTGGTTTGTGCAGGTTTTTATGCACCTTTGGCAAAAATATATATTGCTGGTACAAACAGAAAATCATTCTTTAAACACGGCCTTTCATCATCATCTATTAAACTTTCAAGGTCCCACCTGTTTCGATGGTCGCAAACATGGTTTTAATGGATTCTGTTGGGTCCACTTGCTATCTAGCATAGTAGCTACTGTCCCTCAGGTTTGCACTCTCTTAACTTGCTAATAATGTTCCAATCTTCTTTTCTCATATTGCTAATTTTGTTGCCATTATTTTGTGTTCTTAGATTCTTCATGGAATCAATCACAAGATCTGGAATACTTCAATGCAAGCAAACATGGATAGCAGAGGATTAAAATGCAGTTTTCTGCTGAGTCAAATCTTTGAGGGCCAAGCAGGATCAATGTTGAGGGTGTCAAAGTCAATTTGAATGTACTCCATATACAATGGGTCATCAAAAGTTGCTACGTCTTTTACTGTGGATAAGTCCCCGATGGTTAGCCAGGTATGTCTGTGGTACTGCTGGTGTTACTTTCTCCTTCGGATGCACAGAGAAGAATTTTGCCAGCTTGATTTTCCATACATAATTATCAAAGTCTATAAGACTTGTTAAATAGTCAAATCTTTGTATAGGGCAGAAATTAAAAACTTTATGTAATAGTTGGGTTTCTCGTCATCTGTTTAGGGATGTGTTATTTCTGCTGCTATTTCTGCACCTGTGCTTTCAGTTTCCCATAACATGTTGACCTCTTTTGTAGTGTCTGTTCCTTTTCGTTCACAGATTTTATTTCCTCATTTTGCCTCTGAGTGCTAATTTTTAATGGTTTATTCTCGATTTAACTCTTCCTTTTGTTGTTTGTTTGCCTCCTTCATTTAGGATTTGCATTTCCTCTAAAAAAATTAACCCAACCATAGTTTTGTCACCCTCACTCTCAGTGGTTTAAAGTAATGACGATATATTTTCATCCGATGTACTATCATCTGTTTCTACATTTGGCACTTCCTTGGTAATGGTTTAACGTGAACTGTCAAATGTCTGGGCAAGTGTGTATACTCGACCAGTCTCAAACGTTCTTATCGCAAAGGAATTTTCTCTGTTTACTCATGTTGATGTCATTCTCATATACAATTAGATTTGTGTAAATATTCTTTTTTAGATTTTGACTTTCCATTGTTTCCTTTTCTAAATTGAGTTAGTCCTCTAAGGTTATGATTTGTGTCAGTATCTTTTCTGTCACGTTTAGCATTTTTGACCAAAATTGCCAACATCTTAAAAGAACATGAATTGATTGCATCGCCCCATTCATTCAACATTAATAGGTCCTGCTCTTCAAATGATGGTTTAGTTAAAATGTGCAGTCCGTGAGGTATCCTGCGAAAAACCAAATAATTTTGTGGTGAATGTGTTTCCCACAAATTGGCTATTTTTTGATTTTGCTGTTTTTCCAATTGTTTTAACAGTTCACAAAGGGAGTATTTATTTCACACTGATGTTGATTTGAGATATTTCTCATCTTTGGTCTATACGGATGCTTTCATCAAATAAAGCTGTTGCTTCCACTGCACGTAATGCTTCTCATGAAGCCATGCTGAACAAAGTACTTACATGTCATTGCAACTGATAAATATACTGTATAAATATCAGTATGGGCTTTTGCAAGTAGGAACCTTTCTCAATACTCAATATTGAAATGCTGAATGTGCATTCAAAAAGTTATATATATATATATATATATATATATATTTCAGTGAAAAAACTTTGTTAAAAGGGATGTTATGGTTAGAAGTAAAACCGAAAACCACAGAAATTCACCTATTATGGTAAGCTAAGCAACCATAACCCGCGCCACCACCGTGCACTGCTAAGACTAACACCCAGTATATCATACATGACATCACAAGGCAGTTAGGGTGTCCGATGACAGCACGGGTGTCCACAACTAACCAAAATGGGGGTGTCCTAAGGACACTATAACTGTTCATACTGTTTGTAATTAAAATGGAGGTTTCCTTAGAACACACAAGATGTCCGCCTGTCCGCATGTCAGAGAGCACCAAAGTATTAACTGAAAAGGATACGGTACTCAAAAGGATACAGGTGGTAGGGTCTTCCGGATCCCTGTTCACGCGTTTTGATAGTTGTGAAGTCAAGTTAAGACCTTCCAAATGATACAACTCTCTGACTGGTAAAACAGGCAGAGTGATGGATCACTGGAAAGGGCGTGGGTAAGGTATAGGAAGTCAGCCTAGAACAAAATAAAGTATCATGAATAACTGCCCCAACCTGGGTATGATGGAATAGAAAATGTCATGAATGCACACACTGACCTTGAGTCTAGGGCAGATGAATCCAGCAGAGACTCTTGAGGGATCCAAGGTAGAACAAACGACAAGGAAGGGAAGATTAGTAAGGGAGACTTATCCCGAACGGAACGAGGCTCACGCTAGATACCGGGTTGATGCACCACAGGATAGCGTCCAAAGTACTGTTCACTGTCTCCTTCCAATTATCCTTGAAAAGCTTCCTTCCCATGTAGAGTAAAGTATAGAAATGAATCAATCCCCCTGTTAATATCACAGGTGCAGGAGTTGGAAATAGCGCTCCTTTTAAGGTATAAACAAAGTACACGCGGCCCTGTACAGCCGCGAAGAAAAGAGCGTGTGCGTGTGGATTTACACGCGATTAGGATTCACGCAGTCCAGGCCAGCAGCGCTTGAAGACAATATATATGCGTGTGGATTTTACACGCGAGCAGGATTCACGCAGTCCAGGCCAGCCGTACTTGAAGATAGCGTGCGCGTGTGGATTTACACGTGAGCAGGATTCACGCAGTCCAGGCCAGCAGCGCTTGAAGATAGCGTGCGCGTGTGGATTTACACGCGAGCAGGATTCACGCAGTCCAGGCCAGCCGTACTTGAAGACAGCGTGCGCGTGTGGATTTACACGCGAGCAGGATTCACGCAGTGCAGGCCAGCAGCGCTTGAAGATAGCGTGCGCGTGTGGATTTACACGCGAACAGGATTCACGCAGCCCAGGCCAGCAGCGTTTGAAGATAGCGTGCGCGTGTGGATTTACACGCGAACAGGATTCACGCAGCCCAGGCCAGCCGCGTTTGAAGACGACGTGCGCGTGTGGATTTACAGGCGAACAGGATTCACGCAGCCCAGGCCAGCAGCGCTTGAAGATAGCGTGCGCGTGTGGATTTACACGCGAACAGGATTCACGCAGCCCAGGCCAGCCACGTTTGAAGACGACGTGCGCGTGTGGATTTACACGCGAACAGGATTCACGCAGCCCAGGCCAGCCGCGTTTGAAGACAACGTGCGCGTGTGGATTTACACGCAACCAAACAGCTCCAGGAATCCGCGTGTGGCGGAAAACACGCTATAGAAGGCCCAAAAAGTAGCTGTAGTAACCTGCAAGGATGCAGACCGGAGGTTCAGCTACACAACGCCAAATCATTCGATCAGAAGCAGCGAGTGAAGTTTCCATGCTGCTTAAATACGTAATGCCGTAGTTCACGTGACAAAGCAGAATACACGTGAAGTTAGCGACGTGAAAAGTGCAAACGTCGTTTTCCCGGCAACGTATCGAACAACCGCCATTTGGAATAGAACGGTCTAGCTTTTCTACGAGCGTAGGAGGTAGGACCACGTCCAGCATGCATGACAGTGCCATCCCCCAAAGGGGCAACCTCTCCCCTTCTCGTGTGAAAACGCTTCAATAAAGCAGGAGCATGAATATTAGAAAGAGGTTCCCAGGACCTATCTTCGGGACCATAGCCCTTCCAGTCCACCAGATAAAACGGCCTACCAGAACGTAGTCTCATATCCAGTATGTCCTGTACCTCGTATTCATCTGAACCCCGCACAGAAATAGCAACAGGCCGTACAGGCAATCTAGTAGCTTCAGAACATGGCTTAATGAGTGACACGTGGAATACGGGATGCACTCGCCATCGTTGTGGCAAAGCCAGACGGACAGCAGCCGGATTAATTACTTGGAGCACTACATACGGACCAATGTATTTAGGCAATAATTTCTTTTTGCCTGGAATTCTCAAGTTCTTGGTGGACAGCCATACTTTCATACCAGCCTTGTAGACGGGTGCGGGTATTCTATGAGCATCGGCATAGAACTTGTCGCGTCTTTTAGCCTGCTCTAATTGCTGCTTCACTTTCCTCTGTAATTTCTTCAGATCACGAAAGGTACGGCCTGCGGCAGGAGTATCCAAAGACAAGCTGGAATCCAAAGGTATTGATCGGGGGTGCTGTCCATAAAGTGCATAGAACGGTGAAGTGCCTATGGCACTATGATAGGAGTTGTTATAGACGGAATCAGCTGCCGGCAGGACCGTGAGCCAATCCGATTGGTAATGCAGATACAGACACTGCAGATATTGTTCCATAGTGCAGTTGACTCTTTTGGTCTGTCCATCGGTTTGAGGGTGATAAGCACTCGACATTCTATCATCAATCACTAATGCAGAGGTTAGTGCTCTCCAAAAGCGTGACGCAAACTGTGAGCCCCTGTCCGTAATGATTACTGACGGTAGACCAAAGAAACGAAATACATGTTGGATGAATAGGTCAGCCAGAACAGCAGCGGTTGGTAAACCAATACAGGGAATATAAAGAGCCAATTTAGTGAAATAATCCACTACAACCCATATGGTATCGTACTCCTGGTTTGGTGGGAGTTCTACCACAAAGTCCATAGATATCATGTCCCATGGTTTGTTAGGGACAGGTAGGAACTGGAGTAAGCCCACTGGTTTACCAGGAGTGTTTTTACATTGGATGCATACAGAACAAGTTGATACATGATCTATGACATCTTTTGACATGGACGGCCACCAGCACCATCTTTTGAGTAGTTCTAGTGTTTTCTTCCGTCCAGGATGGGCTGCGATCAAGGAATCATGATTCCACTTGAGGGCTTTATTCCGCGTTGAAGACGTCGGTAGGTAGAGCACTCCTTGTGTGAATGGTAAACAGTTATGTACGTCCAGATTCATATCCTGGATTACTTGTGGATGATTTTTCACCCACTCTTGTACTTCGGTTTTTAAGGATGGTTGAACAGAACAACTACATATTACATGATCTGCCAACAACTGATTCTGTACTAGTGCTTCTTCCTTCTCCTCTTCACTCATCCGGGACAACGCGTCCGACTTAACGTGTTCTCGGGCAGGACGATATGTGACCTGGAAATCGTATTGGGCAAAAAAGACATGCCATCTGGCCTGTCGGGCCGTAAGGCATTTCATGGATTTGAATGCTTGAAGATTTCTATGGTCAGAGTACACTAACACCTGATGTTTGGCCCCAAGAAGATGATGACGCCATTCTCGGAAGGCATCCTTGATAGCCAGCAGTTCCTGCTCAGTGACGGTGTAGTTTCGTTCATATGGGGTAAGTTTGCGAGAGAAGAAAGCCACTGGGTGCTCCTCCTTGGTTTCTGTGCAAACTTGTGAGAGTACCGCTCCAGTAGCGACACTGGATGCATCCGCTTGAACGATAAACTGGCGATCTGGATCTGGATGTTGAAGCACGGGTGCAGTGGTAAATGCTTCTTTCAACTTTTCGAATGATGCTTGGGGATTTGGGTTCCAACAGAAAGGAAATTTAGAAATAGTTAAGGACGTCAAAGGAGCTACTGTTTTGGAGAAGGAATGAATAAATCTGCGATAAAAATTCGCAAAGCCTAAGAAAGACTGTAATGACTTGACATTGTGCGGAATCGGCCAATTCAATATGGCCTTCACCTTGGAAAGGCTCATTCGAGCACCTAGATTGGTAATGTCATAGCCCAGGAATTCCACTTCCTGTGAATGAAAGACGCATTTCTCGGCTTTCACATAAAGAAGGTTCTCCCTGAGTCTTTGTAGGACTGTAGAAACGTGTTTGACGTGTTCCGAAAAAGATGATGAATAGATCAGAATGTCATCCAGATAAATCACCACAAACTGGTCCATTATGTCCCTGAATATATCATTCATGAAGAATTGAAAAGTGGCGGGACCGTTGCACAGACCAAAAGGCATCACCAAATACTCGTAAAGACCATACCGTGTCTTGAAAGCGGTCTTCCATTCGTCGCCTTCACGAATGCGAACTAAATTGTATGCTCCTCGCAAGTCCAATTTGGTGAAGTAACTGGAAGTACCTAATTGATCCAATAGAACGTTTATCAGTGGTAAAGGATATTGGTTTTTTATGGTGATGTCGTTAAGTGCCCTGTAATCAATACAAGGCCTTAGATCTCCCTCTTTCTTCGGAACAAAGAATAGAGGAGACGCAGCAGGCGATTGTGATGGCCGTATGAAACCCATCGCTAAAGCTTTGTCAATGTATTCTTTCAACACAACGTCTTCTTTTGGGGTCAGTGAATATAAACGACCTGTAGGGATTTTGGCACCAGGAATCAATTCAATAGGACAGTCGTACTGTCGATGGGGAGGCAATTGTTCTGCCTGGCCCTTGTCAAAGACATCAGCATACTCAGCGTATTCGCATGGTATGGTAGTGTCGCTTTGATGTACCACGCTGATAGTTGAAGCTCCCACCATAGAGGCCAATATGTGTTGCTTGTTTGACACCTCCTGACTGGTAAAGCAATGTTCATTGCAATGAATCGAAGGATACTGGAGCAATCCCGAAACCCAGTCAACGGCGGGATTATGAAGGGTTAACCATGCAAGACCAAGTATGATCTCGTACTGCGGAGCAGCTATGACATCGAAGATGATTTCTTCCGAATGATTATTCGATAATGTCATCTGAACAGATACCGTCTCCTGAGTTACCATACCAGAAGTCAAAACAGATCCGTCCACGGTATTAACCGTTTCAGGTTTGTTTTTGTTTACAAGGGGTATGGAACAGTTCTTGGCATATGTGATGTCTATGTAATTGTTGGTGGCTCCGGATCAACCATGGCCTTGGAAACCAATTCTCGTTCACCACAACGTAACGTCACCTCAACAATTACGGGTGCGTGTTTAGGAATGGTACTGTAGTCCGATGAAACACTCGACATAGGGACTCCTGCTATTGTCGAGTTTTGGCGTTTCCCGAACGCTTGATGGGTTTTTTAGGACATGTCGCCAATAAATGCTCGGATGAACCGCAACATAAATGGTTCTTTCTTCGGTTCTCTCGTTCTGCATTGGACAACCGGCCTCTCACGACGCCAATCTGCATGGGTTCGGGGTCGTTCGAGAGGACTGCCGGTGTCTCTGAACGCCCCGAGGCTTGCATGAAGGGCTTTTTCTCTCCTTTCCGAGCATTCCTTCGGGCATCGATTTGTAAAACCAAATCGAGCAACTCTGTGAATCCCGTAGGAACCACCGGAACTGTAGATAAGGCATCTTTCAGTTCTTCTGAAAGACCCTTGTAGAAAACAGCCGTTTTCTTGCCATCAGGCCATTGAGTTTCGGCTGTTAGTTGATTGAACCGGGCAATGTAAGGCAAAAGAGGCTGATTGCCTTGTTGTAGATTAAGTAACTCCAGATCCATGGCTTGAGTAGCATAACGCATGTCAAAGACTTTACTCATAGCAGCCAAGAGATCGTCACAGTCGTACAACAAAGGGCTATTTGTTTCCAACAAAGGGTTAGACCAAGCAGCAGCTGTGCCCCCTAAATGGGAAAGCACGAATGCTGCTTTTGTGGTTAGGTCAGGAAAAGATGTAGGACGGCAAAGAAAATGGAGTCGGCACTGATTAACGAAGGTTCTATAGGTTTTGGGATCACCAGTGAACCGTTCCGGAGGGGCCAAGGGAAACTGAGTGGGCATAACCACATTAATAGTTTCCTGTGGGGGTGTCATAGTCCCAGATCCAGATGCAGTGGCCATTGGAACCTGTGCTCCCTGAGGACTACCGTGCATGGCGTCTTGCATAACGTCCATACGATGCCGTAACATGTCCTGTGCCGTAACCATTTCATTTCTCAAATCGCTGATCAACTGAGTCAAAACAGCTAAAGGATCCGTACCCTCCATGGCTTCTCATTCTGTCAGAGAGCACCAAAGTATTAACTGAAAAGGATACGGTACTCAAAAGGATACAGGTGGTAGGGTCTTCCGGATCCCTGTTCACGCGTTTTGATAGTTGTGAAGTCAAGTTAAGACCTTCCAAATGATACAGCTCTCTGACTGGTAAAACAGGCAGAGTGATGGATCACTGGAAAGGGCGTGGGTAAGGTATAGGAAGTCAGCCTAGAACAAAATAAAGTATCATGAATAACTGCCCCAACCTGGGTATGATGGAATAGAAAATGTCATGAATGCACACACTGACCTTGAGTCTAGGGCAGATGAATCCAGCAGAGTCTCTTGAGGGATCCAAGGTAGAACAAACGACAAGGAAGGGAAGATTAGTAAGGGAGACTTATCCCGAACGGAACGAGGCTCACGCTAGATACCAGGTTGATGCACCACAGGATAGCGTCCAAAGTACTGTTCACTGTCTCCTTCCAATTATCCTTGAAAAGCTTCCTTCCCACGTAGAGTAAAGTATAGAAATTAATCAATCCCCCTGTTAATATCACAGGTGCAGGAGTTGGAAATAGCGCTCCTTTTAAGGTATAAACAAAGTACACGCGGTCCTGTACAGCCGCGAAGAAAAGAGCGTGTGCGTGTGGATTTACACGCGATTAGGATTCACGCAGTCCAGGCTAGCAGCGCTTGAAGACAATATATATGCGTGTGGATTTTACACGCAAGCAGGATTCACGCAGTCCAGGCCAGCCGTACTTGAAGATAGCGTGCGCGTGTGGATTTACACGCGAGCAGGATTCACGCAGTCCAGGCCAGCAGCGCTTGAAGATAGCGTGCACGTGTGGATTTACACGCGAGCAGGATTCACGCAGTCCAGGCCAGCCGTACTTGAAGATAGCGTGCGCGTGTGGATTTACACGCGAGCAGGATTCACACAGTCCAGGCCTGCAGCGCTTGAAGATAGCGTGCGCGTGTGGATTTACACGCAAGCAGGATTCACGCAGTCCAGGCCAGCAGCGCTTGAAGATAGCGTGCGCGTGTGGATTTACACGCGAACAGGATTCACGCAGCCCAGGCCAGCAGCGCTTGAAGATAGCGTGCGCGTGTGGATTTACACGCGAACAGGATTCACGCAGCCCAGGCCAGCCGCGTTTGAAGACGACGTGCGCGTGTGGATTTACAGGCGAACAGGATTCACGCAGCCCAGGCCAGCAGCGCTTGAAGATAGCGTGCGCGTGTGGATTTACACGCGAACAGGATTCACGCAGCCCAGGCCAGCCGCGTTTGAAGACGACGTGCGCGTGTGGATTTACACGCGAACAGGATTCACGCAGCCCAGGCCAGCCGCGTTTGAAGACAACGTGCGCGTGTGGATTTACACGCAACCAAACAGCTCCAGGAATCAGCGTGTGGCGGAAAACACGCTATAGAAGGCCCAAAAAGTAGCTGTAGTAACCTGCAAGGATGCAGACCGGAGGTTCAGCTACACAACGCCAAATGATTCGATCAGAAGCAGCGAGTGAAGTTTCCACGCTGCTTAAATACGTAATGCCGTAGTTCACGTGACAAAGCAGAATACACGTGAAGTTAGCGACGTGAAAAGTGCAAACGTCGTTTTCCCGGCAACGTATCGAACAACCGCCATTTGGAATAGAACGGTCTAGCTGTTCTACGAGCGTAGGAGGTAGGACCACGTCCAGCATGCATGACACCGCAATTAACCAAAATCGGGGTGTCCTAAGGAGACTATACCTGTTCGTACTATCCGCAATCAAAATGAAGCTGTCCTTAGGACACACGATGTCCTCCTATCCGTAATTAACAAAAATGGGGGGGTCCTAAGAACACTATACCTGTTCGCACTGTTCATAGTTAAAATGAAGGTGTCCGCATGTCCGTATCTATTCAAATTAAGGTGTCCTAAGAACACCACCCCGTTCGCAATGTCCGCAACCAGAAGGCATATGTCTGTAAAACACATATCCTGTCCGCCTGTCGGCAAAGTTTTGACGAACATTTATTTTATTCGGGGACTTCAACGCTGTTCGTAGAACACCCGCACACATGTGCACCACACCCTTGGGCCCTACGAACATCGCGCCTGTCCGTAACTGTCCGCTGCACGTGTCACACATTTATTTATTTTTATTTTTTATTTTTATTTATTTTGGTTGGCTAAATTAAATTAACCTTTCAAAAAAAAATTCTATATAACACTTTAAATTACAAATCATATAACACATCAAGAAGAGACAAAAAGAAACACCATGAAAATATAAAATCAACATAAAAGTAGCTTATCAAACTTAATTCAGAGCATTAGCCACATATAAACTAATACCTAAACATATAAAATCTAGCAGTCCAAAGTAAAATAATCTTAAGTGACTACGTGTTATTTTTAAATACAGTGTAATCAGCTCAATTAATACAAAATACATTTATGGACAATACTGAGCTTAAAAATTGCATTGTGGCTATTCTTATTGAAATTTTAGAAGTAGCAAATACTTCATTCCACAATTCATCATCTGAGCTTGTCAAGTAATGTGTTTGAGTTAACTTGTGTAAAACAGTTATCCTTTGCTTCCTCAACGCAACACACACAATTAGTAGATGTTTTAATGTCTCTTCCATTCCCGCAATTTTACATAATCGACAATACGATTTATCACGATGGATTAGTCCCCTGCTCAATAAGATTTGATTGGCTGGCCATAAATTCATACGAAATCTTAGAATTTGACTTCTGAGGGCATTTGACGGACACTTCAATAGATAGTCAGCTGATTGACAAAAAATGTTATGACCAAAAGAAGGTCTATCAAAATCTTTTAGCAATAAGCATTTCTGTTGGGTGTGATGCCAATCCAGTTGGTGTAACTTACGTTTAGCTCTCATTGGATTATTAAGCAAAGGATCCACAAAATATTTGCTTCAGACAAGTGAGAAAGTACACCGTCTCTCCAACTAGATGGGAAGGAGTGTGGGGACAGCAGTAGATAATTGGGCAGTATTGAGAGCAAATTATTCGTGGCAAGACCCAATAAACATTTTCGAAAAAGACAGCATCTCTTCCAAGAGACTTGAATATGAATTGATAAGATGCCCAATTCAAATCGCTAGAGAGCGGTTGGTGTTGAGTTAGGAAGTTTGAGTACTTTTTCCAAAAATATCCCAATACAGTTGTTTATCAGGAGGCCAAGATTCAGCACCATAGGTAATAATGGGGATAACTTTCTGTTGGAAAAAGGTTAAAACATGTTCACAAGAAAATTTACCAAACTTAGCCTGGAGAATCTTGGCCTGAGAAATTAAAGTAAAAAGTTTACCAGTTATGCTAGCTTTATGAGGGGTATTGGCAGGAGAGTTGCTACATGTAACACCAAGATATGTATAGTCAGTGACTATGGAGAGTTTTTGATTCTGAAGGACCCACTCATGTTTAGATTGGCTCGATTTATTTTTTCCCAGTTCCATGATTTGGGTTTTCTCTAAATTAAAAATTAGATTATTTTTGGCACCAAATGTTTCTAGTTGGTTAAGTAGAGACTGCAGGCCACTTGGAGTTTGTGAAATAAGAACCAAGTCATCAGCATAAAGAAGCCATGCGAGGACTTGATTACCAAGTTTTGGGGCATCATTTATTATCCTCAGAAATTCAACACCCATGTCAAGGATGAATAAGTTAAACAAGGTTGAAGCTAAAATACAACCTTGCTTAAGCCCATGTTTAATGTGGATTATCTCTGATAGTAGTCCACTCAAATTCAATTTGACCTTCATTGTTGTATTTTTGTATGCAGGAGATTTATCAGTGAGATGAGAGATTGTGGGCAGCCAAATTTCAGCAATTTATTGATTAATAGTTGTCGGTCTACAGAGTCGAAAGCGACTCGAAAATCTACAAAGGCCAAGTACAGGGGTTGGCATCTTGTTGCATAAGCTGATTTGTTAATTAGTTCGGGGACCAGAACACTGTCCAAATGCGCACAACCAACCCCGCGCATTTGGTGTCCTACGGACAGCCGTCCCATTCGCGAACTTGTCCACGACGTCATCTTTTGACCGCACCCACGCTGAGCGTGTGTCTTTACTTGCGTACACTGTCCGGGCCCTCGAACATTTAAAAAGTGCTTTTTTGAGCAATCCAAGGTATTTTACAGGAAAAGTTCACCATTGCACATGTCCAAGACAATGTCCCTGCCGATCTACATAATTTTTGGAACTTTTTGAGCCCTTTCTTGGTGTTCGACGTGTCGGTGGAAGAGCGCGGGTGTCCGCGAAGCACGCAACTGCACCCCTATAAAAGGCCACACCCCAGAGCTCATCCTCATTCTGTCTTTCTACTACTGCAGATTTACCTGCTTTTGCTGCACTTGCTGCTTTTCCTTCAGCTAACCTGATGGCATCCATGGCTGCTATTGGTGCTACTCTCAGCACCACCCCCACCCCCTCCACCACCACCAGCTCCCCAAGGGCCTGCAGTGGGGAACAGGTGTGAGGATGCAGAGGAGAGAGATGAAGAGGATGAGGTAGTGGAAGTCCCTATTACTAGCACTCATCTTGAGTCTTGGTTGTGGCGGTTATTTACCACTGTTGATGGACTGCAAAAGCTTGTGCGAACAAGATGATCTGCACTCAATGCCGCATGGTGCTGAGTCATGGCAAGCCTGGTTCATATAGCTATGGTACGACATCAATGAAGGGACACCTAAGGTAGATCCACGGTGGGACTATTCGTAAGGTTGTACCTTGCGATAAACGTAGTAGGTTGAGTTCCCCTGCAGCATCCTCATTTTTCCGCTCCTGCCACCACAAGAGACACTCCTGTGGGACAGCGCATCCCTCCAGCTGCCTCGCAGGCCATTCATGATGCTGTTGACCCTTACCTTTCGAGGGTAACAATATTGTGCATGTCCTCGACGCAATACTCTGCAGGGGGAGAACCTTCGGAGTGCTTTCGAGACTGCGGTCAAGGAGCACGAGAAGGACTGCCCACTACCGGAATAATGCCCACCCTACATCTTCCTCTCTCCACCTGCCTTTTCTTATCCACGTGGTTGGTGTCCCTTCCTTACCCTCCTTTCCCCTCCTTTCCTTGTGTGTCGTGTTTAAAAAACCAAATAAATATATAAAACTAAAACCAAAAAAAAAGAGCCGCCTTTCACAGTTCAAAAATAGAAGTGATAAATAAATAGTGCAGGACGCTGTGAATTTTTTAGAAGTCCGCAGACATTTAATTTTTTTGGGGCTACTGCCCTATCACAACCATTGCACTTTTCTCTGGAACGAAGTGGTGGCTATGAAAAGAGCCTTTTTGTTGTGATTTAAGTGTTTAAAACAATTCAAATGGTCAGCACCTACTATAAAATGGATTGCTGTAATTCCAAAAAAGGTTGCAATGCATTTTGTATATTTCGCAGAAAAATCTGATTGCCGGCATAAGTAAGATGTACTCCATCTCTGCGAAAAATGTGTGCACTACGAAACATAATGTTTTCATGCTGAAAAGAGGACATACCAACATCTCTCAAAAAGGAACAGACAGCCTTGTTAACATTGCGCCTTGCTTTCTCCATTTGTGGACCAAATGAAAAAGAATGCAGCCACATTTGTCGCTGCGCAATAAGGGAAAAAATTACTCTGGAGTTTAGATACATGTCCATGACATTCCCAAGTCCTTCTTTCATTGCAAATTGCAAGAGATTCCAGACACATGTCCTAATCTGTTCCCTCCACAATGAATAATAATAATGTTTGGATGATGCTGTGTCACCAAAGTAGCACAGAGAGGTACCAAATCCAGCCACTTCATTCCACATACTCCATGCCAGTGCACTTCCACATGAGGGAATCCAAGATGTGCAGCCACTCCACAGTGATCTGCATACACCTCCAACCAATTTATTCACAAATTTCCCAAAATCCAAACAATCTGCTTCCTGAAACACACAGCCATAGCTATCTGCTCTCCCCTCAGGAAAAAGACTTCTCTGACAAACTCTCTCCTTACACAACACACCCAGTAAACCTTATTGACCAATCCCTTGCTCTGCTCAGACTCATTTACATGCCTCTCAACCCCAAAATCCCTGTATGTAATATGCGATGTACGCGGTCAAATCGAAAGATTTGAGAGTGGGGAATGAAAATTTAAATAGTGTGCCCCATTTCCCCTTTGAGGTTGGCTCTGAAAAGAGCCTTTTTTTGTTTTTCTTTAAAGATGCATCAGAAACACCTTTTATTTTGTACTTTTTTGCTTTTTTTCCCTTATTTTCCTCCAAAAATCTTCACATTAGCTTCTCCAAAGCAATACTTATGTTCCAAAAGAGCATGGCATTTCCCATAAAAGATAAAGACATGCCATCTTCTTTAAAACAAACAACATTACCAGAATCAATGTTCTCATTATTACAAAAGAACATACCAGCTCTAAGTATGAAAGCAAACATGCCTCGGTTGTTTGCACACCTAGCAATACTTTGCTGAGGACAAAAAACAGAACTATTGTCCCATATTGCCCTAGGTACTAAACCAGAAAAAATAACATTGGCATTTGGAAGTACTTTCATTACTGCCTGAACCAAGTGTTCCAGATCTTCCAACAAATTAGGAGCACTGACATAGCCCAAATGCAAAGCACCACAGTGCAAAATAACCACACGTGGACTGTTCACCCTGCCCATATCTCCACAAACTTGTACAATTCCCTGCATATTGAAACCAGGCACAGTGCTCCACACCACCTTCACTCCTCTAACATCAAAATTGTTTGCCACATTCCTGCATTTAGCATACTGCTCCAAACCATGCACAAACATATTTCCAACCATCAACACCCTGACTTTCTCCACCTCTGCCATCTTCACTACACACAGTCTCTTTCAACACAAACCACAACCTCAACTCCTGATTGGCTGATCCCTAGAGTCCTATTTCCATGCCAGATATGTTGAGAAGTCCCGTATGTGGCACGCCCTGTCCGTGGACAGCCGCGGTGTCCGCGGAGCACGTAACACTGGGGCAGCCCTTCTTCCCTTTCCACTTCACTCTCTGCACCATTCCCTCATTGGTTAATGTTAATCAGTCACACAACCATCCACCAATCACATCCAAGAACTCTACACCTAACTCCATCATGACAGATCAGCACTTTAGATGTACTATTGATCACTCTCAGTACAATTGGGGTGTGATTGCAAAGGACCTACAGCAACAACTACTATAAAACTGCCCAAGATTTCTACTTGCAGATTCATGCACATCCACATGCATGAACACAGACTACAGGTATGAATATTTTCTACACAGTACATGTACAGCTATTCTATGAATGCATATAAACAGAATAACTGCCACTTACCCTGTATAAACTGTAAAATGTACTTACTGTCATTTCTCCCATCTGCTATGATCAAGTGTCACTTGCAAACCTGTCTGCTCTCCAGACAGGTTTGCAAGTGACACTTTGTCTGCTTTGTGTAAACAAAAACAGCCATCTAAAAAAGTGTTATTTCATATTAAGTGATGGAAGAAATAACAGTATAATTGTGGAAAAAGACTTTGTATTGTATTATAAATCGACACACAGCCAAGATGAGTACATGCATCTTCATTCATGCACACAGTCAGACGATATCATTAGAAAGGCTCCCAGCTGAAATAAAACCACTGCCTCTACATCAAATCCTTCTGCTTTATTTCCCACACCTTCACAAATGCACACATTGCATGCTTTTATGTACATTTTCTGCCATTTACCCTGTAAAAATAGCAATAAATGCATATGATTATTTCTTCTATCTCCTAACATCCAATAACAGCCTTAAAAAGCCAAGTGTGCTCTATACGTTTAGTATTATTCTCATTTGTAAAACATGTTCAACTAACAGAATCTAAGTAAAATATACAGGAAGCACATAGGTAAAGGAGAGTGCATGTGCATACTATGCTCATTTATCAGAAAACACTACTACTACAATAACAAAAAAATCAATGTCTACATTAGCAAAAGTGCTATAAACACACATATTCACTAACTTCTTTCTTTTACAATTGCAGTGAAGACCACTCTCCTGAAAAGCAGGAGCGTCTGAAGTACGAACAAGAACTTAGAAGAAACCTACTCTTTCCATACAAAAAAGTACAATACTAACATAATGTTCTAACTGTTACTCAAACACACTAGCATTTTAGTATTGTAGAACAAACAAGTGTATTAACCCTCTACCATTAGATTTAGTATTAGTGCTTCCCCTTACCAGATGCATTCTTTATATTGTCATCTGAAGCCCAGTATAGTAACACACAAATACAAAAATAGCCTTCCCAACTTGATCTAGCTGCCCATTGCACAATCACACACCTCCGCAAACATCCTTACCATCATACTCAGACACTCATGCACAAAGCATGCATACAATGCACAACAGCCCAACCCACACTTTCTTTTTTTTCTCCAACAGACCCCAAAGAATGCCTACCAAAAAAGCAACTCAGTAGAAAGCAACGCAGAAGTAGAGCGAATCAAAATAAAAGTGTCCAAAAAAAAGCATCCATCTCTTTTGTCTATTTCGAAAAAGCTCAGTGAGAAGACCGAAAAGAAGACTTTGCTGTGATGACTTTGTGGTGATCCTAGAACACTTATAAATTGCTCACAAATTGTAAGTTTTAAATGTAAAAATGAAATATTTTAAAATTCTTGTGATTAAGTATGGAATAATTATGATGTTTTGTTTATGTGTCTACATTGTTCATAAATTGTTTGTAATTTGATATATTTTAAAGACTTTGCATACAGTAACAAAGTATGCAGTTTTTATGTAATGTGATTCATTTAAAGTATTTTGATATATTTGCAAAGGTTTTGTAAACCAAAAACAAATTTAAAAAAATTAAATATGATAAATATAAGCATCCATCTCTAGCAGATTTTGTACAAAAAGTTCAAACAAAACAGCTAATACAGTCATTAAGCGAAACAAAACAAGCTTCCAGTACAGAAACTTTGCCTCCTCTATCAAAATGTAAAACAAAACAGAAAGTGATTAACAAGGCTTCAACTACCACTACTGCTAACACTGCACCTATAAATTGTGATGTAGTGGCAAGTAACCATTCCAAAAAAATGATTTTACTAAAAATGTTCTGCCACAGAGTCCTTCAGAACCTTATAAAAAGAGGAGAGAAATCACGCACAACCCTTAAAACCTACCGTAGAAAATGCATCCTAGAAGCTCTCATAGACAGTGCAATCCTTCTCAAAAGGAAGTTATTTATTTTAGTTTTAAACAGAATGAAACCACTAACAAAACTAACTACTAAACTACAAAAAAGACTTCTCAATAAACGGAATAATATCAAAAATAGCTGCTTAAACATCTGTGGAGGTGAATGGAGTTACACCACAAGCACAGAACCATATTTTAATGAAGAAGCATATAAACAAAAGCAAACAAACCCAATGCCCATACATAGCAGTGGACAAGGGTATGAAAAACTTAATAACACCATTATGGAACAAGAAAATCTGCTCACAATAATATCCCCAGAAAACTCATTATCACCTCTCCATTCCACTGAACCAAAACGTCCAGTCTACAAATGGCTGTGCACATCAATGTGTAACATTGCCAAAAAATCTTTCAAATCTTTACGCCAGTTCCTCAATCAGTATGTTAAAAGCAAAGACAAATTCAAAATGAAACTAATACAAAATATGGATGCCTGTCCAGTGCGCAAATACACAGGACTACAAGGACATTCATTAGCCTGCATTTCAGGACCTATTTGCAAAAGCACCTTCCATCATAGCAAAATGTTATCAACACATCATTCAACTATAAGAAATCTGGTCCATAAACTCTCCTATGCTAAAAGTCCTGCTTTAGAACTAGCCAATTCAAAGAGCAATCTTCTACATGGTACACCCAAACAACTACTGGAAGAAATAGAGCATATCCAGAGAACATATTTTGGAAATAAAAGCCAGTTACAAAATGCAATAGCTTTAAAACAAACTAGCAAATACTGTACAAATAGCAACCTTCTATTACACACATACATAAAAGAAATACTAAAGTTTAAAACTACATCCAAACCATCTGTTGTGTGTGTTGCCGCAGAACTTTTTATAAAAGTAGCACAAAAACTATAGACATAACATACAAAATAGAAGACAATGAAGATTCCAAATGGTTCCAATTAGCTCTCTACCTTATAGCAGAAAACAAATAAGAAATGACTGATCCCTTAATACTTTCCAGTTACTGAACTGCAAAACTTGGCAACAACCAAACTCCTTCACATGCTATCACAAATAACTTGGAATTATTCCCACTACCAAACCCCTGCAACAACTCAATTTATATGAGAGCATCATAATTCAAACAGTGCACCCATTTCAAGCAATAGTAGACCTTCAACCAAAAACAGCTAAATTACCTCCCTCTGAATTAGTGAAAGGCATTTGTGGCAAAGTAGTGTATTTACCATTAGATCTTAAAGAAAATGTACACACTCTAGGAGTACAACTTCCAATAGATCAATCTTTAATTTTCTTAGTAAATGGCTTATCTACAAAAGACAAAAAAAATATGGCAACAACTCGTGGACTTACAGAAAGTTAGACAAGCCCTGCAATATCTAAGAAACAACAATGAATACTACAAAGAAATTAATATTGAAGAAAACCTGAGAGAAACAATTGAAATAATTCAAGAGTCACCAGAAACTGGTCAATTTCAACTTCTAAATCCTGCTACAGAATCCAATATTTTAGACCATTATACAATTCATCCTTTACACTCTAAAGACACTATAGATGATGCAATGGAAATGTACCAAATGGGACAAGCCAAAGGATCTCCAATCAGCATATGGGAAAAAAGTATAGAAGCACAGGCCTTTCCGCTACACTTACCTACTGGAAAAGGAGGAAGGTACGAGGATAGACCCACACAGATAACAGCATCAGAATATCGTTCTTTATGAATGTATTCTGACGACCCCAGATTCAGACAAAACGTGGAATATATATTCCACCTTCTCTTCGAAAGTGAACTAGCAACTCTAAGCTACGGAGTTTCATACACATTAAAATCAGGTACCCATTTTCAAAATATGTCAGCTATGCAATTATTACAAAAAGTGCAAGAAAAAGATGAGGTTTTACAGTCAAGTATTACAAATCTTTTAGCAAACATGCGTGGTACAAAAGAATACTGGTTCCGATGTTACGGAGATGCACGCTGTATGATAAGAAACCTTGGCCCACCCACTTGGTTTGTTACATTAAGTTGTGCCGAATATGCATGGGAAGATTTTCACGATTTCCTATGCATAACAAACAAAAACAAAACAAACAGATATAAAAACAGCAGGAGATCTCTGCTCTCTAGATCCTGTAAATGTATCAAGATATTTCCATCATCGCTTCATTGCTATGCCACACTTTATTTGTAATAAGACTGTTCCTCCCCTCGGAGAAGTGCAACACCAAGCCAGGGGAGCACCACACATCCACATGCTATTATGGATTAAAGATGCTCCTAAATTGGGTCAGGACAGTGATGCCACTGTTTTCCAGTTCATCCAAAAATATGTCCCCTGTGAAATCCCTTCACAAACAACACATAGTGACCTTCATGCACACATTTTACAATTTCAAAGACACAAATATGGGAAATATTGTTGTTGCAAATATAAAAACAAAGGGAAATACGACACCAAATGCTGCTTTGGTTTCCCTAGACCAGTTTCAACAACAGCTCAAGTAAACATAATGTCAAAGGTAGAACACACATTACATATAAAGAACAGAAGAATCAAAATACATCAATGATTACAATGCAATCATTGCCCTCCTATGGAATGCAAACATAGATGTGCAGTACATTGCCGACAATTCCACTGCAGTTGCACAATATGTCACAGCCTACTTAACCAAAGCAGAGAAAGCAGAGCTTCAGGACCTCTGGGATGATATATCATCTGACAAAACACTATCACAGAAATTGTACAGTTTAGGCATAAAAATGCTCTCTCATAGAGAATGTGCCTGCTATGAAGCTGCAGACCATTTAACTGGTATGGCCTTGTATGGAAAATCTGACAATATAGTATGGGTAAGTCTTGGTCCTGCTAGATCTAGAAAAAGAGTTTTCAAATCATATGAGAACATAGAAACAATAGCCAAAAATGATCCCAACATCCAAGACATTTTGAAAAACAATTTACTAGATACTACCCAAACAGGAGTACCACTTTGGAAAACATACGTCTCTACCACATAGCTCAAAACTTCACATACAAACATAATATTAAACCAGATGAAAAGAAAGGTAGATACAGAGTAGCAAATTGTGAAGACAGCTTAGTGAAACTTACCAAACGCAGCTTAATTAATCATATCAAATTGTCATTAAAAACTCCTCAACATAAAGAACTGTATTACATGTCGCTGCTACAACTTTTTAAACCATGGAGAAAAGAAGAAGAGTTACTGGATACGTATGACACCTATGAAGATGCTTTCAAAGCAAATGAAAGCACTATAATAGATGTAAACTTTACACAGTACCAAACAATGTTGCACAATGAACAGCAACATGAAGAAGAACTCCAGGCCCAACTAGAAGTGGACACTCCCGACAGTAAACCTTCTGTAACAGGAAGCCAAGAACCACTTGGACAGCCACTAATAGCAAATGAGGCAGAATTAACCATGACAGAAGTAGAAAACACCCTGTGCCAGTATGAACAAGCTACAGAAGACTTCGCTGTACTGAAATCACAACTGAACAATGAGCAGCGTAGCATTTTCCAAGAAGTAACACAACAAATTAAACATGGTGTGCAACATGAAAACAAAAACTGTACCTGCCAAGACTACAAACCTATACTGCTATACATCAGTGGTTGTGTTGTCCCTCTTCCCTCCATGCGCTGTTGCTACTCCACACCTTTTGCGTTTCTGCTCCACCCCCTTTGCGCTGTTGCTCCTTCCACCTTGTGCGGTCGCTCCTTTGCCCTTGTGCTGTCGCTCCTCCCTCCCTTGCGCTGACCCTCCTCCCTCCCTTGTGCCATCCCTCATCCCTCTCTTGCACTGACCCTCCTTCCTCCCTTGCACTGACCCTCCTTCACCCCTTGTGTTGACCCTCCTTCTTTCCCTTGCACTATTGCTCCTTCACCCCTTGCCTTGCCCCTCCTCAGCAGTGTGCAGTTTCTCCCCCCTTGTGCTGTCACTCCTCCCCGGTCTAGTGCTGTCACTCTACCCACATGTGAGCTGTCGATCAGCCCCCCCATTTGCGCTGTCACTCCTTCCTTCAATTGACACAAGTGAGAGGCAAACCTATATTTAAAATCTTGGGGCACAAACTGTGCCATAAAACTCTTGGCACAATAGGAAATATCAACCTTTGGCAACATTTCCAATACAGAGAATTAACTGAAAACATGCGCCAGTCTGCAGACCTCACATACACCAACATTTTAAAAAGTATTAGAATTGGTGTACTATCTCAAGAAGCACACTCAATATTAAAAACCAGGCACCTCCATGAACTCTATGGCCATAACTCATGTGCTACTGATGTCATGGAACAATTAGCACACAAAAATGTCAATTGTATGTCCTTGATGCCAACTATTGCAAGCTGTTCAAAATTCAATGAAACAATGTTGAAAAAAGATATGCAACCAATAATTGAAATTTGCTCCACAGATAAACTGGACGTACATGGTATGACACTACCCATGTGTCAACAAGCCACAACAAGACTAAATACCTTAGAAAACTCTATCTCCAACACAGCTGGTTTGGAGAAAATAGTAAAATTATCTTTAAACTGTAGAGTCATTCTTAAACATAACCTTGACGTGGAGCAAAGACTAGTTAATGGAGCCCTTGGTACAGTTGTTGGCTTTCAAACATACCCACGTGACAACAACATTCAGTTTGTCAATATTCTCTTTGACAAACTATCAGAAGTTAAAAAGATAGGACGTTCAACAGCCCGCTTCCTTCTTTTCAAAGACATGTATGTACCCAGAGAACAATTTTCATTAACTCTAGCATACACAGTTACCATTCACAAATCACAAGGTCTTACCCTAGATAAAGCATTGATAGATATTGGTAGCACAGTCTTTAAAGAAGGCATGAATGTAGCACTATCAGATAATCGCTCCAACTTACAGATACATAGTAAATACGTAATACTAATGCTTTTACGTTACAATGCAGATGGTACTAAAAACAACTGCAAGCTGACTGGGTTCACACATGGTCAAGTATCACTTGGTAAAAAAACCTTCACAACAATAGGTATAATCTACCACACAGGAGCCACAACCAATGCAGGTCATACATAAAAAAGAAATGTGGATGGTTTGAATGTAATGATACTACCATTACTCTAAAACAGAGATTACCAGCAAATCTTGTAAACGCTTATTTAATATTCTTAAAACCAAAATGTAATAGCTAATCTCTGCATAAACATTAACAAAACTTCAATTTCAAAACTATAAACAGTTAGAATACGCCAACAGATATCTAACTGCCCCAAGATACTGCAACAAGCAAACAGATAAATAAATACCACTAAAATCAAACATGAAATATACAGTTAGAATACGCCAACAGGTATCTAACTGCCCCAAAAATCTGCAACAAGCCAACAGATAGAAGATTAGTAAGAAACAAGAAATAAACACTGAAAACAGGTAAAGAAATATATTGTACCACAACATAGAAGTTTTTTTTTTTTTTAAATCCAGCATGGATTTCTTTTTCCCACAGACCCAATGATTTAAAAAACAAACACAGAAACTGAGAAAATTGCGCAGTACACTGGTCTGAACTATAGTACTTCTAAAGTACTAAATATGAGGGTCGAAAAAATACAGAAATATCTATTATGCAATGCAATAACTCATTATGAACTGCCTACACTAACATATAACAGAGATCGAAAAAGAATGTCTGCTCCAATTACCCATGTCATGAAAAAACTGCATACAACCACAGAAAAGTCAACCAGTAAGTATAAAATAAATGGACTCACAAATACAGCTAAATAACGCACCCATTCAAGCAAACATCTAACCATACACCACAATCCAAAATGTTTACTTCCATGGGTATCTTATGCCACAGTTCTTGTTACAAACTCTACAATCTTAACTCCATAACCTAGCCAAAACTTCACATACAGACTCTGCAAATGAAACAGTACACACACTTTTTAAAACATATATTCCTTATAAGCAGCCCACATACCACAGTCAAAATGTTTGGTAGCATGGGTGTGTTATGCTGTGGTGGTTGTGCCATGCACCCAAGACTCTAGGCCCTGGCCACAACCACCACAGCATAATACACCCATGCTACCAAATATTTTGACTGTGGTATGTGGGCTGCTTATAGGCGATATTAATTACAATCAATGCTCTACTAACAACCCAAAACCAACATCGTATTAAAGTAAAATAGCTAGTAGTGTGCCCAGCATTTAGTATGTCCGCAGACAGCCGTGGTGACCGCGGACATCGCAAACACATCAGGGGCACCTGCCACCTAAACAAATACAGCATTTGACCCATCTCTTACTCC
The DNA here is from genome assembly GCF_040938575.1 of Ambystoma mexicanum. Lineage (NCBI taxonomy): Eukaryota > Metazoa > Chordata > Amphibia > Caudata > Ambystomatidae > Ambystoma > Ambystoma mexicanum. The sequence goes on along the minus strand of NC_090931.1, from coordinate 740,359,113 downwards.
CCCACCCTCCCCAAGCACCCCTACACACCAACACACTCCCCGAAATTGCATCTTTCCTCTGTTCGACGCCGCGCTGTCCGCAGATCCAAGATGGCGGGCGCATCGAAACAATGTGACGCACCTCACGCCTCGCCCCAGCCAATCAGTGAACACGTCACTTGTCCGCGGACATGACGCAAGCCGATTAACCAATCAGTGTCCTGTCCGCGGAGCAAACAGGGAAGTGTGTCGGCAGAGCGGACATTGATATCACTAATTTTTTTAGACCTACTTTTTGGTTGCTTTAAAAAAAAACTACTGGACGGATTTCCAACAAAGCACACTTTCGGGAGCAAGCCGCTGCTCCTGCCACAAATTTGGTGAAAATCCGTCCAGCGGTTTGAGCTGTAGGCATGAGCAAAGTTTTTTCCCCATTCACTCTATGGGAAAAAAATAAATATTGGGACCTCCTCTATAACTTTGCCCCCCCCCCCCCCCCCCACCAGGACCAAACCTCACCAAAAGTTCAGAGTGGGACATATACTTTTTTTGCAAAGTTTGGTGAAGATTCTTCCAGGGGGAGCGAAGTTATAAGCCTCCCAAAAAGTGCTGTTCCTATGAGATGAGCAACTTAACCATAACTACACGGCCACTATCGTGGGTCGTGTAATATATATATATATGGGATACATTACTCACCGTAATCGTATTTCTGATGCTTGTATCTGCTTAGATTCACATGCTGTGCATAGGCCGACATCTAGTGGAAGCTGCGGAGTATTACAGTTTGTTTTTCGAAACTCGAAAATGGGCGTCGACACAGGCGTGCCAGTAATACTATCCCTAGTGTGACGTCCACTGTACCCAAGATCCCTCACGCGTCTAGGATCCTCAGATTGTATTTTTTCTGACATGAGGAAGCATGAGGAGTAGCGTGAGTACAGATAATCCAAGCAGATAGACAGAAAGGTAAGACTACCAGCAATCATGCGCCTTCTCTCGGAGGGGAGGAAGGGTGGGTCGCATGTGAATCTAAGCAGATACAAGCATCAGAAATACGATTACGGTGAGTAATGTATCCCTTCTGAGGCTTGTGGAATCTGCTTAGATCACATGCTGTGCATAGATTAGCGAGCAGTACCAGAAGAAGGAGGTGGGATGTGAGAAGGGTCATGAGCAAACAGGTGTCTTAGAACCGCTTGTCCCACTTGTGTATCTGTCTTGGAATGAGTGTCAATGCAGTAATGCTGAGTAAAAGTGTGAATAGAGCTCCAAGTAGCTGCTTTGCAAATGGTGTCGAGGGGAACATTTGCAATGAAAGCCAGAGTGGCCCCAATGCCTCTAGTAGAGTGGGCTCTTGGCGTAAAAGGCAGAGTCTTTTCAGAAAGAGAGTAACACAGCTGTATACAGTTGATAATCCACTTCGAGATAGCGCCTTTAGAGACGCGATCTCCCTCTCTGCCTGTAGCTACGGAGACAAACAGTTGATCTGTTTTCCTTAGCGGTCTGGTTTTATTTACATAGTAGAGGACCGCCCTACGCACATCTAGGGTGTGTAGTTTCACCTCAGCCGAGCTTTGCGGGTTCTGGAAGAAAGCCGGAAGCTCGATGGACTGGTTTACATGGAATTTTGATATAAATTTAGGTGAGAACCTAGGGTGTGTGCGTAAAACCAGTTTGTCCTTGTGGATAGAAAAGAAAGGATCCTGCACTGACAGAGCCTGAATTTCACTGACCCTTCTTATAGAGGTAATGGCTACTAAGAAGGCCGTTTTATAAGTCAGGTGTTTGAGACTACTTTTATGCATGGGTTCGAAAGGGGGGCCCATGAGCTTAGCTAGCACCACATTAAGGTCCCATCCTGGCGGTGGGTTAGAAATAGGAGGGTGAAGTCTCTTTACTCCTTCCATGAAGGCTTTAACTACTGGTACTTTCCACCACAACACCTTGTTATGGGATGTGGTGTAAGCCGAGAGGGCTGCCAGGTGTACTTTCAGAGAGTTAAAAACCAATCCTGCATCCAGCAGGTGGAGCATGTATGTCACAATGTTGGAAGGAGTGCAATCAACAGAGTTGATTTGTTTATTCTGGCACCAAATAACGAATCTCTTCCACTTGTCAAAGTAACAGTGCCTTGTGTTTGGTTTCCTGGATTCTTTTAGGATGTCCATACACCTCTGTGGTAAATTGAGATGTCCAAACTCTATGACCTCAGGAGCCATGCTGCCAGGTTCATTGAGTTGGGTTGCTGGTGCACTGTTTGACCTTGTTGCTGGGACAGTAGGTTGTACCAGGCTGGAAGTTTGATGGGTTCGCACACCGCCATTCTGCGTAGGTGTGGAAACCATGGTTGTCTCGCCCACATGGGAGCAACTAGGATGAGCGTCATTGATTCCTTGTTCATCTTGTACACCACCTTCCTGATGAGGGGAGTTGGTGGAAAAGCGTACGCAAACATCCCTGACCAGTTTATCCACAGGGCGTTCCCTTGGGAGTCTGGCTGGGGGAACCTGGATGCAAATCCTGGGCATTGTTTGTTTTCGCTTGTGGCGAATAAGTCTATAGTGGGGAAACCCCACTGAGAGAAGAGATCTTCTACGATTTCTTTGTGAAGGACCCATTCGTGTTCCTCTGGGAGAGAGTCTCTGCTTAGAGCATCCGCTAGGGAATTGAGCTCCCCTGGAACATGTTGCGATGACAGGAAGATGTTCCGTCTGAGTGCCCATATCCAGATTTTCTGGGCAAGTTTGGACAGATTTGGCGAATGAGTCCCTCCCTGCTTGTTCAGGTAGAACATGGCTGTCGTGCTGTCCGTCCGGATCTGCACTGACAAGTTTAATAGATGGGGCTCGAACGCCCGAAGCGCTCTGAATACTGCCAGAAGCTCTAGCAGGTTGATGTGGTTCCTGGCTACTGAGTGAGACCAGAGACCCTGAGCTGTGTGGTGGAGATGGTGAGCTCCCCACCCAGTCAGGCATGCATCTGTAGTCACCACTGCCTGTACTTCGGGATCGTAAAAGGGTTTTCCCCTTGCTAGATTTTCTCTTGTCCACCAGTGTATGCTCTGTACAAGTGTTGGCGAAACGACCACTAGATCGTCCCACTGACCACTTGCCTGAGACCACTGTTTCGCTAACCATTCCTGCATGGGACGCATGCGCAGGCGTGTGGTGGACCAGGTAAATGCATGACACCATCATGCCCAGTAACCGCATTGCTTTGCGTACCGTTATTTGTTGACCGGACTGATAATGTGGAATTTGCAGTAGTATATTCCGAATTCTCTCCTCCGAGGGGAAGGTCAACCCCTTCTGAGTATCTAGGATAGCTCCTAGGAACTGTTTTGAGGTGCTTGGCACTAGGCTTGACTTCTTTTCGTTGATTGAGAAGCCTAATTCGTGGAGTTCGATGGTCCTCTGAATGTTTGTCCTGCATATTCCTGGGGTTTCCCCCGTTATGAGCCAGTCGACCAGATAAGGGTACACTGGAATTGATTCCCTGCGTAGGTGTGCAGCTGCCACCGCCAGTACCTTGGTGAATACCCTTGGTGCTGAAGCTATCCCGAAGGGCAGTACCTTGAATTGGTAGTGGCGACTGTCCACCTTGAAGCGCAAGTACTTTCTGTGCGCCGGGAGCATGGAAATATGAAAATAAGCATCTTTCATATCCAAGGTTGCCATGTAATCCCCCTTTTTTAGGAGGGGGATTACCTCTTGTAGCGTGGTCATACGGAATTTTTGGGGCTTGACATACTTGTTGGCAGGCCGTAAGTCCAATACTGGGCGCATTGTCAAATCTTTCTTTGGCACAAGGAAGTAAGTTGAATAGATACCCTTGTTTACCTGGTGTCCCGGGACGAGTTCTATCGCGTCCTTTTCTAGCAGAATGGCGATCTCCTCGAGAAGGATCTTCTGATGTTCTAAGGAGTGTACTTTTTGTCGTGGAGGATGGTTCCGGGTCGCTGCAGTAGTTCTATACAATATCCTGTGGACACTGTTGACAGCACCCATCTGTCTGATGTGATCCCTTCCCAAGCCTGGGTGAAGTTGGAAATGCGTCCCCCTACTGGGGTTGCGTGAGAAGGGACCCTGAACTGAGCGTCACTGCTTTGGTGGAGGCGTGGCGCCTCCCTTGTTGGGGCTGCCTCTGCCTCTTCCACGACCTCTTTTGTTACCCCTGCCGTAACTCTGGGTAGACTGCTGGTTGTTGTTCCACGGTGTACCCTGTCCCTGGGGATAGTTGCCTCTTTGTGAATTTTGGCCGCGTGGGCGACGAAAATTACTATTCCCCCTCTGGTTAGGGGGTTTGTTGGTTAGCTGGCCAAGGGATTTGAGAGTCTCATATTCGTCTTTTGCATTTTTCAGTGCGTCTTCGACCGCTTTCCCAAACAATAGATCGGGTTCCACCGGCTTATCTATTAATGAAGCCTGAGTTTCTGTTTTGAACCCCGACTGCCGTAACCACGCATGTCTCTTGATAACAGTACCTTCTGCTATCAATCGTCCTGCGTTGTCTGCGGCTTCGAAGGTTGCTTTCAATATGCAACCAGACACGGCTCTACCTTCTGCAGAAATCCGAGCCAACTGGCCCTTTAATGGTTCAGGAGCAGAGGCTATGAGTGCCGCGACTTCTTCTCACTGATGGCAGTTGTAGCTGGCCAACAGGGTGGTGGAGTTAGCAATCCTTGCTTGGTAGGCGGATGTTGAGGCTACCTTCCTCCCAAAACCGTAAAGTTTTTTGCTCTCCTTGTCGGGAGGAGCTTCTGACGAAGACAAGGGTGTTCGAGCTCTCTTCCGAGTGTTGGTAACAACTAGGGAGTCTGGTTTCAGATGTCCCCTTATATAGAGAGGGTCAGACTGGGCTGCCCTGAAAAGTTTTTCGACCCTGGGGTTGACTGCTCTGGTGAGGTTTGGGTTCACCAGGGACGGATCTATTCTTCGCTGGATGGATTTCAGGATAGGGATGGTCTGGGCAACCGGCCTCCTCTCTCCCACCAACTCTTCTGCGAAGTCCCTCTCCTCCTGTACACCGTGTGTGTCGATGTGAAAATGTTCTGCTGCGCGAGCAAGAACCTCATTAAGGAGGGGCTGGTTATCGACTGGCGAGTCGGTAACCGGTGCTTCGCTCTCTACCGGGGAATCAACTCTGTATATCTCCGGTTCGTCCTCTTCCTCCTCCTGGTCCTCATCATCCGCATAGTATTGCGTCCCGGTTTGTTCCTCCACAATTTCAAACTCCTGGTCCCCTCTAGGGAAGGGCTCTCCTTGGTACCTGGGGTATGGAGTAGAGAATGGAGTAGAGTAAGGCTGCACCTCGAAGGGTTCAGGTCTTATAGAGGTTTCAAACCGGGCTTTCTTACTTAGGGGGATAGGATCAGTGGAACCTGAGGGTGAGGCCCCCTGTGGGTCATACGAGAGGAAATGATCCGGATTTTTGTCATAAAAATCTGCCAAGGAAGACATTCTTGACATGACTATCTATGTCTTCACTGGACCATTTTTTGGAAGTGGGGATGACTTTAGCAGGCAGTTTAGGGGACTTATCGTGGGTACCCTTGCTTGATGTTGATTTATCAGCAGACTTGGATGGTTTTACAGGGGTGGAAGAATGTGCAGGTAGTGCTTTCTGCTGTTTCCCCCCCTCCCCGTGCGTGGAAAAATGTTTTCCCTGTCCCTTGGAGGCTCCGGAGGCTTTCAACGCCTGCCGTCGAGGATCGGGAGAGGTATGTCTGTCTTTGGAGCTTGGGGCCTCGCTGGTGTTAACTGCGGACTCCGACTCTTGGGGCGCGGCCTGGGGGTGGAAGTCGTCTTCGTCCTCCGACGATCGAACTTCAGTTAGTCTAGGGAGCAAGGCACTTTTGGCAAGAGTGGATGATTGCCTTGCGTCATGAGGCGATCTCGATCGAGAGCGCCCAGAGGACACCGAGTCGGACCGTTCTAGTTGTGCCTCTTTCCGAGAAGTCGACGTCGTCGAGGTTCGGTTGGACTTAGTGTGCTTAGTGTGTGTATGGTGTGTAGCGCTTGCGTCGCCGGGGGTCTTCCCCATAGCCGCCCTGCCGGACGACCTTCCGAGGTCGGGGACCTGCGCTCGGCTGTCCTTCGACTCTGTAATGCCCTCGCCGTCCGAAAGTACGGCGTCGCTGCCATCGCTGAAGGCGCCCTCCGCTGCCATGGCCGCCTGCCTGGCGTGGTGGGCCCAACGCTTTGTCGAACGGTCCTTAAGTGTCTTAGGTTTAAACCTACTACACGCTCTGCAGTTCGCTTCGGGGTGGTCCCTCGGCAAGCAGAGATTGCACGTGGCGTGCCTGTCGACCCAAGGGTATTTGCGGTTGCACTTGGGGCAGAATTGGAAAGGGGTACCCTCCATACGCACCTTGAGGCAGCGGGCTGATAAGTGTAGGAAATATATAAGTGTACCTATATACCAACAGAGAAGAGTATGTACCACCCCCCACTCTCCCTACTTGCAGGGCCGAGGCCAGCGGCCTACCAGGCCCGGGCCGAGGCCAGCGGCCTTCCGAGGCCCAGATCCGTCGTGCAGCAGCCGACGGTCGACGTCTTCTCCAGCCGTCGTCGAGTTCGAGGGTCGACGTTGGGGTGGGGAAGGATGTCAATAAATAACTCTAAATTAAGTTATAGCAAAAGTATAAAGTATGGCTAAGGCCAGGGGACTCCGCAAGATGCTTCCGACCAGTATGGCGGAAAAAAACAATCTGAGGATCCTAGACGCGTGAGGGATCTTGGGTACAGTGGACGTCACACTAGGGATAGTATTACTGGCACGCCTGTGTCGACGCCCATTTTCGAGTTTCGAAAAACAAACTGTAATACTCCGCAGCTTCCACTAGATGTCGGCCTATGCACAGCATGTGATCTAAGCAGATTCCACAAGCCTCTGAAATATATATATAAATATAATGCCATTGTGTTAGTGTACGGTATAGTTCAGGTTAAATGGGTGTCTATGGAATTTCATTATTTTTCATAGTAACAACCTTTGGACAGTTTCATGAAAATGTTTGAAAAAATTCCACAGTCAAATTTCACGGGAGCTGCCTCGTATTCATTTTTAAACGTTGTGTTGATCATGTTTTGAACAGCTTTTAAAGTAGGGTTTTCTCATAAGGAAATACAATGTCAGCATTAGATATAGATTTTCCAAGATTTTTGGCATGCACCTAAATGTTCTCTCTCCTACTCTCCACATATCACGGACCTTGCCAATAAGACCCACTTCCAGCTGCACCTCCTCAGAGGCATTCTCCCTTTCCTCACCTTCCCCCAGAAACAGAGCTCTGGTCCTCTCTAGGCTGGAGAACTGCAAAAGCCTCTTCCTCAATCTGTCTGAATCCTCGCTTTGCCTCCTTCAACTAAGCGAGAATAGGACTGCAAGACTTATCCTTGTCCTCAAGCCCAGGGACCGCATCTCTCCAGCCCTTAAGTCTCTCCATTGGCTCCCGGTTGCTGCGACGATCAAGTTCAAGACCCTCTGCATCATCCACAAGGCCTTCTGGAGCCTGGGTCCCCGCTACATCCAACTCTTTCTCCCTAAATACCTCCCTGTTCCAACTCACTGAAGATCAGACCCTTTTCCAAGCAGAGAGTGGGGACGGGGGGTAGATCTTTCTCTTACGCAGGTGCCTCCCTCTTGAATGGCCTCCCTGTTCCTCTCAGACTTAAGCCGTATAACCATAAATTCTGCAAGCTTATCAAGACCCTCCTTTTATGTTCCTCCTTCCCTCTCCCCTCCCCTGCTAGTGTTCCCCCTTTACCTCTTTTGACTGGCTGCCTGGTTCATTCAGATTCATACAGGGCATAAGGCCTTCCACAACCAGTCTACCCCTACACTTTGTCTACCCAGACCCATGCCGCCCTTCTTGCACTACCAGGCTCCCTCCCCTGCACTAGCCTGGCTGGGACTGCACCCCTTGAGCCTTTCTAGACCTGTTCCTCGCACTTAGCTCGTGGACCTTCTTTCCCCTGCACACTCTGCAGTCCCCTGGCACTTGTTCACCTGGCCTCCCCTTAGCACTCACCTAACCCACGGACCCTTTCTCCCCTTTGCTCCCCCTATGCGATTTTGCACTCGCCACTCTGACCTGTACTTCCTTTCCCTCCTTAGCATTAGTGCATTCCGCTCTTATAGGCACTTCCTCCCTTCCCTCTGCCCTGCACTTCTTGTTACTGCACTTGCACGATCTGAATGACAGAGCGTATTAGAATAGTTTTTGTTTTTTCATCCCTCCCCCTTAGTCTTTTTGCACTTTGAAACACTATTTGCTGTATAGGCGTGTTATAAATGCTCAATAAAATAGATACATTGATGTACTGAAAAATATTTTCAAAATCGAGCTGTCCAATTTTGAGATGTTAAACTTTTACGATTTATCTATGTATTACAAAATAAATGTAGATGATTTACATTTCGAACATGTATGCTAACATTTGTGTGAAATGTGATGGGGTGTCTGCCACAAATACCAAATCTGACTTCCGAGACAAGTCCAACGGTGCTTACTGTAGGTTTTTCAACAATCAAAATCGCTGTCAGTTGTTAAGAAAGGATCGTTCGGGCCTTCCAGTTTCTTTCGATGTTTGGAGCTAGGGCCGTCCCTCTCCACCTCACCTAACCCGGCTTTTCCCTCCTGCCTAGCCCACGTGTCAGTAACAGGGATGTTAATATCGACAGGGGACCCCTATGCACTCGGAATCCTAATTTGGTTACAGATGGTGTCCCGAAGATGGTGGCTAATTAACTCCTGAGGGGTCTTCTAGATGTCCCTAAGCTAGCCCTGCTAGGAGAAGATGCCTTCTTTTGTACTGTACCGCCTAATCACCAGACACACACACACACAATGTCACCTGACATTCCCTTGCTCTATACACTGAGTCCCAAACGTGCCTTCCTCCCACCACTCCCTTATGACTCAGATCTCACCCTCCAATTTCCTACCTTAATTTGTCGATCTTACTTCTCTTCCTTTTATAGTTTTGATTTTCTGTAAGCAACTGGTTTTTCACCATGAAAACAAAAATATCTGGGTTTACAATACATTGCTTTCATCAACAAGCTTAGGTTAGATTCTTCGACTGAAATCAAGCACCCATCATATATTCTAGAAAGGAACGGAGGAAAAACCGAGAAGGGAAAAAAGGAGGAAAAAAAGGGTATGTCACAATTATCTGTAAGAGACTATGGGCCTCATTACGAGGTAGGAGGTAGCCATGGTGCTATTAGCACCATGGATACCCCCTTACCGCATTCCGGGTCCGGGTTCCCGAAATAAGGATTTACCGGGTCATTCCAACCTTGGAGGACCCGGTAAGCCCCATTCCGGGAACCATTCCCCATTCCCATTCGAGCCCCCATAGGGCTCAATGGGAATGGGGATGGAGCTAATAACGGTACCGCAATTTGCGGTACCGTTATTAGCTCTGAAGTCCCTTAACGGGTCCCTTCCATAACACCTGGCAAAACCAGGCGTTAAGGAAGGGACACGCTAAGGGACCTCGGAATAGGGTGGTAAGGGATTACCCTTACCGGTGACGGTAATCTCTTACCGCCTACCACATAATGAGGCCCTATGTATCCCACATTCTATCAGGATGGGCGTATAAGACCTTCCCTAGCCCATGTTGCAGCTTATCTCTCATACTACGTCCGCGAACCATCAAACCCCTAATCACATCAGCGTAAATGCCTGCATGTCATGTGGTTTATACACATTTGGGAATTCATTTTGCTGTACAAATTTTACAAATGGGTATCAGGTTTCTAAATACTTTGGCATCTAACTCCTGTTAGAAGCCAAGCCTCAACTTTATCCATGGCAACTCCAAACCATATTCTCGACCACCCTTCCCATATATTCAGAGCTGCGTTCACCTTCCAATTATGGGTTATTGTAACCCTAGCAGTTACCAACAGATGAGTCACTATTTGGCACTCTTACTAGGCAGCTTGTAGACGCTCCCACCATCTTCATTACCCAGCAAAGCAGTAAGAGGGTCCAAAGGCAAATCCACCCCAGTTCTCTTATTAATGTGCAAAAGCACCTCCTTCTAATATTGCTGGAAAAGAGAGCAGGACCACCATATGTGAAACAGTGTACCTCGGGCTTAGCCGCAACACCAGCAACTTGGAGATACCAATGGATTTACATTATGAAGCCTCCATGAAGTAATATACCATCAGTACATTAGTTTATAGCTGCTCTGTATCAATTGCACACATTGTGAAGATTTCGATGCCCTGTTCCAAATATTATACTAAGTCAGATCATCTATAGGTGAAACAATGTCTTCCTCTCAATTAGCCATAGACGGATGATGGAGGCCCGAACTGCCTTCCATTAAGGAGATTATACAGTGTAGAGATTTTCCGGAAAGGTGGGCACCCAATAAAAAGTTCCTCAAATTTCATGGTCTCTCTACTTCCACCTCAAATCATTCTCGGACTACCAACCCAATGTCGCAAAGGTATATATGTATGTTCTGGGAGTAGGAATGTTTGCTTGCATTCATTAAAGGATACAGCTATATCATCTACAAATAATTGGCCAATCTTTTGCAAACCTCCGTCCATCCACAGGTCAAAGGGTGATGGGTTCAGGTCTGAAGGGAATGTGGGATTCCACAAAACCTGTGTAAGTGCTGAGGGCGTGGAAGTTGCTTTGCATTTCCTCCCCACTCTGTCCCAATCATAGATCGAGGTACTTTTAGCTGGCAACACTGCTTCCCGACAACGCCTCTCCTTTGGAGTGATCCAGCACCATTTGTGGATCGCTACCCCTAATCCTTGCTGTTCGATTCTTGACCACTGTTTAGTGTTTCTGGAGGAATTGCTATCAAGGAATGGGGCAAATAGAGCTGCATAAAAGTAGCTTTCTATATCCAGAACTCCTAGCCCACCTCTTTCCTTAGCTGCCACCATTGTCAAGAGACCCTGGCTGGTTTTGTGGCCCAAATACAACTAAAGATGTGCGTCTGTAGATCTTTCTTGGAATTATTATAAGGAGGGCTTGCATCACATATATGAGTGTAGGTAATAGGGTCATTTTGACTGCTGTAATCCTGCCTAACCAAGAGATGACATGTTTCGCCCATCGTGCCATTTCCTCCTTCAACTGTGTGCATAAGGCTGGAATGCCTCGCTGGTACGGCTGCATGTGACCCGTTCAGTGAATCTCCAAGTAATCCAGGGTGTCTCGATTCCAATGAAACCACAAAATGATGTTCCTAGCGATTCAAATTATCTTAACAATTCAATTAATGAGCATATCATTTTAGCAGTGCAAGTGAACAACTGAGCACTTGCCTTCTCTTCCTGAGCTAACCACACAAAGAAATACCAAGCTCATTCACTGCTGAGAATGCCCCCTACTCACTGTATTCCACTTTTCTCAGCAGACAGGTGTGACTGCATACTCTTCGAAGCCATCTTTACTTAAACAATCATCATGATATGAGAATGTGAGCCCACTCCCACTCTACCACACGGGTCTTTCAGAATACTTTGGTCCTCATACTACGTGTTGACACTGACCCTGCCTTAGTTTACAGGAGGGTCCTTTCTGTTTGGTTGAATCTCAGCAGGCCCCAATTTTAAAATGTCTGTTTAGCACAGTAGAAACTCTGTTAGCTAGCTGTGAATATGAAATTGTTTATCCGTTCTCTCCCACTAATTGTCAACTGATACTTCTTTCCTTTACATTGCTTCTTTCTGCATCCATGTGATAATAGGAATAACACATCTGTGCATGAAATGTTGTTTTATTGCTACTTCAGGAAATTGATTTTGCAAATCAGTTAAGTAAAATATTGATTGATTTCACAAGGTCTATGATGCTTACTTCAATTGGCATCCATGTAGAAAAAAGGAAATTATTGTTCAGTTTTCCACTTTGCCGAAATGTAATGCCCATTTATTGGATTGTTCCGATAATTTGAATCATTGAAAGCAGTTTGCTAGAAACACCTGTTTGTGTTTTACTATGTCCTCTCCAGTTCACAGGCCTTGGGGGTTTTCCCTCCAGTAAACTCGATTGCACTGAAAGCTATAACGTGCTTTCAAAGTAATTACTACGTATTCGGATTCTGTAATGTTTAGGATATGTGAGTCTATTTTAAACCCAAATGAGGTCCAGATCAATTGCACTCAGCATGCTGCCTTAACAGCAACATTAATATGTACACAATGTCATAATGGCCTTCAATAGAGCAAATGAGTAACAAAGTCTCTATTAATTATGTAATCCGTTGGATCAGTATTTTTATTCTTAGCTTTGGCCGAGTGTTTCGACCTAAACAAGGTCATCCTCAGGGCTGTATTCACACATCAACAATGAATGCCATAGAATGTCAGTGCATTAATGCAAAATACACAAGCATGGCAAGGTACATTGAATGCTTTTCCCGCAAGTATTGAAAAACATTTAATAGGAGCATGACCCAGAGAAGTCAAGGGGGAGGAGGGGCGTCAAAAGGAGGAGAGAAAAGAGAAAACTCATTAGTATAATGATACACCTAATAGTTTCCAAACTACACCAGTCACTGCCTCATTAAAAATACTAGTGAACCAAAAACAACACCACCACACAGGTATGACACCCCGCAGTTGAAAGAACCGAGTATTAGAAATAGCGTCTTTACGTAATGCACTGGCTCCCCTCTTATTTAATCTTATTTAATCTATACATACAAGAGATAACCAACGTGTTACTTGAAAGGTGCCGGGATTGCCCAAAGATGGGCGCGGATAAGTATCCTGTGCTGTTCTATGCGGATGACGCGGTTTTACTATCCACGACCCCACAAGGATTGGCTAATTCTTAGGCAATTTTTGTGGCTAAGTGTAAGGAGCGGCACCTGAATATTGAGAAATCAAAGGTTATGGTGTTCAAACCACGATTTGCAAAAACTAGTCATATGGCGCTGAAGGTGAATTCAGCACAGCTTGAACAAGTTAAACATTTTGATTATCTTGGGGTTCGATTTCAAGAGACTGAAGGCTGGGTTACCCAGGTGAGATGCTCGGTCTCGTCTTTAGATACATTTGGTGGGTCAATTCATGCCTTCCATGCAAGTCATAGCCTTGGAGCTATTTCCCCGGACTTAGACCTATATGGAGGGCAGGCTGTGTAAAATAAACAACAAGCAAGCACAAGTTTCTGAAAAAAATGGTCCAGTTACCTAAGAGTGCTCCCTCCATTCTGGCACTCCTTGAACTGGAGGTAACCCTAGTAGGTGCTTTGGCGACACTTAGCAGTGTGCTATTTTGGTTAAAACTGTGGAAGCAGATGGGGTTGGAAAAATATAGAGATGCCCTATGTCACCTGATGTCCATGTATGGAGTGAAATCAATTGATTGGCCCCACCATGAGAAAAATACTCTCGAAAGTGCAGGAGGAGGAGATCTCTGAGATAACCCGCGAAATAAGTCGAATGGAATGAGGAAATCAATAAATAATGTTGTGATCCAAAGATTCTCTATGTGGCCACCTTCATGCAAACTTGGAAAGAGTCTGAATCGGACGAATGTGCTTTGTTTGGGGCAGCAAGTAAATGGTGCATTTTATGCTTATTTGTAAAAAAAACAAATTACTTGAGGAGTACGCATCTGAAGCCAATTTTAAACATGGTATTGATAAGGGAGAGTAGACCAGCTATGATGTCTATGCGGCTGAGCCTACAACCTCATGTAATTTTCGCAAACAGTCCGATATACCCATAGATCCAGGTTGTTAAGGAAGAAGCTATTGAATCTTACTTTTAATTAAGCACAAGGTTTGTGTAACAATTGCTCGAGGCTGCGAGTCAGGCTCTCCTCTGTTTTTCACCCTTGAAGATACAGTTTATATCTGAATTTTATAATTGTAATTTTATGCAAGTATTTTATGTATAGACTTGAAGATGTTTATATCAACTACAAGTATTTTGACTATTCTTGATTTTTTTCTTTTGTCTGGATTTTAGTGTTGTTTGATGAAACAGGAGCGGTTACGTTTCGATTTTTCAAGATAATACTTCTACTTGGTAAGAAGAAACTGATGGTAACAGAGAATGGTTGGTGCACCAGCACAGTCCACAGGGTGCACTTAACTTGTGTCTTATCGCACATTAATACATTCCCCAGTTTGAACGAGCAGTGTCGTTTCCCGCCTTTCCAGTATTTATTTTCTTACACTGATACATGTTGTGCCCAGATTGCCTGCAATAACAGCGTACGTTTATCTTCTGTGTATGGTTTCGTTCTACCACTGAGATGGGTCCTCTGATGCTTCCCAACTGCATTGGTTCTGTGCCATTGGGATTAGAAGGATGTGGTTCTGTTTTCACCTTGGACGGGTAACTTAGGTCCTCCAGAACCCTTCCTTCTACCATTCTTTTCCCAATTCTTTGATCCAAAAGTACTACCAAAGATGTATATTCTGATAGTTGTTCCGGGGAAGCCACAATCTGGCTTAGAGCGTCCTTAAGGTCGTCTTTGAACCCTCTTTAAGTTCAACGTCTTCGGCCCATAGAGTCTGTGCTGCTAAATTCGTAAAGCGGGCAATGTTTGTTTGTTTTTTTATTTCTTGTATAGTGCGCTGAACCCTGAGGTAGCTAGGCGCTTAATTTGTGGCGTTAGTTACATACATAGTATAAATACAGTTTACAGGTGAGAAGAGAATATAGTATAAAGGCAAGTAGGGAGAATGGGGTGTGGATATCGGGGAGGTTACAAATGAACATGTATAGGGATATCAAAATTGACAGTAATATACAGAAATTTACATATGGAGAGCAGTCGAAATAAATCACAATTTACAATAATATGCAGAGATATACATTTAAAAGGCACAATCTGTGGTAGATGTTTACACAGTTCTTTGGGTGGGCGAGATCATGGAGAAGAGCCAGGTTTTGACTTTGAAGCGAAAGGCTAGAAAGGAGTTTTCGATTCTCAGTGCTGGGGGCAGAGCGTTCCAAGTTTTGGCAGTCTGTATTTGGGAATGCTGAGGCAGTGTGAATAGTTGGCTCTGGTGGGTGTAGAAGTGGTTTTGGCGCAGAATTTGTCAGCAAGGTATTTGGGGGCTGTGTTATTGAGGCATTTGTGGGTGATTGTGAGAGTTATGAAGGTAATTCTGTCTTTTATGGGGAGCCAGTTGGCCGTCTAGCTGGCTTGGGATTGTGTAGCATCAAGTCATCCTTTCATCACGAGACTCTGCGCGAGCCTCTCGTGATGAAAGGGTGAATGGAATGAAATGACGGCATGCGGAACGGAGCTTCAAACAGAAGCGTCCGTTACTGCCTCAGCTGGTGGGGCCTGTCCGCATACACTAACTTGCCGACAATAAATACATCATTAATTATACCCAGCTGTCTCCTTGCTTACCTCGACCACTTCAAGTGGCGACGAGGATCAAGTCAGGCCCCACCGCCCCATTTCACGCCAGCGCTGCATAAATTGCTTTTCCCCACGGAGCTTCAAACGTAATTATACGAGCGTGGAGCAGGCCTCGCAGCCGCATCAGAAGCTGTGGCTGGGCCGCTCCGCTCCAACGATCAGGCTCTCAAGAGCGTGTAGCAGGCCGTGCAGCTGTATCTCAGGCTGTGGCCGCTCCGCTCCAACTGTTTCCTGCCACTGCATTTTCCAGTGCTGGAGCGTTTATTTTCAAGTGAGTGCTGTGCTGCTTCTGTCTGTGTCCCCTGCGCTTGTTGCGTGTTATTTTCTTTCCGTGTGGAGACCCCATGGATACGCCCATTTCCTGCATCATCTGATTTTACCGTATGACATGGTGTATAAGTGCAGTATTATACACAGTATTATACAGACAGAGGAGCAAGCAGAAAATACAATATCATATTTGCACTGCATTATATCAAAAGGAAATTTATATAATATCAGGACAGTACAGCATACTAGGTTGGACATATTTTGGTGCCCTGTGATATATGGAAAATAATATTGTGGAAAAATAAAAGAAAAAATCTTACACTCAATTTCAATCATCATCTACACTTATTAGCATATCTCCATTTCAGCCATGTCTTTCAACAGTGTGCCACCACCGATGTTTTTTTTGTCAGATGTTGATGAACCAGTCATTCCATGGAAAAGGTGGATAAAATCATTCGAACATTATGCCGGTGTTGTATGTGGTCAAAATTGTAGCGTAGAAAAAAGGAAATCTCTGTTGATGCACTGTCTGGGCCCAGCAGGGCAGGAGAAATTTGAAGATTTGCCAGATCTGCTTTCTGATGAAGATATTGACCTCAATGAGTATGAACGTTCAGTGAAGAAAATGGGAAAACACTATGAAAAAAAATTGAGTACCATTTTGGAACGGTACAAGTTTGGCAAAAGGACTCAAGGAGAAAGTGAAAGTGTAGAACAATATATTACAAATTTAAGGAAATTAGCTAAAACATGCAATTTTAATACCCAATTAGATGAGAGATTGAGAGACCAATTCATGTTGGAATGTAGGAGTAGTAAAGTAAGAGAGAGATTATGGGCTGAAGATAATCCCAATTTAGACACAGTTTTGCGTGTAGCCAAGGAAGTAGAGCACACTGAGAAATGTGTCAAGGAATTAGAGAGCAGAATGCAATTTACTGAAATTAAACATGAAACTTCGAGAGATAGAGTCAATATACCCACTACATCCAAGAATAATGAGTGTATAGCTCATGTGACAGAAAATGTCAATAGAAGATACAAGTCTGAAAGTAATAGCAGATTACCTTACAATGATGATAAAAGAAGAAAATCAAGCCCTAGGGTCAATAATGGTGAAGTGAAAAGGAAGAGTCCACGCAGACGAGGAGATGACTCTAGAAGGAAGAATACCGGGAGATGTTTCAGATGTGATAGCACAGACCATTGGGCGGACAACCCAGAATGTCCTGCTCTGAAGATCATATGTGGAAAATGTAAGGGTAAGGGACATTATGCCAGATGTTGCAGGATGCAGAACACCTCTACTAATTGGATAGGAGATGATGGGTGTAGTGATGAAGATGGAGAAGAATGTGTGTTTGTTATAGCAGATGAAGAAAATGAACAAGAAATGGAAAGCCCCAGAGCTACGGTGTGTATTGATGGAACCGACATGCAAATGATGATTGATTCAGGGGCCAAGTATACCCTATTACCACAGAGTATGTGGGACAAGAAGAAACACAAATACTTGCATGAACCAGACATAAAACCCAGAGCATATGGAGGAGTTAAGATAGATGTCATTGGATGGTTCTGGGGAGCACTCAAATTCAAGGAAAGGAAGGCCGATGGGAAAATATACATAACCAAAGAGGGGAGAACACCTTTATTAAGCTGGACTCACCAGAGCAAACTCAAGGTAAAATTAGATGCTGCATCTGATGAGTCAGTATACTCAGTTGAAAGTGGTTTTGGGAGAATCCAAGAAATCAATGAGACCACTAGTGATGTTGACATGATAACGGAAGTTTTCAGGAAAGAGATTGGATGCCTGCGTGGATTTGTCCATAAGATCAATATGAAGCCAGGACATACTCCGGTGGCGCAGAAGTTACGCAACATTCCACTTTCTATGAGAGAAGAGGTAAGAAAGGAGATCAAATTATTGGAGGATCAGAAGATCATTGAAAGAATAGACGCCAGCGAATGGGTTTCACCTTTGGTAGTGTTAAGAAAAAAATCTGGTAAACTGAGAATATGTGTGGACATGAGAGAATTAAATAAATGTGTAATTCCAGACAGACATCCACTCCCTAATATACAAGAGATCGTGTCCACTATAGGGCCTTCGAAATATTTTTCTACCCTTGATCTAACATCAGCTTATCATCAAGTTAAGTTGCATAAAGAATCTAAAAAGATGACAGCATTCATGACACCAGATGGGTTATACCAATACAGAAGAATGCCTTTTGGGCTGGTGTCAGCCGCTTCAGTATTCCAAAGAATTATGCACAAAATGTTTGAAGATGATGAAGGAATCATTTGTTTCCAAGATGACATCTTAGTGCATGCCAATGATCAAAAAGTACATGATGAAAGGTTACGATGTGTTTATAAAAAATTATATGAAGCAGGAATGACTCTCAGTAGAGACAAATGTAACATCAATCGCAGTGAGATTGAGTACCTGGGACATACCATTTCTGCTGGAGGCATAAGACCGAAGAAACAACTAGCTGATGCCATAGTGAACATGCCGAGACCCAAAACAAAGGAAGAAGTACGTACATTCATTGGGATGGCAGAGTACTATTCGAAATTTATAAAGGGTTTTGCTTTGCATACAGTCCCACTCCGTGAATTGTTAAAAAAGAAGACATTTGAATGGGATGTGGAATGTGAAGAAGAATTTGAAAATATCAAGTCTGAATTGAACAAGGCACCATCGTTAAAGAATTTCAAGAGTGGTAATAAGACTATAATTACAACTGATGCTAGCAACTTGGGCTTAGGCGCTGTCGTCACCCAGGGAGTTGAGGGGAAAGAAGTCTTAATTGCTTTTGCATCAAGGTTGTTAAAAGGTGCAGAAAAGTCATACGCTACAATAGAGAAGGAAATTTTGGCAATCAAATGGGCAACAGAGAAATTCAGGAATTTTATCTGGGGAGTGGAGGTGGAAATTCGTACTGACCATAAACCGTTAATACATGTTATTATGAATAAAGGATTGGATAATGTGTCAAACAGAATCAAGAGATGGGTCATACTTTTACAAGAATATAACTGCAATGTACGATATGTGCCAGGAGTGAAAAATCGTGCTGCTGACTGTCTATCACGTCTCACTAATAACTCAGAGACAGACGATGAAAGTGAAGTTAATTCAGAGGTCATATTGGATATTGAAACGCTGTCCATATCAAAAACAGAATGGGAAGAGGCAGAGAATCAAGATGAAGATATGGGTCGTTTGAGACAAATTATTCAAAGCAGCGAGAACCTTAGGAAGAATAAGTTTGAAGAATGTAATCTCATGGAATATTGGAGAGTTGCAGAGGAACTCAATGTGATGAACAACAGAGTTATGAGAGGAGATCGAATAATTCCACCTGTGAATCTACGACAAAAGATCGTCGAATTAGGTCATGAAGGACATCAAGGAATAGTGAAGACCAAACAGAGAATACGTGATGATTATTGGTGGCCAGGATGCAATTTGCAGATCGAGAGAACCATCAGAGAATGTATCCTTTGTAATGAGAGTGACAGAGTGTGTGTGGGTGCAAAATACCCAATGGTGATAACGAGCATTCCAGGAAAAGTCTGGGATGAAGTAGGCATGGATATACTAGGGCCTATTTATTGTGATGGTAAGCAGAAATTTTGTTTAGTGGTAATTGATCTATTGACCAGATGGGTAGAAGTTTCAATTAAACCTAACATGAATGCAAGGATGATTATAGAATTCATGTCAGAAATATGTGCTAGAGAAGGTTTCCCGAGAAGCATATTAACGGACAATGGTGTCCAATTTAGATCGAAAGAAATGGAAAAGTTCTGTACTGAGAATTCTATTGTACATAAAAGGAGTGCAATATACCACCCGCAAACGAATGGAGTAGTTGAGAGATTCAACAAAATACTCAAGGACGCCATTCGTTGGGCCTGGGCAAATAATCTTAACTGGGAAGAAGCAGTAAAAAGAAAAATAATTGCTCATCGCTTCACGCCTCATAGTACTACTGGTTTATCACCTTTTGAGTTGAGTAGAGGACGTAGAGCAAACACCAAATTGACTCCATCCTGGTTGGGGAGGGAGACTGTTGTTAGGAAAGACTTTGGAGAGGTAGTGGAGAACATTAGGAACAGACAGATAAGAAACAAAATAGCTCATGACAGTCATGTGAAAAGGGATAAAGGTAATGAAAGCCCTAAAGTAGGAAGTCTGGTGAGAATTAAACTACCTCCAGTGATGAGAGATGGACCTTGCAAATGGTCCAAGCCAGTGAGTGTGATTGAAGTGTACAAACATGCAGTGAGAGTACAAGATGGAAGAGTCTGGAATATGGAGAGGGTATGTGTGATGAAACCATGCAAAAATGTGATAACGAATGAGCTAATACACGGAGGACAAGCAAGTTGTAGTGGGAATGAGAATGTGGGAGAGAATGATAGGCAGGTGAGAATTATGTCGGATTGCATTAGGGAACGTGTAGGAAATACGTCTAATAAGAATGCAATGTCGAAATTTTCCTTGCCAAGAATAAAATCAGATCTTTCGCGAGTGTCAAGAACAGGAAGAATAATCCGCAGACCGGATCACTTGGAAGACTTTATTTAAGGATACAGAAGAACTTTCATCAGATGTTTTAAGTGACGTGTTTAAGGAAGGGAGATGTGTAGCATCAAGTCATCCTTTCATCACGAGACTCTGCGCGAGCCTCTCGTGATGAAAGGGTGAATGGAATGAAATGACGGCATGCGGAACGGAGCTTCAAACAGAAGCGTCCGTTACTGCCTCAGCTGGTGGGGCCTGTCCGCATACACTAACTTGCCGACAATAAATACATCATTAATTATACCCAGCTGTCTCCTTGCTTACCTCGACCACTTCAGATATGTGGTCTGTTCATGGGATGATGGGGACTGCTCGGAGGGCGTTATTTTGCAAGATTTCCGAGTTTTTTAATGTTTTGCCTACTAGTGCCGAGATAGAGGGAGTTACAGTAGTCGAGTTTAGAGAGTATCAGAGCTCTCGCTAGGGTGATACAGCTTTCTGATGATAAGAATGGTCTACAGGTCGTTATTAGTTTAGTGGTGTAGGCTGAGGAGGATGCTGTGGCATTAACCTGTCTTAAGAGTGATAGTGTGGAGTCGAGGTATACCCCTAGAGTTTTGGCATTTTTTGAGACTTTGATGAAGTTTCCATCTATATTGAATGAGTTGTATTGTGGGTTGAGTTTGTTGAGGCGTTGTTTAGTGCCAATGAGTAGGAGCTCAGTTTTCTCATTGTTTAGACAAAGCCCATGCCTGGCTATCCAGTCTTGAATTGTGCTGTAGATTTCATTTAGTCGGGAGGAGTTGTCATAGGAGCCTGAGAGTGTGATGAGTATCTGAGTATCATCAGCGTAGTTGATGTATGGGACTTTCATTTCATCTAGGAGATCGAATAACATCTTGGTAAAGATGTTATATAGAGTGGGGGAGACGCATGAGCCTTGTGGAACTCCACATGAGATGGGTGAAGGGTCTGCTGATGCAATGTCTGAGAAGTCCCTCATGGATCTTTCGGCTAGATAGGATTGGACCCATTTAGCTGCGTTAGTAGAGAAGGATAGTGATGAGGTTTTGTGTGAAGTTAGGATGCTGTGGTCGACTAGATCGAAGGCTGCAGAGAGATCAAGGAGAAGGAGAGATGGGTGGCCTTTGTCTTTGGCTTCGTCCATTTGGATCTTCAGGTCTAGAAGGGCTGTCTCTATGCTGTGTATAGTTCTGAAACCCGATTGGCAGAGATTTTGGGTTTTGAGGTGGTTCTGAATTTGAATGTATGGTGCCTTATCAAGGTTTTTTAGCAGGAATGGAACGGGGGTGATGGGACGATTGTTAGTGGGAATGCTTGGGTCTAGCGTGGGTTTCTTGATGAGAGGCTTGACCCAGGCATCTTTAAGATTATTAGGTACCGAGCAGGATGCGAAGGATGCGTTGATGAGAGTAGTGATGAAAGGGGAGAAGTATTTGGCTCCTTCTTTTGTGATGGATGCTGGACATATGTCCCCCTGACCTTTGGATGGTTTGAGGCCGGCAAATATAGACTCTACCTGAGAGGTGGTGAAAGGGGAGAATTCAAATAGGTCTGTGTTAAGACCTGGTTTGTGGGTTTGGCTGGCGCTGGTTGTGCCTTTCGTGGGTAGGAGAATTCTTTTGGTTTCTATTTTATTCTGTATTGGAGCTATTTTGTCTAGTAGTGCCTTCTGGATGTTGCCACACCAGGTAGAATCTTTGTCGCAAGTGGATTGGGGTGGTAAGGGCGATTCTATTTCCCTCTGGATGGTGAAGAGTTCTTTTACATTGGAGTTGGCATTTTGTATTCTATTATTGAATGTGTCGCTTTTGGTTTTGATCATGAGTTTATGGTATGTAGCAGCGGCTGCCTTGGTTTCAGGGGATGGTTTTTTATCCAGTTGGTTTCTGCAAATCTTTTAGATTTCCTCAGGGCTTTCAGCTCTGGGGTGAACCATTTGTTTAAGTGGCTAGGTTGTTTCGCTTTTCCAGTTTTAAGGGGGGCTATTTGATCTATATCTAGCAGTAGGTTATTGTTGAACAAATTTAACTAAGGATTCTGGGTCTAGTTTCATGGGAGCAGCGGGGTTGAGTATCGGCTGGATGAGGGGGCGGAGAGTTTCAAGAATAATGGCCTTGTTGTTTCTGGTTGAAGCCTGGGTTGCTTGTGCGGTCACTGGCTTGTGGTGAGGGGAGTCTAACTCAAAGTGGATAATGTGGTGGTCTGACCATGCACAAGGAGTGTTTGAGCTTATATTGATCTTGCAATTTAGTTGAGCCGCCCAGTCAAGAGTTCTGCCTTTGCAGTGGGTGGGTCCCGATATAATTTGTTCAAAGCCTAGATCGAGGAGGGACTGTTCTAGGTATAGGGCATGGGTGACTAGGGGGTCTTTATATCCTAAGTTTAGGTCTCCCAGAAGTAAGAATTTCGATGAGTGTTTAGTGTGGTTGTAGAGTAGGTTGGAGATGTCTTCTTCAAAGGTTGAAATTGGACCTGGAAGTCCGTAGATCAAGTGTATCAATAGTGTACTTTGGGCTGAGAATGGCAGTTTGACGGACAAATTCTCCTGATGGGAACAGAAGAGAGGTGAATTCTCTTACGCAGAGGTGGGTTTTGGAGATGATGGCAATTTCACTGCCTTTGCTAATAGTTCTTCTGCTCTGGTGATAGTGTATTTATCTGGAACAGCTAGCATAAGGGAGGGGCCTGCAGCTGGACGTAGCCATGTTTCAGTGACTACCAGTAGGTCTAGGTTATTGCCTAGTATGAGATCTGCAATTTCCAGAGAGTGCGCTATGAGGGATCTTGCATTGAGTGCCCATTTAATGTTGGTGGTGTTGGGTAAGGTAGTGTCTTGGGGGGAGGGAGGTATGTTGGTAGAGGTTGTGTTTATGTTGGTGCGGGTGCTTAGAGGTTGATTAGTATGTGGTGTGGATTGAGTGCTGGTAGAAGAGTTGTGAGGGGAGTGATGGGGGTGTGGTAGCCTAGGAAGGAGTTTCTACGATTGAGGTTGGAGGTGGAGGGTGTAAGGTGGTAGGTGTTGATGTGATATGAGAAAGGGGCAATGTGAACAGTGGTAGAACAGAGGGGTTTACCTGTTGGGTGCTGCATGTTTGTCTTTTGGAAGGATGTGGATGGGTTGTTGGTGTTGTAAAAGTAGATAGCCAAAGTAAGAATAGTAAACTGTAAGCGTTCCATGAATGTACTGTATAGTGTTGGCGGGAGCATGAGCTAAAGGCTAAGGGGAGTAGTAGTAGAGAGTGGGCTATTTCGAGGTCCTGTGCATAGGGTGAGGTAAAGACATACAGGAAACTCGTTAGGACGGACAACACAGCATTTAGGTATCTAAATTCGAAAATAGGCTGAATCAAATTTGTGGCAATTTGGAGAGACACTGCAGGCATCTGGTTAAGATAGACAGACTTAATATTTTGGTGGTCAGGCGAGAACTAAGCAGGAGAAATATCTCAGTTACACATAGGCTGCAAGTCAATACATCTTTATTGCCTTGTTTCAGCTCTTAAAAGTCATTGTGTAAGGTTTGAGTGGCGTATCGTTGGTCAAACATGTACTGGAAAGCTGTATAAAAGGCACCATAGCTATGGACTATTGTGTCATTGCCATCAACATAAGGAGTGGCCCAAGTTAGAGAGGTCTCACTGAGATTGAGAAATACAAAAGGCGACTTTGACTTGGTCAGTGGCCTATAAAGCAGGTCTAATTAGGAAATTAATCCAACATTGTGTCATGAAGGCCCATAATTCTGCACTATAATGTAGGAGTCATGGGAGGTGTTGGGACCCAACCCTGGAATTTTGAGAGTGGCAGGGCTAGTACTGGCCTACTGCTGGTCGGAATGCGTTTTAGGGGTATTGGACAGTTTAGCTGTAGCTCCCCATGGCTGACCCACCCCAGGGACTTTAGGAGGCCAGGAATCAACCTTGTTTTGTAGAGATTCAATAGTCGGATACAACATAGCATTCGCTTGTCTAGAGGCTATGTCTGACTGTAATTTCTGAAGGGTGGCTGCTTAATCTATAACATTGACCTCCATGGCTCAGAGGAGGAGGTAAGGTCTTGCAACCTGTCAGGATCATGCGCCTTGTTTATCGTAATTCAGGGTTCGCCTGGGAGCCACAGATGTATTGCCCACAACTCCCCAAGAAGGTGGAACCTGGCTGTGGAAACTGTGTGCAACAGCCCAGTAGATCCACCCCACAGGGTTGAGGAGGCTTATGATGTGCCTCCTTCATATCGATCCTGGTAAACTGGGTCAGGAGGGGAATCACAAGGGAGACAAGGGTTAGCAAGGATACATGGATAACAGTAGATCACAGTGTTTGTTTGGGGAGACATGTTGGGGCTTCGCTACCCCTCACCTGCAGACCCGGGGTAGAACTAAAGCCCTCGCCTCAGTCCTGCTGCTTTCATCCACAACGTCACGAACAGCACTTGTCAGTCTTCGGTAGGGCAGAACACTGGTGCGCCTCATTCTCCATTGAAGCGGCCAAGAACCATAGGTGGCCTTATGCTTTCATCAGCCACCAGCGCACGTCAGGGCTAAGAGAGGTCACCATCTTGGATTCGACATCCATCGATGTCGTTGCCCGAGAGGTCGAAATTGGCTTGCTTTAATCACCTCTGAGCCTGCCATTGAGGCCAGAACTCGCCTCTGCTTCCATTCCCCTTTTATTTGGAGCTGTGTTCTGGGGGTCATCCCTTGTTGAGGGGCACTTTCCGTGCCAGTGTTGCTTTCCATCCCAGTGTCACATCCTCCATCCCCCCCCATCTCGCTGACTGCTTCTCTTTGTACTCTCCTCTCGACTCTTATGGTCCCTCCTGTCTTCTCAACCTCCTCCCACTTTCATTGATATTCTCCTCTTTAACAATTTCATGGGAATGTCCTCCCTCCAGACAAGACATCCACAATATAGGTAAACAGTTCAGGACCAGACTTGAGCTGCACCTGCTGGACAAGTTAAGCAGCTTCTACCACCTACCCTTAATCCCCACATTCTGACCAAAGCTAACCCCTGCAGGCAAGGCCATTCACTTTTATTATATGTGTAAATGTCTACATTACCTTATGCCGTGGTATTGGCATAATAGTGTCTGTTATTTATGTATGTTACCTAGTCTTAGTCCCCAGTCCATGTCCCATCACCCCACCTCTCTCATCAACCATTACCACTACTCTATCGCCTTTAATCTTTTGAAGATCTCAGGGCCGTCCCTACCACGGACTGCTCCTGTTACTTTTATTGATTCCCATGTGCGACATAAACCTAGTACCCAATAAATACTTGAAGAATTGTAGTAATGATATATGTATGGTAAAACAATGGATCCTTATAGTACCTTATCTAATGCATTTTCAAATGTACACTTCTGCACTATCTACCGCCTTTATTTAATTGTAATG
This sequence comes from Ambystoma mexicanum, assembly GCF_040938575.1. Classification (NCBI taxonomy): domain Eukaryota; kingdom Metazoa; phylum Chordata; class Amphibia; order Caudata; family Ambystomatidae; genus Ambystoma; species Ambystoma mexicanum. The sequence continues at coordinate 740,333,503 of NC_090931.1, read as the reverse complement.
CACTAAATTACAACCGTTCTTAAGAGCTGAGGAAGAGACCGTATAAGCAAAAGCAGCAGGATACACCACAATCACAACGCTAGAGAAAAAGCATATTGGTAAATAACAAGAAATGTACTGTAATACAAGCACTTTCAGGGAATAACATAGGTTAGTGTCCATACCACTACCGAAACAGTTCAATGTTAACCAGTGAGTCTCAAATATCTTATGGTTTTGTTCTGCGCTGATATCCAAGGGCAATTTGTTCCTGCCTTTAGATCGCACCACCGCTAAAGTGTTCTGCCTCCATGAAGATCCTTTTTAAAAGTCAAGGCAATCAAAAGATTGAGACTGGAAGATCTCAAGCTTCTTCTAGGTCTAGCTTTACACAAGTTTGACTTTGTAAGGGACATTTCAATGGAAGGGACCATGGTTCTGGCATTGCAAGGAAGATCTCTGTTTTCTCAGCATTCAGACACAAGATAGGATTTAAAGTCCAATGTAGAATTCTAAGGCTCTCGTTTGTATTTTTTTTTAAAAAAAAGAAAATTAAAGTGTACATTGCACCAAGGAGATGCCTACATTTTCACTTTAATGCAACATTATCTGCTCTGTGAAATTTTTCTGATTTGCCCTTTGAAGTACAAAAAAACATGCTAGGACAGGCAAAATCACGTAACACACTTTTGTAGCAATTCAGTTAAAAAAGTGTACATGCCTCCCATACGTTAGGCTTATGGGGTGCATTTATAATTTAGTGTGCATGCTTTTTGCTTTTCTTAAAAAGTGACAGAACCCAATGGGTTTATGCCTTGTAAGAAACCTGAAAGTGTCTCACATGCTAGTCCCCAGAGATCTGTCATCCAAGAGGCTAGGACACGGTCATCGCTTTTGGATCCAGATCCTGGGGGTTGACCAGTGCGGGAGGATCACCTGGATCAGTAGTCTTCAGGGAGTGGAAGTGGGACACAGAGGGTAAGACGGGGTATCCCCTTCCGGTAACACCTTTTCCCCATCCTATCAGATAGGATACTAAGGAACTCACCCCCGCCCCTTTTGCGACACAAACACTTTCTAACAGACAGCTCACCGTGAGCAACAACAGACTAACATCAGAGCCGTATACCTGACATGTCCCAACACAATAGTCAGGCAAGGTCAGGCAATTGCGGATTATTACACACACCTGAGTTTCATCAACTTCCCCACATGGATAAAAGGCATAGCACAAAAGCACACAAGGAAACAGCAGTTCCAAGATGGCAGTTTAATAAGAGAAGAAAGACGGCGAGACCAAAGAGGGTTGCAAGGAGGGAAGTACCCTTGGCCTTTAAATACCATTACTTTCGTGAGCCTTGGAAAGTAAGAAACCTAAGACCAGAAACTAAAGCTGACCCAACCTGCACAGTGTGTCAGAGGTACTCGGGGCTCTCCCTCATCGATAACCAAGGCGGGGAGGAGCAATTGCCGTCGTGGTACTGTCCTTGACTCCTACAAAAAGCAGGGTCAGTAAAGACAGCACAGTTGGTGAGTCAGAGAGACTGATACCAAACCAGCCTGTGCTTTGAACCAAGGGCAAAAGCGGCAACATTGTATAAAGAGAACAGTGTGTGAGGCGTATGTGACAAGCAACGCAAATATAATTGGAATACAAAGGAGTAACTGAAGTTTGGGAGGCCAAGAAAAGATATCGTAGAATGAGTGGTCCAGCACCACATGGGTGCACACTCTTAGGTGTCTGTTAGGTATCCAACTGATGCTCAGTGTGGGAAATAGTAATCTTGAGATCGAAATGGTCCTGCAACGGGTCAAGCTAAACCCTGTGCACATTCAAAAGTCTACAATAGTTTAATGTACACCACCATTGGTCAAAGTCCAGTTGAGGGTGACTAATTGAGTAAAAGTCAGGGATCTGAGCCCGGCTGAGGGGGATCCAGACTGAACCGTGAGTCACCCGAACAAAGAATTCTCTGAACATTATTATAAGGGAATCTGAACCCAGAAGAAGGGGATCCAACATTGAACTTTTGTTTTGAAAGGGACCTGAGCCCAGAAGAGGGGCCTCCAGGATGAACACCCAAATTGAATACTGGTAAAAATAAAATTCCTGTACATCAGGTCTCTGAGACAAGAGACTTGCAAGAAGTAAAGAGACTTGGACACAGAAAGTCCTGATGCTGGTAATGGAACTGTATCCTCGTGCCTTTGCCAGAGCATGTGATTTGCTCGAGTGAACCGCCATGCCCCGTGCTGAAAACGTGGGGAAGGGAGGCCAACAGACCAAACATCCTGACATAACATTTTGTACGCTTCTTTCTTTTTCATGAACATTACCCCACACTATTTATAAATTAGTGTTAAGGATTGGCAATAGTTTTAGTATAGGCCCTTTTATTTTGACAACACCCTAATATGCTGCATTATTATTATTTGATGGTCGTAGCTTGCTCCCAACTGTGGATTTAGGTTTAGATAGGCATTCATCACACCCCCGCAAAAGGTCAATAAACACCCTTGAACAGTGGTCACCTGTGTCGTTCTTACTGTTGATACCATGCCGTCCTTACATGTGGTGTCAGCAGAGGTGGGATGTGATTCAATTGATAAACATTGAGAATCCATGCTAATTGTTGTACCACCAAGAGGGAAAAATAGAATCGTTGAACTCGTTGACTCTGATTGTGTATCCACTCTTAGAGATGTTTTGCTGTCTCAACTACAAATCCCAACTGGTCAACAAGACTTGATTTTTAAAACTCAAGTGTTATTAGACACCATCTCACTATCTCATTATAATATCCAACAGTGGGATCAGATAATATTGAAAATATGACCAGCCTACACCTTCATTAGACCTAGTGTCCTAAATCCCACCACTCCCGAAACTTTTTTTTTTTTGGTGCCTGGTTACCATCTGTTCCGAGGCCATCAGGATTAGAGACCAACTTACTTAAATCATTCCCTCCGGCGGAATCAGACTCAGAAGAATAAGACGACTTCGAAACTTCATCCGAAGGAGTCGAAACCTGCTTTTTTCCGATTCATAAAAAACACTGAATTAACCCTTACCTCACCGGAAGAAATGGCCGACCTAGCAGCTGTCATAGCTCAGTTGGCTGCCCACCAAACGCAGGCCGAGGCTAGGCTGACAATACTGGTTGGGTTGCAAGCCAGACCACTACTACCACAGGGAATACTTCAACCATACCTAGAAGGCGAAGATTTTGAACGATTGGCCGAACAGTTAGGTTGATAAGAACATCTAAAAATATGTTATTTGGTGCCTCTGTTGAAAGGTGAACTACAGACTGCCTACCAATTACTTAATCTTGTCCAGGGGGCCACCTTTATAACCATAAAAGAAGGGCTATTGAAAAGAGTGGGCCAAACCTGTAACTTCTTTCGGTAACTTCTTTCGGCAAAAATTGGGGGCCATTAGATTAAATCCTGGAGAAACCCCCTTGGAAATGAGTGAACGTATCAAAAATACTGTAGCCCTTTGGATGAATAACAAATCCATGGAAGAATTGGTAGAAATGATTACTTTAGAACAGTTCACCAATTTGTTACCCCCTTTTTTTGCAAAAGTCTGTATTACAATTAAATAAACCTACCCTAGCCATGGCGATACCATAGATTTTACCGAATGCAAATTTACCTAAGGAAAAGTGACCAAATTTATTTGACCGAAAATGGTAGGTAATGTGGTATATGTGTAGTGCATAATAGGTGTGGTGTAAGGTTAGAAGTTAGGGAATGGGGGCGTGGCTAGGCAGTCACGCTTGCCGTGAGCTCCGGAGCAAGGCGCCCGATTCCATGATTTTAGCCCATGAAAGGCATCACGTTCCATCCGAGATGAGACCCAGGTATGTCCCTGAACGAGGGGCTGCCTCAGCACCGGAAATCGCGGCATGAGGAGCCGCAGAAGATTGTTTTAAGCTCCCCGATGCTGCAGCACACACACCGCCGAGATGGCGGCCTGCGTTCTTGAGCCGGTGAAGCTGAACCCCCTGGGCGGGTGAAGAAGACGTCCCGGTGGGGGATCAACCTTCGCCCACCCCCGCTGGTCTGCCAACCCACCTGCTGACTGATCCTCCGGCGCTGCAGGCTTTGAAGCTAGGAGGCGGAGGGAGGACCCGCTCCAGATCGTGTCCGGGCCGGTGGGATGGAGTGGTGGCTGCCTGAAAAGGTGAGGATAAGGTTGTGGTGTGCGGCGTGCGTTAGAGCCCAAGCCGTGGTGGCGCACTGTGAGGCCCCCTGCCTGCTTCCACTGGCCCTGACGTGGGTAAAAGACATAGGCGGGCTCCGGAGTGGAGGGAGCCTGCAAAGGAGGTGGAGTGAGCAGGAAGGTGCCCAGACCGGGAGAGGGAGAACCCGGATTCCCTACTCCCCCGCTCCTCGTCCCCCCTTACCGATGCACAGTAAACTGTGCCAGCCCTGCTGACACATCCTGGGGGAGGGCAGTGCAGGCCCCTGAGAGGGGATAAAGGGGAGCGATTGGTATTCAGCTGAGGCCCCGTCCACTACGATCCACTGAAGACCGGCAACTACCACGGAGGGACACTGGCACAGCCTGTACGGACACAGGAATAGCACTGCATTACTCACAGATGAAAGGCTTCTACAAAGAGTTCTGTTCCTCACAACAGGGCACCCCCCGTATTTGGCTTTGATAGTGGCCCCCAGCCTGGGTCTGGATTAGCTCCTCCCCCAGCGATACTGTGGGCCCCTTGGCTTTGCCCCTGCCTGGCACCACTGAGGTTTCCCCCAGGGACCCAACACATCTCAGCCAATACGAGGACGGCTCCTGCCTCTGGGGAGTTGTACACAGCGAGCTACAAACGATGCCCAAGGCTGCGGGAAGAGCAAAAGGAACGACATATCTGTTTTTTTTAACACCTCAACTCTCTGCGACACCACTAATGCAGGCAGTAAGCGCCGAGGTCCACTCGCCCTCCGCGTCCCTTCCATCCCCGGGCCACGCTCTCTCCAGGAGGGACCTTGAAGACATGCTGAAGGGACTCAAACAGGACAGCACACATGAAATAAAGCTGGAGATAAAAGCTTCTAAGGACTCCCTGGCACGGTCGATTGCGTTTCTAAATACTCACCTGGTGGGGGATTGGAAGCCAGAGTTAATGACTTGGAAAATACAACATGTGAGCAAGTACACAACTGCGCAGAACTCACCAAGAGAGTGGAGGTCATTGAGGAACAACTCGAGGACGTCTGGGCGAAGAAGGCGGACCTGGAAAACCGGTCAAGAAGGAATAACGTAACGTCTGCGTGGAGTTCTGCGCCAAGTATCAGATCAGGAACTCCCACAATATGCGAGAGCACTCTTCAAGTCATTGTTGGATCTTCTAGATTCGGAGGAGCTGGTCTTGGGTAGGACCATTCGGATCTATTCCTCTGCCCAACAGCAACGCAACCTATTACCAGACGTCCTGTCCCAGGTGCATTTTTTTACACCAAAAGGAAGAAATTATGGCAGCAGCTAGAAGGTCAGAGTCGGTGAGAATTCTGCGGGGCATTCCTCACACTCTTCCAGAACCTCTCACCCTACACTCTAGCAAGCCGCAGACGCCTGCAAAAGGTCAATGGATGGCTACAGGCCAGGATGATTCACTATCGATGGGGGTTTCCATGCAAGTTGATCTTTGACGTTCATAACCGGCACTATATCATTACCTTAGAGGAGGAAGCTACAACCCTAATGCTCGAAGTAAACAACAATGCCATTGTGGAAGCTGGGGAGCTGGACAACTTGCATGCAGACCGCACACCGAGAGACAGAAAGAGGAGACCCAAGGGACGGCCTTCCCTGACAACAACCTCATGCTTAAAGGCGGAAACCATGGAGCCCACCTGAAGGAGCCTTGAGCCCCTGAGCGCTCTGCATACTTCCGAATGACGCTGCCGAGGATGAAATGGGACCGCCGGAACAGTATAGAAGAGTGGGCTGCACATGTTCGTACTAGCCCGGAATGAGGGGAGCCAGCAACTTTAGTGCTACACCCAATGACGGGCACATTACTCTGGACTCCCTATGAACAGAATTCAAAGGAACGTAACTTGACGCTGATCGGGCGCCCCGAACGGATAAGGCCCATTACTGTTAACACAATGCTATTGTTAGTTCAGTTTTGGAGAGCAAGGCCCCTTGAGGTCATTACTTTTTGTTTTAATTTGATGAAGTTTTGTTTTCCCCAGGCTTCTGGCGGCAAAATTGAACAAACAAGCCAGACGCAACCATATAGAAAAGCTACGGGATGCTAATGACAAGTGCGTCTCTACGGAGGAAGGTAAACTCCGAACCATGGAAGACTTCTCTAGGGAGCATGCAGAGCCGATCGCATTCCAAGAGTTTATACTTGGCTCGCACTTACCCCAGCTTACCTAGACACATCGGGACCCGTTGGAGGACCCCATCTCGGCCAAAGAGATCGAGTTTGTAATCTGCTCCCTCCTCCTCGGGAAGGCCCCTGGCCCGGACGGGTTTAAGAATAAATTCTATAAAACCTTCAGTTCGGACCTGATCCCTCATCTGACGAAACTCTTCAATTCCCTCGGGTCCGCTGGGAGCGTTACAAAACCATGGTAGAATCGGTCAATACACTGATTCTGAAGCCAGGCAAAGATCCAATGGAATGTACATCCTAGCGACCCATTGCGTTGCTTAATACAGATGCGAAACTCTTTAGCAAAATCATAGCACAACGTTTGGGAGACGTCCTCCCGACACTAATTGATAAGGATCAGATGGGCTTCATTCAAAATCGATCAGCATATGACAATATTCGCCACGTCATTGACCTAATCGCCCTGGCCCCTGAAATTCCGGGTAAGCTGTCACTTTTATCGCTAGATGCCCACAGGGCCTTCAATAGCATGTCTTGGGACTATTTGAAACGAGTTCTAGAGGGATTCGGCTTTGGCCCCTGGTTCTCCAAGCTAATCCTCTCTAATTTCCAAATCCTGACTACCCGGGTCAGGGTTAACGTGCAGTGGTCTCTCGCTATAGATCTGCGCAAAGGAATGCGATAGGGCTGCCCCCTTTGACCCCTAGTATTTGCCTTGGCAATAGAGCCTTTAGCCCAGTGGATTCGCCTCCACCCTTCATCTAGGGGGGACAATGTCACAAAGTGGCCCTATACGCAGATGATGTGCTTGGTTTTACTAACTGATCTATTAACTCAATTTATAGCAATCTCAGGTTTTGCGATTAACCCAGCTAAATCCGTGGGTATGGGTCTAACGGAATCCCCCTCAGCCATGGCAACTCTTCAGGGAGCATTCCCCTTTTCGATGGTCGACTAAGGATATCCACTACTTGGGAATTCCGCTGACCCCTAGATATTCCAGGTTATTAAAGGCCAATATCCGCGGTCTCTTGAGGGATGCTGAGGAATGGCTCCAGGGACTCTCAGGAAATGTCATGGTTGGGGTGCATCTGTGCAGTTAAAATGACCCTCCTCTTGAAGCTTCTGTATAGCTTCCAAGCCCTACCGCTCATTCCAGAATGGGATCTCCTAGCTTTGCAGAAGGCAGTGGGCCGGTAGATATGGCAAGGCGAAAAACCCTGAATCCCTGCATAAGCTCCTTACAAGAGGGAAAATGTTGGGCGGCCTAGGGCTCCTCTCGATCCCACAATATTGCTGAGCAGCTCAAGTCGCCTCAATGTTGGGCTGGGTGGGAACAACCAAAGCTCCTAAAAGCAAGATATCAAACAAATCTCCGCCCCCTTTCCCCTGGGTCATCTCCCTTTTCTTCCCAGAGAAGCGTGGCGGCAACAAGGTGCTATGCAGCCTACCACCTTAACGACATGCAATAGCTGGGACACAGCCTGCGCACAGAGGGGGTTCAAGACGGGTTTGGGCCCACTCTCACCCATCACCCAAAACCCAACCTTCTAGCTCGGGACGTCAGGTGAACGCCTGAGACTGCGAGACCTATACAAAGATCGAGAACCCCTGACTTTTGTAAAATGCCTAGAGAAATTTAAGTTGCCGGAATCTGAAAGATTCTGATACATACAACTCCGCCATTGGCTGACAAACACAAACCTAAGACACGCAGCCTCGAGAGCCCCAGCGGGAATAGAACTCAAAATACTTGAGGGGCAACAGACCCATAGACTGGGAATATGTAATAGGTTCCTGGAAAAAGCCTTGTTGGAAGAGAAACTCCCCTAGATGGAGGCCTCGGAGAGGGAATTGGGTGTGGAGGTCCCAGTGGAGTCATGACAGAAAATATGGAGCACAGCCCAGAAAAGCTCTCGTCATACCACTGTAAAGGATAGAGCGCTTAAACTCTGATACTGTTGGTATTTGTCCCAGAATCGATTGCATGCGATGAATTCCACCTACACATGCTGGCATGGGTGTGGGGAGCAAGGCGACCTAGCTCACATGTGGTGGCACTGCCCGGTCATACAATCATTCTGGCTTGAAGTTCTCTCCAAAATTAAAGAGGTCACTGGCACTTGCTGGGAGATGTCCCTGATGATGGGTCATTCCCTGTGACAGGTACCAGTGCCGAATTGATCTCTCAATTACTTACAGCAGCTCAGATTACCCGAGCACGCTTCTGGAAAGATGTAAAGGGCCCGCACACGTCCTATTGGTGGGTGAAGGTTTGGGAGCTGCAGGAGATGAAGAAGCTCACAGCAACGGCAGAAGGGAAACTGCCTAAATTCACGTGTATATGGGGGCATTTTTGGAATATGTGGCAGATAAGGAGCAGATGTTTTTTCAACTGCTACTCCTGAACTGTGGGGTATTTTCTTTTCTTCTCATCTCTCTCTTCTCTTCTCCCCCTCATCTCTATCTCTATCACAAGAGGGGGAGAAGTAGCCTTAATAGCTAAAGAGACTCTTAACATTAGAATATCACCTGATCTACCTTTCACTTCTTGTGAAGTCATCTCCCCAAACCTTGCCCTCACACCTACTACTACACTCACACTTCACACCATCTATAGGCCCCCAAGTGCCATCTCTACCTTCGAAGACGACATCTCAACACTCTTGGCACATAATATGAAACCACATTCCAAAGTGATCATTATGGGTGACTTTAATCTAGGTCTGACTGACCCACTAGATACTCATGCAAGCCTCCTGGCCAATTCCATTGAAGCCCTGCGATTCACCCAAAGAATCACCACATCAACCAATCATAAAGGGCACACTATAGATTGGTTAGCAGATATCAACTGTACTACACACATCCAATCCAACACCCCATCACCCTGGTCTGATCAGAACACCATCATATTCACCACCACCATTACTACTAAGAATTGGAAACAGAGCCCACTAACAAGAATGGCCCTCGTTAGAAATTCTAAAAATATCAACTGAGATAGTATGCTACCTCTACTCACATCCATTCTTGATCCTTCACACCTGGATAGTGACCCCATAATCTTGGCCAGACACTACAATGAAATCATGCTGAAAGCTATCAAAAAAGAAAATTCCCCATTACAAAGCAAAAAAGTCAAACCTCCATCACATAACAATCCATGGTTCACCCCAGAACTTAAAGCCCTCCGTGCACTAAAAAGATCTGCTGAAAATAAATGTATTAAATTGCCAACTCAAGCAAACAAAATCCTATTCCAAACCCTAGCTAACAAATACAAGAATGAAATCATCAAATCCAAAAGTAAAGTCTACAACTAGAGAATCTCCAATGCCCAATCCAATACCAGAGAGCTATTCACTATCCTCTGTGAATTGGAGTCACCAGCACCCACTCTAGATCATATGGACAAAGATGAACAATGGTGCTCTAATATTCAGAACGCACCTGCGGACAAAATCTCACTATTACAACAAAAAATAGAACAAAGAAAATCCAAACTTAAAATAACCCCATCAACCATCTATTCCTTGTCGGACTCGCTTACGGTGACTAAATTCTCATTCTCCCCACTCACCATTTCAGATACAATCAACATCATCAAAAGTTTAAAGCCTTTTAGATGCAAAGGAGATATTTGCCCTGCAACCCTGGTAAAAGACTGCACAGTCGAATTTGCACCCTTTGTCACTAGCCTTATTAACAACTCATTCGCCTCCAACACAGTCCCTAATGACTGAAAACAGCTTGGGTCTTACCCCTGCTCAAAAAAACAACTCTAGACCATAATATTCCGACCAATTTTCGACCCATAACCACAGTGCCCTTTTTACTTAAAATACTGAATCATGCAGCTTACCTACAAATACAAAAACATCTGTTAGACAACCACCTTTTAGGTTTAAGACAATCAGGCTTTAGACACTGACACTGAAACAGCCCACTCGTCTTGAAAACGCAAATGGACCAATATAAAGACAAAGGTGTTAGGCAGAAACCTGTGCAGTTCCCTTAGGGACCACTGCAAAAAGTTTAAGACTACAGGTGTTAGCAGTAAACCCAATTGGTAGCAGTCTATACCCCCCAGATTTACCTGGTAGCTGTGGCTGAGCAGTCAGACTTCTCTCGAGAAGAGTTAGGCAGTATATAGAGTATACACATTAGATACAAAAATACAGTAGCACAAGCAAACACTGACCAGAGCTTTGGTATAAAAGTATATAATTATTTATTTAAAAACACACTTGTAAAAATACACTGGAACTAATATGTCAAGCAAGTTCAAACACAGTCATTAGGAATATATACACCTCCCTGATTAATTATTCGAGAAGTCTTAGGAAAAGAACACCACTTATTATCAACACAGAGGTGAGCGCCTAACCAAGATGGCACTCCAATAATTATTTAAAAAGGGAGAGAAAAGCAGAAATAGGAAAACACACAATACCAACACTTTTAAAGAACCACAGCAAGTCAAGAAAGGCAGGGTCTACTGTAGAGCAAAAAGTTCATAGGCCAGGCCCACTCTTGGAGAGAGCAAGGCGGAATGTGCCCAAGATCACACAGTTGAAGTACACTTTAAAAGTATTTGCAGATAGTTCAAAAAGGAGTTAGATTAGTCCAGAAAAGTTAGTTAACAGGTCCGAGGTCACCCCAGGATAGAGAGTCAAGGATTTACGGGACACCTTGAACAATCTATTGCAAGGGAGACCAGGCGGGACACTACCTGAAATGGTGAGAAAGCTCCAGCGGGAGCAGTTGTTCCTGGCAGCGGGTGCAAGTCGGTGCTTCATCCAGGGGAAGAAAAGATCTCGTCGTGGAGGAAAGCTGGAGGTTGTTGCACTGCCAGGGAAGAAACCAGCCGCAGAGTTTCCCTGGTTAAAAGGTACTACCCTTTTATTCGCGGTAGTGGTGAAGCGTGGCTATCCGGCCACCGGGATGCTTGGCACGGGCGATTCAACCACGAGACGATCCAGGAAGGCGAAAAAAGGCGAACTGGTTAACCCCACCAGCTCAAAGGAAGAAGACTCTCCTGGAGGAAGATCTTCTCTGTCGTTGGGAAGTGGTGAGTTCGGTTCAGCAGGGTTCCACTGGTGGTGTCCTCGTTGCAGGTCGGCTCAGCTTCTCCCTCTTCGGATTCTTTAGGTCCTGTGGCGACTTATGAAGTTCCAGTCCCCAAAGCCTTGCTTTTATGCAGAAAACCCCCATTCATCAGTCCAAGCTTGTTAGGCAGAAACCTGTGCAGTTCCCTCTGGGACCACTGCAAAAGATTTAGGACTACAGGTGTTTGGCAGTAAACCCACTTGGTAGCAGTCTCTACCACACAGATTCACTTGGTAGCTTTGGCTGAGCAGTCAGACTTCCCTCAAGAAGAGTTAGGCAGTATACAGAGTATTCACAATAGGTCAAAAGAACACAACAGAATAAGTAAACACTGACCAGAGCTTGGTGTAAAAGAGATATAATTATTTATTTAAAACCACATCTAGAAAAACACACAGGCACTAATAGTAAGCAATTCAAAAACACGGTCACTAAAAGATATACACTCCCTTAAAAGAATATTAGACAAGCCTTAAGTAAAGCCCCACTTATTTTCAGACAGCGGTGAGCGCTTACCGTAGATGGCACTCTAATAATTCATTTTTAAAAAAGGGAGAGAAAAGCAGAGAATAATTTGAAACAGATCCCAACACTTTTTCACGAACACAACAAGAGAGGAAGGCAAAGTAACACCGTGAGTTTAGAGTCAGTAGGCCAAATCCGCTTTAAGAGGATCAAAACGAAATGTGTTCAAGGTCACACGGTTGCAGTGCACAAAAGTCTTGAAAAGGTTCAAAAAGAGTTGGACCAAAGAAAGAGACCAGTTAGAGGGTCAAGGCGGCCAGCCCAGTCCAGAAGGTTAAGGAATTATTATTACCTTGTAGCAATCTTTAGAAAGGGAGGCCTGGCAGACACAGTACCTTAAAGTGGTGAGAATACTCCAGTGGGGGAAGTTGTTCCTGGCAGCGGATGCAAGTCGGTGCTTCGTCCGGGGGAAGAGAAGATCTCGTCGGGGAGGAAGACAGGAGTCCGTTGCACTGCCAGGGAAGAAACCAGCCGCGGAGTTAAACCCCCATTCATCAGTCAAAGCTGTCACTCAAACATGCTAAGTGGTGAGCCGGGCAGCTCACCACTGGGCCAATCACGCAAGAGTGCGACTAGAGTTGCCGAGGCAACTCCGTCCAGGGTGCCTATTCCCCCCTCCCACACATCCTGTAGACCCAAACAGAGTGGCACCACTTTTGGAGGCTTCTGTGCAGAAGCCCGCCAAAAGTGGAACAAAGGGCTCGGGTTGGAGTTACAGAGGCGAACACAAACGCCATTTTAAAACCAAGTCCTGGCAAAAAGCCCCTACCGGGGAATAAATATTAAATAAATAACCCAGCGGTATCTTTAACATTGCACCAAAAAAGTGGTGCGTTTAAAATGAATGGGAAAATCCCATAGGAAATATTCTGGTGGAATATTTCGCGTGGTAACCACTGCCACCAGCCAGAAACTCGACAAGAGGGGACTGGACAGTGCCCGCTTGGAAAACAGACCCAGGGGCAATCTAATTACCCCTACCAGTACTTCCACAATATGATGGTTTGTACTGGTTCTGTTCACAATTTGAGACTAGTAAAGCCAATGGTGACTTTACATGCCCAGGGAGACGGTAGTCAGTCCCAGGGTATGGAGTCCATGTTTGGGGGTCACTATGACACCCCTGTGTTACTGCACTGAGGGTGTTGTGTAACACTTACCAAAAACACATGAAGCCATATGGAGTAAAAGACCCCATAGCCCATAAAACACATTACATAGTCAAAGGACATTCTCAAATCATGCCTAAGAGTGGGAGAAAAGAGTCTCGCTCTTAGCAGGAGAAAAAAATAAACCCCAAAAATCCAGCAAAGTTGCTGGGGGACTCACTAGGTTTGGGAAATTAGCCTTTACAGAAAATTCTCCCTAACAAAAGGAGAACTCTGCATCCTTCAGCTATTAGATCTCTCAGCAGCATTTGATTTGGTCAATCATGACATCTTGAGCAAACACCTTGAGACGGCAGCCCAATTTTCCCCAGATTCCATGAAATGGATCAAATCATTTCTATCTAACAGGACAATGAGGGTCTTTTCAGACATCTTAGCAGCTAGCCCGGTCCCGGTGACTTGCGGTGTACCGCAAGGATCGTGTGTCTCACCCACTCTCTACAACACATTTACCAAGCTCCTGTTTGACAAACTTGATAATATGGGTATCACGTATACAAATTATGCGGATTATACTCAAATACTCATACCAATCACAGGATGCTGTGACACAGACTATAAAAATGTAAACAAAATCTACCATGCAATCCAAGCATGGATGGCCCTTAACGAATTAGGCCTCAATGATGACAAAACTGAGTTTATCCTTCATTGGAAATAAAAAGAATCTTAGCAACCTCCCACTGCTCTACAACTCCTTCATTATTGATGGCAAGACCATCCCGGTTGCCAACGAAATAAAAACTGTAGGAGTCTACATTGACTTGTCCCTCACTCTAAACAGACATGTAAATGCTGTTTCTTCAGCAGCCTACACGGCTAAATTAATAAGAGCTAGCCGCCCCTTTCTATCGAAGGAAAACACTATCACGTTGGATAGGGCCTTGATACTCTCCAGGATTGATATTTGTAACTCGCTCTTTGCTGGAACTAGCACTAGAAACATTAAAATAACTGCAGCTATACACAATTATGCTATAAGAGCGGCATTGAATATCCCAAGTCACAATCACCTTTCCACTACTAGAAGGAATATCCACTGGTTTCCGGTCCATGATAGGATCAAATTTAAAATTCTGACGATGACCCACAAATGTATTGCCAACAAGGCTCCAAACTACCTTAGCGACCACATCTGCAAAGTCAATTGTAATAGACCAACCTGCACAGCATACTCCAACATGCTCGTCACCCCTAGATACAGAAGACAGAAAGAGGGAGGCTCTAGCTTCCCCTCAATAGCTCCCAAATGGTGGAATGGCCTCCCTTATCAATTGAGAGACAACACTTCTTTCTGGTCATTCAGAAAAAACCTAAAAACGTTTCTCTTCAGTTCTGACCTCATGGAATAGTTTCCAAGCTTGTTAACCTATGGTATCTCAGCATGAGGAAATATATCCAGTTATAAATATGTAAAATCATGTGCAACATCTGTGTGACATTTGTCCGGAAATTGGTTGTAAATATATTGTGTAATATGTAACAAGATACAAGATTTGCAAACCTGTAACCATATCCTTAAGCAGTTCACAGCGCTTAGTTGCCTTTGGGCTTTGCGCACTTTACAAATGACAAAATAAATAAAAATAAAAAATAAATAAATATTTTCCCTACCTTACTTCCTTATCGCTATCTATCGTTTGAATGGCTGAGTTGAGCTTAAAGATTACACAGTCATATGTTAAAAAATGAGATTTCGATTCCATGATGTTTCTTATTAAATACTGTATGATGTAATATGTATACCATGTCAATCGAGATTTCAATAAAAAATACATGTTAAAAAAAAAAATGTTAGGGTACGGAGGGGTAAGAGGGGTTGCAGGGGTCCTGAAAAAAAGTTTAATAGTTAAAAGTTATTTTTGATTTTCGGTAAAATAGATTTGGTCACTTCTCCATTTGGTAAAATAATTTAGATCAAATCTACCCCATCCTAGCCCTGGCCATTGAAACTGCACAAAACCACTCCGATGCAGCCAAACACTTCCACTCAGTACGTCGAGGTGAGGAACGGAACGATTCCAAACCTATCCACCGACCTCAACCTCAGGTAGTAGACAAACAAGGAGGGTCATAGACAATCAAAGAACGGATACCGAAGGAAAGAATAGAAGCCAAAAGATCCAACCCTAAAAACAGAGGAGAGAGTAAAAGGGCGGAACCTAAAGGAAGCAGACCACCCCCCATTATCTGCTTTTCATGTCGAGAAACTGGGCATTCAGCCAGAAAATGTCCCAAAAATGGGAACAACCCGAAAAAGATCTAGAGACCTTCAGAATATGTTTGTGTCAGTCTTCTGCTGACTTCACATTAGAAAAAGCGTGGGTAAAATGGAAAGAAAGTGAAGGTGTTAATTGACTCAGGTGGCAAAAAAAACACCATAAAAGTCAACTTGGTCACAACAAGGGACCTCGAGAACGCTACCCCAGTTAGAGTTAACTGTGTACACTGGGACAATGAGATATACCCCAAGGTACCTGTGTACCGTAAACATCAGGGGCGAGTCATGTTTAATATCTTCAGCCATCATTCCTTGGCTCCCAGAGGAAGTCATTGTGGGTCGGGATTTCCTTACATTTTCTACTCTTTTGCAGGAACCCACATCTTCCTATAAAGAGTTTTCACCCCAGAACTGCTGGCACTCCAATTACTATTCCCAAAACTCTCCAATATGGGACTGGGAAAAGACAGAATCCCATGAACCACCCACAAGATATAAAGAACCCATAAAATCAAAGTCAGCCCCCAGAGACCAGTTTGTTGGTTATTTTTCGAGAGACCAAGTAAACCACCTTGCCTCTACCGTCTAAGTTGAAAAGAAATCCGTGGAATATGTGAGAGTCCTTGGATACATCTCATCCTGTCCTTTCCCAGGTATTAATAATGAAGAACCTGGACAAAGACCAGTGATATCCACCTCGCATAGGGAAAGGGTATGTGAGAAACAAAGGTGACTCACCCGCTAGTCCCCAGGGATCTGTCATCCAGGTAGCCAGGATACGGCTATCGCTTTTGGATCCAGTACCTGGGGGTTGACCAGTACAGCAGGATCACCTGGATGAGGGGTCTTCGTGGAGTGGAAGTGGGACACCGGAGGGTGAGATGCTGTATCCCCTCCCCTGGAACACCATTTACCCATCCTACTAGGTAGGATACTTAGGAACTCAACCCTCCCCGTCTTTCCCGACACGAAGACTTTCTCACAGACAGCTAAACGTGAGTGACAACAGATTAACACCAGAGCTGTATACCTGACATGTCCCAACACAATGGTCAGGCAAGGTTAGGCAATTACGGATTATTACACACACCTGACTTTCATCACACTTCCCAACTTGGATAAAAGGCAGAGCATGAAAACACACTCTGAGCGAGGCAAAGCACACTAGGAAATATCAGTTCCAAGATGGCAGTTTAATACAAGGAGAAAGACGGCGAGAACAGAGAGGGTTGCAAGGAGGGAAGTACCCTTGACCTTTAAAGACTTACTTTCGTAAGCATTGGAAAGTAAGAAACCTAAGATCAGGAACTAAAGCTGATCAAAACTGCACAGTGTGTCGGAGGTACCCGGGGCTCTCACGCGTCGATAACCAAGGCGGGGATGAGCGATTGCGGCCATGCTACTGTCCTTGGCTCCTACAACAAACCGGCATCAGTAAAGACAGCACAGCCGGCGAGTCGGAGAGACTGATACCAAACCATCCTGTGTTTTGAACCAGTCCCGTTCTGAAAATGTGGGGAAGGGAGGCCATCAGCCCGAACATCCTGACATATAATTTTGTGCACACTTCTTTCTTTTTCATGAACATTACCCCACACTATTTGTACATTAGTGGCAATATTATTTTTTTTTTTTTAGTATCAGCCCTTTTATTTTGCCAAGACGCCACTAGGACTGCACTATTATTATTATTATTTCATGGTCGTAGCTTGCTCCCATCTGTAGATCTAGGCTTAGATAGGCATTTATCACAACCTTGCGAAAGTTCAATAAACACCCTTGAACTCTGCTCACTTGTGTCCGTCATACTGTTGATACCATGCCTTCCTTACAGCCTGCATGAAAATGTTATGCTGATGCAGAAGCATTGTGTTTTTGCAAGCAGAGCGTGTTTACATGTCGGAAACAGTCATATTGTTCTGTGCTTCCACAGTGCAAAAATGTATAAAATCACTTTAAGCATAAAAAGGCATGTTAAATCGGGCATAATCCTTTCATGCCAGATTTTGACACTGTTTGTATGCCACAGGGGACTTGACAACAAGTACCTTTGTAATAAAGAGCTCATATGAGTATTGTTGACTTCCGTAGCCGCTAGGTCCACCAAATATGGGCGACATCAGCGTACATTTGAAAAGTAGGGGTAAAAACTTTAGCTAGGTGTGACATATGCATTAGACCAGCAAGGGGAGATAATAAATCCCTGTGGTAAACCACAAAGTAAATAACTTGGAGATGAGGTGAATCACCCCCTTCTGACTTTACCTGTGTGGACAAATCTTGGAGGTATTTATTTTTATTTATTTATTGAATATGTTTGGCACCTATACATCAAAACAGTATTTCCAGGTGCTACAAGACAAAAAAGTGGTGCGGGGACATGGGAAAAAAATAACAGTAACGGTCCTACTAGGCCTTGTGACATTTGGATTGTGCAAGTGCAGTAACCGAAAGTCAGGGGGAGGGGCAGATCAGGGGGAGGGATAAGACAAGGCGAGAGGGAGGTGCAGGGAGGAGGGGGGCCCCAAGGGCTAGGCAAGTGCTAATGGGAGCTCAGGAGGGAAAGTGCTTGGGGAGACAGGGAAGGGGGGGTCAACTAGTGCGAGGGAAGGGTGTCCAGCCTAAGTAGGCTAGCCAGGGAGGGGTACCCGAAGGCAAGTGCTGGTAGAAAGGTGCAGGGAAGACTGGTCGAAGGAGTGCCTGGCCCCAGTAAGGCTCATAAGGCATACAGGCAACCAGACTTAGCGGCAGGTAGAGATCAGCAGGGGTGGGAGAGAGGGAAGGAGGAGGAGAAAAAGACGGTCTTGAGAAGCTTCCGGAACTTAAGGAGATCCGGCTCAAGTTGTGGAGGGGATAGGAGGGCGTTCCAGAGGGAGGCTCCTGCCGCAGAGAGAGATTTAGCCCCCACGCTCTAATTGAAGAAACGTCTGATCTGCAGAGAGTTGGCGCTAGAGGACCGAAGGACTCTAGCAGGGAGGTATTTAGGGAGAGAGAGTTAAATATAGTGAGGCCACAGGCCCCTAAAAGCCTTGTGGATGATGCAGAGCATCTTGAATTTGATCATTTCAACCACAGTGAGACTGTGGAGAGATTTTAGGGCTGGAGAGATGTAGTCCCTGGGCTTGAGGGCAAGGAAAAGTGTTGCAGTCCTATTCTGGATTAGTTGAAGAGGGCGGAGGGAGGAAAGAGGCAGATTAAGGAAGAGGCTGTTACAGAAGTTCAGCCTGGAGAGAACCAGAACTCTGGAGACATTGAGTTTCTGGGGTGAGGTTAGGAATGGGAGAATTCCTCTGAGGAGATGAAGCTGAAAATGAGCCTTTTCAACAAGGTCAGCGATATGAGGTGAGAAGAAAAGGGAGGAGATGAAGATGACAGCCAGATTGTTTGCCTCACACAAGGGAGAGGGGAGGGGAGGAGGCCCAAAGAGGGCAGCCAGGGAGTAGGATGGAAGGAGGGGGTAGGAGTCCCAATGAGAAGAATCTCAGTCTTACTGGTGTTAAGGCAGAGATTTTGTTAGCAGCACACCATGCCTGAAAAGCAGTCAGACAGTCGGGAATGAGCGAGGAAGGAGAGGAGAAAGAGTAGAGAAGCTTAAAGGAGAGCGGTATGTCGTCAGCATAGCATTGGAAATGAGGGGAGAAGGTGGAGATCAAATGGGCAAGAGGGTCAGGGTAAATGTTGAAAAGCCACGGCGAGAGGACAGAGCCCTGAGGGACGCTGCAGGTAGAGAGTGGGATAGAGGAGAGAAAAGAGCCCAGTTGTACTTGGGAAGGACGTTTAGAGAGGAAAGAGGTCAGCCAATACAGTGCCCGATCCGTGATGCCCAGGGTATCACGTAGGCGATTTATGTGGCTGGAATGATTGACTGTGACAAAGGCAGAAGACAGATCAAGGTGGTTCAGAACGGAAGGAGAGTTGGAGTCAAGTTTTGAGAGAAAATCAGCAGGGGTGTTCAGGAGAGCAGTTTCCATGCCTCTGGCTGCTCTGAAGCCAGATTGGTGGTTTTGGAGACAGCCAACAGATTCTGTGTGTTGGATTAATTTGGAGATGACCAACCTCTCCAGGAGTTTGCCCAATAAGGGGGTAGTGGAGATAGGGTGGTAGTTAGCCAAGTAGGAAGGGTCCACAGATGTAACGCTCACCCGGTCTCCACAGGGACGTCACTCAGCCTGTTCTGACCTCTTAAGACCTCAAACCCTTCCCTGGAGGCTATTCGACTGGAGACTGGGCCTGAAACACAGGATTGGTAGAGTTTAACTCCCTATTGTCTCTGTGCGCTTGAACCCCTTCTTTCCCAGGGTCCAACCCTTCCCTTTGACCCACAGCTCACCTTGTTTTCTTGGATAGTGTGCTCTCCGTCCTGCTTTCAGCGCAGGGGCGCCTTGATTGATGCAGGCTCGTTGCTGCCTAGTTACTTCACTGGCAACAGTCCGACAGGTAAGTATAATGAGTCTTTTGAACAGTTCTCTAACTTTGTTCCTTTCCTTCCTTAGATGATGGCCGGCGTCCGGGGATGGCGGCGTGCTGCTGAGATGAGTAGCGCTGAAGGTGAGTGAGTGCGCGATGCGCGATGCACCCCTTTCGTATTTGCATTGAACTGAGTTCTTTTTCTGTGTCTTTTAGGTCCCGTGACATTTTGCGTGGATGCCGGTTATGAAGAACAAATGCGGTGGGTAAGCGCGGTATGCGGCACCTCTAGATGTTTCCACGCTAACCTGGAGTGTCTTTTCCCTCTTGCAGATGGATGAGGAGTTCTGGAGACAGAGTTCCCCCAGAGCGGCTGGGATTCAGGTAAGCGTTTGAAGCTCGTACAGTATTTAAAAATAGGCGAAGAATTGCAGAATGCTTACTAATGCCTTTTTTCTGTTCATTTCCCTTTTCCTTAGGAAGCGGCGTGCCTGGATGGGAATGACACCGCCGAAGATGCCCGCAGAACAGAAGGAACGATGAATGATGGGCAGAAGCGCCGCAAGGTAAGGCTGTTCCTAACGGTGTTCTTGTTCTTGCAGGAGCTGAGCGCAGAAGAAAGATGCAGGCCTACTGGAGACCGATCCGAACACGGTGAGTGTCACGCTGCAGGTGCAGAAAATGCAAAGCATGTTTCTCAGCCTGGGTGTGGCTTAAATAGTCTCTGGGTATCCCAGGTGTCTCTGGGCTGAATCACACCCAAAAGACTAGACCGCACATGCAGTTCTGGGAACCGAAATATGTGGGGGCATCCATCTTGTCCCCATCAATGCACTACAAGTCCAATCCCCAATGTTAACCTATGGGAGTGAGTGAGTCTAGTGGCACAAGCGCCAAGTCTGACTCCAAGTGGGTCTTTGGAGGGATGGAGAGACCCTTGAGTGCCATGTAGGTGATTGTGGCATGGCTCCAGCCTGACATCTTGGAGGGCTGGGGACATGAGGGGCAGGAATCATGACAACAGATGGCTTTTTTAGGAGGAGGTGCACAAGGGAGATCTGGAGGGGTGATGGAAAGGAGCCAGTGGGGAGAGAATGGTTACAGAACTAATACAAGGAGGGAGCAAGAGAGGCAATATTTTCCTTGAAAGTTCTAGAGGAGCAGGGAAGCATCTGTTTGGAGGAGACATTCATAGAGCAGACTGACTTGGTAACCTCATCCGGTGCTATGGGAAAGGAGGAGGAGAGTAGGGGTGAAGGAGAGAGGGGGCCATGGGAGGTTGGGTTGCAGGGGGAAGGTTAAGGGGGGCGGAGAAGAGAGGACAGGTTGCCGTGAGTTTTGGTAGTGAAATAGGTGGCCAAGGCCGTGCAGAGGGCCTGAGAAGCAAGAGGAAAAGTGGAGACTGCAGTAGGATTGGCAAGTTCCTTACAGATTTTGGAAAGTTCAGCCGTGTTGTTTCTGGTCCCAGAGATACCGGCTAGGATACGGGCCCTTTTCTTTAGTTGGCTTTAGAACTATTTAGACCTATTTGGACTATTAGACCCTTCATACCCATGCTAAGACAAAGTCTCTCTATTAGCTCGAAATTACTGACTTATGCAGTAGATAAATCCTATTGGACAAGTGCTACTGGTCTGTCCTAAGGAAGCTCTTCAAGAATTTTCTCCCTTATAAACAGAAGGCACATATGGTTACTCGTGAGGGTTCGATATCCAGACTGATTGTATACAGGAGTTTGCTAGTCTCACTGAAACTCTGAGTCGCTGTGATTTTTCAATGTTTTCGCCCCCAAGAAGGAGATATTTGATAAATAGGGCAATAGGTTGTCACCCATCGTGGTGTTGCTGCTGTCACCTATCGTGGTGTAGCCCTGGCTACAAAAACACAACCCATACATCAATTGGACAGCTGGTTCCCTGTTCCTAGTTTCCGAATTTTGCATGTCCCATTGTCTGCTCCAGGATCCTTCACTGACAACATCAGAAGAACGTTCAACAACTCAGCAAGATCCTCTTATGGTCTCCAACATTATCCAGGTTCCTAAAACCTACCAGGAATACTCTGATGTGTTCTCTTCTGCTATTGTCCAAGCCCTACCACCCCATAGGCCTGAGGACTGTGCTATTGAAACTGAACCTTCAGCCGTGATTCCCTTTGGAAGGATGTTTATCCTGTCTGAACCAGAAAAAAAGGCCCTTCGTGAATACCTAGATACTAACCTAAAAAACGGCAGCATACGCCCATCCAAGTCTCATCTGGAGCCTCGTTATTTTTTGTTCCTAAAAAAGTCACCAAGGAACTCATGCCTTGTCTTGATTATCGAGGTCTTAATCAGTGCACCCTTAAGGATCGTTATCCATTACCCTTGATTTCAGATATCCTGGAAGCTGTAAGAGGAGCCGTAATATTCACCAAATTGGATCTCAGGGGTGCTTATCACTTGATTCGTATTAGAGAAGGTGACAAATGGAAGACAGCCTTCAGAACACCCTTTGGTCATTATGAATACTTGGTCATGCCCTTTGGACTCTCTAATGCTCCGGCAATCTTCCAACGCTTTATGGACCGGGTGTTTTCGGATATGCTGTTTCTTTTCGTCGTCGTCTACTTGTACGATATTTTGATATTCTCCAAGGATCCTCTCAAGCATGAAGAACATGTTAAATCAGTGTTACAATGGCTACGTGAACACAAGCTTCTAGCAAAACCTGGGAAATGCCTTTTTCATGTTTCCACTGTTCACTATCTAGGATTTGTCCTCAGTCCAGATGGCACAGGCAGGGATCAATCCAAGGTTAAGGCCATACTATCCTGGCCAACTCCGACCTCCGTAAAACAGATCCAATCTTTCCTGGGCTTGGCCAATTTCTATCAGAAGTTTAAACCAGCCTTCTCCGAGATTGTTCAACTGATCATCTCCTTGTTCAAGAAAGGTACTCCCTATCATTGGACCCCCACCCAGGAGAAGGCCTTCCAACGCCTGAAAACAGAATTTACACAAGCCCCCATCCTGGTTCAACCTGATATAAATCGACCATTCCTAGTGGAAACAGATGCCTCTAACTATGCCATCGGAGCAGTTCTGAAACAGGAACTCGATGACGGGCTAGAACATCCTATTGCCTATCTTTCACAGACATTGACCTCCAGAGAAACTCATTACCCAGTCTTAGAAAAGGAACTTCTAGCCATCCGTCAAGCCTTCACCGAGTGGCGTCATTTACTTCTAGGGGCTAAACATCCTGTCCAGGTCCGGACAGAACATCGAAATCTCCAAGTGCTACAGGCCCTGGAATGCAGGAACAGCCGTCAGGCCCGTTGGGCGTTCTTCTTTGCCCAATACCAGTTCCAGATTCACCATGTTCTGGGAACACAAAACGTAATTGCTGACGCCTTGTCTCGGCGCCCTGACTATGAACCTCCTGATGACCGAACATTTCCCCAAGATGTTTCCCCACACAATAATTGTAGCCCAGACGACCATCCTCCTTGATGAAGTCTGCATTCAGACTCAATCCTCGGAACTCTGGAAAGATATCTCGGACAAAAACCAGTGGAAACTGAAAACCAAAAATGGATACTTGTTCAAAGACAATGCCTTGGTCATCCCAACACAAAAACTACAGCAAAGGATAATAAATCTCTGTCACGATACTCTTTACTCCGGGCATCGTGGTATTACCAATAAACCCAGATTAATACAAAGGCAATTTTGGTGGCCTGGAGTGAAAGCTGATGTACACAGGTATATCCAGGCATGCTCTGTCTGTAATCAAAACAAACATGACAACAAGAGACTAGCGGGTCTATTGCAGCAACCTCCACTTCCAACAAGGCCTTGGGAATTCATAGCAACAGACTTCATTGTGGAATTACCACCTTCCAGGGGATACACAACCATCATGGTCACCATTGATTTGTTCACCCATGTGGCCCATTTTACACCTCTGTTTAAACTGCCATCCTCCTCAGAACTTGCTGGAATTTTCCTGGAACATATATTCTGACTGCATGGACTTCCTTCCAAGATCATATCAGACAGAGGGCCCCAATACATTTCTCAGTTCTGGAAACATCTTTGCCAAACACTAGGAATCCAACGCGCTCTTTCCTCAGGATATCATCCCCAAAACAACGGAGCCAAGGAGCGTAAACCAAACCTTGGAACAATACCTACGTTGCTTCGCTACCAAGGTCCAGGAGGATTGGTCCCTTTTAATACCAGTGGCTGAATTTGCCTATAATAATTCGGACCACTCTGCTATTAAGACCAGTCCTTTTTGCTGTAGCCAAGGATTCCACCCTTTGGTTCTACCTTCTATCCTTCCTCATCCTACACCAGTTCCAACAGTCGATTCCTGGATTGAAATGCTCATTAATGTTCAAAGAGAAGCCAAACAACAATTAGAAAAGGCCAGGACCCAGACCAAACTGTATGCGAAGACCAAGCCCCTCCTACACAATAGGGGATAAGGTTTGGCTGTCCTCGAAACTGCTACCAAGGCATTTGCGACCAAATAAATTAACTCCTCTTTATTATGGGCCATTCCTTATAAAGGAAATCATCAACCCAGTGGGCTACCGACTGAAGCTTCCATACTCCTGGAAGAAAGTCCACCCAGTCTTTCACACGTCCTTAATGAAGCTATATGTTCAGACTTCTCGAACTAACCTTCGGCCCAAACCAGTACTCATCAATGACCAACTGGAGTATGAGGTCTCCAGGATTTGCGATTCTAGATATAGACGTGGCAAACTCCAGTACCTGGTGGAATGGAAAGGATATCCCCCCCAGTGAACGCACTTGGGAACCTATCTCAAATCTAAATACCCCCAGGTTACTCAGAAGGTTCCATCTCATACACCCGGGCAAACCTGGTGGAACGAGTTTCCAGAGGAGGCATGCTGTCATGAACCATCGAAATCGCCCCTTCTGGGCCTCCTGGTCCCTGACACGGCGGGCCTTACACTCCATAATACTACCAACATGGCGGCAAGATCAGAACGCTGGTCGTCAGTCTTCACGTTCTACGCAGCGTCCTCTATAAAGAAGCCGCAGCCCTGCGTGTCTCAACGATGCTACTAGCTGTGATCGGACGTGTGCTCCGAACCTTCTCTAGTGCTACTTGCTATCCCCTGGCCCCTGGAATCTCTTCTCCCGACTTCTTCCCTCTTTCCTAACTTCCCGGAATCCCTGCATCGCTTCCGTTTGCCCCCCCTACTCCTTCTTGAATATTCACGGAGTTTCCCGTGATTCTGGACAACGAAGCTGAACGTAATCTGGAAGCCGAGGACGGCCGAGCGGGCTTATTTAAGCCCCGAACCATACGAAAGAAGACTCCACCTAAAGAGGACATCAGGCAGCATAGACAGGTGAGAAGGGGGGAAACCTGTGACAGCTGCTGGTTTCAATTAAGCAATGGTAAGGAATTTCCGGGGAATGGATAGTATGACACAGCATAGGAACGCATTTCAGATGTGTGTTAGCTGCACTGTTGACTCTTATTAGACTAGCGGGATAAAGGTGACAATGTTTGGAGGATGATTTGAATTTTTTGTTAAGGACGCTTACCTTGTTTGGGAAGGCAGGCAAAAAGTTGTAGAACTATAAATCATGTACATCATGGTTGGGCAGGAGTCTTGGCTTTTAGTTTAAGAATTTCCTGATTTATCGCTTTATTCTGGAACATCAAGGGAAGTTTGATAGACAACACAGCTGATGGTAGGGTGAGTATATGTTTGTAGAGGTTTACTTCGTTCTGAGTAGATTTTGAAGGCTTTCAAGGATTTATTCTCTGCCTTCGTTTGCAGTTCAATTAAGTGGTCATAATCTTACACTTATGTTTCTCCCCATTGCTAAGATCTGACCCATTTTCTGTGTAGGTTTCTGAGTCTTCTTTTCATAATGGCCAGCTCCAGGTTGAAGCACTTATTTCCCTACTTTATTATAGGTTTGAGTGTTTTGGAAGTTGCTGGGCTGAATGCATCCATGTCCCTCACTAGTTCTACTTCCAAATAATGTAGCAGCAATTATGGATAACCCATCATGTAGATTTCAGTTGGCAATGGTCACATGTTATATTGAATGTTTTGGCTGGTCCACTTTTACTTGGTTCCCATCAGTACCTTGGTTTTCGTACTCTTACTTTGGCTAGTCCCTGAATATATTAGAGAATCTCGTACATTGGTTAAGAGCTGGTGGCTAGTCCAGAGAAGAGGTATGCTACCGGTAACAAGCGGTATGAATGACATGCATCACTTACTGTAAAAGCATTTCTTATGGTTGTATCTGCTTAGATTCACATGCTGTGCATATAGTCCGACATCTAGTGGTAACCGCAGAGTATTGCATCTTGTCTTTCGAGAATCGAAAGGGGATGTCGACATGGGCGTGCCTGTAACACTATCCCTACGTGACGTGTAGGCAACCCAAAATCCCTCACGCGTCGAGGTCCCTCCGATTGTATTTTTTCTGCCAAGAGGGAGCCTTGTGACTATCGTGAGTGAGTACAGAAAAGAGAGAGAGAAAGTGGTAAGACGTCTATGTTTCTTCCATCCGAGCGAGGAGGAACGGTGGGCGCCTGCGAATCTAAGCAGATACAATCATCAGAAGAACAAGTTACTCCTTACCTGGTAACGTTCTTTCGATGGTATGTTCCTCCGACATATTCCTTATCTATGATATTTGTATCTCCAGCTTGCTGGCCTCGGAAAAAAAATGTCCCCAGTCGAGGGCGCTGTGCGTCGACGTCCGTCGAGTAGGTGTTCCTCGACAGCCACCGTATCGACGCCGACGTCATCATGCCTATAAATGGCCACGCGCAGCGTCCGTTGCTCAGTTCCGTTTTGTAAAGTAAGGTAGTTATTGCATGAATGGTTACTACCCTTGAAGGAGCGTAAGCTGCAACCACAAGGGAAATGTTACTGCGGGGATGGATGGGAGGGGCGATAAGGAATACGTCGGAGGAACATCCCATCGAACAAACGTTACCAGGTAAGGAGTAACTTGTTCTTCGAAGGGATTGTGTCCTCCGACGTATTCCTCATCTATGATAGACCCCCATAGCAGTGGTATGTGATTGGAGGCGGGAGTAAGAGATGCCATATTACTCTTTAAGAATGAACAGAGTGTAACACAGCTTTGCCAAATCTAGTCTCTTGACTAGAGGAGGAATCCAGGCTATAAAATTTGGTAAAGGTATGTGCGGACGACCATGTGGCAGCCGCACATATGTCTCTAATTGGTACCCCTCTTTGAAGAGCTGAGGAGGCTTCAATACCCCTGGTCGAAGGAGCCCTTAGATTTTGAGGGGGCTCTTTCCCTGCCAGTTTATAGCATTCCAGAATGGCTAAAATAATCCATCTGGAGATGGTTTGTTTGGTTATTGGTAATCCCAATTTATGTCCTGCGTATCCTACAAAGAGTTGGTCTGCTTGTCTAATTTTAGCAAGTCTACTGATATAAAAACTCAAGGCTCGCTTAGGGTCCAGCCTGTGTAGTCTCTCTTCCTCTTTCCCCGGATGGGGAGGAGGATAGAATGAAGGTAAAGTAATCTTCTGAGTAATGTGAAATTCAGAAACTACCTTTGGGAGGAAGTTAGGCTTCACCTGTAGAACGACTTTGTCCTTGTGAAAAATTGTATGAGGAGGTTTACAAGATTTTAGAGTTTACAGGATTGTATCTCGCTAACCCTTCTAGCAGATGTTAATGCTACCAATAAAACAGTTTTGAGGGTGAGAAACTTCAATGAACAAGAGTGGAGTGGTTCAAATGGAGCACCCTTTAGGAAGTTTAAAACTAGATTTAAGTCCCATAAGGGAACTTGGAACGGTCTTGGAGGGTAAACATTAGTTAGACCTTTCAGGTATTGTATTACCAAAGGAATTTTGAAATACGATAGCTCCTCTGCAGTGCGCTTAAAGTTCGATAGCGCTGCGAGATAGCCCTTAATAGTGACAACTTGAAGGCCTGAATTTGCCAAATAAAGTAAGAAGGATAACACCGCAGGTGTACCACATGAAAAGGTTCGATATTCTTTTCTCTGCACCAGCTGCAAAATGTATTCCAACGGCAGCGGTATAGAGTTTTAGTTGCTGGCCTTCTGGCCAAAAGAAACCCCTCCATGACGTCATCTGGAAGGTCCCAATCCTTGTACCTCAACCTTTCAGATACCAAGCGTGAAGGTTGAGGGTCTTGATGGCTGGATGGAGAACCTGACCCTCCCTTCTGCGAGAGAAGATCCTCTCTGTATGGTAGACGAATTGGAGGATGGATGGACATGTCCAGAAGGTCCGGGTACCACGTTCCCTGGCCCAATCCGGGGCAATTAGGATCATGGTCTTCCGAAACCTTCTCAACCTCCTGATCATTTGAGGAATGACAGGGACCGGAGGAAACGCGTACAGAAGTGGGAACTCCCAGTCCACTACGAACGCGTCTCCTAGAGCTCCTCTCGGGGGAAATTCCCTTGAGCAAAATCTGTCGTACTTCCTGTTGATACTGGTGGCGAACAGATCCACTTGAGGGGTTCCCCAAAGGGCGAAGATCTCTTGAAGGACTTCCTGAGCCATCTCCCACTCGTAGGAGACTGTGTTCTGCCTGCTCAGAGCGTCCGCTGTCAAGTTCTTCTCTCCGGCTAGGTAAATTACCGATAGAGAGATTCCTTCCTGAATTGCCCAAAACCAGAGCTGCATCGCCTCTCTGCACAGTGGCAGTGACCCTACACCTCCTCTTTTGTTGAGGTAGTGCATGGCCACTGTATTGTCCGTCATTATCAGGACGTTTCTCCCTCGTACAGACAGCAGAAAATCCTTCAGTGCCAGTCTGATGGCTCTCAGCTCCAACAGGTTGATGTGTAGTCTGGACTCCGATGGAGACCAACGACCGCTGATGGTCAAGTCGTTGGCATGGGCTCCCCACCCCGTGAGTGAGGCGTCTGTGACTACTGTTATCTCCGGCCATGGTTGCCAAAACAGTTCTCCTTTCAAGATGTTCTGTGGAGAGGCCCACCACTGAAGGTCGTGGGCTACCTTGTCCGGAATCCGGAGGAGATCTGTCATCCTCCCTGAGAATTGTGACCACTGAGTCCTCAGTGCCCACTGAAGGGATCTCATTCTCAGGCGAGCCTCTGGCACAAGGGATATGCAGGATGCCATGAGGCCTAGCAACCTCAAAAAGTCGTAGGCTGGGAGACATTGGGCATTTTGAAACCTGGTGACCATCTGCAGAATATCTTGAGCCCTCACCTCTGGTGGTGAGGCTTTTCCCAGGGACGTGTCCAGGACTGCTCCAATGAACTGGAGTTTCTGTGATGGTATCATCTGAGACTTCTTTAAATTGAGTGAGAAGCCCAGCTTGTGAAGATAGTGGCAGACATAATCTAGTTGGATCCAAGCTTGTTCCGAAGAAACTGCTCTGATCAACCAATCGTCCAGGTAGGGGTAGACGTGAATCCCTTCCCTCCTTAGACTTGCAGCCACAACCGACATTAGCTTGGTGAAGACCCTCGGGCGGAGGTCAGCCCAAATGGCAGAACTCGAAATTGATAATGAGAGTTGCCAATTGCGAACCTCAGGTACTTCCTGTGCTTGGGATGGATTGGCACATGGAAATAAGCATGCTGAAGGTCCAGAGATACCAACAAGTCCTGAAGCTGGAGGGCCTGAAGGATCTGAGAAAGAGTTACCATCTTGAACTTGTCCTTCCTGAGGTACTTGTTCAATTCTCGTAAGTCCAGGATGGGTCTCAGTCCTCCGTCTTTCTTTGGTATGAGAAAGCAGGGGGAGTACCAGCCCTTGTTCCTGTCCGCTACAGGTACCGGTTCTATGGCACCTTTCTCTAGCAGGTCTACAATTTCCAAAGAGGAGCGGATCCAGCACTTTCAGAGAGCTGTTCCCCGGTGGATGGCTCTGAGGGATGCGTAGAAAAGGCAGGCAGTAACCTTGGGCAACTGTCTCCAATGCCCAAGCATCTGACATAATAGCCTGCCATTCCATCAGATGGTGAGTTAACCTGCCCCCTACAGGTGTCTTGTGATGGGAGACCTCATAGTGGTTTGGGAGAGGCTGATGCAGTTGCCGAAGGTAAAGCGGCTCCTGCTCCTGCTGATGCGGCTTTCTTTCCTTTACCCCGTCCACCACAGGTACATTTTCCTTGGCCTCTTTGAGCCGGCCGTCCTCTGCCTCTTCCATATGAGGAATAATAGAGAAAGGACCTTCCTCTCCAAGAGGATCCTGAGGGACGAAAATTTGTTTGGCGGATTGCAGCTCCTAGTGACTTGGCTGCTGCTTTAGATGTTTGTAGTTTTTCCAAACTGTCATCCGCCTTTTTACCAAACAGGGAAGAGCCGTCAAAGGGCATATTTAAAAGACTGGCCTGTACATCAGAAGCAAAGCCGGACTTTCTCAACCACACGTGCCTGCGGATTGTGGTACTTGCCGCCATGGCCCTGCTGATACTGTCAGCAGAATCAATGGCAGTTTGAAGGGACTCACACATTGCATCTTTAACATCTCTGATGATATTTAAAAATGCGTCCCTTTCTTCTCCTTCCTGGAGGCAGTCAGCCGCTGATGAAGCACACTCCCAAAGAGTGTGGCTGAACCTCTCGAGCGTACAAGTCGCATTAATAGATTTTAAAGCCATGCTACAGGCCGAGAAGACTTTCTTAGCCATGGCATCATATTTTTGATCATCCCTATGCTGTGGAGCAGTGGGGTTTGCAGATGTACTGCCTGATGAAGTTGCAGCCTGGACCACCAAACTCTCTGGAGTAGGGTGCTTAGATAGGTATTCAGGGTCGGCAGCAGATACCCTATATTTCGCTGACAACTTCTTGTTAACCGCAGAGACAACTTCAGGAGTTTCCCAGTTAGTTAAAATCTTTCTTTGTAAAGCAGAATGAAAGGGAATCACAGGATTCTCCTGTGGACCTTTATCCAGAATATCTGTGAGGTCATCCTGTTGAAAAACAGGTGAAGGCGCAGACCAACCCATGAACTCCATAATTCTTGACATTAGGGTTCTATAAGGGGTTTCGGCATGTTCCCCTGGGTCTGGTTTGACAAATTCCACTTCTGGGGAAGTGTCTAGGCCACTTGCTTCCTGTAATACATCCTGAAGGTCTTTCAACCTTCTTTCCTCAGAGGCAAAAGTCTCTGGTTCAGGTGATGTGGTCCTCTGCAGGCCAAAAGGCCTTTCTTGATCAGAATCTTCCCTTTCTTCATAAATCGAAGTTAAGGGGGGATGCTCTGGCCTGTGAAATGGTATAAAACCCATCTCTAAAGCAGAGGGAGCCATCATCAGTGGCCTTGAAAAGGTCACTGTCGTCGACGCCGATGTAAAAATCCTCGAAGACGCCGACAAAGGCGTTGAGAAAACTGGAAGAGGACTCGAAGAACTCGAGAGGATCGTAATCCTGCTCGAGGATGTCGACGACGTTCTCGACGTCGTGTCGGAGGCTCTTGGTGTAACCGTTGGCTGTGGAGTAGCCGTGGGTTTTTCTTTTATCAGCGTTGATGTCGGCGTCGACGCCGGCGTCAACTCGATCGACGGATGCGTCGAAGAACCCTTCGATAACGGCGTCGATGGCGCCGATCTATGCTTCGAAGGGGCTTTCGACGATGGCGTCGAAGATGCTTTACTTCCCGATGGCTCATGGCGCTTTCGGGTCGACTCTTTCGCCGAGTGCTTCGACTCGCGGCGTTTAGATTTTTTGGGCTTTTCACCCGGGGTATCACCCTCAGCTGACTTCGAGGGGGTCGAGGCCGCTTTCTCGAAGACGCTTAGCATCTTTTTTCTGAATTCCTCCCACTCAACCTGAGAGCTGTGTTTTGTGGGGCAATGTACTCTTTCAGGGGAACTAGAAGACGACGACAAAGGAGATCTTCTACGTCTCTTTTTCGAGTGTCTAGACCTCGACGAGTGGTGGGAGCCACTTCGAGACCTAGACCGAGAATGCTTTCGACGGTGAGGAGACGAATGTCTCGACTCTACCGCGGAAACTTTCGAGGAAGTTAAAACTGACTTACCTCTCTCGAGCTTCCCCTTACGCTCCTTCAAGGCTTTCGCCGTCATGGAAAGGCATTCCTCACACTCCGAACACTGGTGTTCGATTCCCAGACACCACAAACAGATCCTGTGAGGATCCGTCAACGACATTCTCTTCCCACAGTCTCTGCGTTTTTTGAAACCGGACCGAGGAGTCGTCGGGTCGGAGGAGGAAGCCATCGAGTACGAGTCGGTTTTCTAGAGGAAATATGAATATATTTCGACTGACGAACTGAGCAACGGTATTCCGAGGCGCACGAAGCGCGGAAAAACAGAACTGAGCAACGGACGCTGCGCGTGGCCATTTATAGGCATGATGACGTCGGCGTCGATACGGTGGCTGTTGAGGAACACCTACTCGACGGACGTCGACGCACAGCGCCCTCTACTGGGGGAAAAAAAATTCCGAGGCCAGCAAGCTGGAGATACAAATATCATAGATAAGGAATACGTCGGAGGACATAATCCCTTCGAATGCTTTTACGGTAACTAATGCATGTCTTCTGATGTTTGTCAATCTGCTTAGAATCACATGCTGTGCATAGACTAGCAAGCAGTACCCTGGAGGTGGGTTGTGAGAAGGAACAGTAGTGAAAATATGTCTTAGTACTGCCTGTCCCACCGGAGAATCAGACCTAGAATGAGTGCCTAGGCAATAGTGTTTTGTAAAGGTGTGTACAGAACTCCAGGTTGCCGCTTTGCAAATAGATTCAAGGGGAACATTTGCAATGAATGCTATGGACGCCCCAGTGCCTCGAGTGGAATGCGCTCTAGGCTTGAAGGGCAGTTCTCTCTTAGCAAGATTGTAGCAGAGTGTAATGCATTTGACAATCCATCTAGAGATAGTGGATTTGGAGACTGTGTCTCCTTCTCTTCCTGCCGCCACCGAAACGAAAAACTGATTAGTCTTTCTAAGTGGTCGAGTTCTTTCCATGTAGAACATGACGGCTCTGCATACATCCAGTGTGTGCAGGGTTCTTTCTCCAAGGCTTGAAGGATTTTGAAAGAACGTTGGTAGTTCTATTGACTGGTTCACATGGAACTTTGAAATGAATTTAGGTGCAAATCTGGGGTGAGTGCGCATAACCACCTTGTCTTTGTGAACTGTTACAAAGGGATCTAGGATTGGGAGCGCTTGTAGTTCACTAACCCTCCTGATGGAGGTAATAGCTATTAAAAAAGCAGTCTTAAGGGTGAGGTCTTTAAGACTTGCCTTGTGCATGGGCTCGAAAGGAGCCCCCATAAGCCTAGTCAACACCACGTTTAGGTCCCATCCAGAGCTGGGTTAGAAATGGAAGGGTGAATTCTTTTCACTCCCTCCATGAAAATTAATAATCGTTATCTTCCACCTTGACACTTTCTGTTGTGATGTAGTGTAGGCTGAAAGTGCAGCAAGGTGTACCTTTATGGAGTTGAAGACCAGGCCTGAGTCAAGTAGATGAGTTAGGTATAACACAATGTGTGCGCCAGAGCAGTTAATCTGGTTAATGCTCTTTGAGTTGCACCAGATGACAAACCGTTTCCATTTACTGCAATAGCAGTACCTGGTGTTCGTCTTTCTTGCCTCCCTGACGATGTATACATCTCTGAGGGAGTTGCAGGTGTCCAAACTCTATGACCTCAGGAGCCAGGCCGCTAAGTTCAATGTCTGTGGGCATGGGTGAAGCGTCGCCCTTCTGTCTTGCGACAACATGTTGCACGGGCAAGGCAGTTTGACTGGAGGAGATAGGGACATCTCCATCAGATGAGCAAACCAGGGATGGCGGGCCGACATGGGGGCCACCAGTATCATCGTGACTGGTTCCGGGTGCATCTTGTGCACAATCTTGTTGAGAAGGGGAGTCAGGGGAAAAGCGTAGACAAATTTCCCTGACCATGGTATCCAGAGTCTATTCCCTTTGGAGCGGTTCTGGGGGTACCTGGAGGCGTAATTTTGGCATTGAGTGTTCTCCAGATTTGCGAACAGATCTAACTCTGGGAAGCCCAATTCTGCGAAAACGTTGGAGACAATGTCGTCGTGTAATCGCCATTCGTACTCTCTGCCTGAAGATTGAGTTCCCCTGGAACAAGTTGTGATAGTAGGGACATGTTGCGTTTGAGAGCCCACTTCCAAATGTTCTGGGACAGTTTGGACAGCCCTGGAGAATGAGTACTGCCTTGTTTGTTCAGATAGTACATGGCCGAGGGGCTGTCTGTGAGGATGAGGATCGTCTTTCCCTGCAGTTGTGTCTGGAAATATTTTAGTGCTTTGAACACTGCCAACGCTTCGAACAGGATTATGTGGTTGGATGCTATGTCTGACGACCAAACTCTGTGCGCTGTTTGTTGAAGCAGGTAAGCTCCCCACCCTGTAAGAGACATGTCTGTCGTTAGAGTGGCTTCCACTGCGGGGGTGGTAAAGGATTTCCCTTTCAAGAGGTTCTCCCTGGACCACCACTGCAACGAGAGAACGAGGGCCGGCGAGACGACTACTGGATCGTCCCACTGTCCGCTGGCCTGACACCACTGGCTGTTGAGCCACTCTTGCATTGGGTGCATGCGCAGGCGTGCATGAGGACTCAAGTAGATACATGACGCTATCATTCCTAGCAGTTGCATCACCTTGCGTACAGTCACCTCTCGATTGGCAACATATTGAGGGATCTGAAACAACATGTTTTGGACCCTCTCGTTGGAGGGGAAGACGAGTCTGTCCTTTGTTCGAATTAGAGCCCCTAGGAACTGTTTGACCTGACTGGGGTCTAGGCTGGATTTC
Organism: Ambystoma mexicanum; assembly: GCF_040938575.1. Classification (NCBI taxonomy): domain Eukaryota; kingdom Metazoa; phylum Chordata; class Amphibia; order Caudata; family Ambystomatidae; genus Ambystoma; species Ambystoma mexicanum. Next base: position 740,298,921 of record NC_090931.1, on the reverse strand, counting down.
TTCTCATTGATAGAGAATCCCAGACTGAATAAAAGATCTATGATCTTTTGGGTATTTGACAGACATGTTTCGTAAGCGTCCCCTGTTATGAGCCAGACGTCGAGGTAAGGATAGACCGGGATGGATTGCCTGCGCAGATGTGCTGCTGCCACCGCTAGTACTTTTATAAATACCCTTGGTACAGATGCTATGCCGAAGGGTAGTACTTTGAACCGATAATGCTTGTCTTGTATCAAAATACTGAGGTATTTTCTGTGCGCTAGCAACATTGAAATATGAAAGTATGCATCTTTCATGTCCAGTGCTGCCATGTAATCCCCCTGTCTTAGCAGTGGGATTACTTCCTGCAGTGTGACCATGCAGAACTTTTGTGGCTTTACAAACTTGTTCGCTGGGCGCAGATATAGGACAGGGCGCATGGTTAGATCCTTTTTGGGTACAAGGAAGTACACTGAATAAATACCTTATTTTACCTGTGCCAGAGGTACGATTTCTATGGCTCCTTTCTCCTGTTGAGAGTCTACTTCTTGCAAAAGAATGCGATGATGGTCTGGTGTCAGTCGTCTTGCTCGTGGAGGTCTGAATGTTGGGGACCGGTTGAACTCTATACAGTACCCGTGGGCCACGGTCTCTAGCACCCACTGGTCTGTAGTTATCTCCTCCCATGCCTGAAGAAACGATTTTAGCCGCTCCCCGACTGGGGAGGCATGGGAGGGGACCCGAATCTTCGAGTCATTTTGAGCCTTAGGCCGGGGAGCCTCTAGGGGTAGAGATCCGGCCTCTTCCTTTGCCACAGCGTTGATACCTTTGGGGATACGGGGTGGTGTATACACTATTTCCCTGTGTAGAATTCCAATTGTTTCCCGAGGAGTATTGTTGCTGAGGGAAGCGTTGGCCACGAAAAAGCAATTTGGATCCAGATCCTCTTCTCGTAGAGGGTCTCTGTGTGATCTGGTCCAGTGTTTTTAAGGTGTCATGCTCCTTTTTTGCGGTTTTGTGGGCCTCATCTACCGCTTTCCCAAACAGGTTGGATTCTTCCACGGGTTTGTTTATCAGTGACGCCTGCATCTCTGGCATAAATCCAGAGTTCCCCAGCCAAGCATGTCTTTTTAGGAGTGTGCCCTGAACCAGGGATCGGCCAGCTGTTTCTGCGGAATCCAAAGTATTCTTAAGAATGCTCTGGTTGACCTGCCTGCCTTCACAAATAGTGGAGAGGAGACGTGTACGTAGGGGTTCAGGAACCTCTTGTATGCCTACCTGTAGTGAAGCCCACTCGGCATCGGCGTAGCTGGCCAACAAGGTATTGTTTTTGGCAATGCACGTTGACAAGGTGGCCCCAACCGTGATTCTTTTTCCCAGGCTGTAAAGTTGTTTACCCTCCTTATCAGGGGGTGCCTCGCCGGGTTGACAAAGGGACCCCTGCCTGCTTTCGTGTAGTAGTAACTACCAGTGAATCTCGGGTGGAATGACCTCTGGTATAAAGAGGGTCTGATGGAGTAGGGCGAAAGAGTTTTTCTATTTGCGGGTTGACACCTCTTGTGAGAGCAGGTGTCGATAAGGATGGAGCCAGACATTTCTTAATTGAATTAAGGAGGGGGATGGCCTGGCTGGCCGGTGGTTTTTCCTTAAGGATATTGTCACGATCCTGCTCGCCTGCCACCCAGCACCGCTACATGCGCCTCTGCCTTTATTTCCTTGTTTTACCGCTGCAGTTTTGGACTAATCTAATTGCATGTTTCATTCCGGCTTTTGGGTTAAACCAGCAGATGCATTCTGGGACATGTATGCTGTCCAAAAGGCAGAGGGCTGGAGGAGGCATACTAAATACATTTGTTTGCAGCAAGCTACTAAGAGCTGCAGAGGGCCTGATTGCATTCACCTGTTCCAAGCTACTGCAGGCTAGTCTGCAGAGAGCCGGAGAGCACTTTATTAGAAACCACTGCTGCTACTGCTGCAGGCTACTGAAACCAGGGCTGGGCTTAATTGAACACAGCTGCCAGAGTCTGCAATCAGCTCCACCCTGCTGGCTGGGAGGGCCTTTATAAGCTCACTTTGAACAGAAGCAGTTGTCAGTCAACTGCTTTCTCTGGGAGTTCGTGCTGGGGGTCCTCTTACCAGTTTTGACCTTTCCTGGAAATCCTCTTTTGGCCTTTGATTCTTGTTGCTGTTGATGCGTGCAGCTCCCTCTCCATTCTGCTGCAGCCTTCTGCCCTCTTCCTCTGGGCACCCACCTGGTGGCTCTGCCACACTCTGCTGCCTTCCGCCCTGTTCCTATGGGCTCCCACCTGACGGCTCTGCCGCACTCCGCTGTCTTCCGCCCTGCTCCTCCAGGCTCCCACCTGACGGCTCTGCCACACTCCGCTGCCTTCCACCCTGCTCCTCCGAGCTCCCACCTGACCGCTCTGCCACACTCCGCTGCCTTCCGCCCTGCTCCTCTGGGCTCCCACTTGACGGCTCTGCTGCACTCCGCTGCCTTCCGCCCTGCTCCTCTGGGCTCCAGCATGCCGGCTCTACCGCACTCTGCTGCCTTCTGCCCTTCTCCTCTGGGCTTCCCTGTCTGGCAGCCTTGCCACACTCCCCTGCCTTCTGCCCTGTTCCTCTGGGCTCCTTGCCTTGCTTCCTGCCTGTTCCAACTTCTGATATACTATCCTGTCCTGTACTTGGTTATTTCTTTCAACACTGCTTTCTACTTGTATACATCTTGGTCCACTGTGGTGTCTCCACTTGAATCCGTTTTACAGTGTGACCCAGGGTTGGTCTCCATTCAGATCAGATAAGGGAAGACTTCTGTTGCCTTCACGTAGTCCGTTGAAGTCGTACCTGCCTCAGTATATGGTCTTTCAGTTTTAACCTTGCACTGAGTACAACAGTATCCTCGGCACGCCCAAGTAATGACATTGCTTTATGACTGTTGTTAAGAGTAATCTGCTGGTCCTATCCCAAGGGCTTTCCTTAATCCCTGGAGACCCCTTATCATATTCCAGTACACCCTTATTTCTGATCAATCCATGTTGCCCAGTGTACTTGCTTGTCTTTGCCTTTTTTCTCTGTCTCCTTGTTTACAGCCTGCTCCTGCAGTTCTTGTGAATTCCTGTTTCAATTTACAGCTTCGTATGTACCTTTAATCTGTTTTTTGCTAGCATTGTCTCCGGAATCTCCCTTAAATTTACTTGCATACAGGGAGAGATAGCCTCTGCCCTGTGCTCTCCGCCTAGACTTCTGACAGATATCTTCAACGAAGTCAGCTTCGGGGACCGCCTCATCCATAGCAATCTTATTAAAATGATCAGCTGCTTTACGTAACATTACGTTAAAAGTCAATTGGTCATCCACTGGCGATGGTTGTTGCCTAGTGGGAGTAGACTGGAGAGAGTCCAGGGACAGGACATCAGGGTCTTGATGATCCAGGGATTACCATGGTTGGGGGTCACCCCCATCTGGGCTTTCTTCCCAGCCCTCTATGTAGGAGTGATGAAGTCTTCATCCTGGGTATCAGCATGAATCTCATCCTCTGTTAAATCGTAATTGTATATATCCTCTTCTAAAGAGGGGTCAGAAAGTCTTGGAAACTTAGCTTTGGGGACCATTGGCCTCCTTGGTGTGGGTTGCTCTGAACGAGAAACAAACCTGTCCAGCCTTTCCATACAATTTTCAAATTTTTCTCTAGTCCAAACCGAGGACCTAGAGTGGTCTAGAGGTGGAAAAGTGTTTTGATCATGTTCATCCATCGAAAAGCATTGAGATTTTCGTCTCATTGTCGAGAATAATCCTTCTTCGCCCTCAGAGAATTCCTCCTGGGGCACCGACATAGGTGAAATGTCTCTGTGCTTCTCTTTCGACTTATGGGTGGGTTCCGGTACCCTCCTTAGGCCATCTTTGGCCCTCGACGGGTCCCTGGACCTTTCCGTGGGCCTCGTCGCATCCCGGGCCAGTCGCTTCTGGGAACCGGCAGCGACAATCCTGGCTAAGCTGCCGGTGACGTCCTCAGCGTTGTGGAGGTGCGTAGCTTCAGCCTGCGTGGGAGTCTTTTTCGCCGGTGTTGGGGCCTTGTCCTCAACGGTTGTCTTTTTCGGCGATGCCGGGGCCTTGTCCTCAATGGTTGCCTTTTTTGGCGGTGCCGGGGCCTTGTCTTCTACGACCGCCTTTTTCGGCGGAAACGGAACCCTATCTTCGCCGGACGCCTTCTTGTGATGCATCTTGGCGGAACCTGATATATTGGCGGTAGCGCCCTTTGTCTTCGATTGCCCGGTCGCTAGGCGCAATTGCGGCTGCGGGGAGGGCTGCCGGGCCTGATGGTCGGCGGGTGCTGCCGGGGCTTCTGTGTACATGTTTGTCTATGTCGCCGGGGTATGACTTCCCCATAGCAGTGCCTAAGCCGTGCCTATCAAGGCCAGGGACAGACGATGCGGAGCACGAGCGTTCTGTTGAAAGGTCAACAACCTCCGGTTTGGAGGTATGCTCGTCACACTCTCGCCACTGTCACATTTGGTGGCTGCGGCAGCAGGAGAAAATTCATCCTTCCACATACCGTAGGCCGCCCACCGCTTGACTCTACGCTCCTTTAAAGTTTTAGGACGGAGGAGCTTACAAGCCGCGCATCCTTCCTCTTTGTGATCAAGCGGTAAGCACCGGTTACACGTCTATGCCTGTCTTTCCAAGGGAATTTGCTCCTACAATTAGGGCAAAACCTAAATGGAGTCCTCTCCATAGCTGAGGATGGTTAGAGTGACGAAGACCGAAAGGGAAAGAGGAAGGAAAGGCATTCTCAATCTGTATAGAAATGTCCTCCCAACCCCACTAACCCTACTGTATAGGCCGGAGGAAGGCCCGACCACGTGGTCGGCAGCGCTGACTGGATCACTGCCATCGAGTTCTTCAAGGTCTTCGGCGGAGGTCTATAACAGCTGTCGAAACAAGGAACAGATAGGGTGATTTGGGTTTATTTTATATAATTATTCGACCAAAGGTCGATGGGACACTAAGCAAAGTCTTTGATGAGCTCTGCATCAAGGCGACCAGTATGCTGGGCAGAAAAAAACAATCTGAGGGACCTCAACGCGTTAGGGATTTTGGGTACACTACACGTCACGTAGGGATAGTGTTACAGGCACGCCCATGTCGACGTCCCCTTTCAATTCTCGAAAGACAAGATGCAATAGTCTGCGGTTACCACTGGATGTCAGACTATATGCACAGCATTTGATTCTAAGCAGATTAACAAACATCAGAATTAAAGATATACATGATATCCAGAGCATGATCGTTACTGTGAGTGGAATTTGTGACCCACGGGTTGAAGCCTGGGTTGTCCATGGTCCTTATGTTCAAGTCCCCCATCACAATGATCCTGTTCAAATTGATTCAGATGATTACTGACATTTCAGCACACTCGGGCCAGAAGAGGAAAACTATGCCCTGGCTGCCCGTATGCAATTATTATAGTGCAAGATGTTTTTTGGTTGAGTTGACATATTATTGTGAGCTTTTCAAATGACTGCAAGGGCTTGCTGATAGAGTTTGCAGTACTGCTTTCAAACTGCACATCGCAACCACTTCAAACAGACTCAAAGACATTTCGCTGCCTGGATCAGCATGACTTGCTGCATCTGAAACTGGTTCAACCCGCAATGACAGAATCTCAAAGCCTGATTCGGTGGATCAAACCACCTATTAACTGATGAGGTACCCCTGTGAGGCCCCACCCAGACATTTTGTCCACTTTTAGGACCCTAGAAATAATGGGGGACACGATCTCGGAAGATCTAAGACCTCCTTCATCACTTCCGTTTTCCAATTTTGTTAATGCACTAGAATGCTTGGTCCAGCTGCGGAATGGCGTTAATGGCTATAGTGTAATTATTCAGAACATTTTGGAAAATGAATCCCAAATGACACCAAAACGAAAGGGTTATTACCCAGTTAAACCCCAACAGTTCAAGGAGGGAACTGGAAGTGGTGGCTGGAGGGCTTCACAACGCTCACTGAAAAACTTGACGGGATCACAGCCAGTGTGGCCACCATGAAAGCACAACTTGACAAGACCACCTCTCATATGACAGAGGCTGAAACAAGAATATCAGGCACGGAAGATGCCCTTGAAGCATTGAAATCCACAGTTTCCACTATGGCTATTGAACTGGGCACTGTGAAAACCAAATGTGAGGACTTAGAAGCAAGATCTCGGAGGAACAATGTTCGTATTATTGGGGTCCCGGAAGACGCAATTAAAGGGCCGATGGAAAAACCGATAGAAGACCTCCTACGCTTGCTACTAGGGGATCCTGGATGATCCCTGACGTTTATAGTGGAGAGGGCACACAGATCAGCGGCCCCGAAACCTAAGCCAGGGGCTTATCCGAGACCGATCGTTGCACGCATATTGAATTACAGGGATAGAGACCTGATCCTGAGAACCTCCAGAGAGAAACAGGAGTTGAGATGGGAGGCAAATATAATACGCATCTACCCGGATTTTACAATGGCGGTCCAACAGGAACGGAAACTCTTCAATGGGGTCAAGAAAATGCTGCGGTAGCGGAAAGTGCAGTACGCAATGCTTTACCCTGCCAGATTGAAAATCCAACACAAAAACAAGCCCTTTTTCTTTACAATCCCTGAGGAGGCAGCAAACTTTGTAGAGACATATATTCCTCCGAATAAGGAGCGATCCGCAACTGAGAGTGACTAAGAAGGGGGAAATATGGCCACACTACCACCAGCGCACCAAGGAACGAAACGGACAACAACAAGGCAGGTTCCACACGGAACTCTACACTAAGGTGCGTCGGAATTCGACTCTCATCGATTACCGATATACACCCTAGACAGCACGATAAGAGCAAGTAACGGGACAAAACCAGAAATGGCTCAACTCCGGCAGCAGCACCGAAGACGCCGCAGCCCCCCCCCGTAGCAGGTGCTTAAGATGTTGAAGGGAGGGAAGGGATGGACAATCTATTGCACAGTTGAAGTTTGGGGAACTGTGAGGGTGGTGGGTGGGGGGACACAGGGGATGTTGGGGGTTTGTTATTTACAAAGGGCGGAAAAAAGAAAAAGCACACGGGGGAATGACACGTTTGTACCAAAGCACACAACGGGAGGCTACCGGAGCGCAAACCAAAAGGAATACGTAATAGACAATGGGTAAACTAGGCAGAGATGATATAAATGCGATAAGCTGGAATGTAAGGGGCCTTGGGTCTAAGATTAAGAGGAGAAAGATCATGGCATACCTAAACAGACAAGCTGCTAAGATCATCTTGCTTCCAAGAAACACATATTGGTCCAGGACAGACTGAACATGTGATGCCTAATTGGGGCTCTTATCAATACTTCACCACGTACTCTAGACGAGCGAGAGGGGTCGCAATACTACTGCATAAGTCATTACCATTCCAGCCAATAGAGGCAGAATGCGACCCGGAAGGGAGATATGTGCTCCTGCATGGTAATCTCTGTGACGAAGAAATAGTCTTCCTAAATATATATGGCCCAAATATAGACCAACCAGATTTCTACGCATCGATCTTCGAGAAACTATCAAGCTTCCCAACAGCTCAAGTGATCTGTGGGGGGGACTTCAACACTATCTTGAATGTGCAACTTGATCGCACATCCACTCAACCTAGGACATTAACTAAAGCTGCCCAGTCAATCCTCACATATATGTCAGACCTGAAGTTAAGGGACGCCTGGAGAGCACTACACCCAGTCACGAGGGACTATACGTACTATTCATCAGTCCATGATATGCATTCCAGAATAGATTTATGGCTACTGGACCCGGGCAGCATGACATGGGTCACAAACTCCCACATTCACCCTAGGACATACTCTGACCACTCTCCGATACAACTAACACTGAGAATCCCAGATAAGACATATTCCCGCCCACCATGGAGATTTAAGCCGGAGGCACTGAGAGATCTAGTTTATAAGAATTCAATGGAACAACACATACAGGAATATTTTGACTTAAATGAAAACTCGGTCTCCACTCAGGCCACTTTATGGCAGGCATTTAAAGTATGCAATAGGGGGCAGTCGATATCCATACAAGGTGGAATACTGAAAGATATTAGGGGACGGTTAACCCGACTAGAGACACGCATAGCTGCCCTACAGGCCCAATATGCGACCACCCCAACGCCCCAAATTAGCTTAGAGATCAAAACGTGCTCGATGACTACATCGAGGCAGCAGACCAAGAGATCAGATACTTCGATAGACCAGTGGCAGCACGTAGGTATGGAGAAGGGGAAAGGCCAGGAAGGCTATTGGCTAGGACGGTGCGAGGTGAAAGGGGCCCCACGACTATACCCTGTATACAATCGGCGGACGGTGCAGTAACCGCTGATCAGACAAAAGTGAAGGACACATTTTATGCATTCTACAAAGACCTATATTCACCACAGAGCACTGTCACAGATCCCGAAATAGAACAGTATCTTTCCCAAATACCCACGACCCTCATAGCAGATGCCACCAGGGAATCGCTAGAACAACCCATCACTGAGGCTGAGATTAGAGAAGCAATCAAAGCACTCCCCAGCGGGAAATCGCCGGGCGCAGACGGGTTGGGGGCGGAGTTCTATAAAGAATTCAGTCAATTGCTAGTGCCCAGAATTCATGCAACATGGATAGAAGCGATACAAAAAGGAGAGCTCCCAGAAACCACAAGAGAGGCAATAATAACACTGCTACTCAAACCGGGGAAGCCTCCCTGAAGACTGCGGGTCATATCGACCACTCTCTCTAATAAACACGGATGCTAAGATCCTAGCAAAGATTCTGGCCTTTAGACTCACGCCGCTGATGCAATATATGGTTCATGAGGATCAGGTTGGGTTTATAACAGGCAGATCCACAGCAACTAACATAAGGAGATGTCACCACATCATCTCCACCATCCCCCCCCCCCACCCCGAGTCCCAAGCGGTAGCAGTCTCTCTAGACATGAGGAAAACGTTCGATACGGTCCCCTGGCCCTTTCTCTTTGGGGTGCTGCGAAACTATGGATTCGGCCCGCAATTCATACAATTTATCAAAATATTATATACACGACCCCAAGCGAGGATTAGGATCAACGGAACACTCACAGAGGTCCTGGAACTGCTGGGTGGCACGAGACAGGGTTGCCCACTTTCTCCGCTCATTTTCGCGTTAATAATAGAACCAATAGCAGACATACTTAGATCACGCTATAGCACGTTTGGGATCCGGAGTGGCGGTAAACTTCATGTAATAACACTATATGCCAACGACATCCTACTGTATCTAAGGGACCCGGATCGCACACTTAATAAGGTTCTGGCAGAAGTAGAGAAGTTCGGCGAATACTCAGGGCTACGCCTTAACCCTAACAAATCAGAGATATTCCCGCTGACCGAAAACACAGCCCAACCTCGAAATATGCACGGCCTCATATGGAGTCCGGTTCATCTCACATATCTAGGCGCACACATAGCAAGGACGGCCCAACTGTCTCGCACCCTGAACTACTCTTCTCTTATAGAAGACCTATGCATCAAAATGAAGCGTTGGAATGCCCTGCCCATATCTCTGATGGGAAGGATAGCACTGATTAAAATGATTATTCTACCAAAACTCTTCTACCTTTTCAATGCTGTCCCAGTATGGCCAGGCCGTGCTCTGTTTTCCAGGATAAACAGTGCCTGTATAGCGTTTGCGTGGGGTGGGCACCCGAGATTAAGCTGGAGGGTTATGTCTGACACGTATCCTAGGGGTGGACTGATGGCACCCGACCTGGAAGTGTACTACCTTGCGGCACAGGCACACCATGCAACGAGCTGGGTCACATCCTTCATAGACCCAGGCTCCTCACCCCCCATATCAGTGGAGCGTGAAGCAGTGATGGCGCTGCAAAGGATCACTAGGCCGGCCCCCAAGCACTACAACGCAATAAACCCAACCAAAGTCACAATCACGGCATGGGCAAAAATCACAGAAATATTTGGGGCCAGTAAATTATACCATCCAAGCATGCCAATATGGGGCGACCCTTATACATCTCTATCTGAGGAGAGCGTAGTAGCGAAACATTGGAGCTCGAGAGGAATAACACAATGGGGACAGCTGTTCCCGGAGAAGCAGTTTGTACTCTGGGAAGACATTAAAGACGTGCTGGGTAACACAAATACACAAATTCAATACGCTCTGGTGGAGAATACTTCACGTCGTATGTTCCCTTCATTCCCGAAGGAGCCGGAAATTAACATGGCATTAGGCTACATTTACACTGGGGGAACACAGAAGATAACCGCCTCAGCGTTATACAAGATTATAATTCAGACACGACCGAGAGTGAACCATTCAGCCAGGGGCAAGTGGGAGCAAGATCTGGGACAACAGATTGAGGATCAAGAATGGTCTCAGATATGCTCACTAACCAAACGAATATCGTGCAACTCAAGATTTAAGCTGATTCATTATAAGATAACACATAGGACACACTACTCCCCAGCCAAACTCAAGAAAATATACCCCACCTTGCACGGCAACTGCCCCAGCTGCAACAGTGAGAACGCGAACATATTTCATATGCTTTGGGATTGTATTAAACTGAAACAATATTGGGCAGATGTATGTGGAGCACTGGACATGATGGCAGATCAGCCAATGGAATGGTCCCCGAAAATATGTATGTTGGGGGCGGTGGGAAAGATGAACCCGACATGGCGTAAACTGCTAAATGTGAGCCCACTAATCGCTAAAAGGGTCATACTGATGAGGTGGAAGAATATAAGCCCCTCGACCAGAGAAGACTGGAATAAGGATATGATGTGGGCTAATGATAACGAGGAATTGTACATTGACTCTGTGTTACCCCCCTCCAAACCTAGAAACATATGGTCGAGATATAAACAATATCTAACAGAGTTAAATGACCTTGAAACCCCAATCTCTGAAGAAATCCCGCCAGCCTCGGTTGTGTAAAAAGCAGAATGTATGGTATAATGGTATGTTCATAACCTGTGTGCAAATATATAAATAAAGTTGTTAATAAAAAAAAAAAAGGAAGTGGTGGCTGGGGTATTCTCACTGTGTTTATGCCCAGATCCTTAGGGGGTTTAGAGGCTACCCTTGCAGCTATATTGGTTAGGTCATCAGTAATATCAGCAGACCCTAAGTGCGTGGTTACATCTATTTGTTGTAACGCTCACCTGATTCCCGTAGAGGCGCCGGTCTTGACTGGGCGTATACCGTATCTTCAAAGGTGATGTGTAACACAGGGCTGGCTCTTTGGGCTGGACCTCTGTGCACTGTATGTCTGACTCGAAGGGCAAGATGTCTGCAGATAGAAAATATGGGATTAATGAACTGGGTTATTGAATGTCTCTCTCTTCTTCCCTTTCTCTTCTCCTGTAGAACCCCAAAGGTTAACGCCCTCACCTTAGGTAAGTGAACGCCGTGCTCTCCATCTGCCTCGGGGCAGGGTGCTGTAACCAGTTTCTTCACTGGATAAGGAGAGCAGGCCTCTTGACTTCAGAGGACTGCTGTCCGTCGTTTACTGCACGAACGGTAAGTTTCGAGTAATTCTAATGTCTTTAAAAGTCTTTAGTAATGATGTCTCTTGTTTTTGCAGGGTTCCGGCGATGGCAGATGACGGGCTGAAGTGAGTTGAAGATGGAGCCCGTGTGATGAATGGAAGCGCCTGGAAGCACGTAAGTAAGCGCTTGTTGCCTGCTTCACGATGCGCTCTAACTGTTTTTTTATTTTGCAGGTACAAGTTCGGAGCGGCTGCAGGGTGCCGCAATACCCACTGGGTTAGATGTGGAAAGGAGTAATGGCACGTGAGTATTAAAGTTCTCCAATGTCTTTAAACGCACCTTTGTTTTGTCTTTCAGATGCGGGATGCAGCGCCGAAGGCCTCCGGAGCGTGCGAAGAGCTGGTAAGCTTTTGTCTTTCAGATGCCGGAATGCAGTGCGAAGACCTCCGGAGGGCACGAAGAGTAGGTAAGCCTTTGTCTTTCAGATGCCGGAATGCAGCGCGAGGCGTTGGTGACAGCCGATGGACCAGGTAAGTGAAGCACTGTCACTGAAGACCGTAATGCTAACCTGTTCTTTCTTGTCTTTATAGGTGTTGCTGAAGACTGGATTCAGGATGGTAAGCCTTTTTCCTTAGGCCCAGCATCAGATGCAGAAGACACGATGAGCGTTCTGCTGCAGAGGATGCAGAATAACGCAAAGCAAGATTCATCCATCGGGTGTGGTTTAAATAGCCTCCTGTAGTGCTTAGGTGTCTCCTTCCACAGCCACGCCTAGGTAAGAAAAGAGTTCCTGCTTTCCAGAAGAGTTCCAGTGTTCTGAATCCAGGGAGTGGCTCCTGCCCCACCCAACAGGAAAAGTAGTTCCAAACAGAAGAGGATCAGAGGCTCAACTGGCAGGCAAGTAAGCAGCATGGTCTGCTGCAGGTAAGTCCACCCAAGCATTATGAGCCTGGCGCTTCCAGCGCTGGGACTGGGCATATTTATGAGCCTGGTGCCACTGGCGCCAGGACTGGGTCCAAAAGGTCCCAATTGGGACTGGTTGGCACTCGGAACCTGGGTTATGGATCTGCTTCCAAGGGAGTTGGGAAAACCCTGACCTTTTGGAAGCAGAGATCATGACATTTGTTGAGTGTGAAGAGTTGGTCTTAAGTTGTCATGCGATGACCCAAGTCGGCACTCCAATGTTCCTAGAGGGGGCGCTTGCCTTTCACTGCATATATACATGGGCTATGGAATTTAAGGTATTGTGTACTGTTTCTCACATAACCTAGTATTAATTTATGTATATGCTTCTGCAAAGCCTTTACTTTACAAACCTTTCTGAGATCTGGTTAGGGTAATTCTGTATGCTTATTAAAACTAGCAAGAATGCACAATGTAGACGGTTGTTTGGGATGGCAGGCATGGTTAATTCGACACGGCACACTGTTTTGTTGAGTCGGTTTTACTTGAAACTTCACCTCCCCAAATATGGGAAGAGATAATTCAAAAAACATATCATCGCAAACAGCAATTGTCCATTTGTAGGCCATTACTGTTTCAACTGGCACAACGAATGGTGAACTGAAGTATTGGTATTCACTGTTGGGGAACTGGAGATCACTCTTGATGATCAGTTTCGATTAGGCAACGAAACCTCCATCAGCACAATGTTTGTTTTTGTTTTTTTGGTGACATGGTTTACAGGAAACCTTACACAACATAAAAGAAAAACACATCCAATACATTAATTAAAGAAATACAAATAAATCAAACAGTCGTACATTCATACAATTCATATCTAGACGTACCACATCAGAATTAAGACATCATTTAAAAATTGACCCAGGGCAATAACTAGAGAGATTCTTGCCCCACATTAGTCGAGACCACAGAAGAGCCTTCCAAAAATTGTAATGAAATCTTTCCACTTCTTTCCAATAAGCTTTTGTCCTCAGATTACCCAACACCTGACAGTCCATAACCCAATGTTTTAGGGTTTCCATCATACCTGGTAACTTTCAAAAGCGACACTCGACACAGTTTTCTATATTTGCGTCAATATTCCAATTGTTAGTTCTCGTTTTTGTGTGGAACCGATTCAGTCTAAATCGTAAATACAGAATACAGATTTTATCACATGGGAAACATTTAAAATAAGGTGAAAGTTGATGTGTTTTGCGTGGAAACATAGCATACTCAGAGTAGGTGGAGTTCGATGAACGAGCATCAACAGTGAGCTTCCAATCCTCTCCGAATAGTTTATGGTTGACCGGTTCAGAAAGCTTAATTAATTCATCCTCAGAAGAATGAATGGATTGTAGTAAATTGTGGATCCTGGCTTTAAACTGAGTTACAGAGCTTACGACTGAGTACATAAGCATTCTGGATAAGTCCATATAAAGAGAGTTTGGCATAGGTGACAAACATTTTACATAGTTCGACAGCTGACGTAACCGATACCTGGCTTTTAGGGAGATTAAGTCTAATTTAAGACGAATTATGGCATTTGTCCCCAAGACCTTTTTCCAGGCGATACCTTGTATCGAGTCCAGGTATGCCCCAAGATCTAATAGGCACATATCCAAACCATAAAGTAAGATGAGTTCAATCTTAAGGAGATAGTAATTCAGTATGGGAGTGATTGAAAATGTACATAATTTCCCATACAACAGTTTCACATGAGACTTTCTTTCAGTCTTGTCCTCCACATTTCCATAAAAGATGTGTTGGTTAGGTTGTATCCCAGGTATGCTATAGAGGGAGCCTGCTTGACTATTTGGTATCCCAAAGACCACCTCATACATTTTATTTTCTTCCCAACTGAAAAAAATCACAACCTTAGACTTCGTCCTGTTAGCCTGCAAATTATTCGTTAAGGTGTATGAATGAACTGCATTCAATTCCCGTTGCAGGCCACCCGGGATTTTATCAAACAGTATATCATCATCGGGAAAGCGAGCCAATGTATCCTCAAATGCCCCAGCCTCACAGAAAAAGTGCCCCCTGCCGGCCACAAATCCCCAATATCACTGAGGTAAATATCTAGCAAGATGGGGCCAGGATACAATACTCTCTTAGTCCTACTTTGACTTGGATCAGTCAACACAATGTCCCTTCTTGGTTCAGCCGAATCCACAGATTTTATTTTTATTGGAGAAGTGCTATCAGCTGGACCATTTAGGCGGGACATTATAATTGAGAAACTTCATCCAGGGTCTGGAGCGATGAACACAGTGAAAGGCTGATGTCCAGCAAGGCCATACAAATGTTCCCCGCATTACCTTGTTTGACAGTTTGAAGCAGATAATATTAGCATTCAGTGGGGTTCCCATGTTCTTCCTAAATCCCATTTGGCTAGGAGAGAGAAAGGAAAAATGCTGTTCAAATCTCTAAGCAATAGCAATGCAAAAGCCTTACTGCATCAATCAGGGCTATAGGCCTATAATTACTAGGGTCCGACGTGTCACCCTTTTTGTAGATGGGAATAATGGTCGAGGAGGACCAAGAAGATGGTATCAAATGGGTCCTGTACATTTAATCAAAATGTACTTTCAAGATTTGAGACCATAAAATAGGGTCTTTCTTCAATACAAAAGGGGGAAGTCCGCTTGGACACGCGGCTCTAGAGGGTTTAAGTTTTGCAATAGCCCAAGTTAAATCGGCTAAGTCCCATGGACATACTCCCACCACAATGGGACCCTGCGTCAGATCTTTCTGATCCACAAGATGACCAGTCATTAATATCTTTTTGCATTTATCTTGTTTCGAAACCCACATTCTATGATCATAACTGCGGGGATAAGTTACCACAGAGACTAGATTGCTGTCAAGTGACGCAATTTGAACACAGTCTGTGATAAGATCTTCCAGAGTGCCATACCTCCACTAACCCCCCTTGTGGCTTTGTATATTGTCCCAACTGTACCTTCTGCGAGTCCATAATACCATATGTTTCATAATACACAGCATCCATAAATGTTTTACTTCTCCTTTTGCTCCAACTACAGGTGAGTCCATTTCTATCTGGGACAACAGGAAAGAGAGCTATGGATACTTTGTGTTTTATCACAGCAAGATGCCTGGTGAAATAAATAGTCAAGTGATCACCCACTTTTGGATCAGAGACATTTAAATGTCCATCTTGATGGACAGACTGTTAGGCAGAAACCTGTGCAGTTCCCTTGGGGAACACTGCAAAAGATTTAAGACTACAGGTATAGCAGTAAACCCACTTGGTAGCAGTCCGCACCACCCAGATTTACCTGGTAGCTGTGGCTGAGCAGTCAGACTTCCCTCAAGAAGAGTTAGGCAGTATGCAAAGTATACACAATATGTACTCAGACACAATAGCACAAGCAAACACTGACCAGAGCTTGGTTTCAAAAGTATACAGTTATTTATTTTCAAGAACACATAAGTTGAAAACACTCTAGCAAAGTATAGTAAAACACTTCAAACACAGTTATAATGAAAGCAGTTTCAACCCTTACTCCTATCTAGCCAACTCTAAGTTAACACCACATAATTAAAACAGAGGTGAGTGCTTAACGTTAGATGACACTCTAGTAGGTTCAAGGAAGGGATAAAAAAGAAACAGAAAGGGGTTAAACACACCACTCTAAGGTCCAGAACACTTGCAATAGGCTCAAAGAAGCACAAAGTCACAGGTGAGCAAAAGTCACTAGGCAGGGCCCACTCTTAGAGTAGCCGGAGCGAAAATGTGCCCAAGATCACACTGTTATTAGGGATTCAAAGTCTTGCAAAGAGTTAGAAAGAGTTTAGAGTGGCTTAGAAAGTTTAGCCAGGGTGTTCCAGGCACTCCCAGGTTCGAAAGCCGGGGGCTAAATCTACCCCGTACAGTCGGTGGCAAGGGAAGCCAGGCGGAACACGGTACCTTAAGCGGAAAGGGTCCTCCAGCGGTGGCAGTTGTTCCAGGCAGTGGCAGTAAGGCTCGACGTCGGTCAGGGGAGAAGAAGTTCTCGCTGAAGAGCAGAAGAAGAGGGTCGTTGCACTGCCCGGGAAGAAACCAGCCGCGGAGTCCTCCGGTTAAAGGGTTGTACCGACTTTCGTGGTTTGGGTAAAAGTGGTGGGGTTCCGGTTGCCGGGGTGCTTGGCACTGGCAAGGCGGCCACGAGATACCTCGAGAAGCGGAAAGAAGGCGGAAACTGGTTGTCCCCACCAGTCAAGGGAAGGAGCCACTCCGTTAAGAGTTCTCCTCGGTCGTCGGGAAAAGTGGTGAGACGATTCAGCAGGGCTCCACCGGGTGGTGTCGTCGAAGCAGGTCGGCTCAGCTCTTCCCTTGTCGGATTCTTGGTCCTGTGGCGACTTCTGAAGTTCCAGTCCCCAAAGCCCTGCTTTTATGCAGCAAACCCCCATTCACCCAGCCTAGCTGTCACTCAAACATGCTAAGTGGTGAGCCGGCCGGCTCACCACTTGGGCCAATCAGGACGGAGTGCGACTTGAGTTACCAAGGTAACTCAGTCCAGGGTGCCTAAATCCCCCTCCACCCCTCCTAAGTACCCCAGACAGAATGGCACCACTTTGGAGGGCTTCTGTGGAGAAGCCCGCCAAAAGTGGAACAAAGGGCTCCACTTTGGGTCAGAGTTACAGAGGCGAACGCCAACGCCATTTTAGAATCAAGTTTTGGCAAAAAGTCCCAACCGGAGTTATAATAATAAATATATAAACCGGCGGTATGTTTAAGGCTACCGTAAATAAATAATTAAATGTGTTAGCCTAAAACAATGGGAAATCCCATAGGGAAATATTCGCGGTCGAATATAAAAAGTAGTTTCCACTGCCACCAGCCAAAACTCGATCAGGGGGGACGGAGACGTGCCCCCTCGACTAACAGACCCTGGGGCAATCGAATTGCCCCAGCCAGTACGTCCACAATATGATGGTTTGTACTGGTTCTGTTCAGGATTCAAGACTAGCAAAGTCTTTGGTGACTTTACATGCCCTGGGAGACAGTAGTCAGTCCCAGGGTATGGAGTCTATGTTGGGGAGTCCCTAGGACACCCCTGGGTCACGGCACAGAGGGTGCTGTGTAACCCAGATCACAAAAATACATGAGACCCTATGGAGTAAAAGACCCCATAGCCCATTCAACACAAGGTTTAACCAAGAAAACACACTTCAACATGTCCAAGAGTGAGGGTAAAAGAGTCTCACTCTTGGCAGGAGAAAAAAAAGAAACCCCAGAAATCCAGCAAAGCTGCTGGGGGACTCACTAGGTAGGGAAATTCAGCCTAAACAGAGAATTCTCCCTAACACTCGCCCCCCCCAGACTAAGGGACAGGAGGATTTAATCCACTCCTGGATGAACCTCATACCTCTAGTCGATGATATACATCCTAGAGAGTCCATCAGCATTTTGATGGTGACACCCTGACCTGTGCTCAATGGTGAAATCAAACCCTTGCAGGCAGATTGACCATCTCAATAGTTTTGGATTTTCCCCTTTCATTTGCATTAACCATCTCAAGGGTTGGTGGTCAGTCTGAATAACAAAAGTAGAACCATACAAGTATGGCCTAAACTTCTTCAGTGCCCACACAATAGCAAAGCATTCTCTTTCGATAGTTGCCCACCTTGTCTCAGGATCCTTCAGTTTCCTACTGATGAAGCAAATGGGGTGCTCCCTACCCTTCTCATCCAGTTGGCTTAGAACTGCACCTATACCTACATTGGAAGCATCAGTTTGTACAATGAAAGGTTGGTGGTAGTCAGGAGCTCTCAATACTGGAGCTTGGCAAAGAGCTCTCTTCAGTTTTTCAAAGGCCTGATTGCACTCCTCATTCCATTTTACCTTTTTAGGGAATTTGGGAGAGGAGATTACATTCAGTGGAGAAGCTATGGTCCCATAGTTCTCAATGAAATTCCTGTAATATCCAGTGAGCCCTAAAAAAGCTCTCACTTGGGTTTGAGTAGTTGGTGTTGTCCAATTTTGCACAGCTTCAATCTTGCTGGGCAAAGGCCTTATTTCTCCACCTCCTACCTCATGTCCAAGGTAGACCACTTTACTTTGACCAATCTGGCACTTACTGGCTTTGATTGTCAAATGGGCCTGTTCCAGAGCCTGCAACACATGTCCTAGGTGGTTCACATGTTCTTCCCAGGAGTGGCTGAAGACTGCAATGTCATCCAAGTATGCCATGCAGAAATCTTCCATCCCAGCCAGAACTTGGTTCACCATCCTTTGGAATGTGGCAGGTGAATTTTTTAGTCCAAAAGGCATGACCTTAAACTGGTACAAGCCAACTGGGGTTGAAAATGCAGTTTTCTCCTTGGCATGGTCTGTCAGGGCTATTTGCCAATAGCCTGACGTCAGGTCAAATGTGCTGAGGTACTTGGCTGCACCAAGTTTATCCACCAACTCATCTGTCCTGGGCAAAGGGTGGGCATCAGTCTTGGTGACTGCATTTAGAGCTCTATAGTCCACGCAGAATCTCAAGTCTTTGGATCCTGCCTTTGGTACTAACACAACTGGGCTAGACCATGGACTAGTAGAGGGCTCTATTACCCCGAGATCAAGCATCTTCTTGACCTCTCCTTTGATGTGGGCTCTGATATGTTCTGACATTCTGTATCCTCTGCTTTTGACTGGCAGACAGTCACCAGTGAGTATCTCATGCTGGCCCCAAGGGGTCAAGCCTGGTGACAGTGAGAACAGGGAGGCAAACTGATTTAACATAGATTTGCACTCCTCTTGTTGCTCAGGTGTCAGGTCTGAAGAGAGGTTGACTCCTTCAACTTTTTCATCTAAAGGCACACCTCTGAGGAGATCAGGGAGAGATTCACTCTCTTCTTCCTCTGCAGCTGAAGCTAGGAGCAAGGCTCCTACATCAGGTCTGGAGATGTATGCTTTTAGTCGGTTGGTGTGGAAGACTCTAGGAGCTTCCCTGGGTCTGCCCAGATCCACCAGATAGTTGACCTCTCCAAGTTTTCCCACAATCTTGAAGGGTCCCATCCATTTGTCTTGCAAGGCCCTCTGCCTTGTTGGGAGCATAACTAGAACTAGCTGGTCTTGAGTAAACTCAACCATGTTAGCCTTCTGGTCGTGCCAATGTTTGACCAGAGCTTGACCAGCTTTCAAGTTGTCACTTGCTTCTGCCATCATGTGTGACATTCTCCTCCGGAGACCTATCACATAGTCAGTCACTCTGACTGGCTTGAGGGGAGGAGCACCTTCCAATCCCTCCTTAATCAGGGCCAATGGACCTCTGACTGGATGGCCATAGAGAAGCTCAAAGGGAGAATAACCTACTCCCTCCTGAGGGACTTCTCTATAAGCAAAGAGAAGGCATGGCAGTAGAAGGTCCCACTTTTTCTTAAGGGGTTCTTCTAAAGCACCTATCATGCTCTTCATGGTTCTGTTAAACCTTTCAACCAACCCGTTTGTCTGAGGGTGGTATGCGGTTGAGAACTTGTAGGTAACTCCACAGGTTTTCCACATGGCTTTCATGTAGTGGGACATAAAGTTTGACCCCCTGTCAGAGATTACCTCCTTAGGAAACCCAACCCTGGTAAAAATACCAAGGAGGGCCTTAGCCACAGCCGGGGCTGTAACAGTCCTCATAGGAATTGCCTCAGGGTACCTAGTAGCATGGTCTACTACAACAAGGATAAACCTGTTGCCTGAGGAGGTTGGGGGATCAAGGGGACCAACAATGTCAATCCCTACCCTCTCAAATGGGACTCCCACAACTGGGAGAGGCACTAAAGGTGCCACATTCTTGGAACCAACCTTACCAGAAGTCTGGCAGGTATGGCAGCTCTTACAATATCTATCTACTTCAGCCCCCATCTTTGGCCAATAAAAGTAGAGTGAGAGCCTTTCCTTGGTCTTCTTGAAACTCAAGTGACCAGCCAAAGGTATCTCATGGGCTAGTTGTAAGAACTGTTGTCTGTTCTCTTGTGGGACTACAAGGCGTTTGTAGTCTCCAGGTTCAGACTCAGTCGGTTCACTGTAGAAGAGGCCATCTTCCCGGTGTAACCTATACTTCCCAGGCTCTTGCCCATCAGCCTGAGAAGCTGCCTGGTGGCGGAGACCTTCCAGAGTTGGACATTCTCTTTGCCCCTTACGAAAAGCTGCCCTGCTAGGCCCACCTTCTGCCAGTAAAGACTGCAGCTCAGGATGGTCCTCAGGGTCCAAATCTCCAATAAGGTTGGGGCCTCCTTCTAGCTCTTCCTCAGAGTCTAGCTCAACCACACAGGGTTGTACCTCCCTCTCAGCCTCAGCTGGAGGTGGAGTTACAGGTGTAACTTTGGACAACCTAGGGGAAGTCCTTGTTGGAAGCACTGGAGTGCTTGCTGCTGGTTTTTTTCTAGGAGTCTTGGGTTGCCCCTTTGCTCCTGATCTGGTAGTTACTGCAGTAAGTTGCTCCAGTGGGAGAGGAGTGATTTCTGTCATCATCTCCTGAGATAACCCTCTCAGGGTTTTCTCTCTTGCAGGTTTTGTGAGTTCCTGTAACCTTTTGCTAGGGGGTCTGGGGGTATGAGATACAACTCCAAGAGCTTTGAGGTCATTACCCAACAGAACCCTACCTGGCACTTCACATTGTACACTGACAGGTATTTTTACAGCCATATCATTACATTGGATGAGAACTGGTAACTGGGGACACATCTGCACAGGCCCACCAGCTAACTTGGTGAGGCATTTGGGTGCCTTAGCAACATCTTCTGCCTTGAAAAATGATTCATCCACCACCGTTATGCTGGCTCCAGTGTCCCTAATGGCAGGAGTCTCCTGACCATTCACCTGGACACTGTCCTTATAATACTCTTTAGTATTATCTGGGATAGAGTTATAGACATCTAAATTCTGTTGTTCCCACAACCCCAGAGAGACTAAAGAAACACTAGCTGAGACTCCAGTGGGTTCATCAGCTAGTAATAGAAAGTTTCCACTTGCCATATGTACTTCCTCTTCTGGAGCGAAGGCTAAGGAGGCAAGCTGGACCCCTGAAGGTTTACCCTTACATCTGGGATCTCCTTTCACATGGTCAGTAGCCTTACAAACAAAGCATGAGCCAAAGGCTCGCTGGAATGGAGGCTTGTTCTGACCTCCTTCTGGTCTGGGACCAGGAGGTACACTAGCCTGATTTGGTTTCCCTTGTGGCTTACCCTTATAGTTTTGTTTGGGGCCCTCTTTGGAATTTGTAGTATTAGAATTCTCTTTGGAGTCCTTTTTGGGCTGTTTCTCCCCATCCTTCTTCTGAGTGACCCCAGAATCCTTGTGAGTGGCCCTGTTGGCAACCCACAAGTCAGCAGCCTTAGCTAGTTTCCGGGAATCTAATTCCCTGGAATCAGCCAAGTGTTGTCTGAGCTCAGGAGAGCAGGCATCATAAATAGTCTCCAACATAAACAAATTCTTCATACCTTCATAAGTGTTCACCTTGTAACCCTTAATCCATCCCTCTAAGTTTTTCAAACATTCACTCACCCAGGTAGCCCAAGGGGTACCATCATGCTTTTTGAGGCTCCTAAACCTCTTAAGATACTGGGAAGGGGTCTTCCCAAACCTAGCTATCAAAGCTAGTTTCACACATTCATAGTCCTTCCTATCCTCCTCCCCCATCTCCATTACCACATCAGTTGCAACAGGGGGAAGCCTAGAGAACAACCAGGTGAGTAAGTCATTTCCTGTGATGTTCTGGAGCCCATGATTATATTCAAACAGAGACAACCAATCCAACACATCCAACTTAGGCTCATACATACCAATCAATTCTTTAGGCATCCGGGGTCTTTTAGGACTGGAACTTCTAGAGGAGCCAGAGAGAGAAACATTCTCAACAGATAATTTCTTCATTTCTAAGTCATACTTGAGCTCCATTTCCCTTAGCCTTAGTTCTTTGTCAGTTTGAGCATTAAGTTTCTTATACTCCAATTCTAGCTTCATTTTCTCCAGTTCAAAGTACTGAGGACTAAATGTGGGACCTGGTAAAGGTCCAGTAGGTACAGCAGGTAGAGCAGGCAGAGGCCTAGGGGGGACAGTTACAACAGCCTCACCCTCCTCTTCTGACTCTTCCTCAGAATCATCAACATTTTGCTCCATGTTAACTTCAATACTGTCATCTACAGTTGCTGGAGTGGTAGGTTCCTCTGAACCATCCCCCAGACTTTGGTTAGCTAACAATCTTTCAATCAGCTCCATTTTCTTGCCCTTAGTCAGGAGATCCTTATGTTTACAGAGCACTCTTAAACAATCAGCAGTTTTGGCTGCAAGGGACTCTTGACTATAGCTTTCTATAACTGACATGTTAGAGGATTACTTTTACAGTGCTAAGCTTTGTGGTTAGTTGCACTAAGGTATCTAAAGCACAATAAAATGTATACTCAATACAAATCCCACCGCTGTACACCAGTGTTAGGCAGAAACCTGTGCAGTTCCCATGGGGAACACTGCAAAAGATTTAAGACTACAGGTATAGCAGTAAACCCACTTGGTAGCAGTCCGCACCACCCAGATTTACCTGGTAGCTGTGGCTGAGCAGTCAGACTTCCCTCAAGAAGAGTTAGGCAGTATGCAAAGTATACACAATATGTACTCAGACACAATAGCACAAGCAAACACTGACCAGAGCTTGGTTTCAAAAGTATACAGTTATTTATTTTCAAGAACACATAAGTTGAAAACACTCTAGCAAAGTATAGTAAAACACTTCAAACACAGTTATAATGAAAGCAGTTTCAACCCTTACTCCTATCTAGCCAACTCTAAGTTAACACCACATAATTAAAACAGAGGTGAGTGCTTAACGTTAGATGACACTCTAGTAGGTTCAAGGAAGGGATAAAAAAGAAACAGAAAGGGGTTAAACACACCACTCTAAGGTCCAGAACACTTGCAATAGGCTCAAAGAAGCACAAAGTCACAGGTGAGCAAAAGTCACTAGGCAGGGCCCACTCTTAGAGTAGCCGGAGCGAAAATGTGCCCAAGATCACACTGTTATTAGGGATTCAAAGTCTTGCAAAGAGTTAGAAAGAGTTTAGAGTGGCTTAGAAAGTTTAGCCAGGGTGTTCCAGGCACTCCCAGGTTCGAAAGCCGGGGGCTAAATCTACCCCGTACAGTCGGTGGCAAGGGAAGCCAGGCGGAACACGGCACCTTAAGCGGAAAGGGTCCTCCAGCGGTGGCAGTTGTTCCAGGCAGTGGCAGTAAGGCTCGACGTCGGTCAGGGGAGAAGAAGTTCTCGCTGAAGAGCAGAAGAAGAGGGTCGTTGCACTGCCCGGGAAGAAACCAGCCGCGGAGTCCTCCGGTTAAAGGGTTGTACCGACTTTCGTGGTTGGGGTAAAAGTGGTGGGGTTCCGGTTGCCGGGGTGCTTGGCACTGGCAAGGCGGCCACGAGATACCTCGAGAAGCGGAAAGAAGGCGGAAACTGGTTGTCCCCACCAGTCAAGGGAAGGAGCCACTCCGTTAAGAGTTCTCCTCGGTCGTCGGGAAAAGTGGTGAGACGATTCAGCAGGGCTCCACCGGGTGGTGTCGTCGAAGCAGGTCGGCTCAGCTCTTCCCTCGTCGGATTCTTGGTCCTGTGGCGACTTCTGAAGTTCCAGTCCCCAAAGCCCTGCTTTTATGCAGCAAACCCCCATTCACCCAGCCTAGCTGTCACTCAAACATGCTAAGTGGTGAGCCGGCCGGCTCACCACTTGGGCCAATCAGGACGGAGTGCGACTTGAGTTACCAAGGTAACTCAGTCCAGGGTGCCTAAATCCCCCTCCACCCCTCCTAAGTACCCCAGACAGAGTGGCACCACTTTGGAGGGCTTCTGTGGAGAAGCCCGCCAAAAGTGGAACAAAGGGCTCCACTTTGGGTCAGAGTTACAGAGGCGAACGCCAACGCCATTTTAGAATCAAGTTTT
Source organism: Ambystoma mexicanum (assembly GCF_040938575.1). Taxonomy (NCBI): domain Eukaryota; kingdom Metazoa; phylum Chordata; class Amphibia; order Caudata; family Ambystomatidae; genus Ambystoma; species Ambystoma mexicanum. The sequence goes on along the minus strand of NC_090931.1, from coordinate 740,274,563 downwards.
GGCAAAAAGTCCCAACCGGAGTTATAATAATAAATATATAAACCGGCGGTATGTTTAAGGCTACCGTAAATAAATAATTAAATGTGTTAGCCTAAAACAATGGGAAATCCCATAGGGAAATATTCGCGGTCGAATATAAAAAGTAGTTTCCACTGCCACCAGCCAAAACTCGATCAGGGGGGACGGAGACGTGCCCCCTCGACTAACAGACCCTGGGGCAATCGAATTGCCCCAGCCAGTACGTCCACAATATGATGGTTTGTACTGGTTCTGTTCAGGATTCAAGACTAGCAAAGTCTTTGGTGACTTTACATGCCCTGGGAGACAGTAGTCAGTCCCAGGGTATGGAGTCTATGTTGGGGAGTCCCTAGGACACCCCTGGGTCACGGCACAGAGGGTGCTGTGTAACCCAGATCACAAAAATACATGAGGCCCTATGGAGTAAAAGACCCCATAGCCCATTCAACACAAGGTTTAACCAAGAAAACACACTTCAACATGTCCAAGAGTGAGGGTAAAAGAGTCTCACTCTTGGCAGGAGAAAAAAAAGAAACCCCAGAAATCCAGCAAAGCTGCTGGGGGACTCACTAGGTAGGGAAATTCAGCCTAAACAGAGAATTCTCCCTAACACAGACTTAGCCGAAACACAAAAATAACCCAGCCATGAGGAAGATGATCCTCTCTGCCACGTAAACAAATGATTAAGGGTGTAACGGTACACCGGTATACCGTTATAATTACCATGCATCTCCTCATTTAATCATAATGACCGTGACCGTGTCCACACCGGTTTACAGTAGTGTGTTCAGCATCTAAGCACACAGTTTTGTTTGTGTGCAGGGAGTGCAGTGGCTTTGCCCAAGCAAATATGAACACATGGGAGTCAGAGAGGCAAGGCAGTAAAGTCTGCACACGCACACAGTTCTGACCCCTTTATTATTTTGTTCAAATTGTCACAGCTGCCTGGTACCTTCGAGTAAGCTAGCACCCCTCTCAGCAGAACAAACCGTGAAACTGGTGTCAAGGAGGCGAAGCTGCTGTCTGCACGAGACTCCAGTGAAAAATAGCATTGGAACCTTGCACATCAGCTGAACAGCTTCGGCCCCCTAGCAATAAGTTTACTTTACATTTCCACGCAACAATACACACTTTTTGCCTGAAAGAAGCCTCCTGTGTACAATGCAGAAAGAAAGGGTATTCCAAATCATAATGTTCAGAGCCGGCGTTGTGTGTAAAGAGAGCATTACTTTTTTTTAAATTTTGTTTTTCTTTAGTAGATCAGTGAAATAAGTTATTTGAGAAAGATGTTGCTTAGCAACCACCCTGCCAGCATGATCATAAAGGTATCAATTTTGTCCAGGCACAAGGAACATGCCACAGAAGAACACAGCTACTGTCCTGCAGCACTCTTGCAAAAGTTGCATTGGTGGTATGGGGCCAATCTGCTTTGTATGGGCTCTGCTGGATGGGCAAATGCCAGTGCAGTGAGTCTCGCCACTGTCGCCAAGGCTTGGAGAATGGACTTGGGACTCTAATCAGAGAGCACTGGTTGGACGGCTGTTGAAGTGCTGCATATAGATTAGAAGAATGGGTCTATGGTCCGTTGAAAAACCTAAGAATGATTGTTCGCCTCTCCTCCGCAAACTACCATGCTGGACTACAATGAAGTGGACTTGCTGTGCATGAAGGTATTTGGGAGCTCGGAGCTGCAGGTTATAGCTTTACACCTATCAGAAAAGTCCAATTGTACTGAGAAAGGCTTCTTTTTTTTCCAAACATCTTTTTATTGATTTTATACAAGCAAATTATACATTGTGGCTTTAAGTTGCGAGCGCTGCGAGCAGCGTTACGATGCTTGTTAATACAGGTGATAAAAAAAAAAAAAACAACAACAATAGGTCAGAGAAATGTCCATGGGGAAGGCAGGGCGGGGGAGGAGTGAGCAGAAAGAAACACATGGTTGGGGTACGAGCTCAGGGAGGCTGTTCATGCTTCAAGTTCGTATTGGGGGAGGGAAGGATCTACATAGTCCTAGGCCTTTGTTATTTCGTATCTGCTCTTGCAAGCGGGAAAGGAACTCCCCAGCTCTATACCTCTGTTTTGCTCTTCCACCCTCCTTTTCAGTCATATTTGTCCATCCATCGTAGAGAGGGAGGTTGTCGGGCCAGGCCTGGGTATTTCTGTGTGTAGTCCAGGAAAGGCGCCCAAGTTTGGAAAAATGTGTCTCTGGTTCCAAACCGAAGGGCAGTTATTTTTTCAGCCGCTATTATGTCCTAAGTGGGCACATAGATCTGCTCTGCGACCTGATAGGGGGAATTGGCCCTCGCCGTTCGCTCCTAGTAGGATAATACCAGGATCCCATGGGATTGTCAAGCCTGTTATCGTGTTGACTTGATCTAGCACGCTTTTCCAAAATTGGGTGGCCTTGAGACATGTCCATAACAGATGGTATAGTGTGCCTTTGTCTGGGCATCCTCTCCAGCACGAAGGTGGAATTGCCGGATTGTATTTATTGAGCGTTTCTGGGGTTCGGTACCACCTGTAGCATACCTTGAATGCCCCTTTGTTTTTGGATACGCATTTAGAGCTTCTATGTGCTCTCGTCCAGATGTGGTCCCATTTCTCCGGTTCAATGGGCCTCCCAATGTCTTTCTCCCATTTGAGCATGTATGGTTCCTTGCGGGTAGGGTCAGTTCTGTCGAGGATCTTGTAGAGGGTTGATATTCTGCCGTTTGGGGGAGTCGCTGTGAGGGTTTGCTCCAGTACTCTAAGGTCTCTGCTTCTGAGATTTTTTATGACCCTGCTTGAGAGCCAGTGCCTTGGCTGCGTGTATCTGAATCTCTCATTTTCCGGAATTTTGAATTTTGCTTTGCAGGACTCGAAGTCCAGGAGGTTTCCCTCCTCGAAGAAGTCTGGCACCCTCTCCAGTCCTCCTTCTTTCCACCTCATGAAGTTCTTGGGGTTGTTGCCCGGCGAAAATTCCGGATTCATCCAGACTGGGGTGACTGGGCCTGTTGTACTGCAGACTTTCCACAGTCGCGCCACCTTCCTCCAGCTCGCCACCGTGTTTTCGGTCACCGTCAGAGGCCCCATGCCCGCACGGTCGCTGGGGCATTTCATGTGTGGTAGTGAGTTTATAGGAACTGGACTCCAGACGTCCTCCAGCTCCAGCCAGCAGGGTTTCGGAGTGGTGGGTGGCCAGGCGAACGCATGCGAGAGCTACACAGCCAGGATATACCTGGCAGCATAAGGTGCTCTCAATCCTCCCACCGCCCGTGCTCGGAGCATGAGTTTCCTTGGGATTCGTGGCTGTTTTCCTTCCCAAATATATTTGATAATGCTCCTTTGAAGTTTCTGTACAGCTTGCTTCGGGATGGTAGTTGGTAAGGCTGAGCAGTGATAAAGGAGTCTAGGAATTAGGTTCATTTTTAAGGCCGTAATTCTCCCGAACCTAACCAGGAGATTTCCTGTTTCTGCCGATGTAGCAGATCACTCTTGAGTTCTTTGAGAAGTGGCGGGAAGTTAGCTTTGTATAGTCTATTGGGTGTGTCTGGCAGCTGGACCCCTAAGTATGGCAATTGCTTTTTCGCCCAGGGTATAAGATATTCGTTTTCCAAATCTGTAGTTAGAGATCGAGGCAGGTTGATGCTCAGCGCTGTCGACTTGGAAAGGTTGACCTTGAATCCCGATGCCTCCCCAAATCCCTTCATTCCATCCACAGAGCTTTCAAGGATTCCCTGGGCTTGGTCAGTGTTAAGAGGACATCATCGGCGTACAGGGCGGCTTTATATATTTGGTCTTTGATTGCCAGGCCTTGGATTGCTGCATTCTGACGAACCCTGTTTGCAAACGGCTCCATGGAGAGGGCAAAGATAAGGTGGGAAAGGGGACATCCTTGCCTTGTGCCTCTTGAAATGTTAATTATGTCGGACCTGATCCCATTCATTATAAGTCTGGTGGATGGGTGCTGGTAGTTGGCTAGTGTCCATTTTATGAAATTAGGACCGAATCCATAGTGCCTTAATGTTTTTTGGATATAGCCCCAATCTAGCATGTCAAAAGCTTTATGAGCGTCGATGTCATGAACTTCAGATCACGCCCCTTTTGGACCTCCTGGTCCTTGTCTCAACGGGGCTTACATTCTGTACTACTTCCAATATGGCCGTACAGAGCTGAAGCCCTTGCTCGCTCCATGCGCAGAACGCGGCGTGATCTATTTATAGACCATGCCTTCCGCGGCTCTGCGCGTCTCAATGCTATTGCAAAGTAGCCTCAGACGTGTGTTCGTAGCTTGCAGTATTGTTTCCTTTGTCCCAGTGCTATTACCCACTCCTGACCCTTTCCCCCTTCCTGATTCCGAGCCTTACTAGCATTTCCCAGAATCCCGGATTCCTGGACTCCTGGACTCCGCGTTCCGGAACTAAACGCAACCTGGAATCAGACGAGACTTGAGCAGCACTGTTCAAGACCAGGAGCGTTCACAAGAAGGCAGCCATCAACGACACCGGCAAACAACGGACCCAGGTGAGAAGGGGGGAACTCCTTTACAGTTTGAGACCCCACCTGATCGAACCTAAAACCGAGATGGAAGCCGCCGTGCAGGACCTGATGCGACGCATGCAAGAATTATCAACCGAGGTCCAAAATCTTAAGGCGGAAAACGCCACCCTCAAGCAATTGGTCTTATCCTGGGATTCTGCCATAAAGGAGGGTGTCCTGCTGGGCGGTATTGTTGACAAGTATGATGGTTCGGCAAAAACACTTCGCGGATTCCTGGATTCATGCCTGGTCCACTTTACCTTTAAGCCTTATTATTTCTCGACTCCTAGGGCTAAGGGTGGTTTCATCATATCCCACCTTTCCGGCAACGCCTTAACTTGGGCAACACCCTTTGTTAACTCCGGCGATGCCCTCCTAGATGACTATGATGGGTTCATACAGGCCCTTAAAAGCATGTTTGACCGTCCAGAGCAGGTCTATGCTGCCCAAGAACGTTTGCTGGATTTTCAACAGGGCTCCCAAGATATGCTCACTTATGTGACCAGATTTAAACAATTGGCTAAGGAAGCAAACTGGTCCTCTGAGGCTAGTTTTACCCTGTTCAGGAGAGACCTGAACGATGAGATCAAGGATGAACTGGCCAGGGTGGCTCGACCAAATTGATTCCAAGCACTAATGGACCTTGCCATGCAAATAGACTTTCGCATCCAGGAAAGGAATGCTGAAAAGAAGAAATCCAGGGGAAACCCAGCCAAGACGTCCTTTGAGAGCACAGTCAGAACGGACGCAAACTCAAGCCCAGCCCCAGAACCAGAACCCATGCAAATTGGAGCCTTTCGTGGACCCATATCACCTCAAGAAAGGTTGAGAAGGATTCATACGGGTTTGTGTATGTATTGTGCTTCAGACAAACATTTGGTCAGGGAATGTCCTCTGGCACCTCCTCGGCGTTCGGGAAACGCCAGCTCCCGATCTTAAATGGAGCAGAGATTCGGGAGAGAGATGTTTGCTCCTCATCAATTCCATCCTTGAACTCTCCTGGATAAAACAAACTGGTCATTCTCCAGGCATTTCTTTCACCCTCGAAGAGTGAGATCTGTCCCATTCTGGCCTTTGTTGACTGCGGAGCTATGGGAATCTTCATAGATCAGGAATGGGTTGTCAGTCATCAAATCCCATATGAGGTACGAAGCACCATGCAGCCTGTGGAAGCCATCGATGGAAGACCCCTCAGTTCAGGGCCCATAAGCCTACAGACCAAGGAAATCCAGCTCTCAATAAACCACCATCAAGAGCTAATCAGATTCGCTTTCATTAAGTCCGCCCAGTACCCCATGGTATTGGGTATGCCCTAGTTACAAAATCACAATCAGTATATAAACTGGACAGCAGGATCACTATTCCTAGGCCCTGAGTTTTGTATGTCTCATTGTCTATCCATGGAACCTTCTTTAACACCCCCCGAGGAACCACCTAAGGAGCAAGAAACTCCACTCATGGTTTCCAATATAATACAGGTTCCGGAGGCCTACCAAGGATTCGCCGATGTATTTTCAACTGCCATAGTCCAGGCCTTACCTCCACACAGACCCGAAGACTGCGCAATTGAAATGGAACCCTCGGCAGTGATCCCTTTCGGTAGGATGTTTATCCTTTCCGAACCCGAGAAAAAGGCCCTCAAACAATATCTGGATACAAACCTTGAAAAGGGTACCATAAGACCTTCAAAATCACCAGCAGGCGCATCATTGTTCTTTGTTCCTAAGAAAGATACCCAGGAACTCAGACCTTGCCTCGATTATCGTGGCCTAAATCAATGCACTCTTAAGGACCGATACCCACTACCCTTGATAGCAGATATCCTGGAAGCTGTGAGAGGAGCCGTAATATTCAACAAATTGGATCTCAGGGGTGCCTACCATTTGATCCGTATCCGGGAAGGAGACGAGTGGAAGACCGCCTTTAGAACACCCTTTGGCCATTACGAGTACCTGGTCATGCCCTTTGGACTAGCCAACGCCCCAGCAGTATTCCAACGTTTTATGGATAGGGTATTCTCTGACATGTTTCTCTTCGTCATTGTCTATCTGGAAGACATATTGATTTTTTCCAAGGATCCTCTGAAGCATGAAGGACATGTAAAGGCAGTTCTACAAAGACTCCGGGAACATCACCTCTTAGCCAAGCCTGAAAAATGTTTGTTTCACATTACCTCTGTGCACTATCTGGGATTTATCCTTAGTCCAGAGAGGATTGGCATGGATCCTTCAAAAGTAAAGGCCATTCTCGCATAGCCTACCCCCATGTCCGTGAAACAAGTCCAATCCTTCCTAGGACTAGCCAATTTCTACCGAAAGTTCATAGCCACCTTTTCCGAGATTGTACAACCTATAGTGGCTCTGCTAAAGAAGGATACCCCTTTTGTCTGGTCAACATTACAAGAAACTGCATTCCAGCGTTTAAAGACCGAGTTTACACAAGCTCCTATTTTGGCTCAACCCGATACAAGTCGACCCTTTTTAGTGGAAACGGATGCCTCTAATTACTCTATAGGAGCAGTGTTGAAGCAGAAAATGGAGGACGACTTGGAACACCCCGTTGCTTATCTTTCAAGAACCTTAACTCCGAGTGAAACACACTACTCCGTCCCGGAAAAGGAACTGTTAGCCATTCGCCAAGCCTTCACTGAATGGTGACACCTACTTCTGGGAGCTAGACATCCTGTCCAAGTCCGTACTGATTATCGAAACCTTCAGATTCTACAGTCACTGGAGTGCAGGAACAGTCGTCAGGCACTTTGGGCCTACTTTTTTGGCCAGTATCAGTTCCACATCACTCATGTCCCTGGATCACAGAACCTGATCGCTGACGCCTTGTCTCGCCATCCTGACTACATGACCACTGAAGATAAGGCATATCCTAAAATGTTTTCTCCCACGATCTTCGTAGCCCAAGCAGTTAATCTCCTGGAAGAAGTCCGATCACAAACCCAATCCTCGGAAATATGGAAGGACATTTCGAGAAGAAATCAGTGGAAATTAAGAGCCAAGGAAGGCTACTTATTCAAGGACAATGCACTGCTCATTCCTACACGGAAGTTACAGCAGAAAATAATAAACCTTTGTCATGTCACACTCCATTCCGGGCAGTGAGGTATCACCAACACCCTCCGTCTTATACAGAGACAGTTCTGGTGGCCTAAAATGAAGTCTGACGTACAGCAATAGATCCATGCTTGTATGATCTGTGCCCAAAATAAACATGATAACAAAAGACCGGCGGGTCTTCTTCTGCAGCCCACTCTACCCATTAAACCATGGGAAATCATCGCTACAGACTTCATAGTGGAGTTACCACCTTCCCGAGGATATACTACCATCATGGGCACCATAGATTTGTTCACCCATATGGCCCATTTTACGCCACTGATGAAACTACCCTCCTCTTCAGAGCTAGCTGGAATATTTCTGGAACACATATTCCGACTACAGGGGCTTGCTTCTAAGGTCATATCTGACCGGGGTCCCCAATACATTTCACAATTCTGGAAACACCTCTGTCGGATTTTAGGAATCCGACGTGCCCTCTCTTCAGGATATCATCCCCAAACCAACAGAGCCAAAGAACGTGCAAATCAGACCCTGAACAATATCTCCGATGTTTCGCCACCAAGGTCCAGGATGACTGGTCTCTCCTGATACCCGTTGCGAAATTCGCTTACAACAACTCCGAACACTCAGCGCTACAGACCAGCCCTTTTTATTGTAGTCAGGGGTTTCATCCATCGGTTTTACCCTCGTTTCTTCCTTACCCTACACCAGTACCTACTGTTGACTCCTGGATCGAAACTCTTATCAACATTCACCGGGAGGCTCAAGAACACTTAGAGAAAGCCAGATTACAGATCAAGAGGTATGCGGATTCCAAGAGAAGACCAGGTCCTTCCTATACGGTCGGTGACCGAGTGTGGTTGTCATCAAAACTACTCCCCAGACACTTGCGACCAAACAAGCTGGCTCCCCGCTACTATGGTCCATTTCCCATCAAGGAGATTATCAATCCTGTCTCATATCGAATCAAGCTACCTGACTCCTGGAAAATAATTCATCCAGTTTTTCACACATCTCTATTGAAGCCCTACATCCAATCCTCTCGAAAATCCAGTAGACCTCCTCCTCTACTGGTTGACAACCAACTGGAATATGAGGTGTCCCGGATTTGTGATTCCAGGTATAAGCGGGGCCATCTTCAATACCTAGTGGAGTGGAAAGGATATCCTCCTAGCGAAAGGACCTGGGAACCTGTTTCAAATATCAAGGCTCCTCGGTTGCTCAGAAGATTTCACCTAATACACGCTGGCAAACCTGGAGGAAAAGGCCTTCGGAGGAGGCATGCGGTCATGAACTTCAGATAACGCCCCTTTTGGACCTCCTGGTCCTTGTCTCAGCGGGGCTTACATTCCGTACTACTTCCAACATGACTGTCCAGAGCTGAAGCCCTTGCTCGCTGCATGCGCTGAACGCAGCTTTATCTATTTATAGACCACGCCTTCCGCGGCTCCGCGCGTCTCAATGCTATTGCAAAGTAGCCTCAGACGTGTGTTTGTAGCTCGCGGTTTTGTTTCCTTTGTCCCAGTGCTATTACCCACTCCTGACCCTTTCCCCCTTCCTGATTCCGAGCCTTACTAGCATTTCCCAGACTCCCGGATTCCTGGACTCCGCGTTCCCGGAACTAAACGCAACCTGGAATCAGACGAGACTCGAGCAGCACTGTTCAAGACCAGGAGTGTTCGCAAGAAGGCAGCGATCGAAGACACCGGCAAACAACGGACCCAGGTGAGAAGGGGGGGAACTCCTTCACAGTCGAGCGATAGCACCATCAATTCCAAACCCTTCCTGTTGGCCGATTCGATAATGTTTATGGTTCTCCTTATATTGTCGTGAGTACTACGGCCAGGAATGAATCCGGTTTAGTCCGGGTGTATGATATCTGGTAGTAAGAGGGCCAACCTGTTCGCTAGGATTTTGGCAAAGATTTTGGTGTCGTTGTTCAGGAGGGTGATGGGTCTGTAAGAGGCACAGTGGCTCCGGTCCCTTCCAGGTTTCAGTAGCAACACAGTTAGTGACTCTTCCATCGAAGGGGTGGTAGTTCCTGATGATAGGAAAGAGTTGAAGAGGGTCGCCAGATGGGGCGCGAGTATATATGAGAACTTCTTGTAAAATTGGGCCGTGAACCCATCCGGACCTGGAGTTGAGTTTTTCAGTTCTGCTATGACCTCGCTCACTTCTTCTGCCGAGATAGGGTCTTCTAGGGCTGTCAGTTGAGCATGTGGGTCGTCCAGCTCTACTCCTGCTGGGTATTTAGAGTGTGCGAGTGTGGCCGTAGGGGAACCCGACATGATTCCCATGTGGTGTGCTGCCATGATTTCTATTTTCTCTGTTAAGGTAGTGAGGAGTCCCTTTGTGTGTCTCTGAGACATTGGATAGTATTCCTCGAATGCGGCTTTTTAAGTTTGTGGACCAGAAGCCGGTTTGCTTTGTTGCTGTGCACATAGTAGAACTGTTTGGTGTATGTTAGTGATCTGGCTGCCTTGTCTGCTAAGTGCATTTCTAGAGATCTTTTCGCTTTTTGAAGCGCGCGGCTCACTTTCCTATTCTGGCCTTGTTTGAGGATGCGTTCCGCTTCCGTCACCTCCGCCTCGATTTTATCCTGTTGTAGCTTGTGTAGACGTCGGAGCCGGGCGGTGCAGTTGTTTGCCGTACCCCTGATGACAGGTCTCATGGTGTCCCAAATAGTAGATATTGATGTGTCCTTGGTGCTGTTCTCCCTGAAGTAGTTCTTGAGGGCTTCTGCCATTTCCGTTCTGATAGCTATGTCTATGGTGAGCAGAGTTGGTGAGGAGAGTTGAGTCTGCTGGAGTCGCGCTCGCAGTCTCTCTGCCCTGTCTACTACAGAGTCCAGTGTTTGGGAGGGCTTAAAAACCCATACCCTGAGCGGAGCGGTGAGCCGAGTTGGTGAGGAGAGTTGAGTCTGCTGGAGTCACGCTCGCAGTCTCTCTCCCCTGTCTACTACAGAGTCCAGTGTGTGGGAGGGCTTAAAAACCCCTACCCTGAGCGGAGCGGTGAGCGGAGTTGGTGAGGAGAGTTGAGTCTGCTGGAGTCCGCGGGAGCAGAGGGAGCATGGACTCGACTCAGAATTCCGAGAGACCTCAGGTCCACCAAGAGCGAATAGGCGCCAGAAATGAAAGACTGGAAGAGGCGGTTGCAGATTCAGACGCTGACCAAAGTCGGCATTGTCTAAGAAGCGACAAAACACCTGTAAAGAGGTTGAAATCAAAAACTTCCATTTGCGAAGAAGGTGCCCAAGAAAAGAATAAAGAGCTGCAAGCTCTCAGAACTCGTCGGAAGATCATGAATATGGAGCTCGGGGAGGAGGCAGGGAAGACTGCTCCCCCCCAGGGCAAACACAAGCGGCAGCCATCCAAGACACACTAGAAACACAAGATCTGCAAGTAGAACTAAGCGGTGAAAAAAAGGACTTACCCGGACAAGAAGCGAGCAGCGCCTCGCGTATCGCTGACGTGGCGAGTGGGTCTCCGGCAATGGTAGCCGAAGGGCAGCCACTGACGGACCCTCAGCGGGCGCGCTGCTGTACTGAGGACCGGGAGAAGTCGAGTGTGTCGGAGCCATTGGAGAGTCGCGGCGAAGGGCCGCCTGGCTCGCCTGACCTGGGGCGGCCTGGGAGGAGCTCTACACGGATGGAAAGCGAGGAGGGGCGTGGCCGCGAGGGCTGTCAGGCAGTCCCGAAGACCGAGACAGAGGGGAGTTGACAGCTGAGCACATGAATAGCCCGATATTGGAGCACGAAAGGGCAGCTACGGAGAGGGACAAAATAACCCAAGAAGGGGACGGAGGGAACGATTCCGAACGTCCACAGGGGAAGAAATCTGCAATGTCCGCACGAGCATTGGTTCACATAGAGCCAGTGTTCGTAGAAGCTGTTGAGGAGCCAGGCACAAAGGAAAGTGCCACGAAAGAAGCCAAAGGTTCTAAAGAAAAAAACCTGAATCAGCAGACAATCAACAATCAGCAGATAAACAACAACCCAGTCAGACATGACTCTAAAGAGAGTGGATTAGACGAAAGCATGAGAGGAAGTGAAATTGTAACAGCAGACACTGACTCGGAGTCGGAGAGAAAGGCATCAGCACTAAAACAGAAGAAAAAAAACACGTCAACAAAATAACAATCCAAAGAAAAAACCAGGAAAAGATCAGTATAATGAAAACAATAAAGAACATTCAAGAAAAAGGTTGCATGAAACTTGGAAAAGCAAAAACGATAGGAGAAAACAGAAATATGAAATTATAAAAAAGAAATGAAGGAACGCAAAAAGGGCCGCCACCAGCATCGTTGTCGGGTACATTAAAAGCCTTCTTTTTCAATCAACAGAAGTGCAAACTAGATTCGGAAAACGAGCTGTCGGATGCAGAAATTTTAGAAGCGGTCCAGGAGAATTCCACAGTAAACAGACAACGGATATCAGGCATAGAAGCAGTGCGAGCAGGCCCACCTGAAATAGGTCTGTCTGAGACATCTAAAGCGATCCGGCGCCAAATAGAGGAAAGAGAAGAAAGTCTGAGGCTAAGCACGTTGAAAGAACAACAGGAGGCAGCCACAGAAGGGCGTGAGAACACATCAAAAATCGAAGACGACCATCTAAGACAGGAGCAACCACAAGAGAAGAGCTTCCTGAATCAGACGAAGGGGACAACTAGTCTGCAACCAACACCTTCTGAAGAAGGCTCTGATCAGCAAAAACAGATGCTGCAACGAAAAGATCCTCGTCAAAATGTCTCTCGCCTGGACAGGACAAAAGTCCAACTGAACTCAGGCCAGCTACTACGCACCCCAGAGAAACTAAGAGACTTACACAGATCGAACCAACAAAGAGAAGGCCTGAAAGAACAACCCAAACGTGCATTGATAGAGGGAGAGCCACACAGGACTAGGTTGAGCGACAGCTTGTTCATGGAAGCAATGGCAACCCCGGGAAATGTAGCAAGTACACCGAAATCCCCTAAAAACAGACCGTTAAGCGAAATAGCCACACCAACGCAAAAAGAGTTACCAAGTAAAAAAACAGACTTATTAACCATCATGTCGGCCATAACGATTGCATTAGCCCCATATTGCAAATTGTACGAAGTAATAAAAGAGGGAATACAAGACAATACATCAATCTTGGCCTCTATGTCCACAAAAATCACTCATATATAAGGCTACATTACAGCACTAGAAGAAAGGAATAACGTACATCAGAAAGGCTGGGAAAAAGAAGTTGAGGACTTAAAAAAGCAAATTAGCTCTTACAAAGGGAGAGGGGCCAAGAGGACTTGAGAAACATAAGGAATCAGTCCGAAAGCCAGAATGGCAATATTGTGGATATCTGTGAGAAAGAGCAAGAAATAAAGGAAGTGAATGAAAAAAGTGCTAAACGTCCACAGCTATACCCAATTAAATCGGGACTGCTTAACCAACCTCAGAGAAAAGCCCCAGTGGTATTAAAATTAGCTAACAATGACAAGCTTCAGAAATCCACACTGGGCGAGAAGGTGAAGCAGCAGGAACAAGCCAAGTTAAAAGAAAAAAAAGGAAAGAAAAACAAGGAAACTCAAGAAGACATGCCGAGATCGACAAAAAGAGAAAAGATGAGGAGCTCTCCGCGATCGGTAGAAGATTTTATGAGCGACACAAACCTGATGAATCTATCCCAACATTGGGAGACCGCCTCTAATAATTCAGTGATCGAGGTTATTACGGACCAACAGACAAAAGTTCAGAATGAACTAGAGAAAGGAACAGAGAACACAGATTCCCCAAAAGCCCAAACAAGTAAAGGAATCCAAAATGCAATTGAAAACCAAAGGAGACCAGTACCAGACGAACAAAAAAAGAAGAGGGAAGACGTACACAAGTCTCCAAGAGAGCAAAGAGAGCAAAGAGTAAGCCGGCAGAGTCCGCCACAGCGAAACAAGGCCCATAAAAGCTCAGACGATCATCGAAGAACAGAAACCCCCAAAGCAGAAAATCAGGGACGAATATTCAAAGTTGAACTAGACCCAAAGAGAGGTTATATGATTCTGAACAGGAAGATGATCGTGAAATTAATGAGCACAATAAACTCGCTGAAAAAAATAAAAACAGAAGACATCATGTTAGTAGAACCCTATCATAGAGGAAAGATTGCAAAGGCGTACATCCATGTCAAAGAAGCAAGCCTGCAACACACGGATGATAACGCAGTTAGAGAAATGGAGCAAAACGGGTTTGGGCTGACAGAAATAAAACGAGAAACGCTAAGAGATAAGAAAGATCGCCTTTATAACCATCAAGGAGAAAGACAAAACCACTTTACATCGCGAACAGAAGAGCGCTATTGAGCAAACAGAATCAGCACAGGCCTAGAGGAAAAGGTGTATGGCCCGGAGAGGGTATATGTACGACGGGATGACAAAAAATTCAATCAAAGATGGTCTAGTGACGAGAAAAATAAAGATAATATGCAACGAAGGAACGAACACCAGGAAATGGTCTTAGACAAATACAAGTCACAAACAAGAGGAGAAGCCCGATACACTCATCGGCAACATAGCCCCGAGCGCACCTCTTACCACAATCGAAAAGAGAGGTCATTTAAACCAGCCCTGGTGCAAACAATGAACACGCCAGCAGGTACAGGTCCATTGGCATGGTTAAAAGCAGCAGTGAATCTTAAAACAGAGAACTAGCTATCAAAGTGGTCAGCATCATCTACGTTAAGCGAACAAAGTAACATAGAGCAAGAAGAAAGTAAGAAGTGTTTTGTCTTGGGTTCGTGGAACACAAGGGGACATGCTCATTTAACCAGACCTGGTGACATGGATTTAGGTTCACTAGACATTATATGTCTACAAGAGACTTGGCTACAAGAGAAACCGTGCCTTGACGGCTTTGTAGTAGAAATATCTTCGGCATACAAGGGCGTGTTAGGCCGCCCGTCGACAGGTCTGCTGACAGCAACAAAAATGGGAGTGGGCCTGGCAACACCGATAAAGTTACATGAATCGTATGAGATGTTAGTCACGCTGACCTCATGGATCGACCAATCTGAAGTACGGAAGAAGATGTACAGCAACCAAATCATCATCATAAATACATATTGGAATCCGCAAAAAATGACAACCAAAACTTATTGCGCCAAAATGACGGAACTAATAGGCTCGTTCGACGCAGAATATGAGAATGCTGTCATCATAGTGTGTGGAGACTTAAATGCGGACTGTAGCGAGGGGAATAAAGTAACGAAATCGGAGAGACCACAAGGAGCAACCCGAGATAGAGGCATTGCATGGGGAGCACTGACCAAACCAAGAAACCTTCATAATATTGCAGCGCTATTCCCGAAGCAAAAGAATATTCCAACGTGGGAGAACTTGAACTGCAAAGAAACCCTGGATTATATTTATGTGTCAACCGAGTTCATACCTATGATCCAAGAGTATAAAGTCCATAGAACCACACACAGTGACCACAATCTTCTGACATGCAAATGGCGAGGAATACAAACACAGAATTACGCATACAAGTATAACCTCGAGTCAAATAACCAACAATCGAGAGTCTGTTTGTCGGAAGAAGATATTAAAAGGATAACAGAAAAATATATACTTCCAGATGTAACCAAGTCACAAGTGCCTGTAAACCGACCAAACTATCTACCGTTACTTATTCCTTACAGAAAACCGGTGGGGAGTCAGCCGAGGAAAAAGTCAAGCCCAACACATGCTTACGATAAACTGGTGGTGGAAAAAAGAAAAGTGGTTAGGTGATTGAGAAAAATCGCAAATAAAAGTGATCTCCAGGAAGCCTGGGAAAAATGGCGTATAGCGGCTAAGAGATACAAACAGTGGCTAAAGCAACACAGACTACTGTTGTACCAACAAGACGCTGAAATTATGCTGAAATGTTTCAGCACAAAGAAATCAAGCCACTTTTGGACAATAATTAAAGCAGTAAATCCGTCGAAACCAACAGAATTGGTAAACGCGGTTTCCGAGACAAGATGGAAAACATACCTGACGGCCCAATTCGAGCTTCCCAAAACACAAGTAACCAAAGACAAAGTCGAGTCTACAACCCCTTGGGTGGACGTGGCTAAGGCTGACGAAATTGAAAGGACCATCAACAACTTGAAATCGTCGAGGGCGCCGGGCCCAGATGGCTTGACCAATGTGGAGCTGAAGCAGTCATCGATAGCTTGGGTAGCAATAATAAGCAAACTCTTTGCAGACTGCACACAAACAAAAATGGTCCCAGAAACCTGGTTAGAGGCCAAAATTGTACTGGTTTATAAAAAAAGGTTGAAGAGAAGATCCGGAAAGTTACAGGCCCATAGCTCTGTTAGATATTGTGGGCAAAATCTACGCAACGCAGCTGCTGGACCACTTTAGAATTTGGGCAAAACATGCACCCTGCTTCCACACCTTCCAGACAGGGTTCCAGAAAAAAGGAAGTATGACAATAAACATACTGATGCTACATATTTTGAAAGCAAAAGCAAGAGAAGGAGCCCCTCGAGTCTACCTGGCTTTCGTAGACTTATCGAAAGCATTCGATAAAATTGACCGAGAAAAACTATGGTCTAAATTAAGCAAGTGGAAATGCCCAATGTCAATCATGGGCCCGATAAAAGCTTTACATGAAAATACAAAGATCAGGGTGAAATTGAGCAAACAAGACATCTTGTTGGAAGAGATCACAGTCCAACGAGGCGTCAAACAAGGCTGTCCATTAGCCCCAGCCTTGTTCATTGCTTTTTTGGGGGACTATCAGAACGAGGAGAAAAAAATAAGAGCTTTCCCCCCAAAAATTGGCAATAGTTCCATCCCGCGACAGCTCTACGCAGACGACGCCATTATTATTGACCAAACTCCTATTGGTCTTCAACGAAAATTGACAAACTTGGTAAGTTATATGAGAACAAACAATTTGGAAATCAACACAACAAAAACAAAAGTGTTGGTTTTTGAGAAAACGGCAAAGAAGAGGTCGAAGCAGCTGACATGGCACTTGGAGGACTCAAAGTTGGAAGTAGTCGACAAGTTTAAATATCTAGGGGTGACCATGGACGGGTCATCTGTAGACAAAGCTATGCAAGATCAACTATGGGACAAAGTTAAAAGACTCACAGCCCAAACAAGACTGGTCGACAAAAAATGTGGGAAATTCTCCATTGTTCCAGCGATAAAGGTTTACAAGGCTAAGGTGGTGCCATCTATTATATATTGAATGGAAGCTTCTTTCAACATGCCGAAATCTATATGGCAAAAACTGGAGGGCCATGTGTGGAAGTCAGTACTAGGTCTACCTAAATCGACCTCCATGCCAGCAATAAGAAAGGAACTAGGCCTGGTCTCTCTTGCTTCTTCGGTCTAACAGAGCAAGATGAGACTCTACAGAAAAATCATAATGGCTGACTTGTTACCAATATATGCTGTGATCGCAGAAGAACTCAAAAACGGTACCTGTAAGGCACTCAACAATTGGGCGACAACAATCCAAGAAACTCTGATGCTCTGAAGAAGATCTAAAAACAAATCCGGACCGAGTAAAAACTAAAATCGAACTTATGGATTGGATTCAGACAATTGATACTGCGAGGGCCAACAAGCTACTTACACATCTGCCTCCGACGTTCAACAAAGTGAAAACGCCATTAAATTACTGTACGAAATTCCCAAATAAAAAGATGCGAGGAACATTTTTGAAAGCCAGACTAAACCTCCTGATGACCCACCAAATCTTAGCAATTCGTACACCGAAGATGGACAATAGATGTCGATTATGTAAAGAGGAAGTGGAAACACTGAAACATCTAGTCCTAAGATGCCCGAAGACACGGATAAACAGAGATAAATATCTTCAATCCTGCTTGCAAGGGGCGATTACGCTAGACAAAGAGGCGGTGTGGAACAGTTTCATCTCAGGAGACACAACGAGATGCACCATTGCAACAGTGAAATTAATAGAGCTAGCTTATGAAATGATTGCCAACTCACTGACCAACATATCTGCTTTAGAGGGGGCTGTGATATCGACATCTCCAACCCACCTTTCTCTATCAGTAAACAGATAAGAGAGTACACAATCTAGAGATATAAGGATCAGATGACTCTAACTCGAGACTTTTCTCTCCATTAACACAGCATTAGAGCGCTGAGGCGCATCTGAAGAAGAAAGTTCTTGTAAAAATCGTTAAAATCTTTTCAATTAAATTCAAGTATAAAAAAAAAATAAAAATAGCTATGTCTGTCAAGATATGGTCTTGTAGTTTCCATTGTCGCTGAATCGATTCAGGAAAGCCTTGTACCCTCAGTTTCATTATGACCGGTGCGTGGTCCGACAGGGCTCTGTGTCCTATTTGGATGGTTTCAACACAGGGAATGAGAGCACTGGAGAGAAGCAGCAAGTCGATCCTCGAGTGCCCCAGGTGGGCATGGGAGAAAAATGTGTAATCTCTTGCCCCCATGTTGGCCAATCTCCATACATCTATGGTGTCGGTTTCCCTCAGGAATTCTGCCATGGCGAAAGCCTTGCCAAAGTCCTCCTTAGATGGAGGGAGCGTTGTATCCAGGTTTGGGTCTGGTGTCAATTTGAAATCGCCCCCTATGATCAGCTGACCTTCAGTGAAGGTTATGAGTATGGGAAGGAGGTTACGAAGGAATAGGCTTTGTGCTATTTTTGGGCAATATATGGCGGCTACGGTAATGGGGAACTCCACTAGTAGGCCTTTCAGCAGTATGTACCACCCCTCTGGATCTCTTTTGATAGTGATGTTCGTTAGCGGTAAGTCTCGGCTTATCAAGATGGCAACCCCGCTTTTCTTGAGGCCCACAGAGGCAAAGTAGCGTTTTGGGTAGCGTTGGAAGGAGATGCGATGTTAGTCTGTCCCGAGGAGGTGTGACTCCTGCAAGCAGATGATATCGGGCGCCAGTTGGGAGAACCTATGCTCTACGGACTTCCTTTTCCGAGGGGCATTCAGACCCTGGACGTTCCAGGTCAACATTGATAGCTCTCCATCCGGCAGGGCCATATGTAATTAGGTTGGTTGGCAGATTTATCCTGCCTTTATCCGACTGCAAGACTGTAGTCTCCCCTTCCCCAGTGGGCTGAGCTTCCATTGTTGCGGTGGTTCCATGTAGAGGGACGTGCCCCCCTGCAGAGTGCACCCTGTTACCCGGTTCGCCCCCTCTTTCGGCCACCTCCTTGGCTCCAACTCTCCCCCTCTCTTTGACCATGGTAAACAAACAAAAGGAACAAGAACAGAACCTGAAACAAAAAACAAATATCGGTATCCAGACCAGCCTTCTACCAACGGGGCTGTCGGCTGGGCCGTAGCTACCAGCTAGGTAGGAGGCCCTAGGGTCTTGTGATGTGTCGGAGAAATTATTGCAGTGCGGGATAGAGCGCAGTTGGTTACTCTGGCGAATGAGATGAATGCTTTAGGATTATTCCAGCTGGGCCCTGGGGGGCCAGTTCGTTTGTGTAGTTCTGGACTCCTTGCCGGTGATCCAAAGGAAATTGGTCGTCCGTTCGGGACCTCTCACCCAGGAAGTCCTGGGCGGCTTAGTTCGATGAATACCACCCACGAGGGGGAGTTTCCAGGGTGTGGGGGGAGGGGGGCCTTCACGGTTGTTAATGTTCTTCCCCCTGGAGGACGGGCCGCGTACCCTACGTCGGCCCGCCACCCGGGACCAGGCGCAGAGAGACTCCGTGCTAGCCCCCTCGGGAGAGTGGTTCGAGCTCCCGGGGACCTCCTCCTCTGTGTCCGGGTTCATGAATAGTTCGGCTTCTCTCGGGGAATGGATTTGCTGTGTTTTTCCCTCCCAAGTGAAGGCGAGGCCTGTAGGAAAGCTCCAACGGTAGGTTATCTTACGTTCGCGCAGCCAGTCAGCCATGGGCTTGAAAGCTCTTTGTTTTGCTAGTGTCGATGCTGCTAAATCTTGGAAAAGGGGTATCGCTGAATCACGGAAGTGAATGTGTTCCATGGCCCTGGCTTCTTGCATTATCTCCTCCTTGCGCTTGTAGAAGTGGACTCTCACCAGTACGTCTGGTGCACCAGTGGAACTTTGTCTGGGTCTCGCTCTATGCACACTGTCGAGCTCCAGGGGGGCGTCTTCTGGAAGGGTGATAATAAAGCGGAAGAGGTCGGATACGTAGGATGGGAGGTCTTTCTCCGAGATTGCCATTGGAATTCCCTGTATCCTGATATTATTCCACCTCGAGCGGTTTTCTGCGTCTTCTTGTTTGACTTCGAGTGCCTCACATCTGCACTCCAGGGCCCTAAATCTGTCCGCTCCTTCTCCGATCTCAAAGTTCTGTTCACACAGTGTAGTTTCGATTTCCTCGGTTCTTGATTCAATCTCCCCCACTCTCTTATCCAGTCGTGCAATTTGACTCTTTACTTCTTCAGTGCCCTTCTGGAATTCCCTGGTAAGAGCTGATAAGAGGTCATGCAAGTCAGCTTTTGTGACAGATTGGGATGCCATGGCTGCCTGGCACTCGGGCGGAACATTTCCCATCCCACCCTCGTTGCACTCACTCTTCTAGTTTTTTTCCCCCACAGGCTTATTTAGTAGCGCCGAAATGTCTATTTGCTTAGTGGCCTTACTGGATTTGGACATGTTGATGCAGTGCGCCCCTGTACAGATAGGGTAGGAGGGGGAAGCCCGTGCTGTTCAGATTCTTGCGGTTCCTCCTGTGATACTTCACTCCGCTTTGAACCTCGAGGGGAGGGAACTCGTCAGCTCCTCGGATTGTAGGGAGGGCACGCCGAGCGGGCCGTAACGGCAGGTGGTTCGAGCGGTTCCAGAGCACCCAGTGGCCCAAAGTGGGAGGAGGGATCTAGCTCTTCGTCCCTGATCTCCAGTAGTGACAGTTAGTACGGGCTTCCTCTTTAGGTCTTGCAGCTAGTACTTAGGCGGTGTGGCTTGATCACTAGACTCCTGTTGTCAGGGGGTTTATCGGGGTCGGTTCCAAGCTCCTGAGCCCAGGCCAGTCACAGGAGGTTGCAGAGCATCCAGGGGCACCGGGGCCTAGACAGAGGCCAGGCGGATTGTTAGCCGCCGCCCGCAGCCCAGGTCCAAGGCGGTGATCTGCTCCGGAGGGAGCTGATTTGGCCCTGGGGGTCGGGGGGATCCACAGGTAGTTCAACAGTTCTTGGCCCACTGGGGTGGTGTCCCACTGAGTACAATGCGGCAGGTGCCGCCTTACCTTATTCTAGGTTGGTGGTGGGAGCCAAAGCCCGCCCCAGGGAAGGGTTATGTAAGGTGGCACAGTTTTAGTTCGTTGTCGGCCCTGGGCAGGAAGCCTCCAGGCAGGCTCCCCTCGAGCGCAGTCCGAAGCTCGGTCCACCCCCCAGGAGGCGAGGGTATGCCGTCACAGAATCCCTGCAGTGTAGGTGTGGCTGGTATGGGTGCCGTGGAGAGCCCCGGGGCGCCAATGGCTGAGACCTCCCTGGTCGCAGTCCCACAAGCCTGCAGTGTCTCAGTCTGGGGGCCGAGAGGAAGGCAGTGGCCCCAGAGGCAGGCACGTTAGAGGCCGTAGATTATCCGATTTGCTGTGTCCTGGTCTGGCAGGAGTGACCAGTTCCTAGGAGAAGTGTTCAGGGGGGACCTCGCGGAGTCCGTCTGGGCTCGCCGGGACTACGGAGGGCGGATTATACTGCCTGCCAAAGGGCTGAGTTGCTGGGTGAGCGGGCCGTGCTCCACTAGGCCCCCATCAGAGGACTGCCTCCACCAGACGGGAAGATGGAGAGCGCTGCTGGGGGGGGGGGCCTCGCTCGGCCTGCTAAGGATGTTCACTCCCCCAGGAAGTCTTGCCTGAGAGAGCGCCGGAGCCTTCACAGCAGCCGACCCCCGGGACCCGATCTGGAATTCAGAAAGGGCTTTTCAGACCGAGCGACTCCAGCCGCCGGCCCCCCTCTGATGCTGTGTCCCGGAGGGAGGGAGATTGTGTCCCACGTTGAGATCCGGAGGGGCCCTCTCCCGCGAGCAGACTTGTGGGCCTGCAGTATCCCAGATGGAGTTCTCCGAAGCGGGATTCCCTCTGCGGTGCTCCGGCGGAGTATCGTAGGTTCCGGGCGGGGGGAGCAGGCTCACCGCGGCTGGAGGAGAGCCGATCCGGGGGTGGCCCCACGTCCAAAGCTGCCACCCAGGGACCGCTGGGGTTCGCCGGGGAGCTCAATGCTGGAGGGCGTCTTCTGCTGACTGCATCCGAGGTGCGACGCCTTGCGTCCTCCGACAGCCCTCAGACGAACAGTTCAGCGGGAAGGGGGGGGGAGAGTAAGGCGCAGGAAAGGTGGAGAGCGCAGCTCGGCGGGGGCTCCTCAGTCGGTCTGTTGGGGTCAGCGGATTCTCCAACGGGCCGCGGACAAGCCCCGGCACCCCTTGGCGCCCCGCACAGGTCACAAGCTCCACTCAGGCTACTCCTCCAACGGCTCTATCGGGATGCAGTCAAGTCTGCCATTTTGTGCTCGCTCTCCGGGTGGGCTCCTCGTGACTCCGGACCAGGAAGATCAGCCGCTAAACATGACGGATTCGAGTCGGGAGACTCTCAAAATGTGCTCCTTCATCTACGCCGCACTGCCTCGTCTTTCTGAAGTTCAGAACTCAGTATACACCGGGTATTATGGCTGGTAGCGTGGCGCCAGAGCCAAACCGACCGCCATGACTCGAAGCCACGCCCCCTGAGAAAGGCTTCTTTATTAGCAAACATGAGCTATGGTGTGTGCTCCTTTTACATGGCGAGTGCTGTTAAAGCCTACAGCCTACTTTCGTGGCATGCAGACTGTCCGAAAAAGAGAAGCATGCAATCGCACCGAGTCCCAAAGCATTTTAGTAAATGAAATAAGACTGGGTTTTCGCCAGTGGTGAGGGGTTACCAAGCATGCACCCAAAATGTCAAATGTTTGTAGGTGTTCACACTTTTTCTGGCTACACTTTTGAGAAGATAGAGTGATTGCCAGGAAATATCCATTTACAAGCTCTTTTTTTTGGGTGTCTGCAGATCAGGGTTGAAGATGCAGGTACAACTGGAAAAAACAGCTTGCATAAGTTAACAAACGTAGCATACTTTTATGATTTTCAAATTCAAAAGGGCAGTGAGAAAATGTTAATTATGTTTTTTGGTACATGGAGTTTCAGGTGGTGCAGTTTTGTATCTCCAAAGCACATACCTAATTGCAAAATCAATACATTATAAGAAATAAAAAGTTCAGTCAGTGCAACAGACATAAAGAACTTGGGTTATTTGGGGCATCTGTGTGATTTGTAAATTAGTATGGCCTATATCCATTACATTTTAGATTCTATGACAAGACAGGAGGCTCGCATTATGCTATACTTTTTTTAATACTGCCATCATAGCATTTCAACTTAACAACTTTTAAAGATCAACTTTGCGCTGTTTTCTCTCTGTAGACCAGAAAAATAGCAAATTTGGATTTAAAAGTCCTAAAAAACCACGGTTCGTGAAAAAAACGTCTCAAACCACAACTCCCATGAATCCTTGGGAGTGCTGTAGTCCTGACCCTTGCTCCTGGCCCAATCCGACTTCAGATCCACCTATAAGACCTCCCAATGTCAGGTTCCTTCCTCTTTCTTTTTTGCTGCCATCGAGCTAAGTACTTCATACGTTTTATGGGATTGGTACATGTTTTATATATGGTGTGGATGTTATTAACAGTCACGCGCATACGTTTATTGGCGAACGCGCAGTAGGCATTGATTGTATTTCGCGCGGGTTCGCGCGTGTGGAGTCGGATATTGTCGCCTTGTGGTGCCGTTCGGAAGGGGAGGCAGGGCCGGCTCCGCGGGCGAATGCTAACCCGCTTTAGGCTTCCAGCCCCCTCCTCTTTTCCCCGCGTGTCCCCTCAGTCGCGGCGCCGTACACGGCGCGCAGCAGGACCCAGGGGAGCGGGAGATTGCAATCTCCCGTCAGCCCCTGGGGATTCCTTCCTCTCGTGCCCACGTAATATATTTACGTAGCGCTAGAGGAGCGGAACGGAGCACAGAGCACGGATTACTGTCGCTGTACCGAGGCTTATATATAAAAAAAAAAAAGAAAAAAAATATATATATATATATATATACTAAAATGAAGTATTACGCACCAGAGCTTCTGAAGGCAGCATAGAGACACCAGAGGCCTTTTAGCAAGGAGGTGCTGCTGTGTGAGGCATTATCTACCACTGACAGCGCAGGAGGTCAGCTCTGCTGACAAGATGGCACATTGTGCAGAGCCCGGTGCCACTCCCTCCACCTCGCCTGAGTGGTCAGAAGAGGCGTGGGAGGGAGAAAGTCATTATCAGCAAGACTCAGCTCTTTCCCAGAGCTTTAAGAGGGTGTTAGGAGACTCCCTGTCTAAAGCTGTGTCCCAGAACGTGCAGCCCATTGCACAGCGATTAGAAATGCTGGAGGCTGTGATCAATGAACAGCGTTCGCAGCTGCACAAAAGAAAGAGCAGGAGGCATAGAAACAGAGCTGTCAGGTAGACACACCGAGGAAGGGGTTGAGCCTAGGGGGCGGAAAGCGGCTCGTAAGAGTAAACACTCTGTGACCCCCCCCCCCCGAGCAGTTTTGAAAGAGAGGTTTCCTCTCCCCATTAATTAAGCAGCCCTGTCGCCAGGCTAAAAAAAGCCTTCCTGGAGAAGAGGTGTTCCCAAGACAGACCCCCTGCCCCAGGGGTGGACAGAGCAGGGGACGATGAGGGCTATACGCCCGACAATGAGGAGGATGAAGAAGATGACCTGGACGACGATCGCCAGGAGGAGGAAGTGACAGATCAAGAGCCCGATGGTACAGCCTACCGGCAGCCGAATGCCGCAGCAGGTGAGTGTAGCCGCGTTGCCAGTAGGAGGGAGAACTCTCCAGTTTGTAAGCACTTGGCAGGCATCATCGCGCGATGCTTGGGTGCTGCAGGCAGTGAAAGGCTTACGACTCGAATTCGTGGGGGACCCAGTACAGGTCACAGAGCCCCAGCCGATTTGAGTGTCGCAGGAAGAAGAGGCGTCTCTCAGAGAAGAGATTTGCAATCTGGCAGACAAAAACGCTATAGAGCGAGATACACAGGGAGGACCGGGGGTTCATCAGAAATATGTTCCTCGTGCACAGAGGGGACAAGGTACGCCCGGTCATAAATTTGAAGAACCTAAACGAGTGGGTAGCATACAATCACTTCAAGATGGAAGGTATCCATCTTCTTCGAGATCTCCTTCGTACAGGAGACTGGTTAGCATGGTTAGACCTCAAAGATGCTTATCTGACGATCCCGATAGCTCAAGAATTCCAGAGTGTTAGGAAGAATTCTCTGTTTAGGCTGAATTTCCTAACCTAGTGAGTCCCCCAGCAGCTTTGCTGGATTTCTGGAGTTTGTTTTTTTCTCCTGCCAAGAGTGAGACTCTCTTTCTCCCACTCTTGGACATGATTTTTTTGTGTTCCTTTGAATGTTTATGTGTTTCATGGGCTATGGGGTCTTTTACTCCATAGGGTCTCATATGTTTTTTATGTGTGTTACACCGCACCCTCCGTGCAGTAACACCGGGGTGTCAAAGTGACACCCCACCATAGACTACATACCCTGGGACTGACTACTGTCTCCCAGGGCATGTAAAGTCACCATTGGCTTTACTAGTCCCAAATTACTAACAGAACCAGTACAAACCATCATATTGTGGACATACTGGTAGGGGCAATTCGATTGCCCCTGGGTCTGTTGTTCGAGGGGGTACTGTCCCATCCGACCTCGTCTCGTTTTGGCTGGTGGCAGTGGATACTTCTTTTTATATTCAACCGCGAATATATCTCTCTGGGATTTTCCCATTGTTCGAGGCTAATACTTTTTTAACATAGCCTCTAACATACCGCCGGTTTATTTATTTAATATTAATTCACCGGTTGGTATTTTCTGCCAGAACTCGGTTTTAAAATGGCGTTTGTGTTCACCTCTGTAACTCCAAACCAAAGGTCGAGCCCTTTGTTCCACTTTTGGCGGGCTTCTACACAGAAGCCCTCCAAAGTGGTGCCACTCTGTCTGGGTACCACATGGGGTGTGGGAAGGGGTTTAGGCCCCCTGGACTGAGTTGCCTTGGCAACTCAAGTCGCACTCTTGTGTGATTGGCCCAAGTGGTGAGCCGGCCGGCTCACCACTTAGCATGTTTGATTGACAGCTAGGCTGAATGAATGGGGGTTTCTTGCATAAAAGCAGGGCTTTTGGGACTGGAACTTCAGAAGTCGCCACAGGACCTGAAAATCCGACGACGGAGAAGCTGAGCCGACCTGCTACGACGACACCACCGGTGGAGCCCTGCTGAACCGACTCATCACTTCCCAACGACAGAGGAGATCTCCCTGCTGGAGAGTCTTCTTCCCTTGACTGGTGGGCACAACCAGTTTACCCTCTTTTCTCGCATCCCAGGACGTCTTGTGGTCGAATTGCCTGTGCCAAGCACCCCGGCAACCGGATAGCCACTTACCACTGGACCACGAATAAAAGGACCGCTCCTTTTAATTGAGAACTCCGCGGCTGGTTTCTTCCCTGGCAGTGCAACGGACTCCTGTTTTCCTCCACAATGAGATCCTCTCTTCCCCCGGACGAAGCACCGACTTGCACCCGCTGCCAGGAACAACTGCCCCCGCTGGAGCGTCCTCACCATTTTAAGGTACCGTTTCCGCCAGGCCTCCCTTTCTAAAGATTGCTACAAGGTAAGAATAATCCCTTAACCTTCTGGACTGGCCGCCTTGACCATCTAACTGGTCCCTTTCTGTTGGTCCAACTCTTTCTGAAACTCTTGCCAGACTTTTGGGCACTTTCAACCATGTGACCTTGGACACATTTCGTCCGGAGCCTCTTAAAGTGGGTCCGGCCTTGTTAACTTTGACTTTACGGTTTTAATCTGCCTTCTTCTCCTACTGTGTTCTTCCGAAAGTGTTGGGATCTGTTTCTATCTTTGCTCTGCCTTTCTCTCCCTTTTTAACCGATTGATTAGAGTGCCATCTTCGTTAAGCACTCACCGCTGTCTGAAAATAAGTGTTGCTTTACTTAAGACTTGTCTAATAATCGTTGAAGGGAGTGTATATCTTTTAGTGACCGCGTTTTTGAACTGCTTAATATTGGTGCCAGTGTGTTTAACTAAATGTGTTTTTAAATAAATAATGATATCTGTTTTACACCAATCTCTGGTCAGTGTTTGCTTGTTCTACTGTGTTCTTTTGACCTATTGTGAATACTCTGTGTACTGCCTTACTCTTCTTGAAAGAAGTCTGACTGCTCAGCCACAGCTACCAGGTAAATCTGGGTGGTACAGACTGCTACCAATTGGGTTTACTGCCAACCACCTGTGGTCTTAAATCTTTTGCAGTGGTCCCAGAAGGAACTGCACAGGTTTCTGCCTAGCACAGAGGTATCTTCGATTTCGCTGGGAAGGAGAGATTTGGCGTTTCTCATCTCTCCCATTCGGGCTAGCATTGGCTCCTTGGGCCTTCACCAAGCTGATGAGACCCGTGGCAGCGGCCATACGAGAGAGAGGTATTTGTATTATTATTTACCTAGACAACATTCTCGTCCTAGGTGAAGACAGAGTAACCCTCTCCAAGAACGTGCAATGAATCTTCTCGCTCCTATCGTCCCTAGGGTTTCTGGTGAATCTGGACAAGTCGCAAGTGGTGCCAGTTCAGGCATTAGAGTTTCTAGGTTTCAAGATAAACACAGTGACAGCGACACTCGAGTTGCCCCAGCGCAAAGTGAAGGCAATAAAGAAAGAACTCAGAATGTTGATAGCGAAGGTGGTTTTATCTCTTCGATCTCTAGCGAGAGTAGTAGGGCTGCTAGCGGCATCAATCCAAGCGATTTTCCCGGGTCCGCTACATTATCGAGCTCTTCAGAGGCTCAAGATCAGGCATTTGCAAGGGGGCTTAGGGTACCATCAGTTGGTGGAGCTAGATCAAGAAGCAGTATCAGAACTACATTGGTGGCTTCACAACATGGAAGCCTGGAACGGTCGTGCGATTTTCGAAGATACCCCAGACATCATTATAGAATCGGATGCCAGCAGGTCCGGGTGGGGAGCCAGGTGCGAGAACTTAGAGACAGGAGGGAAATGGTCAGAGCAGGAACTGCAGATGCACATAAACTGTCCCGAATTGTTAGCAGGCTCCTTCGCAGTTCGCACCTTCACGAAGGACAAGGTAAAATGTTGCGTGCTGCTCAAGATGGACAACACCTCGGCAGTGCGGTATATCAACAAGCTAGGGGGAACAAGGTCGTGATTGCTAGCAGAATTGGCAAAGGACTTTTGGCATTACTGCCTTCAAAATCAAATTGCGGTGACAGCCGAGTATCTGCCCGGTTCGCTCAACGATATAGCGGACTGGAACTCGCGGTATCTTGTAGATTCCAGCGATTGGAAGCTAGATCCGGGGGTGTTCCAGAAGATTCAGCGACTTTGGGGTCCCATTCACATAGATCTGTTTGCGTCCAGACTGAACGCGCAGACGCAGACATATTTCAGCTGGAGGATAGACCCGGGTGCAGCTGGCACGGACGCGTTTCTGCAGCCATGGAACGCGGCATTGAATTACGCCTTTCCCCCGTTTCTCATGATCACGAGAGTGCTTGCGAAGGTGCGCAGGGAGCGAGCAGAGTTAGAATTGGTACTCCCCATCTGGAGATCCCAGCCCTGGCTTCCAGTAGCGATGGAAATTTCTACAGATTTTCCAAGGATAGTTCCCCATCAGGCAGACCTCCTGCTAGACCTGACAGGGAGGCGGCACCCGCTCATTGAGAGGGGCACATTGCAGTTAATGGTCTGCAAGGTTTCAGGAGAAAGTGGGATTTGCCAGGCATTTCGCGACGAGCTGCAGACTGCATCAGGGATTCATGGGCGCCTTCCACCGTCAGGAGCTATAACGCAGCGTGGAAGAGTTGGACGCTCTGGTGTACAGACCACAGTCTGGATCCCATTTCTGCCCCTGTAGTAGTGGTATTGAATTTCTTAGCAGAGAGATTCCACGGGGGTAGCACCTATAGATCGATAGGAGTTCTACGATCAGCCATCTCGGCGGGTCATGATTTAGTAGAAGGGATCGTCGTGGGCGAGCATCCGACAGTGTTACGTTTATTGAAAGGTATGAGGTTCAAGAAGCCTCCAGAGCCTAAGTACACAACTTTATGGGATGTCAGGGAAATTTTCCAATTGTTTAACAGGTGGCCAGACAATAGAAAGCTATCTCAGTCGCAGCTGTCAGGAAAGCTGGCGATGTTACTGTGTCTTACAGCATGCCGGAGAGTGTCAGACGTAAAGGCGCTGGAAATTGATAGGAAGATATTCTATCCCGAAGGAGTTACCTTTACCATTGCTAAGCGTACAAAGTCTGATTCTAGAGTAATATCATATCCATATTTTACAGAAAATAAGAAGCTGTGTGTTGCACAGTGTATCAAAGACTACGAGCTTGCTACAGCACAGCGTAGGCCGCGAGGCGTAACACATTTGTTAATAGCGCACAGGAAGCCTTACCACGCAGTGGCCACAGCGACAATTGCAAGATAGGTGTGCGAGGTGATGCAGTGGGCAGGTATAGATTTGACGCAGTTTGGTGCGCATTCGTCCAGGGGTGCAATGGCTTCTAGAGCCTTCGCAGCGGGAGTACCACTGCAAGATATAATGAAAGCTGCCGACTGGGCATCTGAATCGACCTTTAAGACTTTTTATTTTAAGCCTGTGTCTGATTTAACGAGCAGAGTAGTGGCTAGCTTTGAATAAGCATTTTTTTTTATAATTTCTTTTATTGATTTTGTGCAAACAAAACAACAAAAACCAAACAAGCAGCATAATCATAATAGTTCAGTTACATATCAAGTTATCGTAAGCACTGCTCGCATTATCCCTCCCTTCCCCCGTGAGCCTATTTGTCAATCCCTTTCAATGTTTGGCACATGCGGCCAGGTTTCGTTCTCTTCGGAGTCTGTTGGATCTGGTATTTCTCCAAACAATTCTGTTATTAGTGTTTTCCAAGCCAACAGGGTACCCGCCTCCCCATCATCAGCCCGGCTACTCGCTTCTTGCCATGCCACCGTTTCAGCCTCTGCCCATTTCTGCAAGTCCTTCCACCATACATCCACCTTAGGTTTGTGGCATTTCTTCCACCACATGGCGATCCTGCGTTTCGCTAGCACATACGCCAGATTTCTCAGTTTCTCAATATGCTTGAGCTTCCGTGGCCTAGGGAACCCGCCCAGTAAGCAGGCCCAGGCCGTGTCTGTGACAAGAGTAACCCCTTTATCAGCCAGTTTCTGTGCCACTTCTCCCCAGTAGCACCTGATAATCGGGCACGACCAAAACATATGTGTCATGTCAGCGTTTTATAGGTTACATTTAGGACACACTTGTATTCCAGCATTTCGGAACTTGGATATCCTCAAGGGGGTCATGTATGCCCTATGCGTTACATACAGCTGTATTTGTTTTAATCTGGCATTTCTAGACACTTTTTTGTGGTAACCCAGGGCACGCTCCCATACCCCGTCCTCCATCAGGGCCCCCACTTCCACCTCCCAGTCCAGCCTCAGATGTGTTAAATCTTTCCCCGCCTTAGCCATCACCATCTCATACAGTCTCGAGATCTCATGACCCCCTTCGGACATATTGTTTCCAAAACTGCAAAACTTGCTCTGGCCAGGTATTCTTAATCATCCGTACCAATCTAATGTACGTGACATATTGGCCCGTGTGTAGCCCCGCTTCTTCGTTGAGTTCTATAAACTCCTTAATGGATCCCTCTTGCCAAACATCACCTAGCGTTGCCAGCCCCACTGATTCCCAGTAGGTCCTAACAATCGCCCTCAACTGATCATCCCCTCCTGTCAGAGCAACCAGCGGTATCTGCGGGAGGCACGGGCACGGGACTTCCATCAAACGACAAGCCCTACGCCAAATTTTCCATCCAAGCCTCAACATCGCAGGACGCCCCCTCATTTCAGTTTCGGACAGCCAAATTATTTCTTTCAAATAAAACGGGGCACAGTCCTGTCCAAGCACCCTATGCTCAGGGCTCACTTCATCAGAAAGCCACTTGGCCAAATACTGTAACTGTCCCGCCAAGAAGTAAACCTCAAAATGAGGCAGTCTGATGCCTCCTTTTTCATAAAAGTTCTGCAGTTTCCAAAACGCCACTCTATTTCGGGTACCGTGCCACAGGAAGTCCCTACACATACTATTCAATTTGTTGAAAAACTTCTTAGGTATTATGTATGGGATATTACTGAAGTAGTGCAGGAGCCTGGGCAGAACTACCATCTTAAGCATGGCCCCCCGCCCCATCATCGCCAAGGGCAATCTTGCCCAGAACTGCATGCTGTTTCTAATTTTCTCGACGGCTACTTCTGTATTGTGTCTGTGTTCTTCTTGCACCGTGTGATATATATCTACGCCCAAATAGCGAAAAGAGCTAGTTGCCCATGGTACCTGTAGCACCGGTAGTCCTTCTACAGGGATCCCCTTATAGCTACCTAACGGGAATATGACAGACTTTTGGGGGTTCACCGAGATGCCCGACAACTCTGCGTACCTTTCCATCACTTCAAGTATGTATAAGAGATTTTCTTCTGGGTATTGCAAATACAGTAACAGATCATCCGCGTACAAGGATATCAAGTGTCGTTCCCCTCCTACCTCAATGCCAATCGCATCATACTGTGCCCTAAGGTATATTGCCAGAGGCTCCAGGGCCAAGATATAAAGCATCGGGGACCAGGGGCACCCTTGTCTGGTGCCTCTGCTAAGTTGCCATCTCTCGGATATCACTGCTCCAGTTCGGACCCTGGCAAGCGGCTCGCTATACAACATCTTGGCCCACCTGATATAGCCCGGCCCCATTCCATACCCTTCCAAAGCAGTCAATAGCCATGACCACTTGACCGAGTCAAAAGCTTTAACTGCATCTAGAGACACTATCGCCTTCTCACCCTCGTTCTTACTACCCCATTCGACCACCCGGTGAAGCCGCCTATGATTGTGTGTTATGTTTCTGCTCGGGACATAACCTGTTTGGTCAGGATGTATGAGTCTACCAATCACTTTCTGCAATCGATTTGCTAGGACAGCCGTGAGAATCTTGCTGTCCTGATTCAGCATCGACAGAGGCCTGTAGGAGCCACATCTGTGCTTCGGTTTATTGGGCTTGGGCAGCGGTATTATGATCGCCTCTCTGAGTGACTCAGGCAACCGTCCTATCTCAAACGCTTCATTAAGCATGTCTAACATTGGGGGGAGGATTTCCTCTCTGTATACTTTATAAAATTCGCTGGGGAACCCATCTGCTCCTGGGGTCTTACAGGTAGGCAGCTGCTTCACAACCTCTTCTAGCTCCTTCAGCGTGATTGGCTCATCTAACTCCTCTCTCTCTTCTTCACTTATCTTGGGCAGCCCTATGTCTTCTAACGTTTAGATTATCTTGCGCTGGTCACCCATCTCATCGTCTCCGTACTGCACTTTGTAATATTCCACAAATTCTTTGTTAACCCCCTCTTGTGTGGCCACCTCATCTCCGTCCTCCCTAATAATAGTCCTGATCGGAGGCCTAGGGGTCTCACTTTTGTATAGCCAGGCCAAAAGGCGGCCTGTCTTGTCTCCCCCCCGCTGCTGACTCTCAACATATTTCTTATAATTGAGATTGCAGAGTCTTTCCCAATGCCCAATTTCCCAATTGTTGCTGTAGTTGGAGTACCAGCTCCGTGTCTACATCACCACTCTTCAATGCTATTTCTAGCTCAGTTTCCACCCTCTGCAGGTCAGCCAAGACCCCACCCTGTAACCCTCTTGACTTAGCAATGGCCGCCCCCCGCATCACCACCTTAAAAGCTTCCCATAATGTGCCCGCAGAATCAACACTCCCAGTATTCTCTTCAAAGAAGTTAGTAATCTCTTCCCTTATATCTTCTCTAAAGACTGGATCTTTGAGCGCCTCCGCTCGGAGGCGCCATGTAGGGATCTTCGCCCTCGGGGGCAATATTGCCATCCGAGGATCAGAGGCGAATGATCCGAGAGGACCCTGGCCTTATATTCGATTTGAGTGATCTCAGACATCACATCTGCTGTGGCAAAGATGTAATCGAGCCTAGTATGCAGTTGGTGCGGGGCTGAATAGTGTGAATATTGCCTCTCAGTGGGGTGTTTCATCCTCCACGCATCTGTGAAGCCAAAATCAGTTAACAGCATCTGCAACGCTTTCGCCGCTGGGCTAGGCTTACCCGCCCTGCCATCAGATCTATCCACCACAGGATCCAACACACAATTAAAGTCTCCACCCCAGATCACCGCGCTCCCTATACACGTACTAAGATTGGTACACAAGGCTGTGAAATATGCTGCTGTGTTTTGGTTGGGGGCATACGTGTTTACTATGCATACCTCCCTGCTCTCCACCAGCCCATGCAATATAGGCATCCTTCCATCAGTTTCAACTACCTCTTGTATCGATTTGAACGGGACATGCGGTGCCACCCAGATTAACACCACCCGGGCATATGCAGAGTATGGCGAGCCCACTACGGTCCCTCTCCACTTTCTCTTAACCAGGTCCAACTTCTCTCGCGTCAAGTACGTCTCCTGTAGTAGTGCGATATCTATTTTCTGCCTTTTCAGATACATCATGATTTTGTTTCTTTTCAGATAGCTGTTAAGGCCCCTGACGTTCCACGTTATTATCCTGAGGTCCCCCATAGGTCCTTAATAAGCACCCTCCCGATCCTCCGTCGATTACGCCCCTTCATGCACCGCAAGTACACCATGCTGATTCTTCCAAATAGGCTCGAAACAAAACTTAAACTCCCCATAACCACACACACACTGAACTTCCCATTACCCCACCCACCCCTCCCCCAACAATACCCTCCTCAACCGTTGCCCAGCTCCATTCCTGGATCTCAGGCACGCCCACATCTAGCCCTGCCTAGCACAAGCTTCTACTCAGGGCTCAGTAGGGTTAAGCCGCCCTAATGGCCGCTGAAACTAGTAATCTATTGGGGTAGGTCGTCCACGTTCTGTTGCTCCTTTCAAAAAACATTACGTATACAGTTGCCAAACCGTTACCAGTTACAGTTACACTCACTATATTCCAGTCCAAATCGAGCACCTGGCTCAGATTGCGTACAAGGTTCAGTTAGTTACAGTTTCTCTGTGCTTCCTCCTTACGAAATCTTCATTCGGTATGATCCTGCTGGTCACGATCCGCTTCTTGTTCCGGGCAGCCCTGCAGGTCCAGCCATGTGACAACATCCTCAGGGGTATCAAAAAATAGCGCTTTGTTCTTGTGTAGCACTTTCAATCGTGCCGGATACAACAGGATATATTTGACTCCCGCCGCCCTCAGCCTTCTTTTGACGGCGGCGTAACTATACCTCTGCCTTTGCACCAGTATCATATAGTCCAGGTATGCTGTGATGTTGGTGGATGCTCTCTCTATCGTGCCGCCCTTCCGAAAATATTCGAGGATCTTTTCTCTATCCCTGTAATTCAGGATCCTCGCTATGATCGGTCTTGGTGGGGCTCCCGGCTGGGGTTTCCTCATTAGGGAGCGGTGCGCCCTCTCCACCGTAAATCCCTGCGAAAGATTCCCGGCTCCGATCCCTTGTAGGATCATGTTTTCGACATAGTTTGTGGGGTCTTGGCCTTCTTCCCCCTCCGGAAGGGCAACCACGTGAATGTTGTTCCTCCTCGCCCTTCCTTCCGCCTCTTCCACACGATTTTCCAGGTTGGCGACCTGTTGTTTTAAGACATGAACCTCCTTCGCATTGCTCGTGCTAACATCAGTATTAATCTTCACCTCAATTTCCAGACCGCTGGTCCTTTCTGCAAGTGCTCTAACATCTTGACGCAGCAGGGTGAGTTCCGTACCTACAGCATCGATCTTATTCTCTAGAGCTGTGCGCAGGTCCGCCATTGCCAAGTCCCATTTTGCGCTCAGGCCCGTTATAGCCTCCAGGATCTGGTGCTTGTCCCCTTCAGGGGCGTCCTCCGCAGGGGTCACGACCATGCTCTGCACCGATGTTGAGGGGGTCCGTTGCGTTTTCGTGAAAGTCTCCATCGTGGGTTGCTTAGTCTTGGTTCTCAACCCTTTCGCCGACATGGCGCTGCCCTCCACTCTTGTACGCCTCCGCCTTAATGCAGCTATTGCACTGTCCTCGGTCCGACAAAGGTCTGGCTCCCAAGTCTCCTAACTCACATTCGAGATGGCACTTCGAATTGCCTTACGAATGGGCTATGGCCTCACACTCCCCATTCAGGTTCCGTAGGCCTCGTCTCCCAAGCATCCAATGTTATCGGTCAGCTTGCCGACGCTCCATTAGCGTATGACAGGCCGGGCGCTCTCATGGTGTTAATTCGAACACTGCGACATATCTCCCTGTCGTACTATTCCTCCAGGCAATTTACCGCAGCCATATTCCGCAGTTCCGGGGAATCAGTGTCGTTTCTCCACGGAGGCCTCTCTTTTGTTAGCCGCCATCTTGGTGCCGAAGCGGCCGCACAGTCGCACCAACAAAAATGTATATATTTCACGATTCCCGGGGACTATGAACTTCTCCAGCGAACTTCACTTGGCGTGCGGCTTCCGACACCTGATCCCCAAAGTTCTAGGTGCTCGTTACAGTTTCAACGGGTAACTTTGGCAAAAATAGAGTCGGATCATCAGGAGCTCCTCGCGCAGCACGTCCTATTCTATGGCCAGTTGGCCACGCCCCCAATTGAATAAGCATAATGCGAGCCTCCTGTCTTGTCATAGAATAAAGATTGCCCACGCTCACAGCTCAGGAAGTCTTCAGTCTATTAAAGACAGGAGGCGAGCATTATATCCCGCCCAGTGATGACGAAAGTTGGTATTATGTATGTGTACTGAGGTGTACAACTTTGTCTTGCTACCCACTCTTGTCTATTAAGCATGCAATGTTCAGATTGTGTAGATGTCGTTGTTAATGAGTGTACATCTGTTTTTTCTAGGGGACGATCAAAAGACAGCCTGATTGAGGGCAGTGTAACTTCGTAAATGGAACTAGTAGCCCCGTCCGAAGAGGGTGGTCAGTTGCTGTTCGTGGACAGGAAGCAGAGTTCTTTTGAACATTGTTGGTTCTTGTTCAAGTTTCGGTTTGAGTTGTCGTCAAGTTGGGGAGCAAAAAAAGAAGAGGAAGGAACCTGACGTTGGGAGGTCTTATAGGTGGACCTGAAGCCGGATTGGGCCAGGAGCAAGGGTCAGGACTACAGCACTCCCATGGATTCATGGGAGTTGTGGTTTGAGACGGTTTTTTCACGAACTGTGGTTGTTTAGGACTTTTAAATCTGGGATTTGCCATTTTTCTGGTCTACAGAGAGAAAACAGCGCAAAGTTGATCTTTAAAAGTTGTTAAGTTGAAATGCTATGATGGCAGTATTAAAGAAAGTATAGCATAATGCTTGCCTCCTGTCTTTAATAGAATGAAGACTTCCTGAGCTGTGAGCGTGGGCAATCTTTATTCTAATCGATTATAAGCGAGAATGTGTTTCCTAATGGATATTACAATGTGTGAAGTACCTGGTTTTATCATTAAATTTAAATATAAACCACACCTTCATTAAACCCCAAATGTATCACTGCCCCACCGCGCGCACTAGCCGAAAGTAGGGTGAAAATGGTCTGTGATTATTGATCACCTTTTGACGCGATTTACCTTTGGTCATCAAGAATTCATAAAATAGCTCAGCAGGTTGATTGAGCACTTGCTGCTGCGATCTGTGGGAAATCTGCAGGTTCCAATCCCAGCAAGGCCAACTCAACCTTTCATCCTTCTGAGGTCAATAAATAAGCACCAACTTCAATTGGGTGATATTGTACGTAAACAAGTTCAATGTAAAGTGCTTAGGCGTAAGCGCTATATAAATATCACATCATTATCATTATTACAGTTGAAGTGACACAGCCTCAAACTGTGCCCTGATTCAGTGGTGTGTAGTTTTTCAGCGGACGTGTATTGTCCTCTCTGCTGCAGAACAAAGTAAAGCAGCCAGTTGGGGAGCTGAAACCGTAAATGACCACTTAAGCAACACTACTAAGCTTTTTTTTTTACAGAGTAACAGGGCCCCCAAAGTCTTGGGGCACTACTTCAATAGAAAGGGTTCAAGTTCCTGTCTACCCTTACCCTCGCCCAGAGGTTTGTTCAGAGTGGGCAGAGGGATTATTTTCCATTGTGATATATGCAGTCAATGTTTGCTTTGCACACAGTGCGGACCTAAGTGCACTTAGTAAATGAAAAAGCAAGTTTGGTTTTCCCAATTAACAGTCCTAAAGGACAAGTGCTCACTTTTGCCACTTCTATTAAAACACATTTATATACAAAAACAACTTCTTGTTTGTGGTTTAAGTCTGTTTAGAAAAATCCAATGTCACAAAGCATTAGTTAAGGTTACTTTAATGAATACTACCACGATAACCATGGTATACAATACTATCCACAAATCCACACCGTGACACCCATAGAAATGACTGGAGCTATGTGTGTGTGAAGCCAGCTGCTGCAGTTCCCAGTCCGTCATGAAAGAGTCCCATTTCACACCTCTCCAATATTCACCTCATTGTGAATTGGAACACATTCATTATTGATAACTTTATGGCCTTCGGCGCAGTTAGCATTACAGTCCCTGCCAAAAATTATCGAGTGGCCATGGTCATCCAGCAACCAATTCTCAAAAACATGTTGCAGGATTGATAATGCTCTATGGAGTCTTGGCCAGATTCCAATATGCATTTACAAGAAGAATTTGTTGGTTAGAATCCTAGAGCTTAATGCATACTGCCAGATCACCTCAAGAGGAAAACCAAATGTCAGACTCCCACATTAGTGAAATGTCGCTGGCTATCACCAGACTGCCACTTGGGCGTCCCACTTCTCCCTGAGTGGCTGGGAGAACATAGACTTGATAACCATTCAAATCAATATTCTCCAATATCAATTTCCTGAAAAAAGCGAATATTAGAGGTTCTCATCACCTTGGATTAGTTCCATGCCCTATACAGATGACTTAAACCACAGACATTTTAGGATAGCATCCTTATTTGGTGGTAGTTGGGGTTGATGTAAACCTTGCCTAAGTGCTGTAAAAGGTTTTGAGGACTGATTCTATCCAGGACCAATCATGGCCCTCCTTTGAAAGGCATGCTAGTTGTGTATCAGCAAAACCCAATGGAACAGAGCCAGCCTCAGTTGAACCCCCAAATTAGCAGGGTATTGTGTTGGTAATTGCAATGACAGGTATACTTTGGATTCATCTTGCGTGGCTAATTCAACTAAGTCATAGCCAAATAATTTTAGATTTAGCTATTGTTCCCAAACCATATTTGCAACGATCTCAGAATGAAAATAGGAAACCATCCGATTATTATTTGTCAAAGGGAGAGACATTAATAGGGTAATTCATGGAATAAATGTATGCTGAAAAAAGGGGCGCAAGCGTGAAAAATGCAGCGCAAGCATGCAAAATGCGCGCAAGCGCACGTTTCCCTATTCATGGAGCACATTGCGCGTGGCCGAATCCGCGCGGGACCTACATGTCATTGCGACATCAGGAACGCTGTGCGCGAGACGCCCAGAGAAGGTGCCGTCCAACGCACACTCCTAAAAAGGGGACGGAACACACGGAGTGAGGAACAACACGCAAAAATGTGGGTGTAACGGGGGAAGTACTGCAGTAAAATCCTCGCAACGCCCACACACACGCTAACAACATGTTTTCATGGAATTGAACAGGGCAAACCCGGCAACGCCAAAAGACACGCAAAGCCGGAAACACGTACGCCAGGCAAAAGCTGGCGTAAGGGCCCCCGGCCATCATAAATGTGGGCGGAAACAACGAACTAGCGTATACAGCTACGATGAATGTACCATTTCTCGCAGCAGTGATCGTGGGACACCGCAAGAGGAGGAGGAAAAGCCAGGCCCCACATTTTCTTACCCAGGACCAGCCTTTTCGGGATGCCTGATGACCAGATCTATGGCAGGTATAGGTTTCCACCTCATATCATCCTAGACCTGGTCACTGAGTGGGAGGATGACCTCACATCACCCACCTTGTGTTCCCAAGCACTGAGCCCCTTGGAAAAGGTGCTCAATGTCTGCACTTTTTGGCCACTGGGTCATTTCAGTGGACAACTGCCATAGTTGGGGGCATCTCACAGCCCATGCAATCACGCTGCCTACACCAGGTGTTGGCAATCATGACTGCACGCCCCTCAGTCCGCAGGCACAT
Organism: Ambystoma mexicanum; assembly: GCF_040938575.1. Taxonomy (NCBI): domain Eukaryota; kingdom Metazoa; phylum Chordata; class Amphibia; order Caudata; family Ambystomatidae; genus Ambystoma; species Ambystoma mexicanum. Next base: position 740,235,695 of record NC_090931.1, on the reverse strand, counting down.
ATACATGGCCAGAACACCCGCAGAAAGGCAGGCCGTGGTCCAGGACTTTTACAGGGTGGCACACTCCCCGAAAGTGCTCGGTGCCATTGATTGCACCCATGTGGTCCTACGTCCACCTAGGGCCACTGAGCACATCTATCGCAACCGCAAGCACTGGTATTCCATCAACGTGCAGGTTGTATGTGATGTCAATGGAATAATCACCTCTGTCTATGCAAACTATCCAGGGTTCACCCATGACAGTTTCATATTCAGAATGTCAGCCCTAAACTGGGACCTGGAAGCTGGGAGGCATGGCAACACATGTTTCATTGGTGAGTACAAATGCCTGTGCACATGCATGCATGTCACACACAGACAAATAGACAAACCCAACTAATGACAACCATTATCACCTTCCCAGGGGACAGTGCCTACCCTCGGAGCACCTACATGATGACGCCAATACGGAACCCCAACACACCACCCCAGGTAAAATACAACGCAGCCCATATTGCAATCAGGACCATATTGGAGTGCATATTCGGAGTGCGCAAGTCACATTTCCGCTCACTTGACCGCTCTGGTGGACAGCTAATATATACAGGCCCCAGAAGTGTTCATGATCATTGTGGCAGCATGTGTCCTTGCTACCGGTGGACATGGTGGTGCCCCCAGATCCACAACGACATGCACGCCCGCTGCGCTTGGGAGGGGAAAGGGCACGTGGCGAGGCAGCCCATACCCAGCTTGTGGCTACATTTTTCACATAAAATACCACCCCTGCGGAGTACACACAGGCCTGGCACATTCAAGGCGACAATCGATGATGACAAAAGGGACAGTCAACTGTCACAACCCTACCACTATGAGAATGTGTCCTTGGAAGTGCCACATTGTGTGCATCCCTAGCTACTCAAACAAAACCAATCATGTGTGACCAAAAGGCACACATGCATGGTGCATAATCCCCCCTGCATGCAAAACAGCACATCCAAATCCTGGTATGTCACCAAAACCCTCCCAAACCCCATGTCAGCCGCCCGAAACACCATGCCATGGCATGCAATATGAAAAAGCCTACATAAACGCACAACACATGACAACTGTCACAAAGTGCACCGTGACAAATGGAAACAGGCCAGAGACAATTCCCACTGGCACAACAAAAGCAAACTCAACACAGGAACATCAATTTACCAGCATAACACATGAACACAGGACCCAACAGTTACAATGTCAGACAGTGACCAATCACAATAGCACAAGTGTCTCAATGTGACATTGCCACCTCACTGCCCCCTTCCATCTTGAGTGCGACTCTGCCAGCTAAAGGGGGCATTGTACCGCATACAGCATGAAGTGCATCAACAATGTAGACAGGCAAGGCAATACATGAATAAGCAACATGAAAATATGCACATTTATCAATATACAAACCAAAATGCAGGCCAACCATGCACTGGAGAAACCATCATGAATCCCCACTAGGGGTGTATACACAAGTTGGACTTCAGACTGGCCACAGAAATGATGGAAGCCCAATGCCTCTGTGTAAGTTACTGTCACACGGGGCCAACCTTGCGAGCCCATGGAATGGGGAAGCAGGAGTGGCATATGTGTCCGGACCCCACGCCACAAACACCAACACGAGATAAGCCTGTATGGGCCCAGCCGGAACACACAGTGGATGTCTTGGGATGCCACACAAAGCAACACACTAACATGAATGCACAACAGACAAAAAAAGAAAAGTAAAATACCCATGGTTGACCAGGGGGGAGGGAGTATCGGGGGGCACCCATGAGGGAGGTGGTGCAGGGTGCACCTCAACACCCACATGTGTGGATGTTGAGATAAAAAAAAAAAACCTCCATGGGCTCATGGCCTGCACGGCTAGCCGAGAGTGGGAGTACTCTCGCGGCTGTCATCACCGTCTTGTTGAATATCAGGTGGTGTGTGTGGTAAGGGTGCTTGACCACGCATATCCCCGGCATGCCCCTGCCCCTCCATGGTAGCAGGCATGCAGGTCTGGAAGTTCTGGTTCTGAAGGATGATGGTACAGAGGTCCCCATGCAAGGTCTCAGGTGTAGCACGAAGTTCAGCCTGCAAGGCCTCACGTGACACACAGACCTCCTCATGGCTTGCATGGAGTTCTGCCGAGATGGTGTGTTCCAGCTGCTCCACCCGCTGTTCCGCCTGTGTACTCTGGCTCATCAAAGGTGGAGCCAGAGTAGTTCTGAGGGAGGTGTTCACTTCCCTCAGGGCTTCCCTGTGGGCCGCTGCCTCAGCAGGAATGGCTATGCACAGAGTCTCCAGTTCAGCCCGTCGGTTCCTGTTGGCGGCCAACGTGTCCAGCCTGTGTGAGCGGCACGTGGACCGTGTTGCCTGCAGCTGGAGCTCCACCTGCCTTTCAGGGGGAAGAATGGAATCGGCCCCAAGTTCCATGCCCTGAGCCATCATCTCACATGATTTCCCCTGTTCCTGTTCAATGGCATACATGCAATTCTTCCACACAGCGTTACCGGGTGGTGCACGGCCACCGCGTTGCCAGACAGCAAACCTGTTGGGCCCAGGAGACCTGGTCCTTGCTGCGCTGGCGCTGCCTGTGGCTGCAGGACTGCATTCCTCTGTTGATCTGCTGCCCGAGGAACAGGACCAACTGGTGTAGAGTGTGACCGTACATCCATAACCACCACAGGCGGACATACCAACACTGACAGGCCCCTTACAGTAATACAGTGAAGGAAGGCACATGGATACATTAATGCTAAGTCACTTTGACATCACACAAGTGAATAGGCATGTTGAAGGGTGAAACAGGGCTCAGAAGTGTGTGGGTGCAGTGCAGTACATGTGTACGCCTCAACTATCAGTATAAACACAAACGCAGTAATGTCAATGGCCCTCATTACGACCCTGGCGGAATAGGAAAAACGATGGCGGAAATGTAATACTGCCATCGAATAGCGCCCGTTGCGATCATGACCCGTCACCGTAAAGTACGATGCCATTAGCGACACCGCAGTGAACGCCAACGCTAACTGCACCAAGTACGCGCACGCGCGCCTTGCAAAACTGTAATTACCTCCATGGCGCAACGGTACGCGAATTCCGACCCTAGCGTACATGTACTTAACGCCATCAAGCATGGCGGAAAGTACCATTCCGCCATGGTGAGAAATACGGCATCGCGAACCAACCGTAAATGGCCCTACTGAGTGCCTGTACTCCACTCCCTGCCCACATTGCACAACTCCTCGTAGGCGCAATGCAGTCACACCATGCAACCAGTGAAATGCACAAGTCACCCAAGCATGCCAACGAACAAATGCATGCAGGGGCCCCAAGTGCCCTGTGAGTGGCCACCCACAATTGGCAACACACCATTGCCGTACCGATGCAGCACAGGCATCTGAAGGTGCAAGTACACCAAAATGAACTGAAGATACCATCATGACACAAAACAACAACTGCCCCCCATCGCCTGCCACCAGTGCAAATCAACATCCAAAGCAGCAACCTGAGGGAGACTGCACCAGCCCTGTACACATGCCAGTAGTCAAACCGACCATCAGCATAAGCAGGTACCACACAACTGTACCCAGGAGCCGGAACCCAATGCAGAACACCTCACAAAACATCGCGCCACAAAACGGAATATGCCACATTACTAGCAAAGAATAACGCTACACGGTTAACATCTGAATACAAATTTAATGCACATCGAAATCACCAAGGCCATACAGCCATTAGAACAGGAACTCACAAATGATCAGCATCACTGTGGGCTGCATCCGCAATAAATGACCAGCTACCCCAAGTGTGACGCCCTGTACCCTCATGGCACACAGGGGCAACATCAACCTCCAAAAAGGCAACATGGAAGCGCCTAGGACCGCAGGGCCGTCCCATGAGGTAGGCACTAGTCCAGCTGGAAGCTAGGTATGCTGCACCTAGCCACAAGTACTGCGTAAGGGCATGTGGGCCATTGGCGATCGTCCCATAAGATCGTAATGGTGCTCCACTGATTAACTCGAAGATGCAGGTGTCGACTGTAGAAGCCATCTGCAGGAGTGGCGTACAGATGGCAGCGGCAGAAGGGGAGGAGATACCTGTCACCCAAAAGAAAAAAGAAGACAGAATGGGCATCCGAACTTCTTATGTATCACTCACATCATTCAACACACCAAACCTACAACCACATGCATGTTAGCCCACTCATAAGGACCAATTGCACCCAAAAACCACTAGCGAATCATAACGACCCAAATCGATGTGAATACTCCATTACAAACGAGCGTCTGTGTGCATGCGCCTGTCAGAACAGGATGCATCAGATGGGATCATCAACGTGCATAGACACAAGTGATTGAAGGCCCGTCGAGACAGGGAGGGTACAACAAGGGCAGACAGACGATCGTCCCACCATGGCAGCCTTGCATCACATAGCGCAGGGGAAGGGGATAGATTCCAAATAGCCATGTACATGGCAGACTCCCAATTAAATTAACTGTCCATGCATCCATTCATCATTCCCTCATCCCGTTATGAAGACGCCTGAATATTCACTCACATTACATTCGAAATTTCCATTGAGTCTGTGCGTAATGCAGCCTTCAAAATCCACTGTGCTCCTGGCCGGATTCCTTGTGTAGTGAAGTCACATGTATTTGGGAACGTCCTGCCTTATCGTCCACTACGCTATAGCGCATCCCATTCAAATCATATCATTCATTGCATTCCCGTCATGGGCCCTGTCCCAAGGACATTCAACAATAGAACGTTACTTTTCCAGTCAGACCTGTGGGCGTCTCCACGCCACTAGTCGAAAACCGAAGGCGCTGCCCTTCGAATTCCTAATTTGCAACATCACGTTCAAAAGGCAGCTGTGAACGCTTGCATCCACAAATACATCTATGCAGTGCGGCTGTGTGTGAAAATGGTAACTGGCCACAATCACTGATGGGACTCCCCGCCGTCGGTTAACGTCGGTGCAGTGCTGCATGAGGGTCCACCGCTGATCGGGCACTACATTCCACCGACCCTTCAGAAGTCTGCTAGCAAATGCAAATGTAGTATGTGCAACAATGTGACCATAGCAGAATTAGCGTATAAACCAATATTCCACTGCCATCGGGATTAAGAACATGAATGCAAATGCAAGATGCCATGCGTCTAATTGCAGCGTCGTGTGCGGGACGTGCTCGCACGAAAGGCATTGCAGCTGACACAGGTGGAATGAATCACCACAGGTGAAGGCAATGCAGCCTAAAAACACATAAATTGCACACCCAACCCCCTCCCACAACCACACCCACTCCAGAATGCTACCGGCAGGACTAGCGATTTTGGGCCTGGGGAACCTGATTGCACTGCAAGTACTCCAACTTGAAGAAGAAGACGAACGCCAACTACTACAACAAGCGGCCGCACAGAGGAGACGCAGGAGGAGGAGGAGGGCAAGGCATGGCCAGCAAGCCCCACCAGCACAGCCACTACCACCACGCAGGCAGCCCGCAATCCCACGCCTCCGAGCTAATCCGTTCAACCTCACAGCTGAGCAGATCCACACCCTCTACCGTTTGGACCGGGACACCATAACCGCCATTGTCGACATGACACACGCTCACCTTGTCAGCATGATAGATAGCCCAACCGCCATCCCACCCCTACTAAAGGTGGTGTCTGTACTACACTTCCTGGCCACAGGCACCTACCAGCACACAGTCGGACAGTTGCATGGCATTTCACAGCCACTATTCTCACGGACACTATTCCAAGTACTTGATGCCCTCCTGAAGCACTCAGACGACTACATCACTTTACCACGCACGGAGCAAGAGCTTACAAACACAAAAGTGGGATTCCATGCACTTGGCGGCATACCGGGTTGCATTGGTGCCATCGACTGCACCCATGTGGAATTGGTTGTCCCACATGCCATGGAGGCCCAGTACCGCAACCGGAAGCAATATCATTCTATCAATGTACAAATGGTGTGTGACTCCAACAGGATCTTCACACATTGTTCTGCCCGATTTCCAGGATCAACACATGATTCTATGGTCTTGCGGAACTCTAGAATACCACGCTACATGGAGCTACACGCAGGGCGCCGATCCTGGCTACTTGGTGAGTCTCATTAAATGCATGTTTATGTGGGGTAGGTGATGCGTGAGTGACCTGGCAGGAAGGGGGCGATGCGTACGTAGTAATGACATTCCACAAACATCCTTTGTTGTCCACATGCAGGTGATGGCGGGTATCCACTGAAGAGATGGCTCCTTACACCAATCCGGAACCCACGGGACCAGCATGAGGAGGACTACAACCATGCCCACTCACGTACCCGTGTGGTCATAGAACAGGCATTCGGCCTACTGAAGGGTCGTTTCCGCTGCCTCAGCAGGTCTGGCGGGGCACTCCTGTACCGCCATGAGAAGGTGGCAAAGATGGTCATGGCATGTGTCATGCTACACAACATGTGCGTACGTAGGAATGTGGCCATGCCCCCCGACGCAGAACTGCTAGCACCTGAAGATGGTCGTGATGAGGGTGGGGATGTGGCAGCACCTCAAGGGGTCCACGAGGCACAGGAGGCCCGTGAGATCCGTCAAAATCTCATAGATGTATGCTTCTAGCACTCACGCCTGGTGGCTGTTACATGGACACGGGACTTGTGGCGCTGTGTGTGTCTGGAACATGCACAATGTGGACTGTACGCCAAGATAGGCCTCGTACACAGAGATCAATGTCCACGCACTCATTTGATGGATGTGAAGATTTGTATTGCAGATGTGAAATGACATTACACACCCAATCGACCCGCCACCCGATGAAGCACAACACACCCCCTCCACCCTCCTACCCCCCCCGACACACACCAGTGTCCAATGGCGCTCAATGTCAGAGGGCAGACGCTATTGCAAGCCCCCTTTCCGGGTATCAGGGGCACCCCTGCCTGTGGAGCGGCGGGTCCTCCCAGATCTACGTTGGGGGCTGCCCTGGACGGAACTTGCAACGGATGATGTCTCTGCCTGCTCACGTCCATGCATGTCCCTGAGGGTTTGTGAGAGCTCAGTGAGCACACGGCGCACAGCGGCAAGTTCACCACATACGTCTTTGGACGTCGCATGCAGTTCCCCCCTCAGGCTCTCGGTGCTTCTCTGCATTTCTGCCCTCAGGCTCTCGGTACTTCTCTCCATTTCTGACCTAAGTGTCTCAGTAGAGGTTTCAATGGCTGCCTTGGTACCCCCACATTCAGCAGCATGCTCCTTGAGGAGCGTGGCCAGTTGCTGCTGTTGCTCTACCATCTGCTCGAGTGACTGTTGCCTCTGCTGGGCCATGCCCATTTGCGGTGGTGTCACAGAGGGGCTGGACGCCTCATGTTGCCTTGCAACAGGCCTTGTGGGGGTTGGCCAGTCGTCGTCTTGTGGGTGCCCCTGCGTGGTTTCCTCATGGTGTACGGGATGGAACAAACAGGGGGATTGTGACAGGTCATGGCTGTGTCCTGCTTCGACAGCACCGTTTTCTGTGTCGGAGCATGCTGGCATGTATGCAGTGTCACCTGGGGTGCTGCTGCCACCAGAAGCAGTGCCTTCTGTGGCATCCATTGGGGGTACCTGTGGTGCTGATGTTGTGGACATGCTGGCTGCTGGGGTGCCTGTTGGAGTCCCCTCCAGTGTGCTGCCACTCGATTTGTGCAGCTGCCGTGTCTTGATCCGTGCAGCTGAGGTGGAGGGTCTTTGGCCGTTGGTCTTGGCCCTCTTTGCAGGTGTGCTGGTAGGGGTGTCCTGGAGCTCGTCGTTGGAATCGGACCCTGTGGTGGAGTAAAGGAGGGCGAGCGTTATTCATGGGTGTGTGGTATTGGAATGGCAATTGCATCACATGCATTGGGGTGGTACCTGGGGGTGATTTGGGTCAGGGCCTTGGGGGTGGTCTCATTTCTGTGTGGATTGGGGATGCAGTTATTTTGCAGTCTGCAGTTAGGGTGTGCATGGTGCACATGTAGAGTGTGTTTGTGGGAATTTTAATTATTTATTTGTTTAATCTGGCTTTTAAGGGTCGCTGTCATGGCAATGTATGTGGTCGTTCTCCTGGACATGTGTTTCTGTTGCACTATGGGGACACGTGGTACTTCACATGGTTGGTAAATGTGGATTTGGCATAGTTTAATTTGGGCCACCTACCTGATTCTTCTGATGTCTGCACTCCTTTCTCCATCCCTCCGACTCCCTCTATGCTCTCCATTCCAATGGTGGAGGCACAGATTTCTTCCCAGGGGGTCAACTTGATGGGTGATTCCGATCCTCCCCCGGTAGCTGTGGCAATGTTCCGGTTGGCAGAGAGTATGCTCCGGACGCGTATCCGTAGGTCGTCCCATCGCTTTCTGCATTGCTGTGGGTTGCGGGGTGCGGTCCCCACCGCACTTACCCGCTGTGCCACCAGGGCCCATATAGCCTTCTTGTTCGCAAGTGACGTCCTGGTCATTTGCGTGGAGAAGACGACGGCAGCATTCTCCTGGAGGGTCTCAGTGAGCACGGTGAGTTCCTCGTGGGAGAAGTGGACCTGCCGCTTGCGGTCGCACGCTTTTTTTGCTACTTTGCCCATATTTGTTATTTTACCTGGGGTGGCTAACGGGTTGGGATGTGTCTCAGGGTCGGATTTTTAATGGTTGTGTTGGGATTCTCTATTTATAGATGTGCGGCGTGCAGTTTCCCGTTCCGGCCCCATGTTTTTACTTCCGTTTCCGTACATTTACGGTGACCGTATTTTGCGCTGACCGCTCATTACGGTGTCCGCTTGGATGGGTGGCGGAATTGCACCTAGGGCGAAGTACGACGGCGGTAAGGGGCGTTTTGGGGTCATTTCCGCCATCGCGGACTTTGCACTTCCGCCATGGCGTGATGCTCGTGCCCGATGGGTCGGAATTGGCCGCACTTTCCTCCGTCGTGCCGTGGCGGAAACGCTATTTACGCTATGGCGGTCATGTCAGTCACTTTCCGCCAGGGTCGTAATGAGGGCCAATGTCATGATGGCAGTGTAAGGGCAAGTGCAGTCATCATGTGCAAAGTGTTGGCAGTGGGTTGTAGGGATACAGTAACACCTCCCCACCCCCCCAAGTGCAGGGAGTGGCTGGGAGGCAGTGCATGGCTCAGAATGGTGGATCAGAGTACTGTGTTGTAGCAAACAGTGTGGGCAGGTGTCAATTGCATCATCTCAGTCATCTGAGCCTACAGCAGATGAGAGGAGAACAGAAAGCACAACACATGAGGAATCATCAAAACTTCACCCAGACACAGAGAAGCTACAACACCAGTTGCATAGAGGCAGGGAGGCTGTACCAGAGGGAGGCTTCCGCTTGACACAGACGAGCACACCCAAAAATGGACGTGATGATGAACTGACCCTCAGTGAGCATGAAACTGATGACCAAATACCATGAGACGGATGAAATGCTGGAGATGGAGTAGAATGAGTAGCTGGCCATGGACCCATAGGGGCTTTCTGGGAATATACATGGTCCATGAATGAACACTCATGGCCACTGTGAGCCTGTATATCACTGAAAGACGCAGGAGACCCCACACTCTGGGCTAGGGTATTAATATAACAGATTAGCACAGAAAAATATATTCCAGAGGAGTTTGATTTATAAACAAAGTATCAAAAGGAATTTTATTGAACCTGATACATCATCTAGACCAGGGGTCTGCAACCTTTGGCTCTCCAGATGTTTGGGACTACAATCCCCATGACCATTTACCATTGTTTATGCTCACTAGGGCTGATGGGAGTTGTAGTCCAAAACATCCGGAGAGCCAAAGGATGCAGACCCCTGATCTAGACAGACGAGTTAATCTTGACTTAATCAGCACTTATAGAATTGTTTACATTGCAGGAGAACTAGCCATTAAGAACATACCAATGCATACAATTGGCAGTAAATCATTCACCCATTCGTCCACATTCAACCACCATACATACAACAATTCATAAAAATTCAAAAATTCTACCCAAATACAATACATATGTGGAAGGACCTATTAATGGTCATAACTAACACATTTTATTTTATAAAGTGCATTCAATGTACAGGACCACTAGAGGGGTCTACTACTGGAGTAGATCAATTAGATGTACAACACGATCACATCCCCAATTTCTCGACCGGTTTCGACGTATGAGAGTCACTTGACAACGTCTTCATCTGGAAAAAACAAATACACTTGTAGCTGCAAAACAGGGTGGCAGTTTCACACAATATCAGAAGCCTCAAATACAGTGGCCAAACAGGCCAAAAGTCAGCAGTGCCACATTAAGAGTGGTGCGGTCGCCATAACAGAATTAGAAGATGGATGGTATAACGTGTCCCGGAACTGTTATAAGATCGGGAAAATCACAAGCACAAACTTGTGCTGGAATCATCGCGTTCCGTGCATGCCTCTAAATCGATCCAATATGGAGCCGAAATAAAAGGGAGCGGCCCAAAGGATTGCCGTAGTGCTGAACGGTTTGGTGGTTACCAAGTACTAGAGCTTCTCCTCGCAATAGTGTAACGGCGGACGCCACTAGAACTCTGCCATCTGCACAGTCCGAGTGAGGCACCCTGCATCAAGGACAGAGGATGTGCCACACAGTACAGATCTGGCAGAGTTGCTGAGTGAAGAGTGTATATCCACAGAAATTGGGAACAGGCCGTTGCAGTAGTCCAACATGGGAATCACCAGTACCATGGAGACAGTGAGCTGCTGGGGGATAGAGAGGCAAGGAAGTATGCCCCTGGGGAGGACCAGCTTGCAGGGTGACCTCACAGAGATGTCAGTCATGTGATGACAGAGGCCGAGTGTTGAGTGGAAGGTCATCACAGGCTATCTGCAAACATGTCTGGGAGCAGGTATATGGACAAGAGAGGCTACCGGGTGATTGACATGGAATGAGGGTGCAGGTGTGGTGATGAGGATTGTCTTTGTGTGCAGCACATGGCCTGTATGCAGACTGCATCACGACAAGCAGTATCAGTCAAGCATCGCATGGGTCACACATGGCAGTCATGACCACATAGCCTGAACTGGCAGTCAATCACAACACATCACCCAAGCAAAATACACATGGCCTGGAAACACACGCATTAACACTCCCCGGACATTGCATCATAATCCAGCATGTCTCCCACTCCTTGGATCTGACCCTCATCGATTAACCCTCCAACGATCTCCTCATGTGGAGTGAGTTCATCCTCCTCTGGTGCTGACCCACTGCCACTCATCAGAGTAAATGCGTAATTAGAAGCCCACTTGTGCTTTGCTCAGCGTTGGAGGTCACTCCAACTCTTACAGCAATCATCAGCTGTGCGCTTCTCGAATCCCATGGCGCTGATACGTTCTGCAATGCACTGCCAGTGGGCCCTACGCTGGGCAGGTGTAGTATTGCACCCTGCTGTCACCAGCATGTCACGGACGTGTGCCGTCACGTAGCCCACAAGTGCGTCCAGTTCCACTCCATTGAAACTCTTCTTCCTTGACGTGCCTGAGGCCCAAGCCGTGTCTGGGGTCCCAGCCTCTTGTGCTGGAACACAATTCCTCCTCTTGGTAGGTGGTGTGGAACCTGAGTGGCTTCTGCCGCTCAGGTCAGTAGGCGCAGGAGCGCAGGTGGACTGGCCAATGGGAGCAGGCAATGGCAAGACAACGGAAGGTCTGACTGGAGGCATTGGCTGCAGTCGCCAAGACCCAGCGCCACAACTGCCTCGGTGCCAAGGGCCGTGACCAACAAAGTCCTGGCTGGCGGACTCACAGCCGGGTGGTATCAGCTGCATCTGCCCCTGCAGCTTCCACAACCTGGCTGCTTGGGGCAGCTGATGTCACTACTGCCCTAGATACACGTGACTTGCAACCTTACCCACACATGCCTTGGCCTTCTCGACACGGAAATCTGCTTGGGAGTCATCCTGTGCTAATGCAGCCCGTGCTGGCTGAGCCAGAGCCTGGATGGTGGTAGCCGCAGCTGCACCTGCAGCTTCCATGACCTGGGTGCCTGTGACAGCAGATGACACTGACTGTCAGGTCAGACGGTAGCTGGGGATGTCTGCAGCAGCTGCATCTCGCTGACGCGCTCTGGGGGGCATAGCTGTCCCAGCATGTGCCTGGACATCCTGCCCGATGTGGACCACCCTCGCCACATCGCCCACCGTGGCCACCTTGGCCTCCCTGGCTACGTGCCCCACCGCGAACACCTCGGGGAGGTCGCCCCGCTTTGCCTCCCTTACCACTTGGTGGCCTCCCAGCCATGGCACTGATGGACTAGTGCGAATGGGAGGTGCACACAACAATTGTCCTGGGCAATTGGGGTGAAGGAGGCAGGGTACGTGATGGAAAACGTACCCCTGTGCTCCAGCAGGGCTGTCTGTGGACCCTGGGGAAAAATGACGGGTCACGCAACGCTCAGTCACCCCAAAAACCAAATCAACGTCACGCAGTACGCTGTGGCACCCAGGAACACAAATATGCATACGTGTGGAACACGCAGGCTACTAAGACCTAGAAAATGGGGTACGCGACACACAGGGGCAACCACTGTGGGGAAAAAGCATGCGCGACTCACCGACTGCCTTGACAAAAGAAGAAAAACACACGCGCGTGTGCGCATAGGCAACTCCCGCGCCAAAAAAAGAAGCACAAACTGCAACCATAGTGAAGAACCCACAAAAAGCAGAATCTCATGCGTCGGTCCCCATGAAAAGCACGTACAGTGCACTGGCGTCCTACGCAGACCTTGAACCCGTACTAAATGCCAATGCCCGCGCGCATCACGCAACTCACGTGCTTACGCGCTAAGGGCCTTTCCTCTGATACCATGCTAACGTGCTGGTTACGCATGTGCAGAGTCACTCTGCATCTGGCTGGCCACGCGAAAACACACGGAAGACCACAAGGCCATTTACCTGGCCCGAGCTGCATCCTACGAGCCATCTGCTGCTGCCAGCCCACTCTGTGTGCCTGCTGCTTACGTGCCCTGCGATTTGGTGCCTGCACTGAAGCCATTGCCACAGGTCCTGTTGCTGAGACCACCTCTGCTGACACAGAAGACTCCCAACTGCTGTTCCATCGCTCCACAGCCCAGCCCCAGGACCAAGTTGCCCAACCACACCTGCCTCAGGGGTTGCCATGTCAGACCAAGCAACATCTGGGGCAAGTGGCAACCCCCAGGCAGAGAGGCAGAGGGCTGCCAGCTTCACTCCCAGCAAAGTTGGCTGTTAGGAAAGATTTCAAATGTATATGTAATTTTCCCTCCATGTGTCAACCCCCAAACTTTTTGCTGCTGTTTAAACACTGTTGACTGACTTTGCCAGAGAAGCACATCCTTCAGCTGCACTCCTGTGGGCTTTTGCTCACTTTTTATGGGGAAACTGACATGCCATTAAGACAGTCAGTCTTAACTATCGTTTTGCATTATTTTTAACTCTTTCCTGCCATGTTAACCGCGTTTGGCACAAATAGGTGGCCTGGCTCCAAAATGGCCATGCCACGAGGTTCTTTTTCCTGTCCTTTGGCCATCTTGCCCCTTTACCTTCCCCAGGTCGAGTCGACCCGGGCAAGTCCTTATTTGGTCATGCACTTTCCCGCGAATCACAATGCTTTCGCGGGCTTCTGCATGCCTTGTGTGGGTGCCTCAATGATTTGGGCTGGGATGCCTGGTCCCAATACACATCCTGGGTGCCAGAGAGTCTGCAGTGTGCTGAATGCCCGAGACCACTGTGGTCTGTGATTGGTCCACGTATGGAGTGTGTGTGTGTGAGCAGATCTCTCATTGGGTCCTCTCCGTTTTGGCGCAAAGGGAACTTTGGATAAGAGGAGGCTGGAAACACCACTACCATATCGATCTCCCGAGTTCTCACTGAAGAAAGGATAGGATCCAAGTATCCTGCAACTACGAAGCTGAGTCGAGGAACCGCTGGTGACCCGCTGGAAGGTTTGACACCCTGAGCCTGCTGTCGTCCCGTGGGACCCCTCTGCATCTGGTCGTCCTAGAAGGTCTGCAAAGACGCTTCGACCCGTTGGAATAGTGGGACCAACTATTCTCGGCACCTTCACCAAAACCTGCAAGTAAGCTTTCTCGGAAGTGTCCCTGGGCCAACCAGTGGGCTGACCAGCTTAAGCAGGACCTTTGCTCTGTCTCCGGCGTCGTTTCGAGGAGGCCCTCGAAACTTGGTATACTGCTAGCTCCGTGTCCACGGCACCCTCACACCGAATTTCGTACAAATGGCATTCCCAGGTCTGAAGTGAGACGAGTGCGCCCGGACCAGAGTAAATGCAGTTACCGTGTTGCCCTACTGCGGCAACGTCCTTTGCAAGTCTGCTGCAGTGAAACTGGGGCGATTCATCCACCCGGAGCAGAGAAATCGCCACTGTGCCATTTTGGAATCCTCACTGGATCTCAGGAACTAAAAGGTGCCGAGATGTCCATTTTGCTGCTTACGAACCTGCAACCGAATTGGACTAACCTGCCGAAGTTAGGGTCTCCTTGCATCAGGTACGGGTGAGTAATCAATACCCCAACCGGTGGCCCCTAGCGCAAGAGCCCATTTTTACTCATGAGTGGCCCCTGGGGGCCCCTCTCCTGTCCACTGCTATTGTGAAATAGCAACTCCATCCCGAACTCTCGAACTGCCTCTGCCTTCAACTGGAGGTCCTTCTTGAATAGTGGGACCTTAGTCTTCATCGCCTTATACACCTTCCCGAGCTGCTAGAGACCCCTGAAGAGACCCTTGTTAGGCAGAATCCTGTGCAGTTCCCTTAGGGAGCACTACAGAAGATTAAGACTACAGGAATGAGCAATAAATCCCCTTTGGTATCAGTCTGTACCACAAAGATTTAGTTGGTAGCTGTGGCTAAGCAGTCAGACTTATCTCAAGAGGGAGATGAGCAGTATTCAGGGTTTACACAATAGGGCTACAGCACTTCTGGCACAAGGAAACACTGACCAAAGCTTTGTATTAAAAAGAATATACATATTTATTTTACACACTTCTAGTTCAACACATTAATCACAGTTAATAAAGCAAGTTAAAATCAGTCAAGAAAAGTATACACAACTCCCTAGTTAAATTGTAGACAAGTTTGAGCAAGAGTGAAAACTGACCAAAACGGCACAGTGAAAACCAAACACAAATGGGGAGGAAAAGCACAAGTTATACAGAAATATCTTCGTACACACCCTAGCAACACTTCCGATAAGTTTGTGAACAAGTTTAGGCAAGGCAGTACTTTTGCATAGAGAATACTTAAATGAAAACAGAGCAAAATGGCACTTCACAAGTTTAAAAAGTGGGAAGGAAAAGGTGGTTATAAGAAGTAGGTGCACCAACACAGTTCTAGTTGAGAAGCAATCTAGAGAAGGCAGTTCTAACAAATTTAGCCAGAGTCAATAGGCCTGTGCCAGAGTCACTGGTACTGGGCAAAGGGCCCAGGAGCAAAATGTTCTTGTAGCTGCAGTCAAGTCTTTGGTTAACAATTTCGAAAAGGTGGATGCAGAAGGTGAAAGACAAGGTTTAAAAGATAGGGGCGGCCAACCCAACCGGTAGGTAAAGGATTTAAAACACCTTTAGCACTACCACGCGAAAAGGGCGCCTGGCAGAACAATGTACCTTAATATGAATAAGTGGCTCCTGCGGTGGCGGTTGTTCCTGGTAGTTCCTGCAGTTTGGTGGAACCAGCAGAGGAAAAGAGGCTCTCGTCGTGGAGGAAGGTTCGAGTTACTGCAATACCCAGGGATGAAACCAGCCGCGGTGCTGCCCGACGAATAAAAGGTACGCGGTCCAGGGTACCAACGATTCGACCAAGGCAGGTCCAGGAAGGCGACTGGCAAACTGGTTGGACCCAACAGCTCAAGGGAAGAAGGCTCTTGCAGATGAAGATCTTCTCTCGTCGTGTGGAGAAAAGTGGTGAGACGCTGCAGCAGGGCTTCACCGGTGGTTCAGTCGTTGCAGGTGTCTTTGGCTTCTCTCCTCTTCGGCTTCTTAGTTCCAGTGGCGACGTCTTGCTCTTCCAGTCCTCAGGACCCTGCTTTTATGCAAAAAGATCCCCATTCATACAGCCTAGCTGTCACTCATACATTGGAGTGGTCATCTTGGCGGGAGACCCTCCAGCCTATCTGGACAGAAGGCGACATGGGTTGCTGAGGCAACCCTGTCCAGGGGTCCTACTCCCCCTCCCACACAATGGACCCACCCCAGACTCAGTGGTACCGAAAGGAGGGCTTCTTGGCAGAAGCCCGCCAAAAGGACGAACAAAGGATCCCCGACCTGGGTTAGGAGTTTAGAGAAAGACACGAGAAAGAAGTTATATTAAGGTTCTGGCAAATAAAACCTACCGGAGTAAAGTTAATATTAAAATACACCGGCAGTGTGTTAGAGGCTGTCAGAAAATGTGGTAGCCTCGAACAATGGGAAAATCCCATAGGGAAATATTTGAGGTCGAATATTTACGGTAGTAACCACTGCCATCAGCCAGAAACTTTTAAGAGAGGAACTGTACGGTACCCTCTCGAAAATGAACACCAGGGTAAAACTATTAACCCTTCCCAGCACCTCCATAGTAAGATGGGTTGTACTGGTTTAGTTCATAAAAATTGACTAGTAAAGTCAATGGGGACTTTACATGCCCTGGGAGACAGTAGTCAGACCCAGGGTATGTAGTCTATGTTTGGGGGTCACTATGACACCCCTGTGTCACTGCACTGAGGGTGCTGTGTAACACATGTGTATAAAGATGGTTCCTATGAGGGTGAGAAAAACCCCATAGACATTAAACACAAAAATAGCCTAGAACACACATAACAAAACATTTCTAAGAGTGGGAAAAAGAGTCTCACTCTTAGCAGGAGAAAAAAACAAACCCTTCAAATCTAGAAAAGCTGCTGGGGGACTCTATAGGTAAGGGAAATTAGCCATAAAATGAGAATTCTCCCTAACAACCCTGTTTTGCCCATTGGAAAAACTGCATGCGCTGGCACTACATGTACTATTGAGCACAAAGCTCCCCTCTTCTTAGGGCTTGGACTGCCTCTTAGGTGAATAACTAATGTTGAACTGGGCCTAAAGATTAACTGCACTGCCTGTTTCCTTCCCATCTAGGTTGTCGTCATATTTCGTGCAGTCACCCTTTTAGACCCCCCCCCCCTGGTCTTGTATATATATATTGTATTGATTGTGATGTATTGGTTTACTTAGTCTTACTGCGATTCTTTGCTATGGTCTATGTTACAAAGGCCTTGTAATAAATGTGTCTATATTTTGAATATTATTGCAAGGGGTAAGGAGTTTTGTGTCGGGACAAGCTGGTCCCCTGCGCAAAAAGTTGCTGGTGGTCAGTGGTAGGCCTGCAGCCTAGCACATGGTTTTGTCAGGAAGCCAAACTCCAAGGTTCCCAGGAGGTTTGAAATTCTTGGTGGGTTGACAAAACCTTGTTAGTTACCGGCGCTGGCAAGGATTTGGTGCTCCAGTACTGTCATTAGGTATTCACACTTCAGTCCTGAGTTATGGTTGTGCATTTGGTATTTATTGGTTCAGGTGTAACATAACACTGTGCCTGAATGGTCAGCACTAAGCCCCGGACTCTCATCCAATCACCCCTACCCACGTCAGCAGCCAGCCCTGGACTCTCATCCTATCAGTTCATCCCACGTCAGCAGCCAGCCCTGGACTCTCATCCAATCACCACACTCACTGCTTCTCTACACGGAAGCCTCCGTTCCCTTCTTAATTCATACCAGGAAGCAGCGCTTCCAGACCTGTGGTCACGGACCTTGACCACAGGTGAGCCTTCACCCCTCCGCCGACTTAGCCCCGTCACAAGCCACAACCGTACCCATGGGGTCCTGTCAGCCCACACGTAGTATGGTCGCTCCATGCTGGGTCTTTGACCTCAGACAAGGCGGCCCATGCGTCACTGGTCCGCCATCCGTGCACACCACCCAGGCCACTTTTGTACTACATGCATTACCCCCGCCTGGGGGGTCCCAGCGGTCACCGCCATCGGGCCAGTCTCCCCACGCACGCCAACCCAGACAACCCGCACAGACCCGCCCTGGGCCATTACACCTCTCAAACCGCCTTTCTGCAAAGCAGACCTCCCTTAATTGGGACACCTGCATCACTTGGGCTCAATCAACCTGACTCCACCTTGCGCACAAACCTGTCACGGGCCTTGCTACCACCGGGTTGGTGGCGCACTCTCCGCCGCCATCCCCCATCCCATTGTGCCGCCTGAAAGCTATGACACTACACTGGGGCACCCGGGGGCCTCTGCCAATTGTTGGCCCACTATTGACACCATCGGTCCTCTTGCATACAGGGGCTCTCACTGCGGGGGGTTTCCCTTCACCCCCTCCCCCTCCTGTGGGAACTTCATCACGGGCGGACATCTGCTACCCAGCAACCATCACACCCTTATCCTCCGTGACCCATCCAACAGTCAGCCCTCACAGGCCAACATTCCTGACCTCCCCCCCCCTTATTTGCTTATCACGTCCACATTGCTATCTCAGCAAGGATCAGCCCAGCTAACTGGTTCCTATTTTCCACCTTTCCATTTTTCAGATGAGTCAACAAGCCATCGGCCAATACTCCATCCATGATCTTTCCACTACTTGCTCGAACCCGAGCCCCACTACAACTCGGCTGGTAAGCACCATCCCTCCAGGCAATCTATCTGTAATTGCTTCTTGCACCAATTCTTAGGGGATCAAGCCTCATCTAACTCTACCTCTCTCAACCTTCATCTCTCCATTTCGCCATCTCTCCTTGGTATTTTGTGTGCATTCGACCCCTGATATGTATAACTACTCTGTGTTTAATATGCATCAACAATGAATTAAACTGTGCATCAACATGTTTAAGCCACCCTGCACCAATCACTACCACTCACCACTTATTATCACCTCTTATACATATTCGCATATCAATGCTGTTGTAATTTTTGCTTTGTCTTTATCCTACTGTGGCCAATCATGCTGGAATGTCATATGCAGATCTATACCACTATTCTCAATTGATAATATGCCATCGCACTGTGCACCCTCTCACTTCACCTATCACTCACGAACACTCACCTCACACAGCCTTGAGAAAAAATTTGGTTGAAACACGCGTCAGCTGTGTTTTTTGTTTCACCATCCAGGTACAGTATGCCACAAGTGTTATGTTACACCTGAACCAATAAATACCAAATGCACAACCATAACTCAGGACTGAAGTGTGAATACCTAATGACAGCACTGAAGCACCAAATCCCTGCCAGCGCCGGTAAATAACAAGGTTTTGTCAACCCACCAAAAATATATTTTTAATATAACACCTGTCTGGAGCAATTTGTAAGTGTCCTTGCTCTATGTGCTCATTGAGGTACTTCAGTCACCCTCACTCCTCCTGAGACTTAGTCTTGACCGCCTGCCATAGCTACCCTGATTGGTCTGGCTTGTCCAGAGGTTACCCTGTTCCAGGAAACTAGGCTGACCTTGTGAACCTCTGCCCCTCCAGGTCAGAGTTCAGAAATCTTTCTTAACATTGGCATCCTGGTGGAGCAAGTCCTGGGGCATTATAATGCCCTCTACACTGTGACATTGCGACTCGACAAGGATGGACGGAGGAAGATCTGGGTGGACATTGTGGGTGCCATCAACGTGGAGGGGGTGGCACCCCACAACTACGAACACTTCCGGAAGCACTGGGAGGACTTCAGGTCCAGGACCCTCAGCAAGGCCCGGCGCCTCGTTGCGTCTGGTGAAGGAGTGGGGCACCGGGGCCCATTGTCCAACACTCAGATGAGGGTCCTGGAGCGCATACACCCATCGCTTTACGCCCAGGTCTTATTAATTGCAGCTCTGTCTGGAGTCGAGTGGTAAGTGTCCATGTGTTCTTGTCCTGCGTATTGCATGCTGAAGTGTGGCTGGAGTGTGCACCTTGGCCTTACGTCTGGCATGACTCATGTACAGATGTGTGTGCATGTCCATGACAGTGCTGCATGTGAGTGCTATCAAGCGTGTTCCACATCAATGGTGTCTGTGTTGCAATTCATGAGGAGTACTGGCATGGTACAAGTTGCACATGTTTGCATTCCTGTGTCTGTACTTGGACATGCGAGAGGTGTGAGACGTGGATGCTTATGTCACCTTCATGGACATGCATGGTGTACATGTGTGTGTGTCTGAGTAGTGAGTGAGTGACTGGCAAACCCCACCCTCATGACACATGAGTTGTCCATGAGTGCACTGTGACAGGAGGTCTACATGGCCTGATGCATGACTGTCTGGTGATGTGTGTGTATGTGATGTGCCATGATGCATGTGAGGTTCAGCCCCTCTTCTGATGTGCTCGCAGTGCCTTGTACATGGATGTGAATGTTTGTTGCACATGCCATGCTTGTTTGTGCATGTGTGTTGCTTGCACTGACCTGTGTGTTGCGGAGGGTGATGATGGTTGTGACGTTTGACAGTGCCACTCATATGCATTTGCTTTCGGTCTAGCAGACATTTATTTGGTACACTGATACTTGTGTTCAATGTCTCCCTATCTACAGCAGCCATGGAGGAAGAGAGCGGAGACGGCGATGTGGAGCACAGAGGCAGGGATGTCTCCACCAGGCGGAGACGCATAACCCAGTCATCCTCCCAGGTTGCAACATCTCCCGGGAGCGAGTAGACTGGTGCTGCGTCTGCAACTATGGCCACAGCTGCTGAGGGGAGGCCCAAGAAGGCGAGGTTCGAGGTGGGCTCCACAGCAGCGGAAGGGACAGGTGAGCCCCCACAGGGGCCATCCAATGCGGAAGACGGTGTGGAATCATCCAGGTCGGTGGTGGGCGAGGAGGAGGCCGCATCAGATCAGCACATGGGGCCTGGAGCGGGTGATGCCACAGGTGCAATTGGTGCAGTCCAGGGGCAGGAGCAGGAGGCAGCGCAGGTCACCGAGGAGGGGCCTGTGCCTAATCCCGTACCTGATCCTGCGGCTGCATCAGTGTGCACCTGCAAGCATGCCTCGGTCCAGGCCGTTCCACATGTAGCGGATGAGTCCACGTCAACTGACCTTCCTCTACCTGCGGACCTGGCAATCCGTAACAGGGTTGAGCCTGTGCTAGCCGGTGTCGCGAGGCGTACAACCGCCATTCGTGATGATATGCAGGCTTCCTGGCGGGAGCATGCACGTCATCACGAAGAGGTCTGTATTCTCCTGAACTGGCTAGCACAGCTCATTGTCTCAGGTTTGCTACATGTGCTGGGCACTGCTGAGACCCCCTGCTCCTCTTCCTCCACTATGCGCCAGTCGTCCTCCCTGCCATCTTCCAGCCCACATGCCACCAGGGCCCCCTGTGGACATGTCCCAGCCACCGCAGGCAGTCTGGTGGAGATCACATCCCTGCCACAGTCGGAAGTCAGAGGTTCAGCAGAGGTGGTCACCCCAGCAACAGGACCACTGGTAATGGAGGTTGTGCAGGCACCTTCCAGAAGGGCATGTGTACGACTGCCCCAGGGCTTGTCATCATCCCAGAGGCAGTCCTGGTGGCGCAGGCACAGGGCTTATTGGCAGCAGCTGGCTCAAAGTAGGAGGCGTCAGAACTCGGGCCAACATCACAGGGGCAGGCATCGGCCATCGGGCAAGAGGACCCTGGAACAAGGATGTCTTCCGTGTGGCAGCGGATGGGCCGGCAGATAGATGCAGAGCAGCGGTGGGCACGGCTCACCATGGCCAGGGCGGAGAACTCCCTGCGTCAGGCAGAGAGGCGTGCGGAGTTCCTCGAGGAGACTCGGAGGGAATTTGGGAGGAGCAAGATAGAGTCCCTGCGAGCCCTCGAGGTTAGAGGAGAGTCCCGCCTCTGGGATATTGACGCAGAGTTTGATGATGCCCTGGCCCAGACTCTTGGTAACATCGGTGAGTCGTAAGACTAGCCCGCTGCCCTTGTATATAGTTATGTAGTGTTAGGTTTCCTTTATTTTTTTTTTATTTGGAGTCCATGGACTTTGCTCCCCATTTTGTACATAGTTAGTTAATTTTAGGGTTTGTTTCTGGTTTTTGGAATCATGGACCCTTGGATGTTGTACATAGTTTGACTCATTTGCTATCTTGTTTTGTATTTATTTCACCATGGATTAATGGTTTTCTTTTTTTATTTCTGAGGACATTCAACGGACATGGACCACTTATTTTTGTATTTTTCAACCTCACATATTTATTTTTGGATTTCAGTTTCGTTAGAATTACATTCATATTTTCTTTTTCATGGTTGTCTTTCTGTTTGTGTGGATTTTAACATTTTAATACATTTGCATTACTTCTTAAAGTGGTGTCTGCTCTCAATGCTTTGGTGCATGTGTCACTCTTCACTTGCTACGTTACGTGTCCCTGCTATTATCAATGTTGGTGATGTGTGTGCAAACATTCATGTGATGGATTGTGATTCACATGGCATGGGACATGTACAGGGGAGTATGACCAATGGATGGGTGTTGAGTTGCACTGTGGGGGGGGCAGCATGTGGTGTAATGTTTGGGGTCATTTCATACATGACTGCATGTTGGGACAATGTGTTTGGGGGTGACATGAGTCGGGGCCTGCAGGTTGCTGTCACTGGTGGTGGTGGGGGACATGAGTCGGGGACGGCCAGCAGTGTATGTTCCCATGTGGGCTGACTGCAGGATATGGTCAGGGGTGCTGGGGGGTCCCCTGTGGTGTGGGCTGCCTGCAAGGCATGGTCACGGGTGATGGGGGTCTCCCTTGTGGTGTGGGCTGCCTGAAGGGCATGGTCACAGGTGTTGGGGTGTCCCCTGTGCTGTGGGATGCCTGCGGGGTATGGACCCATGTGGGCTGCCTGCGGGGTATGGTCACAGGTGTTGGGAGATCCCTTGTGGTGTGGGCTGCCTGAAGGGCATGGTCACGGGTTATGGGGGTCTCCCTTGTGGTGTGGGCTGCCTGCGGGGTATGGACCCATGTGGGCTGCCTGTGGGGTATGGTCAGGGGTGTTGGGGGTTCCCCTGTGGTGTGGGCTGCCTGTGGGGCATGGTCATGGGTTTTGAGGGGTCCCCAGTGGTGTGGGCTGCCTGCAGGGTACGGTCACAGGTGTTGGGAGATCCCTTGTGGTGTGGGCTGCCTGAAGGGCATGGTCACAGGTGTTGGGGTGTCCCCTGTGCTGTGGGATGCCTGCGGGGTATGGTCAGGTATGTTGGGGTGTCCCCTGTGGTGTGGGCTGCCTGCAGGGTATGGTCACTTGTGTTGGGGCGGTCCCTTGTGGTGTGGGCTGCCTGTGAGGCATGGTCACGGGTGATGGGGTCTCCCTTGTGGTGTGGGCTGCTTGCAGGGGGTGTTTGTGGTTGATGGCAGCACAGGAGGGTGTTTTCAAGCGATTTGGCTGGCACCAGCAGGGTACATGATTTCACGGGGGTACACATGGGCGTTTTCACGCGATTTGGCTGGTGTGAGTGGGATACGTGATATCACGGGGGTACGCGAGGCCTTTTCATGCGAGTTGGCTGGCGCAAGCGGGGTATGCGATTTCACTGGGGTACGCAAGGTCCTTTTCACGTGAGTTGGCTGGCGCGAGCGAGGTACACAAGGGCCTTTTCACGCTAGTTGGCTGGTGCGAGAACGCAAGGGCCTTTACACGCGATTTGGATGGAGTGAGCGGGGTACGCGATTTCGCAGGGGTACGCAAGGGCCTTTTGACACGAGTTCGCTGGCGCCAGCATGCAAGGCCTTTACACGCCATTTGGCTGGTGCGAGCGGGGTACGTGATTTTGCGGGGGTACGCGAGGGCCTTTTTACGTGAGTTGGCTGGCACGAACGGGGTATGCGATTTCGCGGGGGTACGCGAGGGCGTTTTCACACGAGTTGGCTGGCACAAGCACGCAAGGGGCTTTTCACGCGATTTGTCTGTGTGGTGGACCCCCCCCCCAATCACCTGTGATCATACCCTGCAGGTAGCTCACACCACAGGGGACCCCCCAACACCGCTGACCATGCCTCGCAGGTAGCACCCACACCACACGCGACCCCCCCAACACCTGTGACCATGCCCCGCAGGCAGCCCACACCACAAGGGACCCCCCCCAAACACCCGTATCCATACCCCGCAGGCGGCCCACACCACAAGGGCCCCCCATCACCCGTGACCATACCCCGCAGGCAGCCCAAACCACAAGGGACCCCCCAACACCCAGGACCATAACCCGCTGGCAGCCCACATGGGTCCATACACCGCAAGCAGCCCACACCACAAGGGAGACCCCCATCAACCGTGACCATTCCCCACAGCCAGCCCACGCCACAAGCGAGCCACCATCACTAGTGACCATGCCCCGAAGGCAGCCCACACAAGGGACCCCCCCCCCCCAACACCTGTGTCCATGCCCCGCAGGCAGCCCACATGGGTCTATACCCCACAGGCAGCCCATACCACAAGGGAGACCCCTCATCACCCGTGACCATACCCCACAGGCAGCCCACACCACAAGGGAGACCCCCATCACACGTGACCATGCCCCACAGGCAGCCCATGCCACAAGGGACCCCCCCAACACCCGTGCCCATACCCCACAGGCAGCCCACAGGGTCCATACCCGCAGGCAGCCCATACCACAAGGGAGACCCCCATCACCCGTGAACATGCCCTGCAGGCAGCCCACACCACAAGGGACCCCCCATCACCCTTGAACATACCCCGCAGGCAGCCCACACCACAAGGGACCCCCATCACCCGTGACCATACCCTGCAGGCAGCCCCCACCACAAGGGACCCCCCAACACCCGTGTCCATACCCCGCAGGCAGCCCACACCACAAGGGCCCCCCCATCACCCGTGACCATACCCTGCAGGCAGCCCAAACCACAAGGGACCCCCAACACCCATGTCCATACCCAGCTGGCAGCCCACATGGGTCCATACACCGCAAGCAGCCCACACCACAAGGGAGACCCCCATCAACCGTGACCATGCCCCACAGGCAGCCCACGCCACAAGGGAGCCCACATCACCCGTGACCATGCCCCGCAGGCAGCCCACATCACAAGGGAGACCCCATCACCCATGACCATACCCCGCAGGCAGCCCACACAAGGGACCCCCCAACACCCGTTTCCATGCCCCGCAGGCAGCCCACATGGGTCCATACCCCACAGGCAGCCTATACCAGAAGAGAGACCCCTATCATCCTTGAACATGCCATGCAGGCAGCCCACACCACAAGGGACCACCCATCACCCGTGACCATACCCCGCAGGCAGCCCAACCCACAAGGGAGACCCCATCACCCGTGACCATGCCCCACAGGCAGCCCACGCCACAAGGGAGCCCCCATCATTGGTGACCATGCCCCGCAGGCAGCCCACACCACAAGGGACCCCCCAACACCCGTGCCCATACCCCACAGGCAGCCCACAGGGTCCATACCCACAGGCAGCCCATACCACAAGGGAGACCCCTATCACCTGTGAACATGCCCTGCAGGCAGCCCACACCACAAGGGACCCCCCATCACCCTTGACCATACCCCGCAGGCAGCCCACACCACAAGGGACCCCCATCACCCGTGACCATACACTGCAGGCAGCCCCCACCACAAGGGACCCCCCAACACCCGTGTCCATACCCCGCAGGCAGCCCACACCACAAGGGCCCCCCATCACCCGTGACCATACCCCGCAGGCAGCCCAAACCACAAGGGACCCCAACACCCATGTCCATACCCAGCTGGCAGACCACATGGGTCCATACACCGCAAGCAGCCCACACCACAAGGGAGACCCCATCAACCGTGACCATGCCCCACAGGCAGCCCACAACACAAGGGAGCCCACATCACCCGTGACCATTCCCCGCAGGCAGCCCACATCACAAGGGAGACCCCATCACCCATGACCATACCCCGCAGGCAGCCCACACAAGGGACCCCCCAACACCCGTGTCCATGCCCCGCAGGCAGCCCACATGGGTCCATACCCCACAGGCAGCCCATACCACAAGGGAGACCCCTATCACCCGTGAACATGCCATGCAGGCAGCCCACACCACAAGGGACCACCCATCACCTGTGACCATACCCCGCAGGCAGCCCACACCACAAGGGAGCCCCCATCACTGGTGACCATGCCCCGCAGGCAGCCCACACCACAAGGGACCCCCCCAACACCCGTGTCCATACCCCACAGGCAGCCCACAGGGTCCATACCCCGCAGGCAGCCCATACCACAAGGGAGACCCTATCACCCGTGAACATTCCCTGCAGGCAGACCACACCACAAGGGACCCCCATCACCCGTGACCATACCCCACAGGCAGCCTACACCACAAGGGAGACCCCCATCACCTGTGACCATGCCCTGCAGGCAGCCCCCACCACAATGGACCTCCCAACACCCGTGTCCATACCCCACAGGAAGCCCACACCACAAGGGAGCCCCCATCACCCGTGACCATGCCCCGCAGGCAGCCTACACCACAAGGGAGACCCCCATCACCTGTGACCATGCCCTGCAGGCAGCCCACACCACAAGGGACCCCCATCACACGTTACCATGCCCCGCAGGCAGCCCACACCACATGGGACCCCCCAAAACCCGTCACCACTCACGCGGCCCTTTCCACGCGAGCGGGGTACGCGATTTGGTGTGGGTACGCAAGGCCCTTTTCATGTGATTTTACTGGCGCGGGCAGTGTATGCGATTTTGCAGTTGTACGCAAGGCTCTTTTCATGCAATTTGACTGGTGCTAGCGGGGTACGGGATTTTGCGGCGGTACGTGAGCTCATTTTCATGCAATTTGACTCCTGTGAGCGGGGTACGCGCCGATTTTTCACACAATTACGGGGGCTCTGTGCTGGGCCAATGATAGTGCGGAACCTTGCGCCGTATTGGGGATTTCGATGGCTTTTTCATGCACAAGGGGCGGTGTTGGGGCGTAACTGGCGCTGCTGGATGTTCAGTGCGCCACGGGTGGTAATGGCTCAGAAAATCCATGAATATGCGGTGCGCAAAAATGCTGTTTTGTGCCGTGGCTGGCGCACGCTCCCTCTCTGCGCGAGGCGCTTGCACTGCTCCTGCGCCAGATTCTATGAATTGGGCCCTAAATCTATATCCTCCGAGTTAAAGGATCTCAGAGACAGAATTTTTTTTAAATATCTCTGGTACGGACGATTCAATCTCTTCATACCATGTGTACTTAAATTAGTCTTCGATTGTAAAATGTTAGTAAGGTGCCTAGAAGATAGATCCATTTAGCGGTCTTAGGCCGTTCTATTGCCTGTATTACAGGAGAATATACTTGAGTGGAGAGTTATGTGGTCAAGTCTACAATAACACCCCTGATAGTGGCCGCAGTTATCATAGTCGTGGGCTGAGCGCTCCCTTCAATCCCACCTGGTGCATATGTCTGAATCTGTGGAGATTTAATTTTCTTTGTTTTCCAAAAAGTTGTAATTTTTTATTGTTTCCCATTTACAAGATTGCAAATTGGTCAGACTGGAAAAGAAGACAGCAGACCACTAATGGCCCCCCTCTTTAATTCATGAGCTCATCATGGATTTCGTCAACCATTGTATGGATCAGTCCCCATATCACTGTTCTTGGTGCGTAGAGTATTTGGTTTGTCGATGGAATTAGGCAAAGAGCTGTTAATACCATCCCTAATGCCACGGCCTGACCCCACCCGTATATTGATAACAGACAAAGTTGGAGAGCATATTCCTAGCCAAAGAAGGGAGCTGTGTGTTTAAGTCCACAATAGTATCAACCGGAAGGAGTGGTCTTAACCATTTTAGTGAGGAGCTACGAGAAGTGTGCTTAGCCAAAGGTTGGTTCTTAGTTTTCTTTTTCCTAGTATACAGTTCTTAGATTTTTTAGGAATAGGAATGTTGACGGGAATGGACAGCAGCTCCTCCACTTGAACATTACCACCCTCCAATCTGTCATAAAGATTACTAGAATCAAACAAAAGAGGAGAAGCACTCAAGCGTGTAATACAGGCAACCAGATCTGATGGTGTATCATGGGTATACCCATCTACTGCAGGATCAGAACCCCTTCTGTCAGTCTGATGAATCCTCATTATGTTAGTATATATACATTTGATCAGTGGATCTGCCAAGTGAGCCACAGAACAAGCATAATCCCCTAAAGTGTGCCCGCTCATAAAAGTTTTTATATTCTCATCGAGAGCCCCCAATGTGTTACCATTCACCAAAACAATGTCCTTTATGTCACTATAATGTCTTAGGATGGGTTCCAATACCAGATGCAGCGCGGAAATTGATGTTGCCTTCAGCCTGTCACTGTTAACTGGTAGGATATTTAAGTTGGGTGTATTGGAATTCTTGGGCGTCCAATAGTGATGAGGGTGTCTTGAGGATCCGAGCCTTGGTTTGCCCGTGAGTTGAAAAGTGGTATTTCAGCAATGTGAGAAATGTGAGAAAGTGACATGGATCTGGCCATGTGGGTAATATTTTCACAAAGTTTCAGAAAAGATTTGTCCAGAATAACAGTCATCCAAGCTCGGTGACTACCCCGCTTGGACTTTGATTCACATTGGATTAGTGGGGGGTTTGACAATATATTGCGTTGAGCTCACCCCACTGAGTTCCCATAGTAAGTGAAGTTCGACCCTCCGTTGCAGTGTCCTCTGAACAGAAGACCCGAGAAGGAACAAGTTACTTACCTGTAACTGTTGTTCTCCAGCATGGGTCCGGCATGGATTCACATGCTCATGAATATTCCCCGTCGTCAGGCTGGGAATCCTCGGTAAAGAAAAAATCAGTATCAGTTTCGTTTCTGATCTTTCTTTCTTAGTAGTAACCAATCACTGGTCTCTGGGTCATACTGCCCCCAGCCAATGACTGCCCTCTCCCTAAGCCCCACCCTTGGCAGCCATCCTCAGATTTGGTAGCACGTAAAGTGGCAGTATGACTAAGTGAAGAGCCGCAGAGGGGACGGAGGGAGGGTTTGCATGTGAATCCATGCCAGACCCATGCTGGAGAACAACAGTTACAGGTAAGTAACTTGTTCCTTCTCCAGCATGGGGTCTGGCATGGATTCACATGCTCATGAATAAAAGAATACATAGCAGTACACACATGAACAACCACGGGAGGTGGCAACAGGCTCAACATTAAGCCATACAACAACTCAACATTAAGCATCTCTTACCTTCTCACCAGGCTCACCTTAGGAGAACAGGTTGCGCAGCATTGCTTGGCCGACCCTGGACTCCTCCCTGGAATCCCGGTCGACGCAATAGAATTTCGTGAAGGTGTGCGTCGACCTCCACGTAGCAGCCCTGCAGATGTCCAGCAGGGGCACACCAGATAGGAACGCTGTGGTGGCTGCGATCGCTCTGATGGAATGGGCTCTCGGACGGCCGGGCAGCGGTCGGTTTGCCAACTGATGACAGTACATGATACAGCCGGAGAGCCATCTGGAAATGGCAGCCTTTGAGAGAGCCTTCCCCTGATTGACAGGTCCAAAGTTCACAAAAAGTTGTGCGGTCCACGTAGAACTTCAGCGCTCTAGCCACATCCAGCGAGTGCAAAGTCCTTTTAGCTGGCGACGAAGGCGACGGGAAGAAAACAGGCAACACCAAGGGTTTGTTGAGGTGGAAGTCCGACGGCACCTTGGGCATGAAGGAGGGGTGCGTCCTGAGCACTACCCTTGTGTCGTGAAAAGTCAAGTACGGGCGCTTGCAGGAAAGGGCCTGGATCTCTCCCACCCGTCGTGCGGAGGTGATGGCCACAAGAATCGCTGTTTTCCACAACAAGAACTTCAACGGGGCCGAGTGCAGAGGCTCGAACGGAGGTCCCATGAGCTTGGTCAGCACCACGTTGAGCTCCCACGCCGGGGCCGGAGCCTTCACTGGCGGGAACGATCTGAACAGTCCCTTCATGAATTCTTTCACCAGACGATGAGACCACAAAGACGTCCGTCCCGTGGTTCTGGTGTATCGGGAGATCGCAGCAAGATGAATCTTGATGGAAGCGTGCGCCAGTCCAGCCTTGGCCAGCGTCAGTAGGTACGGCAGTACTTGAGGAGCCGTAATCCGTAGAGGGTTAATCTTCTGTGCGTGGCACCAGACAGAGAACCTCTTCCATTTGTATCTGTAGCATTTAAGAGTTGAGGATGCCCTGGCCTTTGCAAGAACCTCTCTGCAGTCGGCCGGTATGTCGTAACCTCCAAACTCTAACGCTGCAGGAGCCAGGCCTGCAAGTTCAGTGACTTCGGGTCGTGATGGAGGATGGCGCCTCCTTCCCTGGAGAGAAGATCCGCGTCCACTGGCAGCTTGATTGACGGGGACGCTGACAAGTCCAGAAGGTACGGGAACCATATCTGCCTCGGCCACGCAGGTGCGACAAGGATCATCCTGCACCGTGACCTCTTGAGCTGGTTGATGAGCCGGATCAGCAACGGCAATGGAGGGAACGCATATAGAAACAGGCCCTCTCAGGGGAACGAGAAAGCATCGCCCATGCTCCTCGGCTGGGGAAACCTGCTGGCGAACCTACGGCACTTGGAGTTCGTCGCCGTCGCGAACAGATCGATCTGGGGTGTGCCCTACCGTCGGAAGAGCGCAGCTCTCTGCTGAGCGAGTCGGCGATGGTGTTTTTTATTCCTGCCAGATGAAACGGCACAAGAAACATTCCTTGGGCGACGGCCCAATGCCACAGATCCTGCGCCTCCTTGGACAGGGCTGGGGATCTGGTACCGCCCTGCTTCCTGATGTAGAACATGGTGGTGGTGTTGTCGGTGAAGATCTTCACCACCTTGCCCTTGAGGGACGGAAGAAAGGACCGGAGGGCCCAAAACACTGCACCGAGCTCCAGGACGTTGATATGGAGGGACTTCTCCGTCGGAAGCCAAAGGCCTCTCGCGTGCAGATTTTCGGTGTGCGCTCCCCACCCTTCCAGGGAGGCATCCGTGGTCACTGTCTTCTGGTGGCCCGGGGTCTGGAAGTCCATGCCCGCCGTCAGATGCGCGCGGGTGCCCCACCACCGGATCGCTCGTCGGAAGCTCTCGTCGAGTGTGATCCTGTCCTCGAAGCTGCCCGTCGTCTGGATCCAGCGAGCCTCCAGGAACTCCTGTAACGGGCGCATCCGAAGCCTGCACAGGCGGATGAGATAAATGCAAGACGACCTCATTCCGAGGAGGGATTTGATGGACCTCACCCTGGCCGCGTCCGCACCCAGCATCCGCTGCACCTTGCCCAAGATGGCCCTCGTCCTTTCCTCCGACGGAGAGGCCAGAAGCGCCACTGTGTTGAGTTTCCCTCCCAGAAACAGTGCGTCTTGCGCGGGCACCAGGTAGTACTTGGCGTAGTTTATGGAGAATCCCAGGTCCGTGAGTAGTTGGACGGTCTGCGCCGTGTGCTCCGCGGCGAGCTCCCTGGTCTTTGCTCGGAGGAGCCAGTCGTCCAGGTAAGGGTAGACGTGGATCCCCTCCAGGCACAGCCGCACCGCCACCGGTGCGAGGCACTTGGTGAACACCCTGGGTGCCGACCTCAATCCGAAGGGAAGGGCTCTGAACTGGTAGTGACACCCTTGGACCACGAATCTGAGAAACTTTCGGTGTCCCTTTAGGATGGGGATATGGAAGTAAGCATCCTCCAAATCCAATGACGACAGGAAATCGCCCTCCTCCAGCTGACCCAGGACGTGCTGGACAGTGGCCCTCCGGAACTTCTGTGCCTTGATGAATTTGTTCAGTCGTCGTAGGTCCAGGATGGGACGCCATCCTCCTGTCTTCTTCTTCACGAGGAAGTATCGTGAGTAAACTCCGGAGCCCCGAAGCCTCTTTGGGACGAGCTCGATGGCGCCTTTCTTGAGCATCGCCTTTACCTCCAAGAGAAGTTGAGGGACGTGATGTTCCTTCCTGGCCACGGGGGGGACGCACGGGCACTTCTTTAGAAACTCGAGCGCGTGACCCTGGGCCAGGGCGTCCAGCACCCAACGGTCAGTGGAGATGGACTCCCACACGCTGA
Organism: Ambystoma mexicanum; assembly: GCF_040938575.1. NCBI lineage: Eukaryota > Metazoa > Chordata > Amphibia > Caudata > Ambystomatidae > Ambystoma > Ambystoma mexicanum. Next base: position 740,203,716 of record NC_090931.1, on the reverse strand, counting down.
CGAAGTTCGCCAGCCGGCCTCCCACCGGGATGCTTCGGTGGGGGCCCGACCCCACGGCCGGTTCAGTCCTGCTTCGACGAGGCTTTGCCGCCTTGTCCTCCCTGGCGACGACAGAGGGGTCCGCCCGACTTGCCTCGTCCCCTGTAGGCTTCCTGTGATGACGAACGGGCCGCTTGATGATAGGTGGAATATCCGCCGCCGGAACCTTTGGAGGCACCCTGCTTGCCTCCGGTGCTCCGAAAGGGCAGCCGTCGTTGCTGGAGAACACCAAGAGCCTGGGCCGTCTCCGTGTCCATCTTGATGGCTTGTAGGGAATCGCCCACTGTTTTCCCAAACAGGTTGCTCCCGTTGAACGGCATGTCCAAAACTCTGGTCTGCACGTCCTGCCGGAAGTCCGTTGCCTTGAGCCATCCATGCCGTCTAAGGCACACGCCGTTGCCCAACTGGCGAAACCCAGTGTCAGCGATGTTCGTCGCTATCGTAATGGCGTGGTCCGACGCCACTTCTCCTTCCTGCAAGATCTCTAGGGCCTCCGCCCTCTTGTCGTCCGGTAGGAAGTCCAGCAGGGGGGCGATTTTGTACCACAACTCCCTGTCGTAGCGGGCTACGATAGCCAAGGCGTTGGCAGCCTTAATCGTCGTCCCTGCCGATGAGGTGACTCTGCGTCCCATTGTGTCCAATTTCTTTCCCTCGCCGTCCGGGGGGGGGGGGGGTTGATGTAGAGGCCGAAGCCCCCCCCGCTTCCTTCCTGGCTGCCGCGGAGACGACCGAGTCCGGGGTCGGCTGTGCCCGAAGGCATAAGGGGGCCGCGTCGGGGACCCGGTACTTCTTCTCGTACCGATCCCTTCTCGCAGGCGTTGTGGATGGATTCTTGAGGAGGGTGAGACCCTCATCCCAGATATCGTCCAGTAGAGGTACAGCGAGGACCGTCTTCCTCTTGGTCTCGCGCCGTTGATAAAGGAAACCTTCATTCTTCCTCTCTTCCGGGCAGAGCTGGAAAAGCTCGGATGCCCTGGCGATCATGGCATGAAACGATCCAATCTCGTCGGGCGGGGAAGCCCGGGGAGGAGGTGACGACGGAAGGTCCTTGTCGTAAACTTCGTTGTCTGTACCCGTCGCGGCCGTGTCCGTCCCCGTATCATCCCCACGGGTCGTGGACGGGGAGGAAGGCTGAGCAGGGCGCGATGGTTGAAAAGGAGGTGGAGGATGAATCCTTCTTCTCTTAGGAGGAGGGCTCCCAGAAGGGCCTGGCTCCGGGTCCCCCGTCGGGAGCGGTTCCTCCGTTGGTGGTAACGGCAATCTCGTCCTTATCTCCGAGCATAAGGACTGTATAGCCAACAAAACGGGCACCGAGTTGTCTTGCGGAACTGGTTGAGGGGATTCAAACGGGCGGTCAGGAACCTCGTCGGCACCCTCGACGTTCTCGTCGTCTCCTTCATCGGGGTCCCTCCCAATGGGCTGGTCTTCTTCCACGCCAATGCCGTGGCTTAAGATTTCGATCAGCTCCTCTTCAGAGGTTGAGGCCGAATCCACGATGGCCTCCTGCCCCACCTTTTTCTTCTCCGTCGGAGGTTTCACGGGGGTCCTGTCGATGGGCTTGAAAGAAGACTCCCTCCGCGGTGGCAGGGAGACTCTGGGCCCCGAGGTCGCCTCCACAGGCTGAGCCAGGGCCGCCGCGACTGTCTCGATAGAGGCCTTGGCAGGGTGGATCAAGGCTTTCACCACCTTAGGTGCGCTCACCGCCTTCTCCTTGGGGGGAGGGTCACCGCCTCGCTCCCCCTCCGATGGGGCCTTCAAGCTCGAACGGGGCCTCTTCAGAAGCTTCGCCGGGTGCTCGGACTTCCTCTTACCCGAGCCAGAGCGTTGGCTCGTGGTTGATGGCGCCGGGGAGGTTGCGCCCTGCCTGGCAACCGAAGAGCCCAACCGTTCGGCGCTCCCGGTGCCAGCGGACTCGCGGTGCTTGGCCTTCTGTTGGGCCCCTGTCGCCGGGGCCCCCTCAAAGGTCTTAGAAGACCGCTCGGACTTCTTCTTTTTCTCGCATGACAGGCTCTTCCCTTCCAGCCAGTTGGCGAGACGCAGATGGCGGTCCTTCATGGTCCGCTCCGACATGTTGCCGCAAAACGCACAGTCCTTCTCCACGTGCGTCTTGTCCTCATGCAGGCAGTAGAGGCAAAGGGAGTGTTCGTCCACCTTGAAGACATTCTGAAGCTGGCATCCAGGGCAGACCCTGAACAGCTTTCCGGGCGTCGAGCTTCCCTTCTCCTGGGCCATGTCCGAGATGGGCCTGAGAAACTTCTGGAGTCCTCCAAAACCGTGGCTCGACGAAATCTTCACCCTTGAGGGGCGTAGAAGAATCTGACACGGGTCCCCGTTGATCGGATAAAGAAACGGTGGAGCTTGAGGCTCTTTTGACCGAAAAAAGAGAGAATTTTCCTATGAAAAAGCGCGAAAACGCACTAAAGCTCGAGAGCAATAGCACGAGGATCCCAACACTTGAACGTGCGGTAAAAATCTGAAGATGGCTGCCAGAGGCGGGGCTTAGGGAGATGGCAGTCATTGGCTGTGGTCAGTATGACGCAGAGATCAGTGATTGGTTACTACTACGAAAGACAGATCAGAAACGAAACTGATACTGATTTTTCTTTACCGAGGACTCCCAGCCTGACGACGGGGAATATTCATGAGCATGTGAATCCATGCCAGACCCCATACTGGAGAATACTTGATTGTTGTAGTTGCTAGAATTGGCACAGTGGCAGAATTCAGTGCAGATTCCTTCCCCAACCTTAATATGGAAACAGGCTGGACAGAGATAGGTAGACATCAGCTCCTCGGACTGAGTAAGCACTGTTATTAATTGTGTGTCCGTAACAGTGCCAATATGAGGCTCAGTAGAAGACATCAAAGGAGTCAGTGGATTGTCAAGAGCATTTTCTTGCACCCACGACTTACTACAGAGAGCCGCAACTTACTACGGAGAGCCGATGCCATGTTAAGGAGCCCGCTCCCTCAAATACCTGGCCAAAGAGATGAGAGGAATAGGTCCTGCCCCCGCAGTCACTGTGCGTTTTTTAGTAAGGGAGTGGGTGAAGTCACCAAGGCGATCAGCTCAAAGGTTTCTGTTAACCCAAAGTCACTGGTGCCTTATGTGAAAGGACAATATCTTCATATGCTTTCCTCTGAGTCCGAAAAAAAAGTCAGACAGATATAGTGTGCAGTGCGAGTCGCTTCAAATGAATGCTTAAGCGCATACTAACGAACAAGCATGAGAGCTCCAGCAGGGGATGTAATATTATTTCTCATCGATTTACCAGAATGCCAAAAAACTTGGCCACCTTTAGGAAGACAATGTTCAGTGGTACTCCTCAGCGATTGCCGACAGCCAAACACCAAACACTCAGACACTCTGCTCCGCTAAATCTGATGGTTTAGTAGACGGGGCACTGGAGTAGAAAGGATTGAAAGACTCTTCCAAGTGCCTGCTGCCACAATGTTGCAGTCTGTGTTCACCGCATTCACCAAACACAGATGTGACATTGGAACCCACCTCCCCATATGACAATATAACTAAATTGACTATAATTTTTTAGAAATATAAATAAATACTAATTTCTCTGGTTATTTTCAATAAATATGGTTATGCTCTCCATATAGTTCCTTGAGAAAAAAAACAAAAGAAATATGCAAGACATATTCTTCCCCGAAAGATAATAACATGCCTGGTGTCTTAGCTCTACAACTCAACTGCATCTATTCCATAGTGACCGTCACGGGAGATGAACACACACATTGAGAAAGTGAAAAGTGCGAGTTTTTGTATAATGAAACTTTGTGCTATATTGCTAGGTATTAAAGTCATATACCATGGCATTCCCGCTATTTGACATCACTTGCCATGACATGCCCAAATGATACCATTGGTGCCTTATGCAAGGTATTTCCACCATTTATCTGGTAGTGCCATCAAATGACCAGGTTCTCCCACCAAATTGTATGATATTATACGACCATGTTGTCAATGTTGCAATCAAATGTCCAGGAACCCCATCGTTCCAGACATTGTCAAAGAATGCCAGGTATTGTTAGCATACACCCCTGTAGTTCCACTGTTTGCTAAATAATGATATTGTATGCCTAGATGGCCACACTATATTCCAAGCATTGCCACAGACATTTCTAGCATCAGGCCAGGCACTCTATTTGCCATACATCCTGGACTTCATTATCTTATGGCACCAATTATAGCACCTACCTAGGCACTAACACTATTTGGCCGTTTTTGTCATTGTTAATAGCTTAGCCACTCTTATTATGTGTTACACATTGCCATAATTTACACAAGTACCTATACCATGTGCCAGCTAGTGTCATCATTTGTACAGGTATTTACATCATTTGACAAGTATTACCGTCAAAAGCTCAGGTACTTGCATCATTTGCAGATATTGCCATCAAAGGCTGAGCAACTCAAGTTTGCCAGGAACTGTAATCAAATACACAGGTTTCCACCATAGACTTTAGTCTTTTCCATGAAAGCATAGCTTTCATATGGAAGGTTTTGACATCTAATGGCGAGGTTCTCCCACCTTGTACCAGGCATTACCATAATGTAACCAGTTACTTGCACTATTGACTGCCATCTGCCATGACATTTCCTGGAACCATTTAATGGGGTTTTTAATTAAATGTCTAGCTACTCCTCCCAATGGAAGGTATAGCTTTCTAATGTCTGAGTATTGATACCCATTCAAACTATGGCTATCAAAAGTCTAGGTAATCCCAACATTTGCAGGTATTGCCATCATTTGCCCAACTACTCACACACTAGCCAAGTATTACCATTGAATGTCTGGTGGGTACCAATATCCTTTCAACGTATAGTCACAAAAGGTATCTGCACTGATATTATTTGCTCAGGTACTGCTCACTTTCCCAGAGGAAATGCGGAGGCTGGCAGTTGAGGCCTCTGCATTGTCTATGCCTTGAAGGAGTAGAGGAATACCGGAAGTTTTGCAGGAGATGGATATGGAATGCTGCGCTGAACTCCTTTAAATCATCAATATGTAGGAGCTGGCCATCGAGAGACAATACTGCCAAAGAGAGAGAGGCCAGGGAAGCAGGCGGAGCACAGGCAACACATGGCAGTGTGCTCCTCTCCTTGCATCTCTCCCAAGATCTGGAGATGTGGCAAGTTGGAAGTAACATAAGTGGTATTGTCCATCTCCCATCTGCTACTATTGGTGGCCTTGCTGTGCTTGGCTCTGTAAGAAAAAATAGAGGTGTGGTTCATTAGTGGGACAGTCGGAGAGGCCGATGCAAAACCTGTGGTGTGGATGGGTGCAGGTTGGAAGTACACAGTTCCTCAGCGCCAATCTGCTTTGTGTGGTTTTGGCAGAGGAACTTACAGTATGTTATCCATAAGGAAGAGACTAACATGTGATAGACTACAGCACTTTGGGTCTGGTTAGTCGCTGATGTGGCATAGCGCGACAGGGCTACACAGGGCCACTTAGTCGAGGCTCAGTTAGTGTTACTGTGCTCATGGTCAGGCCTGTGGTGGCCATCTCAGGGGGGTTTGTGTGTGTATTGTAATGTGGTAGGAGATCTATAGGGGGAACAGATAAGTAGGCCTTACAAGGCAAAACAACCCGCAACCTTTCACTCCCACCATTGGCCTCTTGCATACAGGTCTCACTTCACCAGTTCACACTGCCGCTGCCAATCCCTCTCTATCTCACACACTGTATCCCATGTGCAAAAAACAAGCATATGCAAGTTGGCAGATGAGTGGGAAGGGGCAGTCTGTAAACTCAAGTCAATTACCATAAACTGTAGCTAAGGGTTATGGGAGACAAGAACCTTTGCTTCAGAGAATGGGCTACTTGAGATTTGGGGCAGAAGTGACACATTTTTCCTTGCTTAGCATGCTGGTTGGCAGGCTGAGAGATACTTCAAAGCTCGCTCTGCCATGCTCGGGTGCTGTGCTCAGTGGCCTGCTAGGATTTCTGCCTGTCCGGGCATTTTTTGGGCAGGGCAAGAAGGTGTTTATCCGGCATTCGTCTGGCATTGGTCGGTGCAGGGGCTAGAATCCCTGCTCATTTCGCCCGGAGGTCTACCTTGCTGTCTCACTGAAGCTCCAAACTCTTTTCATGCATTCCAAAATGAAAATCCCCCTCCACCGCTGCCAACCGACACAAACTCAGTATAGGCAGATATCTGTTCCCGATAGCACTCGCATGCACTCAAACCTCTGCCTGTCATAAGAAAAGGAAGTCATCAAATATTTTTATGTCTGGTCAAAAAAGGTTCAACTCTCTGAAGAAAAGCTGTTGTGACACAGCGGGTAGATAAGGTCACATTTTGGCAAATTCCATCCTGGTAGTAAATAGGCCAGAGTTCGACTAGAGCCTTTGCAGTAAATGATCCTGGTAACTAGAATGCTGTGCATATTATGGGTTTTGAATGTTCAGCAGAGGCAGAGGGAGCTACAGTTCACTACTAGAGTGCAGGCGTGTTGGACAAAAAGAAAAGCAGTCTGGATTGATTTATCTGTAGTATATGTGGGCAATGGATCTATGTAGTAACATGATACAAATAGCCTTTTGCTGTGACAATTATTGGACATATATGAACAGTGAGGTGACAGTTTTCCACCATTCCTCAGAGAGCAGGGTGAGAGGGGTATGGTCTTCTTGCTCTACTCCTACTATGGTGTTTGTTGGCTTACATGGGTGCCTAGAGGGCTTTTGTCAAGCTAAAGTACTTTATGCCGCTCGCAAACCGGTCTGAGCCAGCAAAAAGTATAATTTTGGCCATGGAACCACCAAAAACTCAAAATTAAAAAACAAATTAAATATCTGACAGAATTTTGAATAAAGTTATTTTTTAAAGTTGTTATTTTTTGACAAGCACAAAATGACACAAACACCCAATAAATGAATGAGTCTATTCAAACTAACAATGAAATCCAAAGTCCTTTCATGACTTTGATGTGTTGTTGAGGCAAGTAGGAGGCCATTATAAAAAATCTGATATGACTTGTGCACTGAATGTATAAAAGGGATATGTAAGAAATTGACATTTGGTTGTACTTTGTAATTCTAACAAGGGGAACGTATACTTGAACTGTTGGTCTGTTTTTCACTAACCTCAGGATCTTCGGAGTTGTGTTGAAAAGGTACCATACTGCTCATAATGGCAGTTCCCAGGACTGACATGAAAGCCGTTTTGTGATCCGACACTCTGGTCTTTTGCCAAATAACTGCCTGAAACGAGATGGCACAGAGTCAACCTCTTAACTTTAAAATTAGACTTGTTGAACTTGAGTCATCTGTAACATTACGTGCTTCTAAACATATATGAAACCACGAGTACATTCTTTTGCAGCAACTCTATCTGACCTCTTGACTTCCCTGACCACCGAAAAATAAACTCAGAACTTTGTGAACAAATGTGTTTTATATTACATGCTCCCTTTACTTTGTACAGGATACTGCCACCTGGGGTGAGTTTTTTATAGCCTTCTACCGGGATCGTCGGAAATGCAAACTCCAATATTACCAACGCCAATATTACTTGCAGTTGATAGCCCTCGTGCTGCAGTAGTAACTTGTGCACGTGAGCAGAAACATATCTCATATGTTCCCATGTATCATAAACAGAAGGTGGTCTTGCATTCCCCCCACACATGTAAAGAGCCCCCCCCCTTTACAAGGCGAAGCTAGGACTGGGCCATGATCAAGTGCCTGTGGTAGTCAATACCCATTCCGCAAGGGATCCATAAATAGCACTGTAATAGCGTTCACCCAATTTAATAGTACTTAAGGCACCAGCCCTGAAAAAATAAAGGGCTGAGTCGGCCGTACTGGGATTCAAAGTTTTGAAGGGTAACTTTGTCCTACGTCAGCACTTGGCACCATTACCTACCTGGAATCCTATTTTGTGAGTGCCCTGCCAAAATAGCTCAGCAATTATTATTAGCAGTATTAACAGTGGCAAGAAACATTTATGGGCTGTCGCAATCAATCGCCAACATATGCTGATAAAGCAAATATGTTTATAATTGTAGTTATAAGTGGGTGTAACCTCTAAACCCTGAAACCTAAATTGGAAAGAAAGCACCCCAAGTATGCCACTTGATCCGAACTTGGTCGGTTTCATGCACTGAGGCAATCACCATGCATTGTCTTTAAGCTCATCATGGCCTCCTGTAAATGTTGATCTATGAACCTTTTGCAGAATAGTTTTCCATTTTACTCTCATGGATGCGCAGGCATTGGAAGTGTTGCATACACATTGACATCATCGATGTACCTCCAAAAATACTGTAATGCTGGTTTCCGCAGTAGCAGGTGAAAGTAATATTGGCAGTCGGGAAATGTCTAGCTTCCGAGCAAGTGTTACATTTTAAGGATGTGCTACTTTTGGCACTTTATCAGTAGCTTAAGAATAAATCCTCCCTCACACACACAATACCAGCCTAACACCACATGTGACAAGTTTTAAATGTACAATGTACACCGTTTTTATATTTTTAAAGGATTTGTTTTAAGTATATTCCTTGCTCAGAATCACTCTGCCACAGTTTCTACGTTGCCATGTTCTTCATACATTCGGTAACCATACAGTACTTATGCGCCTTTCAGCCATTCTGTATTCATGGCCAACTAATTAATTCCCTTCCACGTTTGACCTTTAGCTGCACCCTAGCGTCACTTGGATGTGATGTACTTGCTTCACCTTTCCCTTGCACAACCATCAATCCCAGATCCTAAAAAAGTGGGACACTGTGTCCCTGCCATACGACTCATAGGAGGTCATTTACAGAGCAATGAAGATCTGTGTGAAATGGGAAGAAGCAAAAGCGTGCTCTTTCGGATGGGATGTAACGTGACGCCTGTCGTGTTGAGGGGTATTAGTGAGAGGGGGGCAGCTCTATGGGCGACACGGCCGCCGCACGCGTACAACCAAAAACACGTGCATGCTTTTTTGACGCTGCATTCCCGTTCATGTTCTCCCTTGCTGCCATCAGACGTGTCTGTGCTTTACGCATGACTGCAGCATGGGCAGAGGAGCAGGGCTCTGTTAAGGTACAGCGACCTCCACATATGTTATATAATCTTGCATTTGTATAGAGCCCACCGCGATAGTTTATAGCATCAAAGCGCTTTTGTTACAGAGAAGCAAGCAAAGGAGGCGTATAATAGAGCATTCAGTAGTGGTAGGGCTGAGCAAAGTCAGGAAGACAATTGGGATGAGGGCGAGCGATAGCTACGGTGCTTAGGAAGGCATGAAATGGAAAAGGTGGAAAACCTATGTGTACAATTTGCCCGAATGTATCGTTGCACTTAACTGTATTCTGTGTGTCGCAGCGCCGAAAGAAGCGATAGCTGGAGAAGAAGTGTTCACTGCGCCAGGGGGCAAGGGTGGACTGGCCTATAGGGAACTCTGGAGGTTTTCTGGTAGGCCTCTGCACCCTGCGCCTCTTTTGTGTGGTATTTCCTAATTTTCCCATGGAAAAAGGGTTGGGCTTGCAGAAAACGTGTAACATAGGGCCACTTTGAAAATCATTTCCAGGGCCTCTTTTGGTTCTCAGTCCATCCCTGCGAGGGGGTAGCTCTGGAATTAATTTACAGCATGGTGAGCTGGGAAATTCCCAAGAAAACACAGACGGCAAAGCCATTTGTATTTACTTACCTACACCCTCAGCAACATTTGGCAGGTGTATGAAAGAAATCCGAATTTGCCAATTTTTGCAGCCGCTCACCGAAAGGCAGACAGAAAAGCCTCAAATGATTTGGTTTCTTCATTAATTTATGTCATGGTTACCAAAACCTGAGGATTGTGCGCAAAGGGCTTAAGAACCGCAAGCCAGCCTGTCTATGGCTTAGCCGTGGTCAGCTAGCATTCCTCAGCAATGAAGCTAATCTCTCAATCTGAGAACACACATTTATATTGTAATAATCATGCATTCACCCCAGGAGCTGAGTTCTTTGATGCAGATTGAAACAGCTGGCTTCCAAGCCTCAGACAGCTGGGACTTGGTGTGCGTGTGTGTGGACTAAGCCTAACTTGAGTTGGTTGGATCATGATGGTGCAGTCAGGTCTCATTGAGTGGAGGTCCCTGTGGGCATCTTCTTTGCAGTTAACATTTGGTTGTGCCGCCAATCTTCTGAATCGTGTTCTTGTCACATGTAATGAGCCCTGAGCCGCTGCCATCACAGGTCCACTGTAGGCTATCACTATGAAAGGTTGATCCTCGAACAGGCTCCTGACTTTGTCTCCCAGATGATAAGAGCTTTTCTCCTTCTCTGCTCACTTATACGTTCACTGCTTGTTCTCCTAAGGCGGAGCTGGAATGAGGCCAGCCAGCAATCTGCCAAAAAAACTGCAGTCGCTGGCAAGCAGCATGTTGACATGTTTGAGGTGTTTCGATATTCCTGCAAAAATGGTAGAGAAGAAACTCCAGGATGACTTTTTGATGCACTGCACAGGGCAAATACTTCCTGGTTGCCCTTGTGAAATTCTCTACTTCTATCTTGGCCTGCAGAAAGAGGGCTAATCTTCCCACGTTTGGTGCCTAGTTATTGGAAATGCACTTGCCACTCTTAACTGTAGAATAGAGGGCCGTTGTTCTTAATTTCCTGTGGGAAACAACTTTTGGCCATTGTTTCTAAAGTTTCGGTAGGACCAAATTGGTGGCTAGAGAGCAGCAATTTCGACCTGAGTGTAGCAGGAATATTAATTGATACTGTAAACAGGTGATTTCCATCAGACAGTCCACAGAAAGCATTGCCTACCCTCTCCCCAGGGATGGTGCTGAGGGGTTCCAATAGGATGGGCATTGGTTTGTCACAGCTAGCAATGATCTGGCACAAGACACACCTCAGTTTCCCCAAGAGTGTCCAGACCTGAAACTCATGTTTTGTCAGATATGCCTGCCTTAATTTTCACAATTCTCTGATGCCCACCGTAGCATGATACAGATGTGGAAGAGCAGAAGGCCGTCCTGAGAAAGCGATAATTCAGTTGAACATTGAGAAAGCCCTGAATGACATAATTGGTCTTGTGGTTTCTACGAAAGTTGTCAGCCAATACATTTTTCCACTATCTGGTCCATTGGGCTTGGATGGCAACCTAGATGCGCCAATCTTGAGTGGCTGCTCAAAAATCCTCCAACAGTAGGGAAACAGGTCACAAATACTCCACCAGCATTCCCACATGTTCTTCTGTATGGTTGGTTCTGTACTTTTATATGGGTTTTCGGGAGGGGTCATATGTAGGATAATAGGCCCTATTAAGATATTCCACTTTGTATTAGTACTCTTGCAGCTGTAAGGGTTTTTTTCCTATACTGGACAGTGGGCAAGGAGCTGAGCAATAACGGCTTATGATAAGTTACTTCCCTAAAGTCATAACCATGTAGGCATGGATGAAAAGTGCCAGCACCCCCAGAGTACGGCTAGTGCTAGTAACTCTTTTTCGTTGGTGAGAGAGCCCGACTGACATAGGCAATAAATGGACGCCTCCATTTGCATCCTGGACTTGCATCTGCCACCAGTTCAGGGTACCAGCTCGGATCAAAATATGCAATAGCGTTTGGTGCAGACGTTCATCCCAATTCCACTCCACGTTTTACTTTAGCTTTTCAAGGAGTGGCTTGGGCCAGTGAACAGATTTTTAATACATTGTCCTCAAAATGGCAACATCCCCTGAAAACTTCATATTTCAGTGACTGCGTTTGGAACCATGGCTGCTTGAACATCTTGGACATTTTTCAGGTTGACGGACAATCCCTTGTCTAAGAATATATGCCTGAAGAACTCCAGCTTGTTCTTGTACAATTCATATTTTTGGTTTTGGGCACATTTTGGTGGAGCAGCCATTGCTACAGGGAATTGCTACAGAGAAGAGAGAGAGTAAAGTGGTTGCATAAAGCTGACTTTGTGGTTAGCATGAAAACTGGAAATGCTGTGGCATAAAAGAATATGTTATTTCTTGTTCCATTACGCCGATGTAATCCGATAGTGGCTTATTAAACTAATTAAAGGAGTTCTGACCATATCATGTTACTGTGTCACTTTCAAAGCTGAGATGGCATAGTGATCTCTCTTTTCGAAGTCAGAGGATGTTGGGCTATATCTATGCAACTTTCCTGGCCCCGTTGGTCTACATGCAGCTTTCCCTTTCTGGATACTGTTACCATACAAGTGAATATTTTTGGAGTGATGAAATACAACTGACAACATACAGATGCACTTCTCCAATTTCAATGTGATTTGTTATGAGGACATCTGTATGTTTTCAGTAGGACTGCACCTCTCCAATAAAATACGTTGTGAGGATAACCTGTTTCCATTTCACGTTTCCATGATACTTGTTTATTTTATTTTGTTGGAGAGGAGTAGTACCACTTACAACATACAGATATCCTCATAGGAAATCTCAGTGCGATTTCTCATGAGAACATCTGTATGTTGTCAGTGGTACTGCACCTCTCCAATAAAATAAGTTGTGAGGACATCTGCAGATTGAAGTTCATTGGAAAGGTGCAGTACCACAGACAAGCTACTGGTGTCCTTGTAGGAAATCACATTGATACCAAAACTACAATATAGGACAACTACGACCAAAGGCTGCAATTATACATACAACCAACATATGCCACTCCCCACTTGCACTGTTGCTTATTTCCCCTTGCGCAGCCCCTCCTTCCCCTTGCCCTGTCCATCCTTGCGCTGTCGCTCCTCCCCACCTCTTGTGCTGTCGCTCTTTCCACCTTGCACTGTCGCTCCTCCCTCCCTTGCCCCAATCCTCCTCCTTCCCTTGCGCCGCCCCTCCCCCCTCTCTTGTGCTGTCACTCCTCATCGCCTTGCGCTGTCCCCCTTGCACTTTTCCTCCTCCCCCTTGTGCGGTCCCTCCTTCCTCCCTTGCACTGTTGCTCCTTCACCCCTTGCGCTGCCCCTCCTACTCCTTATGCTCGCTCTCATCCACCTTGCACTGTCTCTCCTCCTTTTGTTCTGTCCCACCTTGTGCTGTCCTGCCTTCCCCCTTGCGCTGTCACTCCTCCCTCCCTTGCGCTGACCCTCCTCCCTCTCTTGTGCTGTCCCTCCTCAATGCCTTGCGCTGTCCTTGTGCATAGTCCTTCCTTCCACCTTGTGCTTTCCCTCCTACCCCTTGTGCTGTCCCTCTTTCCTCCCTTCCACTGTTGCTCCTTCACCACTTGCAGTGTCCCTCCTCCCCTTATGTCTTCTGACCCTTGCTCTGTCGCTTCTCCCCCTTGTGCTGTCGTTCCTCCCCCTTGCACCGTTGCTCCTTCCCCCTTGTGCTGTCACTCCTTCCCCCTGTAGAACTATTGCTCCGCCCACCTTTGAGCTGTCGCTCCTCCAAACATTGTGGTGTCCCTCCTCCTTATTGGACTTAGCCGCCTTTCTCCCTTGCACTGTTGTTCATTCCCCATTGTGCTGTGGCATATCCCTCCTTGTGCCATCGTTCTTACCCACTTATGTTGTCGTTTCTCCCCAACCCCTTGTGCTTCTTCCACTTTGCACTGACCCTCATCGCTCCCGCTCAGCAGACCCTCTTCCTTTCCTTGCGCTGTCCCTCCTCACTGCCTTGCGCTGTCCCCCTTGCACTGTCCCTCCATCCCCCTTCAGATTTCCCTCCCCTTGCGCTGTCCCCCCACTTGCACTTTCCCACCCCCTTTGAGCTTTTCCTCCCCCTTGCGCTGTTACGTCCTCCCCTTTGTGCTGTCCCTTCTTCCTCCCTTGCACTGTTGCTCCTTCACCCCTTGTGTTGTCCCTCCTCCCTCCATGCGCTGTTGCTACTCCACACCCCTTGCGTTTCTGCTCCACCACCTTTGCGCTGTTGCTCCTTCCACCTTGTGCGGTCGCTCCTCCCTCCCTTGCGCTGACCCTCCTCCCTCCCTTGTGCCATCCCTCATCCCTCTCTTGCACTGACCCTCTTTCCTCCCTTGCACTGACCCTCCTTCCTCCCTTGTGTTGACCCTCCTTCTTTCCCTTGCACTATTGCTCCTTCACCCCTTGCCTTGCCCCTCCTCCCCAGTGTGCTGTTTCTCCCCCCTTGTACTGTCACTCCTCCCTGGTCTAGTGCTGTCACTTTACCCACATGTGAGCTGTCGATCAGCCCCCCCATTTGCGCTGTCACCCCTTCCTTCAAAAGGTTACCCAATGCTCCTTTGTACGGTTGGTGGCCTACCTTTCATCTATTGGATTTTTTTGGAGTTCTTCCTCGTGTCGCCATTTATTTCTTATTGAAAATGCTTCGCTCACCTCCAGGTGGTGCCCTTCATTCCCTCTGATGCGGTCATGTTTTCCTCTCTGTGCAGTCATTCCTCATTTCTTCCCTCCATGCTAAATGTAAAATGCAATAAACAACTACAAATGCCCAAATTATTGGCTTGGTCAATGCTTGTTTAAGAGGGAGTCCACTGTCCCATAGCCAGCCTACCACCGATTGTAGCCTGGCATGGAGTTTTCCATCTGCCACAAAAATCAGCATATCATCACTTACATTGATGACACCACAGAATTAGAAGACGATTGTCCAAATAGCATTCGGGAATATCTCAGAGGCCAAGGCTATATTGAAACTCAGTCGCTTATATTGGCACAGACCCAATTGTGTGGAGAAGGTGGTGATATATTTGGAGTTAGGATGCAATGCTAGTTGATGGTAACTGGTGTTTAGGTCAAGCTTTGAGAACCACTTGGACACAATGAGATCAGCAACAATTTAATCCATGGTGGGAGTAAAAAAATCTTTCTCTGTGAATAGCTCTGTTCGACACCTTACGTCCATGCATAATTTAATTTCACCAGACTGCTTCCTTCTTGGTCACTGCCATAGATATTAGCAAGGACGTTAGCCCAAGGACTATTATTCCTTCCTGTTCGTTTTTGCTTGATTCACTTTTAACCTTCTTCCTCATGTTGAATGTTATGCAGCAATGGCATAGTCACCGGGCTTCACGTGCCATCAATGTGCAACTGGTCCATCTTCCCTTTTAATCACCCTACAGGGGATTGAGGAGGTTGCTGGTCACGTGACCAGCCCCTGCCACTCAGTTGCTCCACCCACCACCAGTTTTCAAGCCTTCCAGGCTGCCTATTTTCCTTTGAGGTCGGTGAGCAGGTGCAAGTGGATCTCAGTCATTTGACGTAAGCCCCACCCACCTGCTTAGCCCTGCCCTTTCCTTTCCTAGTTCTTGGACCAAGGGTGTCTCTCGCCCAAGCATCGAAAGTGAAGAGCAGATGAGGAGAAGGGCAATTCCTAATTCCGATTTGTTCCTGTTCGGACCTGAAGGACCCATGACCAGAACCCCTGCTCCTCTAACACCAGGTAAGGTCCCTCTCATATGTGTTTCACCGCTCTATCCCAACTCTGCATCCCTACCATCAGCACTCATGCCGATCACCAGCAATGTCATGGGCCACGCATCACAGCAATCTCACCCGCGTCACCATAGAGCCCATCAGCAATCCATCATCCACTACTACACGGAAACTGATGCTCGCCAATGTCGGCTCAGCAACCATCCATGCTGAAGACATTGCTGACCTCATCACCACATATGACTTAGATGCCATCTTCATTACCGAGACCTGGCTGACATCCCCCTCTATTCGCATCATAGATGCCCTCATCCCCAATGGCTACATAATTCTACAAAAAGACTGTCCAAACAAAACTGGCAGAGGCCTCGCCATCATTCACAAAGCATCATGGCCATGCACCCAGCTGGACGTCGCCACCATTGGCTTTACAAAAACATTTCCTGCTGTACCCAACAGACACAGTCACTTTTTACCACATCTACAGACCACTCAAGCCCAACATCTCCTTCATTAAAGACTTCAGGCTTGGTCACCACTGTGTCTCTAATACATGCCAACAACATCATCTTCAGCGACTTAAACATCCCTGGAAACCAAGAAATCAAGTCAATGAAGGAAGGTCTACACTCCCTACACAACACTCTGAACCTCACACAGCATAGGAAAGATCCAACTCACAGGAAAGGTAATATCCTCAATTTCATCATCAGCACCCTGCCCACTTCCCATTTCAGCTCTTCAATCCTACTCAACTAATCAGACAATCTGACAATGGCATATGACATTACTCACACGCCACCAGTCAAGCAAACCCAGCAAACATGCCTTGGATCACTCGAGAACTTCCCAGTGGAGGCTCTCATCGAAGGCCTCACCAAACTCCACTTCACATGGGCTGATCTACCTCTGATAAACCAGGATGTTGATTTGCTTTTCCAAGAACTCACCACACTCACAACCAACATCAAACGCGATGCCAGTGTCAAACAACGCAGCCTCAATCATAAATCTTTCCACCCTGGCCCACTCAAGAACTCAACCACAACAAACGAACCATCAGAAAACAAGACATGACTTGGCAAAAATCCGACCTCGCCCTGCTCCAGAAACGCTGTGCTACACCGAGACTGATACTGCCAAGGCCAAATCTACCAAAACGCAATAGCTAAGCCCAACAATGAAAGCAGAGCCTTCTTCAAAGCCATTAAACATGCTACAGCTAACAACAAAATACACATCCCACTTTGAAAAACATTTGTGCCACTATTTTTGAAATTCAAATTTAGGTGCGTTTGCTTTTACATCTCTGCACCCTCTTTGCATTGCATTTGTGACACTATTTGTTAAATTCGAATTTAGATGTGTGTGCTCCTACATCTTTGTACTCTCTTTGCATTGCATTTGTGCCAGTATTTTTGAAATCCGAATTTAGATGTGTGTGCTCCTACATCTCTGTAATCTCTTTGCATTGCATTTATGCCAGTATTTTTGAAATCCGAATTAAGGTGTGTGTGCTTTTACAATTCTGCACCCTCTTTGCATTGCATCTGTGCCCCTTGTTTCTTGAAATTCGAATTTCCTTTTTGGATTGCACTTGTGCCTTTTTGTGACTACTAGGCCACCTGGTGAGTTTAGCAAGAACTGTGCTGTGCAGCCACTCTTCTTTCATTCCTCTACTAACCTATGCCACCCCTGTGGCTCTCGCCATCTTACTCATCTTCTCTAACTGCTACACTATCACCTATCCCTCCTCTCTAACGAAGTCTGGAAGGAAAAAGGACAAAAAGGCATCCTGTACACAAACCCTGTCCTACCCATCGCAGACAAATACGTCAGCGCAACTTCCAGACAGGTCTTAAATGATATCCTCTTCTCTGTTCCTTCTCCAGATCTATGGACTCCTCATCTCATCGCCACTCTCCTCCCTTTCACATCCAATCCCATTAATGGTGGCATCAAGTGGGAAGTCCTCTTGGCCGGCTTCTCATCATTACGCTCCATCATTAATGTCTGCTACACAGGCGCTATTTTGGTTCAGTGTCTTCAACCCAACCTCCTCTTTGATCAGTGCCTGCCGTCCGTTATTAATTTCCTTCCCTCACCTGCCGACATTTGTCTCCTTCTTGAAGACACTGACCTTGACATTCTCGCTCTTACCAAGACATGGTTCAATGCCAGCTCAGCCACTGCTTTTGACTCCCTTCTCCCTGGTGGCTTCAGGATCATCTCCAAACCATGGCCTCACTGTGCTGGTGGCAGGGTTGCCTTGAACTTCCCTGAGTGGGTTCTTTCTTCCGTCATACCCACCGAGCTGTACTCTTCCTTTGAGAGCCTAGCCTGCAAGCTGGTCATCTCTCCCTCCTCTTCTCTGAACATTGCTACCATCTACAGGCCTCCTGGCGCTACCACCCTGTTCCTCCCTACTCTCAACCATCTCCAACTCATGGGCGATTTCAACATCCAATTGGACTCCCCTGCCACAGCACCTTTTTTCTTTCTTTCTCTCTCTCTCTCTGTCTCTCTTTTTCTCTCTCTCTCTCCTTTTCTCTCCCTCTTCTTTTCTCTCCTCTCTCTCTATCTCCCTTCCTTCCCCCCTGCCTTCTGTCACTCCATTCTCTTGGTCACACCATTCTCTCCTCTCCTCCCACCTGAGTCCCCTTGGTCTTTGACCGCTGTTAAGTATGAGTAGAATGTGGAATGTATTGTGAGTAGAACTTGGGAGGGAATGGAATGAAGTGGAGTTCAGTTAAGATATGGAATAAAGGGGTTGAGACATGAAGGCTGTCTCCTGGCATAATTTAATGGAATCATGATGATTATAATTGTCTAACCAGATATATAACAATTGGCGACGAGGTAGTGACTGACCCACAGTGCTGGACTATGGAGGTAGCTAAAAAGAAAGCAATCTAAGAGGAATAGTTTGGCCTGTAAAGCGGATTGAGGAAGAGAATGACCCACAGGTCAGTAAAGGAAATACAAGGATGCTGGCAGCCTGAGGGAGGGACTGGAAAAGGAAAAGCGTAGCTTCCGGAGGTGGCTAGTGAAACTGGGAAGCAAATATGAAAACAAGTGAAGCATTATTCTGAACTCATGTACTGTTAACACAAGCATTTGCATCTGTAGCATCTGCATCTGTGTGATAGTAAATTCTGAAGCCAAATAGGTTCATTTGTCTATTCAAACTTATTCAAACGTGGTACTAGTGTTACTGAAAGTGCACAAAGGCTGTAACAATTATGACAAGAAGGAGAACAGCAAAGAGTGGAATTAACGGAGAGGCCTAGCCCCAGAACAAAACAATAGCCCCTCCATTCCTTGCACCATGCATTGCGACATAGCTGGTGCATAGCTGAAAAGCTGACAACGGCGTAAGGATAGAATTACAGCGGTAAGGCTGCTACACCTATAGATACTGGTGCAATATTTCAATACAAGGCAACTGATAAACCATTTCCACATACAGGCCAAAGTGAGAAAAGACTACTTACCGATTACATCTGTACCCAGATACATACAGCAACCTGCGCTGTAATGCAAGGTGGAAGGAAGTCATTAATTATCCGGGTGCAGAAGCAAAAACATGGATTTGGGGCATATGGAAACTGCACGCACAGATAAGAGAACTTATTGAAAAACTAGAAACAACCAGTACAGGCAAGGGCAACAGCAGTGTACATGAGCAGGTATTTGCTGATAAGGGAAAAGAGTGAAGTGACTGTCAAAAGGTAACCATGTTCCTGAATAACATAAGTGGGGATACGAGAACAGCCCAGGATAGCAGGATTCCGGTGGGCTATTTGCATTGTTCTGACCCATTCGTACTTGGGCCACACGAAGATCAATGGCAACGGTGGCAGGAATGGATGAAGGAATTCGAGAACTTTTTGAGAGCAGCAGGAAACCAGAATGCCGCAAACGAAATGGCCATACTCTTTAATTTGGTAGGCAGGGAAGTGAAAAATGTGGTGATGAGCATTCTGGCTCAGCAAAGAGCGACATAACAGCAATTGATTTCTGCTGTTGGTGAACATCTGGTGGTCCCTCCCAATAAAGACTATGAACAGTACTCCTTTAGCCAGTGCACAAAGGGTCCACATGAAACAATTGACCAATTTGCATTACGGTTAAAGTAAAAGGCAATGTATTGTGAATCCGCAAGCTTTAATGATGATGAGGCTATTAGGCTGAGGATAATTTAAGGGTGTACATCATCACAACTTCGGAGGCATCTTCTGAGGGTACCTCTCCTGTTAAAAGAAGTCCTGGAGTTGGCACGGGTCTACGAAAGAACTGAAAAGCAAATGGTCAATGTGGAAAACAAATATGGGTTGAATACAGTAACTGGTCATAGACAGATGGAATTTCGAGGTTCACACCTATTCACCTGGCAAAGTGCATGTAAAGGGATGAGCCGCATAGAGGAAGATGTCCAGCTATTGGTCGAATATGTGTGAGATGTGGACAGAGAAATCACTTTTGTGTCATGTGCAAGGTGGGAGTCTCATCACTGTCACCATGGAGGACCAGGGTGTGGGTGCTACCGAAGAGGACATGTGGCATGGTGAGACGTCCCAAGGCAAGATCATTCTGGGAAAGAGAGAATATACAAATGAGTGCCAGGAAATGTGTGGAAATGCATCAGACCCTGCTGGGAAGTGTCAAAGCAGTAGAAACAAACCAAAGAGGAAATCTAGTTACAAAGCATTTTGGAAAAAGGGAGGGAGGAGCATGGATTTGGACATGGAAGGAAGAAGGTTGCAGATTGATGTAGATTGGATAACTCGCAAGAGAAGAATTGAAGGAACTCAGGCTCCGGTGAGTGAAAGTGAATCTGGATTGTGTAGGCAGAAACAACAAAAGAAGATGGGAGCCAGACATAAGTCAGAGCCATTCATGGTCAGGGTTTTCAGAAGGCCCAGAGCAAATGTTGTGAAGAATGATGGTGATGGTATAGTAAGAAGGGATACTTCGGATACTTCACTCTTCCATGCAATGTTTCAGGATGAATTGCAAGGAGAAACAGCTGAGGAAGAAAGAAATTAAGAACCTGTTGGTCTCATGTCACAGGATGACTCGAATAAAGAGCTGTATGTAGAGAGGAGAATTGAAGAACCTGGTGGTCTCCTGTCACTTAAATATTCTGGACATTCACCACCTTATTTGTATGGCAGTGGTCGCCCGCAAATGTCTATAAGAAAGCCATTACGTCTTATTGAACAAATGTAGAAGTGATTCTGTGAGGCCAATGGAAGGAGCAAACTTCTATAATAAGCAAGGGGGAGGTGTTGTGTACTTCTATGATAAGCAAAGGGGAGGTGTTGTGTATGAGTAGAATGTGGAATGTATTGTGAGTAGAACTTGGGAGGGAATGGAATGAAGGGGAGTTCAGTTAAGATATGGAATAAAGGGGTTGAGACATGAAGGCTGTGTCCTGGCATTATTTAATGGAAACATGATGATTATAATTGTCTAACCAGATATATAACAACCGCCTCTCCAAATGTCCTGCCACATTCTTTCACAAACATTCGTCCGATGAAACGATTATCAGCTGCTGCCATCGCATCCACGTTCATCCCCCTCCCCCACACCCTTATACTCTAACACCGACTCTGCTCTCAGCAACCTCCATTTGGCCATTACCAACACCCTTGACATTCTTTCCCCAGTCATGAGGATCCGCCTGAAACCCGCCTCCAAACGTAACACCTGGTACTTGAAGGCCTGAAACTCAAGTGCAGAACTGTGGAACACAAAGTGGCAAACCTCCGGCTCACCCTCTGACAAACTGGCCTGCCGCCTGCTCCAAAGGCAATACAGACTCTACATCCATACCAAGAAAAGGGCCCACATCCAGGCACGGTTACCAGATGCAACCAACAACACTGCTGAACTCTTTAAAATCTGGAGGGAACTAGCCAACCCTTCCGCTGTCTCCTCCCCTCTTCTGTCCCAGGCCCTCTGAAACACACTGGCCACAAACTTCACCACTAAAACTCTGGACATCCTGAGCGCCCTTGCTACCCTCTCACCCAACCCCTCCCTCACTCACTCACTCACTCGCTCGCTTGCCTCCTACAGCATCTCATCCTCCTCCTTCCTCCTTCTCCCCTGACAGCCCTGAAGAAGCGCCAGAGTTGTCTGCTCCATGAAGGTCTCTTCCAATTAGCTTTCCCCTTGCTCCTCCAGAACCATCTACGACAACATTGGCAATCTTTCCCCTGTACTCGCTGATATCTGCAACCATTCTTTTGACACTGGATCTTTCCCATCCTCCCTCAAGCACTCCCTTGTGCGCTCCCTCCTGAAAAAACCTTCAGCAGATCCTACCTGTCTATTCAACTACTGCCCTATTTCTATTCCGCCCTTACTTGGTAAACTGCTAGAGGAGCTGCCCTTTCCACAACTTACCTCACACAATGAACTTGTTGGTGGTTTCCACGACCATCAATCTGGAATCCGAGCATCTAGAGGCACGGAAACTGCTCTTCTGAACACCCGTGAAGAACCGCTTGCTTCTCTGGACTCTAACTCTCCAGCTGTCCTCATCCTACTCAATCTCTCCTCTGCCTTCGACAAGGTTAGCCATTCCATCCTCATAAAACGGCCCCATGATACCCTCAGTATTTCAGAGCGGACACTGGATTGGCTTACCACCTTCATAACTGACCTTTCGCCCCAAGTCATTTTAGGCAACTTCTCCTCACCTACTTCTTTCTCCACCTGTGGTGTCCGCCAGTGTGTAAACCTCTCCCACTGGCTCTTCAACACTTACCTTGCTCAGCTAGCACTCCTCATGTCCTCCTTCTCTGCCATACTTCCAGTGCTACGCAGATGACACACAAATGTTTTTCAAACTTCCTGCTGACCCTCTTGTATCTTCAATTATCCCTGACTGCCTATCTGCCATGCAGTGCTGGTGTACTTCCAACAATCTCCGTCTCAATGCCAGCAAGACTGAGATCATTCCCATTGGGACCCCGGCTCCCTCTTTTTTTTACCTCACTCTGGCCATCCTCCATGGGCTCTCTCCCCTGCTCCTCCTTCTGAAGCCAGAAACCTTGGAGTCATATTTGACTCCTCGCTCTCCTTCCTCCCTCACACTCAGGACATTGCCAAGAAGTCCTACTTTGAACTCTTCCTTCTCAAAGGAATGCTCTCTTTTCTCATTTTCCCCCAGAAGCTCAATGTTACCCAAGCCCTGGTTCCCTCTATGCTTGACTACTGTAATAGCCTTACCCTGAATCTACCTTCTTCCACTTTACGACCATTCCAGCTAATCCAGAATAGGGCAGCAAGATTTATGCTTGGCCTAAAGCCCAGGGACCGCATCTCTCCTGCCCTAAAAACTATTCACTGGCTCCTGGTTGCAGCACTGATTAAATTCAAATCCCTCTGCATCACCCACAGGACTGTCTGGGGTCTGGGACAACGCTATCTGCAACTTTCACTTACAAAATACCCTCCCTCTAGACCTCTGTGGTCCTCTGGCACCAAGTCTCTGTGTGTAAAGCGTTTCGCTAAAAAGAAGGGCCGGAAGCCAATCACTTTCTTCAGCTGACTCCCTTTTATGGAACAGCCTCCCCCTTTGTCTTGAGCAAGACTTCCTCAAATTCCAGAAGCTCCTCAAGACTTTCCTCTTCACCTCCTCCTTCCCTTCATCCCCCCTCTGCTAATCTCACAGTCGCTGCGATTACCATACTATGCACTTCATCTGCTGCTCACCCACGAGCACAGACATTCCAGCACTTACCCCCACACCCCACTTCCCCTCTTCTCGCTGCACTTGCACATTCTGAATACTCACAAGGCATAGTAGGTTTGTATTTTATCTTCCAATGTATTCATTGTTTTCAATTTCATGTTCCCTCCCTGGTGTCCTGTGGGTGCTTTGAAACAGAATTGACTTACTGTATAAACGCCTAACAAATGCACAACAAATAAAATAAATAAATAAATAGAATAAAATAAATAAATGGAAGACCTCATTGCCACCCTAGCATCCCTCGAGGCACACCGTACACAGACATCCTCCCTACCTCCATACTCAAGAGCCTTCTGACTGAAGCACTACTCTTTTCTTTTTTTTTTTTATTGTGAAAGTTTCAGCTCGACAGGCCTGCATGTAAACATACTGGCCCCCGTGCTAGCACTCCTCTTTTACCTGACAATCATCAACAGCTCCCTAACTCAAAGCCCCTCCCCCCTCGGCCTTCAAGACCGGACAAATCCTCCCGCTTCTCAAGAAACCAACACTGAACCCTGATGACCTCAGCAACAAACGCTCCATCAATCGTCTTACCTTCCTAGATAAGATCCTTGAGAAAGCAGCAGACACACAAATCCTCCAACAGAATGAAGCCAACAACCTGCTTCAGTCCTACCAAAGTGACTTCAGATCCAGAGGTAACACAGAAACAGCTATCATCAAAGATATTGACGATGCCCTTAAAATACTCAATGATGGCTATCTTTGCCACCTAGTTCAACTTGAGCTCTCTGCAGCATTCAACACAGTAGACCACTAGTATACTCACAGACCATCTACATCGCTGCATGGGGCTCACCCAGATCGTCCTCAGCTGGTTCAAATGCTACCTGGCTAGTCACCACCAGTTTGTACCAATTGATTCCTCCAGATCACCAACTCTGCGATCACCTGTGGCGTCCTGCAAGGATCCATCCACTCCCCTGTGATATTCAATCTTTACATGGAACTGCTTGGAACCCTTCTCGCGCCACACTTCAACATCCACCAATACTCAGATGACACGCATCTCTAACTCTAGACATCCTCCATTGAAGACATCCACAGGCTGAGGGTCTTCCTCTCTTTGATCCAGTCGTGGATGTCTAGTGCATACCTGTCATGAGCCACTACCCCACCTGGTCCCTCTGGCGCAAATTTTAGAGAATGGGAGTAATATATATCCATCCCTCTTCCAAGATTGTATCTGCTTACTCCTTGGTTGTAAACCCATTTCATCAGTCTAGTCATTTTCAAAATGGCCACCATCAAACCAATTAGCCAGAAGCAGCTGGACTGCCATATTAAGAGGATCTCTCCAGCCAGCTCGGTGCACCTCTTTACTCTACGGTCCTGTGAGTTTTCCCTGTACTACTCACTTTCCAAATTTTTCTCTCTCTTTTTTTCCCTTTTCTCCCGTCCCGCCTACTCTTCCCGCTGCCTTGCTTTTTTCGAGCTCCTTCGCGACATGGGACTTCTGGACTCCATCCCCTCCTCATTGCGACACCCTACGCAACACAATCACCATTTGTCTCTACGCACGTTGGACTTACCTAGCTGCTCTGAATGTTATAGCCCTGTTCAAACATCCCTCCCGTACACCTGCACTTAGTAATTGCTGCCGCGCTGATCCCTAACGCATCGCGCCATCATTGTACTCCACTTGAAACTTGCATTCATTAATGCAGATTTAAACCCCTTCTCCTGTACCGCGCTGCCTGTTTCCCCACCAGCCGCCTGCAAGTATAGTTGTAGCTCCCGATTGTTTATGCGCAAGTTCTATATTTACCGTGCGCACGCTCTCCGTGATAACACCCTCAAAATAAACCTGTGCTCTTACTCATTAGTTTCTGTAGCTGTTCTGTCCATATTCCTGGCTTTCAAGTGCTCACGTGGACCTACAGGAAACTGTGTTACAGCAACATGTACTTCCCTCATCTCGGGAGGATAGTTCAGCGGCAACGTGCTTGCCTTGGAAGCAAGATGACACGGAGCAACATGGGTTCGATCCCTGGGTCCGCGCTTAGAAACCTCTCGGTATTAAGCGTGTTATAAATAACCTATCATATCATATCGCTGCTGTGCTGCACCCGGTTCCCCAATTGGGTTTTCTTCCCCCAGGAGGGTTTCCCAGATTCCCCACCAGGCTCTGTTTATTTATCTACCAGAGACCGGTGTGGGGGTGTGGAAGGCTCTCAGTTGTCATCATTTGCAGAGGCTATCATATACAGGTAAGTGTTCATTGAACTTCTGTAAGGATAAAAGCTTTGTGGTCATAACACTGCCCGAAGCTTAACCCATTCAAGACTGAATTACTACTGCTGACCAAAAACACCAAACACCCTGACATCCAGACCTGGCTCTCTGCTATGCACCTCATGGGCTTCACACCCCAGCTGGCCACGTCCCTTGGGTTCAACATCGACAGACATCGCTCCTTCAAACAACACATAGCAAGAGTGACACAAACTGCTTGGTACCAACTTTCTCTCTTGCAGAAAATCAAGCCCTTCATCCCAGAAAACAACTTCAGATCTGCAGGCAAAGCCTGGTCCTTTCCCACCTGGATGGTGGCAATGCCATTTTGGAAGATATTCCAATAACTACCCTGGCACTCCTGATAGGTGCCCTGCATGCTGTAGCATGACTCAAAGGACTCTACAAATTCAACCACATCATCCAGACCCTCGGGGAACTGCACTGGCTCCTGCTGCAAGCCTGCATCATCTTCAAAACCTGCTGCAACATCTACAAGACTGTCATCCTGAATTCCCCAAGCTACCTCTATGAAACATATAGCATCTCTGGAGGTCTACGATCCACCAGACGTAAGCTCATAGGCAGACCTGACTTCCGCTGGTGCAGGAAGGAAAGAACCAGAAGATAGGCCTTCTCTGTCTACGGCCCAAGAATCTGGAACCTCCTCCCAGTCAACATTGGACTCTTCCCCACACTTCTAAGGAGCTCAAGACCCTCATCTTCAAGGAATTACTCCTTTCGAACACCTAGGTGCACACACTATCCACTCCACACCCTCCTGAGGCTGGATAATCACATTGCCACGGTTTCCTCCCCTGGTTGCTTGTAGATCCTTTGCTGACAAATTGCATGCCCATTCCCACCGCTGTTGTCCTCACTCCCTTGTTTCTCTGCTTCTCTCAGCATATACATTTCCCTATGACTGCAAAGTGCTGCATTGCTTCCTGAAGCTAGGCCGGCGCTCAATAAATACCCTAAGAATAAAAATACTAATATACAACTTGGTAGCCATTGAGAACTCTTCCAATAGGCCATTCAACTCACACAGGAGAATGTTGTGTCTGAAGTGTGTGTGTTGCAGCTCCTCACTGTCGCAGCTTAGCAGGTTTCCAGTTCCTGTATACGTGATACATATTTTGGATACCAGAGCCTAAAGGTCATGCTTGCTCTCACTGCTGAACACATAGCTTAGCAGGATTGATGTCATGCTACGCATTGCATAGATGTTCGTTGATATACTTTTATGTTTGAGCATGGGTTTGTGCCATTGAAACTGCTCCTTGGCCATTATGTTCTCCGAAGCTCCCGTTTCTATTACATCTTTTCTTCCTCTAAACTTTGATTGGAGCTGCAGCACTTTAGAAGGAAACTCGTATGGGCTTTTATGTTTGCCAGAGAGATGACATATACTTCCGTTTATTACACTTGTTCAGTGTCAAATGTGCTGGCAGAACTGCTTGCAGTTCATTCTCATTCTTTCACTGGGAATTTGGGACATTGATCTGCATACTTTACAAAGTGATTAAAATTGCAACATGCCAAAAAGACTTGCCTTCTGGAATGTGGAAAGGGGCCTCCACAGTAGCCACACAATGCCTTGGATCCCTCCTGTATAGAAGGTAATGCAAACAGCTATGGCGTTTTGCTTGATGGGTTTGATCATCAGTAGGATTTCCAAGCGAGTGGCCCGAGCATGCAAGAGTTCATGAGACCTGCCCAGTTTGACGATATTCTCTAGCGACATCTACGGTTCCGTTCCATCAGAATCAGACATCCCAGGTTTCTTGACCTGCACGCTTGTAGTATCTGCGCTCCTACTTCCTCATCGTAATCATTAATTGTGCAAGTTCATGCCAGCTCCCTTAGCCGTATGTAAAAGGGAGCCATGAACAGGGGATCAATGGGGTGGGGAGGAGGGTTCTGAAGTGAGGATATCTGGTCGGCATAGCTGTATGGAACTGCCAAATCACGAAAATCGCTTTTTCCAAACTCCTCCACCATACTACCAAATGAGAAGTTCCCAAACAATAGGTTCTCCAATCAGAAGCTTTGTAAGAATCAAGTCTGTGCCAGGCTTTCCATTTTCCAACTGCACAGTAATTTCATTTTGGGATATTTCTGGGATACATTTGACGGTGGATTTGTCTTTTGTCCTCCTGAGACTGCCTTTTCTACATCCACCCACCCAACACCCACTCTCTCTATCATCACCCACCACACTCCCACTCACTCTACGCCCACCCATCCACCCTACTCCCACGGTCTCTACCCCACCCGCCCCTACCTCCGCTCTTAAAGCCCACCCACCGTACCCCCACTCTCTACCACCACCCACCTTACCCTCTCTCTACCCGCACCCACCCACCCAACTCCCACTCTCTCTACTCCAATCACTCACCCTACCTTACCTTCCCTACCACCACTCTCTACCGTCACCCACCTTACCCCCACTCTCTACTCCACCCAGCTCTCTCTACCCCAACACTCAACCCCACTCTCTCTACCCACCCAACTTTTTCTACAAACCATGTCACCGAACCCCCCCCTTTCTTCCTTCCTCTCACACTCTCGCTTTATTTCTTATCCTCTCATTCTCAACCTTTCTCGCTCATATTTCCACTTGCTCATCATCAATGGCACCCTCTCTCAATCGTTTCCTTGCTCTATTCTCCTTCCCATTCTCTTGCACACCTGCACCACTCATTGCATCCTCCTTTGAAGCATTGCATTCTCCTCCTTACACTCTAGTGCCTATACATGTAAACAACAGCAGTAAACCTTTGGCTTTGTCAATGCTTGTTATCCCTTGGTGTGGTTTCTATTTTGTACCTTGGTGGGGCCAGTAGGCGAGACACCCGTTGCCACAAGTGTCATTTGGGTGTCACTGCCTGCGGAAGAGCTGGCCACTCGCACACTCTCTTCTCTTTTTGGATGCCCGCTTATGCACCTGGCATTTCCTCTCGGGCCTGTCAACCAACGCCTTGTCATTGAATGTGTGCATGTGGGTTGGAGAGGAGCTGGGTTGTGTTGATTTCATGGCAGTGTCTGCATACATAATAACATCAAGTAACTGTTACACAGTTATCTACTTTGATTCCGTTATCATCTGTAACATTTTATGTGGTGTTCTCCTTGGAGCTGCTGGGTCAGAGTTGCTCCCAATGTCTCATCTGAATATTGTACTGCATAGCTATTCTGGATATTTAAGTAGTTACGGCCAGAGTCTCTTGGACTTCCTTTCAATCAGTGCTTCAGATGTGCAGCCAGTCCCGAGTACCTGCACTTTTTTTTATTTGAAAGACATAGTACCAGCACTTCTCAGCAAAAAGCCAATAAAGATAATAGAGGCGTATCAGCACTTCTCAACAATAACCAGGTACTGTGGGATAGCGAGTACCTGCACTTCTGTGCTGCCATTTCAAGCACTCCCTTCAATATTAGCACAAATAACAAACAGCAGAGTTAAGCTATGTGTTTTGGCTCGTGTGGCACCTAGTGGAGCAAAACACAATTGGCTTGGATAGTGGTGGATGTTTGCCTTAGTGATGTCTCATTATCTGCTTTTGTATATTTCTGGAATTGTGATTTGGTGGAAGGCGAACCTTCCACGCATGCTTTAGTTGCCACTGCGGTCACTTTATTGGAAACAGTCCCTGATATCTTGTTTTGCTCGACATATTGCTAAAGTGTTTGCCCGTTTTGTGTGAGGTGTTATAATGAGTTGTATTACTTGCAATGGTGTGAGCTTCGCTGCTGTCCTTTAGTCATGGCATGACGTTTATTTATTTTGTATTTAACTGAATGTTATCCGAGAATGTTCTTGTGAGGAATTCCACCATCTGAACGGAAGGTGTGTGCTCGCCTCGGCTTTTTTGAAATTTTAAATTCAATTGAATGTGGTAGATCAACCTCTGGAAAATGTGTGGGGCTAATCTGCACACATTTGCCTATGCTCACTGCACGACATACCTGTGTGGGTGGACATAGCCTACAGGCGCAGTCCTCCCTGTCATATTTAGTTGGGATCTGACAGGTGGAGTACATGATGCATCTCAGAAGGGTGAGGGCCATAAACTTCGTCCTGCCATGTCCAGCCTAATTAACTATCAACGGTTCCATGGTCCGCCCTGTCAGTTTGTTTACCCTCTGCAGGCGGTGGCAGCAATTAACATAATTAACATACTAATAGAGTATACTTCAAACAGGCCAACATGGGGCCTGGCTGCAAAGGTTAACAAAAGACAGGAAAACTCCAGCAACCCTTGATATACACTGTCAACCTGAAGCCAGCTCCCGCCTCTCAGTATCAATGGCAGTGACCTGTATTTTGTATTTGTTTATTTATAACATGCACCGTCCGGCCCAGGGGCATCAGGGCGCAGCTTGAAAGCAAAATATACATACATATCTTATATACATACATAGTTATATACATGAATACTAATCAGACATATATATACATAAATTACGATAGCAGTTAGCCAAGGTGAGGCATAGAGACGTAAAATGTACCACAAGCAGAGATCAGTGGATAGAGGTGTAGTAGTCATAGTAACACAGGAGTTCGGCAGGTAAATATGCCGTGTTTAAAGAAATTAACAAAGTAGTCGGAGGCAGCCGGCTGACAGACTGTGGCATGTAGCACAAGTAAAGGAATGCCTCAATTCTGATCGAAAAGCCAAGATTTCGTTTTCAACTTGAAGGTGTTAAATGAGTCTTCAGATCTGATGGTGACAGGGAGAGTGTTCCACAGTTTAGAGGCGAGGACAGGGAAGCTCGTGACCCCCGCTTTTTGGAGTTTGAACCTTGGAATCGTTAAGCTGTGGATCTGTGCGGTTCTTTGCAGTCGTATGGAGGGAGAGGCTGTTGCAGAGGTAGGGTGGGGCCTTGTTGGCAAGGCATTTGTGCGTGAGGGCAAGAGTTTTCAGTGCGATTCTCTGCTTGACCGGTAGCCTATGCAGGTTAGTTCTGGAATCGGAAATGTGGTGGTTTCTAGGAATGTTTAGGGCTGCCTTAATGGCATTGTTCTGGGTGATTTGTAGTTTATTCAGATTTCCTTGGCTAGGGGGCACTACAATAGTCAATTTTAGACATAATGAGCGTTCTGGCTAGGGTGACGCTGTTCATGGTAGTCAGAAACGGTCTACAAGCTGCAATAAGTTTACAAATGTAGGCAGAGGCTGATCTGACTGTATTTGTTTGTCGAGACAAGGATAGAGTGGCGTCAAGGTAAAAACCTAATGTTTTTGTGTCTTTGGAGACTTTAATGATATTACCATCCATGGCAAATGACTGGTAGGAAGGACCTAGTTTGCTAAGACGCTGTAAGGAGCCCAAGATGAGGAACTCCGTCTTGTCGTCGTTAAGGTATAGTTCATGTTGGGCCATCCAGGCCTGGATGACCAGATATACGTCGTTCAAGGCCTTGGTGTCAGGTAAATAGTCACCAGTGATGGGGATGAGTATCTGGGCGTCGTCAGCATAGTTGGTATACGAG
Organism: Ambystoma mexicanum; assembly: GCF_040938575.1. Lineage (NCBI taxonomy): Eukaryota > Metazoa > Chordata > Amphibia > Caudata > Ambystomatidae > Ambystoma > Ambystoma mexicanum. The sequence continues at coordinate 740,172,854 of NC_090931.1, read as the reverse complement.
ACACCCAGATAATCAAGTACATCAAAGAGCGGTTTAGTGAAAACGTTATAGAGTGTAGGTGACACGCATGAACCTTGGGGAACGCCGCAGTGAATTGGGGCAGGGTCAGCGGCTGCAGAGGGTGAGAAGACCCTCATGGATCTGTTACTCAAAGGATTTGATCCATGCCGTGGCTGAGTCCGAGAAGTGGGCAGCAGAGTGAAGGTGCCGGCATAAGATTTGGTGGTTGACCAAATCAAAAGCCGCAGAGAGGTCTAGGAGAAGTAGCATTGCCAGTTTCCCATTGTCTTTCAAGATCTCAATTTGGGTTTTTAGATCTATCAGAGCTGTTTCAGTCCCATGTTTAGGGACGGAATCCAGATTGTCGTAGACCTAGGAGATTATTAGATTCCAGGTAGTCTTGGATCTGTAGGTATGCCCCACGGTCTAGGATCTTGAGCAAGAACGGGACGGTGGTTATGGGTCTGAAGTTAGTGGGAATGCTTGGGTCTAGGGATGGTTTTTTAAGCAATGGGATCACCCAAGCGTCCTTGAGGTTGTCAGGGACAGTGCCTGTTTTAAAACAGGAGTTAATGAAGGCCGTGATGAATGGGGCCAGGTCATGGGCAGATTCCTTAATGATAGGAGCAGGGCACGGATCGCCTTGGCAGTTTGAAGGTTTGATTCTCTTGATGATGTCTTCTACCGCAACGATAGTGAACGGGCAGAAGGCAAAAGGTTTAAATATTCGGAGAATCTATAGGGGCGAACCTTACAGTGGTGGGTGGACGGTTGTCCAGCTTCAGGCTGTCTTGTTTGTCTTTGATTTTAGATTGTAGAGTAGAGATTGTATTCAGTAGAGCGGACTGGATGTTAGCACACCATTTACTGTCTTTAATGCAAGTGTCGGGGGGGGTGGCTGGAGATTCGAGTTGTTTTAAGATCTTAAAAAGTTCTTTTGTGTTCGAGTCTGCTTGCAAGATGAGGTTATTAAGGGACTCCTTTTTAGCAGTGATAATGGCATCTTTGTAGGAAAGGGAAGCAAGGATAAAACCGTCTTTATGCTCATCAGAGGGGTAGATTTGCCAACGATTTTCGGCACAACGTTTAGCTTTGCAGAGCACTCTTAACTGAGGTGTAAACCAAGAGTTGAGATGTGCACGTGGTTTAGACTTCCTGAGTTTGATAGGGGCGATGGAATTTATAGCTGTGAGCATACTATGATTGTATGTGTCTGCTAAGGATGTAGGGTCGGTGCAGGTGAGTGTAGCAGCATTGAGAGATGGGTGTCATGAACCGCCGATTACGTCCATTCTAGACTTCGTGGTCCATGATGCATCGTGGTCTGAACTCCGTGATCTTTCCAACATGGCCGTCAGTTTTCGAAACACTGCTTACCAGCCCTTGCACGTCACGTACAACTTCCTACAGCGGCTCTGCGCGTCTCAACGCTACTGCTTGGAGTAGTTAGACGTGTGTTGCTGGAGTCCGCTCGGTGCTCTCTTCCGAGTCCTTGCTTTCATCTTCCTGATTATATTTCCCGTTCATTCCCTTTCCTTACCTACTTCCATGCTTCATTCCTGGATCCTTTCTGTGCTCGGTCCTACGACGTTTCCATACCTCCGAGCCCGGAAACTGTTCCCTTCATAGTTCCCAGTCCTGAAATGTTTGAACGCTACCCAGAGAAGGACATTCGTAAACCTCACGCTGGAATCCGAAGACCCACGCACGGGCCTGTATAAATCCCGGACAGTATGAAAGAAGGAAGCCACTTCCAAGAAGGTCGCAAGTAAAGAGAAACAGGTGAGAAGCGGAGAGACTTGTGACAGATTGAGACGCCTCAAACCTGATACCAAGGCAGATATGCAAGCCGCAGTTCAAGACCTTATGCGAGGTGTGCAAGAATTAACCACTGAAGTCCAGAACCTCAAGGCTGAGAACGCGGCACTAAGGCAGTTAGTCTTATCTCGAGACTCTGCAGCCAAAGAAAGTGTTCTGTTGGGAGAAGTAGTGGAAAAATACGATGGCTCATCAAAAACCCTCTGTGCCTTCCTTGATTCTTGTTTGGTACATTTTACCTTCAAACCGTACTAATTTTCCACACAAAGAGCAAAGGTGGGATTTATGATATCTCATCTCACGGGCAATGCCTTAACCTGGGCAACTCCCTTTGTCAATGCGGGTGATGCTGTCCTGGATGATTACGATGGCTTTGTGGAAGCCCTTAAGGCCATGTTTGATCGCCCAGAACTCGTTTACAGTGCACAAGAAAGACTGCTTGAATTCCAACAAGGATCACAGGATATGCTCACATATGTGACTCGCTTTAAACAGCTAGTAAAAGAAGCCGATTGGTCCCAAGAAGCCAGTTTCCCCCTCTTTCGAAGAGGTCTGAATGATGAGATAAAGGATGAATTAGCAAGGGTAGCTCGACCAAGCTCCTTCCAAGCTCTCATGGACCTCTCCCTACAGATTGATTTCTGGATCCAGGAAAGAAAGGCAGAGAAAAGGAAGTCTAAGTCATCATCCCCAAAGGCAGCCACAGGTTACCCCTGTCAAAAAGAAACCGCTGCATCACAAGCCTCAGATCCAGAACCCATGCAACTAGGCGCCTTCCGAGGACCAATTTCTCCCCAAGAAAGGATATGTCGGATTAATACAGGACTGTGCATGTACTGTGCCTCTGATAAACACCTTGTAAGAGAGTGTCCTATAGCGCCGCCTCAGCGTTCGGGAAACGCCAGCTCCCGATCCTAAGTGGAGCACAGTTTCGGGAGAGAGATGTCAGCTCATCTATTCCTTCCTTGAAATCCCCAGGACAGAACAATCTCGTGATTCTACAGACATTTCTGTCACCTTCCAAAAAAGAATCCTACCCCATCCTGGCCTTAGTGGACTGCGGAGCCATGGGCATTTTCATAGATCATGATTGGGCCGTCAGCCACCACATTCCCCGGGAAACCAAAGAGATAATGCAACCTGTTGAAGCCATTGATGGCAGACCCTTGTCTTCTGGACCCATAACTCATCAAACCAAGGAGATTTTACTTTCGATAAACTACCATCAAGAAATGATTAGATGGGAGATCCAAGATGGCTGAGTCGCATCTAAGCCGCGCTCTGCCCGGGACGCAGAAAATAAAACACATATGAAGTGGTAAGTGGCTCGGCTTACACTAATTGCCCCCCTCAGACAGCTGGAGACCCCCCCCTGGGGGCCAAGGCGGCTCGACGAAACGAGCGCTACGGAGGGAGAGCGGAGTGAGTGAGCGGTCTGCCCCTCCCCCATCAGGCCCGAGAGGAACCCTCCGGGGTTTGGAAGTAGAGAAGCTGCGGGCGGAAGGTTGAGGTTGCCGGAGTTGATAGCGGTGCTGCGGCCCCCTCCGTGGAGCGGGTTCAGGTGTGATCCGGGGTTGGGGTGCCGCCGGCGACCGCGGTGCAGGGCTGCCTGCTCCGGCAGCGGACAGACGAGCGGCTCGGCGCAAGGCAGGGACATTGGCGCCGAGCTTGCGTGGCAGTGACGGAGGCTTGAGAAGGCGTAGAAAGGACGGCGGGTTCGGGGCGGACCACTCGATAAATGGAGTGGGGGCCGCCCCCAGGATACCTCGGCCGGAACAAGAGGTGAGCCCCCGCGAGGGGGATAGCGGGGACACCCACATATCTGGAGTACGGAACAGTTCCCCGGAAGGGGTGGGGGGGGGCAGAACAAGAGAGAACATTGGGAAATCCTGCTAATGTATGAAAAACCTCCACCGCATAGCTGCAATATACGTAAACATATTGGATAGGGGCGACCCTCCCCAAAAGAACATCATACCGCATAACATAGTGGCCCTCCCTGCCACTCTGGACATATATGAGGGGTGGGGGTGCTAAAGGAACCCCCCCTCCCAGAGCATTGAAACCAAGTGCAGCAGACCCGGGACAGCGGCGGTGGGGACATAAGAGGAGCACGCCGGGGGGAGCCACCAGTGCCACGCAACAAAGGGGGCCGCCCAGCGCACCCTAGCCACCATAAACGGGCAGACACAGGACGGCACAGAATCACAAGCACAACGCCCAGAAACGGCAGGGACGCTGCCCACACAAGCATTGGAGAGGAATCAACAGGAGGCAGGTCAGTCAACAGGGCAGCAGGAGGGAGTTGAGCCCCCATCAACAACCCGGTAAAGGCACTATACCATGTCAAGAGCTAAAGGGAAGGGTAACGCCACCCAACAAATACCACAATCCACGAAACAGGACGCAGACATATTGCACATGTGGTCAGCAGAAGGCTCATCGCAATCGAGAGGGAAAACCCAGGGGGAGAGCGAGACACTCTCTCAGCAAAAACAACCAGCAACAAGAGCAGACATGCAAACCTGGTTTATGGACTTGCAGGAACAGTTCATGTCTGCAGTACAAGAACAATTCACAACTATGAAGAGCGAAATGAAACAAGTGGTGCAAGACATGAAAATTGAAATAGCCAACTTAGAAGAGAGAACTGACATAGTGGAGAGAACACTACAGAGTCTTGAGGAAGATACGAAACAGACAAGTGAAACACAAGAGCATCTGGTAAGACTCACCCATAACCTGGAAATACAATGTGAAGATTTGGAGAATGTCAGGTACTGTCAGGTTGGAGTGACATATTCTTTTACATACAGTATCATATACTCATTTACATTGGGTCAGGGGAGACACATATTTAGTATAGAAAGGTTTTGGGAAGTTATTATGGGTTATATTTTTAAACAGCCAATTTTGCCCTTAACCTTCATTGCAGTCTATGGAAAATGCCCCAAGCCAAGATGGAGGTTCTCAGTCTAAATTCTAATTGGCTGGAGATTGTTTATAGGGAGGACAGTGAACATTCTAAACTGCCTTTCATCGTCTTTTCCCAGCTGAGAGGTCGTGTGCTATGCTGCTCCTGCTTAACTTGTTCAGGGGTGTCAAGTTTCAAGCAGTCGAGCGGCATCTTTGAAAATATAACAGGAGTCGTGTATGGAGTTTCGTGGAGACACAGGACAGGAGTGAGAAATTTCCAATTTTCTGAGAAAAGAAGTTTTCAAGACTCAATCACAAGATAAGTGACTTTCCATGTTTTGATGAACTTTGTAAAAAGGTTATATTAATCTAAAAGGATTGAAATCGCAAACCTGTATCTAAAAACTGTAGCGCATGTTTTGTTTTCTTTCCTACGTATCATTTCAAACTAGCGCGTGATTTTTCCATTACCTTGAGCCTGCGCGTGTGACTCTGCGCGTGAGAGTGAAGCGCGAGCGTGAACTTTTGACTCACGTTTACTGTTCATATACGCGAGGGTTTTGCTACGTGAGTTTGCGTGTGTATTTTATTACGCGTTTCGAATCTGCGCGTGCGCAAGAACAAATCTACGTGGAGCTTCCGCGCAAGCTCTCAGAAGTGTCACGTGATCAAATAAAAGCACGTGTGCTTTTTTCCCCGCGATTTGGTTTTAGCGCGTGTGCATATTTTTTCGTGGGTTAGACTTTAGCGCGAGTGTGTTTAACTCGCGTCTTGGACTTTAGCGCGTGTGCGTCTTACCCGCTTTTTGGATTTTCAGCGCGTGTGCGTATTTCCCGCGACTTGGAGTAAAGCGCGTGTGTTTTTTCCCGCGGTTTGGATTTTCAGCGCGTGTGCGTATTTCCCGCGACTTGGATTAAAATGGGTGTGTTTTATCCCGCGGTTTGGATTTTCAGCGCGTATGCATTTTACCCGCGGTTTGGATTTTTAGCACGTGTGCTGGATTTTTCCACGTGAAGATTTCATCGCAAGTTTTAAAATCGTTCAAGAGTAAAAGACACTCTAAAAAGAAAATATAAAAATAAATACAAGAACTTAAAAGAACTTCCTTAAACTTATTTAAAGAACTTTAGACTTTGTTCAAGAATCTTGAGGTTGAGAAGACGAACTACAAAGTTAAATATTACATTCATGGACCTGCTGAGAAGGCTGAATGATCTTTAAGATTCTGGTCAACAAGTAAGGAAGTCTTGTCTGCTTATCACTTCTCTGGGCATTCTGAAGAGAAGTACCAGGTATGGTTTTTTGACTATTTTGGTAAAGGATATAGAGTTTTAAGGTTAGTATAGTAACCCATTGAGTAATGAGGTGTATTATATGTTTATGTGTTTAACTACAGGTGAAGAACCAGCTAGTTGATAGATTCCAGCCTGGTGTTTGTTAATTTGTCCCTTCCCCCTTTCCCCTGGAAGTGAGGTAAACTGAGCGGTTATATATATTATCAGCTCAGAGTGCCAGATTTTGGGTGGATTGTCGGGGGTTCAGCAGCTTCCGCAGACACCAGGATCTCAGCCTGACAGAGAACCGCTCCAGACGCTACAACATCCATATCAAGAATATGGCGGAATCAGTACTCGATAAAGATTTGAAAGAGGCGGTGAAGGAGGTGTTCAGAGATATCCTGGGAGTGCAAGACGCACAAGATATTGGAATAGACTGAGTCCATAGAGTAGGACCGAGAAGAACTGGGGCACCGGGAGAAAGACGAGATGTCTTGGCGGCTCTCTCCTCTTACCTGCAGAAATAACAGATCCTGAGGAGGGCCAGGGAACTGGAACATATTAAAATGAACGGACAGGACATACAACTGTATCAAGACTTGGCTCTAGTGACCCTCCAAAAAAGGAGAGCCATGGCCCCGCTGGTCAAAGCGCTGGTCGCGAAACAAATTCGCTACAAATGGACCTTGCCATTTGGGCTGCTATTCACGTGGGAAGGAAAACAGAGGAGAGTGACCACGTGGGAAGAAGGCCTCAGTACGATGGTGCTTCAAGAGGAAGAGTTGGAACGGGAGGAGTCTACACTTAGGAGGGAACGAACAAGGAAACCAGATGGCTGGGAGTCAACCAAGCAAAAGAAGGCAAACGCAGGAAGGGAGTCCAGGAGAAAAGTACCATGAGAAACTCAGAAAATAAATGAACTATGGACGTTAGTGCGGAGGTGTTGAAATAAAGACCCAATGGGGGGGGACGAGTGAGAACTGAGCTGCACGAACAGTATGCAGACGGTGGTCCGGTCGGGACCCAGCGGGTTGGATCTCGGTAAGGACAGATGGATCTCGGTAAGGACAGATGGAACAGTGGGGTTTAGGATTCCCCACAAAATAACCCCTGAGGGCATGGAGCGAAGGGCGCAACGCCCTAGCGGCAGTAGGAACCCTCGCCCTGCTTGGGGGAAAGTTTGTTTGGTTTACAGTTCACTGTTGGGGTGGGAAGTTAAGGGGAAGGGGGAGGGGGGACGGGGGCATGAATGAAAGGTGTCAAGCACAGAGGGGGACTCAAAGCCATTGCATAAACGTATAACAGAATGGGGATGATACGCATCTTAACCTATAACATTAGGGGTATGAATCTGCCAATGAAGAGGGTGAAGCTGGAAAAACAGGTTAAAAGGGGAAAAGCAGATGTTCTGCTACTTCAAGAAACTCATATCAGAACAAGGTATAAGCAGAAAACATGCATAAAAGGGTTTAAAATATGGGCACAAGCAACAACAACAGAAAAAAAAGCAGGGGTGCTGATTGCTGTGAAAGAAGGGAAAGACACTAAACTGATGGACACAGTCATAGACAAAGAAGGAAGATATGTCTTCGCCAATGTGGAGATAGAGGGATATCGTGTTACCCTTGCCTCAATATATGCACCCAATCAGGGACAGGATGGTTTCCTCAGAGATGTGTTGGGGAAATTAGAAGACTTTGCGAGGGGGGAGGTGATCATGGGATGGGATTTTAACATGGCTTGGAACCCACATTTAGACAGAAGTACGGGGAACATACACGACCAGGGGGCACCATCAAAGCGTCTTAAACAACAGATGGACCACATGGTCTTCAATGATGTGTGGAGGGAGCTGAATGGGGAGCAAAGGGGGTATACATACTTTTCGCATGTTCACAATTCCATGTCCAGGATTGATCACTTCTGGGTATCGGTGGGTCTAATGGGTAAGATACAAGGGTTAGAAAAGGGAGCGATAGCGCTCTCGGACCATGCGCCACTATGGCTAGACTTGACTCTTCCGGGGAAAAGGAATGGGCTCTGGAGGTGGAGGCTCCCACTGGATCTGATCCAGGACCCGATAACCGGGGATGCCATAAGGGAAATGATAGAAGAATACTTGGAACAGAATGACACCGGGGAAGTCACTATGAGCACAGTCTGGGATGCGTTTAAAGCAGTTATACGGGGAAAGATGATGGCGCTGAAAATCACGAAGGAATAGCAAAGGTGTATGTGGGAAAAGGAGTTGGAAAAAACAATCGAAGACATCCAAGAGAAAATGTCGTCACACCCCACTAAAACATTAAAAAAAATCGCTGAAACATACACAGGGCCAGTTAGAGATGTTACGCACAAAAGATGCAGAAAGGAACCTACTTTATCTGAAACAGAGATATTACATAAGAGCGAACAAAGCAGACAGACTCTTAGCGAGACAACTTTGCGCGAAACAGAAAGAAACAACAATTAAGGCCATGCGTAATGCGAAAGGGGATATACAAACACGCACACAGGACAAGGGGGAAGCATTGAGGGAATACTACCAAACTCTCTACTCCACAGAGCGTCCTAACGTAGACGCCCAAGATTCCTATCTAAAATCCCTACCAATCCCACGGATTTCGGAAGAGAATAAACAGACCCTAGAGAACGCAATTAGCGAAGAGGAAGTTAAAAAAGCAATAAATGGACTCCCAGTAAATAAAGCACCAGGTCCAGATGGTTTTACGGCCCCGTTTTATAAGAAATATTCAGACCTATTGACCCCAGCCCTGACCTGGCTCCTGAACTCATTTAAAGATAGCAGTAACATGACCCCCACAATGAATGAAGCGAAAGTATTAGTCTTCCACAAACCAGGTAAAGATCCAACATTCCCCGCATCATATAGACCAATATCCCTGATAAATCTAGATGCGAAAATCTACACGAAGATTCTGGCAGCAAGACTATCCCCGCTTCTCCCAAAACTGATCAGTATGGACCAATCAGGCTTCATTCCTGGTAGGCAAACCCATGACAACCTTAGGAGGCTTATTCACCTAGTGGAAAAAATTGGCATAACTAACACACCAGCGATACTGCTATCAGTAGACGCTGAGAAGGCTTTTGACCGGGTTGAATGGTCAATGTTATTTAGAGTTGTAGTGTACATGGGTTTTGGGGAACAATATATTGCGAGAATCGGAGCGAACTATAACTCCCCATCCAGTAGAATAGCCATTAACGGAGAGGTAACCGATAAGGTATTAATATCAAGAGGGACAAAACAAGGCTGCCCCCTGTCCCCATTACTGTACGCTATCTTCTTAGAACCTCTGCTAATAAAAATAAGGGAATCTGAACACATTAGAGGGATAGATATGGCAGGACAGCAACACAAGGTGATAGCATATGCGGATGATATGTTGATAGCCCTAGAAGATCCCGAATCCACATTATCAGCTGCAGTGGGTGAGTTAGAAGACTTTGGGGCCATCTCGGGTCTGAAGATAAATAGGAAAAAATCAGAAATCTTAATCCTGGCGGGTGAAAGAGCAAGGATATATGGGGAAGCTAAATTGTTGGATCTTATGATAGTAGAAAAGGGGATAAAATACCTGGGAATAATAGTACCTCAGAAAATTGGGCAAACATATGGGGAAAATTACCTGCGGCTCCTCGTAAGCATCCTTGGGGAATTAGGCAGATGGAATCCACTACAGATCTCTTGGTGGGGTAGGATCCAGTCAGTTAAGATGACTATCCTCCCAAGGGTGCTGTATTATTTTCAGGCCCTCCCGGTGGGCGTCCCCCGTATGTTCTTCAAAACGCTAACGAAACTGGTCTCTTCCTTTATATGGAAAGGGAAAACTCAGAGTGGCAAGGGCAGTCCTCACGGCACCAACCACGGAAGGGGGGATGGCGCTTCCCCACTTTAAGAAATATTATCAGGCGGCGCAGCTTAAGGTGCTGAGAGAGTGGTTGGGGGAGAACCCACAGCAGATCTGGGCCAAACAGGACAGGGCAGTCGCAAGAACCCCACTGGTAGAGCTTCTCTGGAAACTGAGACAACACAGAGACGTGAACTTAGGGATAAGCGAAATAATGAAGACCACGCTGGAGGCGTGGGACTGCCAAACACGAGAGGTATAATGTCCACAACGCTGGGACCCTTTACGCCCATATGCAGGAACCCGCAATTCTCACCGGGGATGGAACAAGGGGCATACGATAAATGGGCGGAAGCGGGCATAATAAAAATAGGGTAAATGTTCATGGACAAAAAAATCAGGTCACTTGAATCATGCGTAGCATGCTCAACTCCCTCAAAAGGTGACAAATATAGATACAAGCAGTTGAAACACTGGCTAAACTCCCTGATCATCGCGAATGCAGCAACTAGTGTTCTTACACCGTTTGAGACATACATCATTTCCAACACAGGGGAAAAAAAATGGGTGTCGACTCTGTATAAATTCATAAACTCACAGGAGTAGGAAATTAAATGGTCATACATGATTAAGTGGGGCAGAACACTAGGGGAGGAACCAACGAAAAGTCAGTGGGAGGATCTATGGAAAATTATCCCTAAAATGACCCGCTCGGCACAGACCAGAGAAATGTGGATCAAAATAATGACAATGGCACTACACCCCCGAAAAACTGCATTCTATATTCCCCAACACGTCTAATCAATGCTGGAGAGGTTGCGATGAAGTAGGGACATGGAAACATATTTGGTGGGATTGTAAAGGCATCAACCCCTTCTGGGAGGAAGTCAAGGGTGTGATGGGTAAAATGTTCCCAGATGTGGGGCAGATTGGAGAAGGGGTGTGGCTGTGCGGAATTAGAGATGACATAACAAGGCTATACAATAAATCTCAGTGTATAAGCTTTATGGGACTTCTCATTGCGGCATGGACAGAACTGGAAGAATAAAAACACCCCATTGTCACTTGGCTACAGAAGGTATGGGCCCAGGTAACGATGGAGAAAATCACCCACATAATCCAAGGAACGAGGGACAAGTTTGCAAAGGAATGGGAAGGGACTCTGCATTATCTCAAGTCAGATTTTATGGAACAATGGTGCCACCATAATATCAAAGTATCCGACATTCTAAATGCATAAAGGAAATCCTTGAAAGCACGAAGCCATGAACCCTCCGGGGTGGGAGGGAGGAGGGCGAGGGGGATGTTATATTGTTTGATGTTGATTTCTATGTAAAACCAATAAAAACTAGTTTTTAAAAAAAAAAAATTATTAGATTTGACATCATAAAATCTGCCCACTACCCCATGGTTTTAGGCATGCCTTGGCTACAGAAACACAATCCATGCATCAATTGGGCAGCAGAGTTCTTGTTTCTCGGTTCAGAACATTGCTTGTCCCATTGTTTATCTCTTGCCACATTGCAAAGTCCTTCAGCAGACTTCCAGGAGCCCAAGCAACCAGTTGTAACTGTATACAACATTATCCAGATTCCGCCGGCATACCAAGCTTACTCAGATGTGTTTTCAACAGCCATTGTTCAAGCTCTTCCACCTCATAGACCTGAGGATTGTGCCATTGATACAGACCCAGTTGTGGTAATTCCCTTCGGGATAATTTTCATTTTGTCTGAACCTGAGAAGAAAGCCCTTCAAGAGTATCTGAACACCAATTTGACAAACAGCACTATCCGACCTTCCAAGTCTCCAGCCAGTGCTTCTCTCTTCTTCGTTCCTAAAAAAGACACTAAGGAACTTTGACCTTGTCTGGATTACCGTGGCCTTAACCAATGCACACTCAAAGACCGCTATCCATTACCACTTTTTCAGACATTCTGGAGGCAGTGATAGGTGCTGTCATTTTCACTAAGCTCGATCTCAGGGTTGCTTACCACCTCATTCGCATAAGAGAAGGCGATGAATGGAAAACGGCCTTCAGGACTCCCTTTGGCCACTTTGAGTATCTGCCCCTGCAGTATTTCAACGCTTCATGGATCAGGTCTTTTCTGACATGCTGTTCCTTTTTGTCATAGTCTATCTGGACGATATTATAATTTACTCCAAGGAACCTCAGGCCCATCAAGAACATGTACAATAAGTTTTACAACGCCTACGTGAACACAAGATCCTGACCAAGCTTGAAAAATGCCTTTTCCATGTATCAACCGTTCATTATCTTTACTTCGTGCTTAGTTCCAAAGGTATCGGAATGGATCCATCCAAGGTTGATTCTATCCTGTCTTGGTCTGTCCCCACTTCAGTAAAACAGATCCAATCCTGCCTGGGACTTGCTAATTTTTACAGGAAATTCATACCCAAGTTTTCTGACACAGTACATCCCATTGTAACACTCTTAAAGAAAGACACTCCATTCCATTGGTCTGCGACTCAAGAGAAGGCCTTTCAACAACTGAAACTGGAATTCACTTGTGCTCCAATCCTAGCTCAACCTGATATAGATCGACCCTTTTTGGTAGAGACAGATGCATCCGACTATGCCATCGGAGCAGTGTTAAAACAAGAACTTGAGGACAAGATGGAGCATCTTGTTGCATACCTATCCCGTACCTTGACGCCTAGTGAGACTCATTATTCAGTCCTGGAGAAGGAACTATTAGCTATCAGAAAAGCCTTCACCGACTGGCGTCATCTCCTTTTGGCTGCCAAACACCCAGTACAAGTTCGCACGGATCACCGAAACCTACAAATCCTACAGTCCTTGGAATGCAGAAATAGCCGTCAGGCCCGTTGGGCCTTCTTTTTTGCCCAATATCAATTTCAAATCCACCACTTTCCTGGAACACATAACCTCATAGCTGATGCCTTGTCCAGACGTCCTGATTATGAACCCCTTGAAGCCCGGACCTTCCCCAAGATGTTTCCTAACACAGTGTTCGTAGCCCAAGCCATTACTCTCCTGGAGGATATTCGAGCCAAGACACCTTCTTCCGAACTTTGGAAGGAATATAAAGTACACAAACTATGGAATCTCATGATGAAGGACGGATATCTTTTCAAGGAAACACGGCTGGCTATTCCCACACAAGAGCTGAGACATAAGATCACAAATCTATGCCATGATACCCTCCATTCAGGTATCACCAACACCCTCTGTCTTATACAGAGGCAGTTTTGGTGGCCAAGGATGAAAGACGACGTAAGAACCTATGCCCAATCCTGTGCAGTGTGCAATCAGAATAAATATGATAACAGAAGACCAGCGGGTCTCTTACACCAACCAGCAATACCGACACGACCTTGGGAAATCATCGCCACAGATTTTATCGTGTAATTACCCCCATCCAGAGGATAGACGACCATAATGGTTACCATCGATTTGTTTACACATATAGCTCACTTTACACCTTTGTTCAAGCTACCATCCTCATCTGAATTGGCTGGGATTTTTCTCAAACATATATTCAGGCTTCATGGACTACCTTCCAAAATCATTTCCGACAGAGGGTCCCAGTACATATCCCGGTTTCGGAAACAACTGTGTCAAATATTGGGGATCCAGTGCGCATTGTCCTCGGGGTATCATCCACAGACCAATGGAGCAACTGAACGAGTCAACCAGACCCTAGAACAGTACCTTTGTTGCTTCGCCACCAAAGTCCAGGATGATTGGTCGCTCTTGATTCTTGAAGCTGAATTCGCTTACAACAATTCGGATCATTCAGCTATCAAGACCAGTCCATTCTTTTGCAGTCAAGGATTTCACCCTTCAGTTCTACCATCCATTCTTCCACATCCTACCCCAGTTCCTGCGGTCGATTCGTGGATTGAAACACTGATCAACGTACAGAAGGACGCCAAGGAACACCTGGAAAAGGCCAGAAAAGACGTCAAATAATATGCAGACACCAAAAGGAGGCCTAGTCCTTCTTATGCAGTGGGAGATAGGGTTTGGCTGTCTTCGAAACTCCTTCCTCGACATCTGCGACCAAATAAACTGGCTCCCAGGTATTATGGACCCTTCTCCATAAAGGAAATTATTAATCCAGTGGCCTTTCGACTCCAACTTCCAGAGTCATGGAAAAGGATTCATCCAGTCTTCCACACTTCTTTGTTAAAACCATTTGTACAATCCACTCGCACTGTTCCAAGACCTACTCCAGTAGTTGTCAACAACCAACTTGAGTTCGAGGTCTCCAGGATATGTGACTCCAGGTACAGACGAGGTCAACTCCAGTATTTGGTCAAATGGAAAGGATATCCTCCCAGTGAGCGCACCTGGGAACCCGTCTCAAACATGAATGCTCCCTGATTGATACTAAGATATCATCATATCCACCCAGGCAAACCCAGAGGTGCCGGGCTTAGGAGGAGGCAAACTGTCATGAAGCGCCAATTACGCCCATTCTGGACTTCGTGGTCCATGATGCATCGTGGTCTGAACTCTGTGATCCTTCCAACATGGCTGTCAGTTTTGAAACGCTGCCTACCAGCCCTTGCGCGTTACGTACAACTTCCTAAACAGCCATTCCCCTGCAGCTCTGCACGTCTCAACGCTACTGCTTGGAGTAGTTAGATGTGTGTTGCCGGAGTCCGTTCGGTGCTCTCTTCCAAGTCCTTGCTTTCATCTTCCTGATTATATTTCCCGTTCGTTCCCTTTCCTTTCCTTACCTACTTCTGCGCTTCATTCCTGGATCCTTTCTGTGCTCGGTCCTACGACGCTTCCCTACCTCTGAGCCCGGACACTGTTTCCTTCCTGGTTCCCAGTCCTGGATGTTTGAACGCTACCCAGTGAAGGACACTCGTAAACCTCACGCTGGAATCCGAAGACCCGCGCACAGGCCTGTATAAATCCTAGACAGTACGAAAGAAGGAAGCCACTTCCAAGAACGTCGCAAGTAAAGAGAAACAGGTGAGAAGGGGAGAGACTTGTGACAATGGGAGTAGTAATGGGAGAAGTCTCTCCTTGGTTATGTTCCTTTTATTTCTGGTGGGGAGGGCTGGAGCCATCAAGGTCGGGGCACGCGGGGTTGCTTCCATATTGAAGGTAATGATGTGGTGGTCGGACCATAAACATGGGGTATTGGAGAGAACCTTGATATTACAGTTGGAACCGGCTAGCCAGTCAAGGGTCCTACCTTTAGTATTGGTGGGGTCTTGAATGTGCATGGTGAACCCGAAGTCAGTTAGTACGTTCTCTATGTCAGATGCAGTGGAGTCTTTAGGGTCGCCAAGTCCCAGATTAAGGTCACCTAGGATGATAATTTGCGAATTGGTTTTAGTTTTGTCGTGGAGAAGGGTGGAAATTTCACCAACAAAGGAGTGTGCAGGACCCGTGGGTCTGTAGATAAGGTGGAGTGTGGCGGTTTGCTTGGGCGTTAGTGGTATTTTCACTCAGGGTAGTTCGGCTGACTCGAGTTTGGAATTGCATGATACTCTTAGACAGAGAGTTTTTATGAATGAAGGCCACTCCACCGCCTCTAGATTGGACAGTGATGCGATCACATCGCGTGATGCCGTAGTCTGGCGGTAAGGCCAGGGACAGTGAGGGT
Organism: Ambystoma mexicanum; assembly: GCF_040938575.1. Lineage (NCBI taxonomy): Eukaryota > Metazoa > Chordata > Amphibia > Caudata > Ambystomatidae > Ambystoma > Ambystoma mexicanum. The sequence goes on along the minus strand of NC_090931.1, from coordinate 740,157,359 downwards.
CCGGATGCGACATTTAGCCAAGTTTCGGAGATGGCAATAAAGTCAAGTTCTAGGGTTGTGATGATATCTGCGATGTCTAGTGCGTGAGCTGGAAGAGATCTGGCATTAATAAGGGCGCCCTGGATCTGTGGCGGTTTGGCTACTGTGGTAGTGGATTTCAGCGTAGAGGTAGGCGAGGGGGCGCGAGGTGGTGTATGTATAGTGTGCTTGAGCCTAGTCTCAAGTGGAATCTTGAGCCTAGTCTCTTGTTTCTGAGCGAGAGGGAGCAAGGCTGATTTGGGGTAGGTTTCCTTGCAAAGTGTTCCAGCCAAAGGGCAGGGTCATTAAGGTATTGGTTGGTATAGTTGCTACTGTAGTAATGTTCAGTAGTAGTGGTCACGGGGCAGCCCATTGTGGAGCCAGAACTGGACATTAGCTGGAGGTAGGGGCTAAGATAGGTAACACTATCAGACAGCTGAGGGAGCTGTGGGGGGGGTAGGGAGTAGAGGGTTAGAGAGAGCGCAAGCGGGAGATGGGTGGGTATTATCACCATGAGTAGCTGAGCTATGGTGGCTACATGTAAGGCCATGCAATAGTAGAAGATATGGAAAGTCCTAAAGAGCATGATGGTGGTGTAAGACACCTGGAGTTCCAAGATAGGGCACACCGACCTGTGGCAGGAGAGCAGGTTCCTGAAGATCAAAATCAGGGCTGGGTGGGGGGTGGCCGAGTACACTGGCGCAGCGAGTTAAATAGAAGCTCTAGGCAGGTTTGCAGATTGTGGCAGTATCCACAGGTAATGGACCACCTAAATTCGAAATAAGCATGGCAAGCTAAAAAGCACTATATATGCGGCAGTTTACACAGGTAATGGAACACCTAAATTCAAAATAAGCATGGCAAGCTAAAAAGCCCTGTAAATGCGGCAGTATACACAGGTAATGGAACACCTAAATTCAAAATAAGCATGGCAAGCTAAAAGCACTATAAATGCGGGAGTGTGCACAGGTAATGGAACACCTAAATTCAAAATAAGCATGGCAAGCTAAGAAGCACTATAAATGCGGCAGTATACACAGGTAATGGACCATCTGGATTCGAAATAAGCATGGCAAGCTAAACAGTATACACAGGTAAAGGACACGGTCATGTCTGGAACTATGTATTACAGTAGTCATCCCGTAGGGGGACCCCATTTAGAAGGTACGAGTTTGTGATTTGGCAGAGACCAAAAATTCGGTCCCGCCACAGCTTCAAGGGAGACCTGCCGCTTTAATCAGGAACCACAGAGAGCTCAATTAACTAGAGAGGCCCTTTGATCCACAACAGACAGGAAGATGGGTGGGACTGAGTATTACATGTTTTAACCCCTTTATTTTTCCTGTTGAAAAGCACTCTGGTTATGACCTCATGCATACAGGATATTGTTTGTGGGGACCCAGGATTGGTTTATTAAGGCAGGCTTACCCTACACCAAGCACTGGGGCCTATTTGGCTTTAAAAGAGAGTCAAGCCCCTCTTTTGAGCAGATCATCTGAAGACTTTGCAAGGAGTAACAAGAATAACTAATTTGGACCCTGGCTGAAGGTACAGTCTGCCTTACAGCTTCTGCCAGTGAAGGAAGGCCAGGATTTCCAAAGGTGGGAAGTGCCAGAGAGTCTCTGGACCAAACCAAGGATAAGGCTGTTGCCTGCAACACTCCTCAGCTTTGGCCCATCCGCCTTAAAGGACACAAGCCTAATGAAGAAGCTAGGAGGAGTGCATTGCCAAGCATCAACCAGTGTCTGCCTTAAAGGACATTTTCGAGCCAGTCAAGCCCCTCGAGCTGCAACCGGCTGCACTGCGGACTATTGTCACGGTGCCGTCTCTAACGTCGGCCGAGGCACCTTGACCTGTGCTTCAGACCGCCAACCAGCACTGATACGATTCCTGACCCTGAGCCGCCATGTAGGCCAGCCTGCAGCCATCTGTCCAGCCTTGCTCGCAGAACTGCCTGCCGCCTGATAGCTGCAGCTGCCTCCCATCTTGAACTCTGTCGCCAAAGCTGCCAAGTGCCCTGAAACCGACTCGACCCTGTCGAGCACCAAGAACTTCTAGAAGCACAAGGTACATTGCAGTTCTGTCCCCCTGGTCCTTCTCCAAAGGCCCCTAGTGACATTTTACGACCCATTGCTCCCTTTGTGTTGAAATCAAGTATCCTTGAACTACTGCGATTAATTACTTTACTGACTACCCTCCTCTTAGTATCCAGAGTGCATCCCTTTTTACTTCTTTGAAACTACCTGTCCTCTGCATTCCGTTACATGGTGGGTTGTATTTTGTAGTGTGCTAGAACTGTCTGTTGTGATAATAATAAAGTAGATATTTGTATACAACCTTGACTGGACAGTCCCTTTTATCATTTGGTAATAATTGTACTTTTGCAGTGTTACAACTAACCAACGGTTCACGAATTTGCGGACTACGCCTGTCCGTTCCTTCCACGTTACAAAAATTGGACAAGCAAGTTTAAAATGTGCTTGTGTTTCCAATCTGTTTGGATCCTTTCTGGTGTACTAGAAGTGTGGTGTTAATTGATGGTTTAGTAACCGATATTCATCCCTGGACCACTGGTGCCCCAGAAGTTGATTTGTCACAGTCCTCGTGATGCAGCATTTAAAGTGGGATTTGAACCGCTTAGGTCATCAGTTATTGTAAGATAAAGTACTCCTGCATAGCTCTTATAACTCACCCCAAGTTCCCCTTCGCTCTCACCTGAAGAGGAAGAGGCAGACGGATCTGAAGGGCTTGATCTGCCGTCCTCTGAGCACTGCCTGGAGAAGAGATAGGGTCTGTTCCGGGAGGTCGCCACTATGCCCTACAAATGGTAACACTATGGTGTCAGGGGCGAGCCTCTCTGAATCAGCCCGATAGCAGGGAAAAAGCCAGGGAGGTACAAAATACCCTGCAGAATTATATCAACGGTGCTTGATGTAGAATGGGTCAGTTTGTGGCTGTACACCGTTGAGCTATGGTCAATAGCAGTAAAAACAGTGTAGAGAGCAGCCAGGTAGAGCAGGAACAGTAATCCAGTAAAGTTTGCAGAAAACAAAGTGTAAATGGCCGCCTGGCAGAGTAGAGGCAGAGTTCCAGATAGCAGGAAAGAGATAGGAAGGGAGAAAGAGCGTGACGAGAGGCAGCAAGAAGGCAAGAGAGATCCAGGGAGGCAACTCAAGGACGGGGTAATGAAGAGGGAGAGAAAACTAGCGTTGGTCACCAAAGTGGAGAAACTACAAGAGTTGCAACACAAAGAAGGGGGCAGAGACAGCCCTAAAAATAGCCATCATGTGACCACAGGATGAATGCTAGTCCGCGATGGGACGTAGACGAAAGGGACGTGCCCGTGCTTTAATGGCAGAGTTTCCAGTGTGTCCAGAGCTTCCAAGCACGCTGATTTCATGACAGTATGCCCCTTCATATGGGTAGGTGACCCGGGTTTTCCTGGGTGCAGATGATGGAACTGTCAGATTAATTTGGGAACTTAGCATGTAGGTAACTGGTTCCCATGAGTCTTCTGCTGCAAAGTAACCTTTCCACTGGACCAGGTATTGAAGTTTACCTTTTTGATATCTAGAATCTAGTATCCCTGAGACCTCGTATTCTATAGAAGAAGAGTCTTTCCCTTGTATTTGTTGATTGATCATTCTTGAGAAGGGATCCGGGATATAAGTATGTAAAAAAGAGGCATGGAATACTGGGTGAATGTGGTGAAAGCTCTAGGGTAGTTTCAATCTGAAAGCAACTGGATTAATTTGGTCCTTGATGGTATATGGCCCAATGTATCTCGGGGAGAGTTTAGATGGATGTACTCATCTTGGGAGGTGTTTACTAGATAACCAAACTTGGGTACCCACTGCCCATCCAGGAACCTTTCTGCGATGCATATCGGCTTGACGTTTGTAGCATAGTTTGCTATCGATTAGGTTATCCGTAAGCTTCCTTCTGGGCATTGGCAATGGAATCCAACAAAGAGTCTACCGTAGGCACATTGGATGAAGGCAGTGAATGTGAAGGTAAGGACAGCGGATGTCTAGCATGAAGGCAAAACAAATGACTCATCTTGATAGCTGAGTGGGTGGCATTATTATATGCAAATTCAGCTTAGAAGACTTACCCAGTTGTCTTGTTCCGAGTTAGTAAAACATCTTAGGCACTGTTCCATAGTGTGATTGATTTGTTCCGTCTGGCCGTTGGATTGAGTATTATAGCCAAACGTAAGTGCTCGTTCAATACCGAGCAGTTGGCATAATGTTTTCCAGAATTTGGAGGTATACGGAGTTCCTTGATTGGACAGGATAGACACTGGGAGTCCATGTAAATGGAATATTTCTTTGAGAAATACTTGTGCCATTTCAGGAGCAATAGGAACGCCCTTCAAAGGGGTGAAATTGGCTACCTTGGAGAAACAGTCGATAGTCAACACAATGGCTGAACAACCCTGGGAATAGGGAAGGTCCACAACAAAATCTGTAGAAATGTGGCTCCAAGGCCTGACTGGTACCTTAGGCTGTTCCAGGAATCCAACAGGTTTGGCAGTGGAATATTTATTCCTGGTGCACATGGGGCACGACAGAACATAGTGCTGTATGTATTGCGTGATGGAAGGCCACCAGAAGGATTGAATGATGAAATCCAAAGTGGCTGCAACTCCCTTGTGCCAGCGAAACGAGAATCATGACCCCATGAGACAATCTTGAGTTGCTGGGGACAAACAGACAATCATTAAAAAAACAACAAACATTCCTTACTGACCCCATACTGAGACAACCTGATCAGGGCCTACCATTTATCTTGGAAACTGATGCTTCGGACGGAGTTACCATGGCCATACTTCAGCAATTGGTGGATGGTCAGGAACACCCCATTGCATATTTCTCCAAGACTCTGTCTCACAGTGAAGTTAACTACTCGATTTTGGAGAAGGAACTTCTTGCCATCAAACAGGCCTTTATGGAGACATCTTCTCCAGGGCTCTGAACACCCATTCGTAACGCTTAGCTTGACTCCTCAGGAGCGTAATGCCTTCTCAGCCAGAGGACCTGTTATTTGGGCACTTTTAGGATTCTTAATCTGTGAAAACGATAGTAATAACTGTGAAACACACTAAAGGGAGACCTATTCCAGTTCCCAGAAGAAGGCCCACCAACCATATGCCGAAACTGTCCTGGGACCCGGCACTCCTTGTGCACAGGCTGTCACCTGTATTCTAACCATTGATTAAGTTCTAGACGCAAGGTGTAACACAAATATCACTACACACTATTTGAGTTTGTGGAAATTAAATGGATCTCGCTGACAAGATCCTGTTGTGAAAAAATTGTGTAAACAAAATGCATAAATAATTTCAAGAGAAAAAGAAAAAAGACAAAACAAAAAATAACATCAAATTAATAAATGCTGACTGTATTTGAATTAACATATGTGTGTTTGCTCTTTAACTTTACAAAGTCATGCATTGCACACTAAAGTAAGTCTATGTGTACAAAAACAAGCCAAAACATTGTAATGTTTATATGAATGGAATATAAACAGTTGATTACTAGGGACATGACCCTCCCCCCCTTGTGTTTCTAATTTGAAAGCCCATAGTCCTGTATCATTTAGGGCTGTCCCTCCTGTTACTAAGTAAGTTAACAATGAACTTGGCGGCTGCCATGTTGAGTGTAGGAAAACCAATTTAAGCACTATGAGAGCCAATGGGTGCAATGTTATGAATGCAATACATGCCATTTGTGCCAGGCTTGTAGCCACTGTTGACCCGCTGATTGAGGTGAAGTTCCTTGCTTCCCTTGTGTTCCTGAATGGGAACTGAGCTTTGTTGGGATCATGACACCAACCGGGTCTGTTGAAGAGGAGGGAGAGATTGATTGATGTCGGACAAGGACTCCTTGACCTCCTGGAGAAAGGATGGGACGGTAAGAAGAAATTTGCTTCGGGTCTTGATGTGGGATGCAATCAGAACAAAAAGGAGAAAGCCTGTCTGCCATTCTGCTACAGTGTTCTCCCTACCTGGAATGTGTGTGATACAAAAGCCAAACTGTGCAAAGAGGAAAGCCCACCGAGCTTGTCTAGAGCTGCGACAATCCATTTGTTGCAAGATCTTAAGATTGCGGTGATCAGTGCAGATCTCAAATGGGTGTTCAGAGCCCTGGCGAAGATGTCTCCATAAAGGCCTGTTAGATGGCAAGAAGTTCCTTATCCAAAATCGAGTAGTTAACTTCACTGGGAGACAGAGTCTTGGAGAAATATGCAATGGGGTGTTCCTGACCATCCACCAATTGCTGAAGTATGGCCATGGTAACTCCGGCTGAAGCATCAGTTTCCAAGATAAATGGTAGGCCCTGATCGGGTTGTCTCACTATGGGAGCAGAACAGAACCTCCTCTTAAGTTTCGAAAAGCGTGATCGGCCTTCGAGTTGCACGAAAATCGAACAGCCTTCTTAAGAAGAGTTGTGATGTGAAGCACCAAATCAGAGAAACCGTGTATACATTTCGGTAGAAATTGGCGAGTCCTAGAAATGTCTGCACTTCTTTGACAGATGTCGGTAGGCCAATACAGTACAGAGGAAATCTTCTTAGGGTCCATTTGTATACCATTGTCAGAGAGGATGAATCCCAGATAGGGAAAAGAAGAGACCTTGAACAAACATTTTTCCTGTTTGACCCATAGATGGTGAGACCGAAGGCGATGAAGGACTTCAGACAGATGTAGATGATGTTGGTTCAAAGTGGAAGAGAACACCGGAATATCGTCAAAGTATACGATAACCGAGAAATACAAGAGATCGGCAAAAAAGTCTGTCCATAAAGCATTGAAAAATGGCAGGAGCGTTAACAAGGCCACATCGCATGACCCTGCACTCGAAATGGCCCTAGGGAGTACGAAAGGCCGTCTTCCATTCATCTCCTACGCAAATTCTCAGCAGGTGGAATGCTCCCCTGAGATCTAATTTGCTGAAAACCCGAGCCCCATGAATGGCCTCAATGATATCCCTGATGAGCGGCATCGGATACAGATCCCGTATCGTGACCTTGTTGAGACCCCTGTTTTCCATACACGGCCTGAGTGCATGAGTATTTCTCTTTGGGAAAAAGAATAATGAGGCTCCAGCCGGGGATTTAGAAGGTTGAATCAGGCCTTCCTGTAGGTTATTCTCGAGATACTCCTGAAGAGCCGTCTTTTCGGGAACAGTGACCGAGTACATTCTACCAAACGGTACCATGGCTTCTGGAGTGGGATCAATGGCACAGTCTTCCGGTCTATGTGGTGGGAGGTCCTTAGGAACCTTGTCCTCAACAACATTTTTAAACTCTCTGTACTGGAGTGGAATGGTATTGATAGCTACCATCTCATGGGCAGAAGAGGATGTCGGTAGCTGCTTGTCCTCAGAATTGTTGACACAATGGTTCTTGTAATAGGTAGAGCGCAACAATACAATGTTGAGAGACCAATCAATAAAAGGGTTGTGGAGTCTCAACCAGGCTATGCCCAAAATTATCGGGAAGTGCGCCGCTCTGATGATATCAAAGGTTATGGTCTTGTCATGGTCAGAAATTAACATCCGTAGGGGTACAGACGTATGGGTAATGGGAACTGAGATTAATGGGCGACCATCTACCCAGTCCACAGGTTGATTGTCTGGTTTGGTGTTTTGGGGCACTGCTTCCTGGTGAGCCCATTGTGTGTCCAAGAAATTACCGGCAGCTTTGCCGTTAAACAAGGCCAGAACATCTGTTCGAAGTTGATTCTCCCATCATAGACTAATCCTAAGGACCATGAGACATAGTGCAGCTCTTATTTGTTGGGTTGTCCAAGTTTAACAGGACCTAAAGAGACATCCAGGCCAGTGGTCCCACCTAAAACCAGGGTTTGTCGTTTCCCTACTTCCATGGGGGAACCTCAGGACAGTTCCTCAACAGACGATTCTATGAGGCGCAGTCAGTTTGTGGCTGTAGACAGTGAGCTATGGGCAACAGCAGTAAACTAAGTGTAGAGAGCAGGCATGAAGAGCAGGAACAGTTATCCAGTAAAGTTTGCAGAAAACAATGTCAACGTGTAAATGGCCGCCAAGCGTGTTAGGCAGAAACCTGTGCAGTTCCCTTAGGGACCACTGCAAAAGGCTTAGGACTACAGGTGTTGGCAGTAAACCCAATTGGTAGCAGTCTGTACCACCCAGATTTACCTGGTAGCTGTGGCTGAGCAGCCAGACTTCTCTCAAGAAGAGTTAGACAGTATATAGAGTATACAAAATAGGTACAGAGATACAGTAGCACAAGCAAACACTGATCAGAGCTTGGGTATAAAAGTATATAATTATTTATTTAAAAACACACTTGTAAAATATACTAACACTAATATGGCGAGCAAGTTCAAACACAGTCACTATCAATATATATATATATATATATACATCCCTGATTACTTATTGAACAAGTCTTAGTTAAAACACCACTTATTTGCAGACTGAGGTGAGCGCTTAACCTAAGATGGCACTCCAATAAGTTAGTTAAAAAGAGAGGAAAAAGGCAGAATTAGGAAAGTACACAATACCAATACTTCAAAAAGAACCACAGCAAGTCAGAAAGGCAGAGTCTACTGTTAGAGCAAGAAAGTTCATAGGCCAAGCCCACTCTTGGAGAGAGCCAGGCGGAATGTGTCCAAGATCACACAGTTGAATACTACTTCAAAAAGTCTTTGCAGATAGTTCGAGAAGGGTTGGATCAGTTCAGAAAAAGTTAGTTAGCAGGTCCCAAGTCACCCCAGGATAGAGAGTCAAGGATTTACTGGACACCTTGAACAGTCTGTTGCAAGGGAGACCAGGCGGGACACAGTACCTGAAATGGTGAGAAAGCTCCAGCGGGGGCAGTTGTTCCTGGCAGCGGGTGCAAGTCGGTGCTTCGTCCAGGGGAAGAGAAGATCTCGACATGGAGGAAAGCTGGAGGTCGTTGCACTGCCAAGGAAGAAACCAGCCGCGGAGTTTCCCGGTTAAAAGGTACTACCCTTTTATTCGCGGTAGTGGTGAAGCGTGGCTATCCGGCCGCCGGGGTGCTTGGCACGGGCGATTCGACCACGAGACGATCCAGGAAGGCGAAAAGAGGGCGAACTGGTTATCCCCACCAGTTCAGAGGAAGAAGACTCTCCAGGATGAAGATCTTCTCTGTCGTTGGGAAGTGGTGAGACAGTTCAGCAGGGCTCCACCGGTGGTGTCATCGTTGCAGGTCGGCTCAGCTTCTCCCGCTTTGGATTCTTTGGTCCTGTGGCGACTTCTGAAGTTCCAGTCCCCAAAGCCCTGCTTTTATGCAGAAAACCCCCTTTCATCAGTCCTAGCTGCCACTCAAACATGCTAAGTGGTGAGCCGGGCAGCTCACCACTGGGCCAATCACACAAGAGTGCGACTTGAGTTGCCCAGGCAACTCAGTCCAGGGTGCCTAAATCCCCTCCCACACATCCTGTAGACCCAGACAGAGTGGCACCACTTTTGGAGGCTTCTGTGCAGAAGCCCGCCAAAAAGTGGAACAAAGGGCTCGACTTGGGTTGGAGTTATAGAGGCGAACACAAACGCCATTTTAAAACCGAGTCCTGGCAAAAAGACCCAACCGGGGAATAAATATGAAATAAATAACGCGGCGGTATCTTTAACATTGCACCAAAAAAGTGGTGCGTTTAAAATGAATGGGAAAATCCCATAGGAAATATTCCGGTGGAATATTTCGCATGGTAACCACTGCCACCAGCCAGAAACTCGACGAAGGGGGACTGCACAGTGCCCCCTCGAAAAACAGACCCCGGGGCAATCTAATTACCCCTACCAGTACTTCCACAATATGATGGTTTGTACTGGTTCTGTTCACAATTTAAGACTAGTAAAATCAATGGTGACTTTACATGTCCTGGGAGACAGTCAGTCCCAGGGTATGGAGTCTATGTTTGGGGGTCACTATGACACCCCTGTGTTACTGCACTGAGGGTGCTGTGTAACACACATCCCAAAAACACATGAAGCCCTATGGAGTAAAAGACCCCATAGCCCATAAAGCACATTACAAAGTCAAAGGATATCTCAAATCATGTCTAAGAGTGGGAGAAAAAGAGTCTCACTCTTAGCAGGAGAGAAAAATAAACCTCAAAAATCCAGCAAAGCTGCTGGGGGACTCACTAGGTTTGGGAAATTAGCCTTAACAGAGAATTCTCCCTAACAAAGCGGAGTAGAGGCAGAGCTCCAGATAGCAGGTGAGAGATAAGAAGGGAGAATGAGCATGACGAGAGTCAGCAAGAAGGCAAGAGAGATCCAGGAAGGCAAATCAAGGACGGTGTAATGAAGAGGGAGAGAAAACTTGCATTGGTCACCAAAGCAGAGAAACTACAAGGGTTGCAATGCGAAGAAGGGGGCAGAGACAGCCCTAGAAATAGCGATCACGTGACCGCGGGATGAAAGGTAGTCTGCGATGGGACGTAGACGAAAGGGACGTGCCGGTGCTTTAATGGCAGAGTTTCCAGTGTGTCCAGAGCTTCCAAGCAAACGGATTCATGACAATAGCTCAGCTTCTGCCCTTTTGGCAACCCCTCGCTAGATGTGGAAGACAAAGGGGAGGTTTCCTGTGATGTGAGGCAGGTGTGAATCCTGAAGTGCTGATGGGTGCTGGATAAGACCCATTTCCTTTGTGTCAGCATGTTACTAAGTAAATAGTGGAGTTGACTCTTGGAGCCTTTGAATAACCATAGGCGAGAGGAGTTGGTAATCTGCAGATGCAGATTACCTCGAGATTTTGGGTGTAAGTATTGAAGAGTTGTGCAGTGTGAGCTGTGCAAAGCACAGATTAAGTTAGTGGGTGGTGAGGGCTAATGGCAGGAATTGGGCTGCATTGTGTATGGGGAACAGTTTTTTTCTGGTGTCGTTGGGAAGAAGAAAAGGTTAGTGGTGAAGGAATCCTGGCTGGTAGTGTTTATCAACCCAGGGATTCCTATTGTGATGGATTTCATTCTATGATGGTAGAGGAGAGGGTTTGTAGTTATGGCACGTTCCAGTTTCCTTGGCCCTGCCAAAGCAAATACTCACAGAAAGGTCGGTAGTAGAGGGTGAGGACCACCTGATAGATTCCAGCACTCAGGGTCGGCATAACAGTGTTATTATCAAAAAAGAAAGGATGTCAAGTTATGTGTCCAAAGTGAATGGCATGTGGCTGCGAGCAATACAGTTGCAATGCTCTCTCTGTTATGGTTGCTTTGCTGAGGCCAGGCCTGTGAATGAATGGTGGTATTAATTTCCAGTGCTTGCTATGGAGTGATTGAGTCTGCCCTCAAGAGCATTAGAAACTTGGTAAGAAATGTAATGCTGGTTGGTTGTTGGAAGCATTCAATAAGTACACATTTTTAGGAGTGATCAGAAAACACTCAGCTGACATAAAGGTTTATTTTAAAGCTGATCTTACATTTGGTGACTATTCCAAGCTTTTGATTGTATTATTGATGACATTTGAAGCTCTACTGAATGTGTGTCAGCCAGGACCTCTTGGCCTTTCCAATAGTTATTTACTTATGCTTAATGTTCAGTGTTGTACGTCTAAAGGTAGGTAATTATGTCAAAGCGGTTGGAAGCCCTTTACATTTGTTATTGGGTTTTATGATGCCATCTAACATGTCTTGATTTAATCTTCCAGTTTTGCAACCTAGCTTTAAACACATGATTTTGGTTGCATGTAAAACTTCAATAAAGGCTTCCCAATCTCGAACCTTAACATGTTTACAGTAACTTAAAATGCCAATTTTAAAACAGAAAAAATATGATGTTTACGTTTTTCTTAGGGCAGTTCCCAAGTATAGTAATACATCCTGGCTGTTGATTACGGCAAGTATGTTATTACACAGCATGGTTTGCCGAATAGCTGATGTACAGAAATGTAAAAAGATCAGTTTGGTAAACAGCTTTTGAGAAAGTTGTGAAACCAGAGACAGTCATATACGCAAACTTTGTGATAGAGAATACTGATCAGTTTTGAGCATGTTACATAGTTAAATACTTGCACCGGTAAAAAGACCATAAAACGTAACCAACGAGAGCAATTGCAGTTTGATTTGCAACCTTCACGAAATAGAAAGGCCAGGTGACACTCTCGAGTTTTAGGATTTCTTAACTTTGTAAAAAGGCCAAATCTTAGCAAGTTGGTCAGAAAGCCAAGGCATCAATTACGATAACCAAAGCTGTGAACAACCTAGCAACCCGGAAATTAAGACCAGAGAAGACTACCCCACCTAAAAACTGGTACTCATCTGAAACACAAAATCTAAAACTCAAGAAAAATAAGGCCTTGAGGAAGTGGCAAAAAAACATTGTCTGTTAATGATAAATCCAACTACAGTGTGGCAGCTAAAGAGCATAGGGAGGCTATCGGTGCTGCAAAAAAGTGCTCCTATGAGAATAGGATTAAGATTGCGGCAGACACGAAATAACTTTTTTAAATCTTGGAAAAGGTTGAAGACCCCTGCCCCATGAACATGACAGTCGTGAAAGACATTGACTGGTGCACTCAAATTGAAAAGGCTAAGTCCAGTAAAATCTCTATGATCAAGGAGGACATTGAATGAGGTCAGCTAAAGTAACCTCTTCTCCCGTCACTGCTCAGGTTCAGCACCGGCCAACACCACCTAAGCCTTTTTCCTTCTCAGAGGTCACAGACGCTGAGGTACAGAGTATATTAAATAGGATCAAACCTACTAACTGTAGAGGTGATGTCTGCCCTGCAAAAATAGTCAAAGCCTACGCCCAGCAGCTTGCCCCTCTGATTGCAAAATTTGCAAAAGCATCTTTCAGAGACATGACAGTCCCTTTAGATATCAAGCAAACATGGATTACACCCCTTTTGAAGAAGCCGTCACTGGATCCATGTATAGCGGGCAATGATCGACCAATCACTAACTCCCCTTTCCTTCTGAAGATTCTGGACATGCACATGAGCAGATACAGACGTTTTTGGTCACTCATAGCACACTGGGCCATAAACAGTCAGGATTTCGGAGTGCACATAGCACTGAGTTCACTCTGCTGGACCTTGAGACCAACATCCGGCAAACTATGGATAAGGGTAAAACATCATTGCTGATGCTCCTGGATTTTACAGTGGCGTTTGACTTGGTGCATCATTCCATCTTGGCCAACAAACTGGCACAAAGGGCTTCATTCTCTTAGGAAGCAGTCAGTTGGGTGCTCTCGTTCTTGTAAGACCTAACTGCTAAGGTCTTCCATGAGGACGCTATGAAGGAAGCTGTTGTTTTGAATTGTGGAGTGCCACAAGGCTCGTGTTTGTCCTCCACCCTTTTTAATATTTTCATGCTCACCCTGTTCGACCAATTGGATGCTGAAGGCACCTGCTATAGAAATGACGCTGATGATTCTCAGTGCCTTTTTCCACTCACAGGTGAAAGGACACTGAGGTCATTAACGTTACGTATAATTAAATTTCACCTCTGGATGTTGCATAATGGTCTAGCATTAAACAACTCTAAAACAGAGATTACTATTCTGGGCACTGGCCCTAAATTGCGCCATCTGGACAAAGCTTATCCCTTTGTCCAAATTGCTGATTGTCTTCTTCCAACTGTCAAGAAAGTGAAAAACCTTGGGAGTTACTTTTGATCAAGAACTCTCAATGAGGGCTCACATCAGCAGCCTGGTGGCAAACTCCTCATATTGCATCAAACTTCTGGCACAGATTAGACCCTTCCTTGATGCATCCAGCTGCGCCATGTTAGCCAGGGCAATCATTGGAAGCTGCTTGGACTACTGTGACAGTGTTCTACTGGGAGCAGGGAAAACAGAAATAAAACGCCTGCAAGTTATTCAAAACCATGCAGTGAGGGTCGTAGTAGGTCTACGAAAAACTGATCATGTGTCGACAGCATGAAGATCACTGCACTGGTTGCCTATAGCAAAGAGAGTTATGTTTCACACACTGTGCATCGCACACTCTTGCCTGTATGGTAAGAGCCCGTCGTACCTGGCAGCACAACGCAAATGGCTGCCGGATAGACACAGCCTGAGATCCACCAACACTGGCCAGCTCCAGATACCAAAGACAACACTGTCTCAAGTAAAAGAGGGATGTTTTCTATCCTCGACCCCGCACCTAAGGAATGCCCTTCCACCCAACCTGAGGCTATTTTCTAGTCTCTCCAATTTCAAAAACAACCTGAAAACCTTCCTATTTGAATGACTATAAATTCCTGGATACTGTTTTCTCCTGCTTTTGTTACTTCTCGTTGTGTTCCTGTTTGTCTTGTCTTGTCTTAGTGCTCCTATGCCTCAGGGATTTTTGTCTTCAGCGCTATAGGAATTAAAAAAATAAATCTAAAAATTTAGGACAAGCAAGACATAAAACTTGCATGCTGAAATTAAATCTGTTTTGGAAGGAACTTAAAAGAAGTAACTGTAGCATGTGGACACAATATTATTGGCAATTCACAGATTAGATCATTACAACAATACCTTAACCACAGAGATAGGTACTCGGCTACTAAAAGGATATCTGTAAAGCAATGCTTGTTCGGGTACACATTGGGGTCAATTCATAGAATTCAGCGCAGAAGAACAAGTTACTTACCAACTGTAACGTTCTTTCGAATGGATGCTCCTCCCACGTATTCCTCATCTTAGATATATTCGCCAGCTTGCTGCTTTTTTGGAAATTGTTTGCCAGAGGGTGCTGTGCTCGAGGCCGCGTAGCTTGGTCCCTCGAAGGCTGCCGTATACGTCATCCGTCGTATAAAGGGCTCGAGCCGCGCCCGTTGGTTCAGTTTTGTTTTTCGATGTTAATGGTCACATCAGTTGTATTTTGTGTCGGCAGATGTCAGGCTCTTAAGGAAGTACAAGTGCAACAGGCGTAAGAACTGTACAGAGGGGTAGGTTGGGAGGGTCGATGAGGAATACATGGGAGGAACATCCAGTCGAAAGAACGTTACAGTTGGTAAGCAACTTGTTCTTCGAATGGATTGTGTCCTCCCACGTATTCCTCATCTTAGAGAGACTCCCATAGCAGTTGTAATTTAGAGGAGGAGGGAATACCACAGTTCTTCAATTATGAACAGAATGAAGGACGGCTTTAGCAAAAAGCCCTGCTTGGTAAAAAGTGGTGTCTAAACAATAATGTTTTGTAAAGGAGTGCATTGATGACCAAGTGGCCGCAGCACAAATGTCTTACACTGGGACACCCCTCTGAAGAGCCATGGAAGTTGCTATACCCCTGGTTGAATGAGCCCTTAAACCAAGTGGAGACTCCTTCCCAGCCAATTTGTAACATTCAGAAATTGCTTGGATAATCCATCTGGATATAGTTTGCTTGGACACACAATGGCCCAATTTGTGTTCAGTATACCCGACAAACAACTGATCTGTTTGCCTAAATCTTTCTAACCTAGATATGCAAAAACCGAGAGCCCTTTTAGGGTCTAGTCTGTGAAATCTTTCCTCCTCTTTACTAGCATGCGGAGAAGGATAGAAAGATGGTGAAGTGATTTTTTGTGACAGGTGGAAATCCGAAACTATTTTAGGTAGGAAAAAAGGTTTGACCTTTAAAACAACTTTGTCTTTGTGGAAGACTGTGTGAGGAGGCTTCCAAAATAGCGCCTGCAACTCACTCACCCGGCGGGCTGAAGTTAGAGCCACTAATAACACAGTTTTTAAATTTAGGAGCCATAAAGGGCAAGAATGTAAAGGCTTGAACGGGGCATACATAAGAAACAATAAAACTAAATGTAAATCCCAAATGGGAACTTGGAAAGGTGTAGGAGGGAACACATTTGTTAACCCTTTAAGAAATTGGATAACTAAAGGCATTTTGAAATATGAAACTTCTTCTGAGGAGCGCTTGAAGATGGATAGCGCTGCCATGTATCCTTTAATAGTTCCAACCTGGAGCCCCGAGTTGGCTAAATGTAATAGAAAGGAAAGCACCATGGGAGTGGTACATTGAAAAGGATCCACATTCTTATCCCAGCACCAGTTACTGAATTTCTTCCAACGACACCGGTATAAGGATTTTGTTGCTGGTCTTCTGGCCGAAAGCAAAATCTCCATAACGTCATCCGGAAGGTCCCAATCCTTATATCTCAACCTCTCAGAAGCCAAGTGTGAAGGCTGAGTGTCTTGAACTCTGGATGGAGAACTCGACCTTCCTCTTGCGAGAGAAGATCCTCTCTTTGTGGAAGACGTATTGGAGGGCAGATGGACATGTCCAGGAGGTCCGGGTACCACGTCCTCCTGGCCCAATTCGGGGCAATTAGAATCATGGTTTTCCTGAACTTTCTCAACCTCCTTATTACGTGAGGAATCACAGGGACTGGAGGAAACACGTAAAGGAGTGGAAAAATCCAGTCCACTACGAAACCGCACAAGGAGCGGGTCTGGAATTTTTTACAGAGTTGGCTCCCGGTGGATGATTTTGAGGCCTTTGATGAAAAGGAAGACAGTAACCATGGGTCACTATTTCTAGTGCCCAGGCATCCGACGTAATGCCCCGCCATACGTCCAGATACCGAGAGATTCTGCCTCCCACCAGGGTCTTGTGGGTTAAGGCCTAAAAGTGGCTTTGCAGCGGCTGCAGCAGTGGCTGAGGAGGTAGTAGCCGCCACTGTGGCTAATCTAGCACCTCTCCCTTTTCCACCACGAAAGGGTTTTCTTTGTTGTCCCCTCTGATTGGCCTGCCCTCTCCCTTTTCCAAAAGTGGAATAGAAGCGAAAAGGGCTACTCTTCCAGGAAGATGACCCTGCGTAAGAGTGCTGCTCAGGTTGTCTTATAGCGGCGCTGAGTGACTTTGCTGCCACTTTCGAGGTCTGCAGCTTCTCCAAACTCTCGTCCGCCTTGCTGCCAAACAACCTCAAGCCGTCAAAGGGCATATTAAGTAACATGGATTGTACATCAGATGCAAAACCAGATTTTCGTAGCCATGCGAATCTACGCAGGACTGCGCTAGATGCCAGGGATCTTCTTATGCTCTCTGCAGTATCCAGTCCTGACTTGAGGCACTCCTCCATAGCCTCCTTTCCGTCCTTAACTATCACCAGGAAACCATCCCT
The DNA here is from genome assembly GCF_040938575.1 of Ambystoma mexicanum. Lineage (NCBI taxonomy): Eukaryota > Metazoa > Chordata > Amphibia > Caudata > Ambystomatidae > Ambystoma > Ambystoma mexicanum. The sequence goes on along the minus strand of NC_090931.1, from coordinate 740,140,276 downwards.
CTGCTCGCCCTCCGGGATGTGATCAGTCGCTGCATCTAAACAGCTCCAAAGGGTATAAGTGAATCTAGCTAATGTGCAAGTCACATTAGTAGCCATACTACCAGAAGTGAAAGCCTTCCTTGCCCGGCATCAATCTTTTTATCGTCCCTGTCAGGGGGCATAGAGGGATAAGCTGACTGTCTGTTTGCAGTCGCAGCCTGGATTACCAAACTTTCGGGCGAAGGGTGCTTTAATAAGTATTCCGGGTACGAGGGAGCAGGTCTATACTTTCCTATACATTTCTTATTCACAGCTGATATAGATTTAGGTGTTTCCCAATTTGTCATAACTCTATTTTGGAGCTCTTTGTGGAAGGGAAGGAGTGGGTCTTTCTGAGGTACTTCATCTATGATGTCCGTTAGGTCATCCTGGTCATATCTTGGGGGCACTGATTTCCACCCCATAAAATCTATCACCGTTCCCATGAGATTTCTATACCCCTGTTCAGCATGGTTTGTGGGGTCAGGTCTTTCAAAATCTACCTCAGGTGAGGTATCTAGGCCACTGGCCGATTGTAGAACGTCATAAAGATCTGAAATTTTTGAATTTGGATCTATGAGTTCCTCAGGGACTTCCCTAATCCCAAATCGAACCCCAGCAGAAGTAATGTCATCATCAGAGGTTTGTTCCTCAAAAATAGCCAACATAGATTTGAAAATTTCTTGCCTGGGCTGAGGGTGGAAGACTTTTTCTGGCATAGGTGGGACATACCTAGTTTTAGTTGTAGTTGTCATTTTGGAAACTGGCATAAGAGATTTCACCGCCAAAGGCGTCGACGGCATTGATGGAATCGACAATGTCTTCGACGCACTCGAAGGAAAGCCTGAAGGCATCGAGGATGGCTTCGATGTTGAGTGAGGCTTCGACGCTGAGGCCGAAGGTATCGACGCCATTTTGGTCTTCGACGGACGCGTTGAGACGATAGTTGACTTCGACGATGAAGACGCCATTTTGTCTTCAGGCAACCTCGAATTATGCACTGAAGGTTTTTGGATAGTCTCATGAGGCGCTGGAGATTCATCGTCCGAAGACGCCCTCGACTATTTGTCGGATTTAGAGTGAGATGTTTTGGATTTCCCTCTGTCACCTTTAGAGTGAACAGGGGTATGCTCTCCACATATCTTTTTTGAGGGGGTAGGGGGCCCGCCTTCAAAAAAAATTTAGCATTGAAGCCCTAAAGGCCTCCCATTTTTGGGGAGAATCATGCTTCGAAGGACAAGAAATTAATCTTCTGTCAGGCAAAGAAGAGGACGAAAATCTATGATGTCGCTTTTTTGATCTTTTGGATGACGAGGAAGAAGACTTCCTTGAGCGACTTTTCGACCTCGATCACCTCGACTCATGACGAGATTTAGGTCTCGATTCTCTGGAGTCTTTTACTCTTTTAGCAGACTTAAAAGACTCTTCCCCCATCGCTAGCTTACCTTGGTGTTCCTAAAGAGCCTTGTTCGACATTGCCCGACACGACCCGCATTCGTCCGCTCGATGGTCAGGACTAAGGCCCCAAAGGCAGTTACGGTGAGGATCCGTAATGGACATTTTTCTTCCACATTTGAAACTTCTTAAAACCTGTCTTGGGTGTAGTCGGGGTTGAAGAAGAAGACATTCTCGAAGTGGAAAAACTGATGCGCCGTTAGACACACGAAGCAGAAGCTCGGAAAAACAGAACTGAACCAACGGGCGCTACTCGAGCCCTTTATACGACAGATGACGTTGACGCTCGACGGCGGCCTTCGAGGGAACAATCTACGCGGCCTCGAGCACAGCGCCCTCTGGTGAAAAATTTCTGAAAAAGCAGCAAGCTGGCGAATATATCTAAGATCTAAGATGAGGAATACGTGTGAGGACACAATCCATTCGAAGTAGTGCACGCACAGAGGGAGCGTGTGTCACGTGTGCACCAGGCGCAGCATAAAACAACATTTTGGGGCACTGTTTATTCATGGATTTCCCGAGCCATTTGTAGCCGTGGTGCAGCGAAAATCCAGCAGCGCCAGTTACGCCCCCAAAAACGCCCCTTGCGCCAGAAAAAGCCATAGAAATCCCCAATACGGCGCAAAGGGCCGCGCTAGCCCCGGACCAGGATACAGTCCCCCTACACCGTAATCGTGTGAAAAACAGCGCGCACCCCACCCACGCCAGCCAAAACACGTGAAAATCTACCCGCGCACCCCCTTGAATACACGTACCCCGCTCGCGCCATCCAAATCATGTGAAAAAGGCATACCATAACCCCTTTAATAAATGTACTCCGTTCGCCCCAGCCAAAACACGTGAAAATCTACCCACGCACCCCCTTGAATATGTGTACCCCACTCGCGCAAACAAAATCGTGTGAAAAGCACCTCACGTACCCCCGTGAACTGGCGCAACCCGCTCGTGCTTGCAGAATCACTTGAAAAATGCCTCCCATGCTGGCAGCACCTGTGAACACACCCTGCAGGCAGCCCACACCACAAGGGCCCCTCCATCACCCATGACTATGGCCGCAGGCAGCCCACATCACATGGGCCCTCCATCACCCGGGACCATGGCCGCAGGCAGCCCACACCACAAGGGCCCCCATCACCCGTGATCATGGCCGCAGGGAGCCCACACCACAAGGGCCCCCACCATCACCCGTGACCATGGCCGCAGGCAGCCCACACCACAAGGGCCTCCCCCATCACCCATGACTATGGCCGCAGGCAGCCCACATCACATGGGCCCTCCATCACCCGGGACCATGGCCGCAGGCAGCCCACACCACAAGGGCCCCCATCACCCGTGATCATGGCCGCAGGGAGCCCACACCACAAGGGCCCCCACCATCACCCGTGACCATGGCCGCAGGCAGCCCACACCACAAGGGCCTCCCCCATCACCCGTGACCATGGCGGCAGGCAGCCCACACCACAAGGGCCCCCATCACCCGTGATCATGGCCGCAGGCAGCCCACACCACAAGGACCCCCAACCCCCTGTGTCCATGGCCGCAGGCAGCCCACACCACAAGGGCCAGCCCACACCACAAGGGCCCCCTCTCATCATCCGTGACCATGGCTGCAGGTAGCCCACACTACAAGGGCTGCCCCATCACCCATGGCAGCAGGCAGCTCACACCACAAGGGCCTCCCCCATCACCTGTGACCATGGCCGCAGGCTGCCCACACCAAAAGCGCCCCGTCATCACCCGTGACCATGGCCGCAGGGAGCCCACACCACAAGGGCCTCCCCATCACCTGTGACCATGGCCGTAGGCAGCCCACACCACAAGGGCCCCCCCATCACCCATGACCATGGCCGCAGGCAGCATACATGGCACCATACACCACATGCAGGCCCCGACTCATGTCCCCCACCAGTGACGGCAACCTGTAGGCAGGCCCTGACTCATGTCCCCCTACCCCACCAGAGACAGCAACCTGCAGGCAGGCCCTGACTCATGTCCCCCCACCCCACCAGTGACGGCAACCTGCAGGCAGGCCTGACTCATGTCCCCCACCAAATACATTGTCACAACATAGAATCATGTATCAAATGTACACTCAAATGCCACCCCACGCTGCCCACCCAGTGCAACTCCAAACCCATCCATTGGAACCACTTCACAGTACTGGCCCCATGGCATGGCATTCACCAAAGCACACATGCATGCTCCCACATACATGTCCAACATAGCCACACAGCAGTGACACATGCCTGAGCCAATGGCTCATGACACATGCACCAAACAATTGAGAGCAGACAACACTCAGATTGGACTAAATAAAAATGTATTTAAAAAAAAGAAAATACACCAAATAAAAACCAAAAATGAGAATGGAAATGAAAGTAAACAAATTGAAATGCTAAATCCAAATGAACATGAAAATCCAAAAAAGAGATAATCTTGAAACTGGTCCTAGTCCAAAGTAATGTTTGCAGTTCCAAAGGAAAAAAAATAATAAGCATTATTCCATGGGAAAATAAAAGACAAACAATCCACCAAAGTCCAACTATGTACAAGAAAGGATGAAGGGTCCATGATCCCAAAAGCCAGAATGATCCTAAAAAACACCCTATAAAAAAACAACTACATGCAAAAAGTGGAGCAATGTCCATGGACTCCAAAGAAAAAAGAAAAAGAAAGGAAACCTAACACTAAAGAACTATTTACAATGGTGGCCGGCTAGTCCTACGGCTCACCGTTGTTACCAAGACTTTTGGCCAGGGCATCATAAACTCTGTGTCTATAGCCCGGAGGCGGGACTGTACTCTATCCTCGAGGGCTCGCAGGAACACCGCCATGTTCTCCACCAACTCCCTGCGAGTCTCCACAAGGAACTCCGCCTGCCTCTCGGTCCGCCGCATGGAGTTCTCTCCCCTGACCACAGTGAGCTGTGCCCTCTCTGCCCGCAGCCGCTCTGCACCTATCTGCCGGCCCATACGCTGCCACACAGAAGACACACTTTGTCAGGGTCCTCCTGCCCTTTGGCTGATGCCTGCCCCTGTGATGTACTTGGCCCCGAGTCATGATGCCTCCTGCGTCGAGCATGCTGCTGCCTTTTAGCCATATGCCTGTGCCACCACGACTGCCTACGGGAAGATGGCAAATCCTGGGGCCTCATGCACGTTCCATGCTCGAAGGTGCCTGCACGACCTCCATTGCCAGGGGTCCTGTTGCTGGGGTGACCACCTCTGCTGAACCTCCGACTCCAGACTGAGCAGGGATGGGATCTCCACCAGCCTAGCCGTGATGGATGTGGCAGGTCCAGAGGGGGCCCTGGTGGCATCTGGTCCGGAAGACGGCATGGAGGACGACTGGCGCATAGTGGGTGAAGAGGAGGAGGGGGTTGCATGAGCACCCAGCACATGGAGGAAACCCTGACAAAGAGCCGTCCTAACCAGTTCAGGATGGCACACACCTGTTCGTGATGACGTGCGTGATCCTGCCAGGAAGCACGCACATCATCACGAATGAAGCGTGTGCGCATCATGATACCGACCAGGACGGGCTCAACCCTGTCACGGATTGCCTCGTCCGCAGGCACGTGATGGTTTCTCATGTGTCCTGCTTTCTTTACCCCTCTCATCTGCTGTAGTCTCAGTTGACTGAGATGATGCAATTGACACCTGCTAACACTGTCTGCAACTTTACAGTACTGTGGTCAACCCTTCAGAGCGATTCACTGCCTCCCTGCATTCCCCATTCCCCAGGGGGTTGGGGGTGGTTCTGCACTGCATCCCTACAACCCAGTGCCAACACTTTGCACATGATGACTGCACTTGCCCTTACAGTGCTGTCATGTAACGAGATTGACATCATTACGTTTTGGGTCTGTTGATAGTTGTGAGGACGTACACATGTGCTGCACTGCACCCACGTACTTCTGAGACATGTTTCACCCTTCAACATGCCTATTCACTTGTGTGATGTCAAAGTGACCTGGCATGTATGTATCCATGTGCCTTCCTTCACTGTATTTCAATGCACTTGCGTTGTTGCAGCCTGTGACACTTTTTTAAAATATTTATTTTCTTGTAGTGCATGTTGACATGTATTTTACATGTGTCATGGACAGTTCTATTTGACTTACTGCTGTGGCCATTTGGGAATTGTGCCATGGCTATGCTACATGCCATCTCTTTGTTGCCATCTGTCATTTTCGGCTAGGGTCTATGCCTGCAAGAAGGTTGTGTGTGATGCAGGTGATGTGCAACATGCAGTAGATGTGTGGCCTTCACATTTGACACACATCCATGTCTGCTTTCAGGGTCTCCTTCCATTTCATTGCCACTGCATGCATGCCGGAGTTTGTGTCGTGTGTGACATGGTTGCTTCATGTGTTGGCTGTCAATATTGTGTTGTCTATGTGTGTGGTATGTGCTGCTGACATGTGTGCTCATGTATTTTTTTATTTTGGTACAGGTGATGAGGCACCGGAAGCAGAGGCGAAGGAGATGGCAGACAGGGTGGAGTGTTTAGGTCAACAACTATGCACCAGTGGTGATCGTGGGGTGGTAGGCCTCGAACATCCATTGGTGCTCAAGGCCATCCTGTCCAGGCCTGCCTCTGGGTACGGCTCTGAGGATCTCTTTGACTCTGATGTTGAATCGGATGCTCATCAATCCATGCTGTCGATGGTGGGTGATTCTGCACTGGACGCTGTTCTGTCTGCCACACCTGCAGTGGGGGTAGACCCCTCAAGGGGCCAGTCAGTGTTGGAATGTCCGCCTGTGGTGGTTATGGGTGCAGGGTCACGTTCCACACCAGTTGCTCCTGTTCCTGATGCAGCAGATCGATGTAGGAATGCAGTCCTGCAGCCACAGACAGTGCCAGCACAGCAAGGACCACGTCTCCTTGGGCCCAACAGGTGTGGTGTCCAACAACGCAGTGGGCGTGCGCCACCGGGGAACACTGGGTGGGAGAATGCCATGCATGCCATTGCACAGCAACAGGGGGGAGCGATTGAGATGTTGGCTCAAGGCATGGAATGTGTGGCTAATTCCATTCTCCCCCATGATAGGCAGGTGGAGCTCCAGCAGCAGGCAACGCAGGCCACGAGCCGCTCACTCAGGCTGGCCACGGTGGCCTCCAACAGGGCCCGCCGGTCTGAACTGGTGGCTCTGCGCTCAGCTATTGCTGCTGAGGTACAGGCCCACAGGGAAGGCCTGAGGGAAGATAACACCTCCCTCAGAACTATTCTGGCGGCACTCGTTATGAGCCAGGGGACACGGGCGGAACAGAGGATGGAGCAGCTGGAACGCACCATCTCGGCTGAACTCCATACAAGCCGGGAGGAGGTCCGTCTGTCACGTGAGGCCTCGCAGGCAGAACTCCGTGTTACACTTGAGTCCTTGCAGGAGGAACTTCATGTTACACGTGAGGTGCTGCATGGGGAACTCTGTGCCATATTTCTGCAGAACCAGGCTCACCAGGCCGGCATGCTTGCTGCCGTGAAGGGGCTTGCTGGGGCTATGCGTCGTCAGGCACCTGTGCCACGCGCACCTCCTGATGTACAACCAGGGGGTGACAACGACGACAAATCACACTCAGGTTGGGCTGTGAAGACCATGAGCCCATGGAGGACTTTTTTTTGTCTCAACATCAACGCATGTGGGTGCTGAGGTGCACCCTGCACCTTCCCCTTCCTGGGTGCCCTCTCCTCCCCCCGGGTCCACTATGGCCATTTTTTTTATTTTTTTATTTTTTTGTCTCTTGTGCATTCATGTCACAGTTTGGTGATTTGTGGCATCCGAAGGCATCACCTATGTTCCGGCTGGGCCCATACAGGCTTGTCTCGTGTTTGTGGCTTGGGGTCTGGACACATATTCCACTCCTGCTTCCCTTTTCCATGGGCTTGCAAGGATGGCACCGTATCACAGTAACTTTCACAGAAGCATTGGGTTTCCGGCATATCTGTGGCCAGTCTGAAGTCCAACATGTGTATACACCCTAGTGGGGATTCATGATGGTTTCTCCAGTGCATGGTTGGACTGCATTTTTGTTGTTGACTGCATGATTTAATGTTGCTTATTCATGTATTGCCTTGACTGTATACATTGTTGATGCACTTCATGCTGTATGCAGTCGCATGCCCCCTTTGGCTGTCGAAGCTGCTCTCATGATGGAAGGGGGACGTTTGGTGGCAATGTCAGATTGTGGCACTTGTGCTATGGTGATTCGTCACCGTCTGACATTGTCATTGTTGGGTCCTGTGTTCATGATATGTTATGCTGGTAAATTGATAGTCCTGTGTTGGTTTTGCTTCTGATGTGTCACGGGATCAGCAATATGTTTCCGTTGCAGATGTGTCCATTACAGAGTACTTCACATGGAAAATGTATGCAACACTGAAGGTTCATGCATTTCCCATGCTAACATGCATTGAATAGCCCTGCAAACACACCCCCACAACACACACGACACACCCCCACCCTCGACACCACCAACATCCCCCCACGCACATACTACTTGCCTTCTGAGACATGCTGTGTCCCTGCTGCACAAGTTCACTTCGACATTCATGATCGTGAACTGGCGCCGCAAGCTCATTTTTTCCTTTGTTTTTTATACAGCTGACAGGGTTTCCAGGCCGCAAACGCCACTCACAGTACTGTTTTGTGTAGTGAGGGGGGTATTGTGGAGGACACCCCTGCAGCACCTGCATTTTCTTTTCTTTTTTGGAATACCCTGAAATGCATGCCACCAAAAGTTCGAGGTTTTGGTGTTCACACATTTGGTGGCATGCATTTACGTATGTTTAGTATATTTTGGATATTTTTGCTCACTCTTTTCTTCAGGGTCCATGGTTTCCATTTGTGACGGTGCACTTTGTGACAGCTGTGTCATGTGTGATGATATTTTTATTGAAGTTTTCACATTCCATGGCATGGTGTGTGGGGTGGGTGACATGGGGTTGAGGGAGGTTTATGTGACATACCAGCATTTGGATGTACTATTTTGCATGGGGGTGGGGGTGTGGAATCTGTAGCTTGCATCTGTGCCTTTTGGTCGCACTGGATTGTGTATGTTTAAGTGGCTAGGGATGCACACAATGCTGCAATTCCAAGGACACATTCTCAGGGTGTTAAGGTTGTGACAGTTGACTGTCTCTTTGTTATCATCGATTGTCACCTGGAATGTGCCAGGCATGTGTGCACTCCGCAGGGGGGGGGATTTAGGTGAAAAATGTAGCCACAAGCTGGGTGCAAGCTGCCTCGCCACTTGCCCTATCCCCTCCTATGTGCAGCGGCCATGTGTGTGGTTGCGGATGTGGGGGCACCACCAGTACGCCCAGCCGGGTTGCAACCTTGTGCAGGACACATGCTGCCACAATGATCCTGCACACTACTTTGGGTGCATATAGTAGCTGCCCACCAGAGCGGTCAAGGGAGCGGAAACGTGACTTGAGCACTCCGAATGTGCGCTCAACTATGCCCCGGGTTGCAATATGGGTTGTGTTGTATATTACCTGGGGTGGTGTGGTGGGGTTCCATATTGGCGTCATAATGTAGGTGCTCAGAGGGTAGGCACTGTCCCCTGGGGAGGTGATAATGGTTATCATTAGTTGGGTTTGTGTATTTGTCTGTGTGCGACAGGCATGCATGTGCACAGGCATTTGTACTCACCAATGAGCCATGTTTTGGCATGCCTCCCAGCTTCCAGGTCCCGGTGTAGGGCTGACATTCTGAATATGAAACTGTCATGGGTGGACCCGGGATAGTTTGCATAGACAGAGGTGATGATTCCCTTGGCATCACATACAACCTGCAAGTTCATGGAATGCCAGTGCTTGCGGTTGCGATAGATGTGCTCAGTGGCCCTAGGTGGAAGTAGGGCCACATGGGTGCAATCAATGGCACCAAGCACTTTGGGGAAGTGTGCCACCCCGTAAAAGTCTGTGGGTGTTCTGGGCATGTATATGTGCCTGCGGACTGATGGGCACGCAGTCATGATTGCCAACGCCTGGTGTAGGCAGCCTGACTGCGTGGCCTGTGAGACACCCCAACTATGGCAGCTGTCTGCTGAAATGACCCAGTGGCCAGAAAATGCAGGACATTAAGCACCTTTTCCAAGGGACTCAGTGCTTGGGACCATAAGATGGGTGATGTGAGGTCATCCTCCCACTCAGTGACCAGGTTTAGGATGATATGAGGTGGAAACCTATACCTGCCATAGACCTGGTCATCAGGCACCCCAAAAATGCTGGTCCTGGGTAAGAAAATGCAGGGCCTGGCTATCCTCCTCCTCCTGCGGTGTCCAACGATCACTGCAGCGAGAAATGGGACATTCATCGTAGCTGTATATGCTTGTTTGTTGTTTGCACACACTTTTATGCTGGGCGGGGGCGCTTCCGGCTGCTTTCGCATGGCGGACGAGTTTACGGCTTTGCACGTCTTTTGGCGTGCGCAGGTTTGCCATGTTGAATTCCATGAATATGTGTTGTTAGCAAGCGTGTGGGCGTTGCAGGGATTTCGCTGCTGAACTTCCCTCCGTTACGGCCACATTTTTGCGTGTTGTTCCCCATTCCGCGTGTTCCGCCCCTTTTTAGGTGTGTGTGCTGGATGTTGTTTTCACACGCATGCGCGGCATTTTTCACGCTTGTGCCACACATTTCGGTGCACAATCATTCCATGAATCACCCCGAAAGTTATTGAACAACCATCAAAGGTCGTCCAAAAGAGGTCAGACTTGACCATTTTGGGGATGGGTATTTAGACACATTGAGATAGGTCTTTACGATCTGCCCTATTTTTTCATGAACTATTAACCACCATTTTGAAAATATGGAAATGTTAAAGTGTGAAAATTTGCATTGAAAAAGTCAGTGTTAACAAAACTTCTTAGAAGAGAAGCAGATGTGGTACATTCAAGAATGTTTCTAAGAAATACAATATATCAAAATACACCATTTTGGGGTTATAGGGTATAAAGGTATAGGAAAGGGATGTGTTAATGAAGCAAGGATTTGGGACCCCTCTACCGAGAACAACCTGGGTCCAATACCCTGTTCTTTGGAACCTCTTCCACTCAGGAGGGTCTACAACCACGTTTTAGCTCACTGAATCCTTCATAGGATGGGAAATATCCATTTGCATATCAGTCTTGTCCCACCCACAAGAGCAGTACTGAACCGAAATGCTAGGCAATTTTCGTCTGAACTCGAGTGTCATCAGCAACCCCGGACATGTGTTTCGTCCTTGTTGGGCCTCCTCAGTGAGGTCAAGCTGATCCGCTCTAATTTAAGCAAATGTGGTACATTCAAGAACGTTTCTACGAAAATACAGTATATCAAAATACACAATTTTAGCTAAAGAAGGACTATAAGCAATACAAATATAGGAAAGGGTTGTGTTAATGAATGGAAATTATATGGAGATGTTATTGTATTAAAAGATATACATTATGAGCGAGTATTTAGCATATTAATTCAATTCAATTATCACTTTATTTCCATTTAGAATCATACAAGCATCACAAACAAATACATTACAATCAAATCAATAGTTTCAAACATAATACATCTTGCTTTTACATGCCATGGCACAAACCAAAATGTGCAGAATCTTAACAATAAAATGGAACCATCAGACCACTACAGCATAAGAATTCGTATATATACAAAAAGTACTTTGGCACTGGAAGAACATTCTTTGCTACAAATTAATTGAATCCGTTCATTTCATTAAATCCATTGATCCAATGGATAACAAAGCAAAGGTATATGTTAAAGCATAACAATCACCATCATATAACAAATATTACTTTGGAAAAACAATATTGTATTAATCTTTGTGGCATCACATGGAACACCAATTTTAACAAACACATTCGTAAAAATTGTTTAGCATGACCAATGATTCCAGAAGTGAGGAGCTTGCTCTTAAAATTATGGTAAAATGTTGAATTGTTGTTTGAGAAAAAAAAATGTAAGGCCAAGGATTGCTCTAAATAATATTTTTAAACAAGCACATACATTTTTTGTAATTAAGTACCACGAAATTGTATGGTCTCAAAAACTAAAAAATATAAATGATGGTCAGATATGGGCATAGGTGTGCACCAATATGTTCTACTGTAGCTGTGAATCTGAATAATCTCCAATGGTGTGCCCAGTGCAGCAGTGGAGATCTGATGATGGCACATTACTAACAATTCCCAGAAAAGATCTACAAGTTGCAGTGCCACACTCATGGATAACGTTTCCAACAGACCTCACCCTTCCATACTGTCCAGCCCTGCTAAACATTTTTCTTGATTTTTAAGGCTAGAGGGCAAGTGCTTAGCAACGCTCTATCCAGTGGTGTAAGGCTGGTTTAAGGCAGAAGGCTAGCAAAGCTCCCCATACGGGACCAGTCAAATAATGTTTCATACTGAGCAGGAGGCTATTGAGAGTGCATTGGGATCTGAAAGGGCACCTCTGTTCTTTGGTCATGACGCTATCTCTGCATGCACAATACACTTATTCAGCACAGCTTTTAATACAATCTTTGACTAGTAGCTAGCTTTGTATCATAAATAACGAGTGTGACGAATATGAGGATGTCATCCCTTCTCCCCTAGGAGGAGACCTTTCCCATGGGGCCAGGGTGATGCATCCCCAGTGCAATAGTCCCCCTAGGGGTGGTACGCCGAGGGAGGATCTCCTAGGAGAGGAAGCCCCTTATGGGATTAAGGACACCCCTTCCCATCCTGCTTTATCTCAAACCCCCTCTTTACCAAATACCAACCCTTCTTTCCTATCTTTAGATCTGGCTAACATCCTTTGTTGCACAGCCAGTCAACTTAATACCTCAGATCTAACTAGAATACCAGGAAACACTATTGCTTTTCCATATGATGATTACACAAGTATTGTGAAAAAAATATGCCCAGGAGGATGCAGATTACTCCAGAGAACTAAAGTGAACGGTCTAGTATTCTGCAATATTTGATTGGTCCACAGCAGGAGTTCAAATCCCTTTCAGCTGGGGCGCCGAGAGAGAGCTACCCTCTGAGGAAGAGAGTCAAGAGCAGGTGGCAGGCGACGAGCAGCCACGAGAACCAACTGGCGAGTCCTGTAAAGGAGGGGGAGCCATCGCGCACCGATGATGGAGGTATGCTGCTGGAAGTCCAGGAAAAGGGGACGGTGCAAGGAAGTACCGAAATCAACGTCTGGGTGTCCCACGAACCGAAGAGCTACAACGCGGAGCGAGTCGCTCCAAGAAGGAAGCCAAAGACTGTGAAGCAACAAACAGCGAAGGGAAGTCCCCAAGTGATGCATGAAGGTCCTGTTCCACGGGAGACGTGAACAAAGAGAAAAGGTACACAGGCATACTGATAAGGGCTGAAGGTCCAGGGAAGCCAGGGAGAAGTGTGGAAAGCATTTGAGAAGGATTGGGCCCCTGAAAGCAATGTACGAGTCAGGGACGAGCACCCCCATGAGAAACCGAGAACAAGAGGGTCTGGGACCTTGAAAGTAACTGAAGGAAGTGAAAGAGACCCACAGGCTTGGCAGGAGAATCAACCAAGCCGTGGTGAATATGTGTTTTGCGAGTCTGAGACCTGCACCCAAATGAGATACAGATTTTAAACCATAATAGGGTCGGGACTCTGAAGAGTGTTGGAACATTTGGAAGGGGCACACGTATTTGGCAGGAGAGTAAACCACGTCATAGTTTTGCTGCCTTGCAAGTCTGGGCCCCGCACCCATAAGAAAGTGACACACATCCTTGGCAGGGGAATAAACCAAGACTTGGTGTTACAGTCTTACGAGTCTGGGACCCACACTCATATCTGAACCAAATAAGAGGTTCTGGGACCCTACAAGAAACAGACTGTTCATTACTGAAAAAGAGAAGATAAGCTCCTAAACTGAACCAGTCAAAAGCCAGGAGAAAGGAGACAAACCGTGGTCACTGGAATATCATTTGTTAAGAAACAGAATATTTGTTTTTATCCTCTGAACACTTGAGACTTTGAGAACTGTTGAAGTGGCAAGAAACTGTCACTACTAGTATACTGGAATTTTAGAGTCCTTGCACATTAGTTGAGTGTTGGATTCAGAAGTAGGGTTTAAAAAAAAAAGTTCATTCATGTTATATGGTTATACAATACCCTTTGCACAGAAACAGGTTCAGGGACACTTTTAGATTTTCACTGCCTTTTATGATGAACTAAAAGAACGGAGTGACTAAATATGGAGTTGGAAAAAAACGGTGTCCAGTTAAAGTACCGAATACAAAAGGATCGAATGCCAAAGGGTCGACTCAATTTGACCTAAAACAAAAGGGTTGAATTTTTTTTTTTTAAATATATTTTTTTGGGGTTTCGTTTTTGAATAAAAAGTGGTTTTTACCACAAAAAAGAGGGTTTGAGCGGGGAACCCCCTCCCAAAAAAAATAATAATAATAATTCTACCCTTTGGTTTTCGGTCCTTTTGATTCGACCCTTTGGTCATTCGATCCTATGCATTCGAAACTTTGACCTAGAACAATGGAAAACATGATTTAAGAAAATGATTAATGGATATGAATAACCACATCGAAAGAAGTGAAAAACAATTATGAATTGTGATTCAACTAGTTATTAGGGAACTACGAGAGCACATGGTTTGTCCAGGGCAAACCCTGAACCTGTTTCTGTGTATTTGATATCCGTGTTCCAAGGATTTATTATTCTTCTTCTTCTAAATTACCGAATGCGTGGGCAGACCCATGCAGGCGCTTCCCCGTGTACCGAAGAATGATTGTATTGTATTGGTTATTAGAGTAAAGAAATGGGAATATATAAACGGTGACTCAGTGCCCACCCTTAATCAATTTATGTTATACAATAATCCTTAACATAAACACCAAAAAGACCTAAGAGCAAAAAAGAAAAACAACGCAATTACAACATTACATCCATAATTATAGCAGGAGTTTTAAGTTCATCCAACATGCTAAAAAGCTAACAAAACGTATAAAAAAAATACAATTTCCAATATACAGATAAAATGTTTTAAATGTAATACAATTGATAAAAAAAAGAGTGCAATATAATTTCTAAAATACAGTGAAGACTGAATTCTTAAAGTGCAAGATCGATGATGGAAAGCTCCAATTGTAAACTATTTATAAAACAGACTATAGCCAGTACTGTTGAGGTTGCCAAACCAACCAACCAGCACTGCCAAGAATACATCTATTAAAAAGCCTCTTGTCTCAGGTTGTTTTTCACTCTTACAGAAGCGACAGATTCCGTGCTCTGCCCACATCGAGCCATATCAAACCAAGACTTCCCTGGTCAATATCAAATTCCACCTAAAGCGGACGAAGCAGCGCCTGGTTTTCCTATCAGAACATATAGCAAGATATACATTTATGGTCACCACTCAAATGATTCAAGGATTCGTAAGTATGCATTCCTTCCAGAGTGGCTACCCAATCGGCTCTAAATAGGGCCTGCTTCACCTTCACTGAATAAGAAACCAGATTATAGTCCACGAAACCAATTTCCCAAAACAGGCTGACTCTAAATATGGAAAAATCATTTACATATCTATAGAACTTCATACAAAAATGGTGTGTAGATCTGCATATAAAGATTCCTTTTTTGGACGTAAATGTTAAAATAAAAGGATAAAAATGTCCAATGGGCTCTCACCTTTAATGAAAACAAACCGAGTTCATACCTCATGGCAGCCAAAGGCACACAAGCCGGAAACCTAAGGGCTTTTCTCCATATCAACCCCTCTAAAACTGCTAAAAAGCCTAAAACCCAAGAGGTCAGAATCTCAACACCATTTAAACTATTCAGGACTATCTTCTACTCATAAAATCTTACAACAGGCACCATTGAGAATTTTCCATAATTTCCCTCAACCCTGCACAAGTCCTCAACCAGTCCATAAGGAAGCACTTCTGAGGCTTTGCAGCGATTGGAAATCCCAAATATAGGAAACTATCAACTTGCTCAATCACGTTTGAATCAACACACTAACAGCATTTGGAGATTTACTTCTGAGCAGTGGAATGCAGGACTTTAGTTTTGTCTGGGTTTACTTTTAGGCCGTGGGAGGTTCAAAATCAACAAAAGCAGTGAGCAGACATTGCAATCCAAGCTGCGAACATTCAAATATGAGAAAGTCGTCTGCATAAGCCATCCACACTGGTTTCAGATTACACATTTTTGGAGTGGCAAATGCGACCAGGGAGAAGCTGGCAGCTACATCAGACATATAGAGGTTGAACAGGCAGGGTACAAGACGCAAGCCTGTCTGAATCTTCTAAAGGTTTCTATTTACGAGAGAGGGTTCCACTCTGGTCAAACCTAATTTGCACATTGGACTCATACAACCCAATAATTAGCCGCAGTAGGAGGGGTGGACTGGGAACCAAAAGAGGCCCTGGAAATAATGTTCAAAGTGGCCCCATATTACACAGCAAGCCCAACCCTTTTCCTATGGGGAAATGTGTAAATACCACACAAAAGAGGCCCAGGATGCAGAGGCCTACTGGGAAATCTCCAGAGTTCCCTATAGGCCAGTCCACCCCTGCGGCAGGAGTCCTTCTGGAATCCCCCAATTTCTTAGTTTGCCTAAAGTAATCGTCGATCAACCATATCAAATGCGGCTGATAAATCGATTGGGTGCCAGAAAGACGGAGTCCTATTTTTTTTAACCATGCTTGACTCATTATACTCTTTTTAATAAAGCCATCATATAAAATGAACATAATTCCAAAGCTAGAAACCAGAGCTCTTAACGAATTACCACTATAGCTGACAAAATTTCCATCCAGAACAATTTGAGACCTGTATCTTAGACTTCGACTCAACATTCTGCCCACGAGAGAATACTTAGCAGCAGCTAAATAGATATCCGATGAAGAACATTTCGGCAGATTCTGCAAACAAAGAAACCGAAACAAAACAATACACCACATCTTTATGAAATGTCCCACTTTGTCAGAGCGTAGGATCCAATTCAATAACACGATGAACCACCACAGAACAAGCTACGGAGAAGAAAAAATGTGGCTTCAGATAACCTGAGGCAAAAACAAAATGATGATCATCATGATAATCCAATTTTAGAATTTTATCACGACACAAGAGAACTTGTAAACAAGAGAAATATATTTTAAACTCTAATGGAATCAAATTAATGCTACCGTTGATAAGAAATGTAATGTGAAGGTTTGTATGCAAACTACAACATTAAAATAAAAAATAAAAAAATAAAGGCATTTAGAGAGGTTCCTAAATTTTTACGAATGCCCGTCTGCCATTTCTGTATTCGACCAGTTTACTTTGCCAATCCTCTAGATGCTCCAACAGCAAGGCTGCAACGACCTTGCTGTCGGCATCCAGTATGGCGATCGGGCTATAATTAATCGGATCTTGTTGTGAACCCTTTTTATATGTAGGCAGTATATAGGCAGTTGAACATGATTTTGGGAACCTACGAGAGTCTGCAATAAATTCAAATAATTTAGACAGAATACATGCCCAAAGCTCTGGAATCACCTTAAACAGAAAATTGGACAGTGTGTTCACTCCTGGGGCCCAAGAGGTACTAATATTCTTAATTACTTCCTCAGTCTGCTCACAATTTATGGGCAATTTCCAGACATGATCAGGCAGTACTATCTCCATGGGCTCATTGACAACTTGTCCCACAGGAAGTGCACAGCCATTTTTATAGTGGCATACCCAATCCTGCTCTGATACAGGATTCAGCTCTCTAACCAGCAAGACACTCTCGAGATCATTAATTAGTTTCCAGAATGCCTGTGTGTTTTTATTTCTCAGAATTGGCAACATACCTTCTCCAGCCCGCTGACATTTTATGGCACAGTTTCCCTGCAGCCAACATTTATGTGCCTGCTTCACTTTTTTGATGTTACAGCACATTTCAGTTGGTGACAGATGCTCTGCCCTGATAATGGCTAGCATTTTCTTTCTCATTTCCTTTTTTCTAAGGGCTACTTTAGTGTCAAAGCGGTGTATGCGTTTCTTTCTATGTTCTCTCAATCTCACCTTAAAAGTTGGAAAACTAAACTTTATGAGTTCATCTATAAACACTTCATAGGTGTTCACTGACAAGATGTTATACTGCCAATCGGATGAATTTGAGCCTAGTTTTGTTGTGGCGATTTCATTCAAACGTTGCACAGTGCCAGGATTCCAAGACACTCTGGTACCAGAAATGTTTACCCTTAAACCACAAGAGGTAGTCTCAGTGCTACTATAGTTTGATGTTACAATTTCAAATTCTGCAATCAAGATACTATAATCACTGAATTCTGAGGGACTTATGTTCAGATATACATGTCTCAGAGACCCTTTGTACCAAAGATGTAATCCAATGCTGAACTTGAGATACCATTTGACCAGGTAAAATGACTTGGAATGTTGCTGCTATATAGCTGTTCAACATAATAAAGCCCATGCCAACCAGACCTATTTGCCACATGGACCCGTAAAGTTCTTTACAAGACAACTTTTGGGACAGGCCCCAAACAGCATCTGCACTCGTACACGTAGCATTTATTTCCCCTGAAAAAAGGATTTGACCATCCACATATTTGTTGAGCCAATGATTTATGATATGCTATGATATGATGGGTTATTTATAACGCGCTTAAAACCCAGAGGTTTCTAAGTGCGGACCCGGGGATCGAACCTGTGTTGCTCCGTATCAGCTTGCTTCAAAGGCGAGCACGTTGCCGCTGAGCTATACCCCCCATTTGCACTCGTCAAGATGCTATCAATGAACATACTCAAATTACACCAACCAGCATGTCAATAGACATTGAAGATCAGGATATCAATGTCACGCTCTATGGAAAAGCTGATATGAGTTGCCAAGATGCTGGTGCTCACAAGTATACCTTCAACAATACAAACAGAGCAACTAGATTTCACAAGTGCTAGTAAGCTGCCAAAAGGCCATCCACAGTCCCCCTTTTTAGTAGCCTGAAAATTGGAAGCGTAGCCATTCAGTGCTGGAGCTTTCATTAGACTGGATTCCTGTAAGGATATTACAGGGTGCATTTTTTAAATTCGTCCAACTGCAGGATTGATAAGCAGATTAATTTACACATGCGTATTTCAATATAGATAAATTAAGGACCAGCAAATATCATTAGGGTAATTGGATTGCCTGCTCTTGCTTCCTAAGACATAGGGCTCCAGCCACCCAAGACCAGTCACTTGATTTATCAAGTGTTGTTAGATCACTCTTTGATGTCTGAATTATACAGTCTTGACCCTTAACTGGATCTAAACAGACCACAATTTCATTTGACATAAGTAGATGCTGGTTACCGTCGCATACTCGACCCAGATTATAACACTTATGCGAATAAGGTGTCAAATAAAAACATAGTGCACAAACAATATGCAGTTCATTCAATACAATATCAAGACCTAAAATAGATAACACGGTCATTTATGAAGGGGTCAATAAAAACTATTCTGTCAATATCACAAGGCTATTTGTTTGAGATTTGGGATTGCATTCAATAGCCGCAATATGTTAGTGTGATTCAATACCACATGTTTTCGGTCAAAACACTTTCTAATAACACCTTAAATACACATTCACTATCTTGATCATTTTCTGATCGCTAACAATCTTTAAGGCCCTTTGTTTTAGATAATATAGGACCAGCTGTAACCGATTTTCAGAAACCCTTCAAGACACTAAGTTTGATTATGATCATTCCAAACTGACCAGCCTGCCATGTTCTGTTAGTATCTAATTTGCAATTACTCTGCATAGTATTTCTAGGGAGGGTGCCTTACAAAACAGGGCAAGAAAGGGATTGCTACACTTGATGGAAGGAAGAGTGCCCTGTTCACTTAAAGATGTCAACTGGGGCATAGTTAGATGCCCCAAACCGAGGTAATTACGGGTGGGAACAAGTCTATCTGCAATAGGGGCAAAGTTGATTTTATTACTTGGGGAGAGGAGAAAGCCTAATTTACAGCGATGTAATCAACCCTTTTCATGATGGGTTCAACTATGTCAATTTCATCAGTTGAACATTGCGGCCCATCCACTGCTTTCCCCAAAACGGCTTTGACTAATGGGCGCTTCAAGAATGAATTGACAAATGTTCTCATTGCCAGTTTATTCAAGGAATGTATAGACATGTGTTTAGTCTTCCTAATCTGTTTGCCACCCCTTTTTTTTTTAAAGGTGTTTAGGGGATCTATTCCCAAACACAAATCTTTATTATTGGTTGTATCAGTCGCTACCAATTCCACTGGAGCCGACCCAAGATCACCCACTATAGGCAAATCATTGTAAAAAAACAGACGCGATAGGCATAGTAAAAATGTTACAGTTGGCATTTGTAAAGGGGGGGTGTTGGAAGGAACTTAAACTTGTTGAATCTTTCTCTTCTACAGCCAATGATGTCTTATGTGGGCCATTTTGTCTTAGTGTAGTATAATTTCAAGGTTTGAGACAATGATTTATTCTTTGCTCCAATAGCTTGATTATGGCCAGCTGGAGTTTTTCTAGTGATACTAAATCTTGTTTTTGGAATAAAGGGAATTCATTTACAGTAGCATGGGCTTTAATATTGTCAAACCTTAAATGAAGAGATTCTAACATGACAGAGTGAATCTTAGTTTCGGTCTTAATTCCTTCATAGACGGAAACCAGTACACAGAGAACTTGATTGATCTCTGTCAAAATATAATCTTGGCTGGAATCCAGTCTATTGTCCAAATGCTGAAGCAGTGTAGAAAGTCTCCTCGGAGGCACTTCCGCCAGTGTAGATGCATAGGATGAAATTGAGGAATTAATGTTTGATGGTGCTGTTGACAATAAATCTGGTGGGGTGTCCATAGTACAAGAATCATTGTTAGAGTCGCGAGCGGGCTGAATGGAGAGTCTAAGAAATAAAAGCAAGACTAGGATCGTTAGAAATCTGAGGATGGTTTACACGATCAGGATTACTTAATGGGGCCAGCAGTGTTATTGTTGAAGTTGCATGGGAAAATGCACATGGTTTGCACGTTGGTCAGTTGACAACCTTTTTTTAAGAACACTACATTGGATGCTGAAAACCTGGGTAATTTCCGACCTAGTACTGGTATTCTGTGGCTGGGTGAAGCCATGGAGAAACGTGTCATGATTTGCTTGAATCAGTATATGACCAATATCAGCTACCTGGAATACAGACAGCTTGGCATTCAAGGCATGATTCTGCATGTCCTAGATAATTTGGCATACTAGATAGCTGCAGCCAAGTCTCTGGGTAGAGATGGACCAGTTAGCAGCTGACCTGTTTAGGATTCATAGATATGGGCAAAGCTGCTACTCTTTTTTGTCAAATAGTAATAAAACAGTAGCAGTTCATAGCCATTCAAAGTTTCACCCTCTCACTTTTATTTGTATTTCAAGCAACTAGAACCTCTCCTCATCACTATGCACATCTAAACACACCACAAAGTGAACACCATCCAGTATAATCTTAGGAGTTTCATCTGCAGTAAAAGAGAACAAAACAAACCTCTATTTATATAGTTGGGCCATTAAGTAGGGCATGATATCCCGTTGCATTAAACCGACCTCCTGGGAAGACAGTGTTAGCACTGATTAGGTCCTACTCCTCAGTTTCATTGCAGCAGTGATTGAGGTGATAGCATATGTCCTAACACTGCAAGCAAACTCTCTTAATTTTATTCTTCATTCTACTCTTAGCAGGTGAGCCCATGCTCGGATCCTGCACTTGTCACACAGTCTACAGTTACACTGGCAGAGGAAACACACCTTAAATCCCTGCCGAACATATGAGAGCAATTTGTAAGGTCGCAGTCACCTTGCCTGATCAATCGCAACTTCATTCTGCACAACACTTTGGCCAGGTTTCTGTGGCACTTTGGGGCCATACGGAAAAGATGGATATCATTGGCACAGCCATAAACTAGGGGCAGGTTCAATGGACCTAACCTATAGGTCTACTGGATAGCATCTCAAGCACAGTTCGCCTCTTACTGATACGATCAAGGAGAAACCCCACCACATGTTAGGTTAGAAAAGTCTGCGGCAGAAGGATTAGAAAGTAGGACACCTATAATAGACAACACATATACAGATGACTGCCCCTATAACCCTGTCTCTGTCACATTGAATGCCTGGAAGCGCACCTTTTGCAGAACAGAACAGAAGAATCCATACTATCACCGGCTACCACTGTGGGACTTTCCACACCTCTCCCCTACACAGGATGTTACCATATATAGGCGGTGGAAACCCCTGGGAAATAAATGTATATGCAACTTGTTCCCTGAAGGGAAGTTCTTGACAAATGAGGAATTTAAAACACAACATGGCAATGCACAAGTGGGGCTGCTACAACACTATACGGGCAGCAATTCGGGCTAGATGGGACTCATACTCCACTGAACCACTTGAAAATAAACTGATGGCCTATATATCAAACTCTAGTGGCTGTAAACATGTGCTTGCCTCTATATACAGGGAAATAGTGCTTGGCACACCAACACAAGATGATCCAACGAGGGAGAAACGGACAAGGGAATTAAACCAAGAAATAAGTGATGTACAATGTGGGGGAAATGTGTACGTTTACCACGTCAGTCTCTATGAATGGTCGACTGAAGCTAATACAGTATAAAATACTACATATGCTACACTATATGCCACACAGACTAAAGAGAATATTCCCGGATCACGCTGGACTCTGCCCGAGATGTAGGGCAAGAGAAGTGGGATGTCTACACATATTCTGGTCCTGTCCAAATCTGTCACATTATTAGACGCATATAAACAATGTCAGAAATAATCGGTAGGAACCGGACGCCACTTCGATGTCTGCATTACTTGGAAAGTGGCAAAACTTGCTGGAAAATAAAACGAGGACTTTTTTAAATGTCTGTAATATGGTATCGAAAAGATGTATACTACGGAAATGGAAAGCTGGCTGCCCCCCCATCGACACAGAAATAGTTGAAGGATTTCATGTGGGTAAATAAATATGAAGAGCTGTACGTATCATTGTCTCTCCGCATGTCCCGTCCCAGAGATATCTGAGAAGAGTTCAGAACTTACTTAACTAAATGTATGACTTAAACGATGTAAGTACTAATCACATTAATACTTACATCTGTACTATACTGAGTACTGAGTCCATGAATGTTTAATTAACACACTTGAAATCATTATGTTTTTTACTTCTGTATTTACTTTGTAACTGCAGATCTAAAAAAAAAAAGTAAAAAAGAAAAGAAAGACCGCTCTGTGCCATCTCACAGCAGACTTTCTAAATATATCTTTTTTTGTATCAGGAAAAATAAAACGACATTTTGACCTGATACCGTTGTTTTTTTCTGTAGTGATATCTCCCTGAGGGAGAATGTGGTAAATTTGACCATATGCGTCGAAACTAGTTGGTGACTTTTCAGGTGATTTTGCTGCCCCAATTAAGTATAGTGAAGGTTGGGGTGATTGTATATCTGCATTGGATAATAAGAGAAGATTTAAAAGGCTGTGTTATGATCTCAAAGACTTATGAAGCATATGAAATGATGTCATCTTCATCCAATGGATTATGTTAATCTTTTCTTGCTGTTTTTCTAAAAACAGTTTATGTATGATTGATTGGTCACAATTGTCCCTGTACACTAATACTCTGCAAGACATGGCCATTACTGTGCTGAAGGAGTGTCTTGACAACTGCCCCACACCACATGACAGTCTTACTGATTTCCTAACTAAACTTGCGGCCATAGTACTCAAGAACAGATTTTTTCCCAAGTTCCAACAAGACTATTACAACCATGCAAAGGCAGTTCCCTGGGTTGTATTTTTGCACCCAATTTGATCATATTGTTTATGGCAGCCTTTGAAGAGAAATATATTGTTGATTCTAGCAACCCATTTAGTTCATTGATTTCCTTTTAAAAAAAGGTTTATATATGATATATTTATGATTTGGGATGCCACTGACCCTTAATTAAAAAGTTGTGTTACATGGATAAATAATTTAAATGTGAATTTAAATTCCTCTTGTGACTACAACCCAAGAACTACTGCATTCTTAGATTTGACTATTACACACCAAGGAGGACGATTGGAAATTAATAATTTTCGAAATATACTGACAGAAACACAACTTTCCATTTCACCAGCCATCACCTAAGCTGCGTTTGCCAAATCTACACTAGCGCAAGTTCCTGAGCATTTGCAGAAATCGCACTCATTTTACACACCGACCCCCAATCAGATATTTAAAAAAACAGACTACTGGATAGAGGTTATCCCCAAAAACATATGTTGCAATGTCAGAAGTGTGCAAGATTCACTGACAGAAATTCCCTTTATGACACTGGTCATACCAATAAGAAGGACATCAATACACTGGTGTGCATCACTACTTTTTGTAAATTCAGCAAAGCAATAAAAGGAACTACCCACAAAACTGGCGCTTGTTTAATGCACTTGAATCCTCAATTGAAAAAAGAGGTTTTGCTTTATAAAATCAAAAAGCACAAGAGCTGGTAAAAGCTAACAGGATTGTCCCAAAATCAACAACCACTATCCCAAGCCTGTAGAATGCCCTTGTAAAAGCCATTCTTCGTGTGGAAGTTGTACAGCTTGTAAGATTTCTGAGCGTCTAACTTCCTTTAGTTAGGATGTTAAAATGTGGGAACTGAGAACTTTCACTAACATGCAAAAGTAAAAATGTTATAAATGTCATTAGATGCCACTATCAAAAAATATACACAGGAAAAAAATACATCCATACATAGTTGCATGAATGAACAGTGTTCTAAAATCTGCACCGCAACCAGAATGCACTAGTTGCACACTTTGTCACACATGCTCACAGTGCAGATGAACCCATATTATTTGTGATTGAAAAGAAATAAAGCGTTTTGGTTCAGAAATTTTTTTTAAGAAAAAGCGGGTTTATTAAGATATGTATATTACTGATGACAATAATTAGGAGTGAGTTCCTCCCCCATTTAATTTGTTTTTTTACAATTGTTCTTTGACTGAATTCTTATCAGTGAAAGTCTCCATGTTATTGTGAGTATTGTAGTGTTTTGTTACATTTGAGTTGGTGGTCACGATGATGGGTGTAGGCTCACTTCATTTGTGTTACACTACACCTCTGTTACAGGTAGAGTTTAGTTATATTCATGTAATTAAGAGTATGAATTTGAAGTTTTCCAAAAATTCTTATGAAGCTAATAATTACATGGCAAGTAGGGAATGCATATGTTAATTTTTCTGTAGTGATATCACCCCGAGGAAGACGTGGCTATTTTGGCCATCTGTCTTAAAACCGGTTGGTGACTTTTCTGGTGATTTTGCTGCCAATTACACATCTGTATTGTATCTTCTCATTGGATAATAAGAGAAGATTTAAAACACTGTGTTATGATCTCAAACACTGTTATGAAGCATTGTAGTGTGCATTCTGCAAGGAAGGCATCTTATCAACAGTAAGTCAGACCACATTTCAAGGGTGTTTAATAAACTTTCGCAAGGGTGTGATAAACGCCTATCTAAACCTAAATCTACAGATGGGAGCAAGCTATGGCCATCAAATAATAATAATGCATCTCCTAGTGAAGTCTTGTCAAAATAAAAGAGCCTATACTAAAAAATAATATTGCCAAGCCTTAACACGAATTTACAAATAACATGTGGTAGTGTTGATGAAAAAGAAAGAAGTGTTCACAAAAAGATATATCAGGATGGTCGAGCCGTTGGACTCCCTTCCCCACATTTTCCGAACCCGGGGCAAGGCGGTTCACCCGAGCAAAGCACACACTCTGGCTTCTGTGGCATGAGGATACAGTTCCGTTTTCACAGTCCAAGACCTTCTGGCTGTCCACCTTCCACAGACAATGTGTCTGGACCATGTTCCAATAAAATAACATTTGTAAAAACCACTGCAAAACGCGCAAGACCCTTTTATACAAAAAAAGGATCATATTGGCATACTCTAACTGCAAGGTAACCAGGACTTTTCTATATGATAAAGAAACAACTCTGGTGAGCCCTTGAGACCATATGGCCTCAAGGCAGGAGTATTGCCATTTGTCCCACATGAAGGTTTACTATTCAATTAAAAGGACTATTATTTAGGCCTTTTTTCCAGCAACCATGAATCAGATTTTCTTAATTTATGTACTATTTTTAAGGTAATTGCCAGGTGATTTTTGGATATATAAAATTCAAGCACCTACGAGTTAGGGAACTGTAATGGCCAGTTAAACTAAGTTCCTGGCTGACCTGAAAATGTCCCGAATGCATGAGTTTGGCGAACGGGAGGAGGGTAAAATTCGAAATATGGGTAATAAATTGCATATTCATAACTGTTATGCTTTTAAAGGAAATGGCAGAAAACTGACACATGGCCATGCAAAATGGTGCTGAACTGGCTGGCATCGTATTTAATTCCCCATCATTAACTGAAAAGGAAAATATATATGTTATGGCGGTTATTAGTAAAATTATGAAGTTTTGTCACATAACTAGATTTTACAAAAATGTGAGATGAGAACAAATTGTGCTTGTAAATTATGCTGCCATGTGTCTGCTCCAGATGCCTATGTCTGCTCGAGACCCCTAAACCAATCTGAACTGGGAGGCTGGGTTTGGGAGGAGAGAGAAGGGTAACTGTCCAATCCTATTGGTGTTACCTCTTGCAGGGTACTCCCCCCAAGATTGTAAAATTGGTGGTGTCATCGCTGCTATATAAGGGGGAGTGCCCTAGTAGGAGGGGACAGAGCTGCTGAAATTTACCATCAAAAGAGTGCTGCTGCAACGTACAATCTGACAACTGCAAGGAAACACCAGAGGAGATTGCTGAGAGTGCATCTGGGTGGAGCTCTATTGCTAGGAAGGCATAAACGCTGACTGGGTCCTATGATGAAGAGTGGAGTGACCAGACCCCTGCCCTATCTTTCGAGAGGTTCCTGACATGCAGCTGGCTGTCCTGAAATTTAAACAGAGGCTTTCTATGCAAGTAGACTTGAGCCCTGGGAAACCAAAAGGTGGGGGAATCTGCTGGCCTTAAATCCTTTCCCTTTACAGTGGGCGGGTGGGGGCGGGGGGGGTAAAACTGTGTATATCCTTTGCCTATTTAAATATTCATTTAATTAATTCCCTTTGGCCAAACATTACAGGGTGATTTTTGCTCAAATTTGAAATTAACAAAGCTCACTTCCTAGTGTGCACTGTAAAATATAGCCTATAATTTAATTGGGTAATCCTTTTTGTCCTGATGACCCTGATATCTTTAAGGAGGAGGGGTGTCTTTGTTCTTAAATCAGTCCCATCTTTTTGTCCAACTTTCCCCTAATACAAGCCTTTTAGCGAAGGGGGTGTTTGAAATCCAAAATTCCCCAAATCATTAAATTTTTTCTGTCGACTTCTCCAACGCAGATCAAGTAAGGGGGGGTTCTGAAAAACGCAAAGGAAAATCAAAATTGTGCAGCACTACATCTATAAATGTGTTCACTGACCAGCGTAAATTATTTCTTGAAGTGAAATTTTGAGAAAGCAAATAATTGTGATGTGTTCTTTTCAACCCACTTTTGTGATTTATTTATGTCGACAAGTTTAGTGTACTGTGCCACGGATAAAGTAGTGTTTGACATTTTTTGTGCGAATTTCTATCACTTTTAATTTACATGAATACAAATAGATTCCCTGTACACCTGCCTGGTTCTTGGCACATTGTTAGCTCACGGGTGAAAGGATCCAAGGGGCATGATATGTGTCTGAAGTCGGGCTGTATAAAAGAATCTGTTAAACAGTTTGTGGTGTCACACCTTGAGTGGGCAGTGAAGAAACTCTGCGTTTTGAGGGTGGCATTCAATAAACCGTTACAAATTGGGGGCTCGTGGTCGGGATTTAGCCAGCTATTTCCGACTCATGACACATTACATTGTGACAGACTGTTCATTTTGATGCAATTGCATTAAGGTGGAGGGAAAGTCATCTTTGTTTTGTTAAAGTGCTGCAAGGACTTGACCTGTGAGTTCCAGGGAGGAATTAAGATTGTGTAAAAATTGATTTGTGTGAGGAAATCCAAGCAGGAACAGGCTGATTTCTTAAAGGAGAATGGGCTGAGGGCAATGGTGGAAACTGGCAAACCAGAATTGTGCAAGTGGTTACCTAAGTAAGCAATGATATTTGGCTTTAGGGTGGAATATTGCACAAAGCACTAGAGGCATTTACATGACCCAGAATGCTCGTGAAGAAGAGATACAAATGGCTCAGCTAACTGCCCAGTTCTATTTTCATGTGCTTTTAGTGGAAGAGTGTTGGGAAAATAGTGAGGCTAGTAGGATGAATCAGGCCGGAAACCTGTCACAGGCCCAGGATCTTGTTCAACAACTCACGGTATTGATGCCAGTGCTATAGGCCTGAGCGACCTCATGGGTCACCCGAGTTATTCGAGGTGTATCCAGGGGGGTTTGCCCTACAGCACTTTGCAGAGGGAGTTCCGGCAGCCTTTCATTGCCTCTTGGTGCCTACCCATAGAGCTCTGTGCTCAGTTCTCTCCGTATTTTATTTGGGCATTTTAAAAACCTCTTTTCCTCAGTGGGATATCAGCTACAATTTTGTATACCATGTCTAGCACCATGTCTAGCAGGGATAAGGGCAAAGACCTGCCCACTACTCCTAAAACTGCCTCTAGCCCTGGGGCAGGGACTTCTAGTACAAAGTATGATGTCATGGGCAGGGTGGATGCCTCCCCAAAGATCACCTTCCCTGGCTCGTCACAGGAGTGGCAGCCGCCTATCTGAAGTTTTGGCACTGAGCGCTAAAAGGAGACACAAACTCCAGAAAGAGCAGCTCTTTATTAATTGACAGGAGGTTGGTGAGACAGACCTTAAGAGCGATGCCTGCTCCCTTCTACCTACCCCCTTGCAATTATCGCCAAAGTCACCAGATCTCTCACGCTGCCAATGAAGGGATAATTGAGGCCTTACTAGAAGTTAACAACCCTTTGGATGGCCAAACCCTGTTAGTACAACCAACTAGTAAAGGGGAATACGCAGGAGAAGAAATGGCAGAAAGAACTGATGGGGGCTTGGTGGATCCCAAGGCACCACAAAACTGGCTGATTCTTAAAGAACAAATGCTGCAGGGCCTTAAGTCATGCTTAAACTTTGAAGAACTTCAGTCATGGATGGTCTCCTTGGGCCCAAAAATTCCTTTATCACCTCAGTTAGTATTTCAGAATCCTAATCAAAAGGTATTTAAAAGAATGGAAAAGGCTTCCCAAACTCCCGCTCAGAAGGGCTTTCACTCGAGCTGTCAAACAGACCCCCTAGAGCTTCCTCAAAAAGGTCTGGCCTTGCAGGCCAAGATAGCTTTCCCTGTTCTTTGCCCAGTGGGTAAAATTCTACTGGAGGGTTCTCTACCTCCTTCTAAGCCAGCTATTTTATCGGCTACCTCCTTGTCTAAGGATTTCCGACAAAGAAAAGGAACGATGGCTACGATTATGGACCCTGATCTACTGAGTTTTGTTTTGGACTCTAGAAAAGTTATTATTACCAACGTTGCCAAGCCGAGTCCCCGGAATCTAAGGCGTTATTGAAGAACAAAATATTGGCCTGGCTCAATCAAAAAGTGGGGCCTAACTGTGTTAGAACTAAGGACCTGAAAGTCCTCTGCAGAACTCAGATCAACAACTGGTGCTCCATTGATAACACTATCATTAAAGGTTGTGGTTTTAGAAACTTACCTATGTTCTTGAATAGGATTTCAAAACTACAGTACTTGTCCTCACCCACCAAGTTAAGAATTGTCGTGAACTGACCTCTTTTTCTTGCCTGTATGTCTTTTTATAATAGCTGCTGTCCTCCCTATGTTTTCTCTTTTTGGAATTTGTTTAAACTGCTTTGTTTTTTTGCTCTTGTGTATGGCATTTGTCTTAATTTGACTTTTGTATTCTGTTTATATGTCGGTGCCCTTAAGCCTCAGGGTCAGTGGTGCGCGATATAAATAAAATAAAATAAAATTTAAAAAATGAGCTGGAAACACAACAGCAAGCCACTGCAGAGAGAGTTTGTTGCACTGCATAATGCATGAACTGATGGTGCAGATACTGTAAGCCGCCTTCAAGACCAATTGAATGATCAGACTATTCATAATAGATGGTTGTTAGATGACATTATGGCTGTCAAATAACAAATTAGGGAATTGGAAAGGGAAAATAATCAGTCCATCATTAAAAAGATGGACATACAAAAGAGTTTGATGAAATGCACCAAGGTATTAGTACTCTGAAACAACAGAGGATGCAGCTGATTCAGAAAAAAGACATCTTGAAACAGGATAACAGAGTGCTATTACAGAGGATAAATTAGTTGGAAATTGAGGTAGAAAAGGAACAGACAGGTTCTCAGAAACGGACCAGAATTATAGAAGAAAGGAATGAGCTAGAAAGGCGTGTGAGACAAATAGAAGCGGAACTATCGGCAGCAAATTGTAGGGATGAGAAAGAGATTAGCCTCCTGAAGGAAAAGAGCCTTGAATATGCATGCAGCTTACATGTCACACAGAGGGAGAATTAATCACTTCAGCATGAGGTTCAACAAACAAAAGATTGGTTGGTAGTTCAGAGCAGGTTGCATGAGATTAATCAGGCCTTGGTGTCAGAATTAAAAAGCCAGCTCTTTGAACATCAACAGGAAATAGGGACAGAGAGAAGCAGGTGTAAGAGCCTCACAAACAAAACTGAGAATTACAAACAGGCTCTGAGGCACCCTGACCAATCGAGATATGGGACAGGCCCAGTGATCAACGTGAGATTCCCATCCCATTAGAGGCCTCATGCTCGTCATTTACAACCTCCCAGGTACAAATGAGAACTGACCTCATGCATGCCACAGAGAAAGAACAGGGCAAAATGAGGCAGTTGGACCTACCCAGGACTAGCCCGAATGATCCAGAAGACCAGTCCTTGTCTGATAAGGATGAATATTCATCTATACCATACAGAAGGGAAAGGGGCCACACCAGTGTGTCCTGGGAAAGAAGGAATAATACTGTAAGTACTTCAAACCATGAACATTCTTATGAGGAGAAAGTCAGGGAGCTAGATTGGCTGAAGATGCAACTACAAAGAGACCACCTTGCCCGCTTCGCTGAAAGAGAAAAGCCAGACTCTCAGCCTAGGAAGGGCATTCTAAAAACCTCTGTATATTCAGGGGAAGGAATTCCCCAGGCTCCCTGGTAGGAGAGATGAGGAAAGTAGGCTCTATCCTGGGTCTGAAAGGAAATCCAGGGAGAGTGACCCTGAGAGTTCACTTTGGCCCAGGCAAGAGGAGTCCAGACCCTGTGGTTTTGGGAGATATTCCCAGTCTCACAGAGATAGGGAGTGCCTAGAAGACAGGGAAGGGAGTAGCAGCTCTGAATCAGAAGGTGAATGGACTCTGGTGCAGAAGGTGAAAGAGACGGGGAAACAGAAGAAGGGTTTTGTTAAAAGACCCAATTCGAAAGATAAAGCCCATAAACAGCTTTTTTGACTCCATGCCATAAGATTGCAAAATATTCGGTATGGGAGCACCTGGAACTTTATGAGCAGATGATGGCATCATTCCAGATCAGGAACGATGTGAATTGTATAGCATTTGCAAAATGGACTTTCTCAAATGAGCACTCCAGTTTCTTCACGATACTGGAGGACCAGGATCATTATAAATCGTCCGCCTATAAGCAGGCCATAGTGAAACATTTTTCCACCTATAGGAACCCAAAAGAGGCCTGCAAGGCAGCATATAACTTGCAGTGTGTGGAAGATTAGGCGCCTATGGAGTTTGCATAGGAGATAAAGCGGGCATTTGCTCAGACTTCCCAGCGGGCGAACACCAATAGTAGGGTGTTCATAACTACATATTTCCATGCGCTCCCCAAATACATAATGACTGTTGGTAGGACCCTGCACTGGGTGATTGAACAGGCCACCAGGATCCGTGAGGTCCAAAAGTCCGCTGAGATTAAAAACACTGCCCAAACCCCCAAACCATTTAACAACCCTGCTGCTGCAAAGGTGGCGGAGGTAAAAACAATCCCTCCATTGGATCTGGAGACTGTGGGGGGGGCCTAAAAGTAACCCTTCTGCCAGCAAGCAAAATGGAAGGCAGAAGAGCTGCAAAAACCTGCCCCGATTGTATGACAGTCAGGCAGGGGCACAAAACAATGATCCCCCTAACCCTGCCACCTATATAAGCCTGAGGTACAAGGGTACTAAAACAATGCTGAGGCATGTATACACTCCCCCGGCCCAGGGGGGGACTAATGAGGTAAGTAATGCCCCGTGAAACTTCCCTCTAAACTTCCCTCAGGAGAGAAGTATGACTCCACCTCTCAATCTGAATTTTTTCCCCAGATATCCTCCAAACCAGAACTTCCAGAACAATGCTTCTCTCTCTCCCCGGTTCCAGGACAATGGATCCCTGAACACAGGAGAAGGGAGATTCAGGATGGAAAATTATGGGGGAAATGTCCAGTACCCGAGCTACTCTGGGAGAAGGGGCAGTTACCCTTTTCGGAAGCAGCAGAGGTCTCACTCGAGACCTCCCTACCACCCAGACAAGGTCTTGCAACTGGAGCAACAGGTCCAGCAACTGACCGATGATCTGTGGCGCATGCTGAGGGCTCAGTCCAACTCTCAATCTAACACTGCTTCCCAGAATTCCCCAACACCCAGGTCTGATGCCCCAGGGGGGAAATGACGGGAAGATACCTCCAACAAACCACAGGTTCCTGACAAGAGAGCCCGGGTAGAGGGGAGATGCCAAGCCCTAGAGGAAGGTTCTTTTCTCACCCAAACCGAACCCCTAAAAGCCTCTCAGCCTTAGTCTCTTCTACCCCCTAAATGGTAGAACCCAAAGAGCAAAGGGTAAGTATGAGAGGCCAAAGAAGAACCCACTTTGTGGAGGAACTACGTATTATCCCCTTTGAAAGAGAAGAATCCCTGGAGGATTCAGGTAAGCATACCTTCTCTTTCAAAAACCAGGGGTCCCTCCCAAAGAGAAATGGGTCCAAAAGACCCTGAGGGGGACACGGTAAGTATGGAGACGGACTCAGAAACAGAAACTATTCAACCTCAAACATGTGAGACAGAGAACCGAAACAGGGGGTGGGAGGTCCTTTCTCCAAACAGGTTCTGATAACTGTTGCCAGGTAACAGGGGACAGCTAAGGAGCCCGGGAAAAAGAGTATTCCCAACAGCTCCCATTGTGAGTTGCAAAGCTTTTTTTACAGATTCCCGAACTCCGACACAGAAAATTGCCCAAGATCAAACAGTGTCGAAATTCAATACAAGGAAAATGAACACCGGGCTGTCAAATAACACCCACTTCCTTTGCACCTTGGAGGAGAAAGAAGGCCCATTTTATGCACCGGTCAAGTTGCAGGGTCAGTGTAGATTATCGTTCCAAGACCTTGGCTGTGAAGCCAGCGTTGCGGGCTGCACTCCCTTGTCCACTACTATGTGGTTTCTCTTGGTTTACAGTAAATATATATTCAAAGTAATAAGAATCGTGTATTCAGTTTCATCTGATTTTACTGTATTTTTATTCAAAATATTCTGAGATTGTAAAATCTCCATTTATGCAGGTGCCATAAGGAAGGCCAATGCATTTCGGAATTAACTTCCTTCATTAGGGCCTTATTAATCTCTATTGCTAGTTGCGTGGCTTCTGCACATGTAACGTGTGTCTAAGGGTTCTCTGCGTATTGCTTAAGTACGATCTCTCGAACAAGATCTAGTTTCTCGTAGTAACTCGCAATGAAACGCTGTGAAGCTGCAGGGACGCGCGTTCTGGTCGATACGGATCCCAAACCACCCTCATGTCCAAAAAGGCCTTTGACCAACTAAATGCAGGACAGGGAGGGCCACCAAATTCCACTCACACCACTTCCCAGATAACTCCAAAATTTCAACGGAAATGATATTTCCATCGAAGGGATTGCGGATCTGGAAATAAAAATTGGGTGGCATTGGCTGAAACATCCGGTGATAGTTGTGACTTCAGAGGGCACACCTTGTTTAGTGGGGAACGATCACCTGAGGACGTTGTCACCTCTGATCAACAGTGTAAACAAGGTCCTCTGGACTCAGACTAACTGCCCTATGAAATTAAAAAATGAGTACCAATTATGCAAGCCTGAATGGTACCTGTCACGTACTTGATGAACACTCTGGGAATGTAGAGTTCCATTTCAAGAGTAAGCAAGTCCCAGACATCGCTGTCATCTCTGTAGGAGAAAAAACTGGTGATGGGAACCCTTTTCCATTCTTGTAACTCAACCTTCCTCCGAGTTTTAAGTGGCAATCCACACTGGAAGGGAACACCCTAAAATTTTACACCAGTCCAAAATCAGAAGAAACATTGAGTCCTGTGAAACCAGACAAGGAAGAACCTGCTCAAAGTCTGACAAAAATTTAGAAAAAGAGCAAACAGTTGTTTTTCCCCATTCAGTTAAATGAGGGGGAGGAACCAATGCTCACCAGAGTATGCCTGAATAATGGAAGGAGCTTAATTATTCAGGAAACTCCCAAAACGTCAGAACAATCCCACAGTTAAATGGATTGACAAATGGAAAGTAGGTCTGGAAACCCAAAAAACCAAACATCCCCGGCCTAGCAGGTATATTGTAAACATTCCCATTGGCAACAAAAGCATAGAACATAATTGTTGGGTCTTTAGAGATGTCTGTTCTGCTTTTATCTGGGAAGTGACATTCTCTCCCGTTTCGCAATCAATTTGGACATAATAATAAAGCCTGGTCCCGATCAGGGGTTAACCCCATGGACTTTGACAACACTGAAAAAGCATTTTGGTAGGCTCAATTGCTGCAGTTTAAGTTCAAGTGCGAGAAGAGGCTACCATCGCAGGGCAAGTGCGACAAGTTACTCTCCCCCTCAAAATTAAGCAAGGATAGAACTTCAAAAATCAGCATATATAAATCTAAATTCCAACAACAAGGTTTGTATTTAAAAAAATCGAATATTGCTGGATAACAGCGACCATCAAAGTATCACTTTGGAAGCAGACACCTTTATTGGAATGGCGGTTGATGCCCATATTCTTCTATTGATTAAGGTAATGAAATCATGGGACCAATCCCAAATGACTGTTTCGACATCAGAGATGGTATTCCTCCAGAAACGATTTTTACTAGGCATGAGGGGAATTTCCTGGTGTACTCTTCCTGCCCCTGCGGTGTATAAGAGGTGACCTGTGACATTAGGAGGGAGGAGGTAGTGTTCCGAGTCAAGGACCAATACCTCGAATCCCCTGTCCATACCGCTTAAATTGACAAGCCCAAGGTCTTCCCAGGTTTCAGGCAGATGGTCGAGGAAAGGATCAATCATGCTGATGCCTGTGAGACCGAGGAGCAAAGGGAAAAGCTGAAACAGGTCTTCCTGGAATTCCAAGATATCTTTTTAGTGGACTCATAGGAATGTGGAAGTACCTCTATTCATTCAACCGCCATACCCACGGACGCAGAGATGGCTCTAGTATTTGTGAAACAATACTGGTTACCTCTCACGTCCATGGAGTCACTCACAGAGATTATTAAGAATGTAGAATCCCGTGGGATAATTTGTCCGATTCACAGTACCTTCAGCAACCCATGTACTGGGGATATTCAAAAGCAAACGGCCAATGGAAATGTGAAGACCTGAGGGAGTTGAACCAACGGTCCACATGTCGAGATGGCCCTTCCCTACATCGATCAGGGGACTGGACCAGATCCAAGGGTCAAAGGTGTACACCGCACTGACCTGACCAACAGTTGCTGGACAGTACCCGTGAGTAGGGAAGACCAGTATAAATTTGCCTTTACCTTCAGGGGGCAGCAGTACACATGGACCCAAACCCCCTTTGGATACATAAACTCTGGCAGTGAGTTCAACATCTTCCTACTTTGGGCAAAAGGGGAAACCTGGCCTATGTGGATGATGTGGAGGATCATATAGCAGAAATCCGCTATGTTCTAACCCAACTGCAGAAAGCCGGAGCAAAACTGTCCTTTTAGAAGGTACAGTGGTGTGAGACCCAAGGGAACTTCTTAAGGAACGAGATCACCCCCGAGGATACTAATCCCCAGGCAAAGAAGGTGGAAGCCTCTGTTACGCTCACCTGACTCCCACGGAGGCGCAGGTCTAGTTTGGAGTGTTGTTGCTTCTTCTATGGTGAAGCGCAGAACCCGGAAGATGGACTGGACCGGACCTTCGAATCTGGCTTGTCTGGCTCGCAGGAATATCTTTCTGTATGTGAAAAGGGAGTATTAACAATCTGCGGGAGAAAGTATAAGCCTCCCGCTCCCTTCTCACCTCTCTACGAAACCCTCCTTTGACCCCCACGTGAAGTCTCACCTTAGGGTTTGAAAGGTTGAGCTCTCCATACTGCTTCTCATGCAGGGGCGCGTTGTATCCAGTTACTTCACTGGGATTTTAATTGTAGAGGGTTCAAGTTTTGTTTTCCCGGTATAGTACCGTAAGGATTCTGTTAATGAGTATGATTCCGCAATAATAATTGTTCGTTGTCTCTATTTCAGGTGCGGAAACTATTCCGAGAAGAGCTGTGGAACCGAAGAATGAGACTCTGGTGAGCTTGATGAGAGTTCTCTCAGTGTCCTTGTATCAATGCGCTCACTAACGCTGATGTCTTTTTTCCCCATAGGGGCCGGGGTCCGGAAATGCCTGGATGCGGCACCGACCTGAAACGAAGCTCAATCCAGAAGAAATCAGGTAAGTCTTTAATGGGCGTTTGGGTAATGTCTTTTCATGCGCCAACTAACGCTGATGTCTTTTTTCCCCATAGGGGCCGGGGTCCGGAAATGCCTGGATGCGGCACCGACCCGAAACAAAGATCAATCCAGAAGAAATCAGGTAAGTCTTTAATGGGCGTTGGGTAACGTCTTTTCATGCACCCACTAACGCTTTTGTCTCTTTTTCCCCCTAGGGGCCGGGGTCCGGAAATGCCAGGATGCTGCACCGACCCGAAATGAAGTTGGAATAACCCAACAGGTAAGCTTTGTAATGGAAATTAAGGTTTCCTTGTTTTCTTTCCCCTCTCACCTTTATTCTTGACTTTTTCTCCCTAGGCGCGGTGATGTGGCTGCGAGTCCAGATGTCGCCGTAGAACGTGGTGGTACCTTGTACAGGTGAGTGAGATGCGGCGCTGCAGTGATCGATGCGATGTGCTTTTAAATGGATGTCTTCCTTTTCAGGACCGTCGGCGAAATGTCTCCGGAATGCGGATTTAGCTGGTAAGGACTCTTCTTTACCCTTTTCTCTTCTCTTCTCTCTTTGCAGGTGTTCCAGGATGCTGGCAGGAGTGGCAGAAGACAGAATGCAGGAGCAAACATGGTGAGCATCCAGCTGCTAGATGCAGAACAACGCGAAGCGCGAGTTGCTGCTTGGGCGTGGCTTAAATAGCCTTCAAAGTAGTTCCAGGTATGTATCCTTCCTCTCAGGTATGTATTCCTCCCCTGACCACACCCGTGTGGTTCAGTAGTTCCAAAGATAAAGTAGTCCCATTCAGGCCTCAGAAGGCCTGGATGTTGCAGCATGGTCAGCATCAGGTAAGTTAACACTAAGCACCTTTAACACAAAGTCCCCTTTTATGAGCCTGGCGCCTATGGCGCCAGGACTGTGGCCCGATATGAGCCTGGCGCCAAAGGCGCCAGGACTGAGTCCAAAGAGCCCCTACTTGAGGCTGTTGTGACTTCCCTTGAAGACATGATGTCTGCCTCTGGGGTAGCTGGGTCTTGTCTGGCACCTTGGAGGTAGGCATCATGACAGCCTTATTGAAATTAAAAGACCCTACCACTCTGCGAGAATTAAGAAGCCTTCTTGGACTCACTAATTATAGTCGGAAGTTCATTGAAGACTACGCAGAGGTCACTCGACCCTTGGTCCATTTATTAAAGTTCAGAGTCAAGTGGGAGTCGGATTAAACTGAAAAGAAGCCTTTCCCAGGTTCCTTGTTTGGCTTACCCCATAAAGAACAAGTTCTTCTTGGAGACGGGGTTCTCAGATACTTGCCTAACAGCGGTATTGTATCAAATGCACGACACGGTCAACAAAGTCATCTCATACATGAGCAATACTCAAAAATAAAATCAATGACTGCGAGAAGGCACTCCTGGCAACGGTGTGGGCGTTAAAAAATTACCACCCATTCATCCAGGGTAAGCGCGTCATTGTCAAGACTCTGCGCCAACCCTTTCAATATCAACAAAGTGACAGAATCTGGGTGGGGAACGTTAGTAATTCAATAATTACTTCCCAGATTCTGTCCATGCAAGACCTTCCTGTGCAGGTCAGATATAGCCAAAACTAGAAGAGTCAATGAAACGTGGACAAATGCACACCTACTCTTGAAAGATATAGAACAGGTTTAAATACTACTTTAGTACCTAGGTGCAGGGAAGTGTAAACAGCCCTGGCATGAGGAAGACTAGGCATAAGAAAAATAAATGGTGTCCTAAAGATAAGGACATCCATCCCCTGCACACTATTATGCTGAAACAACAGCCAATGATTTACAATTTAGTGTAAATGACAGTTTATGAGATCAGTAATTCTAGACAGCAGACTATCAGACAATCAGAATGCAGACTCAATGTTGCTCATAGATGAATCCTTCATCAAAGTGTGAAGCTCAACGTGTTTCGGGTCACTACTCCATCAGAAGCACAATAGTCACTGTAAACATAGACAAAATTCCATTGTAGCGAAGTATAAATTGAGGTTGTTACTTAACATACATAATTGGAAGTTCCAGTGACTTAACGGTTCAACTCTCCATACCATGGGTTCTAGAAAAAACGCCACTAACCAATACAGAACAGAGATTTATTACCCATTAGTTATCATGCCACCGAATCTGTGTTGATGAAAAAGAGTCTCAGTGTAACTCTATACCAAGGTAAGCCGTCCTATGTCTACCACCGTCCAAATGTTGTGTAACTATGTTTCCTATTAAATTGCGATGAGTCCTTTAATCGTTATATTACTCTTGTGAACATCCTCCATCACAAGCTAAAAATAGATAATCAGGCCACTGGATAGTGATCCTGAGAGGGCTCCCCAGATAGCTGCAGTATAAATGCTCAAGTTAATGTCCAATGGCGGCGTGCAATCATACAAGATTGTTCTGTAAGAGAATAACAAATGTCAACTCGCAGTAAAGCAAGATGCTATATTTACAGCTATAAATTAGCTTCCAACCCTGAAAACACTTACTGTATCAGTCCTTGCTACCGTGATATACCCAGGAACGGCATGTCAGTGCCTGCAGTTAACGGAAAAGTTAGCAGCAAAGGATCGCCGGCATCCAAGTGCAATAGAGTAATAAGCCCAGGTGCAGGAGAGCCCGGCTCCCGGTTGGTGGAAATAGAGAATGGACTAATGTGCGCACAGATGAAGCCATAGGGTTCCACATAGTGATTCAAAGAGCAGCAAAAATAAAGGACCAAGATTCGAGAATGGCTGTATCCAAAAGTGAGAGAGCTCCAATCAATGAGTGAAAAATAATAAAAACAAATGTGAGGCAACGATGAAAAGGTATTAGTTGATAGTTGATAAAAGGACAGTACCCTAATCATACACAAATAGTATGAGCGAGGAGAACAGATATTAAAAAAGTACCTGGTCTTATACAATTCAGTATCAATTGTACAGTCATATCAAAAATAAATTTACTTCAGTTCCATATTACAGATTAATCAAAAATATATCAGTAAGTCAATTGGAGAATTTCAGTTGTTGTATATCAACATTAGAAAACACAAACCCAAAAAGGAGAAATATTTAGCATCCATTTAATTAATCCTTACTAGGTTCAAACTGTCTAACAAAAATAAATTAAAGAGCAAATGAATCTAAACATCCATCTAGTATATTGAGTAAAACATCAGTCTAATAAAGAAGGAGCAGACAATGTCATCATAGGCAAGTTTACAAACATACATTCATACTGCATACATTCTGAAGATCAATGTGTATGTCAGGTGAACTATAAGAAGCAGTGGAGGCTAAACTCTTCATTAAGTCCTTTTGGGGCGACTGTGTTCAGGCGCTCAATCTAGTACATCTCTTTTTGCTGTAATCGCTTAATGAAATCACCACCCCTCAGCAGTCTTTTAACAACTTCCAATATTTGGAATCTCAATTGAGAAATATTCTGATGTTGGCTATTAAAGAGCCTTGCCACTGGTGATTTGGCATTATTTGTGCAGATGTTGGATTTATGCTCTAGCCAGTGTTCTCTGGCTGTTCGTTTGGTCTGACCAATATATAGAAGAAAACAAGGGCATTTAATGCAATAAATTCCCCTGACGAGGTACAGGTGGCTTAATGTTTAAGCGCCATTTTCCCCAGTGTGAGGATCTGTAATTATGCTACTTTTAATAACATTATTATAATTACTGCACGATCGACATGGAAACGTGCCCTTTTTCCATGTTTGAATTGATTTCTGGGAGTCCTTCGAAGGTCTTTCTGCGCAAGGGTTGGCAGACTTGCATGATTGTGCTCAAGAAATCTGTCTCGAGGACAAAAGTCTAATGACCAACAACATGAGGCTTACT
The DNA here is from genome assembly GCF_040938575.1 of Ambystoma mexicanum. NCBI lineage: Eukaryota > Metazoa > Chordata > Amphibia > Caudata > Ambystomatidae > Ambystoma > Ambystoma mexicanum. The sequence goes on along the minus strand of NC_090931.1, from coordinate 740,100,180 downwards.
TAACTTCCCACACAAGGTCTATGAAGAAGACGCGTGTCAGGGACACCCCCAGTTTATGTGGATGGGTGCGCCTACCATGTTGATGGTAATGGGGAAAAAGAACTGGTGGCTGGCATTGGGAATGCCTGGGTGAATGATACCCTGGAGCCCCCTGCTGGTTATAAAATAAAACCCCAGAGTAGTCAGGTTGCAAAGTTGATGGCCGTTTATCAGCCCATCCTCATTGCATTGCACCACCAACTCAATGAACTTGTCATAATCACTGACTCTGATTGTGTCAGGAATGGGTTCGTAGAGCACCTAATTAACTGGAAAAATCGAGGCATGCTTTAAGCCAAAAATAACCCTTAAAGCATGCCGAACTGATCCAGTCAACTGACGATCTGGTGAACTCCAATGAGATGACCATCTATTGGAAGAAAATAAGGGATCATTCCAAAATAGAGGGGCCAGATAAGACTGGGGATGACCTGGTTGGCCAGCTGGCTAAAACTAGTGCTCCAGAGGGGGGATTTCATAGAAACAAAATCCCTGCTGGATGAAATCCAAGTTGCTGCTGACACCAGGTCACAAACTCATGCGATCAGCAAACTCTCAACTGCCCAGTGGAGTAAAGATACCCTAGATGCAGATTTGATCACTACACAAAAAGAGGACCCGATCATTGGGAAATGTTATCAACACATTGAAGACCCCGTTAGCTATCCTCTAATAGAGTCGGATTATACCGGTAAAGAGGATCTTGGGGTGTTGATGACGTTTTCCAAGATGTTCCGTATCCAAGACGGTTTTTGTTGGTAAGTAGAGCCCTATCTGGCTGTGACCAGTGGATGGTACCTACCTCATTCCGAAGCCTGATGTTGAATCACGCCCATGACGCGGCCACTGCCGGTCACAGGGGGTTTCACACAACATTAGAAGTTTTGCGCAAGGATTCCTACTGGCCACACATGGGCTAGGACCTCCACACTTAAATAAAGGGGTCTCTTGTGTGTGCTCAGTTTTAACCCAGTTCACTCACACACCAAGCTCCCTTACAAAAAACGGGAAGGACGCTGTCTTGGTCAGATTTGCTAGCCGATTTCATCGGGCCAGTGATTCGCTCCTCCAGGGAAAACAAGTACATGTTGATTGTGACATGCTTGTTCACAAAGTGGGTAGAATGTCTTCTAACCCAGATTTGCAAAGCAGAGATAGCTGCAGCACTAATGATCAACCACATCTTCTGTCATTTCGGCCTCCTGCAAATGATTGAGTCGGACCAAGGAAGCCATTTTACCAGTGAGGGGATGGCAAAAATGTGGGAGATTCTAGGGGTAAAAAGAAAAGTCAACATTGCCTACCACCTGGCCTCAAGGGGGGGAGGGCGTAGAGAAATGCAACAAAACAATTGTGAGTATCTTAAAGACATCCGTGGCAGACTCTGGAATCAGTTGGGACATCCAATTATAGCTTGTCCTGATGACTATTAGGTCTACACCATCTTCTACAACAAAGATGTCTCCATTTCAGCTCATTACCGGGCGAAAAATTGTGTTACTGCCGCATCTGCTCTATAGGACACAGGAGCAGACACTGATAAATGTGTCCATTACTCATGAGTACTTTGAAAATGTAAGGAAGCACCTATGCAAATGCTCAGCACAATTTAGAAATGTCTGCTAAAACAATGAAGACCTATTATGACCTTAACACCACCAAGAAAGAATATGAGGTAGGGGACAAGGTTTACCTGTAAAATTGTCAAAGCAATCAGACCAAGGAGCAGAAATGTATTTGGTGCTCATGGTGAAAAAGAAAATAAATAATATTTGTTTTTTGAAATGGTGAAAACGTCTTTTTATACTTGTATGCTGCTGCTGTTGTTCATTCTATGTAAATCTTCCGGGGAAGTGTTTGTAAAAAGTACTGACCCTCTTTTTCTTTCTATTATTAGAGAACTAACTTTGTTCATGTCCAGTCTGGAGGCAAGAGGGGAGTCCAGTGAGAACCCCAGGGACCCTGGAAAAGAAGGTAGAAAGGGGTGCTGTGCCACACCCTCCAATCCAAAGAGGTAAGGGGAGGCTGGAGTGCCCACTCCATAATGAAGAAATTGTGCCAAATGAAAACCCACTCTGCACTGCTCTTCCCCACGAAAGAGCCATGGAAGAACAGGGCGCGGGGGAGACATGTGGGGTGCATTCAAAGGCCACAAATTAAAGTCCCTTTCACATTAAAAGCAAGATTTTGCAATAATGCAACAAAAACAGCTTTGCATGTGTGATTACAAATGAAAACTGAAGGGCCATGTGAAAAAGGCCTACCTGTCATTACCCAAGGAAAAGCAGCATTTTAATTCACAAAGCAAGAAGAAAAAACAAAGGTCCCTTTCACATGAAAAACAGGATTTTTAAACATTGTCGCAAAAACAGGCATGTGTATATGAAGTTTTTTTCAATTGTTTTTATTGGGTTTTTATAATGCAATGTGTAAACAGAAATCCAAATTAGAACAATATAAACATCCCCCACCGCCGACCGAACATATCACAATCCATGCAAGTCAGCTCCCGGAAGCCATATCCCTTTCACGTAAATAAGTGTATGTGAAGTTTAAATGTGAAAATCATACCATTGCAAACAGGAAAAATGTCAGGGAAAAAGACATGGTGCGTGTTGACAAAAAGTAATGTATACTATTTTTTGCATACAAAATACCAGTGACATTTGAAAAGTCACTTTGTTTTTCATGGGAAATGTTCTGTAGGGCAGGGGCAAACCCTTTTTCCGGCTATTGGACATATGTCACAAGGAACTTCAACACTGGAAGGTTGGCATCCTAGTGTTTACAAATGCAATAAAATGTGGCTTGCTCTGGAAGGTGTTAACAGCCAAGTGTTCTATAGACTGGCTCTCTCTGCAGGACCAATTCACCTGGCTGATGCATGACCACAATGTAGACAGTAGGTGTGAAGAGGGGAGCTGTAAAGACAATTCAATTAAGAGAGCCTGAAACTCCAATTTCAAACAGGTATCCCACTTCAAAGAGGCTGATAAAGAAACAACTCTGGTCACAGGCGATCACAGTGAGACCATATGGCCTGAAGGCAGGAGAATTGCCATTTGTCCCACATGAAGATTTACTATTAGTTTTAAAGGACTATTATCATGTAGGCCTTTTTCCCAGCAACCATAAGTTGAATTTTCTTCATTTATGTACCAATTCTTAGGTAATTTCCAGGCAATTTTGGAGATATAAAATGCAAGCACCTACGAGTTAGGGAATGGTAATGGCCAGTGATACTAGGTCCCTGGCTGATCTGAAAAGGTCCTAAATGTAAGAGTTGGCGGACAGGTGGAGTGTAAAATTAGGAATATGGGTAATGAATTACATATTCATAACTGTTATGCTTTTTACGGAAACGGCAGAAAATTGCCACATGGCCCTGCAAAATGGTGCAGACCTGGCTGTCATCTTATTTAATTCCCCATGATTAAATGAAAAGGAAAATATATATGTTGTGGCAGTTATTAGTAAAAGTATGCAAGTTTTGCGACATAACTTGATTTTTGCACAAATTTGACATGAGAACAAACACGGCTTGTAAATTAAGCAGCCGTATGTCTGCTCCAGACCCCTAAACCAATACAGACTTGGAGGCTGGGTTTGGGAGGAGAGAGAAGGGTAACTGCCCAATCCTATTGGTGTATCCTCTTGCAGGGTACTCCACCAGGATGTGAAATTGGTGGTGTCATGACTGCTCTATTAGGGGGGCTGCACTCGGAGGAAGGGACAGAGCTGCTGAAAGTTACCATCAAAAGAGTGCTGTTGCAACTTACAATCTTGACAGCTGCAAGGAAACACCAGAGGAGATTGCCGAGAATGCATCTGGGAGGAGCTCTATTTGCTAGGAAGGCCTAAACGCTGACTGGGTCCTATGCTGGACAGCGGGTGGTCATCCTTCAGAGACCAGACCACTGCGCTATCTTTCCAGAATGTCCTGACATGCAGCTGGCTATCCTGAACTTTAAACAGAGGCTTTCTATGTAAAGAGACTTGAGTCGTGGGAAACCAAAAGGTGGTGGAATCTGCTGGCCTTAAGTCCTTTCTCTTTATACTGGGTGGGGTGGAGTGGGGGGTCAAAACTGTGTAGATCCTTAGCCTATGTAACAAAAAATATTAATGTAATTAATTCCCTATGGCCGAATACTACGAGGTGATTTTTGTTAAAATTTGAAATTAACAAAGCTCATTTCCCAGTGTACGCTGAAAACGATAGCCTATAATTTAATTGGGTAATTCTTTTTGTCCTGTTGACCCCGACTTCTTTAAGGAACAGGGATGTCTTTGTTCCTAAATTAGTCCAACAATGTTGTCCAACTTTCCTCTAACACAGACCACAGTAGGGGTGGGGGGGTCTGAAATCCAAAATTCCCCAAATCATTCAATTTTTTCTGTCTGACTTCCCCAACACAGACCAAAGTAGGGGGTGTCTGAAAAACAAACCGCTAAATCACAAAAGTGTGGCTAAAATCATAATTGCCATATTAATTATTTCTTGAAGAGAAATTTGCAGAAAGCAAATCGTTGTGATTTGTGTTCTTTTCAACTCACGTTTGTGATGTATTTATGTTGAGAAGTTTAGTGTGTTGTGCCACGGATAAAGTGGTGTTTGACATTTTTTCGTGCACATTTTTATCACTTTTAATTTAAATAAATACAAATATATTTCCTGTACACCGGCCTGGTTATTGGCTCATTGTTAGCTGGTGGGGAGGGGAGATCCAAGGGGCATGAAATGCGTATGAAGTAGGGCTGAATAAAAGAATCTGTTAAACTGTTTGTTGCATCACACCTTGATGGGAAGGGAAGGAACTCCCTGTGTTGAGGGTGGCTGCTCAATAAACCATTACAGCATATGAAGCAATTTCATCCTCATTCATTGCATTATGTTCATTTTTAAGAAAAACATCAGGAAAAGATTGTTTGTTTAATGTGATTGAATGTATCACTTCTTTAAAAATACATACACCTATTTGATAAATGAAGACTACTATCATACTTAGCAATACAGTGAAATTAATAGGAAGAATAAGGAGGTATGCAACATTTGTCGACAAGAGGAGATAGGTAGATACCAGTTACAGCAGTACATTTACAATTTCAGCTTTATCAGTCCAGCTGTATTCAAGATTGTTATGACTGCTATTGTGGCTTTGGTTTCTTCTCCACTGGGGCCGGGTAAATAAACTTATTGTTTTTCCATTTGGTGTTTATTTAATTTAATACTAAATGTTTTCATATCCAGGAATACTCACCTGAAAGATTAAATAATATCAAGGCTTACTACCACACAATAGAAATACGGCAGTCACGAGGTCAACGTGACAGTTGTACTCTCATTAAAAAAACAGCTGCTTGGCTCTCAACACCCTGCAATGTGTGCAAGCAGACACTGAGATGAGAGAGTTCTGAACATTCCACAAATGCACATATTTATACAAATTCTTCACAACCTTGGACACATCGTCCAGCCCCTCCTTGTGTAATACATAACCTAGGGTTCATGACCTAACTACATAACTAATTCATGCTAAAACATCTTTGCATAGTTTGCTGTTTTCCATCAAACACTTCCCATGTTTTCCAAATACAAGACACAAAGGTAACATTCCTCATTTTACTCGCTTATATTTGTCTACCATTTGTTCTTGAGCTTAAAGTCAGTTAGTTTCAAGGAGAGAAAACAAGGATTTCTGCAAAAGATCACGTTCAGCTATTTGTTATTTTACCTTGCTGTTTGAACAGGAAAGGCACTGTTAGGACAGATGGTATCTAAATTTCTGATTAGTACAGATTTTGCTTAGCTCCAAGGTTCTTTAGTGTAGGATAAGCATTCCACCTTGGCAGCTTCAACATTCTTATCTATGTTGACATCATGAAACAGCACAAAGTGAATTTTGTTCTGCTGAAGCCAAAAACACAAATTATGAACATGGGACAGAAAGCAGGAGTCGATCATAATGGAGGATAACTCAAAATGGTGGCGTAGTCAGCCTGTTTCAGGTTCATTCAATGCGATATTACAGTGTAATACAAATGTGCTTAGGCCAATACTTACTATCAGGCAGTATTATGTAAGATATATTTTCACAATCACTCTTGTTGGCCCAAGCCAAGTGCATTACTCAAATATTAGCATCATCAGAAAACCTGTATCATCATCAGAACATCCTGAATCGCTATCTTCATAAACATTGATTGCCATTAATTCCTTTATGGTGATATCCTGCATTACTAAGGCATTAGTAATTTTTCCCGGCATATGTGTCTTAGGTTCCAGTTTACCAACCACTTGTGCACAACTTCCCCCTATCATGAAACAAATGACAGAAAGACATTGTATGCAGCAACAGCAAAACAGTACAATGCCAATGATCACCAACAGAACTGCACATATTTTCCAGCCCTAAGTTTCCCTCTGGAATGTGTACTTCAGTGCTCAAGGTGTGCAATTTATTTATTGGCTTAATTATGGTGGGGGAGGAATCGGGTACAAAAACGCAACACGCTGCTCCCACCATTTTGCACACTCCACCACGCTCAGCTAGAATGATGTCTAGCACCATCCTATTTTGAAGAACCACTAATCTAATAGCCTGTTGCTCTAGTGTCATGTTCTATAGGATTTTGGTAGTTTCATTGATGGTTTTCTCTAAAACCCTCGCCAATTTCCTAATATCTTGGGAGTTTATCTGTCCCCAAAATGGTACAAAGGATTTAGCAACACCACCAAGAATCTGTGAGGAAGTGTCACCATCCTCATCCCACCTGGGACGAGTTCTAGAAACACCGGCAGTGGTGGCGACATATACACCTGGTAACAGTATCCCTAAATAACAAGTACCCTTCCAGTCTCTTGGCAACCATGGATATCTTCGTTACCACAAACAAAATAAACAGGATCTCCTACATAGAGGTCTATCCTCACTGGTTAGTAGAGAAGAATTCATACATCCCTCACATGTACCTATTGGCTGGGAACCCTCTCTTTGTATACATAATGGAAAAGAGTGCAGACTATGTTAATAGTATAGAAAGGAGGCATGGCATCCCTAATACCTACGGGAGACATTTTAAAGGTAATCATAGATTGGAAAGGTCCGGAGAGTCTATCAGAAGGCCTAGTAAAAGCAACTTTTAGCTTGTTCCGATTTGCAAACACAAAACATCCTAGAGGTGCCAAAACCCATTTTTCAAACTGATTGAGGTTAGTACCATCAAAATTTCCAGTGACACTATCATTCCATCTGCCAAAGAATAATGCCAGGAGTGAAGCATAACAAGCAGCATTTAGAGGGAGTGGATGTTTATACCAGACCAATCCATTTTCCCCATGTTGTGGCAGATGTGAGCAGACCCAGCAGTTTATTTTGTTCAGAATGGCATGTGTGGCGTTCATAATCAAGAGGGTGTTGTTTTGATAACCTTCTCTATGTTGGAGGTCTCGAGGACGAAGAGTATGCAAATGCACATATGGTGGAGACATAGTGGAGACACGTGCAGTTGGCAATAGAATATCAAGTGGATGCATGCTTTCCAAATACCAAAATACAAGTGTCAATGTAATTACAATACAAGCTGTTATTATTGTGATGAGTATTCATTTGGTCCTAGGGGGCCATGGCTCTTGATAGACAGGCCCATTATCAGCAAAATGATCAGTATCCTTATTAGTATGAGTGGCCCAAAACACAGGCAAGGTTTCTCAGCGTCCATTAAGAAGCCTCGCTGTTAGGCTCTTTTAATTCATCCGTAAGTGGCATCTGACCACATGGCCTATCTTGATTGAAGGTAACTTTGCCAGTCTCTGCCTCTTATCGTACGCAGCAGAGAAATGACAAGGGACTGTCAGGAAACTGCAACGGCCCAGACACTCGGGGAAACTAAGAACTCGTAAACAAGCAAGGGGTCAGTTCCCTAGCTCTCCCTCACGTTCGCACTGTCAGGCATCTGTTCCACGTATTCACAAAGCTGTGACTATCTGCTGTGCATCTGTTCAGCGGCTTTGGGGGTTACCATAGAAATTAGGTCCTTCCGAGTTCATCAGGTCACGTGTCTTTTCACATTAGTTCAATTCCACCTTGTCATGTGATTCAGTGTTTCCTATTTATGCCCCACCTGTTTTTGAATTCACTGCTTCTGAATTTGTTTTCTACGGCCTTTCTGCATCTGGTGATATTGCTTTTTTGGTTACCTGCCCGGCTACGTCTTACGGAATCCCTTGGTCTTGCTCCTTGTGTCTGTTTCAAGAAAGCTACGTTACGACCATTGGAACGCTATTTGACCTGCTACATCTGCCTATTTTTTGTACCTCATTCTGTCTGCTATTCCTGCTATTCCCTATTCCTGCTCTGGGAACCTGCTGTTCATCCTACACACTCAAAAGAACCATTCCCGCATTCATCCTAGGAATCCTTTCTCTCTTCCATACACTTACCTTTAACGAGACTTCCTTCCTCTTGTGTATCCGGACTGCCTCCTGGACTCCTGTTAGGCGTCCTTGTGCCGGCAGGTTTTAAGAGGAGCCTTTCTTCACATCGGTTAAACTTGGACTGACTTCTGGGAACTCCCTTAGGCGTCCTCGTGCCGGCAGGCGTTAGGAGGAACATTTCTTCACATCAATTGACCTTGGACTGCCTTCTGGGATCTCTGTTAGGTGTCCTCGTGCCGGCGGGTGTTAGGGGGAGCATTTGTTCTTCACATCTGTTGTACTAGGACTGTCATCCGGCTGGCAGGTGTCTCAACATCATTCCATAACTAATCCAATTCCGGATATTACATTCTACGGAACCTGATCTTGGGCATATGGTAAGAGTATTGTCTTTATTTGTCATACTGTTCTTGCCCCTGCTACACTTATTGGTTCAATAACCCATTGTGAGGAATAAGGGCTGGAAGCGCACGGGAGTAACACATTTTGTTCCTTAACCTCCTAAGGCAAGTATGGAGGCAAGACTACAATTCCCAGCAAGTCACGGGGCTTGTAGTTCAGATCACGGCCACAGGTGTATGTCACGTGCGCGTTGCCAGCTGCAGTGATTGTGAGCAGCATAAAGGGCAACGGCGCGTAAATCAGGTGTGGCTTATTAATGATCTTGGTGCGGTTGGTGTGAGGAGCAGGTCGACGGAGCACTGCAAAGCCATGGGCGGCGAAGCTCTGTCCCTTTGATTGCAGCAACGAAGCTTCGCACGATGGACCATTGAAGCCGCCACGTTTGCTCGCACAGTGCAGAGCAGGCGGACCGGCTGCGACTCACGGCGTGCTACACAAACTCTGAGGTGTCCCGAGGGGCCCTCGGAGATCAGATAAGTGCTGAAGTCATTGCGGGTTGCGGGTTAGGGGCTCATTATGTACTTGCTTTCACTCGCATTGTATTTGTGTTTAGCAATCACGGAAGGTCTGAATTGGTTGCTAATAGTGGGTTTGTTAATATGATGCGAGGACTTCACGGAATACTTATGCGGGCATAATCTCGCCTGTTTAAACTTCAAGGACATGAAGTTACGTGTTTGTGTATTGCAGCAAGGTTGCCTTACGGGCCATGTGTTTTGTCCTTCATTTATGGGAAAATGTCCCTTGTCCTGTGTTCATCCCGCTTGCTACTACATGTGAATGTTTGCTTCACTATGTTTTCTATTAAGTCAAGTGCATACTTATTAAGGTGTGTCTTGGGTTATGCTACAGTATGTTCAGGTATTAAGAAACAGGAACCAGATAGGAAGGGTTTTTTCCCTGTGCTTCCCCCTACCTCTCTAACTTAGGTGGCCCTGACCCTTTTTCTGGTTTTCCTAACTTCCCCCCACCCCATCCACAACCTCTCCCTAACTCCTCTTCCCCCCACTGGCTGCCATGTGGTGTCCTGTGTACTACTTCAAGCACCTGTGCCAAGCACAGTGGGAGGGGCGAATTCATTCAGCTTCTGTGGTTCGGGGGAGAGTGCCGATTCCTCTCCTCCCTCATTGTAAGTGTGTATTGACACCCATTTCCAATACTCTTATCCTTTTCATAGGATACGCCAGTTAACGTTACATTAGGATTACTGATCCTATTACAGTGACCTTTCCTGCTAGTCCAAAGGTATAACTCCTCATTTGCTCTACTGTTTGCTCAGGATCATAATCTTGCCTTGTTTATTGCTCACGTAAATACATTGTGTTATTAACCCTGACTTTCCTTTGCAGGTCAGCGGAATCCTGTGGCGTTCATCCATCTTTGGGTCAATAGACTTCTCAGGCGATATTTATACATCCCCAAGAGGGACATTGGCAGAAAGAACTTGTCGGCTACACAACGGGTTCAACTGCCAGAGCAGAACTCCAACCAGGAATTTCATAGAGTTCTGACATATTCAGAAGCCTCTTTCCTGAATGGATGCTACTAGTGACCCGTTGACTGCCCTGGCTCAGATAGTGGCAGACCTGAGGGTAGACATGACAGCCGCTCATGAAGGCAATCAACGAAACCTTCACAAGTTTCGTGCCAGCATGCAACCTAGTGGAGCGAGCACCTCGGGGACAGCATGGAGCTCAGCTTCCGCTCCAGGCGGGTCCTCCACCAGACAGGAGAGTACCCCTGTGTACATGGCAGCTCATTTTCCCCTTGCTCCACCGGAACGTTTCCATGGTGATCCAAAACACTTTCGTACCTTCGTCAATCAGTGTAAACTACACTTTTGTGTCGGCCATCCTCGTTTCCAGACTCTACCACCAAATCTGCATTCATTTTGTCCTATTTAGGTGGTACAGCGGCGGTTTGGGCTAAACCGTTGCTGGAACAAGGGAGTCATGATTGTGATGCATTAATCACTGCTATGTCACGTGTATTCGATACCAGATACAAAACCCAGGCCAATGATTTGGAACGCTTGTCCTTGCAACAAAGGGACACCCCTTTGTTGGATTATCTTGCCCATTTCAATCAGTTGGTGGCAGAGACAGGGTGGCCTGATGAAAAGAAGGCTGCCCTGTTCTACAAGGGTTTGTCGGACATATTGAAGGATGTCCTTGCCATGGTACCGGTGGTGCCCTCCACGTTCCCCAAATTGTTGGATCTGGTCTTGCAAATAGACGCTCGTAGGTTGGAAAGGAAAGGGGAGAAAAGAGGTGTTTCTTGCTCCGCCTCCTGTAAGTACTTCATCCACAGGTGTTGGAGAACCCATGCAGATCGGGGCAATTCGGGGTCCTCTGTCTCCCGAGGAAAGGGAGCACCGTAAAAAGAACAATTTATGTTTCTATGTGGTTCTGCAGAACATTTAATAAGAGAATGCCCGAAAAAACCTAAGCAGCAGGGAAATGCCAGGGAACCCCTTTGCCGAGCAAGAATAAACAGGGTTCCTGCTGGTCAGTACCTTTTGTCTTACATGCCACGCTGACCTGTCCTTCTAGAGATTCATGGTCTGTTCAGGCAATTTTGGACTCCGGCGCCACAGGGAATTACATTGATGATCAGTATGTACATGACTGGAACATCCCTGTCACACCTAAAGACCATCCAGAGTTAGTCAGCGCAGTGGACAGTACCACTTTATTATCAGGTCTGATCACTGAACCTACCGTAAACCTTGTTATGACCCTCTCCTCTGGGCATGTGGAGTAGATATATTTTGATTTTATCACAGCACCTCAGTTCAAGGTTACACTGGGTTTACCTGGTATGGTCAAGTTCACTTCTGAACACTGTGAAACCAATGCTTTACCCCAAAGTCTGAAGTGTCCAGTCCAAGTTTTCCACTGTTGGATGCAGCTTCCGTGATTGGGGGCCTATCATCAGTTCTTCTCCCTAAGGAGTATGAAGCATTTCGGGACGTTTTCGACAAGGTAGGGGCAGAGAAACTACCACCATATCGTCCTTACGATTTTCCCATTGACCTTGTGGAAAGGGCTACGATTCCCTCAGGGAGGGTTTATTCCCTTTTTTTAAATACTTTATTTTTGGACTATGCATACATAAACATATACATTTGCACCAACCGGGTGCACTCGTAAGAAAATCATCTTTCAAACGTCCCTGCTTGAATTCCCTCCACCATTGACGTCTGATTCAGTAAACATATAGTACTTTACTCATCTACGCTGATATGGTCTGTCTCCAGCACTTTTTCTACGTTTCCATGTTCCGTAAACTGTGTTTATGTTTCTGGGGTTTCTGAATCTGAGGTTTCAACACTATTTAGCAGATATACTATGTATGGCCCCCAGATGTTGGGGGGTGGGGGGTGTGCATGTAGTGGTAGCGTCTTTATGAATGAATTGTCCATGTCTTGGCAGTATAGAATGTCTTTTTTCCAGGCTTCGATCGTAGGTAGTGGGCCGCGGCCCCATGCCATAGCGATCCTTCCACATGCCAGTACCATAAGAAGGGATGCTAGTTTACGTATTGCAGGTTGTAGGTACTTGGTCAACCCGAGAAGGGCTCCCAGCGGAAGTGGGGTCACTTCTTCTCCTATGATGTCGGCTGTTATTTGTAAAACGGTTGTCCAGAATCGGCGTATTCCGGGACAGTTCCAAGCTAGGTGGAGAAAGTCTGTTTGCAGTGTTGCATCTTTCGCATTGCGCCGACATTTCTGGGTGGTGCCTATGTTTTCTAACTGGGGTGTAGTAGGTTTGATGCACAAAGTTGAAGTGGATTAGTTTAAAGCGAGTGTTTATCGCAACTTTTTGGGTTTGACTGAGAATATAGGTCCAGTCTTCTGCGGGTATTGTTTCTTGAATGGCTGTTTCCCATTTTTGCTTCACCCGGGGGTCAATCTTTACTGTGTCGGTTAACAGGGATTTATACACCAGTGACACTAGTCTCCCTTCTCCCTGGGCCTGGATTACGTTGTGTAGTAAGTACCATGTTGGTGGCTGAATGAGGGGAATAGCGTTTGTAGGTTATGGCGTAGTCTAAAGTATAGGAGTATGTCTAGGGATGTGTTTCCTCCTCTATCTTTGGCCATCTGTGGAGTTAGAAAGGTGCCCTCTGGGAAAAGGTCTCCGAAGGAGTGGACGTTGACTTTGTCTAGCCATATAAGGAACACTTTTTAATTCGTGAGGGGGATGCCAGAAGTAAATTTGATTGGCAGTAGGAGGGAAGAATCTTATTTTCACCTCATATTTGCGAGCAATCTTTTTCCAGATTGCATACGTGGATAGGACCGTGTTTAGCGTGTTGTGTGGTACCGGGATGTGACTGATAATGATGGCTCTTAAAATATTGGGGGATGCGAGTGCCCGCTCCACTTGTACATGTGGGCAAATACAATGTGTCGTATACCAGTGGCTCAAGAATTGTGCTTGGGCTGCCCAGTAGTATTTATCAATGTCTGGGAGTGCCAGGCCGGCGCTTGAAGTTGGTAGCGTTAGTGTTCTATAGGCTACTTGTGCTGGCTTTCCCGCCCATAGTAGTTCCAGGATAAGACTCTTGATTTTTTGGAGAAAGGACTTCGGGAGTAGCAACGGTATGTTTGTAAATAGATAGAGGAGTTTGGGAAGGATGACCATTTTAGTCAGTGAGGCTCTACCCCATATTGTCAAAGGCAGTGATATCCATCTATGAACCAGTTCCTGCAGGGAGCGTATTGATGTCACGTAGTTGTCTTTATATATGTCATTGTGACTGAGGGAGATATAGATACCCAGGTACCCGACCTTTGTGTTTTCCCATTTGAAGCTGTGATTGTCCGTGAACTCAATGGTGTTCGGAGTCACGGGGAATACTACTGATTTTGAGTGATTGGTTTTGAGACCAGACATTTGGCCAAATTTGATCACTTCCCGCATTATAGGTTTGAGGTTAGTTTGGGGGTCGCTCACGAATAACATGACATCGTCAGCATAGAGGGAGACTATTAGTTTATGGGGTCCCAGCTTAAGGCCTCTGTGCAGTTGGTGGGATCTTAACCTCGAGGCTAGGGGTTCCATAACTAGGGCGAAAATGAGAGCTGAGAGGGGGCATCCTTGCCTAGTACCACCTTCTAGTTTTAAACCTGCGGATCTTGTGTTCCCTAGTGTGATATAGGACATTGGGTCGCTGTATAGCAACAAAACTAACTTGATAAAGAAGTTCCCCCTTCCCCGTTTGCCTGAGTGTAGCAAACATGAAGGGCCATTCCACTGAGTCGAACGCCTTCTCGGCGTCAAGCAGTACGGCTATTGCCTGTTGTGTTGGATCAAGGGCCTTTATGACGCCAAATAGCCTTCTGATACCGTAGGTTGTGCTGCGTCCTGGGATAAATCCGGCTTGGTCGCCCAGTACTAGGGCTGGCATTAGGGGGAGTAACCGTGTTGCCAGAATTTTGGCCAGAATCTTATTGTCTAAGTTGATCAGGGAAATCGGTCTGTGTGATGCGCAGGTTTCTGGGGGTTTGCCTTCTTTGTGCAGTACTATTACATTGGCTTTGCGCAGTGTTGGCGGGAGGCTCCCATGGTCGATTGATTCTTCATAGACACGAAGCAGGAGGGGGGCCACGGTGGCTGCATGGGCTTTGTAGAACTCCCCTGTGAACCCATCTGGGCCTGGCGCTTTAGTGTTTGGGAGAGATTTAATTGCCTCCAGAATTTCTTCTAGTGTTATAGGCGCGTTTAGAGGTTCACGCAGCTCGGTGACTACCCAGTACAATTCAGTGTCATTCAGGAAGTCTTGCAGTGACTCTGGGCTTATACTGCCTTTGGAACTATACAGGTTTTGGTAGAAGTCATGAAACACGTTGACTATTTCTTCTTCCGTGTAGGCTAGTGTTCCTTGTGCGTCTTTGATGCGTTCCACGCGGGTGGGTGTTCTGTCAGTTGTTAGTAGACGGGCCAGCAGTGCACCCGGTTTTTGACCTTAACCGTATTGGCGGATCTGATGTTTGTGCCCTAGAAATTTCAGTTCTCGCTCGGCCGTTTCTTTAAACTTCAGTAGTTCCTCTTTTAGCTCAGCTTGGGCTTGTGAATCCGTGGTGGCAGTGTATTTGAGTTCCAGTTCCTTCAGGCGCTGTTCGCTACTGGCCAGCTCTCTGCGGATCAGTTTTAACATGTCGTTCTCCTTTGCCATGCATACTCCACGGATGAAGCATTTTAGTGTTTCCCATATGGTACTTGCCGAGTCTACGGAGCCCTGGTTCACTTAAAAAAATGCTGTGATTTCCTGGCATAGCTCTGCCTCAAACACGGCATCGGTCAGTGAACCAGGCTTGAACCTCCAATTGAGACCAGGTGTTGCAGCGTCGGATAGTGTGAATTCGAGTGTCACCATTGAGTGGTCTGAGAAGGATCGTGGGAGAATTTGGCTCACTCCCCAATTGAAAGGACTGTGGGCAGAAGCCAGAATATAGTCTATGCGGGAGCTGGTGTTGTGGACCGCTGAATGGAAAGTGTATTCTCTTGCATCCCGGTTGTATTGTCTCCACGTGTCAGATAGATCAAATGCTTGGCAAATTTCTTTTACTTGAAGGCACGCCTTGGATGGATTTGCTGATGCGTTGTGGGATTTGTCGATTCTTGGGTCCATTGGCATGTTGAGGTCCGCTCCCCAAATAATGGTCGCTGCATTGATCTTTCCTAGTTGAGTCATAACTCAGTTAAAATGATTTGGCCCATCGGTGTTCGGACCATACAAATTTACTATGACTACTTCTTTCCCTGCCAGTATCCCTCTCACCAATAGGGCTCTCCCTTCTGCGTCTTTCCTTGATTCAATCAGGCTGAAGTTTGTTCTTTTGTCAATTAGGATTGCGACTCCCCTTGCAAAGGATGAATAGGATGAGAAATATCTATGGCATCCCCAGGATTTGGCCCAATGCTGTTCCGAGGACAGAAGGAGATGGGTCTCTTGTAGTATGGCGATATTGATTTTGTGTCTTCGGAGGTATTGGAGGATTCTCCTGATTTTTGCTGGTTGGTTACCACCGCAGATGTTCCAGGTGGCGATTTTAAACAATGTCACTGGCATCTGGGTGGATGATTGGGAGTGGACCAGCCATGGGCGGTAGGTTGCGGCTGGAGTATAGGTGCTTGTAGGAGTCTGGCGGAAATTGCTTTCAACAAGATGGTGTTGTGTTGTGTGGACGTTGTGGTGCGTGGGTGACCAGTTAATGGAATCTTCGTGCAACTATCCTCCCTCCCTTGCGTGGGCAACCCCCAACTGGCCCACGTTGAACGTTCCCTTCTAAACAAAACAGTCAACATTGCTGTGCTTGGACCACTGGTAGCCCTGCGAAGAGGGGGATGGGCTCCCTTCTGCTGTAATAGGTATGTTCTGTGGTGATTATTTCGTAGTATTGGTGGTAACATGATGCCTCTGCTTACATTTTCTGTGGAGTGGTTTTATGGCGGGTCTCTTCTCATCGGTCTCTTCTTTGTGGTCTTCCATTGTTCGAGGCGGGTCTGCAACCGGCACGGTCTAGGTAGTCACTGGTTTCTTCGGTGTGTTAGTGAACTGGGTTTTGCCCTCATGTTGAATGCGGAGTTTGGCCGGGAAGAGCATTGAGTATTGTATTTGGTTATCTTGCAATCGGCGTTTGACGGCTGCGAACGATCTTCTTTGCGTCTGGACTGCCTGGGAGAAGTCTGGAAAGAATTGTACGTTATCTCCCTCGAATTGAAGGTCTCCTTTTTTCCTGTCTGCCCTGAGTATTGCATTGCGGTCCTTGTAGTTTAGCAGTTTTGCTATAATTGGGCGAGGGTTTGTTCCCGGGATTGGTCTTGTGTTGGGAACTCTGTGTGCTCTTTCTATGACGAACATCTTGGAGAGGGTCTCTGCTCCAAATAGCTCCGTACAGATCTTCTCCACATGGTCTTCCTTTTTGATCCGGAGTTGCTGCTCTCTGACCCCAACAATCCTGATATTATTTCTTCGGGAGCGTCCCTCTAAATTCTCATTTTTGGCGCACACTGCTTTCATTTGTGATTCTAGCGAGGATACCCTGGAGGTTAAGGACACTGCACCGAGATCTGACACCCGCTGTTCACTTGCGTCTAGTCTGTCTCCGTGCTTATCCAGAGGGTGTGGGAGCTGGTCTACTTTTGAGCAGAGTGTGTCTAGTTTGCTTCCCAGGCCTCCAATTCCTGCTTTCAAGTCTAATAGGATTTCTCTGATGTCGAAGTCTTGCACTTCTTCCTCCTCCTGGGGTGGTGCCTGTGTGGGTGATTGTGGTCTGCTGTTGGGATTAGATGCTTTGGAGGAGGAGCTGGTTTCGAAGTTCAATTCTCTTTGTGATTCATCTGTTTTCCCCATTTCCTGCACCAATCTGAGTACGTTGCGCTCAGGTGGTGACCTGGATTAGGTTTGGGGCTATTGGCTGGTTGTCGACCCCTATAACTGGTGAATTGTCTTGCTGCTGTGGGTGGGTCGAAGAGCTTTGTTGCTGAACTTTGTATAGTTTTGCCGCACTACTCACGGCGTTGGGTAGGCGCAGGATCGAGGCGCTGAGTTGTGACTGGTAGTGACGGTGCTGTACTCTGCAGAAAGCCTATGTCCGTGACCTCTCTCCTGGACGGGGGGTTTGTGCGGGCTGTGATGTATGGCGACCACCTAGTTTCGTGCTGGGTGTGGGGTCATGCAGGGGAACCGGGGTGGTCTTCGTAGGCGTGGGCAGGATAGTTCTCGATTAGTGCTTGTTGGAGCTGCTTAAGACTAGCTTCTGGGTAGTGCTGGGACCACCCTGCTGTTGTCGTACGTCTGTGTTGTCTTATTCGTGCTGGTGCAGCGGTGGCTGATATGTGGGGACTTGCAAAGCTCTGGGAGTCTATGACTGCCTTTCTTGCCCAGACAGCGATGCAGCGCATTTACTGCAGTCCCGTAGGTGTGTTGTCAGCTATTCTGGTGGTGTTTGTAATCACTTTGTTGGTCAACACTGTGGGTGATTGTTATCCCGTCTCAGCTGTGTTTAGCCGTGTTGCCAGTTACACCCACGTGCGGGAATCTAGAGTGCTCCGATAATTATGGCGCTGTGTATGAATGAGGCGGTACAATGCAGCTACTGGTGCTTGATGGTGTGGCCTGGCGGTTCGGGAAGACAGTTCTGTTGATCGACCATTATTAGGATGTTGCGGAGGATCCTAGTTCCTCCGCCGATCGCTGGGTGCGCACTGTTCGTCCATGATTGTGTCCCACTCTGAGGGGCCTGGCTGGTTGTCGCAGTGAATTGGGGGGCCTCCGCTTCCGCAACCTCCGCGGTGTTGGCTCCGATTCCAGCGGGTAAATCCCGGAAAGCGCTGAGGCTTGGTGCTTGTACTCACTTTGTGTCTGTGATTTTACTGGTATTGGAGTTGTTTACTGCTGCGTTCCTCTGAGGTCTCGCAGCGCGGGTAGTCCAAGCGGTTCCGCTGTATCCCAACTGCATGCGATGGGCCCAGGCGAGGTGAGCGTATTGTGCTACGCAATCACGCGGGAGGCTGTGCCGCCGCTGGAGCATTGCTGGGGGAGGCCACCAGTGGCGTTTGCCCCAGCGCCGTCCGCTGCCTTGGTTGTTTGCGCAGGCGAGTCTGAAAGAGGCGCGGGCAGCTCTGGAAGAGACGCGGCCCCGACGGGGGCCCAGATTGCGAGTTGCACACGCTGCTGTGTGCTCCGGCCTGGTGTCAGGCTGGTCCCACTCGCTTGGGTCTGCGCCGCCGCCGTGTCTCACACCAGGCCACCTCTTAGGCGCTGAGGGTGCGCACGTCCACCCGCACTCTTGAGGCGGTCCGGTGTACTTAGCCAGGTCGGTTGGGCTCTGCAGGATGCTCGTTGTGGACGACGGCTCAGGTCTCTGTGAGACTCTCTGTGAGGCCCCTCCCCCACCGCCTGCCGGTCGACAGGCCTGTAATGTACAAGCTGTAAGTCTGGGAGTGTTTGCCTGCCAGAGGCGAAAATGGTCTTGACTGATGCAGCAAGGTCTCGCCGGTCTATGCAGTGGGCACTTTAGCTGGTCTAGGCACTACAGAAGGATCGATGTCGCAGGATTTATTGGGAGCTGCACAGAGCTCTCTAGGAAGCCGCCATCTTGGTTGGCTCTCTAACGCCCTCTGTAGGGTGGGTTCATTCCCTTGCTCAAAGGAGGGGGACCTGCACCCATGTATTGATAACCAGGAACTCCATGCAATAACAATACGCAATCAATACCCTATACCACTGATATCTGTCTTATTAGATCAGTTGGGTACCTCGGAATATTTCACGAAGCTGGACTTACGGGGTGCTTACAATCTCGTAACAATGAAGGAAGGTGATGAGTGAAAGACGGCTTTTAAGACCAAATATGGCCTTTTTGAATACCTGGTTATGCCATTTGGACTTTGTAATGCTCCGGCCACCTTCCAGAGAATCATCAATGACGTACTGAGTGACTTGTTGGATAGGTACGTAGTCGTAGATCTGGATGATATCTTGATTTATTCTCCTTCCTACGAAGAATACGTCAAACACATGTCCGCTGTTCTACAACGTTTAAGGGAAAACCATCTGTATGCCAAGCTCGAGAAATGTTTGTTCCATGTTAAGGAGGTCGAGTTCCTTGGGTATGACAACACCAATATGGGCATCAAGATGAGCGACAACAAAGTTAAGGCCGTCTTGGAGTGGCCCACCCCTACCACTGTTAAGGCCTTGCAGTCATTTCTTGGCTTTGCTACCTTTTATCAGCGGTTTTTCTGGTCTTTTTAGGAAACTGTCGCTTGATTGACTGCATTAACCAGTAACCAACGTCAGTTCATATGGAGTGAAGAGGCCCAACAAGCTTTTAATGCCTTGAAAGTGGCTTTTACGACTGCACCAGTACTACAACACCCTGAACCCGGACTTCCTTTTCATGTGGAGGCTGACACCTCAGAAGTCGCGATAGGTGCTGTCCTATCTCAATTATGCAATGATACCGGTTTGTTACATCCAGTGGCTTATCACTCACGTAAACTCACTCAGTACGAGCAAAACTATACAGTCACTGAACGCAAACTCTTAACTGTTAGGGACGCTTTCATAGAATGGAGACACCATCGACTCGGTACTGCCTCTGCTGTACAGGTGTACATGGACCATCAGAACTTACTCGCCTTGCAATCTTTGAAATGCACCATGGCTCGTCATGCCAGATGGCACAAATTCTTCTCCATGTACAACTTTGTATTAACTTACCATCCTGGTCAGCTTAACTCAAAAGCTGATGCTCTTTCACGTCTACATTGTTCTCCACCCCAGACATGGGATGGTGCCATCCTCCTTGATAACCAGGTGGTCCGTTCATGCACTTTACAACCGACGTTGAAGTCTTTGATCAGGAATGGGTCGCTAAAGAACCTAGCGAAATCAAGGATTACAACATGGATGTGATCAAGAAACTACCATAGGTTCAAGGCTGTCTCTACATTCTCGATCAAGTACCGAGAAACGTGGCCTTACAATGGTGCCACGATTCCTTGGTGGCTGCACAACCTGATAAACGCAAATCTCTAGGCCTGTTGCAACGTTGGTGCTGGTGGCCCTCTATATACCGGGATGTGTGGTCCTACATATCCTCTTCTTCCATATGTGCCCAGTGTAAATGTACTACGGCTAAACCAATGGGACTCTTCCAGCCTCTCCCTGTACCTGAACGTCCGCGGTCCATGAACTCAATGGATTTCATTGTGGAACTCCCTCCAGTCATGGGATATGATACCATATGGGTAGTAGTTGACTACTTTACCAAACTAGTCCTGTTTGTTCCCTTCAAGGGACTACCTACCACTCCTGCTCTCGCTGATCTTTTTCTGCACAACGTTTTTTGTTTGTTTGGTCTTCCAGACATTATAGTTTCGGACCGAGGGACGCAGTTCACCTCCGGTTTCTGGAAACACCTCACCAGTTCCATTGGTATTGAAGATCACTATTCTAGCGCCTATCATCCACAAACTGATGGGCAGACTGAACGTCTCAATGCAACCTTGGAACAGTACTTGCGTTGCCTCACTCCACAATACCAGGAAAAATGGTTTTCGGTTCTTGTTCAAGCTGATATTGCTTACAATAACTCCGTCCATACATCTACTGGTACCACACTGGTCCATGCTATGTACGGCCAAAACCCACCAACCATTCCTATGGACTTAACTCCTGATAGAACCAACCCTGCAGTGCACGCTTGCCTTCAGGACCATTCTGCTGTGCATAAAGCAGTTAGTCTCCATTTGACGGATGCCCAAGAGAAGTCTAAGGCTTATGCTGACCGTCAGGAAGCTCCTCGTTACTCTATTGGTTTTAAGGTATGTTATCTACCAAAAACTCTGCCTCCCGGGCTGTAAGTGTCTGTTGCCTCGTTTTCTGTGTCCTTTTTTGGTACAGGCGCTGGTTAATCCAGTGGTTGTCAGGTTGGAGTTGCCCAGGTCATGGAAAATACATCCTGTATTTCACGTATCCTTACTCAAGCTTTGTGTGGAGAATGCTAGGTTGCCTATTCGCCCTTCCCCAGTTATGGTCCAAGGCACCGAGGAATACGAAGTCAATGCCAAACTGGACACCAAGGTTTCCAGGGGTACTAGATTGTTTCTGGTGGACTGGAAAGGTTATGGTCCGGGAGATCGGACGTGGGAACCTGTCTCTAATATCCATGCCCCGCTACTCATGTCCCGTTTCCTCTCATCCGGTAGGGGAGTGTCACCATTGGGAGAGGATACTGTCAGGAAACTGCGGTGGCCCAAACATTCGGGGAAACTAAGAACTCGCATACACGCAAGGGGTCCGTTCCCTAGTTCTCCCTCACGTTCGCACCATCAGGCATCTGTTCCACGTATTCCCAAAGCTGCGACTATCCGCCGTGTATCTGGTCCTTGCGCGTTCCTCAGGTCACATGTCTTTTCACGTTAGTTCAATTCCACCTTGTCATGTGATTCAGTGTTTCCTATTTATGCCCCGCCTGTTTTTGAATTCACTGCTTCTGAATTCATTTTCTATGGCCTTTCTGCATCTGGTGATATCGCTTTCTTGGTTACCTACCCGGCTACGTCTTACGGAATCCCTTTGTCTTGCTCCCTGTCTGTCTGTTTCAAGAAAGCTACGTTACGATCATTGGAACGCTATTTGACCTGCTACTCTGCCGATTTTGTACCTCATTCTGTCTGCACGGGTATCGACTCGGAACCCACCTGACTCCTATTCCTGCTCTCGGAAATTGCTATTCATCCTATGCGCTCAAAAGAACCATTCCCGCATTCATCCTTGGAATCCTTGCTCTCTTCCATACACTTACCTTTAACAAGACTTCCTTTCTCTCGTGTATCCGGACTGCCTCCTGGACTCCTGTTAGGCGTCCTTGTGCCGGCGGGTGTTAGGAGGAGCCTTTCTTCACATCGGTTAAACTTGGACTGCCTTCTGGGATCTCTGTTAGGCATCCTCATGCTGCCGGGTCTTAGGAGGAGCATTTTTTCTTCACATCTGTTGTACTAGAACTGTCTTCCGGCTGGTAGGTGTATCAACATCATTCCATAACTAATCCAATTCCGGATATTATATTCTATGGAACCATACTCTTGGGCATATGTTAAGAGTGTTGTCTTTATTTGTCATACTGTTCTTGCCCCTGCTACACTTATTGGTTCAATAACCCATTTCCAATACTCGGTTATCCTTTTCATAGGATACGCCAGCCAGTTAACCTTACATCAGGATTACTGATCCTATTACAGGGACCTTTGTTACGCTCACCTGGTTCCCACAGGGGTGTCGATCGGACCCGGACAGCTGCGGTCTCCAGCAACGTGATGCGTAGTGAAGAGATGACAGTCTGGACTGGCCCGCCTAATCTTGTCTGCTGGACTCGTAGAAGTATTCTCCTGCAAGTGGAGAAAGGGATTTAGCCACCCGTGGACTTTAGTGATGGCCCCCCCAACTGTTCTTGTTCTCCCACTAATCACCTCCGATATCCCCTCCTGGTAACCTCACCTTATGTTTTTAAATGATGAGCTCTCCATCCTGCATGGCATGCAGGGGCGCGTAGATTCCAGTTACTTCACTGATTTGAAGGTACTGGAGGAGTTCCAGAGGAATATTGACTCCAGTGTCTATAAAGTTCAAAAGAGTTCAATATGTCTGATGTTCCCTCATGTTCCATTCCCTCGTTAGGTTGCAGCTGGGTCCAAAAGAATATTGTCTGGAGGCAGCTGATGGCGTTCAGGTAAGAGTCTGTATTACCAAACACTGTCCGGTAAAAGTTGCATGACTTTAACTTGCTGTTTTCTCTCCCTTTATAGGTGCGGCATAGAAAGATGCAGCGAATTAAAGGATAATACCTCCGGTGGTAAAGCAGGTAAGCCTATGGTGGGAAAGAGATTGTCTTTGTCGGTTTTCTCGGCTCACCTTGTTATTCCTTTTGTTTTCCCTCCAGGTGCTGGGTTTCGCCGAAGAAAATGATGGAGGCAGCGCCGAGTTAAAAGATGCGGTGGACTGGTGAGTATAACGCGGCGCTGCTGCTGGCGAAGCGACGCGTGCTGAAATAATGTCCTTTCCAGGCTCGGAGATGTGCTGGGTCCGGAATCAGGTAAGGAATCAAATAATGTCTGTGATCTAACCTCTTCTCCTTTCTCTTCCTTTTGTCTAGGAGCTCCGGATTCGAGGCGGGCGTGGCAGAAGACTGGATGCTGACTTGCAGACACGGTGAGCGTTACGCTGCTGGATGCAGAATAACACGAAGCATGAGCTGCTGTTCGGGCGTGGTTTAAATATCCTGCAAACTAGTCCCAGGTAAGAAGTCCCCCAGAACCACACCCGAGTAAAAAATAGTCCCTGTAATAAAATAGTCCCATCCAGGCCTCACGTTGGCTTGAACTCATTTGCAGCATGGTCTGCATAAGGTAAGTAAAGTCTATGAGCCTGGGCCTATGGCGCCAGGACTGATTTCTATGATGAGCCTGACGTCTAAGGCGCCCGGGACTGAATCCAAACAGCCCCCAGCCGGGGCTGTTGGGGTTTTAATGAGTATCTGGATGCCTGCTCCCGGGGCTGATGGACTCGATCCGGATGCCCGGGGGTAGGCATCATGACAACCTTCCCCACTAGTCCAAAGGTAGAACTCCTCATTTGTTCTACTGTTTGCTCAGGATCATAATCTTGCCTTGTTTATTGCTCATGTAAATACATTGTGGTATTAACCCTGACTTTCCTTTGCAGGTCAGCGGAATCCTGTGGCGTCCATCTATCTTTGGGTCAATAACTTCTCAGGCAACATTTATATATCCCTGAGAGGTACATTGGCAGAAGGAACTCGTCGGCTAGACGACGGGTTCAACTACTGGAGCAGAACGCCAACCAGGAATTTCATAGAGTTCTGACAGACTGGCTCAACATTGGTTTCTTGTGAGTGCAGAATCCTAGTTGCACTTCCCTATTCTATTACATTAACGTAATGTCAGGCCCTAAATCTAAATCCTGTTTAGTGGTCGCAGATTGTACCTTGAAACACCAGGAAACAACAGAGCGTTGTCGTTTCCTGAAGAAGATGAAGAAACAAGATCGATTGATGGTGAAGAAGAAAATGAAGACGAAGCAGCAATCTCCCCAGTCCCCACAGGCTCAAAAAGGATTTTCTTGGCACACTTGGTGTCAATCAAAGCAGGCTCATTCTGAGCATCAAGATCATCAATTTCCTTCTCCTCCCCTTTGTCATACGGCAGAGGTAAAGGAATCCTCTTCACATGTGTCGCGTGGATCCAGTGTCTTTTGCCGGTAATTCGTACTGCAGTTTGCATGGCCAAAAGGATCTGGTGGGGCCTCTTCCAACGAGGTGCAAGACAGCTGCTCCTCTCGAAATTTTTCAACAGGACCCACTCACCAGGTCGAAGTCGATGACCTGGACCCTTGCATTTTACAGAGAGGGCTGCTCGTACCGGTTGGTGAATCAAACACAAGTTTTGAGTCAACTGGTCACAATAATCAGACAAAAGCGGATATTCAATGTACTTCAACTGTTTAGGTCTCGGTGCATTCCAGACATTGGATGGTCTCCCCATGACAATCTCATAGGGGGAGAGCCCCGTCTTTGACTCTGCGGTCGTCCGCATCGATAGTAAGGCTATTGGCAAAGCGTCAGGCCATTGCAGATTTCTGTGTGCACACAATTTGGCACTTTTATTCTTCAAAATACCATTGTGGCGTTCCACCAGGCTGGCACTCTGAGCATGTCTGGCCGAGTGGAAGCGTTTATTGATCTGTAATCCCGCACATACTTGCAGGATGACAGCAGCGATAAAATGTGGGCCATTGTCGGACCAAATTACTCTCGGCAAGCCAAACCTAGGAAAATATTCCTTAAGCATGGTCTTTGCCGTTGACATTGCTGTGGCGTCTTTTAATGGGAAAGCCTAAACCCATTTTCTAAAGGCACAAATCACAACCAAAACATATTTATAGTTTTAGCAACGTTCCATCTCAATGAAATCAAAATTAATCACCTCGAAGGGTATGGAGGGGGGACCAAAACTGCCCTTCGGTGTCAGTGTTCCCTTCCCAATGTGTTGTTGCAAACATATCATGC
Organism: Ambystoma mexicanum; assembly: GCF_040938575.1. NCBI lineage: Eukaryota > Metazoa > Chordata > Amphibia > Caudata > Ambystomatidae > Ambystoma > Ambystoma mexicanum. The sequence goes on along the minus strand of NC_090931.1, from coordinate 740,074,699 downwards.
AACTCTGGACCAAACGTTCAGCAGTTTTCTGAATATTTTCGTTATACCAGCCAGAATTTAACTGTTGACAAATCCTTTTAGCACATATGTGTGTTGGGACATGAGCCATGGTGACCATAGCAGTGACATAGGCGTTGGGTAGCATCCATCTTTGTTTCTCATTATCCACCCAACAAATCATCATCAAGACCCGCTGGACCCTCAGTTTATTGTTTGATTTCTTCTGGGGTAGCTTCAGCCTGAATTTCTTTTATACTGCTAATCCCTTCGTCCATCATACAAGTATTAGTAACCCATCTTGCTGAATCAAGCACATACATTTTCGAGTGCAGATCAGTAGCAGTCTGTTTGGCTATTCTGTCAGCAAAAGCGTTTCCTTTTCCTACATCATCCGTCACTTTCTGGTGTGCGGCGTACTTCATTATTGCTTGTTGTGTAGGAAGCGCAAATGCTGACAGCAACTGGACTATCAGAGTGCCATGTTGAATGTTTGTTCTATGTGAAGTCAAGAATCCTCTCTCAGCCCATAGTCAGCCAAAATTATGAAACACCCCGAATGCATACTGGCTATCCTTACATATGTTTACACTAAGCCCTTCAGAAAAATTTCACAAGCTCTAGTTAATGCAATAATCTCTGCAGCTTGCCAGAAATATGCAGAATTCGTTTGCTCTCTACAGCAGCGTTTAATGTGGTGATTGCATGAGCAGCAGTGGATGTACCATCCGCTAGTTTAAAACAGGAGCCATCACAAAAGAACTCCCCTTGAGGATTCTTTAAAGGTGTATCAATTAAATAAATTCTGCTCTTAGTTTTTTGTTCTGTAATATAGAGGCAATCATGTGACATCTTGTCTTTTGTGGAGAAGGAAATAGTTCAGCCGGATTGAATGAACAACATCTCTTAATTTGGTTATGTGGGGCAAATAGAATCAGCTTGTACCTTGTTAATCGAGATAATGTGAGATGTTGCGTCTGCATTCTGTTTAATAGAACATCTACGGAGTGGGGTACCATCACGAATAAAGAGTGACCTAAAACCTTACCCTCACACTTTGTTTCATAGATGCAGCAGCAGCAGCAGCTACAGCTCTCAAACATCATGGGAAATGCATGCAACAGGGTCTAATGAAGAGGAGAAATAGCCGCAAAGCCTATTCTTGCCCCAATGTTCCTGTATCAAAACAGTCAAAGCACATCCATCACGTTCATGTACATACAAAACAAAGCCCTTCTCATAATTTGGTGTGCCCAAAACTGGTGCTGAACACAACGGAGCTTTAAGCTAATCAAAAGCGTTCTGGCAATCCTTATTCCACGGTAAAGGCAAAGAAATGTCCTTCTTTGTCAGTGCCAACATAGGTTTTATCAACAAAAAATTCAGGATCCACCATCTACAATATGAAGCCATTACAATCAAAGCTCTGACCTCCTTCTGTGTTTTTGGAACAGACATATCAGAAATGCTTTGTATCCGTTCAGGTGTCAGCCTTCTTCCCTCCTTCGACAGGAGATGGCCCAGATAGGCGACCTCCTGTCGGCAGTACCAACAATTCTTCAATGAAGCCTTATGCCCATGCTCTGCTAAATGAAAGAGCAGCAAAACAGTGCTCTTTGCAAGCATCTTCAGAATCAGCAGCTAGAAGTAGATCATCTACATATTGCAACAACGTACACGTGGAAGGTAACTCAAGCATATCAAGCTGCTCTTTCAACGCTCTACTGCAGATACTTGGACTCTGTGTACCCTTGTTGTACACGAGTTAATGTGAACGAGCATTCCCCTAGGGTGAACGCGAACAAATATCTGCTATCAACATGCACAAGAATACTAAAGAAAGCGTTTTTCAAATCCACAACACTAAAATGTGTAGACGTGGCTGGAATCATAGTCAGAATTGTGGTGACATTGGGCACAATCGGAAACTGTGGAGCAACCACCTTATTAATTGCGTGCAAATCAATAATAAAACGAAAAGGAATTGCATTATCCCCTTTCTTGTAGAGTGGGAAAATCAGGCTATTACACAGGCTCCCCACAATTTCTTCAATCACACCTCAGTGTATGAAATCAGAGACAACACTTTTCAAAGCCTGTTCACCTTAGACCGAAAACTTATAGTGCGGAATACGCAGCAATTTAACACCAGGTTTCAAAACAATTTTAACTGGCTCAACCTGTAAAATTCCAAAGTGATTGTCATTAACTGCCCATAAATATGTGGGAACCTTATTTAATTAAGTTGGTAAAGGCATAGACAAAAATTGTGGAACAGAAGTTTGCTGGGGGTGAAATCATTAAATACACTACATCTGGAGAACAGTAAATCACAGCATTCAATTTCCTCAATAAATTCAATCCCAACAAATTTTCCCCACAATTTCTTGTTAATAGAAATGGGCAAGAATCAGTGAATGGTCCCAGTGAAATTGGTACCGGCCGGGAGAACAGACTAACTACTGGTGTACCAAAGAACCCTACAGAAAAGTTGCTTTGCCCTGACAGTGGAATATCTGGAACCGGTGAATGATCAATAGAACACTTCTGTGATCCTGTGTCTATCAAAAGGAGATGCTCCCTATTCCCCACCTTCATTTCAACGTAGGGTCCTTTCTGATCGATGGGAATAGGTATCAGTTCCAGACCCTGCTTCGGGCTGTCCTAACGGAACAGTATATCGTCAGATGTAAAATCTTCATAAGAATAGACAAAGGGTTATCAAAGGTGTCTGTTGGTTCTGTGCAAACTGATTTCTACCAGGACCCCCTATCCCAGGACGGCCTCTGGATCATCTACCCATGGCGCCATAAGTGTTATTTGATCTCTGCTGAAGGAGCGGGCCCTGTGCTCGCCAATGACCCTCCTGTCTACAATATGGACACTGGTTTATGTGGACCCACCCATGGTAGCGGCCGGTTCAACAGTCTCCTATGTGTCGCTCCCCTCATAGAGGTGTGTGGGAATTTCCTCCAACTCACCACAGTACCAATGTAGCTGATTGGATGTACCTTGAGACAATGTAAGTTTGTGAACAAAATGCATACACTACATAGTTAACCAAGTTCTCCTACAAATGTAGGCTGTCTTGTTAAGCTATATCACGGTGCACGCCAGTTATAACTGCATCTCTCAAATGCAGGAGTAAATTGTTCAACTTATTTCTGGTGGCACTTTAATTTGTTAAACCAGAACAAACTGCACACCTTTGGCAATCAAGCGAATGCAACATGCAAATATAATAGATCTTCCTGGTTGAGTCCATTGCATTCAGCCATTACACCTGGCCAATGCAGCAACTTATCAATGTAAATGTGCTCTATTTGAAAACGTTGATCAATGGTACACAAAATACTGACTTATAAAACATGTTCTGCCTCTTCGTGTTTATCGTTTTAAAGAACATAGTAAAGAAAACATTAACACAAACATCTTGATTTGGACCTGCTGAGCAGAGTTCGAGGTTGGCAGAGGCAAGGCTGTATTTCCCACGTTGCAAGTTTTACACTGAAATTTTTCTAAAAATACACAAGCACACGTTTATGTTATTAGTTACATAAACCTGGTGTCCATGAAATGCCAAGCAAGAATCTGGCTCTAGTCAGTATGATGACACTGCATAAACGCTCTAATCAGAAACCTTATTAAAACATAGGTCATTTCGGGTCCTGTGGTTGGTGGCCAGATACATCGGATGCCCGGCTAAATTACAGCGAAAAGGCAAGACGCGATACAAATTTAGTTTCTACATTTGAGCACCTTCATCGATGTATACAGCTATTTCAATTCTTCAAAATGAACATTACTCAATAAGTGACGCACTTTCCATTCTTATTTATGAGCATTGCTTGTAAAAGAGTGGAGGGAGAACGGTGTCAACGGCAATAAATGTGTAGGATTAGAAAAAGTACACAGCAGTAAAAAAAAAGTGGGGCAGTAATGAGCATACAGATTGCTCAACTCTACACGAATAAATGATAAAAGACAATACATCACATCAAGAAACTCACTTTAGTGTATATGGTTGTATCTGGTATTCTGAGATACATTTGCTTGATTGGTAGTAAACAACGTTTTGTCTTCTGCCACCACTAAGCAGTTATTTTCCATGTAGATTACTGCTAAGCCTGCAGGGGTGGACTGGTAACCAAAAGAGGCCCTGGAAACCATTGTCACGGTGGCCACAGTATCATTGTGAGCAAGCCCAATGGTGCAGAGGCTTACCGGGACATCTGGAGAGTTCCTTCCCTGTAGCCCGGTCCAGCCTGGTGCTTAGGAGAAAAGGCTGCATTTCAATAACCTAGTAATCCAAACAAACCTTTGCCATCTTTTTTCACCAAACGCAAATCCTCCATCACCCACACTTGTTTATAAAAAAAACATGCAGCTCTCACAAGCGCTTGTCTGCAAGTACTATATTTTAGCTACTATCATTTGGAATCCTATTTGCAGCGTTATTATCCCTTAGCTTCTGTATATGTGGTAAAACAGGACTGGCCTAAAAGATCGCGTGTGATAACGGACATCTCGAGAGCTCTAAACTCTTGTAGGATACTTGAACGATTTATAGACACACTACAAAAGAACATAACAGTGACAGCACACGCCTGGCCATTTGATAACTGTTTTTGAACTCACTAAATACTTTCATAAATTACCACAAACCCTCTCCCCAAAGCGGCCCACGCTACCCATTATGCACATCCCCCTCCTACCTCCCATCCTCAAAATTGGACTCTGACGAACAAGTGTATGGGTGTAACATGGCTACAGTCTTTCTTTGGCCAGTTCAATCCATCCATAACAATGGCTCAAACTCAGGTTCTATGCTGAGCTTGCATTCTAGCAGTGCCATCATGTGATTGTAAGCAATACATCATTATTCCTTCCGAAGGGGTCACTCTGGATACATTTTTTTCTAACCATCCCTCTCAATACTTTATTTCTTTTTTCAGTAGGAACTCGAACAGGTGTTGGGTCGCACAGTGCTTGGACACGATGCACTGGCCCCCGTCCCTCCAGCACAGAGACAGCTCCCTTCTTGCAAAACACCCAGCCCCTCACTGGTCTGCGCCCCGCACCCTACATACAACCCTGACTCAATTCCTACAATTCAGTGCCTTTCCTTCTAATAGTATTCTTTTCTATTTGCTCACAATGATTCCAGTTAATTATTTATTAAATTAACTGGGTATTGTTTAGCGCTCCACAGGTAAATGATCATGTCTGGGATTGCGTGTTTACAGTAGTCATGCCCGCAGGGGGGGACCCCATTCAGAAGGTATGAAAACGTGGTTTGGCGGAGCCAGAGATTCTTGTCTCGTTACAGCTTCAAGGGAGACCTCCCGCTTTAATCAGGAACAACAGAGAGCTCCATTAACCAGAGAGACCCTTTGATCCACTACAGAAAGGAAGATGGGTGGGACTGAGTAGTACATGTTTTCACCCCTCTACCTTTTCTGTTGCAAAGCGCTCTGGTTAGGACCTCACGCATACAGGAGATTGTTGGTGGGGACCCAGAATTGGTTCATTAAGGTAGGCTTAGCCTACACCATTCGCTGTGGTCCATTTGGCTTTAAAAGGGAGATGAGCCCCTCTTTTGACAGATCTGAAGGCTTCACCAGAAGCAGAAGCAAGAATGCATCATCATGCCTTATGCAACAGTCTGCCTTACACCTTCCGCCAGTGAGGGAAGGCCAGGACCTCCAAGAGGGAAGCAAGATCCCTCCCCTAAACATCTCCCCAGGAACAGAGAGAGATACCGAATTTAGAGGACCCTCCAGCAGCTCCAGAACCAGTATCCATACAGCACAAGGTGTGCCCTGCTAAGCTCTGCAGCAAGCTTCCAAGGTGGTAAGGGCCAGAGAGTCTCTCAACCAAACCAAGGACAAGGCAGCTGCCTGCAATACTCTCCTCAGCTTTGGGACGTCCGCCTTAAAAGACGGCACAAGCCCAGTGAAGAAGCTAGGAGGACTGCATCAACAAGCATCTACCGACAACCGCCTTAAAGGACATTTTCGAGCCAGTTGATTCCCTTCGAGCTGCAACTGACTGCACCGCTGACTGTTGTCAAGCCGCAGTCACTAAAGCTGCCTGAGACACCTTGACCAGTGCTTCAGAACCACCGACCAGCACTGAGACGATTCCGGACCATGAGCCAGTGTGTAAGCCAGCTTGCAGCTGTCCATCCAGCTTCGCTCGCCAAACTGCCTGCCTCCTGATACCCGCAGCTGTCTCCAGTATTGAACTCTGTCGCAGAAGTTGCAAAGCGCACTGAAACCGACTCGACCCTGTCGAGCACCAAGAACTCCTACAGCATAAGGTACATTGTGGTCCTGTCCCCCTTGTCCTTCTCCGAAGGCCCCTAGTGAAATTTTACGACCCATTGCTCCCTTTTTGTTGAAATCAAGTATCCTTGAAATGTTGCGATTAATTACTATACAGACTACCCTCGTCAGTATCCAAAGTGCATCCCTTTTCGTTCTTTGAAACTGTTGGTCCTCTGCAGTCCTTTACAAGGCGGGTTGTATTTTGAAGTGTGTTATAACTGTCTGTTGTGATAATAATTAAAGTAGATATTTGTATACAACCTTGACTGGACAGTCCCTTTTAACATTGGGTAATAATTGTATTTTCGCTGTGTTGCAACTAACCAACGATCTACAACCTTTAGGTGATAAGCTTGCTGTTCCATCACGTTACCAAAATTGGACAAGGAAGTTTATAATTTGCTTGTGTTTCCAATCTGTTCGGATGCCTTCTTATGTACTAGATGTTTAGGGCTGATTGATGGTTTAGAAACCGATATTCATCCCTGTACCACTGGTGCCCCGTAAGTTGATTCATCACATTGGTGGCAGGCGGTCGGATAGAGTTGGAGCTTGCACACAGTTTAGTTACCCAACAATAAAAGTACTGTTGCAGGCAATGTTTAGATACTGATAATGGGTCTTGACATAGAGACTGTGAAAGGCATGAGAAACGCTGTCCTGTGCATCCTATGTCAAGAGAGGGGCCTTCCCCACTTCACTAAGGTTAATATATGCATTCCTTAGCTCCCTTGCTGAAGGTAAGCATGGCCCTGGTGCTGTTTGTGCCTTTTAAAATGCCAACCATTTGAATTACACCCAGCACCGTCTCCTGTGCTTGTGCCCCTACCTCCCTTGGTTCCGTGGTCCCATTCCTGTCACCCGCACCTCCCCCGAGCCCTAATGGGTCCCCTCCACCTTCGGAAACAAATGTAAAGTGGATGTAACGGCCTTGCCGGATGCTTTTTCCACAAATCTTTAGCTCCCTGGCTGAAGGTAAGCGTGGCCCTGGTGCTCTTTGTGCCTTTTAACATGCCCCCATCTGAATTACCCCCAGCGTGCTCTCCTGCGCTTGTTCCCCCACCTCCCTCGGTCTTTGGCCCCATCCCTGCCTCTGGCACCTCCCCCGAGCCCAGATTGGTCCCCTCCGGCAACAATGTGGATGTAACTGCCTGGCCGGACACTTCCTCCGCCATTCTTTAGCTCCCTGGCTGACGGTAAGCATGGCCCTGGTGCTCTTTGTGACTTTTAAAATGCCTGCCATCTGAATTACACCCAGCGCACTCTCCCGTACTTGTTCCCCTTCCTCCCTTGGTCCCATCCCTGCATCTTGCACCTCCCCCGAGCCCTGATTGATCCCTTCCACCTTCAAAGCACAACCAACCAGGTCAGACTCCTGCCCATTGCAGCCCCTACGGCTAAGGGGCCCCAGGCTAAGGGCAGCTCCAGATGGTGTCGGCAGGTGTCAGCAGGGGATGCAGGAAGCATGCAGCCATCAACCAGCAGCGACAGGCAGAGTAAGTGAGGTGTGGACAGAGGGGCACAGCAATCACTGCACCCCACCAAGCTGGCCCACCTCTCACATATCTTATCTTCCCCAATGCCCATTAGGCTAAAACCTGCATGATGTATCATTCCCCTTTTGGCAATTGTTAACCCATATATATCCACTAAGCTATCAACTGTACTGCCTAGCCATATCTCACATCTAGAGCCACTCCTAATAGAACTGTGAATATTAGCGTGCGTGGCACCTAGACAGTATTGTGAATACTAGCAAATGCCACATTCAGATAGAACTGTGTATATTAGCCAGTGCTAACACCTCAAATCTCGCTCTACCTTTATCCCGCTACACCCTACTAACTTGATCCTACCCTCTCAACTTTCAGACCTGCCAGAGCCACATGGGACCAGTCAGTGTCATGAGCGCTACTCCCGAGGAGCCAAGACTGGCCCAGCGTCCCCGGAAGCATGCTCATCATCCACACCCTCGGTTCCAGCAGACCCCTACAGGGGCCCTTTGGACCATTACAAGCCACAAAAGGACACTGAGCCTAAACACTGAAATCATCCAGTGACGTAACTGGATTCCACGCGCCCCTGCACCAGAAGCCGGATGGAGAGCTCGGCTTTACTAAACCAAAGGTGAGAGTTCGTGGAGACCAGTCGAGAACCAAGAAGTGGGAAAAGAAGAAGATTGGTGGGAGAACTTATCCAACCAGCTTGTAATTACCCCTTTTTCTTCCACCTGCAGAAAACTCACCTTACAAGCCAGACAGTCAATATTCGGAGGTCCTGCCCAGAGCGTCTTCCGAGTTCTACGCCTCATCATAGTCATAGAAGCAACTGTAGCAGTCTAGTTTGGGTCAGCGCCTCTGTGGGAATCAGGTGAGCGTTACAGAACGCGAAGCCTACCCATAATCTCCTACCCAGGCGCTATGGAAACTTCCGACACAGACCAATTGGCCCAGTTGTTGGGGGAATTAAGAGCTGAAGTCCATGCTGCTCGCCAGGAAACGAACGCCCTTAAGAGGGAATTGATAATGTCAAAAGAACGAACTGACCATCTCGCCAGACAGTTATTACAGAGTCAAGCGGGGCAAACTCCTCTACCTAACTCAGGGGGGAATTATACCCCAGTTACTTCAACCAATCCCGTTCAAATCAACCTACCTGGAAATGTGCCATTGGCACCACCTGAACGCTTTTCTGGTGACCTTAAAAGATTTGCAGTGTTTATAAATCAATGCCGACTGCACTTTCTTTGTAGACCCGCAGCCTTTCCAACTGACCAGACCAAGGTAGCCTTTGTACTTTCGTATCTTAGCGGCAGCGCCGCTGATTGGTCGATCCCTCTGGTTACACAGGATGACCCAATTCTTCGGAACTTCTCAGCCTTCCAGGCGAGTATGGAGAGACTTTTTGCAAGACATTCCCAAGGGCAGGCCCTGGACAACGAACTCCTCTCCCTGCGACAGGGCAACCAGGACCTCTTAGCCTACATTGCATCTTTTAATAGGTTAATCGTGGAAACTAGATGGCCCAGAGGTCTGCGTGGTGAACTTAAAGACGTCCTTGCCCAGGTCGTGAATCCTCCTCAGGACTGTTCGGAATATATTGATTTGGTGGTCCAATTGGATCATAGGCTCCAAAACAGAAAGGCGGACCGATCCAGGTTTGAAACCCGAGTATTCACGAAAACACAAAGCAACGCCAAAGGGGTCAACACCGTTGAACCTATGCAGATTGGGGCCGTAAAGGGTCCCTTAACCCAGAAAGAGCGTGACAGAAGACGACAAATGCAATTGTGCCTCTATTGTGGAAACTCTGGACATTTTCTTCGAGATTGCCCGGTAAAACCACCTAAGAAGACAGTAGGAGCTTCTGACAAGAACTCTGAAAAGCCTGAGCCGGGAAAACCTCGCCCGACAAGTGTAGAGGTCCGCTTGCCGAGCTTAAAAACCAGTTCTTTGACCTCGCACTTCATAATGCCTATGGTCCTCGTAAACCCAAAGCAACCAGAACGTTTGCATGCTATTAAGGCATACATTGATAGTGGAGCAATAGGAAATTACGTGGACCGCGAATTGGCTTCCAGGATGAACCTACCTGGGACCGAAATCGACTCCGGACCGGTAACCCATACCACTGCTGAAGTGACGTTACTAGGCCAAGACGGGCATCGGGAGGTAATTGTGTTCGACGTGATCAAGGCTCCTCAATTCCAAGTAATCCTAGGAATCCCTTGGTTGGAGAAACACAACCCTCAGATTGATTGGCGAGCAAAGACGATAATGTTCCCTGAGTGTGCACCAACCTGCTATCCACGACCCAGCATTGGCCTAGCGTCAGCAACGACTGACGGTCCACAATTACCTCAAGAGTATCGAGAGTTCCAAGATGTTTTTCAAAAGGAACAGGCTAACACCTTGCCACCTCACAGATCATACGATTGTCAGATAGATCTGCTACCCTTGCAACTCCCCCTTGCAGTAGGATTTACGCCCTCACCGAGCCTGAGAACCTTCATCTGCGACAGTATTTAAACCAGTATCTGGCCAATGGCTTTATCCGTCCGTCAAAGTCTCCTGCATCCTCGGCTCTGTTCTTCGTACCAAAAAAAGAAGGTGACCTCAGAACCTGTATTGATTACCGTGCTCTGAATCAGATAACAGTAAAAAACAGATACCCCTTACCTCTGATCCCGGAACTCCTCGACCAGGTGAAAAACGCCTGTATTTATACCAAGCTTGATCTCCGGGGAGCTTATCATTTGGTACGGATCAAGGAAGGTGATGAATGGAAGACGGCATTTCGCACTAAGTATGGGCTATTTGAATACCAAGTGATGCCCTTCGGACTATGCAATGCGCCGGCCGCCTTCCAATATTTCATGAATGACGTCCTCAGAGAGCTCATTGATGTCTGTGTTGTCGTCTACATAGACGACATTCTTGTGTACTCATCTTCGGAAGCTGATCATCGAAATCATGTTAGGGCGGTCCTTGAAAAACTTCGCCAACATAAACTCTTTGCCAAGCTCGAGAAATGTGCCTTTCATGTCACCGAGGTCGAATTTCTGGGATTTATTCTGACACCCAAAGGAGTCGACATGGACTCGAGAAAAGTTGACGCAATCCTCAAATGGCCATCTCCTACTTCCGTGAAAGGCGTTCAAAGCATGCTAGGCTTTGCCAATTTTTACCGCAGATTTATTCCAGAGTTTTCACGAGTGGTACAACCCATCACATCCCTCTTAAGAAAAAATAAGCGCTTTGAATGGTCTGCAGAAGCTGAACAAGCCTTCCAAGAGCTAAAGGCCAAGTTCACCTCAGCGCCAATACTGAAACACCCACGCCCGGATCTCCCTTACATCGTTGAAACCGATGCCTCCAGCTTAGCAATGGGAGCAGTTCTATCACAAAGGGATCCAGAGACTAACCAACTGCATCCTGTGGCGTTTTGGTCTCGAAAGTTCTCGGCGCCTGAGATTAATTACACCATCACGGACAAAGAGCTTTTAGCTAATAAATCCGCCTTTAAGGCATGGCGGCATTATCTCCTCGGGGCCAAACACACCGTTACAGTGATCACCGATCATCGAAATCTACAGTATCTGAGAACCGCCAAAGCTCAATCCTCCAGACAGCTTCGCTGGGCTCTATTCTTTGCTGAATTTGACTTTGTGATCACTTACCGCCCGGGCAACAAGAACGGCAAAGCGGATGCTCTTTCCCAAATTGGAATGGGAGATAACGTTGTCAATCCCGAACCCGTACCAATAATTCCTGAACAAAGGATCTTGGGTCTGATTTCTTCGCAATCCATCGAGGATATTGAGGCAAAAACTAAACAACTTGTGACCCCATCAGACTTACAGAGCTGGTTACAAAGAGGCGAGAACTTCACCGTAAACAATGACTTGCCTTATTTCCAAGGACGATTATTCCTACCACACGCCGATTTACAAAAACAGGTAATCTCCTGTTATCATGATTCATTAATGGAGGGTCACCCTGGCATCGCCAAAACCACAGAAAAAGTGAAGAGACACTTCTGGTGGCCTTCATGGAGAAAAGACATAAAAGAATTTGTGATGTCCTGTGGTGTGTGTGCGCTCAAAACAAGGGTCAAAAGAAAAGGCCGGCTGGTCTTCTGCAACCATTAGACATTCCACCGTGTCCCTTGCATACCCTTTCCATGGACTTCATCACAGACTTACCCTCTTGTTCCGGGTACAACACTATTCTCGTTATTGTGGATTTGTTTTCTAAAATGGCCCACTTCATTCCGCTAAAAGGCTTACCTTCAGCTTCAGTACTAGCCAGAGAATTCCTTGAAAACATTGTCCGGTTACACGGCTTCCCGTCGGTACTAATCTCTGATAGAGGAAGCCAGTTTATTTCTCACTTTTGGCGTAGTTGTTGTCGGTCAGCTCAAATCGATGTAAGACTTTCAACCAGCCATCACCCCCAGACCGACGGGCAAACCGAGAGAACAAACCAGACTCTCAAACAATATTTACGATGCATGCTACAACAGTCTGAAAGCAACTGGAAGGACATCCTTTGGATAGCTGAATATGCATACAACAATTCAGTTCATTCGGGAACCGGGAAGAGTCCCTTCTACATCTTGTATGGAATTCATCCTTGAACCTCCAACCTCGACCCACCTCAAGATCTTGGAACACCCGCCGTAGATCAGTTGCACTCTGTTATTACCCAAGCTTTCAAGGAAGCGACTGCACATCTACAACAAGCTAAAGAAAGGTACAAAAAAGGAGCAGACCAACACCGAAGCGATGCCCTTCAATACCAGGTTGGGGATCAAGTCTGGTTGTCCACCAAACATTTATCGCTAAAAGGACCTCGCACCTTCAACCCCAAATACCTGGGACCATATTCAATTACGGCCATAATTAATCCAGTGGCCGTTAAATTAGATTTGCCAACCCATATGAGAATACATCCTGTGTTTCACGTATCTCTTTTGAAACCCATGCAACCTGGAACCAGACTGACCAGACCTCCAGAACCCATTCAGGTGAATGGAGAGCCCGAATTTGAAGTTAAAAACATTTTGGACTCCAAGATCATCAAATCAAAACTATTCTACCTAATCGACTGGAAAGGCTACGGACCCCAGGAAAGATCCTGGGAGCCCTATGACTACGTCCATGCTCCTCGTCAAGTCAGGAAATTCCACCAAACCTTTCCCGATAAACCAAAACCCCCGGGGAGGACAAGTTTGGGAGGGGCCTTGAGGGTGGGGGTGCTGTCATGAGCGCTACTCCCGAGGAGCCAAGACTGGCTGAGCGTCCCCGGAAGCAGGCTCATCATCCACACCCCCGGTTCCAGCAGACCCCTACAGGGGCCCTTTGGACCATGTCTTGGCGCCTCTGGCGCCAGGCTCATAAGGAACCACAGTCCCGGCGCCATGGGCGCCGGGCTCATATTCTTAAAGTGTGCAGTAGTGATTGGGTGGACTTACCTGTGGCAGACCATGCTGCATACTCACCTAGAACAATCCAAGCTGGGTGAAGTCCCAGCCACTGGCTGGGAGGGACCAATCCTCTGTTACAGGAACTCTTTTCTTACCTGGGTGGGGCTGATGCTAATCCTCTGACACTGGAACTCTTTTCTTACCAGGGTGAGGCTGGAGGAAGAATACGCACCAAAGCACTTCTCCACTATTTAAACCACGCCCGATAGAATTCACGTGCTTTGCGTTAATCTGCAACAGCAGCAGGACGCTCACCGAGTCGGCTCCTGCATTCCAGGTCCAGACACACCCTCAGCTTCTCGAGCAGCAACCTGTGGATGAAGAAAAGGCACAGGAACATCTACTCACCAGAATTCAGCCACAAGAGTCCAGTCTCCGACAACCTGCAAATAAAGACATAAGGTTAGAAAACGGGCAACACGCTCGCAGCTGCGCTCGCTTACCTTATCCATCCGTGATCACACCGGAGTTCACCGCGGCCTTCGCTTCGGCAGCATCCCAGCACCTGGAAGACAAAAGACATTGTTAGTGGTGTCCGAGCCGAAGGGTTCGCAACTCAGATATACTTACGTGCTTCTTCATGCGCAGCAGCGGCAGCATCGCCCTCAGCATTTCGGCATCTGAAAGAAAGGAAAAGACATTATTAGAGGTGCCCATTTTGAAGTGGCCACAATTCAGTAATACTTACGCGCTTCTTCAAGCGCAGCAGCGGCAGCATCGCCCTCAGCATTTCGGCACCTGAAAGGAAGGAAAAGACATTATCAGAGGCGCCCATTTGGAAACGGCCACAATTCAGTTATACTTACGTGCCACCGCACGTGCAACAGCGGCGGCATCGCCCACAGCATCTCGGCACCTGAAAGACAGAAAAGGACATTATAAAAGGGTGCTCCTTCAGAAGCGGCCTCAGATCTTCTATACTCACGAGCCTCTTCTTTCACAGCAGTGGTGGTGTCGCCAACAGCTCCTCGGCACCTGAAGGACTATTACAAGCCACAAAAGGGCACTGAGCCTAAACACTGAAATCATCCAGTGACGTAACTGGATTCCATGCGCCCCTGCACCAGAATCAGGATGGAGAGCTCGGCTTTACTAAACCAAAGGTGAGAGTCCGTGGAGACCAGTCGAGAACCAAGAAGTGGGAAAAGCAGAAGATTGGTGGGAGAACTTATCCAACCAGCTTGTAATTACCCCTTTTTCTTCCACCTGCAGAAAACTCACCTTACAAGCCAGACAGTCAATATTCGGAGGTCCTGCCCAGAGCGTCTTCCGAGTTCTACGCCTCATCATAGTCATAGAAGCAACTATAGCAGTCCTGTTTGGGTCAGCGCCTCCGTGGGAATCAGGTGAGCGTTACAGTCAGGCAGTGATGGTGCGCAGTATAAATATCCTTAACATAACATAACATAACACTGAATGTGCCAGATAGCAGCATTTTGCATTTAACCTGATTGTACCAGATAGGCTGATGGTGCCAGTTAGGAGGATTTCACATTTAGCCTGATTGTGCTAGATATCAGCATTTTGCATTTAGCCTGATTGCGCCAGATAGCAGCATTTCACATTTGGCCTGACTGTACCAGATATCCTGATTGTGCCTGATAGCAGCATTTTGCATTCAGCCTGATTGTGCCAGATCGACTCATTGTGCCAGATCTCTCACATCAAGATAACCATTAGTGAGCAATATGTCACCACTAGGTAGACTACACTTTGTGCTAGCTAGTCCAGATAAAATTGCATATATGAGCCAGCGTCACAATTAGACAGAATTGTGAAGATTAGCTTGCTTCATATCTTGAAATAACAGTAATACTAACTTGCATCATATCTAGGCAGAATTGTGAAAATGGGCTTGCATCATTATCTAGACAGAACTGTAATACCAGCTTGTGTCATAACCAGACAGAATTGTGAAGATTAGCTTGCGTCACATCTGGACAGAATTGTGAATGTCAGTTTACGCCACACCAGACATGATTGTAAAGATCAGTTTACGTTGCATCAAGACACATTTGTGAATGTCAGCATTCACCACATCTAGACAGAATTGTGAAGATTAGCACTGCGTCAAATCGAGACAGAATTGTAAAGATTAGCTTGTGTCACACCCATATAGAATTATGAAGAATGGCATTGCTTCACATCTAGACAGAACTGTAACACTAGCTTGCGTCACATCTACACAGAATTGTGAAGATTAGCACTGCGTCACATCCAGATAGAATTGTAAAAGATTAGCTCGCGTCACATCTAGACAGAACTGTGAATGTCTGCTTGCATCACATCTAGATAGAATAGTAAAAGATTAGCTTGCATCACATCCAGACAGAATTGTGAAGATTAGCATTGCACCACATCTAAACGGGATTGAAAAGATTAGCATGGGTCGCTTCTAAATAGCGATGCCACTAACCTACCCCACTAAACAATCTCACCCCTCTCCATAGACCTCTCACAGTCTACACAAACACAACCACACGTCCAAAAGAACTCCAAACCACATGCACTTCACCACATCACAACAACAAAACATAACACACATAGCCTTGCACAACAACACATGAATGTTACCAACCCAAAAGCACACCTAAGCTCAGCGACACCGTTAACCGAACTGAGGCTGCCAACAGCACATCACAGGTCTCTTGCTCTTTTCCCTACTCAACCTTACTAACCCATACCCACCTTCTACCCTTTTCAGATCCGCAGAGCGCTAGGGGACCACAACGGTGGTAATAGTGCGCGGTATAAATATCTTTTAACATAACAAAACATAAGCTTGAGTTGCTGACCAGCCTCCAAGCTTGGGTTGAAGCAAGGGCAGTTGTGGGGGCTCGGGGGGAGAGACCCCAGGGGACGGGTTAGCCCTTTGGTACCTGAATAAAGAAGACCTTCCGGAAGGTGTAGTGGAAGATGACAAGGAAGACAGCAGGAGCAGTGTTTCTCGACAACTATCCCACCACGGGGCAAGTGTAGTTTCCCAACACTCTAGAGTAACACAGAGTATCAAGGCCTAGTGCGGCATCCTGCAGGTGCCAGGCCTCTGTACAGTCTCTAAGTGGCCCAGTAATTGTTCCGGCTGTTAACGATGTAGCAGGTATAAAGTTCCTGTTGGAGGGTAGGAGACTAGCATTGGAGGAACGAAAATAGCGGGACAGGGACGCAATGGAGCGGGACAGGGAAGCCATAGTGCTGCACAGACTGGCACTTGACAAGAAGGGCAACAGATCCACCTCTAGTGAAAGCAGCGGTAGTGGCTCAAACCAGATTGCCCGGGATAAGCCCGGGGCAACATCCCCAAAGACTTAGTACAGGCTTACAAAGTGGGGAAGGATATTTTTGACTGATTGAAGTGCTCGAGCTTGCTTTTCAGTTACAGGAGGTGGACAAGGCACTGTGGTGTGCAGCCCTTAAGAGTCGCTTACCAACACTAGGGACTGAAGTAATTATTCAATTATCTCCTGAGGAAAGGCCCATTTATGAGAGCATGACGGCGGCCCTCCTCAGGAAGTTCTGTAAAACCCCTGAACAGTATCTCAAGAAAGAGCTCGGAAAGAAAGGTGGCCAGGCATTTGAAGCGTTCACACACTTGTCGTTGAAATATCTGAGCGGGTGGGTGGCTGGTAACAAAGTTGCCACATTTAAAAGGATGTACAATTTGATTGCGTGTGAGCATGTATTGAAGAATTGTGAGTTTGGCCTACACCAGAATCTTGTGGACAAGACTATCACAGACCCTAGTGAGCTTGCAAAGGCTACTGACAGGTTTAGGAGTACTCAAGTCCAGTAAAAAACGCTCAGGTGGGCACACCCAAACCGGAAAAGAAATTTTCGGACAGAAATGTTAACAAGGATTGGAAGAACAAAGGTCCCACTCAATCCTCTTCCAAGTCAGGTCCCGAAAACAATGAAGGGAAATCCCCAAACTTTACTTCAGTCATACACCCCGAAAAGAAGAGCACAGGCACCCCTACCACTGGGACACCTGCGTTCTCCCCATCCAAAGGTTTTTTTTGTGTGTACGAAGTTGGGCCATAAGAAAGGGGAACCTGGTCCCTATGGGTGCTCCCTCAATATCTACTCCTTGGGGGGGAATACGGGACATGCTGTAAGGCATGTTTGGAAGTAAACACTGAATTTACCAAATTGTCTACCCATAGCTGTGACAAAACTTGAATTAGGACTAACATCACTAAATGTGCGAGTAGTCTGGAACACCTTGATGCTCTTTCAAAAAATAATCTTGAACAACAGCCCCTTACAATTCGATATTAAAACAGGAAACCACAAGTTCGAGAGATTGGCATGCACAACAATGGTCAACACAATGCAAAGAGATACTAACAACTATCAATGCAGATGAATGGGCCTTAATCAACAAACCAGACGCAGTTAAGTGGAAATTATGGTATCTAGACAGGGAAGCAACAGAAAGAAGGGCAAGCAAATATAATCTCAAGCGCCAGTTGAAAACACCCTTCACGTTCCTAAATGTGGTACCAAAATATCCCACGCAATTTCCGAGTGCTCATCATAGAAATATGTTCCTAAGGATAAGATTAAACATCATCCCGACAAAGTAACTATTATTCGAAAGACATAACGTGGATACTCCAAATGACCGATGCAGATTCGACGAGAAAGAATCTTTATACCATCTGACACTGTTGTGTCATAGGCTAACAGCAGAAAGAACTAAACATATGAGTGACTTAATATTCGGATATGATCACTTGTCTGCTGATGAGTGGTGGACCCGCTGCCACGAGGGACATGATTTCAAAGTAATTTTTGCCTTAACCAACTTTTTACAGGAAATATCACGAACTGACTTACACAAAGGTCCCAGGATTACTAGATGATTGGTTGTTTATTCATGAAACCTTGGACGAACAACACAGTTGACAACGCAAAATATGGGTACAATTAACTGTAAATAATTTATAGTCAAATGTCAATAAGTAAAAGTTTGTAATAAACGAAATACTTTTAAATTAAAAAAATTTAAAAAAACAAGCAAGTCATAGTGAATGTTGATTCGTCACATTGACAGCTTTAAAAAGCTTATTATATTTATTCAATTTCTATTTTCTTGACTGCATGTAAACAGTAAGCAAGGAATTGTCTCCCGCTGTGGCTTTTGACTTTGAGATGCAGATGATAAAAGCAGCTCAAAACACCATGATAGGAGGCAGAGTAATAACAGCATGTGACCCTTCAGAGCTGCTCGGCTCTACAAGTACATATTCAAAAGGAAACCTGCATCCCCCTACCTCTGTTGACCTACATTGGACTTCACAAATATGAAAATGCACAAAGAGCAAGAGGAGAACTTGAAGGCAAAATTACACAAAACAGCATCTTCAAATTGTAGTAACTGCCATTCCTAGTCACAGAGGTTTAACGATTTAAGAAAGATTTGGAAATGCCCACATTATTTGGGATTATACACCATTAATCCTCGTAACATCTAGCTATATCATTCCTTATAATAGCTGCTTTAGATAATTGTAAACATCTTTTGCATGGATGGGCAGCCACACCTAATGATCCAGTGAGTTGTAAAGGGGCTTCAATTAGCCATACAATTAGTGTGTACTTCTCAATCTATGCACATGGTAGTCCAAAACCACTGGGGGAGAGTGAGTAGTGTGGTGAATTTGCACTCCTTCTTACCAGTACTTATGATGGTAGTGGACCACTAGGGACTGCGCTGGACCAGACGCTACCAAATGATCCTCCCTAAGGGTGGCAGAGATGGGACACTGTGGGCCTAAGTCACGTTATATCTTCACCACTTTAGACAAATTACAACCTTTACAATTCACCAAACCCTAATGAAGGTGTCTGAATTTGTCACTTCAGGTTAAAGTATGGACTTGGGATATAATTCCCGTGGCAGACCGCTTCCCTGAACTCTCACAGACAGGACAGAGTCTATGGTACAGGCATTGCAAGCTTGTGGCGGGGGGGGGGGCGCAGGGTGAGCGAGAGATAAACTGCTCTGCAAAGAGGGTTAAGAACAGTAGATACTCTTGGATCCATGCCCCGTTTCGAAAAGACCCGGCGTCTTTCCAGAGAACGCTTAACCACAAGAGATTGTGGTCCGCGAAGGTGATCGATCGAAGAATGTACCGACCCACATGCATACCTTTGAGTTTTCACTGGGATAGTGGAGCACAAATCAGGGGAAACTAGTCCCACGCCAATCACAACTTACAAGTAGACAGAAAGCAACCTATGGGAAATAAAGTGGGAGAAATAGAGCCCATAAAAAGGGTGGGAAAAGCCAAGTAAGAAAGAACTTTGGAGGAGACACATCCTCAGCCGTCGTTGACCTTGACACAAAGGAAGTCCCTCGAAGATCTAATCTGTGGACAGATCCAGTGGCAGAGTCCAGATCTCTTGGCTCAAAGGGACTCCAGAGAAGGCATATCGCTGACCACACAGTCGGACGGCCCTAATCCAGAGAGCAGCTGGAGAAAGTGGCCATTCACTTTCCTGAAGAACCTGCTCACTTGGAACCCTGGATGGAAGCAGAAAGCCAGTGCCCCAGATCCACACCTCGCTGAGAGGCACTTGGAGAGTTATTTGGCATATCGTCTACCGGCAACCTAAGGCAGAAGGAGCCCATGGCAGCCAGGCCAAGGAAAAATAATCTTCTACCTGTCTAGTACCTGAGCTCAGGGCGGATCACCACCTGGAGGCAATAGGAGAGGCCCAGGTGGTGCTTTACAATAAATCTGAAGATTGCATTGCAGAGTTCAGAGTTCAGTGAAGAAGCCACAAGTCAGTCTAAACCCAGACCCAGGACCCTGATAGGAAAATCTGCAGGACTGCCCCCAGAAAAAACCCTCATGTAATGGAGCGACTTGAACCCAGATCCAGACGAGAATCTCAAGAGGCTAGTTACAACATCCTGGAATGGAAAAGGTCAACTTCACAAAGCCACTACAGAACATGAGAAAGGGCTCAAGAGCCTATTACAAGCAAACCAGCCTAGGGAGCGGCCAAAATGAGTACAGCTTGTGGAGCCTTTAAACAAGGGAGTTTGAACTGTGTTAGTGGATGTATGTACTGGTAAGGCTAGGTTTTGGGCATTGCCAACTTTACAACTTTCTGTTATTAGACTAGGGAATCAGTTGTTCAGGACCGTTAGGTTCTTTTACTATAGAAAAGGAGATTTCAGAGCGAGACCTACTGCTTAAGGAATACAACCCCGATACAATGGTAGAGAGAGAAACCAATAGTCACTTTCTTATTTTGGATTTTGTGTTATTAGCATAGGTAAGTGTTTTCCCAACCATGCCCCGATCACTGTACTATTAATTAAGGCACTGCAGTATTTGAATTATGAGAGTCTTGTGTTTCACTAGTACGCCTACCATAGTGGGGATGTATGGACTGTGTCAAGGAAGGGTGGGAGGACTAGAAGTAAGGAGGATTGTAAATAGGTAATCTAAACATTAACTAGATATGCCTCTGTCATAGTGACAACAGCAAATCCAGATCCCTGTCCACGTAAAAGAAGGGCTGACAGGACCAGTCCTGAACTATTCCTGAACCACTTGAGCGAGAACTACTGAGTGCCAAAGATACAGGCTATTGGGGCCTTTGACCCCCGAAGATGCATCAGGCTTAGAAATCCAAAACCTAAAGGAGATTCTGCAATGTCTTTCAGGGTTTCAGAAAAATATATGGGATGGGGAAACATTAGCACATCCAGAAAGACCCTTTTGTCAACAAGTGCAGAGCGTCAAAGGAAAAAACCTAACTTATCCCAACCCCAAACATCCAAGAAGGAATGTATGTCTTTACTTTGTCTGCATTTACTTCACCATACATTCATGTTGGCACTTTTACTTCTCCATACTTTTACTTCTCCTGTCTTTCACTTCTCCTAGCATTCACTTCTCCTAGCATTCACTTAATTACAGAGACCCATGTACCCTCTCTTCTCTACAACGTATCCTCCACCCGACACTCCGTGAGCTCAACCCCACTGCTAACCGTAAGCTAAACTTGACCACATCCATTGCCACCTTCACAAAGTGAAGAAGCAGACAAAGAAGTAAATGCATGACAAAGTAAATGTAGACAAATTAAGTCCAGACAAAAGTTTATGGGCAAAGTAAGGGAGGGTACCCCCAGCATCAGTGCTTGTGAAAGAGGAACAAGTTACTCTCTTACCTGGTAACGTTCTTTCGATGGGATGGTCTGACGACGTATTCCATATCTATGACAGTAATCACCACAGCTGTGCTGCTTTGGAAAATCTTTCGGCGTCTGCGTCGGTGATGTCGATACACTGTCCTCGAGGACCTCCGTCGAGTCGACGTCACCGGATGTTATAAGTAAGACGCACGACGCCCGTAGCCTCGGTTGTAGTTTTTTCCCAGAACGTGTAGCACCAATCTTCTGCCAGTATGACCACAGAAAGCCTTGCGGAAACGTAAGCTGCAATCGCATAAGAAATTCTGCAGCGGGGAAGGCAGGGAGGGAGCGATATGGAATACGGCGTCGGACCATCCCATCGAAAGAACGTTACCAGGTAAGAGAGTAACTTGTTCTTCAAGGGGATTGGGTCCTCCGACGTATTCCATATTTATAACAGACTTCCAAAGCACTACCAACGTAAGGAGGTGGGAAAAGAATTTAGAATATACAAATTTAGAATGCCCGATCAAATTGCAGAGTAAAGGACCGCCTTGCCAAAGGCCAGATCCTGCCCATGGATATAATCTAGGGAGTAGTGACATACAAAAGTATGGACCGAAGCCCAAGTGGCTGCTTCTCAGATGTTACGAATAGGAACACCCCTCTGCAGGGCAGTAGAGGCAGCCATACCCCTAGTCGAATGAGCCCGTAAGCCTACTGGAGGGTCCTTACCTGCCAGGCGGTAACATTCCAAAATTGCCAAGATAATCCATCTAGACAAAGTCTGCTTAGTCACAGCTTGTCCCAAACGCCTTCCAGCGTAACCAATAAAGAGCTGATCGTCCACTCTGACCCGGGACATGCGTGAAATGTAGAAACTTAAAGCCCTCCTAGGATCTAACCTATGGAGCCTCTCCTCGTCCTTACCAGGATGTGGAGGAGGATAAAATGCCGGAAGAATGACCTTCTGGCTCAAATGAAAATCCGACACAACTTTCGGAAGAAAAGAAGGACAAACTCTAAGGACAACCCTGTCCTTATGAAACACAGTGAAGGGTGGCTTAACAGACAGAGCCTGTAACTCACTCACTCTGCGAGCGGAAGTGACCGCAACTAAAAACACAGTTTTCAGAGTTAACAGTCTCAAAGGACAAGAATGTAAAGGCTCAAATGGAGCACCCATTAGAAACTTGAAAACAAGATTCAAATCCCACCCGGGCACCTGGAAAGGTGATGGAGGGAACACATTATTGAGCCCTTTCAGAAACGGAGAAATTAAAGTGAGTTTAAAATAAGAACACTCCTCAGACGAGCGCTTAAATATGGACAGCGCTGCCAGGTAACCTTTAATGGTACCCACTTGCAAGCCCCTGTGGGCTAAAGAAAGCAAAAAAGACAGAACCACAGGAATGTCACATGAAAAAGGATCCACATTCTTAACCTTGCACCAGTCGCAGAACTTTCTCCAACGGCAATGGTACAGGGACTTTGTTGCCGGCCGTCTGGCCGAAAGCAACAACTCCATCACGTCTTCAGGGAGGTCCCAATCCTTATACCTCAACCTTTCAGAAGCCAAGCGTGAAGGTTAAGGGATCTGACCGCTGGATGGAGAACCTGACCCCCTTCCCTTGAGAGCAGATTGTCTCGATAGGGAAGACGACATGGAGGGCAGATGGACAAGTCGAGAAGGTCCGGGTACCACATCCTTCGGGCCCATGACGGAGCAATGAGGATCATGCGGGAACCGAACCTCCATAACCTACGCAGCACTTGCGGGATGACGGGGACTGGAGGAAACGCGTACAGCAGTGGGAAGGACCACTCCACCACGAACGGGTCTCCCAAGGCTCCTCTTGGAGGAAATTCCCGTGAGCAGAACCTTTCGCACTTCCGGTTGACACTGGAGGCGAAGAGATCCACTTAAGGAGTCCCCCAAAGGGCGAAGATCTCCAGGAGAATCTCCTGAGCCAACTCCCACTCGTGAGAGATCGCGCTCTGCCTGCTCAGAGCGTCCGCTGTCTCGTTTTCGTCTCTGGCCAGATGAACTGCCGAGATCAAAATTTCCTGCTGGATGGCCCAGAACCAGAGCTGCATCGCCCACTCTGCACAGAGGAAGTGACCCTGCTCCCCCCTTTTTGTTGAGGTTGTGCATTGCCACTGTGTTGTCCGTCAGAATCAGGACATTCTTTCCTTGCACAGTCGGCAGAAAAGCCTTCAGGGCAAGCCTGACGGCCCTCAGCTCCAACAGATTGATATGGAGTCTGGACTCCGACGGAGACCAACGACAGCTCGTTGGCATGAGTTCCACATCCCGTGAGGGATGCGTCCGTCACGATCGTCACCTCCGGCCAGGGCAGCCAAAATGGAGCCCCCCTCATCAGATTGGCTTCGACAGCCCAGCACAGAAGGTCCTGGGCGACCGAGGGCGGCACCTGAACACGGTCCGACAACCTGCCGCAGGACTGGGACCATTTAAGCTTGAGGGCCCATTGCAGAGATCTCATCCGCAACCTTGCCTCTGGCACCAGAAGAATGCAGGATGCCATGAGGCCGAGCAACCTCAAGAACTCGAATGCCGGGAGCGTCTGGGCAAGTTGAAACTTGTGCACCATCTGCTGAATGTGAAAATCTCTGACCTGGGGAGGGAAACACTGCCCCAGGGATGTGTCGAGCACCGCTCCGATGTACTGGAGCCGCTGTGTTGGTGTCAAGCGGGACTTCTTTAAGTTGAGGGAGAAGACTGCTTGTGAAGGGAGTGGCAGGTGACGGACAGATGATCCAGGACTTGCTCGGGAGAGCGCGCCCTGATCAACCAATCGTCCAGCTAGGGGTAGACGTGAATCCCCCCTTTCCTGAGATGCGCTAACACAACCACCATGAGCTTGGTGAAGATCCTCGGGCGGAGGTCAATCCGAACGGCAGGACCGAAAACTGAAAGTGCGAGTCGCCAACCGCGACCCTCAGGTACTTCTTGTGCTTTGGATGGATCAGCACATGAAAAGAAGCGTCCTTGAGGTCGAGAGACACCAACCAGTCCTGAAGTTGAAGGGCCTGGAGGACTTGAGAGAGCGTAACCATCTTGAACTTGTCCTTCCTGAGGAGCTTGTTCAAACCGCCCAAGTCCATGAGGGGTCTCAATCCTCTGTCTTTCTTCGCAATCAAAAAATTAAGGGGAATACCATCCCTTGTTCCTCTCCGCTACAAGCACCAGTTCTATGGTGCCTTTCTCCAGCAGGGATTGAATTTCCTGCGCAAGGAGCGGATCCGCACTCTTCAAAGAGAGGTTCCCTGGTGGATTGTCGTGAGGCCTCTGCCGGAAGGAAGACAGTAGCCATGGGCTATGATCTCCAGGACCCACACATCTGAAGTAATGGCACGCCATTTTACCAGATGCTGTGTCAGCCTTCCCCCAACCGGAGAAGCATGGGTCTCATGACTGAGCTGAAGTGGCTGCGGCAGTGCCTGAGGGCAAAGAGGCAACTGCACGTGCGGCCTTGGCACCTCGAGTACCTTGTTTTCCACCTCTGGCACCCCTACCGTTGCAGCTCCTCTCGATTTACTAAAGGACGAGTAATATCTAAAGGAATCTCCCCTCCATTGCTGTCCCCTAGGACGAAAAGGCAGAGGTTGGCGAACTGCAGTGCCCAACGACTTTGCTGCAGCTTGGAGATTTGCAACCTCTCAAGACTCTCGTCAGCCTTGCTGCCAAAAACAGAGTCACCATCAAAGGGCATGTTGAGGAGCCGGGCTTGCACATCAGGAGCAAAACCAGACTTCCGCAACCACGCAAACCTGCATATTACGGTGCTCGCTGCCATGGACCGGCTGACGCAATCAACCATGTCCAGACCCGACTGAACGGATTCACACATTGCATCCTTGCCATCCTGCACGATAGCAAGGAAACCATCCCGTTCCTCCCCTTCGGGAATATGATCAGCCGCTAGGGAAATACAGTTCCACAGAGTGTGTGAAACGAGACAAGGCACAAACTGAGTTGGCAGCCTGAAGCACCATAACCACAGAAGAAAATACCTTCTTCGCCCAGCTGTCAAAACGTTTGTCGTCCCTATCAGGAGGGATGGTAGGATACGATGCCTGCTTTGCTGGGGCCGTAGCCGCCTGCACCACCAAACTCTCCGGAGTAGGGTGCGTGGTCAAGTAGCAGGGGTTGCCACTGGCTGGGCGATATTTTCTCGGCAAGGACTTGCTCACTGCCGGGAGACACTCCGGAGCAGTCCAAGCCGCAACCACCCTTCTCTGCAAGGCCATATGGAATGGCAGCACCGGGGCAGTTGGAGGACCTTGATCCAGGATATCAGTCAGGTCATCCTGCTGAAAATCCCCAGGGGGGGAGACCACCTCAGGTAACCCGTGACCCTCGACATCAGGTGCCGATAAGAGGAGTCGGCATGCGAGCCAGGCTCAGGCCTACCAAATTCCACCTCCGGAGAAGTGTCGAGCCCACTGGCGTCATGCACTGACTGGCGCAGGTCCTCAAGCTGGCTATGGCCAGAAACAATGTCATCAGGGACCTCTGCAGGAATCACACCTTCCTCAGACCCCTCATCCACCTCAGAAATATAACCCAGAGGCTGGAAAGAGGGAACCGAAAAAGGAACAAAGACGGGGAGCCCCGAGCGTGTCTCTCGACAGCCTGGGCGCCGATGACGTCGACGACTTCCTCGGAGGTGGGGCCCCGAGAGTCCGTCAACAACCTTTGGCGCCGCCAACGTCGATGTCTTCCTCGAAGACTTCACAGGTTCACGCGGTCTCGAGGGCGTTGAGCACTGGGACCTGGAACGGGCATGTCTAGAGCGACCATCCTTGTCCAACCGGGACCTCGAAGGCGCCCGGGAGTCGCAACGACTGCTCGAGACCGAAGGCGTACGAGCGGTGTCTCTACCACGGCCACAACCGGCGTCCTTAGACGGCGCGGACGGACCAGAGCCCTGCGATTGAAAAATCGCCAACATCTCCTTTCGGAAGGAATCCCATTCCTCAGGAGTGGAATGCTTGCTGGGACAAGCAACCCGTCGACGGGCAGAGTCCTCGGAAGAGGACGGGGAAGGCGACCTGTGACGGTGCTTCCTGGAATGCCTCGAAGGGGCAGAGGAATGGTGGGACCAACTCCCAGACCGAGAACCCCCGGACTCACAACGACGATGCAGAGAGCCGCCCCTCGAATCGTCCATCGAAAGACCAGTGGAACGGGACTTCTGGGGCTTGGCCACCTTACCGACCGACAGCTTCTTCTTACGCTCCCGCAAGGCCTTCGATGTGAGCGATTGGCAGTCGACACAGTCGTCCGTATCATGGTCCTCCCCAAGGCACCAGAGGCAAGCGTTGGGCGTATCTGTCAGCGACATCTTGGACCCGCACACCCGACACTTCTTAAACCCGGACCGCGGGGTGGAAGAAGCCGAAGACGACATGCTTACAAGTAGCAACGAAGAAACAGGTTTGAAGAACCAAAAGAACAGGATTCAGTAGAATCGATGCGCGCCGAGATTTCCGAAGCGCACATGTTTGCGGAAAAAACGGAACTGAGGCTACGGGTGTCGTGCGTCCTACTTATAACATCCCGTGACGTCGGCTCGACGGAGGTCCTCGAGGGCAGCGTACCGACGTCATTGACGCAGACGCCGAAAGATTTTCCGAAGCAGCACAGCTGTGGTGATTACTGTCATAGATATGGAATACGTCCGAGGACCCAATCCCCTCGAAAATGGTGTTCTCCCTTCCCTGTTCCTGCAGCATTTAAATATGCAAATGTTTCCTTCCGCCTCCCTAAAGGAAAAACGATTTGGCACAGGTGGGAAATTAACTAGATATTTTCCTGTCCCTTATGATGGATTTTCACCAAGAAACACACAAAACAAACTTTTGTGCAGAGGGACCGCCAGGAGGCAAGGCAGAAGCAGAGCAGCAGGCAAATACCAACTCCGGCACAGGGAAACAAACTGAGTAAAATCCAAACTCGTGACTATCCTTTCAAAGACTTACCTCCCCTGGCTTGGAATAGGAAGCCAGTACACAAATCATTTGCAAGGTTTGCCTCAGCCAATGGGAGAAAGGCGAGGGCTTTAAAGCTGAGGCTAAGAGCCGCAGACAGTGCCTCTGGGCTGGGCACTGAAGAGAAGTTTGTTAAGCAAGCTGGAGAACACCAGAGGAGGGAAACCCATTGAGCCCAGAGGAGGCTTGGGTTCTAGTAAGGGAATGGAGGTGCACGCCAGAACCCCAGAATGGAGGTGCACGCCAGTGAGGGGGAACAGAACCCCATTAGCTCCAGAAGATGGGAGTGCTCCAGTCAGGAGGAGAAGAGCCACTCAGATCGCAGAAGAGAGGTGGGCTCCATTTAGGGGGAAAAGGGCCCTTGAGACAAGAAGAAAGAGACCCTGGACCCAACAGAAGTGGTGGGTGGTGAGAAGAAGAGAGAGAATAACTTTGAACCCCAGAAGAGGGGATGTGTAACAGAAGAGAGAACTCCTTCAACTCCAGAGGAGTGGTGCGCTCCAGTGAGAGGGAGGAGAATCTGTTATGCCCAGAAGCTGAATGTGCTACAGCAAAGAGAAAGAGAGAGCGTGACTTTGACCCCAGGAAAAGGAATGTGTAGCAGAGAAGGAGAGCCCCTTGGCCCCAAAACGGGGGAGAAAGTAACAGAGAAGAGCCGCAAAAAGGGGAGCACTTTTGGGACAGTTGGCAAAGGGAGGAAGCACTTAAATATTCAGTAAGACAGAAAGGCTTTGTAGCCCAAAGAAGAGAAGATAAGAACTGAGCTCTACAGATCACTAAAAAGGAGACCACCTTGTCTGGAACTTTCTGTATGCCGTTTATTTGTCGTCCTTCACATTTAATCTTACTTTCCAGGACTACGATTCCCTAGAACGTTTATGTCACAGCCATCCTGAAACCATTTCCATGAAATAGTCTTAGGTTTTACTTGTGCCTAATATATGAGCTAAAGTACCCCCAAACCGTGTGTTATAAGGATATTGCAAGTCACAGAGGAGTTCTGTGGCCAAACAGAGGAACAAAGCTAAAGGCTGAGTTCCTTTATAAGGTTACAGAACTCTGAGATGACATGCAATATCCTTTTTACATATGGTTGGGGGTGTTTTATTACTAAAAACACATGGCCACACACCATTATCCCCTTTGATACCTAGCCTCTTGCTTAATCTAATCTATGAGATCTTCCATTTGCTGATCCATATAATCAATGTAGAATCTGTTTGGATTTAAAGAAATCACTATGCAGCTTTGAATGTGTTGTGGAAAAATAGTTTCAACATTTTGATAAAACACATTGAAAAAACGTTTTCATTTTGTAAATAATAACATGCAGATTCTTGCTCAAATATGTTAAACTTCAGCAGTGCACAATTTAAACACTCTACCATAAACAGTTTCTTGGCAATTAATTGCAGTAAAACGTCAAAGAAATCTCTTTAACAAGCAAGGAATATGAACATGCTTGTAACAGCTTTAATTAACTGCTGCATTGACACTTGGAATTCGGACCCTTGCTGGCTCAAGCAGCAGACATTGTGAAGTCACAACTGAAGCGTTATAACAGATTACGGAGCATTTGATGTCACAACTATCCTATAATAAGAACATTATTTCCAGGTTTTTCTGTGCATATTGTTGGCTGCCAAGTATTATAAAACCATTTCACTTTATTTCAGTGTCAGTAGCTGTGTGTTTCCTCAGACATGTGGCACTCTTGTCAGTCCTTAAAAAGTGGGAAATACCAGAACATTGTTGTACATGAGAATGTGTCATTAGCCATCTGAATGTCTCTGGTCTCGGACATGGAAGATCCTAGAAGATCATAATATTTGAAAAATGGGAGCATACAGATATCTGCTCCACATGTATAAATGAGAAAACCAGTGAACTATAGCCCAAGACACAACCCTTAATCAATCTTGTCTGCCCTCCACACCGAAATAAGAGCCCTCATGCTCAGAGGAATCAATCCAGAAAAATCACAACAGAATTCCTGATCTCAAGCATATGCATCATCGCGTTCTCCAGGGAAGACAGAGAGATAAGTGTGGATAGCCACCCTTTGAAACCCATGTAAATGTGACAATTCTCAACAGAAAGCCATATTATGACACTAAAATCAAGTCTTTTGGAGTAACCATCAGAAAAGACTTCCTACACAGAAAATACCCTATTCTCTCTGTAAACTAGTTTTTTTTTTTATTTCTAAAGACACATTTTCATAGAGCATGAACAAGGCGTGAGAGGTTTAGGGTGGCGTACAAATGAAACATATACAATATTCAACAAAGATCTAAACAAGATGGACACCAAAACAAAAACAAGATAAATAAACAAGAAATAGCAACTGAAATATCAAACTACAAATAGTTAAAATACTAATTAAGAGGCAGACCACCATAACCAGGTTTTGAGAGCGTTCCTAAATGTCAGGAACTCCGGGATCAAACGAAAATCTTGAGGAAGGGCATTCCCTGACACTGTTACAGTATGACCATCAAACCAAGTGCTGGTGATAAAAATAAAAACAACATGATGTAAAACAATAGAATCATAAATGGAAGCAGCCTATAAAACACCATAAAAAGTATTAATTAATAAACACTTAATTTCATAATTTGGAACAGATGGATGTTCTACAAGCATAGGGAAAACAGGAACATTCACAAGATGTCCATTCATAGTCCTAGAACACGTTGCATAGGTAGCCTAGTGACAAATATACACAGGAATGAATCCTAAACTATACTTCATCAACTAGATTCATAAAAGAGCTTTACAAGCACATGGATAAAAAGTAAGGCCTAAACCTCACCATATAACGCAGAAGTGACCAAAGAACACTGGCTTCAAGAGACTGCTACCTTCGGTCCACACAAGTCATTAAGCACGTAGAAACAGATGGCAATGGATTTCAGCGTAGTTGCAGATTCCCACTGCTACAGCTTGCAAAATAATCTTGAAAAAAGTTAAAAAAACAAGTCTCCAAAAACAAGATCTCTGTTAATGAAAGTAGTCATAATATCAAAAAACCTAAAATCTCAACATTCAAATAATATAAGCAAAAAAGTAGATGTCAGCGAGTACATTACTGGGAGGAAGCCTGACACCAATATTCACTAACCTCGCTCCACCAACTGTGCAGCGACTTAACGCAACTTGGCACATACACTGGCGCTTCAGTCAGCAGGTAGGCGAGGCAATTCGGATCAATTGGAGGCAGAACTAACGCATAATGAAAGGCGATCTAGTCCACCAAAGGCCATACAGACTGTTAAACTATTCAGCGACTTAACAGGACTAATTACAGTAATGCCTTCTAAAACAGTATCACAAATAAAAGACACAAAGGAGCAAATACAACAAAAGGAAAACCAAGTGTAGGATGAACGACGCTTGAGGGTAGATGGTATTTGTGCCCAGACGGCAGGAGAAAGAAAAACATTGATATTTTGTTTCTAATTGATACTTGGTGTGGTCATGGGCAGTGGCATTAGATGTTCTTCGCTGTTCCACATGATGAACTTTATAAAGCCGATTGTGTGGGGGTCCGAATTGACACAGAGAGGAGATGGAATATGCACAGAAAAACACGTGGTAAACTTCATAAGGTATGGAGACAAACATCCACAAGTTAAAAGGCAGCTATTTCAGTGAGGGGAGTCAGAACAGTTCAGATCAGCCAGACCTTAGAGCATAGTGGCGAATTTTTACATCACTATGTTTGTCACAGGAAGGGTGAAATCTCTTAAGGCAGATGGCAAGGGACTTAAGGCAGGTGTTTAGGTTTGAAATGATACAACAGTGAGGGAACACAGAATAAGAGGCATAGTGCTTAGATTACAATAGAAAGGCTAGCATCAGAGTAATGGAACTCAGGAGGAGGCACAGTTTGATTAAAGGAGAGAGGTAGAGAGAGAGAGAGAGAGATTAGTTGGAGTTGGGGCCAGCGCTTGCATGCACCATACAGAGAGATATACGTGCTTAATACTTATCAGGTAGAAGGCACAGCTTATTCAGACGTGTTACTTTGAATGTAACAGATAATCGTTATGCTTTATATATCCAGACACGACAATAAACCCAAGACATTTTCTCAACAACTCTGTCTGTCTAAAGGAAGTCCATCCCGTCCAGAAGAAAAGTGGTTAAAGGATTAACAATGGAGTTGAACTTGGTAAATTACAGACCTTGAGTTTCGGCCACAAGATCCTTACCGTCAAAGTCTCACACCAATAATACACACAAGACCTAGCAAGATCATAGTAAATCAGGAACAAAACAAGCACATGGTCATTAACAACCCATCAGCTTCTTTTTATAGGCAGCGGGTGGGGATGCAAGCCATAATCAAAGCATCCTGAAAGAGCCAGAGAGCATTGGGGGAAGGTCCTGTGAGGTGCATCATCATACCAGAACATCGGCACGACTTACAGGCACCTGTAATGAAGTCCCCTGCCTGGTTCTGAGGGTAAGGAAGGGGGCGACCATGGGAGCCAGGTACTACCACCCAATAAATGATGCAGTGAATCAAATACAGTGTGGGGTAGATCCCTGGTCTACCCCCACCCCAGTTGGATTGCAGGACCCTGGCACCACCAATGAGATCTGAACATGCAAGTGAGTGGGTGGATGCAATACAGACCAACTCTTGGCCAGCAGTGTGTCTTTCTAACAACTGCCATAGACCGGCATGCCTCACAGGAGGACAACATACAGGCAACTTCTTACCAGGTCGATGTTCACAAGCCCTGCGCACAAGAACATATTCACAATTGCTGGGACTCGTAAACTCTGAAGATTCATGTTGTGCACACAGATCTGTGGAACTGAAAGCACACAAGTGTTGGGTTGGCCAGGGATGGTTCATGTTTTCCATGCCATATTGCTAACTGTGGGTGGCGGCAAACTGGGAGCAATGTTGCAATTTTCATATGTATCAAAGTGTAGTTAATTATGGATGGAATAGGTAATTTAGCATTACTGTTTGTCTAGAAATTGATACATATTAGCTTGCACGCACGTAGAAAGGTAAAATGTCTAACCTACCAAATGTAAAAACATACATACACATTAATACAAAAACATGGGGAATTCATGAAACTCAATGCAGAGGGCTTTTATACATGAATTAAACCCATGGTAGTATGGATTATCTACAAGGTGAAAACCGACTATTAACTAACTGATTATTTGAGGTTTTAGAAGCCAGGGCAGGGGTTAATAAGTAACTCCACAAGCTTTGCTGTCAGCACTCCAGGAACTGGCCATGAGTTTTATGGTTTGATCAATATCACAGACGGCCGAAGGGAATTTCCAGATGATCAGGCGCCAGAAACCAGGAGTTGCAATTGTATTGTCAAATGTGCTATATGCGATAAAGCGGCAGGGTATTCAGATTAGAATTTTTCACTTAGACTAAGGACCTGGGAATGAGATAGGATGACTAACTCAAAGAGAAATCATTCACCCCAGCCTTCCTCATATCGCTGGGAATATTCATGGGAACCATGTGCAAATCAAGATTTATAGTTTAAAAGGCCAGTTATGGCTAGTAATGAATTATGTTATAATACCAATATTTAACTATGTACTGACGTTATGACCTACCTAAGAAGAGGTGTGTTATGAATATGATCTCAAGGTGACTATTAAGATAAAACTGGCCAATGAAAACGTAGGAATTAGGAAAAGATGGGATTTCTTTGAAGAGGTTTTTCTCCAATCATGTTTGGGAGTGGATTGAAAGTATCCGGGAATGTTTTAACTGTTGCAAAAATGTATAAAAGATGTCAACTGATGTGGTTGGTTGAAAGTTGGATTTGTTTGGTCCTGCAACACCATCTAACTGCTCCCTGGAAATTTATACAATAAACTTGCTTTATGTACAACCATGTTCTCACTTCTTAGGTGGTGGGCCTGTTTGGGTTAAGGGGATTAAAGGCCCACCCGCACACATGCTAGAAGACAAAATGTATGATACGATCGGCTGCATATATTGGCGTAGACCGTAGAGCCATGCAAGGATAAGGGGAAGGCCATATGTTCAGGGGGCCACACACAAATTCAAACAAAGCAATCACATTTCATGAACTATTATCCCACACACCTTAGAATGGCCAATGAAGGGAAGTCTGACCACACAGGGGCAGGCCTCTATAAAAGAAAGGGAAGATGACAGTCGGAAGGCGTAGAGGTGCAGAGAAGAAGCACTGTGGAGGCAAGAGAAGCTAAGAAGAGACTGCTGGGGAGGAGAGGAGGTGCCTTGAATCAGAGGGGGGAAGATGAGTTGGAGAGAGAGGAGGAGGTGGGAAATAGCTGAAGGTGGAGGTAGAGAAAAAGGATCAACATGTGGTGAGGTGTTAGCAGGAGGTGAGGAAGTGGCAGTGAGAAAGCAATAGAAACATAAGGAGAAGAGATCGCACAAGAAGGGGTTGAAACTGCAAGAAAGATCTTAAAGGAGAAAAAAAGCTCAGAAGGAGTCATAGGAGGAGGAGGTGGGTAAAGAATAGAGGAACAAAATATCAGAAGGAGGTGGTAGTGAATTAGGAGGTACTGACAGACTAAGAAGTGTACATTGGTGGAATACAGGGAGAACAGGTGTGGCCTAAGATGGCTGAGAGAAAGAGTGAAGGTACACTATATAAGCTACATGCTGGTGAACCATTTAGGTGAATGGGAGGAAGTATGAGCATGTGGCAAAGCAACCAGAAAGTCACAGGTTTCAGAGCAAGGAACAGTACAGTAGTAAAACAAAATCAGGAACAGAAGAGCTTGCCCAAGGAACAAAACCATTATATAAGCATGTGCAGAATAGACAGAGGGGGAGTTGCGCACTAGTAAGATGTCCCCTAGACCAAAACTAGAGTAATGTCTCTCTAACCCCGCCAACTCAATAGAAACCAGTGGAAGGCGCTGGGGCTGAACCTTGGTGATCCCCCAGCTCGAGGTTGGCTGGACGGTGACAGCATACGACCCATGGAACAGGAAGAAGGAGAAAATCATGGCTATCTGACACCTGGAAAAAAGTGCAGAAGACACAAATACTTGTGAGAAACCTGAAGGTGCTCTCACATCTACTCCAGGGGGATCTTCTGTTCAGGTGGCCTGGGAAGGGCCATCGCTTTTAGATCCCAACCCTGGGGGTGGACTGGCAAAGCAGTATCACCTGGATAGGGGGTTCTTGGAGATGGGAGAGAGGGTACCTGAAGGCGACACACAGCATTTCTCATTTCCTGATAGTGACTTACCTTACCCTCCCTCAGCATTTGTAGGATAATGATGTCCAGATCCTACTTTTCCACCTGAAGTCAGACCAGGAACTGAGAAGAAGAAACTAACCCCCAGAGTAATGAAGATTACCTATAGGAGGCACCCCGATAGTACTGAGACGAAGAAGAGGGAGCTTGAAAGCTATAGAGCTGGAGGTCAGGCATGTTCTGATAGTTGGACTAATTGTGATCAGGCAATTGAGCCTCGGACCTCACACCTGCATCATGTTAGAGACTCGCAGGTGTATACAAATGAAGTCCACAAACAGCAACCAGAGCGAGAAAGGAGAGAGCGAGAAACCTGTGCGAGGAGAGAGCAGCAGGAGAGCCACACCAGCCCGTGGGAAGCCTGGGCAGAGCATGACGCTGAGACGCTGAAGGACGACAGAGTTAGAGGAGCTGTCATTACGTGGCGAGGGAGCCTCATCTCCAAGAAGCCGGAGAAGGGTACTGTGGAAAATACTGGTCCCTTTGCTGTGGCCAAGAACTGTTCGTTCCCCTGAATGGCAGTAACCATCCAGGGGTGTCCGAGGGGCAGGCGGTGAGACCCTGACCTCAAATCCCAGAAAACATCTTACAGAGGAAACCGAAGAAAAGTATGTTGCAGCTAGTTAGTTTCAAGAGAATGCAAGGAAACCCAGTGCGCGTATGAAAGTGTAGGAATTACATTGTAGCGGAGTGGTCGGGTGCAGTCTGCACGTTCTCGAAAGCATCTGAGTGAAATAAAAGAATGATGTAGGGCAAATGCAATACTTAAATTAGATTTTGCAGAACATTGTGTCAGAAAGGTCACGATTAAGTGATATGTGTTCAAAGGTCTCTAACTAATGAAAGACATTGTAAAAGTATCATGAAATAAGAATACTGTGAATAAGAGAGTAAAAGCGATGAACGAGCAACCCGAAGGGAGCAATTGAAGTGTGAGCAAAATGCTGATCAGGCAATACAAATCTGTAATTGAAAGTCAAGCTTGTACATTATAGAAAGGCAAATCCTCAACCTAAGAACTGGTGAGACCATGTAATTCATCAAAGTGGTAGAAAGCTTGGTATGGGCAACTGGTTGCGTGACCTGCAACGGGTGGGCAGTCCAGCCTGTTAACTGTGCCTAAAGCAGGAAGCCCAAATTAGGAGAAGTGTGAAAGTAACTTTGAAATAGGAAAACTATTGAACACTGAATTTTCTTGAACATTGAGAGCAAATGCTTAAAGCTTGGGGAAGGGAACCCTGAGCTTCCAGTGAACAGCGAGAATCTAATTTGAACATTGTGCTTTGAAGCTTGGGGAAGGGAACCCCTGAGCTCCTTTGGAACATTGTTGTTTTGGGAATCACTGCTTGAAGCTTGGGAAGGGAAACCCTGAGCTTCTTTGGAACATTGTTGTTTTGAGAATCACTGATTGAAGCTTGGGGAAGGGAAACCCTGCGCTTCTTTGGAACATTGTTGTTTTGGATGAAACAGTGCTTAAGCTTGGGGAAGAGAACCCAAAGCACCTTTTTGACTTTGTGGTTGGAACTGTCTCCTGAACTTGTGAAGGGGCTAGAGACTGCTCCAGACTTTATGTTGAACACTATATAAGTTAGAACATCCCAACACTACATTTCTATAATAGACGCAAGGTCAAGCATAGGCGTTGACACGGACAGACTTTTGAATTGAACTTACAGACTTAGGGTCTCATTACGAGGTGGGCGGTAAGGGATCGGTCAAGCATAGGCGTTGACACGGACAGACTTTTGAATTGAACTTACAGACTTAGGGGTCTCATTACGAGGTGGGCGGTAAGGGATCCCCGGCACCGTTAAGGAGACCGGTGCCTGTAATCCCTTACCGCCTAATTCCGAGGTCCCTTAGCGGGAAGCGTAAAGGACGTGTGGTCTGACCACACGTTCTTTACTGTACCCGTTAAGGGACCTTGGAGCTAATAACCCCCTATGGGGGCTCAAATGGGAATGGGGAATGGCATTTGGAATGGGGATTTACCGGGTCCGCCTAGGCCGGAATGTCCCGGTAAATCCCCTCTCCAACAGACTGGACCCGGACACGATTTTGGAGGCAGCCATGGCTACCTCCAAAGTTGTAATGAGGCCCACAGACTTTTCCTTAGTTTCTTTTGATAGGGCAATCCCCACCATAGCTATAGGGCAAGTTAGGCGTTACACCCATCCTGATATTTTAATAAAGGTTTTCAAAACTTTTACATCTGTTGTCTGTGTCATCTCTTGATACCATGCTTGTCTCATGTACTCCAGACAGCAGGTTAAAAACCCTGCTCCTCCACAGGAATTGCCAAGATAAGGCAGATTTGTGAGACTGTTAAAGCTGAAGAATACATTTCTTTTTTGGTTTGCTTTTTGTAGAAGCTCAATAGAGGGGCATTCTTTTGGATTGCTTGTTCTGGGACTCAAGGACACAACCATCAGGTTATGTTTCTTGTCCCTTGCTTTGGTTGGTGGTACGAAGAACAATGCAGTTTTCTACTAGGGAGTTTCCTCATACCAATACCTGAAGTGAAACCTTTTCAATAACAATCACTGAAATGCATATGTGCTGATCTTGCTCTGCTTCATGGCACACTCTAATGCCTCACTCAAGGATGCAGAGTGGATTATAGAATTGATAAGGCTGATTTTTAATAGAATCCCTGACAGTGGAGTCGCTCATGCTCCATTTCCAAACAAAAGATGTTGGAATCCACGATGCAAGAAGCATGCAAACTGATAAAATTATAAGGAAAGATGCCACTAGACAACACACTTCAGAAATAATAGTACATTTTAGAGAGGGACGATACAGCCCTGCTCAACCGTTTTGGTGGCACTTTCATGGAAGACGCATATCCCTAAACTGTACTATCGAGATCCCTAACTGACATCCACAAAGCTCTTAAAGTGAACCCAAAAGAACTGAAACATAGAAAAGACCAATTGAAGTTAGTTATATGCACCATCAATGTCTTCCAGAGAGAAAAGACCGGCAAAAGATTCCAAAGACCGATATGGTGAAGCCTGTACCCTTGCTTTACATACATTTAGAAACCTGTGTGACACCACACGGGTAGCTTTTATCAAGTTGCAGTCTCAGAGAGCTGACGCAGAGATTCCAGTAGACCAGAACATCTCATGTTGCCCTTCTCAACTGAAGGTTTGAGAAATGTAGCCTGCCACACACCTAGAGATGGATGGATATGACCTTGGCTAACAGAAGTACATCACACCGTTATAAATATTATAACATTGAGATGTGAACCGCTAAAATGCCATGCAACATTTCATTTCACAAATTGCATATTTTGTCTAATTCATTGTGGCACACACAGGTTCTGTTGAGCTTCTATACGAAGAATATGCAGGCCTTAAGCCTGGTTTTTAAAAATACATTTGCTGAACGTGTGGAGCATGATTTACCCTATCAGTGTTTAACATTCATGACAATGTGCTCAAATGTGGAATTTGTTTGAGCTTCGCTCAATAAAGAGCCATGGGTTATTAAATAAAAAGAAACCAGCCCAGCCTATTAATATAAAGTATGAATTTAAGGTCTGTGTTTATATTTCCAAGGAGCTAATTTCCATGGTTAATGAAAAACAATGTATCTGTCTGGATAATTCTTTAGTATAAGACTACATTTGAAGAATAGCTCTACGTTTTAGCCAATTTGTAAAGTGAGTTGCATAAAGAGGAAAATTAGACCATTAAAATGCAACAATTCTAGATTATGCTTCGTGATCACTAAAGTCAATCACCAAGTTGATTACAGAGCATGCATGTTAAGCATATGAGATATGGAGGCGCTGGTCAAGTCTTGTTATGGGAGGGCACTATTTAATTGCTTTCATAACATTCTTTGCTTAGGATAAAAAGTAAGCAGTCGCTGACTTTTGGCTGGTAGGAGCCATGTGGCGTGAAGATAAGCCCGAGTCATCCCTGTAAAGCCGGTTCTGAATGGGAGTGGTTAAACAGAGCTTCCTGAGACTCTGGATAAAAAGATTTAGCATGGGACGGCAGAGTTGGACAGGAATACTGACTGCTGAGAAGAGCTGAAATGGGACAAGAGGCTTTGCAGATAGATATTTCATCTGTGCCATCAATATACTTTAATGTCATTTTAGCAATTTTTCAGAATTTTAATGTTATTCCGGCTTGTATTTTGGGGTCTTAATTAAGCTTGTTTAACCGATTTGTCATATAAAGTATTGTTAAAATATTGTTTTTATTTCCATTTCTTTTTTTTTTTTAATCAAAGTGACTATGATGTATTTTTGTTAGGCCAGCTACAAGCTTTTCTCTGGTGTGAGGAGAAACACTGAACCATGCGGTGATGCAAGTCTGAGCTAAGGGCATTAAAATACCTTTGCTCCCTCTTGCATTTCACTAGCAAGCAGAAGTGGAACCACGTATGCACTGGTAGATTGAAAGGAGCAATAAAGCAGTTGATTTTCTACAATTTTGCCTGTAGCTGTAATCCATGGCTTGGAATTGTTTTTAGGTCACTGATCCTGGAAGCCATAGGCTTTGATAGAGCATTTTGGTCCTTTCCATTTAATGAGTTTGTTTACAGTAGCTGGAAAAATGCTTGCTTTGCGCCTCTGGAGGCTAAAACTAAAAAATTGAAGACCTTAAGTGGACGCATGGCACTGATTACAACCGCAGACGAGTGACTAAGTCCCATCTCAAAGGTCCAGAGATCCTACTATGGGATTGATTACATCCTTTTCTCCTCAAGTCATGCAGGATTGTTGTGTAGAGTTGACATAGAAACAATGAAACTATTAAACCATATCATGGTTATGGCTACCATTTATACTTTGAGAAGAGGGGAAAGGCTTCTGGGAGGACAACTTAATTCTAATATGCTGAGCACAAGGGTTAAGGATATATGATTTATAACATTCCTAAGTACACATCATTAGGGGTATGTTGGGATGTTCTGAAAGCTGTGCCAAATGGGAGTTTGATGCCGCTTTTTATATCCATGAAACCTCAACAATTGACCGAAGACCAGTTATTTGACAAACTGGAGTCAAAGGAACAAGATGTAAGGAACTCATGGTGGCAACAGTAAAGACAGACACAAGTGTTCACAGTTCAAGGGTGTTTATTGAACAATGAATGCAGGGTGGAAAAATGTTTTACCCTAAACCTAAATCTAAGATGGGAGCAAGTTCTGACCAACAAATGAAAAATAAGGCAGTTCTGGTGGCGTTGTGTCTAAATAAAAGGCCTATGCAAAAAAAAACTATTGCCAAGTCCTTGCAAGTAATTACAGAAAGAGTGTGGGATAGGGTTTTCAATAAAGAAAGACGCGTTTACAATTGCCAGGGTCTCCCTTCCCCACGTTTTGAGCACAGGATAAAGTGGATCTCCTGAGCACAGCCCAACACACGTTCGAGCTTTCCCAGCACGAGCCAACAGTTCCGTACCAGCTATCGGGTTCCTCAATGGTTAAGTCTCTTTTCAATAAAAAAGTCCCTTGCCTTCGAGGCCCTATGCAACCAACAAACAAACAAAGTTCTGTTTCATGTATTCTATGGGTGATCGCTTCACCCTTGGGTCCCCCCTCTTCCAGGCATTGACCCTTCACAAATCGTATTCAACAAATCAACTAAACAGTTCCTTTTCCAATGAACTTCAGGTCATAACTTTTCACCCCTGAATCTCCCTCGTTCAGGTTCGGACCCCTTTCAGACGTCAGCCTCCCTCCTTCGGGTTCACTGTGGCTTTTCTTACTTTCACAAGTCTTAATTTCTTTTCAAACAATTCTTCAGGGTTTGCCCCTTTTTGTCAGCTTTCCTCTGCCGGGTTCACTCTGGCCAACTGTTACAACACACTGTTCATGCGCGCATGTCACAAAGCGGGATTCATTTCCCGCTTTGTGCTTAATATCATCTGTTGGTCAAAGACGTTTGACGGTAAAGAAGATCTTACAAGACCCCTATATGACCATTTTGACCTCTTCTCGCCTCTTCCCAAGAGCTTCTGGTTAAGGTAGTTTCTACCATCCGGTAATCCTGCTTGAGCACCCACGTGGTGCCAGACTCCTCTGTTTCTGGTTTTCCCCCTCTTTCCTCAATCGAATCTTTAATTCTTTCAAAGTTCAAATTAGACGTTGGCTGCTATTCGTTCAACACAGTTTGGTTTCTTATCGGTTCTTTCCTCGACTCACCGGCTGTGATGAACTTCTTGGCGTTCTTCTCTGAGTCAAGGTTGGCACCATAGAGACCTGCATCTCTGCCCGGCTTGGTTATCAGCAGGGGAGGGTCTCATGTACCGTAGACATCTGCTGCAACACACGCTGGCTATTGTTCACAGACTTATATTTCCTTATGCTGAGTTTTCACAGGCCTTGGTTGGAAAGGGCAAGGATGTTTCTCTCCTTGTCATGTGCGGTCTGCCTTGCTCATCCTGTGCTCTTGTTCTCCACCTTTTATCCATGTGGGGAAGGGAAAGGTCCGTCAGGTGTGTGTGATTCAATTGGCTGACTTTGCCTGATCCTTGTATTGGGACATGTCAGGTAAACAGCTATGATGTTAGTCTGTTGTCTTTCCTGTTGTGCGAAAGTGTTTGTGTGGGAAAAGGGGGCGGGGGGGCAGTTATTTGGAATATCTTACATGGTAGGATGGGGAAAGGTGTTGAAAGAAGGGGGATACCGCGTTTCACCGGTCAGTGTCCCACTCCCCAAGGAGCTCCCATCCAGGGAATCTTCCCTCACTGGTCCACCCCCAGGAACTGGACCCAATAGCGATGGCCGTGTCCTGGCCACCTGGATGACAGATCCCTGGGGACTTGCTAGGGAGACACCTTCAGGTTTCTCACAAAGAGCATTAATCAAACTGACGTAGGCCACTTAAAAATACATATGAGGCACTAATTAACTGGTTGCACACATTGAGGGCACAAAAGGCTGAGGGGATGCTATCAAGATTGAAACAAAGCTCCAATGAAGATGGTAATAAACTGGGGGGGAATTGGCAAACCTTCGGAGAGCAAGGGCTAAAAAGGCTTTATAGATACAATTATTGATATTGGGGAACAGCAAGGGGATGCATAAAGAAAGCGTATTATGGTAAGGTATATGCTGCACATAAAATAGATAGCGCTTCCCAAACTTCTTAACTAGAGAGTGTTGAACTCTGGAAGCTTTCTCCGGTATGGAGGAAACTGTTGGTTGTAGCAAATTAACTGCCCAGACCCAACAGTCTGACAGCTTTTTGCGATACATTTCTGGACTAATTATTAGCATTACAGATGGCCTGACCTGTCATTTCTAATAAGGAAGGGGCGACCTACTTAGATCCATGAGAGGCCAGAATCGCAAAATGGGTAAAACTCCAATCTATGCATGTCAGAGTCCTACAGCTGTATTAAATTTAGATGCGAAAATGTTCAACAAAATATTGGCAACCATCTGGCATCTCTACTCCCCTCCCTGATAAACCTGGATCAATCAGGGTTTTTTCTGGGAAGAGGGACTATTTAATATCCGTGGTATACTTCATGTGGTGCATATGGCCAACAAATTCACAATCCACTCCTCATTTCTCGCTTTGGATGCTGAGAACTCTCCTCACAGTGTGGGCTGGGGAGGCAGTGCTTTATAAGTTTAATTCGGCCCACATACAAGAAATACGATCTTGGCCAACTATCGGAGACCATCTTCCAGAACACAAGTAAATGGGGACCTCACAGAATTCTTTATCTATGGGTACAAGCCAGGGGTTTCCCCTGTCTCCTATTTTATTTGCTTTTACCCCTTAAGTGCAAAGGATGAGTATGCTCGTCCTTTTTGCATAGACGTGATTAAAGCTCAGCAGTTAAGATGTTAATAATAGAACCCTTAGCTGTAAGAATTAGGGCAAACCCTCAAATTACAGGTATTTTATTGGTGTCCGGTCAAAGGGTCGAATACATTGTTTCGAAATACAATAGTTTCGAAACAAAAGGACCGGAAAAAAAAGTGGAATGCCTTCTTTTAAATGTATATTATTTTTTCCGGCTTTCGTATAGGAAAAACAAAACTGGGCTTTACACTAAAAACAGGGGTTTGGGGAGGGACCCCCCACCCCCAACAAAAGAAACGTACATTCGACTTTTTTTTTTCTCGGTCCTTTTGGTTCGAAACTATTGCATTCGAAACTATTGCATTCAAGCCTTTCACCTACAACCATTTTATTTGGGAAAACCTCTCATAAAATAAATCTCTGCAAATGATAGAATAGTATTGATCACTAACCCTTTCTCCTCATTGGAACATCTGCAGCAGAAACAAACACACTTGGGGGGGTGAGGGGGAGTCTATTGTACACGGATCTAGATGGCTGCTCACTGTTAGAGCTCCCGATACCCCACGCTCATCGCAGTTTGATTCCATCTGCAGTTCTCTGAGCCGTTTAGTGCCCTGTGCCCACAAGCTGGTTTGCGCTCCGGCTCCTTGCCGAACCACATACAGGCGGCTGCTGTGGATGTTTGCAGCCTCCAGA
This sequence comes from Ambystoma mexicanum, assembly GCF_040938575.1. NCBI lineage: Eukaryota > Metazoa > Chordata > Amphibia > Caudata > Ambystomatidae > Ambystoma > Ambystoma mexicanum. The sequence continues at coordinate 740,031,464 of NC_090931.1, read as the reverse complement.
ACTGGTGGGGAAAATACCCTTGTGGGCCTTACGCAGGCCCTTTGCACTCCTATTGCCTCAGAACCTGGTGCCTGGAATTAAAGTGAGTGAGTCTTCAGTTACTTTACTTCTGCTGGAGATTGAACTGAATGGCATGATGGGTGCCCCTAAAGCACAGGCACGAAAATGTTTAAACGCATGCGAGTAAAGACACAAGTAAAGTTGAACTACTGATGAATGTTTGAACTTTGAAGAAACAATACGATACCGTTGACAGAGTGGTCCGGCACCGTGAATATGCTCAATCGATGGTCTATGTAAGGTATCCCGCCAAGAAGTGACAGAAACTAAAGTAGAAAATTGATGAGAACATTGTGTGAAGTTTAAGCAAAACCCATCGCACATTTGTAAAGTCTACGAACAAGGGATACCAAATATGATTACTGAGCTAAAGGGATCGGAGCCCGAATGAGGGAGATCCGTAGTCTGAGCCGGAACGAGGGAGGTCAAGTGTAAACATTGTGGTAAAAAGGGGTCCAAGCCTGAAGGAGGGATACCCCTGATGAACATTGAAAGCAAGAACTTGTGCATATGAGAATCCTGATGAGAAAGGAACTTTGATGCTTGTTTGTTACAAAAGGCCATCTGAAGTAAGAGACTGTTATTGGAAATCTACACTTTAAACTGTGTCCTGCCAAAGCCAGAGTGTGCACCAAGCTCGAACGTGCTGAAGGGAAGCCAACGACTCAACTATCCTGACATATTATTTCTTGAATACTTTCCTTTCTGCATTCACTATTGTCCCACACCATTTTGTATTTAGCAGTAATAATTGGCAATAGGTTTATTAGCATAGGCCTTTTATTTTGACAGGCTCGACAAGGACTGCATTCATATTATTTGATGGTCGTAGCTTGCTTCCATCCTTAGAATTAGGTTTAGATAGGTGTTCAACCAACCCATTGAAGTTAAATAAACATCCTGAACTGTGATCACTTAATAATAATAATAATAATAATAATAATTTCACATTTATATAGCGCTACGAACCCTCAGGTATCTGAGCGCTGCTTATTATTACCCACGGTGTGTGGTGCTCATTTATCGACCTCGGAAGGATGAAAGGCTGAGTTTGCCCCTGCCGGGATTCGAACCTGCGTCGGCGGGCTCTGCACTGATGTCAAAGTGAGCGGTCTACTCGCTGTGCCACTTGACTGGCTATACTTGTGATGTCTGACTTCACTCTTTGATACCATGCCTTCCTTACAGTGGGTGTATGGCGGTAGAAAGGGGACTTTGGACTAGGAGTGCAGTAGTCACTATGGTGAGCAGGTCTTCCTTACACCTACGACCTTCGCGCCTAGAAACACTTGTGTACAGGCGCGTTATAAATGCCATATCATATCATATGTCCAGTCTCATTTCCTCCATACTTGCGAGAGTACCAAGCAATATTCAAATCTCTGGGTGGTAAGTGCCTAAACTAATGTGAAAATGTTGCATAGGACTGCTTGCCCCAACTGAGCACCTGCTCCAGAGCTGCTGTCCAGGGAACAGTACCCGCAGAAAGACGCTGGGGAGGCCCCGGTGGCCGCTTTGCAGATTGTGTCCCATGAAACTGCCTTTGGAAGGCTAGCACCGTGCTTTTTGCTCTAATGAAGTGTGCATGCAATCCACACGTTGGTTGTTGACTTGTAGTTCATAACTATCAGTAAAGCATGATGCAATCCATCTTGCTCTAGTAGTTTTTGTTGCCCGTCGGCTCAGACTGAAACCCCCAAACGTGACAGAGTCTGATGCCCAAAGAGGCCTAGTTCTCTTGAGATAGAACCTCAGAGCTCTACAAACATCCAGACAGTGAAGAATTGTATCCGCCTCAATCTGAGGTCCAGAAAGAAACAGACAGCAACATTGCTTTGTCCATGTGGAACTATGACCACTTTTAGCAGACATTAAGGATATGTTTGAAGTATCACATGGTCCCAATGAAAAGTGATATATGGCTCCTCTGAAGACAGGGCTTGCTATCATGTTCAAGTCCCAAGCTGGGATTGGCCTGTGCATAGGTGGGAACAAGTGGAAAAGTCTGATAAAGTGTTGTCTGATGACAGGGTTTGATAGCCCTATAATAGTCTGTTTGTTCAACAAATGAGCTGCCAGATAAGTCCTGCAAGAGGAAACCTGCTCCCCCCTGAGAGAAGGAAGGAAGGAAGGAAGGAAGGAAGGAAGGAAGGAAGGAAGGAAGGAAGGAAGGAAGGAAGGAAGGAAGGAAGGAAGGAAGGAAGGAAGGAAGGAAGGAAGGAAGGAAGGAAGGAAGGAAGGAAGGAAGGAAGGAAGGAAGGAAGGAAGGAAGGAAGGAAGGAAGGAAGGAAAGAAAGAAAGAAAGAAAGAAAGAAGCCACGGCCCTGCTGGGCATCCAGTGAAATAGCCTCAGCCCTTTCCCTGTATACTGTGACCTGGTAGAGCATTTCCTAGGGCCGCCATGATTTGCATATGCTTTCTGAAAAAACCAAACAACCATAAATCAGTTCCTCAGATGCCAATGCACCAAAGAAAGCGATTAAGGAGAGGGATGGCACACGTTCTTCCTGTGCTGGAGAACATCTGGAAGAGACAGGAGGACAGATGCCATATGTAGGCGGTCAAAGAACCAATTCCTCCTCTGTCAGTAGGGGAGAGATCACAAGGACCTGACAATTCCTAGCCCATTGAAACTTAGGAGTACCTTAGGATTCAGAGGAAGAGAGGGAAGAGTCTAAGCCAACAGATTATCCCAAGGAATCAACAGCACAACCCCAAAGGAGTTTACCCCTCCAACCCCATGAGGCGCACTGTTGTCGTTTGCTGTTCGCCACTTTAGCGAAGAGATCCACCTGGGGAACCACCATTCTGGAGATACCTTCGCCCAAAACCTCTAGTTGAAGCCCCCACTCATGGTTGCAATCTCCTAAACTGCTCAAAGCATTTGCTTCCTGGTTGTCTGTGCCTGCCAGATCGGCCCTTGGAACCAGATGTTGTTCTGTATAACCCATTCCATTATTTGCACTGCCAGCACGCAAAGCTTTGTTGATTTTTTACTTCCTTGCTTGTTTAGATAAAACATGGTCACCACATTGTCCATGACAATCAAGAGCCTGGATTATTTTAGAATCAGCAAGCAGGGCTGAAATGCCAGGAAGATCACCTTCTGCTCCAGGTAATTTATGTACTCTTCCACCTCTTGCGGACTCCACATGTTGTGCTCCTGCAATTCTTATGAGATGGCTTCCCAGCCTGAGAGAGAAAAGTCGGTTACCATTGTTAACTGGGGCAGAAGATCCTTAAAGGCAGTTACCACTAGACGGTGTGACTGTTTGACAACCATACTATGCCAATACGGAAACTGAACAGGCTTGTCATGGGCATCCCTCATTTAGTCCCAATGCGACGCCAAGTGAAGCTGCATGCAACACTTATGCAGCCTTGCCATAGGCACTGCTAGTATGCACAATCCCAAGAGCCCCAGAAGGTGCTGGAAACACCATGCCGAGTTCCGGCCATGGGTGAGGAAAAGATGTACCATGACAAAGACATCCGTCACTTGTTCTTGTGTTGGTCCAAGAGTAGATTTTCTGGCATTTATGGAGAACCCTCATAAGAAGATGAGGTACAATGGAAGTTGGAGGTGGAGGGTTGTCTGGACTGGCGAATCCGTTCTGACCAGCCAATAGTACAGGGGTTTCCTGGTACAGGTAGGCTGCCACTGTGGCCATCAGCTTCTTGAGAACTCTGGGGGCTGAGCAGAGGCCAAATGGCAGGACCTTGTATTGAAAATGATAATTTCCGATGGAGAGTTTCAGGTAACACCGAAGAGAGAGCCACATCGACCCTTGCAGGTGAGCAACCTGGTGATCCATCCAGTCATCTGGCTGTAAAGAAGTCTGTATCAGGTCCAGGGTTTTCATCTTGAACCTTCTTGGGGTAACAAAAGGTTAAAAGATGAGGTCCAGAACCATCCAAAAGCCTGCCTTTTTATACTTTTTGAGATGGCAAGGACCCCTTAATAGAAGCCCAATACCCACCCGACCCCCTCTCTGATGAGAAACACGTTTGTTGCTTCGACCTGAAAAGGTTTCAGAATCTCCTGAAGCAACTCCACTGAGAGAGGAGAAAAGAAGAAGGAAGAGGAAGATGATAACCCTTGCCCATTACTGAAACCACCAAGGAGTCGGTTACAGACTTCGAACTGCTCAAGTGGAGGCAGGCCCTGCCCCGCACAGGAGTGCTCAGGATCTCTACTCTCCCGTCATTTTGACAGTGTTGCCTCCTGGGAGGGGAAAGGCTGGGAGAAGAATCCTTTAGGTGAAAGACAAGGCTGGTTTTGGTAGACGTACTTGGAGAACTTCCTGCCCAAATGCGTCAGTCATGGAACCCTCTGAATCTTCCTGTGCATTTCGAGGAAAGGGAATGCCTCTGCTAACCAGCTGGACCTAACTTATCTGGAGTCTTAGTGATGACTGTTAGCGATTTCACTGCATGCACACTTGTCTTTTTCCTGTTGAACTTCTCATCCGTATCAGGGCTAAAATGCTTGGCTCCCTTAAAGGGCAGATACTGATATTTCGCATGGATGTCAGGTTGAAATATGGTGTCCCTCAACAGAGCCTGTCGTCACAGAGCTATTTCCAGGGCCATGCCCCAAGTTGCAGTGTCAAAATGGTTGTTGGAAGCCTTCATCATGTCCTGAGACACTTGACGTGTCTCCACTAAACCTGAATGGAAACCAGCCCAGTGCTCAAATTGAAGTAAAGACTCAATCTCCTAGATCCTTCCACAGCTTCAGATTCATTGGCACTATCACTACTTCCGCATTAGTCTGTCTCAGACTCAGGGGGGCATTGTGGTAAAACGGCTTGCCAGGAAGATGAAGAGGACCCCTGTACTTTACCAAAAAAGCTTGGTGCTGCCACAATGGTTGAATGAGATGGGGGATTCCCATTCAGAGAGAGTTGGTCACCCGAGATGGCTCGGTTGGGATGGCACACCTTTTTTGGCACAGATGGAACCAATTGCAGCTGTTTCCATAACCGCTCCCTACCATATCTAGCTGGAGTTTGGATGCCTGACATATCCGACGATTTCAATGTCAGCACTGATGACAGAACTCCTGGGTCTGTCTGTGGTACTTCTGACACCGCAATGGCCAGGTACTGCATTAGGCCTTGACGCCTGTCATGGAAGGTCTCAGCGGACATGGGGACCTCCTCCGTGGCATCTGAGGAAACATCCATGTCTCCTAGGTTATCTCCCAGCAAGCCTGGTGGTAAAGGTCGGAAGGTGTGTGGAGAATCTTTCGGCAGATGAGGCTAAAGTGGCACTGGTGGCAGTGGGGGGGGGGAGGCTGGCGCCAACAGCAGTGGTAAGGGAGGCAGCACCAGAGTCTGTGATGGCAGCAGCATGAAAGGGTCTGAAGAACTTAAGACCGGTGTGGACTCCGATGCCTGAGGCGTAGTCACACAAGAGACACCAAAAGGCCTTGAATTAGTTGTAGACTGAGGGGTAACTGGCAATAACACCTCCCTCACTAGGCCTTTGGCCTTTGAAATATTGCCTCATGGGATTGGAGTGCATGAGGCAATACTTGAAACCTATCTAAGAAGCTATCTTCCCTCGAGGCATGCTCATCTATGGCATTAAGGAGCCCAAGAGGTGTGGGACCCCAAAAGTGGCAGAGCAGAGTAATCCCTGACACTAGGAGACCAATCCATGCAAGGTAAAAAAGGGGTAAGCCCCAATGACTGTGGGGGTCTGGAGCAAGGACAGTGCCCCCACTATGAGCCATTACAGAGACCAAAGTCCCCTAGGACCGAGGTACGATGACATGCCCCAAAGGGTCCTTGATGAACATCGGGGACCTTGGCAGTGCAGTGGTTAGCCCTATCATTGTGGGAAGGAGTCACCTGGTTGGGGTGTCAAAGAGAAGAACAAGTTACTTACCATCTAACGTTCTTTCGAATGGATGTTCCTCCCACAAATTCCTCATCTTGTGATAATTTGTTATCTCCAGCTTTGCTGCTTCGGAAACATTTTTTCTCGGCAGAGGGCGCTGTGCTCGAGGTTGTGGCGTCGATTGTCCCTCGACGGACTCCGTACTGTGTCGACGTCACCAATGGTATAAATAGCTCGAGCCGCGCCCGTTGCTTCAGTTCTGTTTTTTCGATGAAACTATAGGAGGAACACCCAGGCGTGCCCCATGACCGATACATTCTTTGTGAGAAGAAAGTGTAAGAAAACGTAAACTGTACTGTGGGGTAGGATGGGAGGGTCGATGAGGAATACGTGGGAGGAACATCCAGTAGCAATAATGTTACAGTTGGTAAGTAGCTTGTTCTTCGAATGGATTGTGTCCTCCCACGTATTCCTCATCTTGTGATAGGGAGGCGGGAGTACTAATTTCAGTTTTCGTGGACAGAATGCAGAACTGCCTTGGCAAATAAACCCTCATTAGAGGAGGCAGTATCCAAACAATGTTTAACAAAAGTATACATTGTTATCCAGGTTGCAGCTGCACAAATATCTGCTGCCGGGACTCCCCTCTTCAAAGCCGCAGAAGTAGCCATTCCCCTTGTAGAATGGGAACGAAGCCCATCTGGTGGTTCTTTTCCCACTAATCTGTAGCATTCAACTATGGTAATATGATCCAGCGGAAAATGGTCTGTTTTGTTACAGATAATCCTAATTTATGACCAGTATAACCCACGAATAGTTGGTCATCCTGTCTCAGTTTAGCCATCCTTGAGATGTAAAAACTAAGAGCCCTCTTGGGATCTAGTCTATGTAATCTCTCCTCTTCCTTGCCCAGATGAGGAGGAGGATAAAAAGTTGGTAGTACTATTTTTTGTGACAAATGGAAGTCCGAGACTACTTTTGGTAAGAACGAAGGTTTAACTTTAAGGACTACCTTATCCTTATAAAAAATAGTATATGGTGGTTTGCATGAGAGAGCCTGAGGTTCACTAACCCTGCGGGCTGATGATAGGGCCACAAGAAGGACAGTTTTTAGAGTTAAAAGCCTCAATGGACATGAATGCAGAGGCTCAGAAGGTATGCAAGTCAAGAATTTTAGTACTAAATTTAAATCCCAAGTTGGTACATGAAAAGGTACTGGAGGGTATACATTAGTAAGCCCTTTTAAGAATTGAATGATTAACGGTATTTTGAAATATGAAACCTCTTCCGAGGAGCGCTTGAAAATGGACAGCGCAGCAAGGTATCCTTTGATTGTTCCTATCTGGAGCCCCAGATTAGCTAGATGTAATAGAAAAGAAAGCACCATTGGGGTGCCACACTGAAAAGGGTCCACATCCTTGTCTTTGCACCAGTTACTAAACCTGCTCCAGCGACATCAGTACAAAGATTTTGTTGCTGGTCTTCTGGCCGAAAGCAAGATTTCCATTACGTCATCTGGAAGATCCCAATCCTTGTATCTCAACCTCTCAGAAACCATGCGTGAAGGTTGAGTGTTTTGACCTCAGGATGGAGAACCCAACCTTCCTCTTGCGAGAGAAGATCCTCTCTTTGCAGAAGACGTATTGGAGGGCAGATGCACATGTCCAGAAGGTCTGGGTATCATGTCCTCCTAGCCCAATCCAGGCAATTAGGATCATGGTTTTCCTGAACTTTCTCAACCTCCTGATTACTTGAGGAATCACGGGGACTGGGGGAAACGCGTACAGCAGTGGGAACTTCCACTTCACTACGAATGCGTCTCCCAGAGCTCTTCTTTGAGGAAATTCCCTTGAGCAGTACTGATCGCGCTTCCGGTTGATCGCAGTGGCAAACAGATCCACTTGAGGGGTTCCCCAAAGGGCGAAGATCTCCAGAAGGACTTCCTGAGCTATCTCCCACTCGTGAGAGACCGTGCTCTGCCTGCTCAGAGCGTCTGCCGCCGTGTTCTTCTCTCCAGCTAGGTGAATTGCTGATAGAGAGATTCCTTCTTGTATTGCCCAGAACCATAGCTGCATTGCCTCTCTGCACAGTGGTAGTGACCCTACTCCTCCCCTTTTGTTGAGGTAGTACATGGCCACCGTGTTGTCCGTCATTATCAGGACATTCTTTCCCTGTACAGAGGGCAGAAAGGCCTTCAGAGCTAGTCTGATTGCCCTCAGCTCCAAAAGGTTGATGTGTAATTTGGACTCCGATGGAGACCAACGACCGCTGATTGTCAGATCGTTGGTGTGTGCTCCCCACCCCGTGAATGAGGCGTCCGTCACTACTGTTATCTCCGGCCATGGTTGCCAAAAAGACTCTCCCTTGAGAATGTTGTCGTTGCAAGCCCACCATAGAAGATTCTGAGCAACTGCGCTCGGGACTTGCAGAAGATCCGACATATTCCCTGAGAACTGGGACCACTGAGTTCTGAGTGCCCATTGAAGGGATCTCATTCTCATCCTGGCCTCTGGTACTAGGAAAACGCAGGATGCCATGAAGCCGAGCAACCTGAGAAAATCGAAGGCTGGTAGACGTTGAGCATTCTGGAATTTTGTTAACATCTGCTGGATGTGGAGAGCACTCCAGGGGTGGACTGGGAACTAAAAGAGGCCCTGGAAATAATTACTGGGGACCAAAAGAGGCCCTGTAAAGTGGCCCCATTTGACACATTTTCAGCAAGTCCAATGCTTTTCCTAAGAGAACATTTGGAAATACCACACAAAAGAGGCCCAAAGTGCAGAGGCCCACCTGGAAATCTCCAGAGTTCCTTATAGGCCAGTCCACCCCTGGAGCTCTCCCCGCGGGAGGCGAGGCGCTTCCCGAGGAAGTGTCCAAGACCGCTCCGATAAACCGGAGCTTCTGGGATGGTATCATGTGGGACTTCTTGAAATTGAGGGAGAAGCCCAATTTGTGGAGGAAATGGCAGGTGATCGAAAGATGTTCCTGAGCTTGTTCTGGAGAACTTGCTCTGATCAACCAATCGTCCAGGTAGGGGTAGATGTGAATGCCCCCTCTCCTGAGACTTGCTGCCACAACCGCCAACAGTTTGGTGAAAACCCTCAGGGCGGAGGTCAACCCGAATGGCAGAACTCGAAATTGAGAATTGCCAATCGCGAACCTCAGGTACTTTCTGTGCTTTGGATGAATTGGCACATGAAAGTAAGCATCCTGAAGGTCCAATGATACCAACCAATCTTGGAGTTGGAGAGCCTGAAGGATCTGAGAAAGAGTCACCATCTTGAACTTGTCCTTCCTGAGGAACTTGTTCAAGTTTCTCAAGTCCAAGATGGGTCTCAGTCCTCCGTCCTTTTTTGGGATGAGAAAATATGGGGAGTACCAACCCCTGTTCCTCTCCGCTACAGGCACCAGTTCTATGGCACCTTTCTCTAGCAGGGTTAAAATTTCCTGCAACAGGAGCGGATCTGGAATTTTGGCAGAGTTGGCTCCCGGTGGATGATTCTGAGGCCTTTTTAGAAAAGGGAGACAGTAACCTTGGGCTACTGTTTCCAGTGCCCAAGCATCTGAGGTAATGCCCCGCCATTCCTTCAGATGCGGAGAGATCCTGCCTCCCACTGGTGTTTTGTGCAACAAGGTCTCAGAGGGATTTGGAGGCGGCTGCAGGAGTGGCTGAGGGTACAGATGCCGCTCCTGAGGCTGATTTTGCACCTCTTCCTCGTGCTCCCCGAGGGAAGTTTCTTTTGCCCCTTTGAGAAGCCTGTCCTCTTCCTCTACCAAAAGAGGAGTAGTATCGAAAAGAACGACCCCTCCAGGAAGATGAGCAGGAATAGGGTTTTAGAGGCTGGCGCAAAGAGGCGGTAAGTGATTTAGCTGCCGCTTTCGAGGTCTGACGTTTTTCTAGGCTTTCATCAGCCTTTCTGCCAAAGAGCCTCAAGCCATCAAAGGGCATGTTGAGGAGTCTAGCTTGCACGTCTGGTGCAAACCCCGACTTCCTCAACCACGCAAATCTGCGTAGCACAACGCTTGCAGCCATGGATCTGCTGATACTATCAGCAGTATCCAGTCCAGACTGGAGACATTCCCCCATTGCCTCCTTCCAGTCTTTAACTATATTCAGGAAGCCTTCCCTTTCCTCGCCTTCCGGAATATGATCAGCCGCTGCCGAAATACAGTCCCACAGGGTATGGGTAAACCTGGCTAGGGTACAGGTGACATTTGCCGACTTAAGTGCCATACTGCCTGACGTGAAAACTTTACGTGCCCAGGCATCAACTTTTTTATCCTCTCTATCTGGAGGGATAGTTGGATAAGCAGTTTGTTTTGAAGTGGATGCTGCCTGAATGACTAAACTCTCTGGAGTCGGATGTTTATTCAAATATTCGGGATCCGTTCCAGCTGGTCTATATTTCTTTGGAAAAGTGCTATCTGCAGCAGCAATATTCTCTGGTTTCTCCCAGTTTTTCTCCACAGTCCTTTGAAGGGCCTTGTGGAAAGGGAGAACAGGATCTTTCTGAGGTCCCTTGATGATGATATCCGTCATGTCATCTTGTTCAAAAATGGGTGAAGTATTACCCCAACCCATATACTCAATTACCCTGGTCATAAGACCCCTGTACCCAGCATCTGCATGCTCTGCAGGATCAGGTCTGGCAAACTCTAATTCTGAGGATGTGTCAATTCCACTGGCAGAATGTAGAGTATCACTCAGGTCTCTCATTCTAGATTCCTGATCAATAAGTTTCTCAGGAACTTGTCTTGTACCATAAGAAACTCCAAAAGGAGTAACTTTGTCCTCTTCTGAAGCAGATTCTTCATAAATTGCTGACATAGACTTGAAAAAGTCTGATCTGGGCAATGGAGTGAATCTCCTTTCTTCCTCTACTATCTGCGTCGAAGGAATTGTTAATCCTTCGAAATTGTCGAAGGGATCTTCGTAGACTTCGAAGATGACTTCGATACTGGCGTCGAGGATGTTTTTGGTTTTGGAGTCGAAATTATCGACACTGAGAGCATCGTCGAAGTCTTCGACGACTTGTGTTTTTTGCATGGCACTGGAGAAGTGCTCGACACTCGAAGAGTTTTCGACGGATTTACGTCGACTCGAGTTCTTTTGGATTCCTCGACGCTACCGGTCTTTGCCATGGTAGTCTTGGACTTCCCCTTGTCGTCCAATGTAGCGACTTTAGGGGTATGGCTTTTTCGAGGGTCTTTCGAGGGGGTCGGGCCGCGTTCTCGAAAACCATCATCTTTTTGCGGAATTCTTCCCACTTACTGGGAGAATCCGATTTAGTCGGACATGGAATTTCTTCGGTCGACTCTGAAGAAGATGATGATGATGAGGGAGATCTATGTCTCCTCTTCATTTTTTTTAGATGACGACGAAGAGTGTCCTGATCTACTCCTAGATCGAGATCTCTGAGTGCCTATGGCGATCCGATTCCTTCGAATCAGTCGCTTTCTTATGTCTTTTTGACATAGCCTTCCTTAGGAGCTTCCCTCCCCACCGACAGGTTCGGTGACTGGAACTGAGACACCAGAGACAAATCCGGTGGGGATCGGTGATCGACATTTTAAATCCACAATCTACACACTTCTTGAACCCCGTCTTGGGTGTCGAAGGAGTTGAAGATGACGACATTTACTTCACAGAAAATAGAAGCGTGCCGTTCTCGATAGCGAAGCGATCGGAAAAACGGAACTGAAGCAACGGGCACGGCTCGAGCTATTTATACCATTGGTGACGTCGACAGAGTACGGAGTCCGTCGAGGGACAATCGACGCCACAACCTCGAGCACAGCGCCCTCTGCCGTGAATTTTTTTTCCCAAGCAGCGAAGCTAGAGATAACGAATTATCACAAGATGAGGAATACTTGGGAGGACACAATCCATTCGAAAAGAAGGTTCCTTATCTTACTAGAAAGTCACAAAGTTTCGAAGGTGATCTGGATGACTGGTCTTGAAGATATCCTCCTAGTGTGCAAGCCAGTGCTTCAGCAACTTCCATGAAAAAGCGTCATAGAGCATAGAGACACTAAACAGAGTGTGGGGATACGGCACAGAGAACAACCTACCACATTCTGCGCACATAGGAAAACCCAGTTTACTCAACAAACTGAAAAGGAGAAAACTGTGTCAGGCATCCGACCATACAGACACGGAGAAAGGGACTGAGGGTTTGGAGCGTGAGGGGGAAAGTCGAGGGGGTTCCCCTCACCCAGCCCCTGCATCCCACCTCTGTGTGCAAATTGTTAAATGGGAAGCAAGCATTGCTGTGATTAGGCTCCTGTCCACACTCCACAGGAACTCCTATAAGTATGGAGGAAAGGGCACTGGATGTAGGAGTGTTACTGTAATCCATTAATAGAAGAGTACTGTATGAGAGAAAACAAGTGTGAGAACTAGTAGTGTGTAGGAGAGCATCCATTCAGGGGAACTTATTTGCCTGTGGAAAGTAAACTGAAATATGGCAAGTGACTTACAACCTGACGTGGGTTTGTACTGGGAAGGCTGTGCACATGACCAATCAAATATCTAATTCATGCTGATAGTTTAAGCCATTTTGACAGCTTCGTTCAGTGATCTTCAAAAATTATGAAACAGAACATTGGTGTGCTGCAAGATATTGCCAGGTGCGCCACAACGCTAACGAGCTGGTCTCCCATTTGTTTGGAAAGGAGGCGCGCACGGCTGCACCTGAACGATTTCAGCATTGATATATGAAGGGAACAGTCGTGAAGTGAAATCTGAACAACTCCATTAGCCCCTCTGCTCTTAAATCCTTTATTTTGTGTATTGCTTTTTGAAGAAATAGCTGATGAACATTATTCTCTACACACTGAAGTATTCTGGCTGTCTCAAGAAAGCGTTTATTGAGAATGTTAGAACAGTAATCTTAGGAGCGCTTATTTTCCTTAAAGCACTGATGTTTTCGAGCACCTAAATGAATCAAACTGCAAAATGTTAGGTCCAAATTAAAACATAGTAACATTTAAAACACAGTTGCACTAATGGCACATGGGAATAATGGACGGATAAACGGAGGATACAGAAGGAATGGTAATACAACAATCTTAAGCTTTTGTAAGTGGCTGAGAACATTGGACCATGATTGACGAAAATGTTCACATTATTTTGAGTAATCTGATACTGATCCCTTCAGTTGGATTTGTAATCCCGTTAGGCATCTGCTGAACTCTCAACAAAACGTCTCTTAAAATAAGAAAATAGTTTGACAAACTCGGGAGCAGTCAAAGTTCACAACTGAATTTAAGCGATGCACCAATCCATGTGTTTGGCTTCAAGTAAAACGAGACTACACAATTTCTGGTGCAGCTATTGAAATGTTGCTACCATTCTCCCAAACAAACCTTTGTAAACTTAGCTTTTCAATGTTAACATAAATTAAAAACAGCACAAGGGCCAGTTTCCTCAGGTTGGACCAAGAACTACGAATAGCTATTTCCAATATTATGGAACCTAACAGATCAAGTGCTTTACAATCAGCTGCATTGGTCTCATTAAAAAACAATGTAAGAATACAATTTTCTAAGCATGAATAATGAATTACTCGTTGAACAATAAATGTGCACACACACACATATATATATATACACACTACTATATATATATTACTTGGAGGCATGTGCTCATGTTCGCTGTGTGTCCAAGTGTGACATGAGTCGAAAAAGCTTGCAGAGCACTGGGTTAGTTTATAAAAGGTGATAAAAGTCGTTGTGGCTGTCTTTGAATGTAAACGGAGTCATTCAATTTCCATTTTTAGCTAACCATCATCTGGAAAACTAATATTAACAAAAAATTGAGAACAGGGTTAGTTTTTGTTCTGTACGAGGAAAGAGTTGGCTTGCAGATTCGCATTGCAGCTATACATAGTTGCAATGTTCCTCACACTACAGGGTTGCAACCTCAATAGGTGTCAAAATATCTCCTCTCCAGCAGCAAAGCTTCACTTACAGGAAGTAAAGGAGAGAGCTGCATAACTAGTGTAATCTTTTTAGCTTCTGGTAGATACACACTCAAGTACCGGACTATGCACATTCCCATAGGATATGGAGCAGCCATAAGTTAAGCGTTGAGACTTGACTCCTTACAAACACTGTCCATAAATTTGTCAACACAGAGTGCAAGTTTAGGATCATATGACGACAATCATGTGATGAATGGATGTTGTTGAGTTCCCCGAGAGAGCTTCTGTGGCCGATCTGTACTTGGACTACTGCTGGAACTAGAGTACATTTTACTGTCGAGGTTTTTCAGAGAATCTTAGACACTCGAAAGTAAAAATGTAAATTCAAACGACTTAAGCAGGTTGAGTAAAGTAAGCTCACTCACCCCAAACTAAAGTACTGAAATGAAAGCAATTAAAACAACACTCATAACCTTCCCTTCGTCTAGATTTTTTTAGAGCTACATATGCCATTCACAGCCACATGGGCACATTAGGTAATAATTGCATTTGTTTTAGAAACTTCATCACACCATCCCAATATAAAATTCACTTTATTATTCAGAATGGGGAACGATAAAAGACTTTTGTTTTAATCACAAAATGAATGCAGTTAAAACAATAAGGTATTTAAATGCAGCAGATCATGTACAACATTTCAAAAAGGACTTTAGAAATACTGTTAAAAGACCACAAATTTTACACATTTGCTTCAAACATTTATTTTTATTCTTGAGTTACATCCTATATAAATACATATAGATGGACCCATTATTTGGTGAGGGACCCATTAACTCACACAACATAGAACACTAAGTAACTGACTAAAGATATACATTTATCCACTATGTATCTGGTCGGGCATAACTCATCGATCGACTCTGCAGAGAAAAAAATCGGTTCTATCAAAAGTAAATGTATTTTACTTATGTCTGCAATGTTGCAGCATCCTTTCCAGTTCCCACGGATTCCTGCTCTAGGGATTTCAGCTAATGAACATGGCAGACAGGTGTGCTAAAGGAGTACAACAAAAAACTGGGGCACTTTGAAAGCAATAAACAAGGAGGGGTCCTGAGAGTCCCTGTGCCAGACATTAGTCCTGGTTACAAGAGCCTTACCCAGAGTCTTTAGCTCACTATCTTTCACGGAGGAGAAATATCCAAAACATATCAGTCTTTGGCCTGCCCTGGGGCAGTCCAGCACCGAAATGCTAGCCAATGCTCCTCTGAATAAGAGTACCGACAGCAACCCCAAACACGTGTTTCGGTCTGGTTGGACCTCATCAGTAGGGTGGAGCTGTGCCTCTCTAAGAATAGTGAGCGAGGGGTCCACGTGTGGATTGCCCAAGTAATTTAGGGTGAGACCCAAAGTTACTTTAATTATGCAGAGTATCGTAGTGTTTGGTGAAAGCTTGCGACTTGCGCAATAGACCAGAGTCTGTTGTTACTGTTTACTGTACATTGAGGAGGAAGAGCATTTAAAAATCAGCTGTCTGGCAGAGCCTCGGCCAAGTATCGCAGAGTGTTTGGTGAAAGCTTGCGACTTGCGCAATAGACCAGAGTCTGTTGTTACTGTTTACTGTGCATTGAGGAGGAAGAGCATTTAAAAACCAGCTGTCTAGCGGAGCCTCAGCGGAGTATCGCAGAGTATTTGGTGTTTTGTGCTTTTGTGCCTCCTGCCAGAGGACCACTTGCCTGACTTCTGACTATTCCAGAACTATTGATGGTACTTCCTTCACCTCACCTTACACGGTAAAACTGCTTGCTCTATTGAACTTTACCGTGGTGTCAGTCTTCTGGAAACAATTAGGAGAGTACATAGAGACTGTTTCGGAGCTTTTACCTTTCATATAGGCTCCAGCTACATACCAACAGCTACACCACACTGTGTTGCAGTGCCATTTACAAATCATTCAGTAAACAAATAAGGGATTGCCCAGAGACTTCAGGGAGTTTTCTCCCTTTGATCTAGGCTCCAGTTACGCTCCAACAGGCCTAACCGATTAGCTACAAATACCAGCACCGTTATGAGAGCAGGGCTCAGAAGCCAATTTACCAATGAAGAACCTATGGAACTAACTGCTACAGAATGCATTGCGAGTGACAGTAATTTGGTTCTACTGGAGCCTGTTCAGTTACCTATTTTTTTAAGTCTACTATTACACCATGTGAAAATCGCCAACCTTGCCCAATTAACGTGGATGGTAGAATATCTATGTATGGTTTACTGAATCCTAGCGATCAACAGTGTCAAGCAGATGCCGGTGCCGACCCAGAAACTGAAGCAAAAGGTAAGCAGAAGGTGAAACAGCCACTGCAGCCATATTCTGTGAAAACAATGTATGCTGGTCTCAAAACCCCCAGTTAAAAGCCTCCCATTTACCCCAATTGCCTGCCAACGCTTTATAGACCGCTACTGTGTAAAATCTATTGGATCTAGCAAGCAGTGGCTCCAGTAAAAGTAATTGCAATGCTGGACCACTCTGTTATGAATGGACAAAATGTGGTGACCAGGAGTCAGATTACAGAAACTTTGCACCAGTGCAAATGCAAAGTTTACACGCTATTAGCACTAGGGTAAAGTTTGCCCTATTTTTAAAAACACTGGGACACATTAAAAAACCATTGTGCCGCGACAAGTGCAGTTTGGCATATTAAAAGCACCAGGGCTAAACCTGCCCTACTGCTAAAAATATACATTTTTGATGCATTTTTGCACCAGGATAAAGTCTGCCCTAGTGCTAACACCATTCCGTATTAGTTATAGGGTAAACTTTGCTCTAGTGCAAAAATGTAGTGAAAATGCATCTTTTTTGCCCTAGGGCAATTTTTTCCTAGGTGCTTTTAATATGCCAATCTGCACTTGTCAAGGTGAAATTTTTTTTTAATGTGCTCCAGTGTTTTTATAAATAGGGTAAACTTTGCACTAGTGATAATACCGTGCAAACTTTGCACTTGCACAGGTGCAAAGTTTCTGTATTCTGGCCCCAGATCTAAAGACTTAACCAACCTTAGCATCATCGAATTTGCCGATATGGTCATGGATAATAATCCTTTACAGAGGGTCATGGAGATGTAGCCTGAAAGAGTCGCGGCTGTTGTGCGTGCTATGCGACAAAACTGCAATGTGTCCGATCCGGGATCACGCACTGATTTAACACATTTTATTGATAACTATTCTATCCCTAATGAACCAGATAGCCACGCCCAGGTTAGGGCTGAATCTTCAGCTGAGGCAGGAAATGCGGCAATGCACCACACTCTTCAGGAAATAGATGATAGAATCACGCTGACCCACCCAACTGTCTCTGCCTTGAATATGGTTCTGAGCTCCTTTGTCACCTTATACAACAAAATATTCTATCCCTAATGAACCAGATGGACACGCCCGGGTTGGGGCTGAATCTTCAGCTAAGGAAGGAAATCTCACCGGAAATGCTGCAATGCACCCCACTCTTCAGGAAATAGATGATAGAATCAGGCTGACCCATCCAATTATCTCTGCCCTGAATATGGTTCTGAGATCCTTTGTCGCCTTATACGTCAAAATATGGAGCGAGATGAAGACCACTTCGATACTACTCTCCGAGGCGAATGGCAAATTGGATCTCTTGGGTCCCGGACTATGGTCGCAATTGTGGTTAGTGCCTGGGGGTCAATCCGGGAGAAGGCCAGGCACAGTTGCCAGGGAACTGTGTCCCTACAGACAAGGATAAGGAATCGGAGACACGCTCTGGAGCTTCTACTCAATTCATAATCTCCCTGACCCCTCATCCCAAAGTAGTCAACTGAAGGAGTGTATGAGATCAGCTAGCATACCCACTCAGGATTCAGACATTGTTGACTTAAATAGAGACTCACTGGTAAGAAGCACTAACCCTAAAGAGGTAGGGGATGGCTTGTCAACCTCTCATGTAACAATGCTAGTTAATAATCTGTCTAAGAGAAAAACGGCCAAAGCTATAAAGAAAGAATTCCTACAGTCACAGAAAAACCCATCTAATGCTTCACGACCTATCCCGGAATTATTCCTGCTGAAAAGCCTGCCCCCGTTGACTGAGGATAGGATTAGGACTACTCACCACCTGGTAAAGTTACTGACTCTGGACTCTACCTCTCAGACTGGACCTGGCCTGTGGGGTAAGGTTGAGACTGTATCTACAACTTTACTGACTCAGCATTCCACTGATATCCATACTCAGGTCCCGGTGCCCTTGGCAATTCAGAACAGTGTGCTGCCCTCAACCAGTGCAGGGGTAACAGTTATTCCAATAAAGGAGGTGGCTGGGACTGGTATTCTGGATAGATTCAACTGCATTAAGGATCTAAATAAACGCTTTGTTACAACTGTGAATCTACTTTTCCCAGCAATGTCCCGGCAAACAGATTCTAGAGTTCAACCACTCTCTACCAAGAGGGATAATGTGTTGCAGAACATGCATTGTTCTGACCCTTTCTATAGTGAACCTACCTACACCACCCATCTCCCACTGCAGCCGGTATCCGACGAGAGATTACAATTCTACCAGCTAACGATGGGAAACTGCCTTTTAACTCAAATTGTTCAGATTTCATGGACCGGGACTCAAGAGCTATGGGGAATTTACCATCTAATATGTATCCATCAGTGGCCGCAGGGTTGGGGGGCCCTTTAACAAGAAGACTACATACCCCCATTTTACACCCGCAATAACTGGGGTCATGTAAAGATGCCTGAGCCCATCAACCCCAAATTGTATGCCAATTCCCAACCTCACTGGGATAAGAATGGGTCAGAAAGTTTCCATGTCAGGTGGGCTTGAAGAATTATCTTAATCAAAATAAAACTGAGTATGTTTAGAGCTAACCAGCCAACTGGGATCAGATATTCGGGTTTGTCCTAATAGAGGGAATATACTGACTATCTTTGGTGAGATCCCAGACCTGGCACTTCTTTCATCAACTAATATTGATCGGGTAGCTTTCCAAATAGAAGTCACCCTGAGTCTGTCATTATTTACTATAAAATCTTGGAACTCAGGGGGTAGCCACCATTTACTTACTAACCCGGTAGTCACCAGTCTCTTAAACGTGGCAAATTGCATTTTCCTACAAGAGATGTGGTTGATTGAGCCTCCGGTTATGGGTGGCTATCAGGTCTTCTCTCAAGAGGCTAGGACGAGTAAGGGCGGGAGGTCCTCGGGAGGGCTCATGATTGCCGTCGACTCTGCCCTAGGAATGAATGCAAGTGCACTGGAAGATTTTACCTTTGGAGCTATGGGAGTGTCCTTAATTTTGGATGATCAGTCGTGTACATTTCTTCTGGTTAATATTTACTGCCACAAGGGGATTTCCGATCTTAGCCATTTTGTAGCTGTTATATTGGAAAGCATATTACTATGGCTAAACCTGAATAGTAATGGGAGGGTGATAGTTGCTAGAGATTTGAATGCTACATGTGATCTTGAGAATGCTGGAACTTAAATATCGGAAATGTCCGCGGATATGTTCTCCAAGAACTTTAAATCACAGACAGGTAGGAGCTGGTGCCTGGCTTTTGAGATGCTAGGACTCTCCCCGCTGAATGGGAGGCACTTTGGTGAAATTCATAACATGCAAACCTGGTTCAGAGAAGCAAGTTCATCGCATTTAGATTATGTTTTCATTGATGACTATCTGTTAAATTGCTGTACTTCTTTCTCAGTGTTTAAGAATCAATGGTGTGACCATGGTATTTTAGAGGTCTAATTTAATTTTGTTTTAAATATTAGGAAATGTATTAAGATGCCCCAATGTATGTAGAACTACTCCCTCAGGGAATGCCATTAGCTGGTCTGATTCAAACATTACAGCCCTAAATGTAGCATTACACTCCATTATGAAAGTAACCACATTGGAGTGGAAAATGGAAGTGTTTAGCGTAAAGAACTTTGATGGCTTTATTAGCGATATGGTTACCCAAGTTCGAGCAAATTCTAAAAAGAGAGGTAGGAACTACATTAAGCATGGAACAAGTTACAGGTAAGTAACTGTTGTTCTCCAGCATGGGACTGGCATGGATTCACATGCTCATGAATATTCACCATCGTCAGGCTGGGAATCCTCGGTAAAGAAAAAATCAGTATCAGTTTCGTTTCTGATCTGTCTTTCTCAGTAGTAACCAATCACTGGTCTCTGGGTCATACTGCCAACAGCCAATGACTGCCCTCTCCCTAAGCCCCGCCTCTGGCAGCCATCTTCAGATTTGGTAGCACGCAAAGTGGCAGTATGACCAAGTGAAGAGCCGTAGAGGCGCAGGAGGGAGGGTTCGCATGTGAATCCATGCGAGACCCATGCTGGAGAACAACAGTTACAGGTAAGTAACTTGTTCCTTCTCCAGCATGGGGTCTGGCATGGATTCACATGCTCATGAATATAAGAATACATAGCAGTACACATGCACAACCACGGGAGGTGGCAAGGCTCAACATTAAGCATTACATAAAACTCAACATTAAGCATCTCTTACCTCCCCACCAGGCTCACCTTAAGCGAACAGGTTCCGCAGCACTGCCTGGCCGACTCTGGACCCCTCCCTGGAATCCCGGTCGACGCAGTAGAATCTCGTGAAGGTGTGCATCGACCTCCACGTAGCAGCTCTGTAGATGTCCAGCAGGGGCACACCAGACAAGAACGCCGTGGTAGCAGCGATCGCTCTAGTCGAATGGGCTCTCGGACAGCCGGGCAACGGTCGGTTTGCCAACCGATGACAATGCATGATGCAGCCGGAGAGCCATCTGGAAATGGAAGCCTTCGAGAGAGCCTTCCCTTGGTTCACAGGTCCAAAGTTCACAAACAGCTGTGATGTCTTCCGAAAACTCTTCGTTCGGTCCACGTAGAACTTCATCGCTCTAGCCACATCCGGCGAGTGCAAAGTCCTCTCGGCCGGAGACAAAGGCGACGGGAAGAAAACAGGTAGCACCAAGGGCTCGTTGAGGTGGAAGTCCAACGGCACCTTGGGCATAAACGAGGGGTGCGTCCTCAGCACCACCCTCGTGTCGTGAAAAGTAAAGTATGGAGGCTTGCAGGATAGGGCCTGGATCTCTCCCACTCGCCGTGCGGAGGTGATGGCTACAAGAAACGCAGTTTTCCACGACAGGAATTTCAGCGGCACCGAATGCAGGGGCTTGAATGGCGCCCCCATGAGCCTGGTCAGCACCACGTTGAGTTCCCACGCCGCGGCAGGGGCCTTCACCGGCAGGAACGATCGGAACAGTCCCTTCCTAAATTCCTTCACCAGGCGATGGGACCACAAGGACGCCCGTCCTGTGGTTCTGGTGTATCGGGAGATCGCAGCCAGATGTATCTTGATGGAGGCGTGAGCCAGTCCAGCCTTGGCCAGCGACAGTAGGTACGGCAGCACTTGAGGGGCCGTAATCCGTTAATCCGTAGAGGGTTAATCTTCTGTGTACGGCACCAGACAGAGAACCTCTTCCACTTATGTCCGTAGCACTTGAGAGTTGAGGACGCCCTGGCTTTTGCAAGGACCTCTCTGCAGTCAGCCGGGATATCGTGCCCTCCAAATTCTAGCGCTGCAGGAGCCAGGCCTGCAAGTTCAGCGACTCCGGGTCGAGATGAAGTATGGCGCCTCCTTCTCTGGAGAGAAGATGCGCGTCCGCCGGCAGCTTGACTGGTGGGGACGCTGACAAGTCCAGCAGGTCCGGGAACCAGATCTGCCCCGGCCACGCTGGTGCGACCAGAATCATCCTGCACCGGGACCTCTTGAGCTGATTGATGAGTCGGAGCAGCAACGGCAACGGAGGGAACGCATAAAGGAACAGGCCTTCCCAGGGAAACGAGAAAGCATCGGCCATGCACCTCGGCTGGGGGAACCTGCTGGCGAACCTCTGGCACTTGGAGTTCGTCGCTGTCGCGAACAGGTCGATCTAGAGTCGATCCACTTGATCCTGACGTAGTTCCCACTCGTGGCACGAGCGCAGCTCCCTGCTGAGTGAGTCGGCGATGGTGTTTTTTATCCCTGCCAGATGAAAGGGCACCATAAACATCCCTTGGGCGACGGCCCAATGCCACAGATCCTGGGCTTCCATGGAGAGGGCTGGGGATCTGGTTCCTCCCTGCTTCCAGATGTAGAACATCGTGGTGGTGTTGTCGGTGAAGATTCTCACCACCTTGCCCTTGAGGGCCGGGAGAAAGGACTTAAGGGCCCAGAACACTGCACGGAGCTCCAGGATGTTGATGTGGAGCATCTTCTCCTCCAGGAGCCAGAGGCCTCTCACGTGAAGTTCTCCGGTGTGCACTCCCCACCCTTCCAGGGAGGCATCCGTTGTCACCGTTATCTGGTGGGATGGGGTCTGAAAGTCTGTGCCTGCCATCAGATGAGCGCGGGTGCCCCACCAGCGGATCGCTCGTCGGAAGGTCTCGTTGAGCGCGATCCTGTCCTCGAAGCTGCCCGTCGCTTGGATCCAGCGGGAGTCGAGGAACTCTTGCAGAGCGCGCATCCGAAGCCTGCACAGGCGCACGAGATATATGCAGGAGGACATCATCCCGAGGAGGGACTTGATGGACCTCACACCCTGGCCACGTCCGTGGCCAGCAGGCGCTGCACCTTGCCCAGGATGGCCTTCGTCCTTTCTTCCGACGGTGAGGCCAGGCGCGCCACTGTGTCGAGCTTTGCTCCCAGATACAGTGCGACTTGCGATGGGACCAGGTGGGATTTGGGAAAGTTGATGGAGAATCCCAGGTCCGAGAGCAGCTGGACGGTCTTTGCTGTGTGATCCACGGCGAGCTCCCGTGTCCCTGCTCGGATGAGCCAGTCGTCAAGGTAGGGGTTGACGTGGAACCCCTGCAGGCGCAGCCGCGCCGCCACCTGTGCCAGGCACTTGGTGAACACCCTGGGTGCCGACTTCAATCTGAACGGGAGGGCCTTGATCTGGTAGTGCCGTCCTTGGACCACGAACCTGAGGAACTTTCGGTGACCTTTCAGAATGGGGATGTGGAAGTACGCATCCTCCAAATCCAACGACGACAGGAAATCGCCCTCCTCCAGCTGTCCCAGCACGTGCTGGAGGGTGACCATCCGGAATTTCTGTGCCTTGATGTATTTGTTCAGCCGTCGCAGGTCCAGGATGGGGCGCCATCCTCCTGTCTTCTTTTTTACTAGGAAGTACCTTGAGTATACTCTGGAGCCCCGGAGCCTCTTCGGGACAAGCTCAATGGCACCTTTTCTGAGCAACCCCCTCACCTCCAAGAGTAGTTGCGGGACGTGATTTTCCTTCCTGACCACGGGTGGAATGCAGGGGCACTTTTTTAGAAATTCGAGGGCATGCCCCTGGGCCAGGGCGTCCAGCACCCAATGGTCAGTGAAGATGGACTCCCACACGCTGACGAACTTTGCCAGCCGGCCTCCCACCGGGGTGCTTCGGTGGGGGCCCGACCCCGCTGTCAGTTCAATCTTGCTTGGCGGACGCCTTGCCGCCTTGGCCACCCTGACGACGACGGCGGGGTCCCCCCGACTTGCCTCGTCCTCTATAGGCTTCCTGCGACGAGGAGAGGGCCGCTTGGTGGTACGTAGAGGAGCCAGCGCGGAATCCCTTGGAGGCACTCTGCTTGCCTCCGGCGCTCCGAAAGGACGGCCTCCGTTGCCGGAGGACGCCTAGGGCCCTAGCAGTCTCTGTGTCCACCTTGATGGCTTGGAGGGACTCATTCACCGTTTTCCCAAACAGGTTGTTCCCGTCGAACGGCATGTCCAGCACCTTGGCTTGCACATCCTGGCGGAAATCCGTCGCCTTAAGCCAACCTCGTCGTCTAAGGCAAACACCTTTGCCTAGCTGGCGGAAACCGGTGTCGGCAATGTCCGTTGCCACTGTAATGGCGTGGTCCGACGCCACTTCGCC
Organism: Ambystoma mexicanum; assembly: GCF_040938575.1. Lineage (NCBI taxonomy): Eukaryota > Metazoa > Chordata > Amphibia > Caudata > Ambystomatidae > Ambystoma > Ambystoma mexicanum. The sequence goes on along the minus strand of NC_090931.1, from coordinate 740,007,722 downwards.
TTCTTGCAAGATCTCCAGGGCCTCGGCCCTCTTGTCATCCAGTAGGAAGTGAACCATAACTCCCCGTCGTAGCGTGCCACGATCGCGAGGCCGTTAGCCGCCTTAATCGTTGTTGCCGCCGACGAGATAACTCATCGTCCCATTGCGTCCAGCTTCTTCCCTTCGCCGTCCGGCGGGGAAGTTGACGTTGAGACCGACGGCCCCCCGCTTTCTTCTTGGCCGCCGCTGAGACGACCGAGTCCGGGGTAGGTTGTGCCCTAAGGCACAGAGGGGCCACGTCGGGGACCCAGTACTACTTCTCATAACGATCCTTCTTGGCAGGCGTCGTAGAAGGGTTCTTGAGAAGGGTGAGACCCTCGCCCCAGATGACATCCAGCAGAGGCACGGCGAGGACTGACTTCCTCCTGGCCTTGCGCCGTTGGTAAAGGAAACCTTCCTTCCTCTCCTCGGGGCAGAGCTGAAAAAGCTTGGATGCTGGCAATCATTGCCTGGAAAGATCCGATCTCATCGGACAGGGAGGCCCAGGCTGGTGATGGGAGCTCCGTCCCGTCGTCACCGCCGTCGTCATTGGTACCCGTCGTGGCCGTGTCTGTTCCCGTGTCATCCGCAGGGGCCGGGGACATGGGTAAAGGCCGAGCAAGCCGCGAGGGCTGAGAAGGCGGGGCTGGGTGGATCTGTCTTCTCTTGTTCGGGGGCTTCCCGCCGGGACCGGCTCTGGTTCCTCCACCGGACCTGGTACCGGGTCCTCTGTCGGTGGTAAGGGCAATCTCATCCTTATCTCTGAACATAAGGATTGTATCGCCAACAAAATGGCCGCCGAGTTATCCTCCGGAAGCGACGGCTGACTAGGACCCTCGCCAGTGCCGCCATCACTTTCATCGTCACCCTCGTCGGGAACCCTCCCGTGGGGACGGGCCTCCTCAACGCCCTCGTCGAGGCCCTCTAGGACTTCTGCCAACTCCTCCTCGGATGTTGTGTCCGTGTCCACAATGGCCACCGACCCCCCCCTCTTTTTCCGCCGGGGTGTTCACGGGGGTCTTTTCGATAGGTCTGAAAGAGGCTTCCCTCCGCGGAGGCAGGGAGACTCTGGGCCCCAAGGTCGCCTCCACTGGTGTAGCCTCCACAGGCTGCGCCAGGGCCGCCGAGACTCCCTCGATAGAGGCCTTGGCCGGGTGAATCAATGCCTTTACCGCCTTAGGCGCGTTTGAGGCCTTCACCTTGGGGGGAGGGTCACCGCCTCGCTCCCCCTCGGCCGAATCCTTCGAGATCGACCGGGGCCTCTCCAGAGGCTTACCAGGATTCTCGGATTTCCTCTTCCCCGAACCAGAGCATTGGCTCGTGGTTGATGGTGCCAGGGAAGGCGCGCCCTGCCTGGCAGCCGAAGAGCCCGACCGTTCGGCACTCCCGGTGCCCGCGGACTCGCAGTGCTTTGCCTTCTGTTGGGCCCCCGTCACTGGGGCGCCCTCACAGGACCTAGAAGACCGCTCATACTTCTTCTTCTTCATCACACCTGACGGACTCCTTCCTTCCAGCCAGTTGGAGAGACAAAGGTGTCGGTCCCTGATGGTCCGTTCTGACATTTTCCTGCAAAACGCACAGTCCTTCTCCATGTGCGTTTTGTCCTCATGAAGGCAGTAGAGACATTTTGAATGCTTGTCCTCCTTGAACACATTCTGTAGCTGGCATCCAGGGCAGACCCTGAACAGCTTTCCAGGCGTCGAGCTTCCTTTCTCCTGGGCCATGCTCGGGTAGGCCGCAGAAACTTCTGTAATCCTCCAAGAAGCATAACTCAACAAAATCTTCACCCTTGAGGGGCGTAGAAAAATCCGACACGGATCCCCGTTAATCGGATGTAGAGACGGTGGAGATGAGGCTCTATTTGACCGAAAAATGAGAAATTCTCTTTGAAAAAGCACGAAAATGCAGCAAAAGCTCGAGAGCTAAGCACAAGGACTCCCAACACTTGAGCGTGCGGTAAAAATCTGAAGATGGCTGCCAGAGGCGGGGCTTAGGGAGAGGGCAGTCATTGGCTGGGGGCAGTATGACCCAGACACCAGTGATTGGTTACTACTGGAAAGGACAGATCAGAAACGGAACGGACACTGATTTTTTCTTTACCGAGGATTCCCAGCCTGACGACGGGGAATATTCATGAGCATGTGAATCCATGCCAGACCCCATGCTGGAGAAATACATATTCACAATGAGGAGTTGGCAGGAGCAAAGGTAATTATGAGAAAAGATATTAGATATCTTAAGACCCTATTCTTACCCTCTACTAAAATCGAACCCCTTAAAAATTAAGCAAACATATTTAATAAATTACAAATCAATTAGAGGGTCAATGATGCCAAAGGATGCTGAGGATATGCAACGAACCCTGATTTCATCAACTGTAGGAACCTTTTGGACCCTGATTAATAGACAAGACTATGTGATCACTATGTCCCGATTTAATGCAGTATCAGAACACCAGTGGATAAAATTATTTGTAGATATGTATGGCATCCCATTAAGAACTATGGGTAATGATCTTGCTATTAATATCCCAGCATTTGAACAGAACTGGCCATTTGAACTTCATAGAGACGTTATTTATAACTTAATTATAAAATGTAAGAAATCCAGGGCACCAGGGCCGAAGGGCCTTACAAATGCCACCTTTAAGGCAGACCGTTCTAACTGGACTAATGTTCTGTTCCTGCAATTTGGGAGCATTCTAGATACAGGTCTCATGCCAATCTCATGGAGTACGGTAAATGTTGTTCCAATTTATAAAATGGGAATTCGATCTGAACCGAATAACTAACGACCCATTTCACTAATTGACGCTGATTGCAAATTGTTCACTTCCCTCCTTCTGGTTCATTTGGAAAATTGGGCCGCTAAATGCATGTCCTTAATAAACTACAGACTGGTTTTCGCAGAGGTCACTCGACTAAAATCAATGGGCTTACCCTGAAATCGCTTCAGTAATCTTCATGGTCAGGAGCGATTGGGTGTACCTAGATGGCGTCTATCAACCACTCTGCAGCATTCGATTGCGTAGATCGGAACAGACTGTTGCTCAAATTGGCTGGTTGGGGGTTGCCTAATGGACTTTTGTGCCTCCTGATGGGATTATATGAGAACTCAAATATCCAGATACAAATAAATAAGGAGGGAGATTTACGTGGGAAAATTCGCACCCATCTGGGACTGAGACAGGGATGTGTCCTGGCCCCATGGCCCTATAACCAGTATATGTCTGATGTGGGTGAACACCTTGAGAAAGCCGGCTTGATTACTCCAAGAGTGGGGCAATTTAAAATTGCATGGTTGACATATGCTGACGTTTTCCTGCTTCTTGATAAGTCCAAGGTTGGTCTTCAAAGACTCCTTAATTCATTTTCAGCTTATGCTAAGGAGAATGATCTAGTAATCAATCCTGATAAAACAAGGATACTGGCCTTCTCAAGGGGGAGGGGAAAAACAGTGTTGCTCTTCCTGGATCCTGGAAGATACTGTGATTAAGACCTCTCCCAGATTCACTTATTTGGGCTTCAACTTCAGTGCACAACCAGGCCATAGGAATGTTTATGAGGTTTTGCTCCAAAAATCAACTGTGCTGCAAAGTCAAATACTAAGAGTTGATCGTAAATATGGGCGATTCTCCATTAAACCTGCATTGTTGTTTTTTGAGGGTAAAATCGTCCCCAATTTAACTTATGGCCTGGAGATCTATGGCATTTTAACGGGCAAAATGTTAGATCGAATTGAGGCATGGCTGTGGCGGAAAATATTGAGGGTCCCTAATGTGATTCCCTTAGCAGCCATTAGATATGAACTGGGCACCACATCCTTAAGAGCCAGGGTTGAATGGTGTAGGCTTTCTTTATATGCAAAATTGAATGCACCAGTACCGGGTACAATACATGAGGCTATGGGGCTTGCTTTTAAGAATGTGACCAATACTGAACCAGTGAACTATATTGCCAAATTTGGTAAAAGCTGTGAAGCAATTCTATCTAATATCTTGAGCGATATTGAAAGTCTATTGAGGAATCCGAACAAAGTTAAAAAAAAATTGCTGCTTGATCTGGATTGGATTGCAACAGTTTACTTATTCCACTCTTATCTTCAATGAATCAGCTCTTTATGAACATAAAAAAAGAGCGATGTTTCCACCAATTTTTATTATGTTCTCAAATCGATACTATAGAGATTATGTTGGAATTTGCTCCCGACTAAATAAATCCAGTTTAGGAGAAAGATAATCTCTGAACAGAATACCAACTGTAGATTCTGTAATTCTACTATGGAAACCATTAAGCACCCGTTGCTACACTGTAAAAGCCTAATATATCTTAGGTTGACATTTATGGGGAGACTATTGTAAATCTATCTGGTCTGATGAAATCCTATGGCATCAATGTCTAAATGTTCAGCATACCCGGGACGGTTTGGTGGTATCTGCATTTATTAAAAGTATGAATTTGGGATTCCAAGATGGCGGCGGAGCCAGGTAGACGTGCGTGAGCGGAGCTCCGTCCCCCAGCTCGGGCCGCAACAATAAAGAAATACAATTCAGCACACACCGAGCCCACTGAAGTGTAATAACCCTCCAACACGCGGCGGAAGGTGAAGCCCGCGAGAAGAACAGACTACAATTCAGGAGGAGGAGCCCCCCCGAACGACACCGCCCGCAGAGGAAGGTACAAGATCAGGGACCCGGCCTCCGAGCAGCCCAGCGGGACCCCAGAAGTGAACTGAATCGCAGGACGAACCCCCCGGTCTCTGCGGCACCTGGAGGCGGAGACCTGATAGACACAGGGAGAAGACCGGGCAGAGAGAAGCGGAGTCCAGTGGAGAGACCCGGGAACACCAACAGCGCGGATCCGGACGGGATCGAGGAGCAGACTGGAGGAAGGGGCGGTACCAACAAAAAGGATCCGGACGTGGACGGGATCGGAGGACAGCGCCAATCCAGCAGTGTGGATCTAGACGTGGACGAGGCCTGGATTGGAGAAAGCCGCCAACCTGGCGTTAGAAGCTAAGCACCACAGCGGCACAGACCAGCGAGGGAAGTGAAGGCGGCCTCCACGAACAGAGAAGAAGAATACTGCAGTGCCCAGCCGAGACGCCAGGACAGAGAACCACAGGTACAGGCCGGGGAGGGAATCCAGCAGCGGCGGGGGCCGCTTCCCCTCCATAGACACCAACAGCATATCCCGGGGAGAAGACACAGGAGAATCAAAACAAGACACCTGGGGAGGGAACCCCATAACAGCCAACGCCACCCAGAAAAACGAGTAACCCCCCCAAGTTACAACACACAAACCCACCATGAACCCAGGCCCAGATACGGGGGAGGGCCCCCCCAACCATCGGTCGCGGGCCCATCCCAAAACCGGAAGGGCAACAGCAATTAACCCACAGCCCCCCCCTCTCTGAGAGCCCCCTCAATCCACAAAAGAGTGGCTGGGCACCCTCCCCTCGGCCTGCCAGAAGGAAAAACTACATATTGCTCCAGGACAACCACAGAAGGGATCGACCGCCATCCAGGAGGGGCCACAGTGAAAGGTCGAAACTGTCGAGGACCATAAACAGATAAAGAAAACGGGGGAACAACCACACCCATAAAGGAACCATAAGTGGTTTTCCAGAGAGCCAACAGAGCAGGACCTCTAGGGACATTGCCGTATCCCCACATGATCAAATAAAGATCCCGACAATACCACCAAACGGGGCTAGAGAAGCAGAAAACCGCGGCACCAACAGTCGGCAGAGCCCAGACAGGCACCAGAGATACACGGAACACCATAAACTCCTTCTCGAAATCCAAGGCTAATAGCGAGCACCTGACAACATAAGAAGCCCAGTCACTAAAGGAACACACACATGTCAAAAGCTAGGACCAGGCACATACTTCAGGCTTCATTGGCGAACACTAGTAAATCCAAACCAAATCAAGACCTGGTCCAAATCTGGGGCATAGACAAAACCGTGCCCAAACTGATAAATAAACAGAAAAGCAAGGGGGAAAACACATCAGAGCAGAAAGAGGACGCCGAAAAAGGCCTCGAAAGACGACATGAAAACATGGTTTAAGGAATTTCAAGATCAATTCATGTCTTCGACAAAGGCGCAGTTCGAAAACATGAAGGGGGAAATGAAACAAGCAGTCCAGGAACTGAAGAGGGACATAGGAAATCTAGAGGAGAGAACAGATCTGGAAAGGACGGTCCAGAATATAAACGAGGAAACTCTCCAACATGCAGAAGCACAAGACCGAATAGCATGACTGGCACTGCAACTAGAATCACAATGTGAAGATTTGGAAAACAGATCCCGGAGGTCGAATATAAGAATAAAGAATATGCCGGAAACGGTGGAGGATAAAGACCTCCGCACAGCAGTACAACAGGTGTTCTAAGACATTCTTACAGATGGCACAGGGGAAGAAATTCAAATAGACAGAATACACAGAGTAGGCCCCCGAAAAACGGGAGTAGCCGGAGCCCGCCCAAGAGATGTACTGGTTGCACTGTCACAATACACACAAATGCAGCAAATTCTGAGAAAAGCCAGGACAATAGAGCAAATAAGAATGAACGGCAAAGAAATACAGTTGTTCCAAGACCTAGCACAATCCACGCTCAGAAAGAGAAGAGAGATGTCCCAGGAAACAAAACTCCTAACGAAGAAACAAATGCGCTATAAATGGACCTTTCCATTTGGTCTCCTATTCACATGGGAGGAATGACAATATTGCATCACAACAAGCGAGGAAGGCCTCAAGATCCTGGGTAGGCAAGAACAAGAGATGGAATCCCCTAAGGATAGAGAACTCCACAGAGGAAGACGGAAACCAAGGGGATGGCAAACAGAGAAAAGAAGAACAAGACTCCAATCCCGCAAAACAGGGATAAATTAACTCCACCCCAGAAACGAAGGACGGAAGCAAAGATAAGCCGGAGGGAGAAGCCACAAAGGAAGAAAAACACTCGACAGGGCGGGTGATCACATGAACATGCGGCAGAGCCAAGGGACATCCTTGGAATCCACAAACACAAGCAGGGTTTAGGAATCCCAGCTAAACTATAAACCTGAGATGTTAGAGGGCATGGAGTAAAGGCAGAACGCCCGAGCAACCATAGGGCCCATGGCCCTCCTCAGGGAAAAAGTTGGGGGCGGGGGGGAGGGGGTTGGGGGGAGTTTAGGGAAAAGTTCAAAGGGGGAAAGACTCAAACACCGGCATTAAAGTACACCACTGCGACCCACACGATAAAGCACAAGCAAGACCACAGACCCAAAACAAAGAATGGGGCTAAAAATATTAACGTATAACAGAGGGCTGAACACGCCAGTAAAAAGGAAGAAATTCGAACACTTCCTACACAGAGAGAAGTATTAGGTAATAATGCTCCAAAAAACATACATACAGAAAAAAAAAAAGGAAAGGCCAAATCCGCAAGAGGCTGCAACCAAATTCTCCAATCCAACGATGAAGAGAAGAAAAAATGAGTCACGATAGCATTCGCCAATCACCTCAATGTTCAAATTAAAAACACAATGACAGACAAAAATGGCCGATATCTTTTCGCGAAGGCCCAGATAGAAAATCGCCAATTAACCTTCGCAAAGCTTTACGCCCCAAACACAGGCCAGGATGGCTTCATCAAAGAAAAAATGAACACATTAGAAAACTTTGCAGAAGGAGAAGTGATACTAACAGGAGACTTCAACCTTGCATGGAATCACAGGGAAGACCCCTGAAATCCCAAGAACACGCAACAGGGGACACCCTCACTAGTGCTAAAACGCATGATGAACAAGATGGCTCTAGAGGACGTATGGCGGAGACTCAGAGGCACAACCCAGGGGTACACATATCACTCATACGTGCACAACTCGAGCTCCAGAATCGACTATATATGGGTCTCGGGAAGTCTAGTAGGGGAGATTCAGGATATTGAGAAAGGCCAAATATCGCTATCAGATCACGCCACCCTATGGATCACACTTCCTAAAATCCATAAACGCTCTGGACTATGGCGTTGGACACTCCCCAGGGAAATCTTACAAGACCCGGTATCGAAGGAAACAATCAGAGAAAAGATAGTTGACTATTTCGAACAGAACGATACTCCGGAAGTATCTCCAAGCACTATCTGGGAAGCCTTTAAAGCGGTGATACGCGGACAAATAATAGCACTGAAAGCACAAAAAGACAAGCAATCATAAGTGGGAAAGCGAATTAGAGAAAAAACTGGAAGAGATCAGGGAAGAAATGACAAAGAACACATCCTTGATAAATGAAGAGGGCATATCGGCACATCTAGAGTCAGATATATATACTCAGGACCAAAATAGCGGAAACGCAACTACTCCATACAAAACATTGGTATGCGATGAAATCAAACAAGGCAGATAAACTATTAGCAAGACAATTAAAAGGGAAACATCAAGACCAAACGGTACAAACACTAAAAGACGGATGAGGAATAAAGAAAACACAATCAAAAGACATTAAAGAAATATTCTGAGACTATTACCAGAAACTGTATACATCACATTGCCTGAATGAAGGGGCACAGGCAGCCTTCCTGAAGGAGATAACACTACCAGTCATAACACCAGACGAAAAAGCAGCACTGGATGAACCAATAACAGCAGAGGAGGTAGCAAGAGCAATCAGAGACTTACCCAAAAATAAATCTCCAGGACCGGATGGTTACATTGCAGCCTTCTACAAAACATATGCGGAAATTCGAACCCCCATCCTAACAAACCTCTTTAATGCCTCTAAAGACACAACCAACATCGCACCCTCAATGAATGAGGCTAAAATACTAGTCTTCCATAAGAAAGGGAAAGACCCAGAAAACCCGAGCTCCTATCGCCCAATAGCTCTAAATCAACATTGACGCTAAACTCTACACAAAAGTACTCGCAAACAGGCTCTCACCCATACTCCCCAAACTGATGCATCAAGAACAATCAGGATTCATCCCAAACAGGAAAACCCATGACAACATTAGACAAATAGCACACCTCATAGAGAAAGCTGGAATCACAAACACCCCTTCAGCAATATTATCGGTGTATGCCGAAAAAGCATTTGACCGGGTAGAGTGGACTATGCTAATCGCAATGTTAAAAAAAATGGGCATGGGACACGCATATATGAGTATGGTTCATGCTAACTACAACTCACCAATGGCTAGGATAGCAGTAAACGGAGAACTTTTGGATCCAATCAGAATAGGAAGGAGCACCAAAAAGGGATGCCCTCTATCACACCTGCTATACACAATCTTCCTCGAACCCCTATTGGCAAAGAGAAGAGCGGCTTCCGACATCAAGGGCATAGAAATGGGAGGGCAGACACATAAGACGGCGGCATATGCGGATGACATGATGATGACCCCAACAGAAACAAGCAAGACACTACCCCCTCCTCATCCAACAGATCGACGACTACGGTCTAATTTCATGTCTAAAAATTAACAAACAGAAATCGTTGGTAATAGTCCTGGCGGAGGATGGGGTCACATACCTAGGAGTCACACTGACCGCCTCGATAAAGAACCTCTACACAGGGAATTACACGAAACTCATAGAAAATGTAAAAAGAGACCTGGACAGATTGGACCCGTTAGCAATTTCATGGAGGGGCAGAATAACAGTAATAAAAATGACAATACTACCCAGACTACTGTATTATTTCCAAGCACTTCCCATATGGATACCGGCAACATTCTTTAAGACAATCACCAAAATAACAACAAAGTACGTCTGGCAAAAAAAAACACCAAGACTGTCACAACAGGCGCTCACGGCACAAAAATCAGACGGAGGCATGGCACTCCCCCACTTCAGGAAGTACTACGAGGCAGCACAACTGTGGGTTCTGAACAAATGGATCACATACACATCAGAAAAATGGTGGGAGGCGCAGGACAGAGCAGTCGCAAGATCAAAGTTGCGCAACCTACTATGGAGCAGACCCGAGCACAGACATCAAAATGTCAGAATAGGCGAGATAACGAGCACAATCTTGGAAATATGGGACAGAGCAACCAAGAAAGAAATACTCACAATAGATCCCCGCTCCCTTCATTCCAATTCTCGACAACCCAGAATTTCCACCGGGAACGGAAAAAGGAGCATTCCAAAAATGGCGAGAAGCAGACTGCATGAAAGTGGGAGAAATGTACGATGGCCTACGGATCAGAACGTACACTAAATGCCAGGAACTTCTGGGCCTCACGGAAAAAGACAGATTCCAATATGAGCAACTGCACCAATGGCTCACAACGCCAAGAATAACAACAAGCATTGACAAGGACCCTGACCCCATTCGAGACATACATGATGACCCAGATGGGAAAAAAGAAATTTGTCTCCACCCTATATGAATTCATAAACACTCAGACCGAAGATATAAATTGGCAGTACATGAAGAAATGGGAAACGATGCTAGGGAAACAAATCACGAGGGAACAATGGATGTACATCTGGCAAATCATCCGAAAATGGACGCGGGCGATCCAAACAAGAGAAACGTGGGCAAAAATGATAATTCAATGGCATTACACCACGGAAAGACTCCACAGAATGTTCACTACATCGCAAGGGAAATGCTGGAGGGGATGTGACACAATAGGAACTTGGAGACACATCTGGGGGGACTGTAAGGAACTGCAGCCATTCTGGTCAGCGGTGAAAACACAAATGCAATACTTCTTCAAGGGAGCAGGAAACTTAGGAGAGGAAGTATGGATGTGTGGCATGTGGGATCCTCGAAATAAGACATTCACAAAGACACAAAAGAGAAATTTCATGAGGTTCCTCATAGCAGCTTGGGTAGCAATAGCACAAAAATGGAAGCAAAAGATACCCCCAACCGATCAAGAATGGCTATACAGGCAGACGATGCAGACGTGATCTTGCATCGCTCCGGTGCCGCCAGCCAGATCCTGTCGAAATTCTGCCATAATCACTGACCTGTGAGGGCCAAAACTGCTTCAGTGAAGCAAGGACGATTGCTGCGCTGTACTGCCCGAGTCCGGACCAAAACCGGTGCGGTAAACCCCGGCAACGACGCCTGGAAGAAGCGGGCCCCACATTGCGTAGAATGGACAAAATGGCTGCTGCACACGGCGACTGAGCTGGGGCGCCGCGCATCTGCGCAAGAGTCATCCTGTGGGGAAGCTCCATACCATCGGTGAGACAGCGAGAGAAGAGCCATCGGGCGGACTCTGGATCGCTGCGAACGAGGGTGCTGAGTGTTCGTGAGCGACTCTGCACCCCGGCACCTGGAGACGGCGACGGAGAGTTGCAGCACCCAAGAGGCGGGCGATCCCAAGTGGAAAACGAAACCCTGAAACTCAGAAGACACGAACAGCCAAACTGACGCTGCTGCCGAGTCGATGCGCGGGGGGCAGTTGTTAGGGAGAATTCTCTCTTTAGGCTGAATTTCCTAAACTAGTGAGTCCCCCAGCAGCTTTGCTGGATTTCTGGAGTTTGTTTTTTTCTCCTGCCAAGAGTGAGACTCTTTTCTCCCACTCTTGGACATGATTTATGGTGTTCCTTTGACTGTTAATGTGTTTTATGGGCTATGGGGTCGTTTACTCCATAGGGTCTCATGTGTTTTTACTATGTGTGTTACACAGCACCCTCCGTGCAGTGACACAGGGGTGTCATAGTGACACCCCACCATAGACTCCATACCCTGGGACTGACTACTGTCTCCCAGGGCATGTAAAGTCACCATTGGCTTTACTAGTCCCAAATTATTAACAGAAACCAGTACAAATCATCATATTGTGGACGTACTGGTCGGGGCAATTCGATTGCCCCGGGGTCTGTTAGTCGAGGGGGCACGTCTCCGTCCCCCCTGATCAAGTTTTGGCTGGTGGCAGTGGAAACTACTTTTTATATTCGACTGCGAATATTTCCCTATGGGATTTTCCCATTGTTCGAGGCTACCAACTTTAATTATTTAATTCTCATAGCCTCGAACATACCACTGGTTTATTTATTTAATATTAATTCGCCGGTTGGTATTTTTTGCCAGGACTCGATTCTAAAATGGCGTTTGTGCTCTCTTCTGTGACTCCAACCCAAGATGAGCCCTTTGTTCCACTTTTTGGCAGGCTTCTCCACGGAAGCCTCCAAAAGTGGTGCCACTCTGTCTGGGTACCACAGGGGGTATGGGAGGGGGTTTAGGCACCCTGGACTGAGTTACCTTGGTAACTCAAGTCGCACTCTTGTGTGATTAGCCCAAGTGGTGAGCCGGCCGGCTCACCACTTAGCATGTTTGATTGACAGCTAGGCTGAGTGAATGGGGGTATGCTGCATAAAAGCAGGGCTTTGGGGACTGGAACTTCAGAAGTCGCCACAGGACCTGAGAATCCGACGAGGGAGAAGCTGAGCCGACCTACCACGACGACACCACCGGTGGAGCCCTGCGGAACCGACTCACCACTTCCCAACGACAGAGAAGATCTCCCGGCTGGAGAGGCTTCTTCCCCTGATTGGTGGGCACAACCAGTTTACCTTCTTCTCTTTGCACCCCAGACCAGTTTGTGGTCAAATTGCACGTGCCAAGCACCCCGGCAACCGGATAGCCACTTACCATGGACCGCAAATCCACGGACCGCTCCTTGTACCTGAGAAACTCCGCGGCTGGTTTCTTCCCTGGCAGTGCAACAGACTCCTGTCTTCCTCCCCGACGAGATCTTCTCTTCCCCCGGACGAAGCACCGACTTGCATCCGCTGCCAGGAACAACTGCCCCCGCTGGAGTATTCTCACCACTTTAAGGTACCGTGTCCGCCACGCCTCCCTTTCTAAAGATTGCTACAAGGTAATAATAACCCCTTAATCTTCTGGACTGGGCTGGCCGCCTTGAACCTCTAACTGGTCTCTTTCTTTGGTCCAACTCTTTTTGAACCTTTTCAAGACTTTTGTGCACTGCAACCGTGTGACCTTGGACACATTTCGTTTTGATCTTCTTAAAGCAGATCCGGCCTACTGACTCTAAAACTCACGGTGTTACTTTGCCTTCCTCTCTTGTTGTGTTCGTGAAAAAGGTTTGGGATCTGTTTCCATTTATTCTCTACTTTTCTCTCCCTTTTTAAAATGAATTATTAGAGTGCCATCTACGTTAAGCGCTCACCGCTGTCTGAAAATAAGTGGGGGCTTTACTTAAGACTTGTCTAATATTCTTTTAAGGGTGTATATATCTTTTAGTGACCGTGTTTTTGGATTGCTTACTATTAGTGCCTGTGTGTTTTTCTAGATGTGGTTTTAAATAAATAATTATATCTCTTTTACACCAAGCACTGGTCAGTGTTTACTTGTTCTATTGTGTTCTCTTGACCTATTGTGAATACTCTGTATACTGCCTAACTCTTCTTGAGGGAAGTCTGACTGCTCAGCCACAGCTACCAAGTGAATCTGTGGGACAGACTGCTACCAAGTGGGTTTACTGCCAAACACCGGTAGTCCTAAATCTTTTGCAGTGGTCCCAGAGGGAACTGCACAGGTTTCTGCCTAACAGCAGTCCCACCATAGCCTGCCCCAGAGACGAGGGCTACAACACTGCTGAGCCATCCGGACCGAAAGCAAAGTCGCGGGCGCTCCGCTCGGCGTAGAGCGTCTGCTAAACCCGGGGTGTGTTGCCTGCACTTCCAGCTGCCCGCGAGGGATGATCCGAAATCAGCGGTAAGGAGAGGGTGGTCGATCACCGTGGGCACACCTCAGCCAATTCCCTCCCCCCCCCCACATGACATTGCAACCCCTGGGGTCACTCCACTATTCGTACCTGAACACTGGCAAACCTGGCGCTTAGGGGGGGCGGGTGGGGGTTACAAAACAAAGTATACCACTGGGAGTGGCTGGTGGAGGTCGGGCTCCCCGCACATTGCAGTCAGCCCACCTGCACATTTACACAATAAGGACCAATTAATGTGCCACGCGACACTGCCAGGCAAGCCTCATTAGCAACCCGTTTCAACTGCAGTGCGCCAGCAGTAGCGACCACGTACACAAGCGCAGGACTGCTCGCGAAATCGTGCTGGTGCTACCAGGACTGTGAAAGTAACACCGCAACCGAAACTGTCATGCCGCTGTAGTGGGGTGCACGATCGAACCCCACGCCCGCTGTGTACACCACCCCACGATCCTGTGTACAAGTCCTTTCTATTCCATTTGAACCGTAATCATAAGCAATCGAACCCCCATTGGCGCCAGTCTGAAATCGAGGAGTGAGGGGAGAGGAGGAGCTGCACAATACTCATGGACCGGACACATTGCCCGCAATTAACAAAGCGCAAGAATAACACCAACCCACGACAGGTCTGGTCCCACGAGCAAGCTCATTCTCAAAGTAACTCCAGACGAAACCTTACATCCTGTGGTCATCCCAGCCGAACGGCGAAAAGTAAGGAACAAGTTACTTTCCTGTAACTGTTGTTCTCCAGCATGGGTCTGGCATGGATTCACATACTCATGAATATTCCCCGTCGTCAGGCTGGGAATCCTCGGTAAAGAAAAATCAGTATCAGTTTTGTTTCTGATCTGTCTTTCGTAGTAGTAACCAATCACTGATCTCTGCGTCATACTGACCACAGCCAATGACTGCCATCTCCCTAAGCCCCGCCAATGGCAGCCATCTTCAGATTTGGTAGCACGTGAAGTGGCAGTATGACCAAGTGAAGAGCCGCAGAGGGGTAGGCGGGAGGGTTCGCATGTGAATCCATGCCAGACCCATGCTGGAGAACAACAGTTACAGGTAAGTAACTTGTTCCTTCTCCAGCATGGGGTCTGGCATGGATTCACATGCTCATGAATAAAAGAATACATAGCAGTACACACATGCACAACCACGGGAGGTGGCAACAGGCTCAACATTAAGCAATACAACAACTCAACATTAAGCATCTCTTACCTTCTCACCAGGCTCACCTTAGGCGAACAGGTTGCGCAGCACTGCTTGGCCGACCCTGGACTCCTCCCTGGAATCCAGCTCGACGCAGTAGAATTTCGTGAAGGTGTGCGTCGACCTCCACGTAGCAGCCCTGCAGATGTCCAGCAGGGGCACACCAGATAGGAACGCCGTGGTAGCTGCGATCGCTCTGGTGGAATGGGCTCTCGGACGGCCCGGCAGCGGTCGGTTTGCCAACCGATGACAGTACATGATACAGCCGGAGAGCCATCTGGAAATGGAAGCCTTTGAGAGAGCCTTCCCCTGATTGACAGGTCCAAAGTTCACAAAAAGTTGTGACGTCTTCCGAAAACTATTTGTGCGGTCCACGTAGAACTTCAGCGCTCTAGCCACATCCAGCGAGTGCAAAGTCCTTTCAGCCGGCGACGAAGGCGATGGGAAGAAAACAGGCAACACCAAGGGTTCGTTGAGGTGGAAGTCCGACGGCACCTTGGGAATGAAGGAGGGGTGCGTCCTGAGCACTACCCTCGTGTCGTGAAAAGTCAAGTACGGGGGCTTGCACTCTCCCACTCGTCGTGCGGAGGTGATGGCCACAAGAAACGCTGTTTTCCACAAGAACTTCAACAGAGCTGAGTGCAGTGGCTCGAACGGAGGTCCCATGAGCTTGGTCAGCACCACGTTGAGCTCCCACGCCGGGGCCGGAGCCTTCACCGGCGGGAACGATCTGAACAGTCCCTTCATGAATTCTTTCACCAGACGATGAGACCACAAAGACGTCCGTCCCGTGGTTCTGGTGTATCGGGAGATCGCGGCAAGATGAATCTTGATGGAAGCGTGCGCCAGTCCAGCCTTGGCCAGCGTCAGTAAGTACGGCAGTACTTGAGGAGCCGT
Organism: Ambystoma mexicanum; assembly: GCF_040938575.1. NCBI lineage: Eukaryota > Metazoa > Chordata > Amphibia > Caudata > Ambystomatidae > Ambystoma > Ambystoma mexicanum. The sequence continues at coordinate 739,991,895 of NC_090931.1, read as the reverse complement.
AATCCGTAGAGGGTTAATCTTCTGTGCATGGCACCAGACAGAGAACCTCTTCCATTTGTGTCCGTAGCATTTAAGAGTTGAGGACGCCCTGGCCTTTGCAAGAACCTCTCTGCAGTCGGCCGGTATGTCGTAACCTCCAAACTCTAACGCTGCAGGAGCCAGGCCTGCAAGTTCAGCGACTTCGGGTCGTGATGGAGGATGGCGCCTCCTTTCCTGGAGAGAAGATCCGCATCCACTGGCAGCTTGATTGACGGGGACGCTGACAAGTCCAGAAGGTCCGGGAACCATATCTGCCTCGGCCACGCAGGTGCGACGAGGATCATCCTGCACCGTGACCTCTTGAGCTGGTTGATGAGCCGGATCAGCAACGGCAATGGAGGGACCGCGTACAGAAACAGGCCCTCCCACGGGAACCAGAAAGCATCGCCCATGCTCCTCGGCTGGGGAAACCTGCTGGCGAACCTCCGGCACTTGGAGTTCGTCGCTGTCGCGAACAGATCGATCTGGGGAGTACCCCACCGTCGGAAGAGGCGGTCCACTAGATCCTGTCATAGTTCCCACTCGTGGCACGAGCGCAGCTCTCTGCTGAGCGAGTCGGCAATGGTGTTTTTTATTCCTGCCAGATGAAACGGCACCAGAAACATCCCTTGGGCGACGGCCCAATGCCACAGATCCTGCGCCTCCTTGGACAGGGCTGGGGATCTGGTACCGCCCTGCTTCCTGATGTAGAACATGGTGGTGGTGTTGTCGGTGAAGATCCTCACCACCTTGCCCTTGAGGGATGGAAGAAAGGGCCTGAGGGCCCAAAACAATGCCCGGAGCTCCAGGACATTGATATGGAGGGACTTCTCCGTCGGAAGCCAAAGGCCTCTCGCGTGCAGATTTTCGGTGTGCGCTTCCCACCCTTCCAGGGAGGCATCCGTGGTCACTGTCTTCTGGTGGCCCGGGATCTGGAAGTCCATGCCCGCCGTCAGATGCGCGCGGGTGCCCCACCACCGGATCGCTCGACGGAAGCTCTCGTCGAGTTTGATCCTTTCCTCGAAGCTTCCCGTCGTCTGAATCCAGCGAGCGCCCAGGAACTCCTGTAATGGTCGCATCCGAAGCCTGCACAGGCGGATGAGATAAATGCAAGAAGACAACATTCGAGGAGGGATTTGATGGACCTCACCCTGGCCGCGTCCGCAACCAGCATCCGCTGCACCTTGCCCAAGATGGACCTCGTCCTTTCCTCCGACGGAGAGGCCAGAAGCGCCATGGTGTCGAGTTTCGCTCCCAGAAACAGCGCGTCTTGCACGGGCACCAGGTGGGACTTGGCGTAGTTTTTGGAGAATCCCAGGTCCGTGAGTAGTTGGACGGTCCTCGCTGTGTGCTCTGCGGCGAGTTATCTTGTCTTTGCTCGGATGAGCCAGTCGTCCAGGTAGGGGTAGACGTGGACCCCTCCAGGCGCAGCCGCGCCGCCACCAGTGCGAGGCACTTGGTGAATACCCTGGGTGCCGACCTCAATCCGAAGGGAAGGGCTCTGAACTGGTAGTGACGCCCTTGGACCACGAATCTGAGAAACTTTTGGTGTCCCTTTAGGATGGGTATATGGAAGAAAGCATCCTTCAAATCCAACGACGACAGAAAATCGCCCTCCTCCAGCTGACCCAGGACGTGCTGGAGGGTGACTATCCGGAACTTCTGTGCCTTGATGAATTTGTTCAGTCGTCGTAGGTCCAGGATGGGACGCCATCCTCCTGTCTTCTTCTTCACAAGGAAGTATCTTGAGTAAACTCTGGAGCCCCGAAGCCTCTTTGGGACGAGCTCGATGGCGCCTTTCTTGAGCATCGCCTTTACCTCCAAGAGAAGTTGAGGGACGTGATGTTCCTTCCTGGCCACGGGGGGGACGCGCAGGCACTTCTTTAGAAACTCAAGCGCGTGACCCTGGGCCAAAGCGTCCAGCACCCAACGGTCAGTGGAGATGGACTCCCACACCCTGACGAAGTTCGCCAGCCGGCCTACCACTGGGGTGCTTCGGTGGGGGCCTGACCCCACGGCCGGTTCAGTCCTGCTTCGACGAGGCTTTGCCACCTTGTCCTCCCTGGCGACGACGACGACGGGGTCCGCCCGACTTGCCTCGTACCCTGTAGGCTTCCTGTGATGACGAACGGGCCGCTTGACGATAGGTGGAAAATCCGCCGCCGGAACCTTTGGAAGCACCCTGCTTGCCTCCGGCGTTCCGAAAGGGCGGCCGTCGTTGCTGGAGAACACCAAGAGCCCGGGCCGTCTCTGTGTCCGTCTCCATCCACGCCGTCTAAGGCACACGCCGTTGCCCAACTGGCGAAACCCAGTGTCAGCGTTATCCGTCGCTATCGTAATGGCTTGGGCCGACGCCACTTCTCCTTCCTGCAAGATCTCTAGGGCCTCCGCCCTCTTGTCTGGTAGGAAGTCCAGCAGGGGGGCGATTTTGTACCACAACTCCCTGTCGTAGCGGGCTACGATAGCCAAGGCGTTGGCAGCCTTAATCGTCGTCGCTGCCGATGAGATGACTCTTCGTCCCATCGTGTCCAATTTCTTTCCCTCGCTGTCCGGCGGGGAGGTTGACGTAGAGGACGAAGCCCCCCCCCGCTTTCTTCCTGGCCGCCGCAGAGACGACCGAGCCCGGAGTCACAAGAGGGCCGCGTCCGGGACCCGGTACTTCTTCTCGTACCAATCCCTTCTCGCAGGCGTTGTGGATGGGTTCTTGAGGAGGGTAAAACCCTCATCCCAGATATCGTCCAGTAGAGGTACAGCGAGGACCGTCTTCCTCTTGGTCTCGCGCCGTTGATAAAGGAAACCTTCCTTCTTCTTCTCTTCCGGGCAGAGCTGGAAAAGCTCGGATGCCCTGGTGATCATGGCATGAAACGATCCAATCTCGTCGGGCGGGGAAGCCCGGGGAGGAGGCGACGACGGGAGATCCTCGTCGTAAACCTCGTTGTCTGTACCCGTCGCGGCTGTGTCCGTCCCCGTATCATCCCCGCGGGTCGTGGACGGGGAGGAGGGCTGAGCAGGGTGCGATGGTTGAAAAGGAAGTGGAGGATGAATCCTTCTTCTCTTAGGAGGAGGGCTCCCAGAAGGGCCTGGCTCCGGGTCCCCCGTCGTGAGCGGTTCCTACGTTGGTGGTAATGGCAATCTCGTCCTTATCTCCGAGCATAGGGACTGTATAGCCAACAAAATGGCCGCCGAGTTGTCTTGCGGCACTGGTTGAGGGGATTCCGACGGGCGGTCAGGAGCCTCGTCGGCACCCTCGACGTTATCGTTGTCTCCGACGTCGGGGTCCCTCCCGACAGGCTGGTCTTCTTCCACGCCAACGCCGTGGCTTAAGACTTAGATCAGCTCATCTTCAGAGGTTGAGGCCGAATCCACAATGACCTCCTGCCCCCCCTTTTTCTTCTCTGTCGGAGGTTTCACGGGGGTCCTGTCGATGGGCATGAAAGATGACTCCCTCCGCGGTGGCAGGGAGACTCTGGGCCCCGAGGTCGCCTCCACTGGTGTAGCCTCCACAGGCTGAGCCAGGGCCGCCGCGACTGTCTCGATAGAGGCCTTGGCAGGGTGGATCAAGGCTTTCACCACCTTAGGTGCGCTCACCGCCTTCTCCTTGGGGGGTGGGTCACCGCCTCGCTCCCCCTCCGATGGGGCCTTCGAGCTCGACCGGGGTCTCTCCAGGAGCTTCGCCGGGTGCTCGGCCTTCCTCTTACCCGAGCCAGAGCGCTGGATCGTGGTTGATGGCGCCGGGGAGGATGCGCCCTGCCTGGCACCCCTAGAGCCCGACCGTTCGGCGCTCCCGGAGCCAGCGGACTCGCGGTGCTTGGCCTTCTGTTGGGCCCCCGTCGCCGGGGCGCCCTCAAAGGTCTTAGAAGACCGCTCGGACTTCTTCTTTTTCTCGCCTGACGGGCTCTTCCCTTCCAGCCAGTTGGCGAGACGCAGATGGCGGTCCTTCATGGTCCGCTCCGACATATTGCCGCAAAACGCACAGTCCTTCTCCACGTGCGTCGTGTCCTCATGCAGGCAGTAGAGGCAAAGGGAGTGTTCGTCCTCCTTAAAGACATTCTGAAGCTGGCATCCAGGGCAGACCCTGAACAGCTTTCCGGGCGTCGAGCTTCCCTTCTCCTGGGCCATGTCGAAGATGGGCCTGAGAAACTTCTGGAGTCCTCCAAAAGCGTGGCTCGACGAAATCTTCACCCTTGAGGGGCGTAGAAGAATCCGACATGGGTCCCCGTTGATCGGATAAAGAAACGGTGGAGCTTGAGGCTCTTTTGACCGAAAAAGAGAAAATGTTCCTATGAAAAGCGCAAAAAACCGCACTAAAGCTCGAGAGCAATAGCACGAGGATCCCAACACTTGAACGTGCGGTAAAAATCTGAAGATGGCTGCCAGAGGCTGGGCTTAGGGAGATGGCAGTCATTGGCTGTGGTCAGTGTGACGCAGAGATCAGTGATTGGTTACTATTACGAAAGACAGATCAGAAACGAAACTGATACTGATTTTTCTTTACCGAGGATTCCCAGCCTGACGACGGGGAATATTCATGAGCATGTGAATCCATGCCAGACCCCATGCTGGAGAACTTTGTAAACACACCTGGCACAGATCTGCGGGACCACTGTCCACACCGCACCAAAGATCACTGTAATCGCTCCCGGCATCCCCAGACTGCATGGAAGAAGATATCTCCCTCAGAGACATAATGAGTGCCATTGCAAGCTCTAGAACCTCAATGGAGAAAAAGATGGACAGTATTGGCGCAGACGTGTCCCTACTAAGATTTAGCTAGTATTTAATGTCTTTATTTAATGTTTAGCATACAAAGGCACGATGAGCACACGGTACAGATCAAACGCGGTACACCCGCCGTGTAGACAACCGAAGAAACACATGTGCAAATTTATACCCCAAGCAGCCAATGGCACCTGAGACTGATTCAACCCAAAGTAAGCTCAAACTGGGATCCAGCATCAAAAGAAGACTGGTACTGCAGCACCTAAATAGAAACTCCCCGGATATAGCCTTTCTGTCCGAAACGCATTTAGCAGGAAATGTGTGCAGATTCTTCCAAAGATCAAACTACCGCACAGCGGTGCACGCCGGTTTCTCCATGGGTGAGAGAGGGGTGCTTATTCTAATTCACAAAAGACTTCCGTTGGTGATCACGCACATACTAGAAGACAGAGGAGGCCATTATGTACACATCCAAGCAACATTATGGAGCCAAACCCTGGCACTCATGGCAGTGTACTCCCCGCCAATTCTCCTTAATGATTTGCTAACCGAGATTACTCCCATCCTGGCAACAAACCCTGCAGACACATGGGTGTTAGGAGGGAACTTTAATGAAGTCATGGACAATATCCTCGACCGTACGCACTTGAGAGTCAGGAATCCCGCCACCACCACCAAATTGGCTTCCTTCATGTCTGCACTGGGCCTGTGTGACGCATGGAGAGACCTGCATGCTAAGGTTCGACAATATTCTTTCCATTCTGGGGCCCACGCCTCGATGTCCAGAATAGACTACTTCTTCTTACCATACCAAAATATTCATAAAGTATGCAGCGCATCTTTCCTCCCGCAGGGAATCTCCGACCACTCCCCACTGATACTTGAACTGGAAACGGAAAGACCACGACCACCCCCCTTGTGGCGACTGAACTCCTATTACCTGGGGTTCCCGGACTTTCAAGAAAAGATATAGGCAGCTACCTCCAACTACTTCGAATTAAACGCAGGCTCGATTGATGATCCCAATATACTATGGGAGGCATACAAACCAGTCCTACGCGGAGAAATCATCTCATGGACATCGGAAAAAAAGAAGGTACAACGCGAGAGAATCATCGAAGCCGAAAGCGAAGTCACGTCCAAGGAATTAGACCACATTGCCAGCGACACGTCTGCACGAAATGGGGGAAAAAGCAGGCAAAATGCTAGCCTGGCTGGAAAAGCATGACGAAGGACAACAGAAGGTGAAGTGCATCAGACCCTCGAACGCAGATCTAGTCTATTCTGATGCAGAGATTGCAGAACGCTTCGCTGAATTCTACGAGGACCTTTACAAACCCCCCACTAACGCTGTAGCCAACACCATACTGAACGATATCGATCTCCCAACACTTACCACAGAACAAGCCACCACTCTAGACAACAAAATAACGGCAGATGAAATATCAACAGCCATTGCCCAACTCCAAACAGGCAATACCCCAGGTCCCAACGGGTTCCCACTTGACATCTGGAAAAAGCTAAACCATCTGGATATACCCACTCACTTGCTCAACGTGTTTGAACATTCCCTAAACCAGGGCGAGCTCCCACCAGATCTCTGGAAGGCCACCATTATAGTGATCCCCAAAAAGGGCAAACCCCCAGAGGAATGCACCTCCTACCGACCCATATCCCTAATCAACAGTGAAGCCAAAATACTAGCCAAAATACTGGCCAACAGACTACAATTGGTCATCACGTCACTGATCCACCCTGACCAATGCAGCTTCATGCCTCAAAGGTCCACAAGAATGAACATTTGCAGGATGCATCTGGCGCTGGAGAGAGCACCTGCCTTGCAACAATCACTTGCATTGTTGGCCATAGATTTCAAAAAAGCATTCGACTCAGTTCACTGGGAGGCCTTATGGGCAATAATGCGCAAGATGCAATTTGGGGAACTGTTCATAAAATGGGTGCAACTCCTACACAACAATCCAATGGCGGAGGTTAGAGTAAATGGGTGGCACTCGCGCAAGATCCAATTGGGGAAAGGAAACAAACAAGGTTGCCCGCTCTCCACAATGGTGTTTGCACTAACAATAGAACCACTAGCAGGCCTCTTGCGGGACAACACCATGTGGACTGGCTTCAGATGGGGATCGAACTGGGAAGATAGGATATCCCTCTATGCAGATGACACCTTAGTATACCTGGGCGACCCAGCGATGTCCTGCCCTGTGGTCACGCAAATACTGATCAACTATGGAGCCTTTAGTGGACTTAGATTAAACTGGTCCAAATCTGTGTTGTTTCCGGTAAAAGGGGTAGACTGCATACCGGCATCGGGTTCCCCATATCAAGTTGAAACCACGCAATTCCGCTACCTGGGCATTGTAATCACTAATGGGTTGGATAGCTACGTAAAACAAAATGTGCATCCACTACTTAAGATACGAGCAAGATGCAGCCCACTAGCAAGCACTGCCACTGACACTGCTAGGCAGGGCAACACTCTTTAAGATACTGGCCCTACCCCGGTTCTTATACATCCTCCAAAATGACCCTCTCCATGTCCCCACCGAAGAGTTCCACAGAATAGATGGAACAACACATAAACTCCTGTGGGGTGGGAAACGCCCGAGAATCGCCCTCAAAACCCTCCAACTTTCAGTCTGGGAGGGGGTAAAAGGACTCCCGAACATCCAGATCTACTACTGGGCGACACAGATGGCGACAGTCAATGACATATTGCACGGGGACCCGACCATTCCCCATATAAAATAAAGGGCGAATTCGCTGCACGACACGGCATGTCCCCGATTGAAAGCCTCTACTGTAGACAGACTCACCCGCCAGAATGCACAATAGTAGGACACACAGCCCTGGTGTGGAAGGAAGTACACAAACAGAGGATGGGACAATAAAATTACCCCAGTCCAACCCATCTGGAACAATGCTCACCTCTCGAGCCTCAGTAACCTCCCGAAATGGCCAAACAGGGTAACAGCTGGCATACAGACCATTCAGCCGGTATTTGTGAACGACCAGTTGATACAGTTTCCCGAGCTCGTGGCATCACACGGCCTCCCAGACACTGAACACTATCATTATGGACAATTACAACATCCACTCACCTTGCACAGGGCCCAAATGGCGGACATGCCGGAATGTACGCCTATGGAAAGGAATATAGTCATAGACAGTGTGAGTAATAAGGTGACGTCTACTATGTACAATGCTATTTCCTCATTTGCGACGAAAGAGCTGCTGAACCTGAAGATGAAATGGGAAAGAGATGTGGGCCCAATATTACCCGAAGATTGGATCTCGACTCTGATGTATCCTAGGGACTCTGCAATCTCGGCAAGAATTAGGCTCGTTCAACTGAAGATACTTCATAGGATATACTGTCCCCGAATAGCTCTGTATAATTGGGGCAAAACGACTGACTCCAAATGCCTACGATGCAAACAAGAAGAAGGGACCTTCTATCATATCCTCTGGCAATGTGCACGTATACAGCACTTCTGGCGTAAGTGTAGCGAAAGACTCACCAAAGTCATGTGTCGCCCGATCCCAACAGACCCCAAACTCCTTCTTTTGGGTATTGAAGATACAGTAGAAATGTCTCGCTTTGAAAAGCTACTTCTCTCGACAGCCACAGGAATTGCCAAAAGGAACATTGCGCAATTATGGGGGTCAGAAAACACCCCGAAATATGACCAATGTATATCAGACGTGGATGCTACCATCCTAATGGAACGCCGAGTCTACCAAGCTAGAGGTTGTCCGGGCAAAGCAGATACAATCTGGGGAAAATGGGAACAGACATTATAACTCAGATACAACATAGACAACGGGCTTTGTTGCACAACTCTGCAAAGGCCACACACAATAACATCAATTTTTGTGGCTGCTTGAGTGTGACCAGTATGTAAAAGACCATTTGATGACTTGTTCGCATCTATACCTTACAACATATGTGTTTCTACGTTCGCTTATATTCAAATTACACCTGCTCGTACTACTCTGCCATTTGTATGCAATGTTATATGGTTGCGTTTTGTATGTTCTTGTATTATTGCACAAAATGTAATAAAATGTGTTATTATAAGAATGGCTATACAGGATATGGACGTATGTGGCAATGGATCGACTCACATACAACATACAAGGGGAGCGGCAGGGATTCACAACAGACTGGGGGGAAGTGACTATATGATGCAATGGCGCCCACATAAAATCTGCATACTAGACATGTTTACAGGATAGGACGGAAGCAGAAAAAAGGGAAACAGTGGGATAGTTAAGAACAATGGAACCGGTGAGGAGGGAGAGGTGAGGATTGGAGGGGTGGATTGGGACAATGTTAAGTCCTGATGTTCATGTTTAAAGAAATGCCAATAAAAACGTATTTTTTTAAAAAAGTATGAATTTGTAGAGTAGTTATAAACTTTTATCAAGGTTAATGCTCTTTTCCCTTTTCTTTTATCAATATGCTGAATGTAATAACTAAGGATCACTTGCTTCTCTTATGAATTTAATGTTTTTGTTTATATCAGGATTTAGTTAATGTATGGATATTGTTTAATGTATGTTTTTACTCTATGGCTTTTATCTTTGTAAAGGTTTGTTTACAAACCATATACAATAAAAGAAAAATGAATTTACGCAAAAAACAAGGGGGGTCTTGGCAGTCCCTGTGCCAGACATTTAGTCCCGGTTCTGAGAGCCTTACCCAGAGTCTTTAGCTCACAATCTTTCACAGAGGAGAAACATCCAAAACATATCAGTCCTTGTCCTGCCCTGGGGCAGTCCAGCTCCGAAATGCTAGGCAATTCTCCTCTGAACAAGAGTACCAATAGCTACCTCAGACACATGCAAGCAATACTTTAAGAAGGATGAAAAATCAGAGGTAGGGGAGGCTGAAACATCAAGGAACAAAATGTTAAGTACGCAGTTAGGTTACTTATCTCTCAATCCATTTCTCCACCATTGGTATCTTTCATAGATTCACATGATTTCCATATTCCCCGTTAGGAATTAGGATTTCTCAATTAGTGTTTTCCCTAGTACTAGTTTAAAGAAAAAGTATTTCACTGCAGCACATCTACGTTGTGTTATGTTAATGCGAATTGTGCCACACATTGCTGCCATTTTCATGGTCTGCAGGTGCTCAGGAGGCTCCAGAAAAAAAAGAGGGAAGGGGTGGGTGTGTTAGCTGGAGGAAAGAGACAGCGCAAGAGTGCTCTGCTGTTATGTTGGTAGTTTTATTTAAAAGAAAACCGTGACTGTAGTGAACCTGTAGGCCCTTTAAGACGAGGTAGCACTATCTGGGATGGATGGGGATGCAGATCTTACTAATAGATCAATAATCAAACCGACTCAGAAAGTTGGCAAAACTTTAAGCTGTTTTATTAACAATTGTCCAACACAGGGAGTACAGCGGGGATCAACGGATGCTGCACAAAATGTCATAAAAAACAGTTCCTTTATAGCAAAAACTCATCATCACTGACATCCTACTACATTGCAAAATAAGAAAACCTATTGAGGGTTGGGATTGCCTTAGGGGTTTACTTTTTATGAGGGACAGGACTGGGATTGGGATTGGGTCTCTAAGGTCAGGTGGACAGCTATGCCCACCCCTAGTGCAAGTCATCTTTTCTGTCATAAATTACACAACATTTCATTGGCTTTCAAACTATAGGGGTCTTCACTATGTGGTCCTTTATGATTGGTTGGCATGCTTGTACCCTTCTGGAATATTCCACTCGCTAGCAGCACGCAAACTGGTATCCCAGGTGCTGGAGGGTTGGACTTGGTCATGCTTCCCCACCCAATTAGCCCAACATTCATCATCACTCCTACTGTCTGCCATTCAATTAGTCTTTTGGATATGGCCTTGCAAATATCACTGCGTCTGAAAATAAAAGGGAGTGTGGGCACAGCCTTATCTTCTTGTCTCGGTGCAGCTCCACCCAAGCCCATTCTCATCTTGACCATGTGACAGGAAACCTAGTTTTGAACTCCTTCTTCGCATTTAACACTATTAAACAAATAAAACCTGGCACTTCTAGTGTTTTTCCATAACACCTTAACAGAAGCTTGTCTCGCTTCTCATGTTCATTGTATCTTCTTGAATAGATAACCAGGATCTTGGTGGCCCCAACTCTTGTCACTGCGACAGACAACCCTTCTAGAATCTTCGTTCAGCATCAGCTGTTTTCTTCAAATGCACCACACTTTCAACCCTGCTGTTCATGGGACCCTAGCTTGCTAAAATTCGATGTGTTACATCCAGATCCTATACACACATATATATAGTGGCAGCACCGCCTGTAGCCTATTCACTATGTATAGCCAGCCTTATGATTACTTAGTGTACTTGCATTTCAGTATCTGCACAGTTATAAAACGGCTAGCATTTTCTTCAGTGCTTCTCCGCAAGTGCAATCTTCATTTTGTTCACAAAGTGTTGCTCCATTCTTCACTTCTATAAAGTCCATATACTTTCTTCTTCCGCGTCGCTTCTGGGTGCGTCATTTCTGGTTCATGTGATGTCACCAGTCTTCCCTTTCATTCATCTTCATAGTTCTTCCAGGACTTCCGTCAGAAGACCATCATTTCTCAGCGGCTACATCATATAGGGCTTTATTAATGGATACCTTGTTTCGAGAACTCTTTGCTGTATAGGGACCATTACTGACGTGCATGTCGCAATTTCCGGCTTGCAACATGTAGGCAAAATGGGGGAGGGACTTTCGGTAGATGCACTTGGTTCCTCCTCTACAGTGTGTGTTTGCTTCCTGGGTGGAATGGGTTGATTGGTGTTCGGGTGTTTGAGTCTGTATGGGGTTTATTTGTCTGCAACGAGGATGGGCTTTTAATGTGCTGTGTTTGTTATTGGAGGAGGTGTGTATTTTTACTGTTTGTTGTTATTGTGGATGTTGTGATAGTCGTGTATTGGTGTCGTATTTGGTAGGTAAGTGATGTGTCTGCAGGAGTGAAGAGAGTTGTAATGCAGACAAGGGCACCAGCAGTTGGGTGAAAAGGAAGGACCGGTGCAGTAGGGCCTTTGCATTTTGGCAACCCCCCCCTCCCCTCAGCAGAAGCCATCCCACTCGTGGCAAAGCCCTCATTGACAAAGTTGTTTGCAGTTGGTGCACCAGAAGGACGGGTGCAGTAGCGTCTTCGAATTATGGCCACGCTCCCTCCTCTTCAGCAGGAGCCGGCAGAGTTGGCGGCATCGGTTGCATTGCTGGTTTAGGACTGGTATGTTTTTTTCACTTGTGACTACTATCTTTCTCTCCTACTGACAAAATATTTGTTTCCATGTGGATCTTACCTGGTGTATGGTGGGGGATTTTGGGGGGATATGGACTCGTGGCAAGCCCCTCGAGCAAGTTGGAAGTTCCACAGGAGATTCTCCACACATATGATATGATATGACATTTATAACGCGCCTATACACAAGTGTCTCAAGGCACGACGAGGCAAGGGAGGGGGAACAAAGGGAAGACAGATAACGATCCTACTAGGCCAGGTATCATTTAGATCGCGCAAGTGCATGGGAAGGAGAAGAAGTGTGAGGGGGCAGGGGGAGAGGGCAGTACATGGGGGAAAAAAATAACAATAAGTAAATGTAGCAGGTGGCAAGTGCAAGGGTAAGTGCCGACATCAGGTGTCATGTGCGGGTGGTGGGACTGTAGGGATACAGAAAAACAGTCCCCAAGTGCGGGGGTAGCCAGGAAGGTAGTGCTGGAGTGTGACTGGGAGGTGCGGGGGGGGGGGCCTGGGCCCGAGATCAGATGGTGGCCAGGTAACCAGTGCAGTTTCAGTGTCAGCCAGGAAGTCAGCAAGGCAGAGGAGGAGAAAAAGCAGAAACAAAGAGAAAGGTTTTGAGGTGCTTCCGGAACCGAAGATGATTCTCCTCAATTTGCAGGGAGGAAGTTCCAGAGAGAGGCCCCAGCCGAAGAAAGAGATCTACCACCAACTCATTGCTTGGAGAAGCGACTGACTCTGAGGGAGCTTGAGGCAGATGAGCGAAGAGCTGAAGAAGGAAGGTATTTAGGAAGAGAGAGTTGAAAGCATTGAGGCCCCTGGCCCCAGAAGCCTTGTGGACGATGCAGAGGGTTTTGAACTTAATTCTCGCAGCCACTGGGAGCCAGTGCAGAGATGTCAGTCCTGGAGAGATACGATCCCTGGACTTGAGGCCAAGGACAAGTCTTGCAGTCCTGTTCTGGATAAGTTGCAGAGGGAGGAGAGTAGAAGCAGGCAGATTTAGAAAGAGGCTGTTGCAATAGTCCAGCCTAGAGAGAACCAGAGCTCTGGAGACAGTGAGATTCTGGGGGAAGGAGAGGAAAGGAAGAATACCTCTGAGGAGGTTTAGCTGGTAGTGTGACTTCTTAGAGACGTCAGAGATGTGAGGAGAGAAGGAGAGTGTAGAGTCCAAGATAATCCTGAGGTTTTTAGCCTTGCAGGTGGGAACAGGAAGAGGGCCAAGAGTGGCCGGCCAGAGAGCTACAGGAAAGGAGGGAGTGGGTGTGCCGATGAGGAGAATCTCAGTCTTACTGGCATTAAGGCAGAGGTCATTGGCGGAACAGCACTCCTGGATAGCAGACAGACAGTCAGAAATGAGGGACGTAGAGGAGGAGGCCGAGGGTAGTCTGAAGATGAGCTGGGTGTCATCCGCATGGCACTTAAAGTTGGGGCAGAGAGCGGCAATGCAGTGGCCAGGAGTGCAGGTATTGGTTGAACAGCCAGGGAGAGAGGTTAGACCCCCGGGGGACACCACAGGTAGAGATAAAGATAGCGGAGAAGAAGGACCCAAGCTGGACCTGGGAGGGTCGGTCGGAGAGGAAAGAAGTCAACCACGCCAGAGCCTGACCAGTGATACCCAGGTTATCAAAGAGACGGTTGAGCAGGATGGCATGGTTGACCGTGTCAAAGGCAGAAGAGAGATCAAGCAGGATGAGGACGCAAAGGGATTTAAGAGTCAAGGTTGGAGAGCGGGTCTTCATAATGGTTAAACGGAAGACCAGCATCCTGGAACATTTAAATGTGCCTCTGTAAAAGAGGACAGTGTCTAATGTGATCACTGGATCCGCAACAAGTGTCTCCCAGGCTTATTAAAGAAATTAAACATCTGCTTAGAGATATTGTTATACCCAGTCACAATTTTTCTAAACCCAGCATTTCTCACAGATTAAATGACCATGGATGGTTTCACTAGTGCATCACCTGCGCGACCCAATACCATCAAGCAACCCTCAAGCAAGGGACATATTAATCAAACCCTGCACATTACAAGGGAAGTTCTGTCTCCTGCATTAACGAAGCACTGAATCAAGAGGGCCAGTTGGAAGGGCGTAATTTTAAAGTGGCAGTGGTTACTCATTATTATATCATCCTGATGTACAGTGTTTGACTAGATTATTCCCCCTGAAAGAACTAGATTTAGGTCTTTGGACAGGAGATGGATGTTTTAACAGAAATTAATCATACTAGTACTCTGTCCACTATTGTCAAGGAAGGTACCCAAACTTGCATTTCAATTAACCGTGCTCTCAGACTAGCAAGCATTACTCCCTTACCACCCCTATAATGATAGGGGTAGCGACATCAAAAAATGGTGGTTGTATTAATTGTGAAATCTTGATGGGAATAATTGAGGTGATGAAAATTGATGTGTCATATTTAGAAGTGCAATTGAATTGAGTCCTAGATATTTTGAATAATTTGCTTAAGACCCAGTCAGCTGCCGAGTGTGCAGTTAACCAGTCAAATGGCAAAGGTACACCCTGCCTCCCATCACAATCCACTCAAATTAGCAGTATTGCTAATAGGGTTGGGCCAGACCAGAGTAATTACTGCCATTAACTAGCATTCTTGTCCTCTAAAAGATAAGAAGGACAAAGCCCCAAAGAGAAATAATAACCAAACAAGACACAACTACGCTAATGAGGGATGAAACCATGGGAACTGATTCCTTCACTAGAAAAAAAACTTTGAATGGGGACCCTTCTCTTAATACAGCTAGACAACCACTGGCCCAAATTGGGAGACCAAAAACAATTTAACAATTGGAAATGGGTGTGGAGCCAGGATGTATCTTTATAACTTGTGTCACTTAGATGTCAGGGAAGGATCGGGCAAACACAGAGTCTCTCATTAACAAATGTAGCCACTGAATAAATCATAAGAGGGGTTGCCTTAACATTATCAGCAGTGACAAGGAAAGCTAAACTATTGTCTGGACCCTTTGATCCTCAATGCCATGTGATTACAATTGTTCTGGCCTGCCTGCCATTTGTTGAAGATCTACTCAATATATAATTCAGATCTTTCCTACCCTGAGATTCAAACATACAGTTGCAGGGAGTGCTCCAGATAAGATTTTGAAGTGCAAGTATGTTACTCCCTATTTTTGAAAGTTGGGAGTAAAAACATGAGTCCTGTTCCCAATGGGAGTATTTTTTTAAACAAGTGAAAATATGTTTAATTGTAGAACAGAAGGATTTGTGTGAGAAATACTTCTTTGCACCAAGTTATTCATGCACATTAAAAGATACAATTGACCTCTTCCATAATTCTAATGGTTTCTTCTTGTGGTACTACATTAACTACTGGTCCAAACACATCCATGGATCTGTTTGGGTGAAAGCAGGGGTTAAAGCTCCTATGTATCAATTTCCCATTGTTTTAATTGGGAGTATTTTTTGGGAGTATTTGCCTATTTGTAAGGAGTAAAAGAGGCCGATAGACCCCTTATCTGTAGGGCTGGTTGCAGGGATCGAAACTAAGATTGCATAAGCAGGAGCTAAAATCAGCTCTTGGGTATTGATCATTAACCAGTGAACAGGAGCTAACACAGCAGGACAAGGAATTAGTACATAGCATTCAGCAAATCAGACTTCCACATAAGATGCACAAATATCATGTTATCCATTATCTATGACCCTTTACATTAGGGAGTGATACTAGCTAAGCCTAGACTTAGGTCCAATATATCCGAGACCCACATTAATTAAATCCTGTTCGGCCTCAAGTCTTGATGTAGAGCTATCTCACTGGAAGCAACCGAGAGATCAGAGAGTGATCATGATCCCCAGGTGCTTACTTATGTTCTTGCAAAGTAATGAGAAGTAGTCAGTCCTATCCTGACTGTTATTGGATGGCCTTTAGAAATTTTGAAATCTTTGACATGGCATATGTTGGATAAGGAATCTTTCTTACCAGTTCTATATGATAACTTTCTGCCTATTATAACTGAATATGCTAATGCCCAATGCCTACGTACGCATCTGAAAAATTGCCTGATATCATCAAGAGACAAGTCACAAGTGAAACCAACACTGACATAAGTAGTGCTAATAAACTAAATAGTATGACAAAGACTGTAGGTTAGCAAAGATTGAGCTATTCTCAATATTGAAGAATCCAGGGGGAAGAAATCATGATGAAATAAAACAAACGCCAAGAGTATAAGACACAATATCAGCTAGAAAAAAAGTAATTTTGATTGAGAAATAATGGGATGCCCTAAAAACAGCAATATGAAAACATAACCAGAGGGATTTCTGAAGGATAATTTCACAAGGCATGTGGCCGAAAATAGAGGATACTTGAATAGTGGGCTCTGATTGGTTAACACATTGTAGCACTTTGCATTCTGCTTACCAGAATAAAGCTGATCATAACGTGAGAGGAAGCAAAGTTAGGATGCAGTGTACCCAACTTGTTATTGCAGGATCTGAAAACTTAGCAGACACCATGGTATTTAGCTTGAAAGAGGTAGAGCTTACCCTAAAACAACAAAACCCCAATAAAGTTCCAGACCCAGATTATCTGCAAATTCATTTATTTTGAGACGAGCCAGAGATTTGAGCTCCATTTCTGACAACGTTTTTTTTTAACAATCTGGGCACAACTAACAAGTTACCTGAAGTTGGCAGGGTTCAATCATCATCCCCATATACAAAAAGGTGACCGTAATGACCCTGCCAACTACAGACTTATTGGACTCCCTCATGAAATTGTATGGGAGAATATTTACTTCAAGGCTAGGAACCATGATGCGTGGACAACTGCATCCTATCACCTGCACATGCAGGGGTTCATGAAGTCAATTTCAACAATTGATTGACCGGTCTTGCACTTCGATAAATATGTTCATCTGGAGAATTCCCCTTTATGATGCATACATTGGGCTCCAAACAGCTATTGACTCTGTACCTAGGCATTAATTATGGGCAATGCTAGAAAATCTGTGTCTTCCAATGCCAGTGATCCGAGCAATGAACCAATTATATTCGGACAATTTTGGTGTAGTTCAATGGGGCCCTTTTGGTGCTTATACCAGTTGTGACGAATCAAGGAAATTTGTCCCTTCTGCCCAAGGGTGAGCCTCCCCCTTTGAGGCTAGGAAGGTGAGCCTGCTCCGCAAGACCCTTCATAGGGGTCTTGGCAAGTGGGACTACACTGGGAGAGAGTCTCCCTTTGGGGACAAGGACTCCTGTTCCTCGAAAGAACCTCACAAGTCGTTTCCCCATGATGGCATACATGGCACTATCTAAGATGCCTAACAGCAATAAATCCAGAAATTGGGCTGAAGAAAAAGTTCACACATATCATGATAATCAAGGAACAGAATCTGTGTCTTTAAGGACAAACCTCCGATTCACTATGGCAACGTGGCTTAAAAGAGAGGACACGTCAAGCCAAGGGAGAGAGATGCATACGCCAGCATGGAAGGTCTGCTGATAACTTAACACAGGCGAGAGGCAGAGCTGATGAGAGCCGCAGAGCATGCAAAGTCCAGAACTGCTCTGAACCAGAGCTGCAGACACTGGAGAGCCAGCGTGCCGAGTCAGTGATGAACCGAAAGTACAGGAGCTGGAAACCCGCTGGTGGCATGACCACAGAGACGTCATGGTGGGTAGGCTGCTCAACTAACTACGCTGACACCAATCCGCTGAGGTATCAGCGACTACACAGGTTACCCTAAGGGACACCGGAGCGCCGAAAGAACAGAGAGCAAGAGACAGATGGTAGCGAAAAACAAACTAGTTGAGAAACCAGGCGAGAGAGAAGGTTCAAGTCAAGGCCCTGGAGATTTTCCCCTGTGACAAATGAGGTAATGGGGAGAACGTGAGGAGGACTGGGAGGCCGAGCGGAACTCGTTATATAATCGGAGAAACTCGTCCCAGGAAAATTGATGAAATCCTAAATGCAAAGTTAATGAATTTAACCTGTAACAATATTTAAACTAACGCTATAATTAGGCCTGAGAAAGTGACTACTGTAAGGGAGGCATGGTATCACAAGTATGACACTGACACAAAAAAGGTACAATCTGTAAAATCTTTATTCAATTTTCGGGGTTTGCAGAAACTCCTTCTTTGCCCTATAGCTAGGATGGGAGTAGTCTCTACCATCAAATAATAAATAAAACAGTGCTAGTTGAGTCCGTCAAATCAAAATGGCCTACACTAACAAAACCCTACTGACTGCCCTATCTCTTGTACAAAAGGTGTGTAAAGGAGAATATGTATGCAAAGGAAAATCAGTGTTGGCATATAAAGAATACGTGTGACTGAGTCAGTCAGCTCTCCTCCATACGTTACACAGCAGGGAATAAGGTGGTCCTTGTAGACAGGAACACACACTCTGGCTCAGGTTATCAAGAAGCAGTTCAAAAATGTGGATCGAGGCCCGCCTGACCTTCCACGCTTAAGTTTCTCTTTCAAGCTTTCAAAATGATAAGTTACGCACCGTAGTGCCTAAAGTACTCCTAGTCCATAGTCCCCTTTCCTCCATACTGTTTGGGCGCCGCTAGGGATGAGAACTGAACCTTTTTCACCAGAATAAATCATCTTCCCCTTTAAATTTAGATGCTCACGGGGGAGCCTGCGTTCCCCTGACTCCACCCACCGGCGCCACTCCTCAGTCCCCTTTGACGCGTCGACAATATTAATATTGCCTAATACCAGAGGTTTTATTAAGGGGGGTTTGAGGGGACTATGGAGTAGGAGTATGTTAGTCACTACGGTGAGTAACTTATAATTACTCCTGATACGTCGCATCCCCTTTCCTCCATACTATATGGGCGATTACAACTGAATGCAGCACCATGGAGTAGAGTTGCCCCTCTTAAGGAAACACGTTTTTCAAAACTGCCTGGCCAAATGCCACGTCTGATTTTGTGCTGGCATCCAAGCAGTAGTGCTTGCAAAATGCAGAAGGGGTAGCCCACGTAGCCGCCTTGCTGATAGTCTGCCATGAGATGTGTCTTTGGAACGCTAACGCTGTGGCCTTGGCTCTGATGGCATGGGCGTGCATGTTTGCTGGCAAAGGCTTGCGCTGCCCCTCTACGCCTCCTTGATGGCCATAACCATCCACCTTGCTATGGAGGCCTTGGATGCTTGACAGCCTGGGTTTGATCCTCCAAATGTGGTCAACATGTCGTCCGAATTATGGAAGCTCTTCGCCCTGTCCATATAGAATCTTAGAACACGCCTGACATCCGGACAGTGCAATACCTTTTGAGACTCATCCTTTGGGTATGCAAAGAACATTGGGAGTACTATCTCCTCGTTAAGGTTGTCTCCTCCTTTCACCTAAGGAAGAAAGGCGGGGAGGGGAATTCTAAGCACCACCTTGTCACAGTGAAATGTTGTATAGGGCTCTGAAGCCACCAGGACCTGAATTTCGCTGATAGGCCATGCCGATGTAAGGCCCACCAGCAGGGCCGTCTTAATGGTAACAAACATGCTGTCCGCCGACGACATAGGCTCAAATGGTTTGTGTGCCTGGGCAAAAAAACACCATATTAAGGTCCCAGACTGGGTGTGGACATTTGACAGGCGGATATGACCTGGTTAGACCCGCCAGGTGTCTCTTAACCACCGGATTGGAGGATGAAAAGATATCGTCACTGGGGTTCTTGTAGGCCTCTATGCCCGACAGATACGTATGGCACGTGTCTACCTGCACACCTAAATGAGCCAGATGCTCTGAGAAAGATAGAACATCGTCCAGTGAACATGTTAATGGATCAATCTTCTTTGTTTCTGCCCAGTGACAAAACTGAGTGCACTTGTTGGGTATTGACTGCTGGTGGAGTCACTTCCAGCCCCCTGTAAGATAGTCAGGTTATCTCGCGACAGGTGCAAATGCTTCAGGGCAACCTGTTCAGGAACCAAGCTGCAAGGGCTACCTTCTGCAGAGCAGGGTGCACCACTTGCCCCCCTGTTGGGAGAGTAAGTGGACTAGGCCCACCGAGAGGTGTACCGGGGGCTGATCTGAAAGACGGAAAAGTTCTGAGAACCAGAGTCTTGCAGGCCACCACGGTGCTATCAGGATGAGCTGAAGGCGCCGAGACTCCCTGCCCCTGCAGATGACCTTGTGAACCAGAGCAAGGGGGAAAAGCGTACTCCGTATTGTTCCACGTGATCGGTAAGGCATCAGCCAAAGAGCCCCTGCCCTGCCCCAACCACGAGGGAAACTGTGGGCATCTCCTGTTGGAACTGGTGGCAAAGAGGTCCACTTGCGGGTGGCCCCACCTGCTGAAGATCCCCTGGAAGACTTTGTCGTCCAACTGCCACTTGTAATTGTCCATCCCCAGCCTGCTGAACCTATCCGCCTCCAGGTTGGATTCCCCAGGAAGGTGGACCGCCGACAAGTGAATGTGTTTTCGACAGTGGCCACTCCCAAATGTCTATCGAAAGCCTGCAGAGAGGTGGGGACCTGGTGCCACCCTGCTTGTTGATGCAATACATGCACGTGGAGCTGTTTTGCTGCTGATCATGGGGAGAAAGGCCTTGAGAGCAAGCCAGATGGCCATCATATCGAGTCATTTGATGTGTTCCAGCTGCTCCTGATGAGACCAGATTCCATGGACGCTGTGGTTGTCCAGGGTAGCCCCCTCCCCCCATCCCTCTAGGGACGAGTCTGTGGTGATGGTGCTCTGAGGTAAAGGGTGTCGGAATCGCCTGCCTACCAGCTGTGGTATGCTGAATGGCTCCACCTGAGAACCCTTCTCCTGATTGCAGGAAGCTGAAAAATGAAACTGCAGCCTCCTCATCTTGAGTCTCGTATGTGGTAAAGCGAGGAGACATGCCGTCAATATTCCCAGCAGGTGTTGGTACCACTAGGCTGACGTTACTGCTCTGCTGAGGAAATGCCTCATGGACTTTTTGATTGCTGCGATCATGTCTGCTGAGGGTAAGATCCTCTGGGTCCTTGTATCCCATATCAGACCCAGAAATGTTTGAGTCTGAGTGGGCAGTAGCTGTGACTTTTTGAGATTGATAGAAAATCCCAGATCGTATAGGGTATGCATGAGAGCGGTAGCCATGTGACGTACTAACTCCGGGGACGCCACCCTGACTAGCCAGTCATCAAGGTATGGATAAATGTGATGGCCTTTTGCCCCGGGTAGAGCTGCCACTGTGTTCATTAGCCTTGTAAAGACCCTCAGGCCGAGTTGGGTCCGAAGGGTAGAACTCTGCATTGAAAGTGAAAACCCATGATCCTGAACCACAGAGAGGACCGATGGGGTTCCCAAATCGGGACGTGCAGGTAAGCATCCTTCAGATCCAGGGAGGACATCCAGTCTCCCCCACACAAAGTCTCTGCAATGAAGGCTAGGGTAACCATCTTGAACTTTTGGAGGGGAAGGCAAAGGTTCAAGGAACAAAGGTCCAACACAACTCTCAGGCCATCCTGGTTCCTTTTGTGTATGGCGAATATCCAGGAATAGAAGCCCCTGCCTCGCTGAGAAGCTGGGACATGCTCCACCACCTGGCTCGCTACGACGGAGCGGATTTCTGCCAACAGAGTTGCTGTCCCAATCTGCGGGAGAAGACGGGAGGAAGGAGGAAAAGGAGGAATCGGTAGCCGGAAGCCCGTGGACACTACTCAGAGGATCCACAGGTCCACAGACCTTACCCGCCAGGAGTGCAGGTGAAGGGCAAGCCTGCCCCCCACTGGAGACTCGTGGATCCGGAATGGACCTGTCACAAGGAACAAGTTACTTACCTGTAACTGTTGTTCTCCAGCATGGGTCTGGCATGGATTCACAAGCTCATGAATATTCCCAGTCGTCAGGCTGGGAATCCTCGGTAAAGAAAAAAATCAGTTTCAGTTTCGTTTCTGAACTGTCTTTCTACTAATCACTGGTCTCTGGGTCATACTGCCCCCAGCCAATGACTGCCCTCTACCTAAACCCCTCCTCTGGCAGCCATCTTCAGATTTGGTGGCACGTAAAGTGGAAATGGGACCAAGAGAAGAGCCGCCGAGGGGTAGGAGGGAGGGTTCGCATGTGAATCCATGCCAGACCCATGCTGGAGAACAACAGTTACAGGTAAGTAACTTGTTCCTTCCCCAGCATGAGGTCTGGCATGGATTCACATGCTCATGAATACAAGAATACAGAGCAGTACACAAATGCACAACCACGGGAGGTGGCAAGGCTCAACATTAAGCATTTGCATCAACTCAACATTAAGCATCTCTTACCCCCTCACCAGGCCCACCTTCAGGCAAACAGGTTGCGCAGCACTGCCTGGTCGACTCTGGACTCTTCCCTGGAATCCCAGTCGACGCAGTAGAATCTCGTGAAGGTGTGCGTCGACCTCCACGTAGCAGCCCTGCAGATGTCCAGCAAGGGCACACCAGACAGGAACGCCGTGGTAGCAGCGATCACTCTGGTCGAATGGGCTCTCAGATGACCGGGCAACGGTCGGTTTGCCAACCGGTGACAGTGCATGATGCAGCCGGAGAGCCATCTGGAAATGGAAGCCTTCGAGAGGGCCTTCCCTTGGTTCACAGGTCCAAAGTTCACAAAAAGCTGTGATGTCTTCCGGAAACTCTTCATGCTGTCCACGTAGAACTTCAGCGCTATAGCCACATCCACCGAGTGCAAAGTCCTCTCAGCCGGCGACCGGAAGAAAACAGGTAACACCAAGGACTCATTGAGATCCAAGTCCGATGGCACCTTGGGCATGAAGGAGGGGCGCGTCCTCAGCATCCCAATCGTCTCGTGGAATGTCAGGCAGGGGGGTTTGCAGGAGAGGGCCTGGATCTCTCCCACTCGTCGTGCGGAGGTGATGGCCACAAGAAACGCAGTATTCCACAATAGGAACTTCAACGGTGCCGAATGCAGAGGCTCTAATGGCGGCCCCATGAGCCTGCTCAGCACCACATTGAGCTCCCACGCCGGGGCTGGAGCCTTCACCGGCGGGAATGATCGGAACAGCCCTTTCATAAACTCCTTCACCAGGCGATGGGACCACAGAGATGATCGCCCCGGAGTTCTGGTGTAGCGGGAAATAGCCGCTAAATGTATCTTGATGGTGGCGTGAGCTAGCCCCGCCTTGGCCAGCGACAGTAGGTACGGCAGCACTTGAGGGGCCGTAGTCCGCAGAGGGTTAATCTTCTGTGCACGGCACCAGACAGAGAACCTCTTCCACTTATGTCCATAGCACTTGAGAGTCGAGGACGCCCTGGCTTTTGCAAGGACCTCCTTGCAGTCTGCCGGGATATCGTACCCTCCAAACTCTAGTGCTGCAGGATGTAGGCCTGGAAGTTCAGCAACCCCGGGCTGTGGTGGAGGATGGCGCTTCCTTCTCTGGTGAGGAGATCCGTGTCCGTCGGCAGTTTGACTGCCGGGATGCGGACATGTCCAGAAGGTCTGGGAAACAGATCTGCCTCGGCCACGCCGGTGCAACGAGGATCATCCTGCACTGGGACCGTCTGAGTTGATTGATGAGTCGCAGCAGCAACGGCAACGGTGGGAACGCATACAGGAACAGTCCATCCCAGGGGAATGAGACGGCATCGCCCATGCTCCCCGGCTGGGGAAACCTGCTGGAGAACCTCGGGCACTTGGTGTTCGTCGCCGTTGCGAATAGGTCGATCTGGGGATTGCCCCATCGTTGGAATAGCAGATCACTTGATCCTGCCGCAGTTCCCACTCGTGGCACGAGCGCAGCTCCCTACTGAGTGAGTCGGCGATCTTGTTCTTTATTCCTGCCAGGTGGAAGGGTACCAGAAACATCTCTTGGGCGACGGCCCAGTGCCACAGATCCTGGGCCTCCTTGGATAGGGCTGGGGATCTGGTGCCTCCCTGCTTCCAGATATAGAACATCGTGGTGGTGTCGTCGGTGAAGATCCTCACCACCTTGCCCTTGAAGGACGAAAGGAACGACCTGCGGGCCCAGAACACGGCTCAGAGCTCCAGGACGTTGATGTGTAGTGACCTCTCCTCCGGGAGCCAAAGGCCTCTTGCGTGGAAATCTCTGGTGTGCCAGGAGGCATCCGTTGTCACCGTCTCTTGATGTGCCGGGGTCTGGAAGTCCATACCCGCCGCCAGATGCACGCGGGTGCCCCACCACCAGATTGCTTGGCGGAAGGTCTCGTTGAGCGAGATCCTGTCCTCAAAGCTGCCCGCCGCTTGCATCCAACGGGCGTCGAGGAACTCTTGCAGTGGACGCATCCGCATCCACAGCCTACACAGGCGCACAAGGTAGATGCACGAGGACATCATGCCGAGCAGGGACTTGATGGACCGCACCCTGCCCACGTCAATGGTCGACAGCCGTTGCACCTTGCCCAGGATGGCCTTCGTCCTTTCCTCCGACGGGGAGGCCACTCGCGCCACTGTGTCGAGCCTGGCTCCCAGGAACAGGGCGATTTGCGACAGAACCAAGTGGAATTTCGCGAAGTTGATGGAAAATCCCAGATCCGTGAGCAGTTGGACGGTCTTCGCTGTGTGCCCGACGGCGAGTGCTCTTGTCTTTGCTCAGATGAGCCAATCGTCCAGGTAGGGGTAGAAGTGGATCCTCTGCAGGCGCAGCCGCGCTGCCACTGGTGCTAGGCACTTGGTGAACACCCTGGGCGCCGACTTCAATCCGAAGGGAAGGGCCTCGAACTGGTAGTGTTGCCCTTGGACTACGAATCTGAGGAACGTTCGATGTCCTTTTAGAATGGGGATGTGAAGGTAAGCATCTTCCAAGTCCAGCGACGATAGGAAGTCGCCTTCCTCCAGCACGCGCTGGAGGGTCACCATCCGAAACTTCTGGGACTTGATAAACGACGAAGGTCCATGATGGGTCGCCAGCCGCCGGTCTTCTTTCTTACGAGGAAGTATCGTGAGTACACTCTGGAGCCTCTTTGGGACGAGCTCAATGGCTCCTTACTTCAGCATCGCCCTTACTTCCAAGTAGCAGTTGAGGGACGTGGTTTTCCTTCCTGGCCACGGGTGGAATGCAGGGGCACTTCAAACTCTAGAGTGTGACCGCGGGCCAAGGCATCCAGCACCCATCGGTTGGTAGAGATGGACTCCCACACGCTGACGAACTTCGCCAGCCAGCCTCCCATCGGGGTGCTCAGGTGGGGGCCCGACGCTACGGCCGGTTCAGTACTGCTTGGCAGCGGCCTTGTCGCTTTGGCCTCCTTGGCGATGACGACGAGATCCTCCTGACTTGGCGCGTCCTCTGTAGGCCTCCTGCGACGAGGAGCAGGCCGCCTAGTGGTACGTCGAGGAGCCGCCGCCGAATCCTTTCGAGGCACCTTGCTTGCCTCCGGAGTTCCGAAAGGGCGGCCGTCGTTGCTGCAAAACCCCCAAGGCCCAAGTTGTCTCTGTGTCGGCCTTGATGGCCTGCAGTAACTCAGCCACTGTCTTGCCAAACAGGTTGTTCCCGTCGAAAGGCATGCCCAGAACTCTGGTCTGCACGTCCTGGCGGAAATCGGTTGCCTTGAGCCAACCACGCCGGCGAAGGCAAACACTGTTGCCCATCTGGCGGAAACCAGTGTCGGCAATGTCCGTGGCCACCGTTAAGGTGTGGTCCGACGCCACCTCGCCTTCATGTAGGAACTCCAGGGCCTCAGCCCTCTTGTCGTCCGGGAGGAAGTCCAGCAGGGGAGCGATCTTAAACCACAGCTCCCTGTCGTAGCGGGCCACAATCGCGAGGGCGTTGGCCGCTTTAATCGTCATCGCCACCGACAAGATGACCCGGCATCCCATGGCGTCCCAAGGCGTCCTGTTTCTTCCCCTCGCCGTCTAGCTTGGAGGTCGAAGTTGAAGCCGTCGCCCCCACCGCTTTCTTCTTGGCTGCCGCAGGGACGACCAAATCTGGGGTCGGCTACACCCTAAGGCACATGGGGGCGGAATCCGGGACCCGGTACTTCTTCTCGTACCAGTCTCTCTTGGCAGGAGTCATGGACGGGTTCTTTAGGAGCGACAGCCCCTCGTCCCAGATGTCGTCAAGCAATGGAACCGAGAGGACCGTCTTCCTCTTGGCCTCACCCCGTTGATAGAGGAAACCTTCCCTCTTCTGTTCTTCGGGGCAGAGCTGGAAGAGCTTGGATGCCCTGGCGATCAGGGCGTGGAAGGAGCCAATTTCGTCGGGCGGGAAGGCCCGAGGAGGTGGTAATGGAAGGCCCATCCCGTCATCACCACCTTCGTCATCTGTCCCCGTCATGGCCGTCTCTGTTCCCGCGTCATCCCTCGGGTCAGGGGAAGGAGATGAAGGCTGTGAAGGCCGTGAAGGCTGGAAGTGCGGTGGGATGAATTCTCCTCGGCTTGCTTGGAGGACTTCCCGATGGTCTGGGCTCCGTTGGATCGGCCGTTGGGGGTAAGGGCAACCTTATCCTCATCTCCGTACACAAGGCCTGGATCGCCATCAAGATTGCTCCAGAGTTGTCCTGTGGCCCAGTTGCCGGCTGCGACAGGCGCGTTGGTTGGGGAGTGGAATCCTCCACCTCCACGGGCTCCTCATCGGCACCACATTCGCTTTCTTCGTCCGCCTCATCAGGATCCTTCCCGTGGGACCGGACCTACTCGAACTTCTTGTTCAGGATCTTCGCAACTCCAGCCAGCTCCTCTTCAGAGGCTGTATCTGTGTCCGTGATGGCCACCGCCCCTCCCTCTTTTTCCACCAGGGTTTTCACGGGGGTCTTATCGATGGGTTGAAAAGAGGATTCCCTCCACGGTAGCAGGGAAACTCTGGGCCCCCGAGGTAGCCTCCACTGGGGTAGCCTCCAAAGGCTTCGCCAGGGCCGCCACGACTCCCTCGATAGAGGCCTTAGCCGGGTGAATCAAGGCCTTCACAACTTTGGATGCGCTTGAGGCCTTCACCTTGGGGGGGGGGGTCACTGCCTCGCTCCCCCTCGGCTGTCTCCGTCAGGATCGACCGGGACTTTTCCCAAAGCTTACCCAGGTTCTCCGATTTCCTCTTCCCCGAGCCAGAGCGTTGGCTTGTGGTTGATGGCGTCGGTGAAAGTGCGCCCTGCCTGGCAACCGAGGAGCCCGACCGATCGGCGCTCCCGGTGCCCGCGGACTCGCAGTGCTTGGCCTTTTGTTGGGCCCCCGTCGCAAGAGCGCCCTCAAATGTCTTAGAAGACCGCTCTTCTCATCTACCAGCCAGTTGGGTAAGGCGGATACGCCGATCCTTCATAGTCCGTTCCGACATGTTCTTGCAAAACGCACAGTCTTTCTGCACATGCGTTTTGTCTTCGTGAAGGCAGTAGAGGCATCTAGAATGCTTGTCCTCCTTGAAGACATTCTACAATCCGCATCCAGGGCAGCTCCTGGTCGAAAGTAGAAACGGTGGAGCTTGAGGCTCGACTGACCGAAAAAATGAGATTAAACTCTTTGAAAAATCGCAAAACGCAGTAAAAGCTCGAGAGCCATAGCAGGAGCTTAGGTAGAGGGCAGTCATTGGCTGGGGGCAGTATGACCCAGAGACCAGTGATTGGTTACTAGTAGAAAGACAGTTCAGAAACAAAACTGAAACTTATTTTTTCTTTACCGAGGATTCCCAGCCTGACGACGGGGAGTATTCATGAGCATGTGAATCCATGCCAGACCCCATGCTGGAGAACTTCTGCTCCTTTGAGGCTGGTGCTGTGGAGGGGCTCTGAAAAAAACCCTTGTTAGCCGCCTTGTGCTGATTGCGCCTGTACTGGCTCGGAGGCCATCAGGTTGCCTCAGGTTGCCTCGAGCGTCTCTCCTGGAAGACCCTAAAGCCTCCAAATGCCCGACCCTTGTCCGAGCGCTGGTGAGCCTGGATGTAGGTTTTGGGTGTGGATTTTGGTAAGACCGACAAGGATTTAGCTGTCTTGGAGCTATTCCTTTTCTTGTCTAGTTCCTCGTCTGGAACAAGTCATCCCCCTCAAAAGGCAGGTCGAGGATGCGTTCCTGCACATCTGGATTGAATTTCGTTGCCCTGAGTCAAGCCGTCCTTCTCATGTCGGTGGCAATGCATATGGCTCTGCCTGAGGTGTCAATATGGGTCACCGTAGATTCCATTATATCTTGGCCCACAATCTTGGCTTCTGCCAACCCTGCCTTGAACCGTGCCTCGAGTCACAACTTTTGATCAAAAGCCGTCAACATGGCGTTGGCCTGACCGAGGTGGTGCATGGCATTTGAGTAGATATTTTTACCAAACGCCTCTAAAATCGTTTCCTCCTTGCCTAGGAGTGCCGAAGCGGATGCAGCTGAGGAAGACTGTGGTATGGAGTATAGCAACGCCGCTGGTATAACCGAGGAATGTGGCTGGGGGTGCACCGACAGTAAGAGGGAATCCCCTTCCGTCTGCCTGTATTTGGCATCCAGGTGCTTATTGGTGGGTTTGGTGGAGTGTGGGTTGACGCAGCCCTTTTGGGCAAGGGATTCCACATCCTTTTGGAGAGGGACCCCAGTTCTTGTTGCAGGATAAAGTGTAAGTACTTCGGCCAGGACCCCCGCCTTGGCTTGCTCCGCCTGCGGATGTGGGATGCCTAGATACTCAACCAGACCCCCCAGTCTCTTGTGGAAAGCTTTAGCTGACAATGCTGTGTCTGGATCTTCCTCCTCGTCCGTGTCCGCCATTGTGTCCTGCAAATCTCGGAGTGCAGGAGGAGTGCTGGGTGTGGGCAGCTGTGGCGTGCTGACTGGCAGTGCACGGGGCTGCTCAGGGGGCTCAGCTGGGAGCTGAACTGCCGTGATTGGCGCATGCGTGGGAGCCAGGGGCTGAGCTGTACCCAAGGCCTGAACCCCAGCAGGTGCTTGGGGCTGTACTGGCGGGAGCATGTCTGTGATTCCATCCCTGTGGATGGTACCCATCTGTGGTGATCTCATGAGGGCCAGGAATTTCTCGAAGAACCTATCCTCGCAAGCAGGAGGGGTGCCTAATGGTGTAGAGGATCCTGAGGGAGTAGGGGCTGGTCCCTGAGGTTGTGGTGTTCTGGCCGGGTCCTGTCTTGCCAAACTGGGGGATGCGTACCTTCCCTGCGAAGTGGAGGAATAGGACGTGGACCAGGTGACTGGCGTTGTTCAATCCCATCTGGATGTGCGCTCCCCTGCCTTGTCTCCGTGTGGAAAAGACGCAAGGTGTGGCCCAGCAGCCATTCTGTCTCGCTCTGCGCCACGTGCTGACCTGGGTTCAGTCTCCACCTGCATGCTGAATAGCGAAGGCTGGGACCTGCCCTGCACCTCAGCTCGAGACCTGGGAGGCCACAGGCCTCGGCCATGGTGCCGGTAGTGCTGCATACAGGCGCACCCTCGGAAATGGGTCTAATACTAGGGCGAAACTCGGTAATATAGTCTTGCGGCTCCTCAGTGGTAGGACCGGTAAGGCCGGTAGCTGGAGTACCTTCAGTCTTCATGCTGGTTTTAGGACCGTGAAGGTCTCTCCTGCTTGGGCGCGTCCCGGGGAAATAGTCACCCTTACAGGGGGCAGAGGAGGACAGAGCATCTACTCTGGGCCTGGTCTTCCTCCTCACATATGCTTTGAGGTCCTCTGGAGGCGACCTTTCGAAGAGCTCTTTCCAGCTAGTCAACCGATTCTTCAGAGCGCGCAGGGTCAAGGAGTCGCACACGGTACAGCCGTCCCAGCCGTGCTCTGGGCAAAGGCACCTGAGGCAGAGTGCGTGGGGGTCGGACGTAGGGAAGGGACTCTCGCAGGCTGGACACCTGCAGAAATCAGTCATGGTCGACATGCGTCGGGGAGGAGTGTGGCACCAGAGGACAGGGCAGTACCTAACAATTAGAAGAGACAAAAAGGAAAAAAATAATCACTTCTTCTGGGGAAAAGCGCATGGAATAACAAGGCCGGAGACCTAAGGCAGGAGCGCTCGTCCTGGGGGTGCATGATCCCAGGGCTGCGTCCCCGCGCGCATCTAAATTTAAAGGGGAAGATGATTTTTTCTGGTCAAAAAGGTTCAGAACCTGTCCCTAGTGAGGAATGTGAATACAGTATGAAGGAAAGAGGACGGGACGTAAGAGTAACAGTGCACGCCGGTCTCCCTCAGTCGGGCTCAGACCATTCAAAGCAAGAGTTCACGTAGGTCTCCCTCAGTTGGACTTAGGCCTTTCAAAGTACAACACTTGCAGGGGTTCCCTTTCCCAAGCTTAATTCACATCCTTTAGGGGTTCCCTTCCCCTACCTAATCAACTCACACTCATGCTGCCCCAAAGTTCTGCTTCAATAATGTCACCATACAGCAAACTACCAGCATCCTTCAAAGCCTAAAACCTTCAAGATGCAAAGGGGATATCTGGCCTGCTCCACTAATCAAAGACTGTGGCCATGAACTAACCCCCTTCATCACAGCCTTCATCAATGCCTCCTTCAACACGGGCATAGTACCTGAGTGCCTTAAAGAGGCTTAGGTCTTCTTGTTACTTAAAAAACACACACTTGACCTTACCATCACCAATAATTACCAACCAATCACCACCGCCCCTTTCCTTCTAAAAAACGTAGACAGAGCAGCCTATCTACAAATTCAATGTCACTTAGAGTCTTATCAAATCCTAGGCACCCGCCTATCTGGCTTCCGCCCGGGCCACAGCACAGAGTCTGCCCTCTTACACTTGAAAATTCAATTAGACTGCCACAGAGAAAAGGGGAAACTGCCCATGCTTCTCCTTCTGGGCCTGTCCGCGGCCTTCGATCTAGTTGACCACGACATACTACGCCACCACCTGATTTCTTCAGCTGCCTTCTGCATTGAAGCAGCCACCTGGATTTCCTCCTTCCTCGAAGGCAGATTAATGAAAGTATTTGCCGACAACGCCTGTGCCACGCCATCTGCAATCAGTTGCAGGGTTGCACAAGGATCCTGCATCTCCCCCACGCACTACAATATTTTCACAAAGCCCCTCTTTGACCTCGGACCCCTCTGGCCTCTCTCAGCATAACCTACACCAATTATGCAGGCGATACGCAGATTCTTCTCTCGCTCACAGGGTCATACCACACAGATTTCTCCACCCTCAGCACCATCTAAGCCACGATCCAAGCATGGATGGCAACCCATGGCCTCTGTCTCAATGACGAGTAGACAGAGCTCCTAATTGTCGGTCCGGCAGCAGCTCTAAAAACCCTTGACCCCCAATACTCCTCCCTCAATATTGATGGATCCTTGATAGCGGTCTCCCAATCAGTAAAAACTCTAGGAGTCTACCTGGATGCCACTCTCTACATGACTTAACAAGTAAATGCTGTCTCCGCTGCAGCAGCATACTCAACCAAACTGCTTAATGTAGCACAGCCCTTCCTATCCAAAGACAATTGCCTAACCATTGCACTGGCAGTGATCAGCGCCAGGCTCGATTATTGCAATGTCCTCTTCGGCAGTACATCCACCCATAACCTAAAAAGACTTCAAACTATCAAGAACAATGCCCTATGTGCCGCGCTCAACATCCCACGTTCCAAACATTTTTCAGCCTCCTGAAGAGCCACCCAATGGTTAGCCATCAAGGACAGAATCTTGTTTAAGACCCTCTCAATCATCCACAAGTGCCTCACTAACACAGCCCCACCTTACCTAGTAGAGATCATCAACAAAGTCCAATCCAATAGACCGATCAGAATTCAACATTCCCATAAATTGATCCTACCTAAATTCAAACGAACCAAAGCCAGTGGGTCTAGCTTCCCAGTTCTAGCTGCCACTGAGCAGAGGAATCTTACTGGGTTTTTTGTAAAAACCTCAAAACCTGGCTATTTACCTAATTCCACACAGTAGTCTGCTACCTGACTGCACCTTTACCTTGTTTATGATGTTTCAGATTACCCTGCGTATCTGCCCTTGCAATTGTTTCTGTATTGCCTCTCCCATAACCAGATCTCTGCGCTTACGTCCTACTGCCAGTAATGTTTATTGCAGCTATGTCATGTTGCTTATCGTATCTATGCCCATGCCCAAATTGAGCCCATGTAACTGGAACAAGCGCCCCGATGCCCACGGGTTTATGTGCACTTTGCAAATGTAAAAACAAATAAATAGATAAAATAAATAATCACACTGCCAGTCCCCCTCAGTTGGGCTTGGACCTTTTCCTGATGTCAAAGACTTTCGAATGTGTGTGGCTTTTACTATAGACTGCCACAGAACCACTTCGACTTTCCCTTCAGCTCACATTCTTGTGTTATTTGCCCCAATTTCTCTTGGTCTGGGTCGTTCTTTGTCTTAAGCACGAAAGTTCAATGTATACCTTTTACTCCCCACCCCCTTTTTCCAGGGTTAATTTTGATCACTTTGCTCTCTATAGTTCATTCACATTATCAAACAAAAACATTTCACCTTTCACAGCGACTTTCGAGTGGGCTACATCCTTTCGCCAGGACAACTTTGCTACTCATTATCGCTGGTTTCACAGATATTAGTAATTCAAAGTTTATCACAGGTCTGCCTTCCTTCGCATCTCATCCACACGATTGCAGCCTTCAAATGTGCAATATACTGTTGCAACTTCAATCTTCCATAAACACACACCAGTCTTTAATGTCACTTGCCAAACCCCGCCTGTGTGCGTTTCTTTCTTGTGTTTGCAGTTTTTCATTCATGAGTCAAGGTTAATAACACAGGCTTGGCCTCGACCTCCCCAATACTGCTGTTCACCCTGAAACACACTGCAGTCTTCTTGTCTAGGACTCTGCCTTATCCACGTGTCTTTCGCTGCCTTTTGGAGGCAACAACCTCCTGCAGGGAACTCATGGGGTTCTTTGCTCTCATCCTTCAGTCCGACATTCTGCTCCAGTAGGTTTGCCTTTGCCGCATAAGTTCTGCTCTTACTCATGTTTCACCTTGCTCAGAGTGTGTCTCGATGTTCCGCCTTTTATCCGTGTGAGGAGAGCTAATTGGCATCAGATGTATGCACTTAAACTCAAGTGCCTGCTTTGCCTGACCCAATAGACGGTAATGCTCAATGAGATGTGTAAGGGTTAGCCTCTTTACTCTCAGTCGCCATCTTCCTCGGCACCACGTTTGTATAGAAAAGAGGTGGGGTTGGGACATCGGGGAATCCCATAAAATTGGATGTGTCAGGTGTAAGGGAAAGGGAGGAATACCGCCTCTCACAATCGGTCACCTCAGCCCCACTCCCTGAAAACCCCTCACCCAGGTGATCCTCCTGCACTGATCAACCCCACGGGTCTGGATCCAAAGGCGATGGCCATGCCCTGGCCACCTGAGAGAGAGATCCCGGGGACTACTAGATGAGACACCCTTTGGTTTTTCACAATACTAAAAAGCATATACGACTACCCTGGGAAGAAGGAAGAATATTCCACCATTCAAAAGATATAAAAAGGAGTACATTGGAGAGAGAGTACTACAAACCAAAGCGGACACGTCTCGGTGAAAGGGACAAAACCATAAATACCAAGTTGAGGAATTTGAACTGTCATAAACGGAGAAAGAACGTCATAAGAAGCCCTCAGAAAAGGATAATTAAAAATCAGCTAACTATACCCTGCGAAGCGGAAGAAATACTTGGTTTCCAAGAAGCTCTGAATGGAGCCGGTTAGAGAAAGAGAGAGTACTATGAAGTACAGTCAAGAGAAGGTGACACGATATAAGATAACCAAGATAAGCCAAGGCTAAAAGGAGGGAAACATAACCCACAAGAATATACAAGGCGAAACATCCTGGATCAAGGGATCAAAAAAAGTCAACTAACAGACTCTAGGAGAGCAACTCTTAAAGATAAAGGAAACCCACAAAACATTCTAAAAGGTGTTACAAGCCATGTACAGAAGGGGCCCAAAGACTAAAATAGCATTTTAAGTGAAACTTTAAAGTAAATTCAGAACACTGCCTCATCAGGAGAAGGGAGTAATTCTACTATCCATAGTTTGCTTTAATAGTGGTAGGGTCAGTTAGGATTCATTTTTTATAGCAGACTCATTTGTTTGGACATTTCCTGACGAATGACGAGCACCTTAATCGCTTATATAGTCAGGGAATACCCCATAGCGATAGGGAGAGAGAGGCCTTTTTCCTTATTATTTAAGAAACCTTTCTGAAAATGTCACCAGAGTGTCCGCAGCCTTCTTCTGACCCGCCACAAAGTCCTTTTAACGCTACAAATGGGCTCAGACAGGATATGTGATGGCCCCTTGTTATTTTCGTTATTTATAAATGACATTCAAGTCTGCATAAATAATATGGAAGCGGGCGCACCGATGTGAGATCCTTCTATATGGCGAATGCCGCAGAATTGGTTTATATAAAAAAAACAGTAGGCTTCCAAAACAAACTAAGCACAATTCTAGCCTGTTGTAAATTTTTTTTTAAAAAAGTAAGGATTATAAACACTATATCCCAAACTATGGTCTTCACTGCAAATAATTTCCCTAAAGGTCATACACACACATTTTCGATAAGCGATACTGAATTAGAAAAGGTGGTGGGTTATGATTATCTAGGCCTACAATTACAGAATTCAACTAAATGGGGTAATCATATAGAGAAATGTGTGACCACATTAGCTAGGAAGTGTAGGCTGTAATAAACGTTGCCAATCATTACGGAGGGCGCAGCATTTCACACACCATGGAGGTTGACAGGATGCAGGCCATCCCAACTGCAATTTTTGGAGCAGAGGTTTGAGGCATACTGATACCAAATGTCTGGTAATTGAAGACAATAGGTGTGCAGTGTGTTAGTTTCTTCAGTAACTGCACGGTTCTCTGAAGCTGCTAGGTTTTTCGTTGAACTTTGGTGTCTGTCCTCACTTTTCTACTTTTGGAGGCAGAGTAGCGGTACAAAGTCTTCATGCGGGCGCAGAATGCACTGTGAGAAACCTGAAGGTGTCTCCCAACTACTCCCCGGGGATCTGTCATCCAGGTGGCCAGGACACGGCCATCGCTATTAGATCCAGTTACTGAGGGTGGACCAGTGAGGGAGGAACACCTGGATGAGGGGTCCTTGGGGAGTGGGACACTGACGGGTGAGACGCGGTATCCCCCTTCTTCTTTCAACACCTTTTCCCCATCCTACAACATAGGACATTCGAAAACACTGCCCCCCCTTTTTCCACATGAACACTACACACACAAGACGAAAGACAACAGACTAACACCAGGGCTGTTTACCTGAGGTGTCCCAATACCAGGGTCAGGCAAAGTCAGGCAATAGACCTGAATCACGCACATCTGACAGCCTTTTTCCTTCTCCACAGGGATAAAAGGTGGAGTACACGAGCACAATACGAGCAAGGCAAACCGCAAGACATAAGAGCTAACTCAGCACGGCAGTTCAAGAGGAGGAGAAAGACGGCGCAGACCGAGGGGGTGACAAGGAGAGAAGTGACCTTCCACTTTTCTAGCCAAGCCTGCAAAGCCTCCGCAAACAAAGACATAAGCCCACGAACAAAGGCCAGCGTGTGTTGCAGAAGATGTCTACGGTACGTGAGACCCTCCTCTGCTGATAACCAAGCCAGAGATGGACGTCGGTCTTGGTGGTACCAACCTTGACTTCAAGGATAAAGAAAGGCAAGCGGTTCATCACAGACGGTGAGTCCAGGGGAGGATCGCTAAGAAACCGAACTGTCTTGAACGAAAAGTAGCCAACGGCTAATTTGAACTCAGAGAAGCTAAAGAGGGGGAAACCCAACAACAGAGGGGGCCGGCACCACGTGGGTGCTCAGGCAGGACACTCTGGTTGATTACCCGATGGTAGAAAAACAACCGTAATGAGAAGCCCTTGGGAAGAGGCGAAAAGAGGTCAAAGTGGTCATACAGGGTTCTTGTAAAATCCTCTGTACCGTCGAAAGTCTTTGACCGGCAAATGATTACGAAAGCTAAGGGAAGTCAATCATGCATGGTGAAAAGTACATGAACTGTATATCGGAAAAGTCGTCGAGAGTGAACCCGGCAGAGGGAAACCTGTTTAAAAAGACATTAAGATTTGTGAAAGTAAGAAGAATTGCAAGACAAGGGGGAAGGAAAGTGTCCCCCTTGTCATTTGGGATCTGAGCCATGTCGAGGGAGATCCGGGGATGGAAAGCTATCACCCAAAGTTCACTGAGAAGGGAACTGTTTTGTGAATTTGTTGAAAGCGATATTGTGAAGTGCCTGCGCCCAGAAGAGGGGGACCCTGGGGTGAAGCCATCACCCAAAGTCTACGTGAAGCAGAAATGTATGTTTGTTTGTTGGATACATCAGGCCTCGAAGGAATGAGACTTTTATTGAAAAGAGACTTTACTATCGAAGAACCTGATAGCTGGAAACGGAATTGTCAGCTCGTGCTGAGAAGGCTTGAGCATGTGCTGTGCTCCAAAGTCCCACCTTGTCCCGTGCTAAAAGCGTGGGGAAGGGAGACCTCAAGGCAATCACATCCTGACTTATTATTTGAACACCGTTTCCTTTATTTGAATACGCTATCCCACATTCTTTCTGTAATTAGTTGTGAGGAATTGGCAATAGGTTTTTCTTAGTATAGGTTCTTTTATTTTGACAAGACGCCACTTAGACTGCCTTATTTTTCATTTGCTGGTCGACGCTTGCTACCATCTTAGATTCAGGTTTCGTTAGGCGTTTTTCCATCATGCATTTATAGTTCAATAAACACTGTTGGACTGTGATCACTTGTGTCTGTCTTTACTGTCCCTTGCAGCGCGCAGTGTGTGTGCAGTCTGTTAGGTTTTGGGAGTCGGCAGAGGAGCACTGTTCTACAATATTAGGACTGTCACTATGTTGGACTGCAACTGCTGACCGAAGTGCAAAGACGGTGAGTGGTAAGTGTGCCTTACTAGGTAACGATGTACCATCTGCGTAGTGGCGCCATGATTAATTCTCCACAACCTAGAACAATCTCAAATGATGAAATGTTGGCAGCCCTAACCCTCCCCCTTCCTCCCTCTCCTGTGGAAACAGATTTTCGTCAGGTTAAAACCTGCCCAAGACTGCTACAGAGAATCAATCACAAAAATCCCCAAAACAATGTCTGAATTTAATCACCTCCTATTTTCACCACCACGAGAGACAGTGCCGCTCACACCAGTTGTAAATAATGGTCCAACGAACTTTACAAACAACGAGCACCGTAGCTGTCATCAGACACTTTTAAACCAAGCACAATAAGTACTAATTGAGCCTCCCTAACGGAGTATCTCGCTTCTGATGGCCCTCTAGACAACCAGAACTTTTCAGTGGCAGACACTCCTCCAGACATGTTAGACTGCACTGGCTTTCAACAAAATGGGCAAGGAACCTCAGGCAGTGTTTTTTCTCATCCCCTGCCCCTTCTCCTAGTCCCCTGCCCCCTCGATGACTATTTTCAATGATGGAGGGCGGCAGGGGGAAGAGAAAGACAAGCTATTTACAGAAATAAATCAGATGCTATGCATCCTGGTCTCTCTAAAGTCAGCCCTCCTTGAATCTCTTTTGTTCAAATTTGACCACATGGATCTGCATGTGGCTGCCCAGGACTTTATTTTCTCACGAAAACTTTGCTCATCGGATATACATTTGAAGACCACAGCAGCCGTTCAGGGCCAAGTTGCAGTCTCCGTCCAGGAAGCACAAAGGATGCCTGGCACACAAGCCAACCTTGGTCCTGTTCAGGAGGCTCAGGGGACCCTTGGGACACAAGTCTGCCATGGTCCTGATAAGGCTTGAACAAAAGACCAAGGGCTGGCCAGTCGAAAAAACTAGGAATGCAATTATTACAGCCTGGGACCCGGGTGTTAGTAGAAGATCAAGTTCTGACCTTAATAAGAAAGATTGTGGCCGCCAAGGAAAGTAGAGACTGGTCATGGCTTATGGCCTCTTGTTCGGATTAGACTGCAGTGTAAAATGGTTTTATGCAGGGTTGCAGGTCCGAACTCCCAAATGGGAAACCGGAATGCTTTTCAGTAGCCTCATTAATTTCACCTGTTTAACAATGTATCTTTGGCTTGCATATTAAGAACCCATACAGTAACAAACCTGCAGGAAACCTGGCTTCAGTCACTGCCGTCTTTTGATGGATATAAGGTAATTTATCAGGCGGCTTGACATGGTGACAGTGGTCGTCCTTACGCTGCTCTTTTGACCGTAGTGAAACTTTCTCCGCTAATAAGGATAAGAACATCCTTTTAAAGTTATGTTTTGTATTATAGCTACCCATATTAGGTTAGTCTCCAACCTGATAGTGAATGTTTTGGTGATCAACGTTTATTGGCATCAGGGCATGGGAGCCATAGCGGACGTGGTCGAATTGACCTCCACACGTGTCGCGGATTGGTATTACAATACACCATCCGGGCATGTTTTGGTGTCAGGTGATTTAAACTCAGATTGTGTTTCTGTGCTGGGTCTGAATGAAATAGGTTCACGAATCAAGTGTTCAAAAACCAAGAATGGAAGAGTGTGGGCAGATTGCTTTACAGGTATGGGCTGCAAACTCTGAATGGGATGGTAAGAGAGGAAATTCCCCCATAAGCATCTTGGTTAAATGGGTTGAGCTCCTCCACTTTAGATTATGTTTTTGTGGGACATTGGTTGCTGGACAATTGTTCCTGTTTTGAAGTGCAAAAAACAGAGCGGAGTAACCATTCTTTGTTGATAGCTTACTTTGAGTCACTGGAAATTGCTAAAGGCAGCATTGCTATAAATGTGGGGCGGAGGGCAGTTAGCTTACTTTGAGTCACTGGAAATTGCTAAAGGCAGCATTGCTATAAATGTGGGGCGGAGGGCAGTTAGCTTACTTTGAGTCACTGGAAATAGCTAAAGGCAGCATTGCTATAAATGTGGGGCGGAGGGCAGTTATCCTGAATAATTGGGGCAATCGCCTCTCCTGGACACTGCGTATGTTAACTAAAGTCACTGAAACACTTCTCAAAGTGACTGCACTGATGTCTAAATACAAAATGCAGACTGAATTCCCGTTTGAGAATTTTGAGTGCTTTGTGGAAGGAGTCATTTCCCCTAACGTCCCTGCAAAACTTGCATTTTGAATCCCCCGTTTGATCATTTTGTATCTCAACAAAGTCTCCCTAGTACGCAAAAGATTACATCGAAATTCTGCAGAATTCATTACTAGCAGACCTTGATGGGTAAGATAGAAGTGAATGTTTAGTATGATGTGGTCTATTTATTATTCATAAGAGGAGCCGATCAATGATAGAAAACCTTTGCATTCATTTTGTAACATAAATGGGCCTATGACGGGAAGTCGAGACAGAGAGGCCTGGACAGCTCCATAAAGTGTGGAAGCATCTGCAGTAAGAATATTATAATACAGATTAATAAAACTATATATTTCCATTGATCTACTGGTTTCCCAGGCCATATCTTAGTATAACCCCTGGTAGAGAGTTAGAAGTTTGAAACAATTTCCACCATACGGAGGCCTCAAGCTTATGGAGAACATCCAACAAAGCAATATCCTGTATTTCGATTCCGTAGAGAAGTTTAGGCGCTATTTTCCCAAGATAGAATTTAAGTGCCGGAAACACTGAACACATTCCATACTTCCCATCAATTTTTTTCAACTGAGAGCCGAGGGCCGAGGTCTTATTGGCAAGATTTTCCACCAGTAATTGCTTGGTGGGTTTAAACTAAAAAAAGAACCCCAGATATGTCGGAGAATCTGTGACTTCCAATCTATGCCCCTCCACCCACCATTGTTGGTCAGGATGCTTCCTTTTTTTGAGAATGTCATAACCTTTGTCTTAGCGCAAGTGATCAATAAATCATTTGCCTTGGTGTAGCTCGCAAAAGCATTGATCAATTTCTGCATACCGTGCTGGGTAAAGTCAAACAGGAGGATATCATCCACGTAAGACACCCGAGCTTGTCCCAGCATCGGACATGTATAAATTAAATGAGCAGGAACCCAACATGCACCCGTCTGACTACAGAAATGGTTTTAATAGGTGAGGATATGCCCCCCCTCCTGTTTAGTCTGATACTAATTTTGGACTGATCGTGGAGGACAGTAATCAGTCTAAGAAGACCCATCAGTATATTCCACCCTGCCAGCTTCTTCCATAAGAAACGCCTGTTCATGGAGTCAAATGCCGAGCTGAGATCAAAACTAACGGCATAAGACACCTTAGCAAACCCCTTCAAGGATAGGACTTTGGCATATTTTAATAATAGGCTGAAACGGTTCATACTATGGTTTTTGCCAAAGCCCACTTTGCCATTTTATTATCCTGCCTGATTCAACAGACCAAGCTTCCAGATGTTT
This sequence comes from Ambystoma mexicanum, assembly GCF_040938575.1. Classification (NCBI taxonomy): domain Eukaryota; kingdom Metazoa; phylum Chordata; class Amphibia; order Caudata; family Ambystomatidae; genus Ambystoma; species Ambystoma mexicanum. The sequence goes on along the minus strand of NC_090931.1, from coordinate 739,951,710 downwards.
AAGCAGCATTGAAACGAAGATTTTACTATCGGCATCCAGCACTGAGATGGGTCGATAGTTCCATGGGTTGTTCTGATCGCCACGCTTGTAAATCGGAATTAAGTAGGCTGTTTGTCAACTCATTGGCAATATTCGATCTTTTATAATCTGTCTGAAGTAAAGAGTCAAGATGGTGGACCACGTAGCTGGATCGTTCTTGAAGAGTAAATTCGATAGCTTGTTAGGCAGAAGGACCCTAGAATTACTACCGCCGTTTATGATTTCGGCTATTTCATCAAATTTAATTGGAAATTTCCACTCATCAGTTCTAAACTCCTCAGAAAGGAGGCAAGGGGAATCACGAGTCAGAGTGGGCCCAAATTTAGATTGATAATATGAGACCGAATGCTGTTCGCCATTGGGATTTAACTGCACATCGCTCTGTGTTCTGCCTAAATGATTTATGAGACGCCAGAAAGAGGAAGAAGAGGTATGACAATTCGTCCATCATGCATTCTTCATCATTCTGAAAAGCAAACGTTTATGCGGTCTACACCATTGGGGATAATATTGATTTTCTTTTTTGATCTCCCCTAACTGCGAATGTGAGTTAGCAAGGGGGTTACTCTTGATTTCCCTTATTTTGGCCCTCATCTCCCTCTTACGCAAACAAACGCCCGGATCGAATTGATGTAGATGTTTTATAGGGGAAACCTTAATTCTCTCACAGATGTTACCCAGAAGGTTTGACAAAAAAGAATCAAAGTGGTTTACTTTAAAGGTATGCATTTTCCAGTCCAATGTACTGGACGTCAATTGCCTCTCCGCTCTACCATTCACCAACGAAGCCTTGTGTGAATTCCATGAAATTCGATTGAACCCTTGATTAACAGAAACGGGAGAGAGGTTGAGACCCTTTTCCCTCCACACTGGCCAAAGGAACTCTGAAATGATCATCTTGCGATCACTGAGCTCAGTGGATTTAACCCTAAAACTTTGGCACTTGCGAAACAGATGGTCATCCACATAGAGGTAATCTAAAATCACTTGCTTAGAACCCTATTCTCCCTGCACCAAGCCGTTGAGACGGTAAAGACTCAACCACTTCAAGGACTCGAGCCATTGTTCTCCATGCTTGATCTTTCGGGGGGCGGGATACCAGACTGTATCGCGACAAGGGTTTGACTCAGAAAAACTAAAAGAATTGAGATCAACTGCCAAAATAATACAGCCCTCCAGGGAGCTATCAAGCCAATTTGAAATGAGGTCAACAAACTCCAACAGGATAGCTTGGACGGTAGTCGATGTGTAACGCCAGTAAATATTCAACAATAGCAACTTATGTTTATTTCCATCCAGCAATTTGTATTCCCAATAACCATGTATTCGCGATGACCACCTTATCAATGCTCAACCCAGCAATCTTTTTTATAAGGGTGATTAACCTGTCAGGTGGCCTTCCCCTGATGCCTTTATTGGCAGAGGAGGCAAAAGTGACATAGCCATCAACTACAGGTGTTTCCGATAGCAAGTTTCCTGGATGTAAATGATAGTGTGCTCGAGAGTTGGCAAAGAGTTATCTGGCGGTACTGGCATGAGAGACTGATCCTGCTTGAACTCTCCCCACATTGGGAGCGCTGTCTCTTTAACCCACTTCCTCCTCCTACAAAACCCCTGCCGGACAGACTAATATAGAGCTAACTCCGAAACTGGCTCATAGCGTAAGGGTCAATAGTCACCACAATTAAAAGCAGTTCAAGTAAGATGACACAAAGAAAACCTGTCCACGTTGTTCCCAGTAGCTTGCCAAGTGTCTTGCCTCGATATTGTTCCAAGGAGGATTCACTTCTCTAGACTTCAAACTTCCCCCCGAGCTGCAGCTCGGGGTGCTAAATGCACTCACTGCGCTGGCACTGTGGAATTAAATATAGAGTATAAAGTGTTGAGATTAAATGTAGATATTAATATAAAGATTGGTGTGAAAGAAATGCCCATCCCAGTAGGGGCCTGTGGGGGGCCATACTTCGTAATATATTCCTGCTGATTAAAAAGTTTACCAAAGCTTGCCAAAACTTAACAGAGCTTGTAATGGGGCGTTTTTTTTTCTTGCTGCCCTGCTCCAAGACGGTGTGCTGGCGGAGGCCAGCAGGCAACCCAGCAATGCAGCGTCCAAACCGCGCCCAGCTCCTGTTGTTTCTGGGCCCCACAAGTCGCACACAGCTGGTGATGGGTCATCCCCACAGCCAGCAGACAGCCGTCCGCTCCCACCGGATCTGGCTCCTAATCCTTCTGCGTGAGCTCAGCAACACTCCCGGCAGCACTCCGAACAACTTCTTCTTCCTCCTTCTGAGTTAGAAGAAAGCACCTAGGCAAGAACCTACCACTACGTCAAGCCGCACTGTGACACTGAACAGACACACAGGCACTTCCAACGTGATAATCTCCAGAGTCTAGGGATATTGGTGGGAATCCCAGCTGCAGTTTGTACTCGGAGTCTATGTGATGTTCCAATATTTGATCGGGCACTACATTGAAAATATAATTGGGGACACTGGTGGCGTGACAGACCTTTGCAGGAAATGCATCTCTGTCATCAATCGTGTTGGTTGTTTGCTCGTAGACAGGATTGGTCTGCTTTTTGTGTTGTTAACGACTCCATTCACAGGACTTTTGACTGTGCAAGCCTGGATTTTCCTGTTCTTCCATCCACTGTTTCTTCTTTTTCAGCGGGTCATTTGTCGTTAACGATTGACTGCGCTTAGTGGACGACGATGTCTCTGGCTGCCGGTGTTTGTCCGACTTCACCAGATCAATGTTTCAAAGACTTCATCGCGGAGCTTAACTTCGGTTCCTCTGAATTTCTCGTTTACCAGCTCTTCGATCTTGAACATGTCAACACGGCTGTCTTTGTTGATAGATTTTGACTATTTGTTCGACGTGGCCTCCTGAGGTCCTAGTACAGTCTTGGTTGATTTGCCTTGGATGCTCGTTGACGCGGTGCGGGTCATCCTGATCAACGGGTCATGGCCACTCGTTGGCAGGCTGCTCGTTAACTGTGTGGCGGTCGCTCTGGTCGACCGGCTGTGGCTGCTTGTCAACAGGGCACTGTGGTAATGGCAGGATTCTTGCCCTGCCTATTTGGGGCTATGTTCCCTCTTTATCTGGTTTGTGAGGCTTTTCCTCAGATCGAGACCTTTAATGAGAAGTTGAGGTCATCTCTGCAGATCGAACATTTGCCATGCTTCTAAAAGATTCTGCTTCAGAGAGAGAACACCTGCTCTCATTTAGCCAGCATATCAGTCACCTATGCCTATCCCTCAGCACTGATCCCTGGCATATTTCACAATCCTGACTGGTATGATTTTGGTAGAAACAATAAATGCAGTCATCATGTTTATCCCCCTCATTAATATTCTTTAAACCACAGGTGGAGGCAGCACTACATAGGGATTGCTTTGATCTGCTGTCCATCTGAGATACAGGGATTCATTACGAGTCCGGTGGTAACCTTGCTGCTACTACTGCCAGACTTGTAATAATTTCCCAGCGCCTGACTTCCCAGTGCTACCGGGTCATTACGAGTCCTTTTCCTGTGCTGAGAGGCTGCTACACAAATGCAGGGGTCCTTCAACACAGTAAGGTCCTGGGTACCACTGTGGCTGGCGGAGAGGCAGGTCTTGTTCCAGAAGCAGGTTCACCCCAATGGTCCCTTTGATGGTTAGGGGACAGAGCTTGCCTCTGGCCTTGGAGCACCTGTCTTCACCTCACAACTGGAGGACTTTGGAAAGGACTGCTCTTCCAACGGAGAAAATAGACGCTATCCCCCAGCCTACATTCCTGCCAGCAGGGCAAGGTCCAGCCTTTCTGGGGAGAATAGACACTGCTTAAATTGGGGCGGGGCGTGCTGGGGCCAGGCCCCGGCAGTCTCCAAAAAGTGGGACTGAGCCGGGGCCCTGCCAGGGCCCCCCATCCCACACAACATTGGCGGGATGCATTATCCCGCCGCGGCCGCAGCCGCGACGGGAGATGCGCCCGCCAGTTTAATTTCAGGCGAGCTGACAGAAGTGCCAGCCAGGCACAGCGTCGCTGAGGCTGGCTGGCACTTCTGTCAGTCACTGTAACTTCCCTGATGACCCCTCATCTGGGGGGTCATCAGGGAAGTTACAGTTCCTTTGTTTGCCCTCGCCAGGTCACTGACCCTCAGCGAACCTGCGGGCTCCATGATCTAATATGCAGATTAGATCACGGAGCCCGCGGGTTTGCAGAGGGTGAAAGGCGCCTCGAGCTCAGTGATCTATCTGCTCGGAGCAGAGATCACAGAGCCCGAGGCGTCTTTCTCCATCGGCAAAGCTTTATAAAAGATGCCTTGAATTACATATGTTTCAAGCCATCTTTTATAAACGTAGAAATATTTCTATGTTTATAAAAGACCGCTTGAAACGTGCACAATTCAAGGCATCTTTTATAAAGCTTTGTCGATGGACAAAGCCACCTCGGGTTTTGTCTGTCCTCAACACTTTATAAAAGATGCCTTGAATTGTTTACGTTTCAAGCCGTCTTTTATAAACATAGAAATATGTTATAAATCTCTATGCTTATAAAAGGTGGCTTGAAAAGTGCACAAACCATAGTAAGGTAAGCACACAAGTGTGCGTAAATTATTATGGTTTGTGCACTTTTCAAGCCACCTTTTTATAAATATAGAAATACGTAACATCGGTATGTTTATAAGGCTTGAAAGGTACACAAACCATAGTAGTAAGCATACAAATATATAAATGCTCACATACATTTATATATTTGTTTGCGCACCTTACAATGATTTGTGCACGTTTTAGGCCACGCCCACAATGGAAGCCACGCCCCCAAACGAGGGCCCCGCCCCCCTCAATTTCTTACCCCACTTAAAGCACTGAGAATAGACATACCCGTTCACAGCTGAACTGGGCCTACAGGGTTGACATTTGCGTTATCAATTTGATGTGGCTGCAATGATTATGAGCAGTGCCATGCACCATGCCGTATCTCGGGCATAGCTTACTTTTAGAGTTTACCTTGCTACCAGCATGGGCCACTTATAATCATCATAGTTTTGGTACACAAGTGCATAACCTCAATGCAGCCCTTGCGCTGCAGTGATTTGGCTGTGAAACGGGCACTTGTGAGACATCTGAAATTGCTCTGTGCCACTGGAAGAGCAGGCTCTGCAGATCAAGATACTGATGCAGCAGGGCACAAGTACATACTATGCTTTTGGCCTGGAGCTAATGAAAAGGGTAATTTAATCAGCAGATTACCCTTTTTCAAGATGGAATTACCTGCATCATTTCAATAATTAATACAAATAAAAAGGAAATTGCAATTCATGACAATCAGCGTCATCTCTTGATCTGGCAAGATGGCAAGTGGGTTTATGCACACCTTATTGAAATCTGAGCTGTCACTGTAACAGTCACTGCAACCAATTTTGCCAGAACCAGCCCAGCTTTTCGTCTTTCCTAGGCCAAAACATTTATGGTGTATAACTTAGTAAAATGTGATTTTCACCTTACATAATTATTTTTATTTTAATAATGCAGATTCCTTTGGCAAGAAAAAATAATAATATAGGTACACACATTGTACAAGCATGATTTGTGTCTCGCCCCTTGCTATTGTACTACTGTTTTCAAATGTATACAACGGGCGTTACAAGGGTTTGGGTTTCACGACCGTTTGCTACTTCAAACAAATGGGAATACGCTAGTCAGAGGATACTGGTATTCTGACTGGCCACATTATCAGCATGCACAACGGGCAGGAAATGATCAGGCTTTCAGATTGGGCAGAATGAAACAATAAAAAAATAACCAGAATTTAACAGCAGCTCCGGATTTTTCATCTAAGCAGCCATTACGATCCTTGTTAAAGGAGACAACAACCCGTAAAAAACAAACAAAAAAAGACGTTGCTTTAACGGTATCCCGGAATGGAATGACAAAGATACGTTTATGAAACAAATGATATCAGACCAGCTACACAAAATGACATTGCGTGCTTGCATATATTTAGCATTAACAGGTGTGCTACATGTCAAAAAATATTATCATGTAAAGCTCAGTATATTTTACAACTATGAAAACCTTGAAATCATGTCCTGCAATTATAAACCTTAACATCGATTTGACTTGTACACGTGTGCTCACATTTACAGAGCTTCTGCGACCTCTACTGGTCAACCCGCATCCCAAGGGTTAGCAAACCGTTGCAACACGTTCTTCTCCTCATCGCTTCTACTACTAGCACGTGTTGGCTGATAGATTGCAGTTTACTAATCAGTACGACCAAAGATAAAAACATTTATTTAGCATGTAAAATACTGGACGGATTTACACGAAACCAAAAAGGCACATGGCACATAAGCTAGTCTTTGTGACCAACTGCCTTATTATTCGGTGCCAATCCATCAAGCGGTTTTATATATCGGGGCTGGGGCCCATGCCGGTAATAGGTGTGTTTACTGCTGAAATGTGGCGTCCTTTCTGCACAAATAAGTTTCCATATTTCAAATAAATAAAATCTCAATAAAAAAATTAACTAAATCATGCTCATCCTTAAACAAGTTCACTGATGTGCTAACCTGAAAATGCAGTTCATTATATCTTACTTTGCTTACAGCTATGTAACATGCATTGGAAAAACCAACCGTTTTGGCTTTTTTTTGTGTAAACAGACAATCTTTTTTTCTTTGCCAATGCACGATTTTAACAGGTCAGTGGAATAAGGAGATGGAAGTACACACATATTGCTAAAAAAAATCAAGTAACTCATGGCACACTTGGTTAAGACATTTATATTACACCAGGAAGTGGTTTGAAGCTGCAATTAAACCATCACTTTTCAGAAAACTGTTTAGAACAATGGCAGCCACATAAAAGCCCACAGTTTAATGTTGCAACGACATATAGCTATCTCAAAGGGATTCGAGGAGGGTTGGTTTTTGGCGGGCAGTACAATGATTAGCAATGACTTGGGTAGTTGTCGATATGTGAGCAAAGAGCCAAAAACCCACATGCGAGTTGACCCTCCTCACATCCAATCTACTGCCATCTGTACTCTTTTGCAATATCTTTTGTCTTTATAGGGGACACTAAAGCGTCACCCAATGACCACACCTAAAATAGTCATCTAATTACACGCACTCCTATACTCCTTAATTTCTACGACACCTGCATACACACACGAAATCAATGGCCTTACCACTCACTTAGCTGCCCTACTCTTGTATTTATTTTTTTATTTCTATTTATTTGAAGAACAGGGATAGCCAATTTCGAAAAATAAATGGCTTACAATAACACATTTACAGACGCCAGAAGCATTCCCGCAAAGGATGCTTGTACAATATCATAAAGATGAGATGTTACACGGCCACACAACCTCTGGTTGGCTAGACAGGCAACGGAAGACTGGTGGCTCTACCCGAAGTGGCACTTGCTTTGGCAGGGTGCGCGGGCAGAGCTCCCGGATTACCCTCTCATTACCTCTGGCATGGAGCACCGCCAGCATCCGCGCCTCCCGCGGTAGGAACGGATGGTGGCGGTAGGCCAGGCCCCCACAATTCAGCATTCCATGCGGCTGGGCGTCACCACCTCGAATTCGGAGCACATGCACACAAACACCGCGGGCCGTCTTGCGCATACGCCATAGGCAACGTTTGAGTGTTGCTAGGCAATGGACAGTAACAGCCTGACCTTCATCCGCCGCCCATAAAACTCTAGAAGAGGCAACGCTCGGCGCATCTCAACTTCCTTGTTGTTTCGCATTCCTGAATTATTCTTCTGCAGCTCCGTCCCCTTGTTCTGGGTGGTTCCTGCCTCTCTCTCACTCTCTTTGTATTCTTCAGCTTCTTGCCTGCTTCCCTTGCTGTGTTCTCCCTTGCCTTCCTGCTACGCCCTCTCGCTATTCCTTGGCCTTTGAATATTGCCCATCTAACCATCTAACATCTGTGGTGCCCCAGTCCAGTGCTTTGCACTGTCCGGGTGCCACGCTTTGCACTGTCCGGGTGCCACAATATTCTGGGGCACCATCCCGTGGTGCAGGGGTAACTGCCCTGTCCTCTTCACCTGAGGGATTACGTCTTCCGAGGGCAGTATAAGGGCAGTGCTCCAGGGTAACTGTAACATCGTCAGAGGCGCTGGACGTATCTTTTCCTTCTCGTCAGATCAGAGAAATCAGGTAAAAGTCACCAGCGTTAGGAATTGCACATAGACTGAGTTGCCTACCCCTCTGAACCGGAGAACATGGAGGCTATCCAAGAACTCTCAAACAAGTTAAAAGGGGAAGTTCGCTCAGACGCTTTATTGTCCCAATCGATCGGGCATGTGTTTTTTTTACACATACTGTAATCGATCTTAAAAAAAATCCTATGCATTTTACCTTAGTTTTCCTCACATTTACACATGCAAAAACAATGGGTTAGGCGCTGCTGTCTTGTGCTAATCTATCCGTTGATACATCGCCCTAAATTCAAGTGCCCTCACGGCACTAAATCATACTACACGCCCCTCAAGCTGACATCACTGGACGCTCATGCCCATTTTGACAATGCCAGTGCATGTCTTGTGTCAACGTCCTCTGCGTGCAAGCTATTGACGTGTGTCCATGGAAAAGCCAAGACGTCTCTTTCCTCCACTGTAAACACACCCTTTTCGATCACACAACAGTGGAGTTTCTTTTTCCGTCATGTCAGTGTATTTCGTTTCGATCCTCTGTGACTTGTTTCTGCTCTATTCAGCTATCTTTCCAGTTTGACGCCCTGTGAACAGGTACTTAGAGTATTTGAACTGATTAAACGTAGTAGTTGCTTTTATTTAAACATTTCTTATATACAAAGGTTTTTACCAAACCATTTTTAAATTCTTCTTTTACAAGGCTTAATTTTTTACATGTGCATGTGAAATGTTATAGTTTTTGCCTATTGTTCATGTCTTGTGTTCTCTTCTCCTTCTTCAATAGTAACTGTATACAAAAAAAACACATTCTTCTTTTTCTGACTGTTGATTTTGTACTGCTTTAATATTCAGAAACTATGGCAACTATAGAGCCCTACCAGTACGAGCCGAATATTCAGAGAAGGAATTAACTGGAAGAGAAAGAAGCAAAAATGATGGGGAATTGGATGAGAGTCCTGATGATCAATCACCGGAGCCTGAACCCAGTCGTATGGAAGATGTTTCTTCCTGGTGTACCTGCGATCGTTGCAAGTTTATGCCAACCGAGGTGGAGAACTGCTGCCACCGAGAAAACTCTGGATGCTTGGCCTACATAGCAGAAGAAGACACCAACCCTATGCGTTACCGAGCTGCATGACTTCGGGGCAGCCTGCCTCACAAGATCTGTGTTGCATATGATGATGATCCTTATGCAGGAAACTTTGAGCAACAATTCGCCCTCGTAATAGAAGTAAAGAGTACGTTCACTCTAGAACTGATGTATGTTTGACAACTGAGACGACACTGAGACGACTAACATTTGATGTTGTTCTGCTACATCATTGTAACCAATGCTCAATGACAAATGTTTTTTTTTTCTGTAAATTGAATACATTTCTCGTACTAGTGTAAAGGCAGAGTTTTCATCACTAGATTTAACGTCAGAACAATTATGTTTCATTCACTTTGAACTTGAAGACAATATTTCCCCATGTCCAAAACTGTTCCAGCTTGAATGGGTTTTCACATTTGTACTTTATCGATACTTCAAATACCAAGTACTATATTCTGAAAGCTACTTTTTTAAGGGTAACAATGCCATTGAATGTATTTGGGCATTTCAGAATAAAGAAACACAGTCATCTTATTCATTATTGTGAAACATTTCTGTTTCTCTATCATAGGTGGTAAAGGCTTGTGGCCTATCGTGCATTTACGTTGTAGATTCATGGAAGGCTTGGATTCCGCGTTTGACAAGTAAAACCGGCTGTGTCATTTGCGCAAAATTTTCCAGTGAAGAAAGACAGTACAGGGGATTTTTACACACAGTACCGCAAGCGTAGCAAACAAATTTGTAGTTTGGTTGTGCCATCAACATTACCAAAGTAAATTAAAAAACACGTCCAACCTTCTAGGAGGTTCATGAAAGAAGTTTGGTGGCCTTTTGCCCTTGCCTCATCACTGATGTATTGTGCAATAACATCCACAGCCTTTTATTGCCAACACAAAACCAATGTCTCAATCATCTTTATGGTCAAAACCCACCAGCGTGTGGTTTGGGTGTCTTTAGCCGCAGTTGTCATCTTGGCTCCAGAGCTAATGTATCCCTTGAACATTGCTACGGCCTTTTGCCCTCGTCTCATGCCCATCCATCCCCATCCAGTATCAATACCATCACGCACCTGTGACCGTGGGCTTGCCAGGGGTGGATGGGGACGCTCGAGGTGCCAAACACCATGTACACCTCAAAGGCATTTTACGCATTGCGACTATTGTCCACATGGCCACCGCAGACCCTCAGTCTCCAGACTACCCTTTGAAGACCCCGTCCCTGCAATCAACATAAGTATATCCCTTGAACACTGTTCTGGGCCTATCGCAATCGCCCCATCCTCATCCACCCCCCTCCAGTATCAATGGCAGCTTGCACCTATGACCGTGCACTCCCGAGGGGGCTGGGTGGATGGGGACGCTCGAGGTGCCAAACACCATGTACACCTCAAAGGAATCTTCCGCACTGCGACCATTATCCACATGGCCACCCCAGCCCCGGTGTCTCCAGACTCATCTTTGAACACCTCCTTCCAGCAATCTTCATCATATGTATGTATCTTGTGAACATTGTTCCTGGCCTTTTGCCCTCGCCTCATGCCCATACATCCCCCCTCCAGTATCAATGGCAGCGTGCACCTATGACGGTGCGCTCCAGAGGGTGATAGGTGGATGGGGACACTTGAGGTGCCAAACACCTTCTACACCTCAAAGTAATGTTCTGCGCTGCGACCATTGTCCACATGGCCACCACAGACCCGGTGTCTCCAGACTCCTTTGAAGACCCCGTCCCTGCAATCAAAATAAGTATGTACCCCTTGAACATTGTTCTGGTCCTTTTTCCCTCACCACATCCACATCCATCCCCTACCATTAACAATGGCAGCTCGCACCTATGAACATGCGCTCCCGAGGGGTCTGGGTGGAAGGGTGTGAGGATGTAAAACAAAGGCATTGAGGTTTGGTGGATGTAGACGAACACGTCACATATTCACATACACTTTTCTAAGCCTTCACAAATATCTAGATAGTTACCTAGAGAACATCACTGCAATCAACAAGGTATATCGTCAACGATCTACTTGTTAGATGGCTTGCTGCATCGGCTCATTTGTTCGTCCAAGTAAGGGTTGGTCAACTATTTTGTGTTGTGGTTTCATCAATCGCTGCTTGGAAGGTTTCTATTGCTTTATACCGAATGCACACTGTTCTTATTTTAATTTATTTCAAAGACTTCAGCCTTCATTGAGAGCGTTATGTATTTTTATCTCTGGAATTATCGCATTGCATTCCAGTGCATTGAAACAGAGTTTCATGTTTCGTAGTCTATGTCTTAAACTCATTTTTCCTTTTGGTGGCTCAAAGTTTATTGAATGGAATAGTAATACGTGATGATTCGCGGTATAACTGAGTTGGGACTAATTTCATCGCCTTAATAATTAGACAAGGTAACAACGTTTTAAAAAAAATGTAAACCTAAGTTTAGAAACAAAGCTATGCAATTGCTGCCTTGCTCACTTTAACGTGATACTTTAATAGATCCTACAGACATTTCGAGAATGCCTCCATGTATCGTTTTTGGTTGCCCTACTGTGAGCCGTGTGAAAACTTTTGGCACAGTCCTTCATGTATTCACAAAGGATTTAGATTTAATAAGAAGATGGTTTTTAAATTGCGGATTTCCATTGTCTGAGATAGAAAGCAGAGCTAAGGATTGGAAGACGTGAGGGGCAATCGATTCTGAGTCTGCAGCATGCACTTCGCAAACAATATGTACTAAGCATCACAGTACACTAAAAAGCGTCGGCCCAGACAACTTCGCAAATTACTTCCAAATGCAATTCCAACTAAATTTCAGCACACGCTGGCTCAGGTGAGTAGTGGAAGATGAATGTGTTATGTCTATTGTTATATTAAAAGAGTTGTCTGTAGACATATGTCTTCTAAATTATCTCTCAATCTATTGAAATAGTTTGTGGAAAATGTAACATAAGCAGTTTTTAGTTTCTGTGGAATATTTCCATCAATGTTATATTACACAAGTTGCGCTTGCAACACAATGCACAGCAGTTTTACATTTTTTCAATTTAGACTACTTTGTCTATCCCCACTTTCACTTATTCGCTTCATTTCTTTTAGATTTCTTGGCTAACGTGTATTTCTTTACATAGAGCTCACTGATGAAAGTCCGGACCTTCACCAATGTGGAAACCACAGACCGTCTAGTATCCCAATGGTGAAGACAAGTAACATGAATGTAGCAATGTTTTAAGAGCGTTTGATGAGGTCCAATTTATCATACGAATGGACCTTTTCAATTGGATTATTTTCTGAATATATTACACGGCCCGCGCTAGCAGCATGTAGTTATGGTTAAGTTGCTAAACCCATAGGAAGACCACTTTTTGGGCAGCTTATGACTTCGCTCCCCCTGGACAAATCCTCACCAAACTTTGCAAAAAAAGTATATAGCCCGCTCTCACGTTTGGTGAGGTTTTGTGCAGGGGGGGCAAAGTTATAATGGCGGTCCCAAATATATATATTTTTCCATAGACTGAATGGGCAAACATTTTGCGCACGGCTCTAGCCCAAACAGCTGGATGGATTTAAACCTAATTTGCGGCAGGAGCGGGGGCTCGGTTCCAAAAGCGTGCTTTTGTGTTTGGTGGAAATCCGACCAGTACTTTTGTTGCAAAGAACTGAAATGTATGTCTAAAAAAATGTGTGATATCTGGCTCCGCTCCGCGGACCCATTTCCCTGTTCGCTCCGCTGCCAAAAGTCTCATTGGCTTGCAGTATGCCGTGATGTCTGAGAACATTGGACGCGGCCAGTGGTTGGCTAGAGAGAAGCGTGCTGTGCGTCAACATTTTTGGGAAACGCTACCATGGTATATCGGAGGACAGTGCAGCGCTGAAAGGGACTGACAAACATACTTTACGCCATGTGGTGGTCGGAAGAAGGGATGGAAAGGGTGGGGGAGTGAGAAGTGGTTCATCTCAGATATGTATTTTGTATTTGTATTTTATTTATTTATATAGCGCACCTTGCCCAAAGGCATCTGGTGCAGTTACATAGTATGCATAAACGAGACAACACAATAATATCAGCAATACATACAAGAAATATACAAGAAATATACAGGATAATTACAAAGGTAATTACAAGGCGATTTACACAGAATCAAGCGACGTATGTAGCAGGAAGCAGGGTAATGGGACAGCTGGAGGTTTTGAGTGTCAAGCGCTATGAGCCACATTTTAGCTTTACTCTTGAAGGCGTGGAAGGAGGATTCAGCTCTGAGTGGATTAGGAAATGAGTTCCACACTTTGTTGGCAAGAACTGGGAAGCTGGCCCCCCCAGCTTTCTGAAGCTTGAACCTCGGTAGGGAGAGGGAATGAGCTAGGGCTGCTCTTTGTGGGCGAGTGGAGGAGTGGGGTGTGAACCGGTTCACCAGGTATTTGGGCGCCTGGTTAGCCATGCATTTGTGCGTAAGTGGAAGGGTTTTAATGTGATTATTAGGTGGACAAAGACGGTGGTGTGCCTGCAGTATCTCTGCGTACTGTGCCAGTTCGCCGGTCCCTGCCCAGGAGACTACCATTCGTTATGGCATGATAAATCCGTTATGGCATGATAGCTCGTGCCGGTACCTCTTACTGTGGTGACTGGTGGCAGCTAAATTGCAGAAGGGGAGTGCATTACAAAACATACATTACACCATGTGGTGGTGGGAAGAAGGGATGGAAAGGGTAGGGGAGTGAGAAGTGCTTCAGCTGAGATATGTCAATAAGTGGACAAAGACGTTGGTGTGCCTGCAGTATCCGTGCGTACATCGCCAATTGGCAGGTCCCTGCAGAGCTGACTACAATGTATGCTGAATGCGCGCAGCCTTCGTTACGGCAAGATAGCTGGTGCAGCAACCTCTTACCGTGGTGACTGATGGAAGCGAATTGCAGAAGGGGAGTGCATTGCACATGACATGAACATTGTAAGATAGCGTGTACTACGGTGTGTTGCATGTGTTAAGTCCGTAGCCCATTCCATGCACGGATGGAGGCCTTGCAGCGACACGTATGTGCCGTGGCTGCAATTAGGTTTCACATTGTTGCCTTCTGTGTGTGGTTCGTCAGCATTGCATGCTGTCATGATTCCTGCCCCTCATGTCCCCAGCCCTCCAAGATGTCAGGCTGGAGCCAGGCCACGATCACCTACATGGCCCTCAAGGGCCTCTCCATCCCTCCAAAGACCCACTTGGAGTCAGACTTGGCGCTTGTGGCACCAGACTCACTCACTCCCATAGGATAACATTGGGGATTGGACTTGTAGTGCATTGATGGGGACAAGGTGGATGCCCCCACATATTTCGGTTCCCAGAACTGCATGTGCAGTCTAGTCTTTTGGGTGTGGTTCAGCCCAGAGACACCTGGGATGTCCAGAGACTATTTAAGCCACGCCCAGGCTGAGAAACATGCTTTGTGTTTTCTGCACCTGCAGTGTGACACTCACTGTGTTCGGATCGGTATCCAGTAGGCCTGCATCTTTCTTCTGCGCTGAGCTCCTGCAAGAACAAGAACACCGTTAGGAACAGCCTTACCTTCCGGCGCTTCTGCCCATCATTCATCGCTCCTTCTGTTCTGGAGGCATCTTCGGCGGTGTCATTCCCATCCCAGCTCGCCGCTGTCATGATCTCTGCTTCCAAAAGATCAGGACTTGCCCGACTCCCTTGGAAGCAGACCCATAACCCCGGTTCCGAGTGCCAGCCAGTCCCAATTGGGACCTTTTGGACCCTGTCCTGGCGCCAGTGGCACCAGGCTCATAAAGATGCCCAGTCCCAGCGCTGGAAGCGCCGGGCTCATAATGCTTGGGTGGACTTACCTGCAGCAGACGATGCTGCTTACTTACCTGCCAGTTGAACCCCTGATCCTCTTCTGTTTGGGACTACTTTTCCTGTTGGGTGGGGCAGGAGCCACTCCCTAGGTTCAGAACACTGGAACTCTTCTGGAAAGCAGGAACTCTTTTCTTACCTAGGCGTGGCTGTGGAAGGAGATACCTAAGCACTACAGGAGGCTATTTAAACCACACCCGATGGATGAATCTTGCTTTGTGTTATTCTGCATTCTCTGCAGCAGAACGCTCATCGTGTCTTCTACTTCTGATCCTGGGCCTAAGGGAACAAAGGCTTACCATCCTGGAATCCAGTCTTCAGCAGCACCTGTAAAGACAAAGAAAGAACAGGTTAGCACTACGGTCTTCAGTGGCAGCGCATCTCTTACCTGGTCCATCGGCTGTCACCAACGCCTCGTGCTGCATTCCGGCATCTGAAAGACAAAGGCTTACCTACTCTTCGCATGCTCCGGAGGTCTTCGCACTGCATTCCGGCATCTGAAAGACAAAATCTTACCAGCTCTTCGCACGCTCCGGAGGCCTTCGGCGCTGCATCCCGCATCTGAAAGACAAAAGAAGGTGCGTTTAAAGACATTGGGCAACTTTATTACTCACGTGCCATTACTCCTTCCCACGCCGAATCCAGTGGGTATTCCAGCACCCTTCAGTTTCTCTAAAGCTCCGAACTTGTACCTGCAAGATAAAAGGGACAGTTAGTGCGCATCGTGAAGCAGGCTACAAGCGCTTACTTACGTGCTTCCAGGCGCTTCTATTCCTCACGCAGGTTCGATCCTCAACTCTCATCAGCCCGCCATCCGCCATCCGCCATCGCCGGAACCCTGCAAAACAAGAGATATCATTACAAAAGACTTTTAAGACATTTGAAGTGCCCAGAACTTACCGTTCGTGCAGTTAACGACGGACAGCAGTCCTCTGAGGTCAAGAGGCCTGCACCCTTATCCAGTGAAGAAACTGGTTACGGCACCCTGCCCCGAGGTAGATGGAGAACTCGGCGTTCACTTACCTAAGACATCTTACTCTTCCAGTCAGACATACAGTGCACAGAGGTCTAGCCCAAAGAGCCAACCGTGTGTTACACATCACCTTTGAAGATACGGCATTCACCCAGTCAAGACCGGCGCCTCTGCGGGAATCAGGTGAGCGTTACAGCCGCTTCCTAAGGAAAAGGGAAAAGAACAGAAAAAAGGCATTAGTAAGCATTCAGCAAATCTTCGCTTATTTTTAAAGGCTGTACGAGCGTCAAACGCTTACCTGAATCCCAGCTGCTCTGGGGGAACTCTGTCTCCGGAACGTCTCATCCATCTGCAAGAGGGAAAAGACACTCCAGGTCAGCGTGGAAACATCTAGAGGCGCCGCATACCGCGCTTACTCACCGCATTTCTTCTTCATAACCGGCATCCACGCTGAAAACGTTGCGGCACCTAAAAGACACAAAAAAAGAACGCAGTTCAATACAAATACGAAAGGGTCGCATCGTGCATCGAGCTCTCACTCACCTTCAGCGCTACTCATCTCAGCAGCATGTCGCCATCCCCGGACGCTGGCCATCATCTAAGGAAGGAAAGGAACGAAGTTAGAAAACTGTTCAAAAGACTCATACTTACCTGTCAGACTTTTGCCAGTGAAGTAACTAGGCAGTAACAAGCCCACATCAATCAACGCGCCCCTGTGCTGAAAGCAGGACAGAGAGCACACTTTCCAAGAAAACAAGGTGAGCTGTGGATCAAAGAAAAGGGTTGGACCCCGGGGAAGAAAGGGTTCAAGCCCACAGAGACAATAGGGAGTTAAACTCTACCAATCCTGTGTTTCAGGCCCAGTCTCCAGTCGAGTAGACTCCAGGGAAGGGTTCGAGGTCGTAAGAGGTCAGAACAGGCTGAGTGACGTCCCTGTGGATACAAGGTGAGCATTACAGAACACAAAGCCTCACATCAGAATCCACCTGGGCGTCATGGAAACGACAGAAACCGACCAGTTAGCCCACATGTTGGGGCAGCTACGTTCCGAAATACATAAAGCCAGGGAGGAGACCAACACCCTGAGGAGAGAACTGATAGTAGCCAAAGAACGCACTGATGATTTAAGCCGGCAACTTCTCCAGTCACAAGCAGGGCATGCACCATTGCCGGGAAGCGTGCCCTCGATGCCAGCACCATCAGCCAATCCCATTCAGATAACCCTTCCTGGGGCAGTTCCCTTGGCCCCGCCCAAACGATTTACGGGGGATCCCAAGATGTTTGCAACGTTCATGAACCAGTGCCGCCTGCACTTCCTTTGTAGACCAGGGGCCAATCACGGGTCGTGTTTGGGCTATCCTACCTGAGTGGTACCACCGCGGACTGGTCTGTACCCTTTGTGGCCCAAGACGATCCTCTGCTGCATGACTTCAGGGGCTTTCAGCAGGAGATGGAAAAGCTGTTTGCCCGTCGTACTCATGGGCAGGCATTAGACAACGAACGTCTGTCCTTACGCCAAGGGAATCAAGACCTATTAACATACATAGCCACGTTCAATAGACTCGTAGTTGAAGCAGAATGGCCAGTGTCGAAGAGAACCACGTTATTTCATCAGGGGTTGCGGGGGGAGCTCAAGGATGTTCTCGCACAAGTAGTGAACCCCCCGAAAGACTGCTCAGAATTCATTGACCTTGTTGTTCAACTGGATAATAGGTTACAGGACCTTTGAGCAGATCGAACCAGACCGGACCCTTACCGTATGTATGTGCGTTCAAAGGACAATATGCCCACACAACGGAAGGTTCAGGAGAACCAATGCAAATCGGAGGGGTCAGATCCCCCTTGACTAAAGCGGAAAGGGATAAAAGGAGACAGCAGTAGTTATGTCTGTACTGTGGAAGGTCAGGTCATTTCCTTAAAGAGTGCCCTGTGAAGCCACCGAGGAGGACGGTAGGGGCCACGGACAAGGAAGATACCATCAAGGAATCAGAAAACTCCCTAGCCCGGCAAGTGCAGGGGTCCACGTGTCGAGCGAGGAAAGTGAACTACAGACCTCCCATTTTGCACTATCTGCGGTCTTGATCAATCACCAACAACCATCTCGGATGCACGCAGTAAGAGCGTACATTGGCAGTGGAGCCATTGGGAATTACATCGACCAGGATCTTGCGGCAAAGATGGGGCTTCCGTTATGCCTTAAATCTACCACCGACACGGTTACCACTGTCAACGGCACGGAAATAGCTTCTGGTCCCGTATCCCAATGCATCTGCAGCTTTAACCCTTCTGTGCCAGGATGGACACCAAGAATCTATAGTGTTCGACCTCATTAAGGCACCACAGTTCCGGTTGATTTTGGGAATGCCATGGTTAGTAGCTCACAATCCTCGAATCGATTGGCGAGCAAAAGAATTGGCCTTTCCCGAGACTTGCGCCCACACATTTTATCGCCAAAAGAAATAACCAATAGACACCAGAACCTCCACGCTTGCGACTGTGGCAATCGGCACCCTACCAAGTGAATACCAAGACTTTCAAGATGTCTTTCAGAAAGAACAGGTTAATACCCTGCCACCGCATAGACCATACGATTGCCAAATCGACATGCTACCCGGCGCACAAATCCCTTGTGGGCGAATTTACGCACTCACGGAACCAGAAAACCAGCACCTGAAGGTCTATCTTGACCAATACCTGCCCAAAGGGTTCATCCGTCCCTCGAAGTCTCCAGCAGCCAGTCCTCTATTCTTCGTACCGAAAAAGGAGGGGGGGACTTGAGAACGTGCATCGACTATCGTGCACTGAACCAGATTACCGTAAAAAAACGCTACCCCCTGCCATTGATCCCTGAATTGCTTGATCAAGTCAAAGATGCCCAAGTCTACACAAAACTAGACCTGAGGGGGGTAGATCACCTTGTTCGCGTAAAACAGGGGGACGAATGGAAAACTGCTTTTCGCACCAAATACGGCTTGTACGAATATCAAGTAATGCCCTTTGGCCTTCGCAACGCACCTGCAGCATTTCAATACTTCATGAACAATGTCCTACGGAATTGATTGATGTCTGTGCTCTAGTGTACATAGACGATATTCGAGTATATTCCGCATCAAAGCAGGACCACGTTAAACACGTCCGATCCGTATTGGAGAAACTCCGTCAACACCAGCTCTACGCCAAGCTCGAAAAGTGCTCATTCCACGTCTCTGAGGTGGAATTCCTGGGCTTTATTCTCAGCCGGAATGGAATCCGAATGGATGTACACAAGGTAGATGCTATCCTGAACTGGCCATCCCCAAATTCATTCAAGGGGGTTCAAAGTATGCTGGGTTTTGCAAACTTCTACCGCTGGTTCATCCCAGGATCTTCGCAAATCGTGCATCCCATCACGTCATTGCTAAGGAAAAGCAACAAAACGTTTCAGTGGACAACAGAAGCCGAGGAAGCTTCTCAGGAACTCAAAGCAAGATTCACATCTGCCCCAATCTTACGCCACCCTCGCCCTGATCTCCCATAACTGGTGGAAACGGACACCTCAAGCATGGCTATGGGAGCCGTCCGCTCACTAAAGGACCCCAAACGGGCCAGTTACACCCTGTTTGTAACGCTCACCTGACTCCCACGGAGGCGCTGGCCTGGTTCGCGCTGCTGTGACCTCTTCTAAGGTGATGCGCAGGGTTCGGAAGACGGACTGGACCGGGCCCCCAAATCTGGCTTGTCTGGCTCGCAGAAGTATCCTTCTGTAGGCAAAAATAGGGGATTAACTGTCTGCGAGGTAATGCAATCAGCCTCCCACTTTCCCCTCTCCCCCTCCTCGAAACCCTTCTGTGATTCCTCGTAGCGTCTCACCTTAGGGTCAGGAAGGACGAGCTCTCCATCCTGCTTCTGATGCAGGGGCGCGTTGGTACACAGTTACTTCACTGGATTTTCGGATTGGTGAGAACCAAACTTGCTTGGCTTCTAGGTAAGTTTTTTGATAAGAGGTTCCCCTTGTGTCCATGCATTAATGTACTAATGCTAGTGTCTTTTTCCCCATAGGGGCCGGGGTACGGAATGCCGGGGAACAGGCACCGACCCGAGATAAGAGGTGAAATCTTTGTAGAAATCAGGTAAGTCTTTAATGAGCGTTTTTTGGTTATGTCTTTTTGTCTTTTCATTCGTTCATTAACGCTGATGTCTCTTTTTCCCCTTAGGGGCCGGGGTCCGGAAATGCCAGGATGCGGCCCGGACCCGAAATGAAGAGGGAATGAATCAACAGGTAAGTCTTAACATGGAGATTTAGCTTTCCTTATTCCCTTCTCTCTCTCACCTTTTGTTCTGGTCTTTTTCTCCCTAGGCGCTGGGGCGTGACTGCAAATCCGGATGATCGCTGCTGAACATGGAGGCGCCCTGTAAAGGTGAGTGAAATGTGGCGCTGCAGCGATCGACGCGATGAGCTTTTAAATAAAAGTCTTCCTTTTCAGGATTGTCGGCGAGATGTCTCCGGGATGCGGATTTAGCAGGTAAGGACTTTTCCTTCTTCTGTTCTCTTCTTCTCTTCCTTTGCAGGTGATCCAGGATGCTGGCAGGCGTGGCAGAAGTCAGGATGCAGGAGCAGACACGGTAAGCGTCCAGCTGCTAGATGCAGAACAACGCGAAGCACGTGTGGCTGTTCGGGTGGGGTTTAAATAGCCTTGGAAGAAGTTCCAGGTATGTATCCTTCCTCCAATCAGGTATGTATCCTTCCCCGACCACGCCCGGATGGTAAATTAGTCCCACAGTTAAAGTAGTTCCTTTCAGGCCTCAAGGAGGCTGGGATCCTGCAGCATGGTCTGCATCAGGTAAGTGCACCCAAGCACTTCCATAATGAGCCTGGCGCCTATGTCGCCGGCACTGATGTTTTTTATGAGCCTAGCGCCATAGGCACCAGGACACTGTCCAAAGGGCCCCTATATGTGGTTGCTGGGTCCTTCCTTGGGGACTGGATGTCCGCTTTCGGGGACGCAGGGCTTGAACCGGCTCCCCGGGAGCGGGCATCATGACACTGTTGCCTTCTGGTCGCGTAAATTCACACCCCCTAAACTCAATTACGCTATCACAGACAAAGAACTCCTGGCCATTAAGTCAGCCTTTAAGGCTTGGCGACACTACCTCTTGGGCGCCAGACACACAATCACCGTAATAACTGACTACCGGAACCTCCCGTACCTAAAAACGGCAAAGGCCCAATCCTCACGACAACTACGTTGGGCTCTTTTTTTTGCTGAATATGACTACGTGATTACATTTCGACCAGGGGTGAAAAACGGGAAGGCCGATGCCCTTTCCCGTATGGGGATGGAAGAGCAAGGGTATCAGACCCCTGACCCAATAGCAATCATCCCGAGTGACAAGCTCCTAGGAATCACAGCAACCATAACTCAGAAAGAATTACATGAAGAAATCCAAAACCTGTTCAGTCCGGAGCAATTACAAGCGTGGAGTGCACAAGGAGAACATTACATGATAAAAGATCAGTTGCCCTATTCAGGAATCGTTTATTCTTACCAAACCAAGAACTACGAGAACAAGTCATGTCCGGTTATCATGATTCCTTGATCGAGGGCCACCCCGGAATCGCTAAAATCCTAGCCAAGGTAAAACAAAATTATTGGTGACCCATGTGGCATAAAGACATTATCCAATTCATCCTATCTTGTGGATTGTGTGCTCAAAACAAGCCATCCAAGCAGAAACCGGCTGGGCTATTACAACCATTGGAAATCCCACCAGCACCCTGGCACATGTTGTCCCTCGATTTTATTACTGACTTACCATGCAGTCCAGGGTTTAACACTATTCTTGTGGTCGTGGACCTATTTTCAAAAATGGCAAATTTCATTCCTCTTAAGGGGCTCCCAAATGCTTCCACTCTGGCAAAGGTATTTCTTTAAGGCATCGTACGGCTCCATGGGTTTCCTTTAGTTTTGGTCTCAGACCAAGGTACTCAATTTGTATCTAACTTCTGGAGAAAATGCTGCTCTATGGCCCAGATCGACATCCGGCTATCCACCAGTCACCATCCCCAAACAGATGGTCAAACTGAGAGGACAAATCAGACGCTCGAGCAGTATCTGCTTTGCATGTTACACCAAGCTGAAGGAAGCTGGTTTGACCTATTATGGATACCTGAATATGCTTATAATAATTCCCTACACACCAGCACTGGGCAGGCACCCTTTTATACCATGTATGGCAGGCACCCACGTACTTCTGACTTGGACGTTCCTACAACCCCTGGAAATGCCAGCAGTCAAAACCTTGCACACAACCATTTCTCAAACCTTTAAAAAGGCAGCTGAACACCTACTTCAAGCTAAGAATCGCCAAAGGAAGTTTGCTGATCAACACTGAGCAAAGGCCCCAACTACCAAGTGGGAAACAAAGGGCCTCATCACAAGTCTGGCGGTAACCCTTAAATGCGGTGGTAGCGCTATTACCGCCGCATTTAAGGGTCCGCCAGATCATGGCTTTGGCTGATTTCCCCACAGATCTTAGCTGGTGGGAAATCCGCCGCAATTTTTCCCCATTGAGCCCAATGGGCAATGGGGCATTCCCGAAAGGGCTCAATGGGCAATGGGGATTTCCAGTTCCGCCAAACCCGCCGGTGCTATTAGCGCCGGATCACGGGTTTGGCGGTAGGGCAGATAGCACCAGCGCTATTGGCGCCAGCATTACCGCCCAACTCATGATGAGGCCCAAAGTCTGGCTGGCATCTAAACACGTGTCCATTAAAGGAACCCGAACTTTCCGTCCAAGATACCTGGGGCCATTCACCGTCACCTCCGTGATAAATCCTGTGGCGGTCAGACTAGCTCTGCCGTCAAACATGCAGATTCATCCTGTGTTCCACGTGTCTCTCCTTAAACCTGTTCGACCTGGGACCCGGGTAGAAACGCCACCGCAGCCAGTAGTAGTCGCCGGGGAGCCAGAATTTGAAGTCAAGGACATCCTGGATTCAAGGTACATCAGATCCAAATTATACTACTAAGTAGACTGGAAGGGGTATGGTCCACAAGACAGGACATGGGAGCCTTGCGAGTACATCCATGCACCTCGCTTGCTTAGACGATTTCATCAAAACCATCCAAACAAACCAGGACCAGACAGAAGAGCCACCTTGAGAGGGGCCTTGGGGGGGGAGTGCTGTCATGATTCCTGCCCCTCATATCCACAGCCCTCCAAGATGTCAGGCTGGAGCCAGGCCACAATCACCTACATGGCCCTCAAGGGCCTCTCCATCCCTCCAAAGACCCACTTGGAGTCAGACTTGGCGCTTGTGGCACCAGACTCACTCACTCTCATAGGATAACATTGGGGATTGGACTTGTAGTGCATTGATGGGGACAAGATGGATGCCCCCACATATTTCGGTTCCCAGAACTGCATGTGCAGTCTAGTCTTTTGGGTGTGGTTCAGCCCAGAGACACCTAGGATGCCCAGAGACTATTTAAGCCACGCCCAGGCTGAGAAGAACAAGTTACTTTCTTACCTGGTAACGTTCTTTCGACGGGATGTTCCTCCGACGTATTCCTTATCTTTGATATACGTTTCCAGCTTGCTGGCCTCGGAAATTTTTTCTGTAGAGGGCGCTGCGTGTCGACGTCCGCCGAGTCGATGTCCCTCGACGGCCACCGTATCGGCGCCGACGTCACCATGCCCATAAATAGACACGCGCTGCGTCCGTTGCTCAGTTCCGTTTTGTAGTATAAGAAAGACATGCCTGAATTGGTTAGTAACCTTGAAGGAGCGAAAGCTGCAACCACAAGGGAAGTTATCACTGCGAGGATGGATGGGAGGGGCGATAAGGAATACGTCATAGGAACATCCCGTCGAAAGAACGTTACCAGGTAAGAAAGTAACTTGTTCTTCAAAGGGATTGTGTCCTCCGACGTATTCCTTATCTTTGATAGACTCCCGTAGCAGTGGTATGTAATTGGAGGAGGGAGTGATAGTGTTATGTATCCCTTTAGGGATGGACCGAGTGTAATACGGCTTTGCCAAATCTGGTCTCTTGAGCAGTGGAGGAATCCAGATTGTAAAATTTTGTGAATGTATGTGCGGACGACCATGTGGCAGCCGCACATATGTCCCGGACCGGTACCCCTCTCTGGAGAGCCGAAGAAGCTGCGATACCCCTGGTTGAATGAGCCCTGAGGTTTAGGGGTGGCTCTTTCCCTGCTAGTCTATAACATTCCAGGATGGCCAAGATAATCCACCTGGAGATGGTTTGTTTTTTTATGGGTAGTCCCAACTTGTGACCTGAGTATCCTACAAACAGCTGGTCTGCTTGCCTGATTCTAGCCATTCTGCTGATGTAAAAGCTGAGAGCTCGCCTAGGGTCCAGCCTGTGTAGCCTTTCCTACTCTTTCCCCGGATGGGGAGGAGGGTCGAATGAAGGCAAGGTAATTTTCTGAGTAATATGGAATTCAGAAACCACCTTTGAGAGAAAATTAGGCTTCACCTGGAGGACAACCTTGTCCTTGTGGAAGATTGTATGTGGGGGTTTACAGGAGAGAGCTTGTAGCTCAGTCACCCTCCTAGCCGATGTTAGTGCTACAAGTAGGACAGTTTTAAGTGTGAGAAATCTTAATGCGCAAGAGTGAAGTGGCTCGAATGGAGTGCCCATTAGGAAGTTTAAGACTAAATTTAAATCCCATAATGGAACCTGGAATGGTTTTGGAGGGTAAACATTAGTCAGACCCTTGAGAAATTGTACCACTAGAGGAATTTTGAAATACGATGGTTCATGCGCAGTGCGCTTGAAGATAGAAAGCGCTGCGAGATAGCCTTTTACAGTGCCAACTTGAAGGCCTGAGTTTGCCAAGTAGAGTAGAAACGATAGCACAGTTGGTGTATCACATGAAAAAGGGTCGATATTCTCTTCCCTACACCAGCTGCAAAACTTGTTCCAACGGCAGCGGTATAAAGACTTTGTTGCTGGTCTTCTGGCCGAAAGCAACACCTCCATGACGTCGTCAGGGAGATGCCAATCCTTGTACCTCAACCTTTCAGAAGCCAAGCCTGAAGGTTGAGGGTTCTGATGTCTGGATGGAGAACCTGACCTCCTTTCTGCGAGAGAAGATTCTCTTTGAGTGGAAGACGGATTGGAGGACAGATGGACATATCTAGAAGGTCCAGGTACCACGTTCTCCTGGCCCAGTCCAGGGCAATTAGGATCATGGTTTTCCGGAATCTTCTCAACCTCCTGATCATTTGAGGAATAACAGGGACTGGTGGAAACGCGTAGAGGAGTGGAAACTCCCAGTCCACTACGAACGCGTCTCCCAGAGCTCCTCTTGGGGGAAATTCCCTTGAACAGAACAGATCGCACTTCCTGTTGGTGCTTGTGGCGAACAGATCCATCTGAGGGGTTCCCCAAAGGGCAAAGATCTCTTGAAGGACATCTTGGGCTAGCTCCCATTCGTGGGAGACTGTGCTCTGCCTGCTCAGAGCGTCCACTGTCAAATTCTTCTCTCCGGTGTAGGGGAGGATTGGTCCAAAAGACCCCCCTCGCCTACATCCCTTCCCCAGGTGAGGGCCATGGCTCATCGGGCGTCCCCTAATACCACCAGGGCCCAGGTGGTGGAGGGCTCACCTGCTGAAGACATTGCCCACACGTATTGAATTTAGCCAGGCCTCAGAAATCATTTTGTGTAATAAAGATGGTGTGAGTTCAGCGCACTGTAGCACGGCCCCCACCCTTGGAGAGTTTCAATTATCCCTGTGGCCGCAACTCCCTGGCAGATCCGCTGTGAGCCCGTTCCCACGAACAAGACGGACACGAGCTAGTGTAAGATACCAACACTGTAACATTTCACCTTCCACAGTGTATCACTGCTCCCAGCATGACCCGGCCAGCGAGGCCTGGGTGAAAAAGAGAACTGTAAAATGATCCTCAGATAAAAGCAAAAGTTCCCAAATATTAATGCCAAGACTACTTACAAAGCGTGCATTCTCTCCACAAAACTTCTTCTATTAAGGAAACCTGTAAAATGTATAAACATGATAGAATGCATGTTCACATGACATTAGCAATGAACAACCCACACCACTGC
Organism: Ambystoma mexicanum; assembly: GCF_040938575.1. Lineage (NCBI taxonomy): Eukaryota > Metazoa > Chordata > Amphibia > Caudata > Ambystomatidae > Ambystoma > Ambystoma mexicanum. The sequence continues at coordinate 739,925,555 of NC_090931.1, read as the reverse complement.
AGTTGTGTGCAAATAATAAAAAGCGTTCCGGGGGACTATTCATTATGTGTATCGTTGAAAAGCGTACACCCCACGGTCCCGCGCCATAACCGAACTAATGCTGCTAGAGTGCAAGGGAAGACGAATGTAACCATACAGAGGGCTCATGTGAAGGACGCGCGAGAATGCACCTGTCATGCGTGTATGTCTAAGCCCCTTATGTGTCACTACCGTCACGTACGGTGGCCAGTCATTTTCTATGTGCTCCACCAACCTCACTACTACCTCACTTACTGCAAATGTATATGCATATAACTAAATGTTGTAGTTGTTAAAACATAGTGTACAAATAATGTGCTCAGACTGGCTATATTTGAGAGACATTTAGCAAAGTTAAAAATGTATGTTTTCAAATGATCCAAATGAGTATTGTATAGTGTTCGAATGTTTTATGATGTGTTCACCAAAATCGGCAACACACGAGGAAGATACCTTTATGAATATGCGCAAGGCCATTCCCCCTCCCTCCCTGCGAAGACTGCCAAACAAGAGAGCAGAGGCCCGCGCCGCGCTGCTCCATCTCCCCCAACTAGGCTGGAGCCACTTCAAAGATTTGTAGTCCCCTCTGCAGCACCCAAGGCCATGGCCCGCCACCTGCATTATTTACCAGCAGTAAACCTCCGCCTGAATACACAAACCCAAAGGCGCCCCCTCTTAAACCCCACAACCCACTGGATCACCTTAGACTTATGGCCCCTGTACAATAAGGACACCCAATACTGTGGCAACATACAGCAGCACATTCATAACGACTTCTAACAAGACAGAAAGACATGTACCGCCTGTCCCATGCCCTGAGACTTAGCCCCTCGACCTATGGTACCGGTCAACAGGACACTGGTAACCATGCACTGATAAATCACCCTCAAACCCCTCTCAAGGTGCATTCCTCCTGTGTTGTATTAACCTGTAGAATAACCTATTGAAAGATTTACTAAAAAAGATAATATTGCAATAACTGAATGACTGCAGTGTGCATGGCCTAGGGCAAATAAGTCAGGAAAAGACATTCATCTCTGACACTGGCCACAATGGCACAACAAAACCACCCGGATGAACTCAGCTGACCTGCCTGGCCCAGTCCAACCCACGAGGCTGACCAGTGACGTCCTCCAGCCAAGGCCAACCACATCGCAGCAGCACCTATAGCTAGTCATCGCCACCCAATCCCATTGAACTTGTGCCCCTTATAGTATGTAGGTTCTGATGACATGTTTTGTAAATATATACGCCTGTCTTTGCTATTGTCGGACAGAGCGCTCTCGGAGTTTGCAGAGTTCTTTGCATGCCCTATTCTGATTGATAAACTCCCATTTACGCTCACCCGCACTCTGTCTTGGCCTTATTCCCATTCTGGGAGAGTCCTTCATTGTCTCTCATTGTGGGGAGGATCGTGCTGGTTGGGGACGCTTGCCTTCAGTGGTGACCCCGACGTGATTATTATTATTTTTTCCCAACCTATCACTACCGTCCCCTTTTCGCACGAAAATCTCTGGTCGAAAAGGGATACGCACGGTGCGCCGGCTCCGGGAGGCTGCCCGCCAACGGCGACCGGTACGCTCAGAAGTGCGCACTCAACAGAGAAAGGGTACGGGATCCCGGTTGAAAAATCCCCTTTGAGTACCGCTCGCCGGAGCCGGGGCTGACTGTTGAGCGGACGGCAGCACTGCCTGGACGGACCCAGTTTCGGAGACTATCGGTTCAAGACGGGCACGTGAGTATTGAGTGCGAGCGATCATAAAGGGAGGAGAAGAGGGAATTTAGGACAGGAAACGAGGCGGGGTAAAAAAGGGGGCACGTAGATCTACTAAGGACCATCTTAAACTTTCTTTACTTTTTCTTTGCATATGGCCATTAGGGTTAAGAGGTGAATAAGAGATAAAAGTGATGGGAACCTAGCTCCGAGAGGGGGTGGAAGGCGGCGCCGCATAGTGCTATCTTGACTAGAACTGGGAATATATGAAGAAGTGGATAATAAGATAAAAGTGTCTGGCAAAGAGGGACACGGAGAATATATTAGTGACTGCTATTCTTTCTATTCTTTTCTTTAGGGTTGGGGGAAAAATAAAAGTGAGATTAGTACAAAACCATAGAGATAAAGTAAGAGACATAGAGTTCTACTGTAAGAGTGAAGATCAAACCTATATATATATATATATATATATATGTATATACATATATCTGAATAAGACGTACAGGGACAGCCGGCCAGGGAGAAAAGGGAGGGCAAATTGAACTGTGAATAGAGTGTTACAGAGAGGTGTGTGCACATCGTATGCATCAGGAGATAATTTGGTGAGATGGGTGTGAAAAAAAAATGGTCATAAATGTATAGCCATTGAGTGGTCATGGCAAGTGTGGCCAGGCAAAGTTTTATAAAGACAAGTGGAATAAGGTAAAGTGAGTGTGTACCTTTCTGATTTCTGGGTTAACATTGTCGAGATTACTGATAGTTTGCTCTTGTACGTGCCTCCCAAAGAGAATAGAATAGAGACTGTGTACAGCCATTCTTATGGTGTGCAGGCAGGGGGAGGAACACAAATGCCCCCACTATTGAATAAGACATAGAATACGAGGACTCACATGGTGATAAGTTTACATTGTAATATTGAGATACATAGAGACACACAAGTACCAGGAGGGCACAAAGTATGGGGGCAGAAACACCCTTATCACATATTTGTAAGAACCTACCGGGGTATGCGGAGCGAATTAAGAAATATCATGACCAATGGATCACAGAGTTGAAGGGAGAGGGCTTGCCTCAGATATAGCCCGAAGGGGGGTCATTTGACAAAAGTGTCCTAGATATGGTAGCCACATGCATTTGTTTGAAATACAAGGGGAAGCAGTTGCATAATAGGAGAGAAATATTAGATCTCTGGAGGTTGTTTGAAGAGATACCGCCGCCTAAGGCACCAGAATTAAATCCTGACCTACCTTCTACCACTGACAATCCACTAATGATACAGAAAGATGCTAAAGAATTGCCAGATGCAGAGCCACCAATAGAGGTAATAAGTTTATACCCGATACTAAACAAGCCTGTGCCCGCAGAGGGGTACAGTGACCCCACCTATGTGCCTCCCCCGACAACTACTACACCCCAAAGGCCAACGGCACCCCCGCCATACGAGAGTACTAGGGAGCGAGCCCAGGTGAGCACGCCAAGGGTGGACATAGAAAAGCTAACAGACGATTTAGAGTCAAGACTCTCGATAGCCAAGGATGAGCTCTCGAGGATAAAAAGCATATGTGAGCGAACAGCACTTAACGCAGCGAGATCAGAGCACGCGTCTAGAGCACAAAGCGAGGGTAGACCACTTGAAGAAGGGTGGAAAAAAGGCGAGATACTGTTCAGAATCCAAGAAGAGCCAACACGAATAATTGAACTAGGGACAAGAGAGGGATGTACTGACAATGAAGAAAGGCCTATAGGGGACAGGGAGGAACTACTATGCGATATAAGGGACGATTTGGAGGAAAGCGATAGGTTGAGCATGGCAATGGGAGGGGGAAGCGAAGGGTTGGATGGTGCATGTTCAATGAGAACACTGGATGATGAGTGGACGGGGCGATTAAGAAACAGGGTGGGGAAAATGGCATCATTGGGAACATCAGGAGTGAAGACGGGTACAGATACCACAATGAAAGGAAAGTTGCAGCTCCCGCTAATACATAAGGGAGGAGGGAGGCCGAATTACATACCGTGGGCTCAGATGGATAAGGCCAATTTACTAAAGTTATTGCCCCCGTTATCGGGAGGGGTAAGCAAGTGGATATACGCCTTTGAGAAACACACTGCCGGGGTACCCCTAGCAATAGGAGATGTGAAGAGCTTGCTTGTATCAGCAGTGGGGGATCAGGCTGATAGAGTATGGGTCAAGGCTGGTTTCCCGGGAGTAACATTAGACTGCGACCGCCATGATGGGGCCTCCTTTAACACAGTGCGTGCAAGGGTGTGGGATGCTTTGCGGGAAACGTTTCCAGACACCCCAGACTTACAGTCAGTAATGCAGTGCACAATGAATGACGGGGAAGATGCTATGGATTACATTTTTCGGGTCCAAGAGATGTGGAGAGCAGAAACGGGTACGCCCTGGTATCAATCAACATCTTTATTTTACTTCATTATAAAGAGGGGGTTGCCAAAAGAGGTGCAAAAGGCGCTTGACAAGATAGCAGGTATTGAAGCGAAAGGATGGCCAGAGATTCAGAGCATAATAGTGCACCACTGTAAGCGAATAAAAGAAAGGGAAAAGGAGGTGGCACAGAAAAGATTGGCAGACGAAGCGAAACTAGTGCAGACAAAGTTGGTGAAGGTCGCAGCTGCAGTAGCTGCGCTCCCACACAGCAGGGAGGGAGATGAGGAGGAGGAGGGGCTGGTAGCAATACAAGGAAGGATGGCAACTAATTGGGCGGGAGCAGGACAGCGGCAGTGGAACGAGCAGGAGCAAGGCGGAGGTCCGCAGTGGCAAGAGTGGGCCCCTCTAGGGGGACGAGGTGGGTACAGGGGCCGAAGAGGAGGTGGATCGGGGTACGGGGGAATGGGAGGAAATGGGTGGCAGGGTCCCAGAGGAGCGCAAGGGAGTTGTTGGAACTGCGGGAGATGGGGACATTACTCTAGGGAGTGCAGAAGCAGACCCAACAACGGATTTCAAGAGGCAGAACATTATGGCCACCCCCATCCGGGGAGCCCACATGGTCTCCCAATGGGACAACAACAAAGAAACCAAGGCCAGGGGTACAATGAGCAACAACAGGGGCATCAGTACAGAACACAGAACCACCCACAAAACAATGACACTATGCAATACACGCCAGGCAACCCTTTTGCGACAACAGCAAACGGAGCCCCCGCACCAGCCCCCTATAGTGGCGTGTCCGTGGTTTCAGGGAGCGTGTTCAACCAGGGGGGGGCAATGAGACACCCCGCATAGGACAGCCCACAGAGAACACTTGCATGTCCAGTTCTATCTACCACCTACGATGCAGCAGAGGAACCATTGGTAGGGGCGCAGATAGGAGACAAGCAGTTCATATTCATGGTGGATTCGGGAGCGGAGAAATCGTGTATCAGGGAGGGCCGGTTCCCGTTATCTAACAGGAAGTTAGAGACGCAGGGGTTCTCTGGGGCTGTAATTGAAGTTCCTTACAGAGAAGCATTGGATGTAACAGTGGGGGGCAAAACTGTAAAGACACCCTTACTGTATTATGAACACTCGCCAATAAATTTACTAGGGAGGGATCTTCTTAGCAAACTTAACATGACGATATCCTTCACTGAGAGAGGTATAGTGTGTTCAACACCCGGAATATGCCCATTACGTGTAATGTTGGTAGTACAGGCTCACACAACCACACAAGAAATATGAGGTTTGCCAGTAAACGAGGAAATGTTTATTGAAGGACTAAAGACACTGGCCCTCATAATTCCTGAGCTAAGAAGAATGTATTGGAGGATTCCTGCGGAGTTCCTCTTCCGCCCAATAGTGTGCCCTGACACAGCACCAGGATCAGTGGCATCATTAGACTTGCACGCTGTACAGGTATCTGCGAAAAGGATTTCTGTGATTGGATTAGATATAGAAGGATGTGAGTGGCGTACAGTACTGTGTACAAATGCCAATATTGCCCTAAGAGACTTAACTGATGAGGATCTCTTCTCAGATTCAGAAGGGGATGGTGAAATAGTAATGGAAATAGCAATGCCCTGTGACATTTTGATTCAAGCTAGGGAAATCCCTGTTCAGCTGATGGCAGTGGTGGGAGCACCACCGTCATTCTTCGATGATGACATGAGGCTCGTACCAAATAATTTGTGGACGACAGGCCCCCATGATGTAGGGTTGTGGCATGGAGTACAACCTGTGATAATAAAACTAAAACAAGGAGCAATTCTACCCCGAGTGAAACAGTATCCATTGTCCCGTGAAGCTGAAGAAGGGATAAAAGAGACAATAAATGCACTACTAGCACAAGGGATAATAGTGCCTTCAAACTCCCCATGTAACACATGTATTTACCCAATCAAAAAAGCGAAGGGAGGGTCTTGGAGGATGATACAGGATTTACGCCCCCTAAATGATGTAATTCAGAAAGAGTTGCCTTTGGTCCCGAACCCTGCATCAATATTATGCAACATCCCAAAAACGGCATCACATTTCACGGTGGTCGACTTGAAAAACACATTTTTCTCCATCCCCCTGGCTGAAGAGAGCAGATACCTGACAGCATTTACACTAGTGGGAAAGAGATATGAACATTGTTGCTTACCACAGGGATACTGTGAGAGCCCGAGCATATTCAACCGCATACTACATGAAGACTTAGGAAACCTATCAGTTGAGAGTACAATCATTCAGTACGTAGACGATTTACTCGTCTGTGCACAGGACGAAAAAACATGCAGAAAGGATTCAATAACACTACTTACCATATTGGCCAATAAGGGGTACAAAGTAGACAAGGGAAAGCTACAGTACTGTCTGACAGAAGTTCTATACCTGGGACAGCTAATATCAAAAGATGGAAAAAGAATAATCCCCGACAGGGTAGAAGCAATAAGATCAGTAGGAGAACCCACAACAGTGAAAGACATGCAGAAATTCCTGGGAATGTGCAACTATTGCCGAGCATGGATATAAGATTATGCAGCATACACCAGACCCTTACTACAAGCGCTCAAGGAGGCACAATAGGAGAACAAAAAAATAGAATGGTCAGAAGAAATGAGCGCCTCCTTTAAATCATTAAAAGAGTTAATTTCAAGCGCTCCAGTGCTCGCAAATCCTGATTATGGACGCGAGTTTTACCTGTTCTCACACTGCAAGGGAACACTCATGACAGCTGTACTGACACAGAAGACGTTCCTAGATGGACTGCCGATAGAGAGATTCCTTCCCGAATTGCCCAAAACCAGAGCTGCATTGCCTATCTGCACAGTGGCAGTGATCCTACGCCTCCTCTTTTGTTGAGGTAGTGCATGGCCACCGTGCTGTCCGTCATTATCAGGACATCTCTCCCCTGTACTGATGGCAGGAAAGCTTTCAGCGCTAGTCTGATCGCTCTCAGCTCTAATAGGTTGATATGTAGTCTGGACTCCGATGGAGACCAACGACCGCTGATGGTCAAGTCGTTGGCATGGGCTCCCCACCGTGTGAGCGAGGCGTCTGTGACTACTGTTATCTCCGGCCATGGTTGCCAAAACAGTTCTCCTTTCAAGATGTTCTCTGAATAGGCCACCATTGAAGGTCGTGGGCTACCTTGTCCGGAATCCGGAGGAGGTCTGACATTCTCCCTGAGAATTGTGACCACTGACTTCTCAGTGCCCACTGAAGAGATCTCATTCTCGGGCGAGCCTCTGGCACAAGGAAGATGCAGGATGCCATCAGGCCTAGCAACCTCAAAAAGTCGAAGGCTGGGAGACGTTGGGCATTTTGAAACTTGGTGACCATCTGTAGAATATCTTGAGCCCTCACCTCAGGGAAGTGTCCAGGACCGCTCCAATGAACTGGAGTCTCTGAGATGGTATAGTCTGTGACTTCTTTAAATTGAGGGAGAAGCCCAGTCTGTGAAGGAAGAGGCAGACATAATCTAGCTGGGCCCGGGCCTGTTCCGAAGATACGGCCCTGATCAGCCAATCGTCCAGGTAGGGATAGACATGGATCCCTTCCCTCCTTAGACTCGCCGCCACTACCGACATCAGCTTTGTTAAGACCCTCGGGGCGGAGGTCATCCCAAATGGCAGAACTCGAAATTGATAATGCGAGTTGCCAATTGCGAACCTCAGGTATTTCCTGTGCTTGAAATGGATTGGCACATGGAAATAAGCATCCTGAAGGTCCAGAGATACCAGCCAGTCCTGGAGCTGGAGGGCCTGAAGGATCTGAGAGAGAGTTACCATCTTGAACTTGTCCTTCCTGAGGAACTTGTTCAATTCTCTTAAGTCCAGGATGGTTCTCAGTCCTCCGTCCTTCTATGGTATGAGAAAGTAGGGGAGAGTACCAGCCCTTGTTCCTGTCCGCTACAGGTACCGGTTCTATGGCACCTTTCTCTAGCAGGTCCATAATTTCCTGCAAGAGGAGCGGATCTGGAACTTTTCGGGAGCTGTTCCCCGGTGGATGACTCTGAGAGATGTGTAGAAAGGGTAGGCAGTATCCTTGGGCAACTGTCTCCAACGCCCAAGCATCTGACGTTATAGCCTGCAATTCCGTCAGATGGTGAGTTAACCTGCCCCCTACAGGTGTCTTGTGTGCGAAGGCCTCAGAGTGGTTTGGGGGCGGCTGATACAGATGCCGAGGGTAAAGAGGCACCTGCTGCTGCTGCGGTCTTAGTACCTTTGACCCGTCCACCTCGGGTGGATCTTCTTTGGCCTCTTTAAGCCGGCTGTCCTCTGCCTTTTCCGAATGCGGAATAATAGCAAAAGGACTTTCCTCTCCCAGAGGTTCCTGAGGGGTGAAAAGGAGTTTGGCGGATAGCAGCTCCTAAGAATTTCACTGCTGCTTTTGAAGTCTGTAACTTTTCCAGACTGTCATCAGCCTTTTTTCCGAATAACGAAGAACCATCGAAGGGCATATTCAAAAGTCTGGCCTGTACATCTGGAGCAAAGCAAGACTTTCGCAACCATGCATGCCTGCGGATTGTTGTACTAGCCGCCATGGCCCTGCTGATACTGTCAGCGGAAACAATGCCAGTTTGAAGAGACTCACACATGGCATCTTTGCCATCTTGAATGATGTTAAGGAAGGCTTCCTTCTCCTCTCCATCGGGTATGCAGTCAGCCGCTGATGAAGCACACTCCCATAATGTGTGACTGAACCTGGCAAGCATACAGGTGGCGTTGATGGACTTCAACGCCATACTACAGGCAGAGAAGACTTTCTTTGCCATAGAGTCGTACCTCTTGTCATCCCTGTCCTGTGGGACAGTAGGGTAAGCAGTCCTACTGCTGGATGAAGTTGCCGCTTGAACCACCAGGCTCTCTGGGGTCGGGTGTTTTGACAGGTATTCAGGGTCAGCAGCCACTACCCTATACTTTGTCGACAGTCTTTTATTGACTGCTGGGATGACTTCGGGAGTCTCCCAATTGGATGCAATTTTTCTTTGTAGGGCTGCATGGAAGGGGACCACCAGGTCCTCCTGTGGGCCTTTGTCCAATACATCCGTTAGATCATCCTGTTGGAAAACAGGTGAAGGCGCAGACCAACCCATAAACTCAATTATTCTTGCCATCAGGGTTCTATATGGTGTTTCGGCATGTTCCCCTGGGTCTGGCTTTACAAATTCCACTTCTGGGGAAGTGTCAAGTCCACTGGCCTCATGAAGTGAGTCCTGTAGTTCCTTCAGCCTCCTTTCTTCAGAGGTGAAATCCTCTGCAGCAGGCAGCGAGGATCTCTGTAAACCAAAAGTTTCTTGGTCAGAGTCTTCTCTTTCTTCATAAATTGAAGAAAGACCAGGGTATTCAGATCTCTGAAATGGAGTAAAGCCCATCTCTAGGGCTGAAGGAGCCAAACTCGTCGTTATTGGACGAGAAAATGTCGAAGTCCTCGACGCCGATGTAACTGGCCTCGAAGGTGCCGAAAATGGCGTTGAAAAAGCTGGAAGGGGCCTCGAAGAATTCGAGAGGATCGGGATCCTACTCGAGGGCATCGACGACGGTCTCGGCGTCGTGCCGGAGGCCCTTGAAAACACTGTTGGCTGTGGAGCCTTGGTCCTCTCTTTCGTCGGCGTCGACGATGGCGTCGAGTCGATTGACCGATGCGTCGAGGAACCCTTCGACAACGGGGTCGATGGCACCGACCCGTGCGTCGAAGGAATCTTCGACGACGGCGTCGAAGGAACCCTCGACGACGGCGTCGAAGACGGTGCCTTCTTACCCGATGGCTCATGGCGCTCTCGGGTGGAATGTTTCGCTGGGTGCTGCGACTCGCAGCGTTTTGATTTTTTGGATTTTTCACCCGGGGTATCACCCTCAGCTGTCTTCGAGGGGGTCGAGGCCGCGTTCTCGAAGACGCTTAACATTTTCTTTCTGAATTCCTCCCACTCAGCTTGAGAACTGTGTCTAGTGGGACAGGAAACTCTTTCTGGGGACACCAAAGACGACGAGGAATGGGACCTTCGACGTCTCTTTTTTGAGTGTCTAGATCTCAACGAATGGTGGGAGCTGCTTCGAGATCTAGAAAGGGAGTGTTTTCGACGGCGAGGAGACTAATGCCTCGGCCGACGAAACCTTCGAGGAGGATTTGGCTGACTTACCTCTCTCGAGCTTCACCTTTCGCTCCTTCAGGGCTTTCGACGTCATGGACATGCAGTCCTCACACTCCGAACAATGGTGCTCGGACCCCAAGCACCATAAACAGACCCTGTGTGGATCCGTTATTGACATTTTTTTACCGCAGTCTCGACATTTCTTGAAGCCGGATCGCGGCGTCGTCGGTTCTGATGAAGAAGCCATCGAGAACGATAAGGAATATTCGTCGAAATAGATTTAGATAAACCTGACTGAACTGAGCAACGACGTTCCGAGGCCCCACGAAGCGCGGAAAAACGGAACTGAGCAACGGACGCAGCGGGTGTCTATTTATGGGCATGGTGACGTCGGCGCCGATACGGTGGCCGTCGAGGGACATCGACTCGGCGGACGTCGACGCGCAGCGCCCTCTACAGAAAATATTTCCGAGGCCAGCAAGCTGGAAACGTATATCAAAGATAAGGAATACGTCGGAGGACACAATCCCTTCGAAACATGCTTTGTGTTTTCTGCACCTGCAGTGTGACACTCACCGTGTTCGGATCGGTCTCCAGTAGGCCTGCATCTTTCTTCTGCGCTGAGCTCCTGCAAGAACAAGAACACCGTTAGGAACAGCCTTACCTTGCGGCGCTTCTGCCCATCATTCATCGCTCCTTCTGTTCTGCAGGCATCTTCGGCGGTGTCATTCCCAGCCCAGCACGCCGCTTCCTAAGGAAAAGGGAAAAGAACAGAAAAAAGGCATTAGTAAGCATTCAGCAAATCTTCGCTTATTTTTAAAGACTGTATGAGCGTCAAACGCTTACCTGAATCCCAGTCGCTCTGGGGGAACTCTGTCTACGGAACTTCTCATCCATCTGCAAGAGGAAGAATTTGATCACATCCCCTTTATAAGTCACTGTACCTTTCTCTCTGGCCTTCCTAAGTGCCGTATCCCTGTCCCTATAGTTCAGCAATCGGGCAATCAGTGGACGAGGCGGGGCTCAAGGAATCGGCCTCCGGCCACTGGGGATCCTGTGCGCCCTCTCTATGACGCAGAGCGGGGAGAAGCCCTCAGACCACAGGGTCTCCCGCAAAATCTCCTCCACCAATGCCTCCATGTCCTTATGACCTGCTGACTCAGACAAACCGACGATACGTATATTATTCCGGCGGGATCTCGATTCAAGGTCATCTTGCTTCTCCCAAAGCTCCTTCAGGGCTTTCCTGACCCCGGACATTTCCCCGGAAACTGCTGTTGATACGCCCACCACTCCTGTCAGGCGCCCCTCCGCCTCGTCCAACCTCTCCCTGTGTTTATCCAAGTGGACCTGCATGTGATCCACTTTACAGGTCAGAGTGTCCAGTTTGCCATCCAAGGATTGTATCCCAGACTGCAGCTGTAGGAGCATAGTTTTAATGTCTTGGAAGGCGGCCACAGGATCCTGCTCAAGCCCCACCGCAGGCGGCAGCGCCACCTCCCCCACCAAGCTGCAACACTTGGCCTGCGCTGTCATCTCAAAGTTCAGTTTGGACTTCTGCTTACCCCCTTTCCCGCCTTAGACATAGTTAGTGGTGGAGCCAGGGCCCGAGATACTTTGCAAAGTGTAACGATCAGGGCCACCCCCCCCAACCCCCCCACGCCTTCCCCCGGCCCAGAGGCAACCAGGCGTAGGCCCTATATCCACCGACAGAACACGCTGCCGCCAACTCAGGTTTCGGATGCTAGGCATCCAGCAGAAGTACAGTGCCGCCAAGGAAACTCACCAACAGAAACTCCCAGAGCTTACCCCCTAGGGGCAGTTGATCTCAATCCACACACAAAACCTCGCCCAGGCTGTCCACACAGCGCCACGCCAACCCCTGTGACCAGTCCCTTAATCCATCAAGGTCAGCGTAGCTCACGCGCAGCAAATGTCCCTAGATGGTTCAATGACTGCCCAGCACCACTCCGGAGATCAGAGCCGGGAACCTCAGTACACGTCTCCCCAATGACCCGAACTGCCCACCTCGGATCTCACCACAATGTTCAAATCATCCTATGTGAGCCCGGCTACCAAAACTTCAGCGTCGGGGCTGCCATTGAATTCAGTCCCCCAGCTTGCTATATTTAAGGACCTCCGTTAGTGAGAGATCCGACCCGGGCAGGCGACAGCAGGGCAGGGAACGGACATCCAGGACCCGCCGATGAACGCCCAGCCTCGGGGCTCCTCTCTGATCGCCGGGCGCACCGCCCCCTCCTCGCCCCTAAGGAGCGCTCAGAGCCCGCCACCAGGGAGGGGGATCGCCGCCAGCCCTCCACTCACCGCCACACGGTCGCTCTACGCTCCAGCTGCCTCCAATGCACGGCCGTTGCATCAGCCAACTTCAAGGCGCCGAGTCCCTCCGCGCCGCGGCGCACAGGGGGCATAGCCCGGACCGCGCTGACTGGGGCAGTAAAAGTGTCCATGGAAGCTTATTCGGGCCAGACCAGGCAAGCAGCATTATATGGTGCTGAATTGTGGGGAGGGACGAATTGTAGTGGGTTAACTACAAGAGAGAGCAAGAGAGAGCAAATTCATATAGAATCTTTTTTTGGCAGACAGTCTCCAGACAGCATCTCTTCCTCCTTTTAAATCTTTACCTACAGCAGTAACATGTGGTGGTCCCTCAGGCCTCTGCATTGTCTCCCCTTTTATTATAATTCATACTTGCACCCGTTGACCAATTTGATTGCAGATCATGGGGTGCGTTTCTACTCCTATGCAGATGACACGCAGATCCTCTTTCGCTTAAATGCACCAGCCTCGGACCCTCTCTTGCGGCTGAAGTACTGTCTTTCCTCTGTTGGAAATTGGATGGCCACAAACTGGCTCAAACTCAACAGAGAAAAACAGACATCCTCGTGATTGGCTCCCCTGACTCTGGGGCTGTGTGGACTACCAACTATTGGCCAACCTAAGAGTTTGGAAACCAAACTTTTGACCTATGGATCTAGAGAAACCCAAATCTCCTGTGTGTGTCACTCGGGCTTTGCTAAGTTCAAAATCCACAAAAAAGTCTTACCATTCCTTCCTCCTGATTCCAAGGCCAAAGTGGTCACTTCTTCTACTATGGGATCTGTTGATTACTGCAATGGTATCCATCTTGGACAATCAGAGGATATGTTAAGCTGGTCACAAATTTTATAAAACTCAGCCGCCTGGCTGGCATTTGGACTCCCTAGACTCTTGCATTCTAAGGATCTACTTTGTCAGCTGCACTGGCTCCCTATTAGTAGCCGGATTAACTTTAACACTCTGTGCTTAGTACACCATGCGATTCACTGTGGTGCTGAATTTCTAAGGTCTAAGCTGACTCTTTACAAGCCCACTAGAACTCTCCAGTACCTTTCCCAAACCTTGCTATGTTTTCCAACAAGTTTCCGTAGTGCTTGTGCAGGCGGAAGACCTTTTTCAGTGCTAGCTCCCCCTCTGTGGAACTCTTTGCCTACACACCTTCGTGACATCTCAGAGTATCTTCAATTCCGCAAGAGTCTGAAAACATAACTATTTGGACCCTGCTTCGTTTGTTGCATTACATCATCCTGAGTGATGATCAAAACCCCAACTCAAAGCACGGGGCGCAAAAAGAAAGATCATGGAAGCACTCCAGCAAACTCAAACAAGAAGTCTGCTTGCTGACATTTTAAGCAATGAAATGGGGAGGAAATATTGGGACATGAAAAAGATCTTTGGACATGAGAAATATTTGGACTTTGTGTCATCAAAATTTGCCAGGGCTCTATACCTTAAGTTTCGCTTTGGCACATTGCCCTTAGCTAAAGTAATGCATGAATGGAATCGTGATTTTTCAAAAAAACACCTTGCATGCGAGACTGACACTGAAAATATTGTGCACTTTCTTTTATTCTGTCCTCTATACTGCCATGTAAGGAAAAGATATTTAGTGCCGCTATTAAGGCAAAGAACTGCAATATCTGTAAATGAAGCTCTTACATTATGCTTATGCCCTAGTTCATGTGATGACCTGGCAGTACATACGGTGGTACAGTTTTTGACAAGTGCAAGGAGGGCTAGAACGTGCTGTATTATTTAAAACAGCCATTATCTTACGGGAGAAAAGATTGTGTTTTTTAAGATGTACTAGCTGTTGTTTATAGAGTTTACACTGTGACAATAAGTGCTAGAATTTGATACATTATCTATTATTTCATATTATTTATTCTTAATTGTATCCTGGGGTTTTTATATGATTTTATAGGAAACAAAATGATATACTGTACCCAAGATTAATTTGTGTACATTTCTACAATGTGCTATGAATTTGAATCTGTTATATCGTACTGTATCACCCTACTCTGTTGACCAAATAAAAGTTGAAGAAGAAGAAAGTACATTTGAAATAGATTGTTCTAGAATGCAAAATTGCACAGGACATATTTGTATTTGCCACTAACCAAATATGAATGAACTACGTACGTTTTACAGGAGCAAATGCTATTTTAGTTTGTGATCATGGTGTAAAACATGACACACAGATTGTCAGGACTGATGATCTTTGAAAACCAGAGTTTACATAAAATAAAAATCCTGACTAGAGTGGTCATCCCTTCAAAGTGGAATAGGAAGGAGGGGAAGGCACGCCCCTGAACGCACAAAGCAGACAGCATACAACCCGCTAGGGAAGAAAGGCCCAAGTCGATCTTGTAAGGATAACAAGTTTAATCTTACATGCAGATGAGAGCACCAGCAAAGATCTCTGCTGCTAAGAACGTTCTGCTGAAAAGTAGTACAAGCAGAATCTTATAAAGCAAAACATTGTCATAAATGACGCAATACATACAATAAAAACCTGCGTGGCCAATTGGATGGATCCTATACATGTACTAACTCTATCCATAAGGGATGGCAGTTTATTGGTCCCAGCCCAGTCCGTCCGTCTTCCATGACGTGGATGCTGCGGGGCTCATCTTCTTCTCACGTCGAAGGTCAGAAAACAAATTAATTATACTCCTACTATACAGCTGGTTTTATCACTCATACTGTGCCCTTGGCAGGCCTGAAGACGTACACAGAGGAGGTTCTGGGGCACTCTAACCTTCACACACACATTTCACTCACTCCCTTCGCGCCATCCGGCTCCAAGGTCTCCACCCTCGTTTTGAACTGTAATTTATCCCTCCCAGCACCTCGCAATACACATCACATGACTGTCGCTTCAGCAATATGCCCTGTCCATCCTCTTTGAACATTTCAGGACTTGTTACTTTGGGGTTGGTGGGCAAAGGCAACTGGTGTCATGGAATTCAAGGATTCTAGGGTTTAGTCAGTTATATGGGCTATAACTCGTGGTCACCCGGGAATGGGCCGGGTCATGCTTTTGCCAGTGTGAGATAACATGCACACCAGGCGTCAGTCTCTGATCGCGGCCTTGTAGGGCACATTCCTCTTGGGTCACACGTTTGGAAAAATTAATAGATGGTGTAGCAGGAGGGGGTGCAAACTGTCCTCATAGGAGCTCGGGCATAACTGGAGATTTCTGTGGCCTCCTGGATTTGAGCCTAGTGCATGCACTGCCACATTTACCGCACAGGCCTGCACTTCTACTTGGGATTACTAATATCTATGCAAAATAGCGGTGCCACCCATGCTTTGGGCCACACCATGTAGCTGTAACTGGTTATATTAACATGGGGTACTGCTGGACGGGAAGGCGTCCCTCTCACTGTCCTCCCTCCCCCCTGGCTCATCACAGTGCCTCAAATGCATCTTGCCTTACTTTAAAGGGCCTAGAGGGTGGGGGGATAGGGATGCCCCCATCCCAACAGAGGTTAGATCCTCCCCTTTATTCCCAAGAAAATAATGTTATTTTTCCAAACAATGTCACACAGAAATATGCCTTGCCTTGGCTTCTGCCGAGTGGGAACTCACCGATTCTTTTTCCATTTCAATGTTATAACAGAGTGGCCCTTTAATACATTAAGACATTCTCTCCAAAATAAAAATCTTCTACCCTGAACCCAACCTTTAGAAGTGTAACCAAGTCTCTCCTGCCCTGCGGCACCTTCCACGCTTAAACATGAAGAACTAAAGTATAATGTTGTGACCTACTGATATGTACTGCAATTGTCAATGCTTGCCCCGGTTGGGCCTCTGCATGTTCTCTTGTGTGTTATCAAGCTGAATAAATAAAGGTTTAAAAAAAAAAAAAGAAGTGTAACCAAGTCAACCTTACCAAATATGCTTTTATCTATGTCCAAACTAGAAACCAGTGGTGTCCAACATTTTAGAATAGAAACAGCCCTAAAAAAATAAAATCAATATTTTCTCAGAGGCCAACAGTTGTCATTGTTTTCAGAGGAAAGTGAATTGCATTGTTGAAAAATGTATTCTAAGAATGGTTTTGTCTTTCTGAAACTGAAAAACAGTGACAGTTGTCTGTTAAGGGAGGAGACCGTTTTACATTGGCTAAAATTGTTATTCAGATTTGCTTTTGTATGCATGGATGTTTGTTGATACTTTGAAAATAAATGTTCGCAAGATCGTAGCTGGCAGGTTGCGTTTCTTTACTGTAGACAAGCTGCCTGTACTTATGTGGACTACTGTGGGTGACTTAGCCACCATTAAACGTTAGGGGACAACCTTTAATTTCTTGATCTATTATTTTAAATAAACCAGAATATAAGCCTTTTTCTTGTCCCAGTTTGTGAGATGGGATTGCTGTTGTGGGGGAATTTCATCAAGGTTATTTATCTGTAAGATATGGATACATTCCATAAATAGCCATTAGAAAGGTAGATGTAATACTCAAATCATGTAGGTAAATGATACAGGTTCACACAGATTTGTACAAAAGTAATTTCTTTTTTTTTTTTATTAACAAAAAGGATTCCTTACGTTGTTACAGCCTGCTCAGAAGAGGATTGAAGGTAAGTGAAGAGCACCCATCAGCAGCACCTTCATTGCTCATCTGCTGCTGGCGGAACATTTAAAATACGGGGTCCCCTTGTTTACTGTGCCTTAGAGAGGCTCAGCTTCACCTCAGTAAGGAGGCCCAACAAGGCTGAAACACGTGTCTGGGGTTGCTGATGGTACTCTTGTTCGGAGGAGAATTGCCTAGCATTTCTGTGCTGGACTGCCCTTGTGGGTGGGACAAAGACTGATATGCAAATGGAGAGGTTTCCTCTTTGAAGGGTGCAGTGAGCTAACGTGTGGTTAAAGACCCTCCAGATTGAAAAAAATGTATTATTTACTCACCACACTGACTAACATACTCTTAGACCTTAGTCCGCTTTCCTCCATACTGCATGGGCGTCCCTTCCAACGGATGGGCGACGGAACCTTTTTCACCAGAAAAAACCTTCCTCTTTAAATTTAGAGGCGCGTGGGGGTGCGGTCCTGGGAGCCTGCTCTGCCCTGACTACGCCCTCCGGCACCCCACATCTCAGTCCCCATAGACGCGTTGACAATAGATTAACATTGACTAATGACACCAGTTTAATTAGGGGGGAGGATGGTGGGACGTATGGAGGAAAGGGGACAAATGACTAAGAGTATGTTAGTCACTACGGTGAGTAATTATAATTTACTCTTACGTCCCGTCCCCTTTCCTCCATACTGCATGGGCGATTACAACAGTCTAGCCCCAGGGTGGAGAGGAGACCCACCTTAAGCAAACAGGTTTCTAAGAACCGCCTGTCCGAAGGCTGTGTCTGATCTAGAGCCAGCGCCCAAACAATAGTGCTTGCAGAAAGCCAAAGGGATGGCCCATGTGGCCGCCCTGCTTATGACCTGCCAGGGGACATGCCTTCATGCCTCTGGAAAGCGATGGCTGTTGTCTTGGCTCTGACCGAGTGGGCATGCATGTTGGCCGGCAGTGGCTTATGCTGTCCCTCGTAAGCTCCTTTGATGGCCGAGACCATCCAACGGGCTATGGAGACCTTGGAGGCCTGATACCCCAGTTTTGATCCGGCAAAGGTGACAAAAAGTGCGTCCAACTTGCGGAAGCCCTTGGTCCTGTCTAAGTAGAATTTCAAGGCATGCCTGACATCAATGCAATGCAGAACTCTCTGCTCCTCATCCTTGGGCTCGGCAAAAAACATAGGCAGCACTATTTCTTCGTCCGGATGGAATGCAGAAGTCACCTTAGGTAGGAATATTGGGTGTGTCCGCAGGACTACCTTATCCCTGTGGAATATAGTATATGGCTGTGCGGCGACCAGCACATGTATTTCGCCGATTCTGCGAGCTGAGGTGAGGCCGAGTAGCAAGGCCGTCTTAATGGTGACCAGCCTGATGTCAGTGGACGCCATTGGTTCAAATGGTTTGTGCACCAGGGCACCCAAAACTATGTTGAGGTTCCACACGGGGGGCGGACTCTTAATGGGCGGGTAGAGCCTGGCAAGTCCCGTCTAATGTTTCTGGACAATCGGGTTGGAAGAGGAAATAATCTCCTCCTCCGAGTTTCTGTAAGCCCCAATTGCTGCCAGGTAAGTGCGGCAAGTGTCTACCTGCACACCAGAATGGGCAAGGTGTGCCGAGAAGGAGAGCACATCGTCCATGGTACCTGCAAGGGGGTTGATCTTATACTGGGTCCTGGTAGACTTGCTCCTGGCGCCCTTTATGACCTTTAGATTGGCCTGGGAAATGCTGAGGTGACCTAGCGTGACCTGCTCAGGAACCACGCTGTGAGTGCTAGTTTCTGTGGAGCGGGGTGGATGACCCTGCCCCCCCTGCTGTGCCAGAAGATGTGCTGGGCCCGTCAGAAGGCGAATGGGAGGCCTCTCAGAGAGGCTGAACAGCTCTGAGAACCATGGCCTGGCTGGCCACCACAGTGCTATTAGAATGATGCTGAGGTGGCGAGACTCCTTGATCTTGCATATCACCCTATGTGGGCGGGAAGGCGTATGCTGTCATTCGTCCCACCAAATCTGGAATGCATCACTCAGGGAAGCCCGGGCCCTGCATGGAGGCGAACATATGGCATTTCCTGCTGTCCCAGGAGGCAAAGAGGTCCATCTGGGGGTGTCCCCATTTGTAGAAGATCTCCTGCAGTACTAGGTCGTTCAACTGCCACTCGTAGTTGTCCACTCCCTGTCTGCTGAGCCTGTCTGCCTCCAGGTTGGATCCCCCCGGCAGGTGGACGGCCATGAAGTAGATGTTGTTCCCCAGGGCCCATTCCACATGCTGACTGCCAGTCTGCAGAGTGGGGGGGATCTGGTACCTCCCTGCTCTTTGACATAGAACATGCTGGTCGAGTTGTCTGTCTGAATGAGGATGACCTTGCCCTCTATAACCGGAAGGAAGGCTTTGAGCGCCAGCCAGATGGCCTTCAGTTCCAGCCAATTGATGTGGTAATCCTGCTCCTGCCAGGTCCAGGTGCCATGGACGCAGTAGTTGTCCAGGGTGGCCCCTCAACCCTTGAGAGAGGAGTCTGTGGTGATAGTAATCTGTGGGGTAGGTTGCCGGAAAGGCTTGCCCGTCCGCAGGTTGCAGTCCCTGGACCACCATGTGAGGTCCAGGTGAAGCGACAGAGAAACGATCATCTCTGAATGGGAGCCTCGCTCCTGGTTCCAAGATGCTGCAAAGTGCAGCTGTATCCTCCTCATCCTGGGTCTTGTGTGGGGGACGGCCAAGAGGACTGCTGCCATGTTACCCAGTAGGTGTTAGTATCACCGGGCCGAGGTCACTTCTCTGCTGAAGAAGTGCGCCGTGGCCCTCCTGATGGACGTGATGTTGTCGTCCGGAGTAAAAACGTTCTCGGAGCACTGTCCCAGATGAGCCCCAAGATGGTCAATCTCTGTGTAGGCTGCAGCTGCGATTTCTTGAGGTTGAGTGAAAAACCCATCCCGTGCAGTGTGTTCATAAGAGCGTAGGACGTGTGGTGCACTGCTTCAGTAGATGTCTCCTAATGAGCCAGTCGTCGAGGTACGGGTAGATGTGGTGGACAAGCGACCTGAGGAGGCCTGCCACTGTATTCATCAGCCTGGTAAAGACCCTGGGGGCCGAGTTGAGGCCGAAAGGAAGCACCTTGTATTGGAAATGGTAGCCCATGATCCTGATTCGTAGACAAGAACGATGAGGCTGCCAGATCGGGATGGGTAAATACACGTCCTTCAGATCCAGGGAACACATCCAGTCTCCCTTGCACAATGTCTCTGCTATCAAAGCTGGCATAACCATCTAGGGAGAGGTTGAGGGTGGAAAGGTCCAGCACAACTCCCAGGCCCGCATGGTTCTTTTTCTGAATGGCGAAAATCCTGGAGTAAAAGCCCAAGCCTCGCTGGAAGTCTGGGACTTCCTCCACTGCCTGGCTCTCGATGAGCGACCAGATCTCTGTCCCAACCTGTGGGAGTGGAGGGGAAGAGGGAGGAGAGGCTGGGATAGGGAGGCGGTACCCCGTGGATATTACGGAGAGTATCCAGGGGTCCGTGACATTCTGCCGCCAAAAATGTGCATGGAGAGCAAGCCTGCCCCCCACTGGAGACACGTGGATCCGGAGGGGCGTGTCATGCCTTCTTTCCCTCTGAGGCTGTTGCAGAGGAGGGGGACTGGAAAAAGCCCATACTCCTTTTTGTTGCTTGCGCCGATGTTGGGTCGGCGAACGGTCAGGCTGCCTGGACCTCCGCTCTTGGACGCCGCGGAACCCTGCGTATGTACGCCCCTTGTCCGAGCGCTGCTGTGACTGGGTGTATGTTTTGGACGTGGTCTTTGTAAGTATGGGTATAGACTTGGCTGTTTGTGAGCTTTTTTTCTTTTTGTTCAGCTCCTCGTCCGTGGTGGAGTGTAAAAGGTCACCCCCTTCGAATGGAAGGTCTAAGATGCATTCCTGGATATCCGGGTTGAATTTAGTAGCACAGAGACAGGCCGTTCTTCTCATGTCCGTGGCAATGCAGATGGCCCAGCCAGAGGTGTCACTGTGGGCCACGGTGGACTCCATGATGTCTTGTGCAACCATCTTGGCCTCTGCCAGTCCCGCCTTGAATCGTGATTGGCTCTGCGAGGAAATCCGCAATTTCTGTCAGAACCTCTGGTTAACGGCTGCCAGCATGGCATCCGCGTTGGCTTGACCAAGATGCAGGGACACATTGGAATACGGCTTCTTCCTGTACGGTTCCAAAATCTTCTCCTCCTTGCCTAGCAACGCCGCGGAGGAAGAGGCCGAGGATGACTGAGGCTTGGAGTACAGTGATGCTGCGTCGATCACCGAAGAGTGTGGCTGAGGGTGGGCCGATAGCAAGTGTATCCCCTTCCATATGCCTGTACTTGGCATCCAGGCGTCGATTGACTGGCTGGACCAAGTGGGGCTTGAGCCAGCCCTTCTTGGCCAAGGCGACCAGGTCCTTCTGCATCAGGATCCCCATTCTTGCTTCGTGAGGACTTCGGTGTGGGCCCCCTCTGCTGGTTGCTCAACCTCAGGTTGGGGAAGGCCCAAGTACTCAGCCAGCCCTGCAAGACGTTCGTGGAAGGCCTTGGCTAACAATGGTGTGTCGGGGTCCTCCTCATCTGTGTCCACCTGAGAGTCCAGTTGGTCCGGTGGAAGGGTGTTGGGAGCCAAAGGCTGGGGTGTGGAGACCGGCGGCTGCAGTGGAGGCTAGTACGAAATCGCCTGCACAATCGGCTGGGTGGCCGTAGCGGGCGGCTAAGGCTGAACAGGGGCTGGGGGTACCAGTACTGGGGCCTGCAGCGCCATAGCCATTGGCAGGAGCACGTCTCTGATGGCGTCCCTGAGGATGGCCCCCATCCGAGGAGATTTAATGAGCCCGAGGAACCTTTAAAAAAAATATTTCCTCACAGGCCAGAGAGGTGGTAGGCGATACTGACGTCGTGGTAGGTGATATTGACGGGGTAGCAGGCAGCTGCTGGAGCCGTTGCGTGCCCTGCCCATACGGACGCAGCAGGAACCTGCCCTTCGCATGTTAAGGGTAGGCTGTATGCCACATACCTGGTTGACACAAGTCCCACCTTGACACACGTTCCTCCAACTGCTCCCTGCCTTGGTGCGGTATCGGGTGGATATCAGGAATGACTGGCACGCCAGCTATTTTGTCGAGCTGCCTTCTACATGCCTGCGTCGTGTTGCTCAGCTCACTGGGCCGTGGCCCGTCCAGGACTCCTGAGTGTGGATCATGGGGCCTACCCTGTTCCTCAGGCCGAGGCCTGGTAGGCGCTTCGCCCTCGGCGGATCTGCCGGTAGAACTGCGTATAGGCGCCCACTCAGACATGTTGCCGATACTAGGGCGTGGCCCCGCGGGTGCAGACCCGGTAAAAGAAACTTCCGGTCCCTCAGCAAAGTCACCGGGAGGATCCACTGACCCCCTCGGCCTGCCGGCTGTTAGCTGCTTTAGCCTCGGTACTTGTGCTGGTATGAAGACCTGAGCGGTCCCTCCCACGCAGGCGAGTCCTTGGGAAGGAGTCTCCCTTGTGGGGTGCACTGGAAAAGAGCGGCCCTACCTTGGGCTTGGATCGATGATAGACAAAGTCCTTTAGGTCCTCTGGAGGCGATCTCTGGAAGAGCTCCCTCCGCCTGGCTAGTCTGTTCTTCTGAGACCTCGAGGAGAGTGCATTGCACGCGGTACAAGCTTGCCAGCCGTGGTCTGGGCCAAGGCAACGTAGGCAGAGGGCGTGGGGGTCTTTAGTTGGAAAGCCCCATCGCAGGATGGACATCTGCTGAACCCTGTAGAAGTCGACATGCACCAGGGAGGAGCGTGACGCCTGAGGACCGAGTACCTGAATGATAAAAAGACAGAAGAGAAGTAGTATCCGTGTACAGTAGAGGGGCTCCCATGCTCCTTTGTAGTATTCTCACTGATTCTGATATTTACATAAATGATGTTGGATTGATGTGACATGAATGGCTCCTGTAAATGGCTGCACTGGTTACCTTCTTTGACAATGTTTTATGATAGGATCGGTTTACCCAGGCACTTGTGATTCAGACCTTACTTTTGAATCAATACAGAGACCTTCACCAGTTCAAGGGTGTTTATTGAACTTTTTGCACATGCGGGTCACACGGCACAAATCTTCAAGCAGAGCCTCCTTCACCACTTCGAGGCTCTGGAGACATGGCGGCATGAAGAACCTGAGGTATTTCCCTTGCGTGCCTCGGTGTGCGAGTGGGTGTTCTATTGTGCATTTAAAATGAGCGCTTTCTTCTATTGAGGCGGAGAGATATCAACAGGTTGCCTGCAGTTGTGGGGGTACTTTCATGAAGTGGTGCATCATTTTTGGCACAATTTTCGTTTAACAGCACTCTCCTGCAAAATGGCCGTTCTGTTCGCATTCACTGTGCTTCTAGCAGGAGGTGGCCTGTTGCCTCATTTGAATGGCTGATAGCTCATTGAAGCAGTCAATTGAGAAGCCGGCAGGCGAACGCCGGCTCCCCCGCCCAAGACTCCACTTCTCAGGCTCCTGTCTGTGCCTGTCCGGGCCTGGCTGGGCGTTGTGGGCCCCTCTACTCTTCTCCAACAATCAATAAGCATCTTGAGGCTGGGTACCTCATTCAGGCGGCCTTGGGCTATGGGATCTCCCTATCATCTATCACATAAGTGTGGGCAGTTGCCCTATTGCTTGCATCATCCTCCGGACTCTGCCTGCCCACTCCTGACAATCTTTTCTCACTTTCCCCCAGAGGCTCGCCACCTCTAGAACCCCGGTTCTCTCTAGGCTGGACTATTGAACAGCCTCTTTCTCAATCTTCCTAGATCTATGCTCCTTCCTCTACAACCCATCCAGACCAGAACTGCAAGACTTATTCTTGGCTTCAAGCCCAGGAACTGCATCTCTCTGGCGCTGAAATCCCTCCACTGGCTCCCAGGGGCTGCAAGGATCAAGTTCAAGACCATCTGCATAATCCACAAGGCTTTCTGGGGCCGAGGCCTGCACTATCTACAACACTCCCTTCCTAAATAATCTCCCTCTAGAGCCTTCCGCTCGTCGTCCTCCAACTCCTTGTGGATGAGCTGCTTTCACAAACAGAGATTCAGGGGTAGATCTTCATCCTCTGCAGGTGTCTCCCTCTGGAACAGCTTCCAGGACTCTCTCCATCTTTTTTTTTTTATAACACACTATTAGTTTGAACGAGTGCATATAACAAACAGGTGAAGTAAGGGTAGGCTGTTATTTCAATTGTTCATACAGTCAATGCAGCGGAGCGGGTCAAAAACAGAGAGGGGGAGGGAAAAGGGCACAATACATCGAGATTCATTCATTGACTGTCCAACCTTTTTCCCCATACTTTTTGAAATTTACGAGGACACCCTCTTGCTGTGTAAATCCGTCTCTCCAGAGAGGTGCACATAGTGACTTCGTTCGTCCATCGAGTTAGGCTTCATGTCGCATCTGACTCCCAGTTCATAGCAACCACTCTTTTACCCACTCCCAATTCTACCACCATGAACAATTTTTCATGTTTGGTGAAGTTCAGTTCTTCCCATATTCCCAGCAGTATCAGTTTTGGATCTAGCGGTACATAAGATCCCACCGTCCCGGATATTAGGCGTGTGCATCCACCCCAAGAAAGTTTGTACCAAAGCACACTCCCAGATTGTATGGAAGGAGGTTCCCTTTACGTGCTTACACCTGAAGCAAGATTCCGTAGCTGCTCCCTCCCACTTAGCCAGCATGGTGCGAGAGTAGTAGGACCGGTGTAGTACCTTGTTTTGGATCAGGCGGAGTTTCGCATGTATGCTAATTTCGCGCGGGAACATCAACGCCTCCACCCATTACTCTTGTGCCAGCTCCCCCATGTCTCTTTCCCACTTCTGCTTCAGTGCGGTTAGTTCTTGAGTGCCAAAGGAATTGGGGACCTGATACTGCGTAGAGGTAACCCTGGAGGGAATACGTTCCCCAAGGACGTTGGTCTCCAAAGGGGAGCAAGGCGGGACTTCTCCCAAGTCCGCGAACTGAACGCCTAAGGCATGAGTGAGTTTATGTACCCAAAGTATTCCCCTGGCCTCAAGTCGAAGCGTTCCGTAAGAATGTCAAACTCGACCACCGATCCTCCCTGAATCAATTGATCCAATGTATGTATCCCACGTCTCTCCCAGTTCCCCAGGGTCCCCATCTTTTGAATCTCTGCAAGAAACGCATTATGCCATAGGGGTTGGGCCAGTGTGGGTTTAGAGCCCCAGCCAATGTGTTTATGTGCTTCCTCCCACATATATCGAACATGTAATGACATACGCAGGGTTTCAGCTAGGGTATCCCGGGGAGCGTATAGGACCTGGAGTGGCGACTTTGGATGCATAGCTGCCAGTTCCCTCTTGATGTGGGGAAGCTCGGTGTTCCCATGTAACCAATCATTTACTGTCACTATCTGTGTCGCTAGGTAATACGTGCGAATACATGGTAGTCCGATTTCCCCCCTCCCAGGCGGAACGCTGCAATATCTTAAGAGCTATTCTGGGTTGTTTTCCTTTCCAAAGAAGAGCTCATATGTACCTGTCAATAACTGTGAAGATATCCGCTGGAATGGGCAAAGGGGCGCACTGCAAGACATATAACAGCCTTGGAAGTGCTAGCATTTTGAATAGCGCGGCCCTGCCCATCAGCGACAGTGGTAAAGATTGCCAATGAGGGATGTCCGCAGGGGTCGGGAATCGTGTCTGCTCCTCCGTGAATTGGAAAGAACACTTTTTTTTAGTGTTTACCTTAAGGCCGGAGAATCGTTGGTATTCCACAAGAATTTGAGATACCACCGGACAGGACGACATCGGTTTGCTGAGATAAAGGAGGACGTTGTCCGCGTATAATGAAACTCAGTCTTCACCACCTCAGGGCCATACAAATCCCGCCCACTGTTTGTCTTCGCGGAGCCTGATCGCGAGCGGTTCTATAGCGAGAAGGAACAGCCGGGGAGAGAAGGGACAGCCCTATCTGGTCCCGCGTCTTAGTGGAAATATTTTAGACCGTCTACCATTCACCCGAACTCTTGCGACGGGAGATGCATAGAGAAGTTTGGCCCACGAGAGAAAGCCCTACCCAAAGTTAATTTGTTCTAAGGTGCCCCAGAGAGCATCCCACACCACCGAATTGAACGCTTTTTCAAAATCGACCGCTATCAGGGTAAGCGAGTCAGGAATCATAGGGGCACCACCCAAAGCGAGCTGGAGCCTGCGTAAATTCATGCGGGTAGATTTATTGGGCATGAACCCACAGTGATCGGGATGGACCAAGGACTCTATCACTCTTAATAGTCTATTGGCTAGGACACGGGCTAAAATGTTTGCCTCCCCATTTATACGTGAAATGGGCCTGTATGAGGCACATTGCTCTGGGGGTCGACCCTGCTTAGGCAATACCACTATGCAAGACTCCCTAAGGTCCGGGGAGATAGCACCCACGTCTCTACACTGGAGGAAAATACGATGCATATGCGTGATTAGAGAACCGCCCATGCGCTTCCAAGTTTCCATTGGGGATCCATTGGATCCCGGGGTTTTCCCGGTTTGGAGCTGCATGAGCGCCGACCGCACTTCATCCTCGGTCAGCTCCAGGTCGAGCTTGTCTTTCTGTTGCGTGGTGAGACGTGGAAGCACCACCGAGTCTAGGAAGTTCGGGTGTTCAATCGCAGGACTCTTACCCGGGGGGGAAAAGAGGCACTCGTAATAGGTGGCAAAGGGCTCTGCTATATCGGATTCCTCCATCAGCCATTTCCCATTTGACAATTGAATCATTTGGACGTATCCTTTATCGTTGTTCCCTTCTCTCCAGCCAAGCTAATGTCCTCCCAGCCTTGTCCCCCGCTCATAAATCTTACTTCTAAGACTAAGAAATGAGCCTTGCGGTCAGCCACTCTTCCCTCCGCCTCTATGAGCTCCTGACTGTGATTCCGCCTATGGGCAGTCACCAGAAAGATAGCTTCTCCCCGTAAGACCGATTTATATGCTTCCCAGGTCGTGATTGGACAATCTACCGAGCCTTCATTAACTTCGAAATATTCATTTGACTTGTTCAACAGCCCTTCCACTATTTCCGGGAGCCCCAGGTAGTATGAATTCAGCAGCCAAGAGACGTCTGATTTTTGATGACTGCTCTTTAGGGTCACTACTAGGGGAGAGTGATCAGAGATACCCCTGGCCAAGAGGATCGCGGATATAAGTCTATGGGATGAGCTCTGAGGGATGAAGAGGTAATCGATTCTGGACATTGTTTTGTGTGCATGTGAATAGAACGAAAACCCCAGCTCATTTCTGTGCAGGGACCGCCATGTATCTAGTAGCCCCATGCGCTCAGCGAACCTATGAAGTGACGTCTGGCCCGACCGGCCCACTGCCCCCCCACGTGACCTGTCCACAGCGGCCTCCATCACATTGGTAAAGTCCCCCCCCAGGGCCCACACATCTGCCCTCTCCTCCCATAATAATGTTTGTAGCTCATGCAAAAGGATTCCTGTGAGTGCAGGTGGCGCATATGCCAAGAGAAAGCCCCATCGTTCTCCCCATAGGTCACCCAGCACTGCCACATATCTGCCGCTAGGGTCGGCACGGACCGTTTGACCTGGAGGAGGATGCGCGTATGAAAAAGTCTCATTGCGCCCCTGGCACCTCTGGAAAATCCTGCCAGGTATGACTGCGGATAGTTGGACCTTCTGAAAAACCCACATTCCGTTCCCACCAAGTGAGTCTCCATGAGGAAGGCCACCCCTGGGGAGTATCTATTAAGGTATTGCAGTATTAACTTTCGTTTAATACTTGGGCCTAGGCCGTTCACGTTCCATGTCAGCAAGGACCGCTGGCCAGTCCGCTGGCCATTAGCATGCTGAGTATAGCCAGCCATTCAGGAGGGTAAACTAGACCATGCGTCCCCCCCCGCCGCCCCGCCCCCATACATTCCCCCCACCAAAAATGCACTCTCTAAACTGAAACTTACCCTAGTATCCGAAACGCCGGATTCCCCCCCCAGCGCAACCGGTGCCTACAGCGCCCATAAGCCTAGAAGCTGGCCTCACGCCATCTGAATCTCACATCCTTGAACTCCCCCCCCCCACATCCGGAAGCACCTGTTGCCCGAACTTACAACCAGGAACCATGAAAAACTTATCCGGGGGGCCCCCCCGATGGATTGGATTGCTGTTCTAATCATCCAACCTGGGCTGCCCGTTGAGTGTAAGTGTCCCATAAATTAACCGTCCCCTGCTTGTGCACAAAGAAGTGGCAGGGAGACCCTTAGGTCCCCTCCCCTGAAGTCGTCAGTTCACTGTGGCTCTGCTAGATCTTCAGCATCTATCATGCCTTTCCAGTTCCTCCGGGTGAGTTCTCTTCCGTGCTGTCCATTCTTGGTATAGGTGTCTGCCCCCGGGACGGGGTAGCGGAGCTGGTCCCTACTCCTGCTGCGCACTCCTTGGATCTCGGGGAGGACAGGACCTGGATTTCAAGCCAATCCCACGCCTCTCTCGGGTTGTGAATCACTTGGATTGAGTTACTGTAGTACAGTTTCAAAGTGGCCAGGAAAAAAAGTGCATACTTGATATTTACTGCAGCCAATTTCCGCTTAATTGAATCGTAGGACTGGTGAGCCCTTCGGACCTCCCGCGTGTAATCAGGGAAAAAGCCTATACGATTCCCAATGTAGGTGATTGGACCTTTTGAGCGTGCCATGTGCAGGATTGTATCCCGGCCCCGGAAATTCATCAGCTTGGCAATTACTGTCCGAGGCGGCGCTCCGGGCACCGGTCTGCCCGTGGGGACTCTGTGCGCCCTCTCGATGGAGAAACATTTGGAGAGTTTTTGGGGAGCCTTAAGGTCTGCCAGCCAGTCCTCCATGAAGAGTTCCATCGATGGGCTCTCCTCCCGCTTTGGTAGCCCAAGGATGCAGAGATTATTGCACCTGGAGCGCCCCTCACTGTCTTCAGCCCTGACCTCGAGAATGGCTAGTTTTTTTCTCCACTTGCGCCAGACGTCCCTCTACCTTTTTGGTCGCATTCTTAGCATCAGAGATCCTTCGCTCAGTATCCCCCACCAGATTCGACAGATTCTTCAAGTCCTGGCGGAGGAAGGAGACCTACGAGGATAGCCCGTCTATTTTTGCTTCCACATCTCCTCGAGTCTCCAATAGCCACTATTATATCGGTTAGGGACAGGACCAGGCCCGTTTCAGCAATGGATTGCCGTTCCCTCCATTTCCGTTGGTAGCAGGGACCTTTGTCGGGACGGCCGTCGTGTATTTGTCCATTTTATTCTGTGCCATGGTTTTGCGTAGCATGTATCGCCCCATGCAGGGAAGCGTCTCCGACCCACGGGTCCAGGAGGGAGGGGGCCGGTGTATCACAGGTTGTCCCAGGTCCTGGGTCTTTGCAGTCGGTATGCTGCTGTCGGTGGGGGTGGGGGTGGGAGGAGGCCTCTGGGCACGTGCCTTTTGTCTCAGGCCATTTTAAGCCTCCCAGAGTCTTTAATGCCCTCTGAGGATTCTTAAATGTTGTGGGCTCTCTCCTGTCTGTACTGAGGTCCACCGTATCTCAAGTTTGGGCTCGGTCCGTCCCCACCTCGATTTGCGGGCGATGCATCAAGCGCCCTCTCAGCCGCAGTCCCGGGTGCCCCCTCCACTTGTGCGTGTAATACTTGGCTGTTTCGCTGCCCCTGTGCACCTCCAGCTGCCGCAGGCTAGCTCAGGAAATCCCTACGCCCTTTTCCTTCCAATGTCCACCCTACATGTTTTATTGCACCAGCACTCCGCAGGGTCGAAGAAAATGGCAGCCCAAATACCTGCGTCGACCAAAGGATCCACCCAGGCCCTCACCTCCAGTGTCCATGCGGCTCCGGGTTTTCTTTTACTTCAGCCCAAAGATGAACCCCCGCCTCAAGCCCCACAGAGGGGCGGGGGGGAGAATGCTCCAGAGAACACTCGCGGAGTCTGGGCCGGACAAGCAGCCGGACCGCCCGGATGCCCCAGCAGACACTCGTAGGCGCCCGCGTCTCAATCTCGGGACGCCACACGGGTCCCCGCTCCCGCCGGGCCGCCTGCACTCACCACTGGCCCGACAGGCAGGTCCGGGCTGTCACTCGCGACTCGTCGCGTTCTGTCGCAGTCTGCCACGGCGTCCCCAGGCTCCACCGCAGCAGTCCGGCCGTGGCGACTCCCTCACCGGTGTCGCGTCCCAGCCCCCAGCATGGGCCAGGCCAGGGGAGGTCCGCGGGTCTGCCGCCTCCTCAAAGCCCACTCCTGGGTAGGGTCCTCTACGGCCGCCCCCTTCACCACGGTGTGTGCCTCCTTCCCCGGCGCCGATGTCGCTCCGTTGTGCCTATAGGGTGCCGCGGGGGCTGCAGCGAGCCGGATCCCGCCCACGGTCACCAGCCAGTCCAGCTCACCGCGGCACCACCGCTCAGCTTCTCTCCCGCACCGCTGCAGCCGTTGGTACCAATTTCAGCCCTAGGACACCACAAAAAGCCGACCAAACTTGATCAGGGTGTTGTCGGTCCACACTGCTTCGCCAGGATAAAAGTTGGATTGGGTCACTTCATGCATTGCAGGATATTTGCAGGATTTCTGGCAGCCCAGACGGAGCAGCAGCAAACTATGTCTGCATCCGTTGGCTGCTCACAGCGCCCCCCGCCTCTCTCCATCTTGAGCCGGAGCACCTTAAGTTCCTGAAACTCCTCAAGACTTCCTTTTCTCTTCCTCCTTCTCTCTCCCTCTCACCTGCTAACCTCCGCTCTCTTTCTCTCCACCCTCCTTCCTCCTTCTTCTTCCTAACTCTGTTCAGTTTTTGCTGACTAGTTGTCTGGTTCACCTCCAGAGCCTTACAGGTCCCAGGTTCCCCCGCCAGTCTTTTGCACTTGCCTCTGGGACGCTGCACTATGTTCAGCAATACTGCACTTTCCGCTTACGCTCCATGAGCAGGGCAGCCTGTCTGCAATTAACCCAGAGCCCTGCTGGACTCCACCTGTGTAGAAGCGCTGTGCAAATAAACAATGACATTACATTTGTATCAAGGGGGTGGAAAACGTCTATCTAAACTTAAATCTAAGATGGGAGCAAGCTACGACCACCAATAAATAATAATAATGCAGTCCTGGTGGAGTCTAGTCAAATAAAAAGGGCCTATGCAAATAAAACCTATTGCCAATCCTTACCGCTATGCTACAAATAGTGTGGGATAATGTTCCGAAAAATAATTAAGTGTTCACAAAATGATAAGTCAGGATGTTCAGGCCGTTGGCCTCCCTTATCCACGTTTTTAGCATGGGACAACACGGGTCACTCGAGCACAGCACACTCTTGGGCTTCTTCGGCACGAGGTCACAGTTCCTTTTTACAGACATCAGGGCCTTCTGTGTCCAAGTATCTTACGTTCAAAGTCTCTTGACTCAGAGGGCCTGATGTATCAGAAACAACAAAAAAAGTTTCTTTCCAAATATTCAAGTCGGGCTATTCACTCTTCACCTGGATCCCCCTCAGCTGGACTCAGATCCTTTTTCATACAATTTGCTTCTCTCAGTCAGGCTCAGACTAACTTTAGTGTGTAGGCATCCCTCAGTCGGGTTCACACTTGCCACAGAAATATCTTCTTGGGTGACTCATGGTTCAACCGAGATACCCCATCTTCTGGGCTCAGAACCCCTTTTATACAATTAGTCCCCCGCAGCTGGGCTCAGACCAATTTTGGTTCACAGGCAATCGAAGACTTTCGAATGTGCACAGGACTCAACTTAACCTGCTGCAGAACCACTTTGATTTCACAGTTCAATAATACTTACACGCTCAGTTGGATACCAAACAGAGACCTTTGAGTGAGCACCCACGTGGCATCGGACCACTCTGTATCTTGTAGCTATTTTGGTTTCATAAATTTCTATCGTATACACATTTTCTTTCTTCATACAATGTTGCCACTTGCAACCTTGAGCGATGCACAGTCCAGTCTGCTATCAGTTTCTCCAACTCACTGCTGTTGCTTTGCTGTCGGAGTCAAGCGCAGTACCATGGCGGCAATCGCTTCTCCACGCCTTGGCTATCAATGTGGGAGGGCCCCGTGTATATTTGACACACACTGCACTGTTCGTCAGCTGCAATTCCCGGTCTTATGTTTCGCTCCCTCGAGGCCTCTTGAAAGTCACAGTCGTTCCCCAAAAAGGGCAAAGGTAGTTCCCTCCTTGTCGTCCTCTCTGGTCTCGCCACCTTTCTCCTTGGTTTAAACTGCCATCTCGGAATTGCTGCTTCCTTGTGCGTTTTGCCTTGCTCAGAGTGTGCGGTCGTGCTCCATCTTTTATCCATGTGGGGAAGTAGGATGGAAGTCAGATATGTGTAATTATCAGTAATTGCCTGACTCTGCCTGACCCTTGTGTTGGGACATGTCAGGTATACGGCTCAGGTGTTAGTCTGTTGTCGGTCACAATGAACCGTCTGTGAGAAAGTGTTTGTGTTGCAAAAGGGGGTGGGGGTTTGGGCTTCTAGGTATCCTACCTGGTAGGATGGGGAAAAGTTGTTATAAGGAAGGTGATACTGCGTCTCACCCTTCGGTGTCCCACTTCCACTACCCGAAGACCCCTCATCCAAGTGATCCTCCCGTACAGGTCCACCCCCAGGAACTGGATCCAATAGCGATGGCCGTGTCCTGGCCACCTGGATGAAAGATCCTCAGGGACTAGAGGGTGAGACACCTTCAGGTTTCACACTCTAGCAACGTAGAATCCACACTAACTGCAGTACATAAATGTGACTTGCCGCAGTGTCTGCTCCTAGATCATATTTGAACTTCACTGTAGAATGTTGAAGATTCTTGATCAATACAGAGTCAAAGTCAGTCCAGCCAGATGGCTAATCGTATCTTACGCCTTACTGTGAATACTGCCACCAGTAAATACTGTTTATCATCTCTCAGCTATCATAACACATGTTTTGTACGCTGGGCAGAGCTAATGTCTTGCCTGCTGATAAATGCTACTAATCCTGACCGAAGGCCTTTATTCCTAATTCTGTATGTGTTCATTTTGATTTAAGCTAGCTCTCTAACAGAGGGTCAACTGGGCAACACGCTTGAACAAGTGTGTTAACCTGTGCTTTTTAGTTCCATTTTTAATAAAGAATCTGTTTCCAAACTAATTTACATACTTTGAAAAGTAAGAAGAAAGATGGATGTTTACTGGAGCATATCACTTAGTTTGGGTTGTATCATCTTTGATGGGAGTCCCACTTAAGTGATATATTTTCTTTAACATGTAGAGCCTTAGGAGGTTCTGAGCGAGAGCAGTTCACTTTCAGATGGGGTCATCAACATACTGGAAGATCTTGACCAGCTTGTAGACTCAACTGTTAGTTGCTATTCATTTCAAAACATGCAATCTCTCAATAGGCTTCATGCCCTGGTGCATATGTTTTCTGTAAGAATGATATATTAAGACAGTGGCTTGATGTTGAATGTCTAGTTGGCCAAGCTTACCAAAGCATTTTTTTTGCTAAACACCAATCTTATATTTCAGGCTGCCTCACGCTCAGAATCTTAGTAATGACTTCTTATTTTCCTATTAGTAAAGAGTATAGGATTCTGATGAATCCAGAGAATTTGCCCTTTCTCCCCAGGGGGAGCCATCCCCTTAGGGAATAGGAAAACATTCCCTACGGAACAGGGACAGTGGGATCTCACTGGGGTTGACGATACCCTTAGGGGACAAGGAATCCCTTAATACCAGAGTCCCAATTGTTTGTTGGATAGATGGGGGCCGAACACAATAATAATGTAAAGGGGCCTTTAAATATGCTTGGTTTGGCTGCTGACACCACCTAGCTTCCAGAATGTAGCAACCAATGGACTTGCATCTCTCGTTGCAGGGAGCAATGTAAAAGGGGCAAGACCTGTACCAGCAGGAGAGAGACAACTGCTGGAAGGGAATCAACTGCTGCAGGAGGCTCGGCCTGAGAAAGGCTGCGCACAGCGGAAGTCTACACTACAGCGCCAATCCAGCCTGGAGGCAGGACCATGTTGAATACATAGTGGGCTGAGGAATCCCAGAGCCCATGGAACGCTACCGAGCCCAAGCAGGTGGAGAGCCCAAGACACACTAGTCTCCGAAGGAGAGATACTGAACCCCCGCCGACGTGGTGCACCGGCGTGCATGAATCAAGGCTCAAGAGAAGCACCACTGAGGGAGAACAGACGACCAGAGAAACGCAGTTCTGCCTTTACCAGAGCAGCCCCCTCACTAGATGAAGAACCAAGCAGAAAAGCAGGAACACAGTGTAAGAGTGCAGAAGGAGGAGGCTGACACAAAGGTGGCATATTTGTGGGCAAAGCCTTATTCAGTGAAACAGAGAAAAGAATACCTACCTATCACGATCTCTAAGAAGGGGCGTACCCTGGCCTCAACTAAAAGATCTAAGGGGACTGTCAGGATGTCGGTCAAATCAAAATGTCCATCGTCCTAGGTCATGAAAACCTTGATTCTGACCCTCACACTAGAAACTATAACTAAAGTAGTATCATTCTGGCCGATCCCAGTGGAATGACTCCGTTCTCCTGGGTTCAAGTGCGTGGTTTGTGGTAACAGTTCTATTCAGCTCAAAAACAGTCTCACACGTTGACAGGGGGAATAGCTCTGTCCCCCTGCTAGTAATGTTCCAAACAGTACTTCTCACATGTTATCAGGGGGAATGGCTCCCATCCCCTGATAGTAGAGTCCCAAACACTCTGGTACTTACGGTTGGTGGGTCAAGAAAATGACTCCCTTTTACTGACATGTGTTTTCAGATAGCCCCAGGGAATGACTTCATTCCCCAGGACTTCTTGGTCTTTACGGCTGTTCCCGGCTACCAGAATGACTCCCTTCTCCTGGTATCTTGCTCTCAGTTCATCACCATAAGGGTTAATGACTCCCTTTTCCTGGTCTTCTTTCAATCAGGCTTCACAACTACAACACTCAATTCTGGTTTCACCTCTTCTTTGACTTGGTTTACTTCCCTGTTAAGTAATGCCATTAGGAAGATGACTTATCTCTTTCTGGTACTGGGTCCCAGACTCTTGCTTCTCTTTCGTCTCTTCTTTGAATTGGCCTACTTGGTTCACTACACTGCCAAACACTAGCACAAGAAAGATGACTCATATCGTTATCTTGATCTTTATCGTTGGGGTCCTAAACCCTTCTCTGACAGTTTGTGGCCTTGGGGCTACCACCAACACGAGGAAGACATCCTCAAATGCAAAAGTCACACACTCTCACATTCAGGTCCTTGACCCTTCTCTGGTGGTCAGTGGTGGTACCATCACTGACGTGAGGAAGATTTCCTCTCATGCAAAGATCTTCTTGCCGGGCTTCAGTCTCTCCTTGGGTCTGCACTGGCCTTCGCAGTCTTCTGACGGCTTCTGAGTCACTGCGGCGACTCCGCAGCCTTTGGTGCCTTAAATTATCAGTACCAGTTACGGACCGCACGATCCACCTCCTCCTGGAAGCCGTGCTACTGCCTAGCCAGCTTCTTGCAGGGTCTTGTGTCAGACCTGGTAGAGACAAGTCTCCTCTTCCGCCGGCGTCCCAGTCCTTTTAAACTCCTGCACCGAACAGCTTCCACGAATGCTGTTGCTAAGGGGAAGGCTTAACATCATGTCAAGTCCCTCTTTGGTTTTTAAAGTCTGTACAGGTATGTTTCTTCCTGGAAGGCTAGAATGCTCCTCCGAGTTGACGGAAGAACAAGTTACTTGTTACCTGGTAACGTTCTTTCGATTGGATGTTCCTCAAACGTATTCCTCATTTTAGATGTATTCCATCCAGCTTTGCTGCTCTTCGGAAATTTTTTCGGCAGAGGGCGCAGTGCGTCGATGTCGTCGAGTCGATAGTTCCTCGAGGGCCTCCGTCGAGGGTGACGTAATCGGGTGTATAAGTAGCACGCGCGGCGCCCGTTGGCCTCAGTTCTGTTTTTCCCCTCTTTTGTATCTGTGATCTTGTACTGTGTAGATTGTGCCAGCAGACAAGTATCAGCCTTGCGAGATTTGAGATGGCAATAACCCGGAAAAAATCTACAGAGGGGTAGGTTGGGAGGGAGTTGAGGAATACGTTGGAGGAACATCCAATCGAAAGAACGTTACCAGGTAAGAGGTAACTTGTTCTTTGAGTGGATTGTGTCCTCCAACATATTCCTCATCTTAGATAGGCTCCCAAAGCAGTATTTTGCATAGTTCCTCTGGAGGAGGGGTCAGATTTTATTTTTTAAAATTTTTTAAATGCCCTTAGATGGCAGAGTAAAGCACTGCTTTTCCAAAAGTTAGCTCCCTAGACTGGGAAGCATCCAGGTTATAGAATTTTGAGAAGGTGTGAAGCGAAGACCAAGTTGCTGCTTCGCAAATGGACCTTATAGGGACACCTCTTTGAAGGGCTGTGGAAGAGGCGATGCCTCTGGTGGAATGAGCTCTTAACCCTTCAGGTGGGTCTTTTTGTGCTAGTCTGTAGCATTCTGAAATGCAAAGTACCATCCAGCGCGAAATTGTTTGTTTTGTTACCGATTGACCCAGCTTTCTTCCAGTGTAGCCTATAAACAACTGGTTGTCCACTCTAAGTCTAGAAAGCCTAGAGATGTAAAAGCTTAAAGCTCTTTTTGGGTCCAGTCTGTGTAGTCTTTCTTCCTCCTTAGATGGATGAGGTGGAGGATAGAATGAGGGTAAAACATGTTTCTAATTTAAATGAAAATCAGATATTACCTTCGGTAAAAATGATGGTTTAACCCTCAACACAACCCTGTCCTTATGGAACACAGTATAGGGTGGCCCAGAAGATAGTGACTGCAATTCGCTCACTCTTCTTGCTGATGTTAGAGCAACTAAAAATGCTATTTTCCATGTTAATAATCTTAAAGGACACGTGTGCATAGGCTCAAAAGGGGCACACATTAAGAATTTCAATAGCAAATTTAGATCCCAAATCGGTACTTGAAATGGGTGAGGAGGAAACACATAAGTGAGACCTTTTATGAATTGTGTTATCAAAGGAATTTTGAAGTAGGAGCATTCTTCCGCTGAGCGCTTGAAGATGGAAAGCGCCGCAAGGTAACCTTTTATTGTTCCGATATTCAGACCTCTATGTGCTAGGGTCAGAAGGAAAGATAGTACTTCCGGAATAGAACATAGAAAAGGATCGACATTTTTTTCCCTGCACCAGTTGCAAACTTTTTCTAACGGCAACGGTACAAAGATTTTGTTGCTGGCCTTCTTGCCGAAAGCAACACCTCCATCACATCATCTGGAAGGTTCCAATCCCTGTATCTCAGACTTTCAGATACCAAGCATGAAGGTTGAGTGTTCTGACCTCTGGGTGGAGAACCTGACCTTCCATTTGAGAGAGAAGTTTCTCTCTCTGAGGAGGACGCACTGGAGGACAGATGGACATATCTAGAAGGTCCGGATACCACGTTCTCCTGGCCCAATCCGGGGCAATTCGGATCATGCAGTTCCTGAAGCGTCTCAGCCTCCTGATGACCTGAGGAATGACGGGAATCGGAGGGAACACGTACAATAGTGGGAAATTCCACTCCACCACAAACGCGTCCCCCAGGGCTCCTCTAGGGGGAAATTCCCTTGAGCAATACCTTTCGCATTTTCGGTTGGTACTGATTGCGAATAGGTCTACCTGAGGGGTTCCCCAAAGGGTGAAGATCTCTTGAATGACTTCCTGAGCCAGTTCCCATTCGTGGGACACCGTGCTCTGCCTGCTCAGAGCATCTGCCGTCATATTCTCTTCCCCGGCTAGATGAATTGCCGTTAAAGAGTTTCCCTCCTGAATCGCCCAATACCAGAGCTGCATTGCCTCTCTGCACAGGGGTTGTGACCCCACACCTCCTCTTTAGTTTAGGTAGTGCATGGCCACTGTGTTGTCCGTCATTATCAGGACATTCATTCCCCTGACAGATGGCAGGAAGGCCTTCAGCGTTAGTCTGATTGCCCTCATCTCCAAAAGGTTGATATGTAGTTTCGACTCCGATGGAGACCAGCGACCGTTTATTTTCAAATCGTTGCCATGTGCTCCCCACCCCAGGAGTGAGGCGTCCGTCACTACTGTGACCTCCGGCCATGGTTGCCAAAAGGGTTCTCCCTTTAAGATGTTCTCTGCAAAGGTCTGATCTTGTTCGGAATCTGAAGAAGATCCGTCATTTGACCCGGGAACTGGGACCACTGAGTCTTTAGGGCCCATTGAAGGGATCTCATCCTCAAGCATGCCTCTGGCACCAGAAAAATGCAGGATGCCATGAGGCCGAGCAACCGTAGAAAGTCTTAAGCCTGGAGATTCTGGGCATTTTGGAATTTTGAAACCATCTGAAGAATGTCTTGAGCCCTCGTCTTGGGAGGCGAGCTCTTTCCCAAGGATGTGTCTAATACAGCTCCTATGTATTGAAGCTGTTGGGAAGGTGTCATTTGAGACTTCTTTAAGTTGAGGGAGAAGCCCAGTTTGTGGAGGAAGTGACAGGTGACTTTCAGATGATCCAAAGCTTGCTCGGCAGAGCGCGCTCTGATCAGCCAGTCGTCCAGGTAGGGGTAGACATGAATCCCCCCTCTCCTGAGGTGCGCTGCCACCACTACCATTAACTTGGTGAAGACCCTCGGAGCGGAGGTTAACCCGAATGGCAGGACTCGAAACTGATAGTGTGAGTCGCCAACAACGAACCTCAGGTATTTTCTGTGCTTGAGATGAATCGGCACATGAAAATAAGCATCCTGGAGGTCCAATGACACCAACCAGTCCTGGAGTTGAAGGGCCTGAAGGATCTGAGAAAGAGTAACCATCTTGAACTTGTCCTTCCTGAGGAACTTGTTCAAGCTTCTTAAATCCAAGATGGGTCTCAGTCCTCCATCCTTTTTGGGGATCAAAAAATACGGGGACTACCAACCCTAGTTCCTCTCCGCTGCAGGTACTGGTTCTAAGGCACCTTTCTCCAGCAGGGTTAGAACTTCCTGCTGTAGGAGTGGATTTGAAAACTTCAACGGGTGTCTCCCTGGTGGATTGCTTTGAGGTTGCTTTAGAAAAGGAAGGCAATAGCCTTGGGCTATTATTTCTAGAGCCCAAACATCTGAAGTAATGGCTCGCCATTCTTGCAGATGCTGCGACAGCTTGCCTCCTACAGGTGTTTTGTGGTGCAAATCCTCAAAGTGGTTTTGTGGCGGATGTTGCAGCCGCTGATGGCAAAGAGGCTGCAGCTGGAGCTAGCTTAGCACGTTTTCCTCGTCCACCACGAGTGGCTTTTCTTTGGCCCGTTTGACTGGCCATTCCTCTCGTCTTCCCGTATGAGGTATAATAACGATAGGATCGTCCCCTCCATGATTGTCCTTGCGCACGAAAAGGCTGAGGTTGCCTAATGGCAGCTCCTAAAGATTTGGCCGCTGCTTTTGAGGTCTGCAACCTTTCAAGGCTCTCGTCAGCCTTGTTGCCAAAAAGGTGAGACCCGTCAAAAGGCATGGTCAGGAGGCGGTTCTGTACGTCCGGTGCAAAACCAGACTTCCATAACCATGCAAACCTGCGCATTACCGTGCTAGTGCCCATGGACCTGCTTACACTATCTGCAGTGTCCAATCCAGATTGAAGGGATTCCTGCATGGCCTCCTTTCCATCTCTAACGATGGCTAGGAAACCTTCCCCTTCATCCCCTTCTGGTATGTGCTCCGCCGCCATTGTGATGCACTCCCACAGAGTGTATGAAAATTTTGCCAAGGCACATGTGGAGTTGGCAGATTTTAATGCCATGCTCCCGGCTGAAAATACCTTCCGTGCCCAACCATCCACACGCTTATCGTCCCTGTCTGGAGGGATAGACGGGTACGCAAGTTTGTTGGAAGCTGTGGCTGCCTGTATGACCAAACTCTCGGGAGTTGGATGTTTTGACAGATAGCCGGGGATCGCTAGTGGCTGGGCGGTATTTTGATGCTAGGGATTTATTCACCGGAGGAATAGAATCCGGAGTTTCCCAATTCTTGGCCACCCTGTTTTGTACGGCTACATGAAATGGTAAAACGGGGTCTTCAGTGGGACCATGATCGAATATGTCTGTCAAATCGTCCTGGACGAATTGGGCTGTTGGTTTAGCCCATCCCAAGTAGTCTACCACCTTTGTCATTAATTGACGATAAGATGGACTGGCATGCTCTCCTGGATCTGGTCTACCAAAATCATTCTCAGGAGAGGTATCAATGCCACTTGCATTATGTAAGGACTCCACCATATCCTTCATCCTGCTTTCTTCTGATATTAAGCATTCTGGGACATTTTGGGTGCCATATTCCAACCCAAAAGGTACATCTTCCTCTTCGGATCTCTCTTGATCCTCAATAATTGAGGTCAAGGATTTGAAAAACTCCTTCCTAGGGAGAGGCTTGAAAACCTTCTCTGAGGAGTAGGAGGAGGAGGTATAATACTAGATTTTGAAGAAGATACATGTCTTGCAGTTTTCTCCTTCTCCTTTTCTAGCTGCCCTGGCTTGGTTGGAGCCTTTGGCGCCGAAGGTTTTGGCGTCGACGTCAAAGGCGTTGACGGTGTCAATGACATTGTGGTCCTCGACAGGGTCTGCTTCGAGGGCATCGAGGCGGCCTTCAACAGTTTCCCCTTCGAGCTGTGGAAGGTCTCCGACGGCGTCGGTGACCTCGAGCGGACGACTCGACTCGAGCGTTTTTCGCTCGGCGTCCTGGGAGGTTCTCTATCCTTCCTTTTACGATCACCCGGGCTCGAGGGCACGCAAGTGTCGGAGCGATGACGTTCCCGGCCGGCTTCCGAAGAAGGCGCGGACCGAGGCTTCGCTTTCTCAAACACCTCCATCATTTTGACCCTAAATGGTTCCCACTCTTCTGAAGATGAATGTTTTGTGGGGCATTTCATTTTCGGAGACTCGTCTGACGATGAGGTGGAGGGAGATCTATGGCGTTGTTTCTTCAACTTTTTCGACGAAGACGACGAGCGATGAGAATCGCTTCGAGATCTGGATCTATGCCTTTCGTGTCAAGGAGATTTTTCCCCATGGGGTCTCGATTCAATGCTAGAGGCTTTCCGATCCTTCCGATCTACCTGTAGCTTTCCTCTCCTTTCTCGCAAGGCCTTTCCCGTCATCGCCTGACACTTTGAACAGGCCTCAATGTCGTGGCCTTCCCCGAGACACCACAAACACTCGCGGTGCAGGTCCGTGATCGCCATTTTTGAGCCGCACGACTTGCATTTCTTAAAACCCGATCTCGGGGTCGTGGTCGGCGTCGATGACGAGGACATTGTTTCTTCTCGTAATATATTATTTCCTGACAGAACTCAAGGCGTGCCGAATGTCCGAAGCAATGTACTGCGGAAAAACGGAACTGAGGCAACCGGCGCCGCGCGTGCTACTTATACACCCGATGACGTCACCCTCGACGGAGGCCCTCGAGGGACTATCGACTCGACATCGACGCACGGCGCCCTCTGCCAACAAAAATTTCCGAAGAGCAGCAAAGCTGGATGAAATACATCTAAGATGAGGAATACGTTGGAGGACACAATCCACTCGAAGTGTGCTTCCTGCATCCTCTTTGTGTCAGTACCTGCCGCCTAGGTATTCTTCTTTGTCTCAGTACTGGAGTCAGTGTCTCAGTACTGGAGTCAGTAAATGGTATAATGCTATAGCAAATGGAAGTGCTAGCAAGTGGAGCCTGGCTAAAAGATGGTGAAGGGTTTGAGAAGGTTAGATTGGGGATATTGTGCCTAATTCTATTCAGCTGTTCGTCCTTCTCCTCAGGGAAGGTGTGAGGGAGGGGTTGAAGTCCTTCCCCATGAGATCATTTCCGCACTGTACCACCCCCAGCGGGACTATCGGGTAGCGCTGCCTCACGTCCCTGGTCTCATGGAAAGGGTCTCCCCCTCGGGGAGAAGTGACGACTTCTGCTGAATCGTCACAATGGTCAGCACAGCATAGAGGGTGGCAGAGCACAGAGGCACTCCTCGAGGGTGGGTGGGGGGCATTTCGAGGCAGGCTAAAAGATCTGAGGGCCCATATGGGACTACCAAAGACCTGAGAAAAATAGAAACCACTAGGAGGGGTGAACATGAAACACAGATCCTGCAATGGGTTCCATAGACTTAAGAGAAATGGAAAAACCCAGGTGGTGTGAGCCGGAAACAAGGACCCGGTGAGGAGGAAAGAGCCACTAGAGAAACATAGGTCTGAAGGACCTGAGAACCCAGTCCGTGCTGAAAATTCAAGCCACTCAAGAAGGGAGGGAATCCAGGACTTTTTAAAGTTATAAGTAAAGTCAGAAGGTCTATGCTGGAGCAAGAAAATCCATTGCTTCAAAGAAGTTGAAACACCCTGGAGGGGTGAGCAGAGACCCTAGCTACAACAATGAATGATCTAGAAGTTCCAATGTTGCTTTTAAGGAATTAACTTTCCCAGCTAAGCAAGACTTTGTTCAGGGGGTCAGGAAGCCCCTTTGGAATACAAACCCAAGGAACTTACTTTGAACTGTATGAGCAGGTAAAGGCCTGAAAGACCACAAGAAGAATTTGAGAGACATTTGGGAGGGGCGCATGAACCAGCAAGCACAAGCCAAAAGAAAAGGGGGAGTAAAGAAAACTTCTCTAGGTTAAGTTATGTTTTTGTGATTAGTGGCAAAGTCAGGGCAAAGGGGTATGGACAGAGGACAAGGTTTATTTGTCTAACACGTCCTGAGGAGCACCCTTTTTTAAAATGGTCTAGGATAGGGAGCCTTGATCATCTTAGAAGCAGTGATAATGGAGGCCTTTTCTTTACTTTAATGAACTTGAAACATTTGAAAACATGTTTTTTTGTCAATCACCTATGTCTGACCTACCACAGGATTGTATAGTAAGGGCAAGTTACTAATAGTAGTGATATTTGTAC
Organism: Ambystoma mexicanum; assembly: GCF_040938575.1. Taxonomy (NCBI): domain Eukaryota; kingdom Metazoa; phylum Chordata; class Amphibia; order Caudata; family Ambystomatidae; genus Ambystoma; species Ambystoma mexicanum. The sequence goes on along the minus strand of NC_090931.1, from coordinate 739,882,523 downwards.
CCCTAGCCAATACATGCCTTCCTCCAGGTGTCCCACCTATTATTGGCACTCTATCTAGTCTTTGGTCTTTGGATACAAAGGGTAAGGGGACTGAACCAGCAGACATGCATGCGGTCAAGGTCTGAGTGATGTCGATGCTCAGCATGCACCTTATCTTTAGAAATGTAATACTTTGTGCTCCTACCCCTCCATACTGGGATGAACATTTCATTAGTATGTAACAACATAGGCCATAGCCTAGGAGTACGATAGTTACTGCTGTGAGTAATGCGTGAATACTAAGATTGGAATTGCAACATGTTTAGAACACAGATTTAAAAATATTGTAACTACAGAAGCAGTTGCTATAAGACATTAATAAAGTTTGCAAAGATATATCAAAGCTATTTTAAAATGAATGCAGCATTCATATAAACGAAAATAAACCACTTACCTTGTTATGTGTGAAAATGATGCGCACTTCAGGTTTTATAATTCCATAAGCTATCAGCAGGTCTTGGATTCTTTTAAGTTCATCCTTGCATTTTTTACTTGTTGAATAAAATTGCTTTCTCACAGGAAGATTCTTAAATAGCTTTGCTACAGTTACTGTTGTACCTGTTAACAGGAAATATAGGATCATTCTCATTAAGAAACCCTGAGTGAAGTTAACCTTCAAATGAGTATCCCGTTATATTGCGGTCATGTTTTTCCCTTGTGTATATACAGTAATCATCATCTGATTTTGAATTAACAAAGCATTTAATTAAACAGATTATTAGATTAATTAGGCCCTTGAAATACTTAGAGACTCCTCAGAACAGGATAGCGCCCTATACAAATGCTGTGCTAGTCAATACCGAACACTGTAAGGAACCTGGAGTAAGACTTGGACACAAGGGCATTGCGGTGGTTGGCAAAGACTTTTATTGATGTTAAAAGAGAGTTGGAGAAAGAGCTCTCTTGCCCTAACTCTAAGAGGGGTTTCCCTGCCTCAACGGAAATAAAGAATGTCTGTGTCAGAATGCCCTAAGTAAAGATCTCCGCCCTGTGTACAAATCCTAACCTGACCTTTACACGCTAAACTCAAGCTGAAGTGAAAAGGGAAATTGTCTTTACACGGGTCGTCTGCAGCTCTTTTCCAAAGTCCCAACATAAAACTCCAAAAGGTGCAAAAAGTAACAACTAAAGTTCCACAAGTCTAAGGAGATGATTCCCTTCCCCTGAGTTTCTCATGCTCTTTACAGTTCACAGTTTCAAAGGAGTATGGTTGTTCCCTTGATCTTTTCCTCAGTTTCACAATGCCAAGAAGTTACTTCTCTTCTTTAGGCGCCTCAGAGTTCTCCATTGATACTAGAGTTAATGTCAACCTTCCCCTGGTTGCAATGCTCACAATACCAAGAGGTTACTCTTCTTCTCTTGGCAAACATAATTTCCAATCCCTAGGGGAATGCCTTCCTTCCCCTAGTCGCAATGTTCACAGTACCAAGAGGTTGCCTCTCTTCTCATGGCAATAAAAATTTCCAATCACTAGGGGAATGCCTCCCTTCCCCTAGTCACAATATTTAAAATTTCAACTCCAAAGGGAATGACTCCCTTCCCCTAGATTTCACACAATCAAGAGGATGACTCCCTCCTCAGTGTATATGCAGCTTCTTGGCAAGCATGAATCCCACTCCCTCCTCTTTCGGTCTGGTACACACTCCTCCTTCACTTCTAAACACTAGTCTTAACACAACTGGGTGCAGGTCCCAGATTCGCAATCAGTTTGCCTGGTGTACTCCCCTGCCAGGACTTTCTCAATGTGTAACAGTTCCACGCTTTTATATTTTCTTCACTGAACCATTAGGCGCTAGACCCACTTTCACTTGCTTCATTTCACAATTGACTTGGCTTCCCAGCTTCCCTGTTCGGGTTCATGTCATTTTCCTTCAATGGTGTTGGGTATATGCCAAAAGCACCCCGGCGTCCTGACTACCCTTTCTGGGGTCACCGATTTCTCTTGGCTGCTTCGGAGTGCTCTGAGGTCTGCAATTCTCCAAGCGGCTCACTTCCTCCTCGTCAGCTCTCCAGTACCCGTGATGCCTCGGCCTTCATTCCACAGCTTCCTCTGCTCTTGGCCTCTACGCAGTGAACCTCCGGCTTCGGAGCCTCTTGTGACAGCGCCTCCAGGTGCTTCCTTGCTTCCCGCTGCAATTTGCTTCTTCTCCGTTTCCCAACCCGCATCAGGAGAAGTGGTTCTCAATGTTTCTTGACGCTTGATGTATTAAACTGTTCCGGCAGCTATGGGATTCTTCCAACAACTAGAGCGTGTCTTTGGATTACAGGCTTCAGCGCTCTGCATTGCTCTAATGCTCTTCTTCTTCTCAGTCTTTCTACTACAAGGGTATGAAAGAGCCTTGTTGTCAGTCTGAATTGGATGTTCTGGTTTCATATTACAGTATGCCATATGGGATCGGGAAATTAACGTGTTGGTGTTATACTATGAGTGGAAAGGGAGATGACATGTTCCAGCTGGCGAGTCCACCTCCCACTCATGAGAGTTGTCTCCCCTCCTATGGTACTCCTCAGACAGACACCCCCAGGGGTCAGGATCAGGTAGCGTAGCGGGTGCCTTTCTGTGGTCATATGGAGAGAGAAATTCCCCAGGAGAGTTATGATGTTGTAAGATTCATCACAACACCCAGTAATGTCTCTTATGCATTGGAACTCTGGCTCAATTGACTGCAGTAGTCACTTATACCTCAATTATTTATAATTCATGGGGCGTGGCCGGCAAGCAGTGGATGAGGGAGGCTGTGATGCTTTGTTGCTGCCGCTCCAGGCCTTGCTGAAATCCTGCTAAAATCCTGACAAAGTGCTCTTCTTGGGCGGAGACATGGAACATTCAGTGTCGGAACACCCCGGGCATTGGAATTCGCTGACAGTTGGTGGCAAGTGAGCCACGGCACCCGGCCATATTGAGATCTGCTAGTGCGATAAACCGTTGGGCACAGACATAAAGATGGCCACCGGCAGGGGAAGTGCGAACTAAAAAGCCCACAGGAAGCTCGGGCAGCCCGGAGGGGTGGAGCTACTGGCGAGACCCTGCAGTGATCGGGCTAGCCAAGGAGACTGCAGGCTACGGAAGATATTCAGGGCTGAAGGCAGAAAACACAGCCATTACAGGGCGCGACCCACAGCGACCCCTGGACAGGACAGACAACGCAGGGAATCTTGTCCTCATAACTGTTTCAAACAGCAGAAGATCGAGCATTATGCCGCCCCTAAACAGAAGACGGCCAAAGCGGCGGGCAGGGACAGTGACGTAACAAGGGCCAGCATGGAGTCGGGCGGAGGGGTTACGCTGGAAGGCCTGATGGCAGCAATTAAGGATTCCAGGATATCTTTGGAAGGAAAGATACAGGAGGTGGGCATCGATGTATCATTGGGGTGCGCCGACTTACGGAAAGTGAGTGAACGAGTGACCAAAGTGGAGCAGCGGGTTGGCACGGTCGAAGATGATCTGATTACACTGAAGTACCAAGTAAAGTACTTCATAGGAGTGACAAGAGGGTTGGAAACCATAGTGGAGGACTCAGAGGGTCGGTCCAACCCAAACAATATTCGTTTGGTGGGGGTGCCGGAGCGTGAAGAGGGCGCCAGTGCTGAGCTATATGTGGAGAAGCTGATTCTGGAAATGCTGCACATTAGGGGCATGGCTGAACTTTTACAGTGGAGCGGGCGCATTAAGTCCCGGACAGACTCCCACCACCAGGAGGGCAGCCCAGGGCGATGGTGGCCAAACTCCTTAATTTCAGGGGAAGAGATATGATACCACAAGCAGATCACCAGACTGTTGAGGTCAATGGTGCGAAGATATTGATATTTCCAGACGTTACATTGGAGGTGCAGAAGCAACAGAGATCGTTTGACTCGATCCGGCGCAAGTTACGACACTTGAATCTGCAATACATGGCGGTCTTCCTGTTAGGCAGAAACCTGTGCAGTTCCCTTAGGGACCACTGCAAAAAGTTTAAGACTACAGGAGTTAGCAGTAAACCCAATTGGTAGCAGTCTGCACCACCCAGATTTACCTGGTAGCAGTGGCTGAGCAGTCAGACTTCTCTCAAGAAGAGTTAGGCAGTATATAGAGTATACACAATAGGGCTAATAATACAGTAGCACAAGCATACACTACCAGAGCTTTGGTATAAAAGTATATAATTATTTATTAAAAAACACACTTGTAAAAATACACTGGCACTAATATGTCAAGCAAGTTCAAACACAGTCACTATAAGTATATACACCTCCCTAGTTAATTATTCGACAAGTCTAGGTTAAGACACCACTTATTTAGCAAAACAGAGGTGAGCGCGTAACCGTAGATGGAACTCCAATAATTTGTTTAAAAAGGGAGAGAAAAGGCAGAATAGGGAAAACACACAGTACCAACACTTTTAAGAAACCACAGCAAGTCAAGAAAGGCAGGGTCTACTGTAGAGCAAAAGGTTCATAGGCCAGGCCCACTCTTGGAGAGAGCAAGGCAGAATGTGCCCAAGATCACACAGTGGAAATGCACTCAAAGTTTTTGCAGAAAAGTCAAAAAGAGGTTGGATCAAGTCAGAAAGGTAATGTTAACAGGTCCGAGGTCACCCCAGGATAGAGAGTCAAGGATTTACGGGACACCTTGGACAGTCTGTTGCAAGGGAGACCAGGCGGGACACAGTACCTGAAATGGTGAGAAAGCTCCAGCGGGTACAGTTGTTCCTGGCAGCGGGTGCAAGTTGGAGCTTCGTCCAGGGGAAGAGAGGATCTAGACGTGGAGGAAAGCTGGAGGTCATTGCACTGCCAGGGAAGAAACCAGCCGTGGAGTTTCCCGGTTAAAAGGTACCACCCTTTTATTCGCGGTAGTGGTGAAGTGCGGCTATCCAGCTGCCGGGGTGCTTGGCACGGGCAATTCGACCACGAGACGATCCAGGAAGGGGAAAAAGGCGAACTGGTTGGTCCCATCAGCTCAAAGGCAAGAAGACTCTCCTGGAAGAAGATCTCCTCTGTCGTCGGGAAAGTGGTGAGTTTTGTACAGCAGGGCTCCACTGGGGGTGTCCTCGTTGTAGATGGCTCAGCTTCTCCCCTCTTCAGATTCTTTAGGTCCTGTGGTGACTTCTGAAGTTCCAGTCCCCAAAGCCCTGCTTTTATGCAGCAAAACCCCCATTAATCAGCCTAGCTGTCACTCGAACATGCTAAGTGGTGAGCTGGGCGGCTCACCACTGGGCCAATCACACAAGAGTGCGACTTGAGTTGCCAAGGCAACTCAGTCCAGGGTGCCTAATTCCCCCCCCACACATCCTGTTGACCCCAGACAGAGTGACACCATTTGGAGGGCTTCTGTGGAGAAGTGCAACAAAGGGCTCGACTTGGGTTAGAGTTTCAGAGGCGAACACAAACGCCATTTTAAAACCGAGTCCTGGCATTTTAAAACCGAGTCCTGGCAAAAAGACCCAACCGGGGAATAAATATTAAATAAATAACCCGGCGGTATCTTTACATTGCACCAAAAAGTGGTGCATTTAAAATGAATGGGAAAATCCCATAGGGAATATTAAGGTGGAATATTTCACGCGGTATCGACTGCCACCAGCCAGAAACTCGACAAGGGGTCTGGACAGTGCCCCCTTCGAAAACAGACCCAGGGGCAATCGAATTACCCCTACCAGTACTCCCACAATATGATGGTTTGTACTGTTCTGTTCACAATTTAAGACTAGTAACGCCAATGGTGACTTTACATGCCCTGTAGTCAGTCCCAGGGTATGGAGTCTATGTTTGGGGGTCACTATGACACCCCTGTGTTACTGCACTGAGGGTGCTGTGTAACACACATCCCAAAAACACATGAAGTCCTATGGAGTAAAAGACCCCATAGCCCATAAAACACATTAGATAGTCAAAGGACATTCTCAAATCATGCCTAAGGAACAAGTTACTTACCTGTAACTGTTGTTCACCAGCATGGGTCTGGCATGGATTCACATGCTCATGAATATTCCCCGTCGTCAGGCCGGGAATCCTCAGTATAGAAAAAAATCAGTATCAGTTTCGTTTCTGATCTGTTTCTTAGTAGTAACCAATCACTGGTCTCTGGGTCATACTGCCCCCAGACAATGACTGCCCTCTCCCTAAGCCCCGCCCCTGGCAGCCATCCTCAGATTTGGTAGCACGTAAAGTGGCAGTATGACCAAGTGAAGAGCCGCAGAGGGGTAGGCGGGAGGGTTCGTATGTGAATCCATGCCAGACCCATGCTGGAGAACAACAGTTACAGGTAAGTAACTTGTTCCTTCTCCAGCATGGGGTCTGGCATGGATTCACATGCTCATGAATATAAGAATACATAGCAGTATACACATGCACAACCACGGGAGGTGGCAAAAGGCTCAATATCAAGCAATACAACAACTCAACATAAAGCAACTCTTACCTCCTCACCAGGCTGACCTTAGGCGAACAGGATGCGCAGCCCTGCCTGGCTGACTCTGGGCTCCTCCCTGGAATCTCGGTCGACGCAGTAGAATCTCGTGAAGGTGTGCGTCGACCTCCAGGTAGCAGCCCTGCAGATGTCGAGCAGGGGCACACCAGACAGGAACGCCGTAGTAGCAGCGATCGCTCTCGTCGAATGGGCTCTCGGACGGCCTAGCAACTGTCGGTTTGCCAACCGGTGACAGTGCATGATGCAGCCGGAGAGCCATCTGGAAATGGAAGTCTTCGAGAGAGCCTTCCCTTGATTCACAGGTCCAAAGTTTACAAACAACTGTGATGTCTTCCGAAAACTCTTCGTGCGGTCCACGTAGAACTTCAGCGCTCTAGCTACATCTAGCGAGTGCAGAGTCCTCTCAGCCGGCGACGAAGACGACGGGAAGAAAACTGGCAACACCAAGGGCTCGTTGAGGTGGAAGTCCGACGGCACCTTGGGCATGAAGGAGGGGTGCGTCCTCAGCACCACCCTCGTGTCGTGAAAAGTCAAGTATGGAGGCTTGCAAGATAGGGCCTGGATCTCTCCCATTCGTCGTGCAGAGGTGATGGCCACGAGGAATGCTGTCTTCCACGACAGAAACTTCAACGGCACTGAATGCATAGGCTCGAATGGGGCCCCCATGAGCCTAGTCAGCACCACGTTGAGCTCCCACGCCGGGGCAGGGGCCTTCATCGGCGGGAACGATCAGAACAGTCCTTTCATAAATTCCTTCACCAGTCGATGAGACCACAAGGACACCTGTCCTGTAGTTCTGGTGTAACGTGAGACGGCAGCCAGATGCACCTTGATGGAAGCGTGAGATAGGCCAGCCTTGGCCAAGGACAGTAGGTACGGCAATACTTGAGGGGCCGTAATCCGCAGAGGGTTAATCTTCTGTGCACGGCACCAGACAGAGAACCTCTTCCATTTATGTCCGTAGCACTTGAGAATTGAGGGTGCCCTGGCCTTTGCAAGAACCTCTCTGCAGTCGGCCGGGATGTCGTATCCTCCAAACTCCAGTGCTGCAGGAGCCAGGCCTGCAAGTTCAGCGACCCTGGTTCGTGATGAAGAATGACGCCCCCTTCTCTGGAGAGAAGATCCGCGTCCGTCGGCAGCTTGACTGGTGTGGACGCTGACAAGTCCAGAAGGTCCGGGAACCAGATCTGTCTCGGCCACGCCAGTGCGATGAGGATCATCCTGCACAGGGACCTCTTGAGCTGGTTGACGAGCCGGAGTAGCAACAGCAACGGCGGGAACGCATAGAGGAATAGGCCATCCGAGGGGAACGAGAAAGCATCGCCCATGCTCCTCGGCTGGGGAAACCTGCTGGCGAACCTCCGGCACTTGGAGTTTGCCGCCGTCGCGAAGAGATCGATCTGGGGTTCGCCCCATCGTCGGAAGAGTCGATCCACTTGATCCTGGCGCAGTTCCCATTCGTGGCACGAGCGCAGCTCTCTGCTGAATGAGTCGGCGATGGTGTTTTTTATCCCTGCCAGATGAAAGGGCACCAGAAACATCCCTTGGACGATGGCCCAAAGCCACAGATCCTGGGCTTCCTTGGATGGGGCAGGGGATCTGGTTCCGCCCTGCTTCCGAAAGTAAAACATTGTGGTGGTGTTGTCGGTGAAGATCCTCACCACCTTGTCCTTGAAGGACGGAAGGAAAGACCTGAGGGCCCAGAACACTGCACGGAGCTCCAAGATGTTGATGTGGAGTGTCCTCTCCTCCGGGAGCCAAAGGCCTCTCGTGTGGAGATCCCCGGTGTGCGCTCCCCAACCTTCCAGGGAGGCATCCGTCATCACCGTCACCTGGTGGGCCGGGGCTAGGAAACCTGTTCCCGCCGTCAAATGAGAGCGGATACCCCACCATCGTATCGCCTGACGGAACGCTTTGTCGAGCGGGATCCTGTCCAGCTCCTAGCATGGTTAATAAGGCAGGAGCGCCCAAAGACGATGATTACCTAAATTCAAGATCAGGTACGTGACTTGGTGTCCTCGTACCGGGAGATACATGGATTTCGGGGGTATTAGAGATAGCTGTACACGTCCGAGGGTACCTATTCGGATGTGGACGCCAGACTTGTTGGACCTGGTGCGGCTGCCCAAACTGGAGGGAGAGGCTAGGGAGGGGCTGAAGGCACCCATAGAGGAGGGAGAGATTTTAAGTGAGATAAGGTCCATGCACACAAATAAAGCGCAAGTAGAGTTTTATCAGGAGTTTGCAGAGATCCTGGTCGCCCAACTTAAAAGGGTATACCATAATGTGTTTCGTGTGAGGGAACTGCAAGGGACAATGAGAGAGGCAATAGTTACGGTGCTCTTGAAGAGAGCAAGGACCTGACTCACTGCGCCTCATACATGCCGATTTCTCTATTAAATGTAGACGCAAAGCTCTTGGGCAAAGTGCTGGCATCCGGACTGGCCAGGGTGGCCCCCCGCGTTGGTACACCCAGACCAGTGCAGGTTTGTGGGAGGGAGAGATACTAGTATGAATCTTCGTCATCTGAACAATGTAACAGACTTAGTAAAGGGCTCACAGGGAGAGAGACTGCATTGGCGTCATTTGACGTGGTGAAGGCATTCGACTCACTTGAATGGCCCTGGCTGTTTAAAGATGGGTTTGGGAGTGTGATACTGAAGTGGCTGCATTTGTTGTATAAGAACCAGAGTCAAAACAGGCAGATGGGTGTCACAGCGGTGGACTTTGGAACGAGGGGTGCAGCAAGGTTGTCCGATCTCCCCAATTCTTTTTGTTGCTGGCCCTCGAGCCATTGGCTCAGTATTTTAGGACTTACATACCGCAAACTGGAATCTTGGGGGCCTGGTGGTACATAATATTTTGCTCCATGTGGATGACACCTTGTTATATGTAAATAGCCCTTTGGAAAGCATGCAAGTCCTCCTGGAAATATTAGATCATTTTTGAAAGCTATTGGGATTCCAAATAAACAAAGAGACATACCTTCTCTTTCCACTGGCAGGTCTTAGAGCCAGGTGGGAAAGGGAGTCCTTTCGATATCTGGGGATTCAGATCTTTCGGGACATAGAGGAAACATTTGTCTATAATACCGGGTGGGCACTCTCAGGTATAGGGAATTCGGTGCAGTGCAGGGGATAGACAGAACATGGAGCTACTGTGGAAATCTGGAAGGAGGACATGCATGCCTTTTGCGTGGTACGGAAGGTCGGGCACATGCTGTTATGGAGGGTGAAAGTTAAAGGTCTGCACGATGAGGGTACCCATAGGGTTTGACACAAGCATTTGGATGGCACTAAGGAGTGTTGGGTTGGCAACAGAGGGCAGACTAATGACGTTTGATGAATGGAGGCAGGCACACGGGGTGACAGTTGATCACTTCCTCACCTACGCCAAGGTGATGTGGCATTTGGCAGAACTGTGGCAAGATATACCAGAGGAGCATGAAGGGAGCCCACTTATGTAGACATTGCTGGACCTCAAGAGTGGTGGTGGAAGGGTAGCCAGGTTGTACGGGATGTTGCAGCCTGCAAGAGTGGGGAGTTAGCTGATGGTTAAGGAAAAATGGGAAAAGGGATGAGGGGTCACCAATTCCGGAGAAGATGTGGGCAAAGATGCGGGAGCAAGTTCAAAAAACATCCAGGAATGCTTGATTCCAACTTACTCAATTTTAGTATCTACACAGGGTATACCCGACGCCGGAGAGATTGCACATAATAGATCCATCCGTCTCGCATGGATGTCCGCGATGTGGGCAGAGCCATGCAGGGTTCGTGCATATGGTCTGGACCTGTCCAATTATCACACGATACTGGGGCAGTGGGTGATGGAACGTCTTAATGTGCTATTGGGGAGCAAATATGAAAGCACGCATGGGATATGCTTGTGGTGCCTGCTACCAGGGACAAAGATGCACAAAGTGAGAAATAACACAGGTTTATGTTGGTCCTCGCAAAGAGGCGGATAGCCATTTCATGGAAGGGGGTGAGTGGGCCAATTGGTGCAACAGTGGCTCCAAGATGTGCCTAGATAGGGCGTGACAGAGGTGGTGTATTTGAGTACACACAGAGACCCTGAGGAGGAGAATGACCTGGAGATAAACTGGAGACAACTATTGAATGAGTTTGCGTCTACCCAATATCTGCAGCCCCCGTGAACTGGGTTGTCTGCGATAGGTAGAGAATGGAATGAACACAGGCACTGGAGGGATAGGGGCAGTCACCAGGGGATCAGCGAGAACTTTGGACTGATAGGAATGTGTGGGGACAGCATTTCAATACGGGGAGAGTCAGGGGGCAATGGGAGGGCATAGGTTATGGGTGCGGGGAGGAGGGTGGAAGAGGGGAGGGATTGGGGGGGATTTAGGGAATTTTTAGGTTACCTGGTCATGACATGTTGCATTCCATGAAAACTAATAAAGAAAGAGTTGGACATTTTTTTACTTATAATTCACAAAGAAACACAAATGTATTGAAAACCAATAATAGTGCACACTTTCACATTTCTACCTCGCAGTTTAAACTTAATACAACATAGTATATAAAAAGGAAATGTAAAGACAACGATGAGCCAGAGCTGCAAAAAGAACAGTAGATAAACAGATAACTAACTTCAAATCAAAAACACTTTCTGTATAGTCAGCATCACACCTGTGATGGAAGATATTCGAGGTTACTCTGCTCCGGAAAGATCAGACCAACGGCTTGAGGTTTGCATTATAGCAAAGATGCAAACAAAAATCTTCATTGAACCGTACACTATTGATGGTGCTTGTTGTAAGGCTGTCGAAGAATGAAGCAGACACAAGGGTGGTATGTTTATTGCTATACACTTATTTATAGTAAAATAACCCTCATTATCCCCATCTCTAAGAGGGGTTTCCCAATAATAAAGGATCTGTCAGAAAGTCTGTTCAAATGAAAATCCACCATCCTGTGGCACAATCTACTTGTATCCCTTACACTACAAATTAAGAATAATATAATCCAACAGAAAGTTTCTTCTTCAGGAGAATAACTCCCTTCTCCTGGTATACGGGCGGCATTCCCAAAATGTTCACTTGCACAAAGTTGCCAGAGGGAATGACTCCTTTCCCCTGGCTTGTAGCAATCTAACAGAACGTACTTTCCCCAGGAGAATGACTCCTTCTCCTGGTACACGAGTGGTGTTCCCAAAATTTCCCCTTGTAAGCAGATGCCAAGGGGAATGACTCTCTTCCCCTGCCTTGTAGGTCCAACACTTTGTACAGTCAACTTTCTGGCTCCCTTCTCTTGGTACTGGTCGGCACTCCCCAATATAGTTCATAACAAACGCCAGGGGGAATGGTTCCCTTCCCCTGGCGTCTCTTCAGTTTACTTGAAAGGATTCTCCTAGTTTCTAAAAGTTAATTTTCAACTTATGTTTTATCCTGGCACTCTTTTACTACATCAGCAAAATCCCAAGTCCTTCTCTGGGTTCCAGTGGACTCATCTGTGCCACTGTAACAAGGAAGATGTCCTCCTCAGAGGCCTGTTTCATTGTTGGTAGGGTCCCAGACCCATCTCTGATTGCAAGTGGGCTTATCTCTGCCACTGATACAAGGAAGATTACCTCTGATGCATGCGCTCTTCAGCTTGTTGTGGGCCCCAGACAGTTGATGGCCCTCAGATAGGCCTTACGATTGCCTTGGTGTGAAGCAGAGACCTCTACTCGCCCCCCCCCCCATGTCCCTACCGGTCTGCCTGTGCTTTCGTTACCTTCTGGGACTTGCTTGCACGGTGCCGGTTTCTCCTGGGACTGGGATCAGTCTTCTTCCTGCTTCCTGCAGCCTTCTGCTTCGCTATTGCTGCGTTGGTGACTTTGCATTTTGTGGATCCTTGCATCTCGGCACAGTTAGGGGAATGCACTATCCCCCTCCTCCTCGGTCCTGCCCACGCAGGACCCCTTAAGGACTCCCTCAGTCACTCGCCGGCATCCTCTGCAGAGCCCTCTTTTCGGGTCGAGTGTGGACTTAGAAACTCCAGGGTTCTCCGACGAGGAGGGAAGATGAAGATGCTGAGTCCTACATCCCTTTCCACTCTATAGGGCTTACTCTGCCCCAGCATAACGTCAACACCTGTTGTCAATGGCTACTTGGTATTCCTCATGCCTCCTTTGTGCCACCTCGTCTAATTCCTCATGTTTTCTGTGCTCTTCTTCGTCCTAGTATTTTCTGTCTTGTCTGTATCCCAGGCACTACAGAAATACATTGGTTTGAAATGAAGGGGGGGGGGCTAAGGGATGTGGGTGTGTGTTGTTGTACAACAGGTTGCAACCACGGTGGTCATCCTTATCCCGAGAGGGTGAGTCCCTCCCCATAAGGTCCTTCTGTATTAAACCCCGCCTAGGAGGATCATTGGGTAGCGGAGGTGCCTTACTAGCCCCATGGGAAAGGGCTCCTCAGTGGGGAGAAGTGACGATTCCTGGCAAATCGTCACAATTTGTAAGCAAAGTGGCAAACATTTTGTGGATGTGTTGGCTTTTTCCCTTAGCCCTCAAGCCAAGTATCAAGGCTCTTGCATCTTTAACAGCTCAAGAGACTAGACACACTAAATAACGGGCACAACTTTTATTTTATTGCTTATTTTATTGTTTAAAGAGTGGACCTAGCTCGAAAGTGGCAGACCGCTGTACAGAGTGTGGTTAGCCAGCGTGTGGGCTGGCATTTTTAACAGTAGCACAGCATTGTTAGTTGAGGTCTTTGAATCAGTATATGCGTCCATTGGAATTAGCCCTTGGACAGGTGTTGTTGAAAAAGGCAGGTTTTGAGAGATTTACAAAATTGCAGAATTGTGGAGGCGTTCCGAGCCAACACCGAGATCAAGTTCCAAAAGATGGGTGGATGACAAAAGAAGGATTGTTTTCGCGTCCGCTATTTGCGGGCGAGCTGTGTTTGAAGCTGGTTAGTCGATTTGCTTTGCAAGGAGCATGTGACACCAGATATGTAGAGCTTACCCACGAGGTACGCTGGTTTGTTACTCATGACTGCTTTGTAGATGATACATGTAAGTCCTGAACAGTACCATGGCTTGGAGAGGAAGCCAATGTAGTTTGCGCAGGACGGGTGTGAGTCGGTAACGTTTCTGTGCAACCTTAATAAAGTGTGCTCCAGCAAGGTGCTTTTAGGGTAGCCAAGTGAGCACCTTCCCACTAGACTATCCAGACTATCATACCATATGAATTAGTGGGTGGCTCACAAGTGACTAGTGACTTGCTTTGAGAGAGAATACCTAACGCCTGATGCCACTAAAATGGTTATCAGGCCATTCTGCAAAAGAGAATGTAATGCGTGAAACAACCCAACAAATATAAGAAATAATTTGAAGGGGGAACCTACCCCTTTAAATTAAGTTTCAAAACATGACCGCAAGAAACAGAAGGTGACCAGAACCAGAAGTATATATGCCTTGTTTATAGAAATCAAAATCTGAAAACAGTCATACCTAATACAATTACCTTCAGAAATCATCCAAGGCAGGAAACACATCAGTAAAACTTTTGGTTAATAAAACAAATCATCACTAAATCAAAACCAGCGAGCTTCAATCACAAAGAAAATGAAATATAGAATAAATAAAAAATATAGGTGTTCACACCTTGGTATGGCATATACAAGAAAAGGAAATGTATGGCCAATGAAGACCCAAATACACAGACCAATTGATCTAATCACTGGTGATTACCAAGGTGTTAACAGGAATGTGCTCAAGTCTAGGGAAAGGCTAGTAATGAACTGATACAATTCAATTGTGAGCTTCTTGCTTTATGTCACTTGCACTTTATTTGTTACTAGGTTTTAGAATTTGTATACTTTTTATGATATTTTTTAATAATCATTAATAAAATTCTTATTGTATGATATTTGATTGGTGAAGCTGATCATTTTCTCTACTTTTGCCTTTGTATTTTGTTTCTCTGAACCCTTCTTTAAAGTAGAGAGTTTATTACTACCTTAGGGAGTATATGTTTTGAAGGGATTCCTCATCTAGTATGTTTTACTACATGAAACAGTACCATTATCTCACCAGCAACAAGGTCAACCAACTACTAGTGCACAAACTCAAAAAGCTGCATTCCAGGAACAACATTATGGTCCTCCAAGACCAGAGCGGCAAGCCCTGCTACTCGGAAGCAGAAAATCTGGCCATCATGACTGAACATCACAGGAGTGCAATGTCTGGGGACCCCACGGATAAGGAGACGCAACTCTGCTACTTACGAACTATTCAAAGGACTCCCCCGCACCCGCAGCTGGACTCCCTAGAACTTCCCATCTCCACAGAGGAAGTGACCGAAATCATCCGCTCCCTGAAAAACGCCCCCTGCGCCCACACGGTGTGTCTGTCCCATTCTACAAAAAATACATCCACATCCACATCTTGGCCCCGCATCTGGCATCCCTCTATAGGTCCTTCTTGTCGACAGGTAGCACCACCCCCTCAATGGAGGAATTCCTCACAGTATTGATATTGAAACCCAGGAAGAACAGACCCATCGCACTGATGAACGTCGATGCGAAAATCTTCTCAGAACTACTGGCTCGCAGGGTTGCAAGAATTCTCCCGGACCTGATCCACCCGGACCAGACGGGATTCATTCCAGGCCGGAACACTATAGATAACACCAGACGCACTCTAAACGTCATCGAATCAGCCAACAGAATGGGGGAAGGAATGGCTGTCCTGTCACTCAACGCTCACAAAGCTTTTTTTCCCCCCAACTTGTTTTTATTAACATTTTACTTTAAGCAATAACCAATTAGTACAGAAAATTCAAGCAAGTAAAAACAAACAACCAAAAAAAAAAAAAACTTCCCTCCCACCTGGATTCCAGAAGCAGTGTCCTGAGCTTTACCCACTCCCTGGAAAGTCATACTTGCTGTGACAAGGCTTAAGTCTGTGTGACCTTATCTGGGTCAGCTCTTGAACTATTCATACTTTCGCATTCATGGGTCGGAGTCCTCTTGTGGAAGTATAATTCCAAGTAGTGACATGCTTTTGGGGCACCAAGCTCTGCGCGCCCCTTCCTTCAGAAAAGTTAGCAGGGCCGCCCAGTCAGATATAAATTTCGTATGATGCCCTTGCATGGAGTATGTAAGCCATTCCATGGCCACGATCGACTAGATTTTCGCTACCCACTCGTGCTCTTGGGCGGGGTTGTGGGGGGGGGGGGGTCTTTCGACTTCCACTTGCGCGCCAGTACCATTGCTGCAGACATCATCATAATGACATATACTATGCGGTCCGCTTTCGTGGGGATGTCCACCAGGACTCAGTTTAGGCCTAGCATATTGAGCCCTCTGTTTCAGCTTTGGGCATTCCCACCAAATGTGAGCCCATGAGCCAGTCCTCCCACAGTCCCTCCAGCAAAGCTGAGAGGTTCGCGCGAACATCTTGTTTATTCTGACTGGGGTAAGGTGCCACTGATACATAGCTTAAGCCAGATCACCCGGATCTGGAGGGACTTGGTGAGTTTCGGGATCTGTGCCCACAATTCTTGCCACTCACTCTCCTCTATTTCAGTGCCTGTGTCAGCCTCCCATTTCCTCATGTAAGCTCGATACGGAGGATCTTCCCCCTGCTTGATAAGTTTGTATATGGAGGCCATGAGACCCCTTGTCCCCCTCATGCGTGTCTAGATACTTTTCGAAAGGGGTTAGGGGGCGCGTACCTGCCTGTCTCTGCTCTGGGTGGGATAGCCAGTGTCTCAATTGTATATACCTGTATCTATGGGTCTCCTTCAGCCCAAACTCTGATTTGCACTGTTCAAATTCTTTTACCGTGGCCTCTTTATACATATCTCGGACCATCCGACAGCCCCCCAAGTGCCAATCCTCAAATGCCAAGTTTTTACAACCTGGGTAGAATTGTGGATTCTCAAACAAAGGTGTATAAGGGGAGGGAAAGGTGGTGATGTGGGCCCGTTTGACTGCCACGTCCCAGGCTTCCCCTATGGTCGAGATGATTCGGCTCCTATACATCTGGGGAGGCCTATCCGCTCTCGAAAGGCAGAGCGTTCCCTCCAACCTCCCGGCCACCACTGCCCTGTACATCGGCCTCCACGGTTTGTCCCTATCGTCTCTCAACCAATCTCTGAGAATCCTTATCTGAGCCGCTAAGTAGTAATCCTTAAAGTCGGGTTCCCCTATGCCACCCCGATTGGTTGGGGTCGTCACAAGGACTGACGCTATTCTGGGACGTTTGTGGTTCCAGATAAAAAGATTTGTGACTTTATGAAGGGCACTGAAAAAGGAGCTCGGAAGGGCTGCAAAGTGGTACAGAAGCACTGGTAGCACCACCATTTTGAGAGCATTAATGCGTCCCACCCACGAGATGTACAGCGGGCCCCAGTCTATTAGCTTCCATTTAATTTTCTCCAACAGAGGGAGGTAATTCACTCGATATAGTTACCCCACGGTTTTGGTAAGGTAGACCCCTAAGTACCTAATTCCCTTGCTTGCCCATCTGAAAGCATAGTCTCGTTTGACAAGTTGCACCGAGGCCGCCTGTAGAGTAAGGTTAAGAATCTCCGACTTGTTAGTATTAACTTTCAGGCCAGCGACCCGCCCAAACTTGTCAAGCTCCTCACATACCGCTGGTAACGATACCTCGGGGCCAGTCAATGTGAGTAACATAACATCCGCGAACGCGGCCACTTTATGCACCTGTCCCCCAAACGTGATGCCCTTTATCCTCCCATTCACTCTTATCGCCTCTAGGAATGGCTCCAAATGAAGCGCGTAGAGCAACGGGGATAGTGGGCACCCCTGCTTCGTGTCCCTCTCTACTCTCACCAGGTCTGAAATCCGGCCATTGATTGCCAAGCGGAGAGACGGGTTGCGGTAGTTGGCCCTCACTCAATCCATGTATTTGGGTCCGAAACCCATTATGGTCATTGTGGCGAAGAGGAAGCCCCACTCCACGCGGTCAAAAGCCTTCCCGGCGTCGACCGCTAGGAGGAGGGCGGGAATCCCCTTTATCGGAGTTTTCTCGACCAAGTGAACCACTCTCCGTACATTGTCAGCTGTTTGCCGCCCTTTTATGAAACCCGCCTGACCGTGTTGGACCAGCCTGGGCATGAAGGAATCTAACCTGGCCGCTAAGATCTTCGTGTTAATCTTCGCATCAACGTTTATGAGCGCTATCGGGTGGTAGGATCCGCACTCCTCTGGGTCTTTGCCTTTTTTATGTATAAGAGTTACTTTGGCCTCGTCCATGGAGCCGGGGAGGGCCCCAGAAGAGCCTATGTGATTAAAAAGCCTGGTGAGTTGGGGAATTAAAAATTCTTTATGTGCCTTATAGAACTCGGGCGCGAAGCCATCAGGGCCTGGGGCCTTGTTCGGGAAAGAGGGTGGAGATCGCCTTCCTGACTTCGTCAGTTGTTATTTCTCCTTCGAGCTGTTCCCGCTCCCCCCTTGAAAGGGCCCTAAGGTCGAGCCTATCTAGGTAATCCTTTTGCACCGTGGGGTCAGGATTGTTTGTCGCATATAAGGTGGTGTAAAACTGGTGGAATTCTCTCTCTTTCTCTCTGTTGTTCGTAAAGACCCGACTGCCCTCCCCCTTGATTTTTGGAATAGTTTTGCACTTCTCTTCCTTTCGCAACATCCGGGCTAGCAGTCTGTCAGACTTGTTCGCCTTAATATAGTGCATTTGACGGAAGCGCAGTAAACTGTGCTCGGCCACCCTGCTCTGGATGAGATTCGGTTGGCCTCTTAGCGACCAGACCTCTCGTACTAAGGCTGGTGTATGTTTAGCGGCTAGTAGTGCCATTGCCTCTTTGAGTTTTATGCCCAGGTTCTCTTCCTCAAGCCTTAGTTCCCTTTCCCTTCTAGCCTTGATTGCCATGATTTTCACCCTTATCGTGGCTTTTAGTGAATCCCACCATATTTGCGGGGTAGTATCATCCCACCCATTCATCTCCGCGTAGTCCTCCAGTTCCCGTTCCACCTCCTGCACTAGAACCGGGTCTTTAAATAACGAGAACGGGTAACACCATTTCCATAGCCCAAAGGGTCCCCGTGGCCTGCTCAGTGTTAGTATGATAGGGGCGTGGTCCGATATCGTGATGGGCCCAAGTGAGATCCCGGTAATGGACCCTAAAAAAGGGGCAGACACCCAGATGTAGTCTATTCGGGAGTGGGTTTTATGAGCATACGAATAAAATGTGTACCCCTTGTCGGCCCCCTGCGTCTCCCTCCACGCGTCTACCAGGGCCAGGTCTTGAAATTTCTTTTTAAGGTCCCCGGAAGGTCCACCCGGTGATCCCCACAGAGCCCTGCTTCTGTCCCTGGAGGGCTCCCAGACAATGTTAAAGTCTCCTGTTAGAACAATACGTCCACTGGCAAAATCCCTCAGGCAGGTTAAGAGACTTCTGAATAAAGGCATCTTGACCAGTGTTGGGCGCATATAGTGTGGCAATCGTATATACCTCTCCTCTGCCCTCTAATATCAACGCCAGGTATCGCCCCTGATCGTCCTTTTGCATAGTCTCGATTGACAGATCTAACCCATCTCTAAGAGCAAGAGCCAACCCCCCCCCTCTTCTTACAAGCCTGAGTGGCCTGGGAGAGCCAAGCATATCCCCAGATTTTAAATCTCCAGATGTCCCGTGTTTGAATGTGTCTCCTGCAATGCGACTATATGTAGTTTCTCTTTGCGTATGAACAACTCCACCTTCTTTCTTTTAACGGAGGAATTTAGCCCGTTTACGTTCAGAGATATCATCTTCAGTTGCTCCATTTTATTAGGAGGTGTGGTTTATGGAATAAGGCAAAACGCCTTGAACCTCTGTTTTCTCGGGGCCCCCAATGACCTGGCCTAGTTGTATGCTCCGACCCTCTAACCAGTCCCACTCTCTCATCTGTCCCTGGAAATCCGCTCTCCCCCCTCGTGATAAACAAATAACCCCCTGGGTGGGCTCAGCTGGCAACTTGCCCCCCTCGTGCCCAAAAGACGAGAGCTGAGCCTCAAAAACAATGCAGGATCTCCCAATCCCATCCCAAGAGACTCTCCCCCTCCCTTCTCCGCTTGGAACCTTCGGAACTTCTTTTGCAACCCTGCTCCGGTGCCTCAGATTTGTGTAGCTCCCTCCCTCCCCGGACTCGCTATGCTGGCCCCCTATGATTTCAGAAATCCGGTGTCAGCTGAAATTTCAGACGAACCAGTTTGACTATTGGGTCGGCTACCCCCCGGTGAACTGTGACCCTCCATCCGGGGGGTCCCTTTCCTTGATCGCTTGGGCTTGACTGCAGTCCATTCCCAGGATTTGTGCGAGATGCACCGGCCAAGAGGGCCCGCAGGGTCTGCCGGTCATTGCTCCTCAATGTCCAATAAGTCCAGGCCTTGTTCGCAGGGCGTGACCTTGTGTTGTATTCCCTGCCACAAGGAAGGATAGGCCAAATGGATGAGACCATCTATATCTGATCTGCTTTTCACGCAAGTAATTCAATACTGGGAGCATCAGTCTCCTTTTATTCAGGGTTATTTGGGACAGGTCCTGATATAAAAATATCTCGGCACCATTATAGAATATATGTCCAGCTTTCCTCGCTTTCTCCAGGATCTTTTCTTTTGCTGCATAACTGTGAAATGCCACTAGCACATCCCTGGGTCTAGTGCCCGGTTCCGGTGTATTCTGTGAAACTGAAGATCAATAGCCGTGTCCACGTCTAGGAGGTCCCTAAAGACGGCTGTGAGGGTTTGCGCTAGGTCCTGGGCCTGAACAGACTCCGGCAATGCTTTGACACGTATATTGATTCTTCTAGAGCGGTTCTTTAAATCTTCGGCCTGCAACTCCAGATTCTGTGTGGCCTGTGCCAGCGTTTCCAGAAGGTTTTCAGTTTTCCTTGCGTCCTCTGTAAGGTCTTAGATGGCCCGTTCATTAGTGTCCACTCTTTCTTCAACATTATGGATATCTCGACATATAATCTTTAGCCCCGCAAGCAAATCTTCCCTCAGGGCATCCATCTGCTTCTGATTCGCCGTCGTAATCTTGTCCACCACTTCTCTGAGGAATTGTCTAAGTGCCGCAAAGTTTACCGGCCCGTCTTGATGCTCGGGTTAAGGGTCCGCACTCTGGGCACCTGCCCAGTCACCCGCCTGATGGTCCTTCTGGTGGTCAGTTTCTGGGTCGTGGTCTATGGCCCAAAATCTGGTAAGGGAAGCATCTTGGGTCTTCCTGGCACTTTTGAGGGTCGGGGGGCGGGGGGGTCCTTAGCTCTGTTCCTGGACATGGTAGGGCACTGGCCTGAGGCTAGCCTGGTTTCTTTCAGGAATTGTTGACGTGGAGCGGCAAAGTGATAGCGTGGGGCCTCCGCTCTCTTATGTATGGTGGACTGTCCCGTGTATGGGTGACGATCTCCCCTCCCCCACCCAGCTCTCTATGGTGGGGTCATGGTGTGCTGGGGGCCAACTCCAGGCAAAGCTGAAGACAGGAGCAGACGTCTCATTACTCCGGTAGTGCCACTGGAGGGCCAGGGGGCCACCCGGTCCGCTCCCTGCTGATTTAGGTCCGTGAGTGGCCCAGTGAAGGGAGCGTGAGGGAGCCTCTATGTCTCCCCTGCAGCGCGTCTCCCGGTCGCAGTCGGCCGCCGGCTGCTGTGTTCTGGGCAAAGACTGCAAGACCGCGTTGGAATGGCAAGCCCCCCTCACTGTCCCCCGCTGGATGCAATGCTCAGGCTAACGGCCATGTTTACTGTCTGCACTTAAATGGTGCCCCCCCCACCCCTACTTACTGTCGCCTAGCTGGGGGTGGTGCTCCTGTTTCGCCCAGGCCAGCCCTATCCTTGCTCAGCGCCGCTCGATCTCCCCGAGCACCCGAGGCGTCTGCGCCTGCTGGGTATCACCAGGGGATGCGGGGCACTGAGCAGAGCCCCACAGGTCCCTACCGGCACAGTCGCTGGTGGGGGGCCTCCCCCGCTGATTCCCACCGCGGGCCTGCTCCACTGTTGGCGCAGCCCGATCTAGGCGACTGCGATCGTCTCAGTATGAGGGTGCGGGACAGCTTCACCGGCGAGGGCCGCTCCGTTGGGGTGCTCCGGCGAGGTCTGCTTATGTTGCCTCCGGATGGGCCGGCTGAGTGGAGGTGCTAACACCAAGGGAGACTGCCGGGGAGGGCAAGAGTCTGCGTCGGGACTGGTTGGGCACCGTCAGGGTAAGAGCAGGTCGGGGATCTCAGGAGTCGCGATGCACGTTAGGCGGCAGCCATCTTGGAACTCTCACAAAGCCTTTGATATGCTTGACTGGGGATACATGGAAGAAACACTGAAGCAGTTCGGCTTTGGGCCAAGATTCCTGAAGTGGACGCTGGCAAACTACCAACATTCCACCACGGCACTTAGAATAAACGGCAGCAAATCCCCCAGGATCACGATAACCAGAGGCACTCGACAGGGGTGCCCACTGTCCCCACGTATCTTTGCGCGGTCTATGGAGCTGTTCGCTTGTAGGATCCGCCAGAACCCGCTTGTCCTCGGTCGCGAGGTCAAAGGCGAAACCTACAAAGCTGCCATTTATGCGGACGAGCTGCTGACTCTAACCCATCTAGAAGCCTCCCTTAGAGCCCTGTGGCAGGAGCTGGACAGCTTCAGAGCAGCATCAGGATTCACCATCAACCTCACGAAATCAACAGCCTTGGGCATTAACATCCCTAAAGCCTTGGTAAACTCCCTGGGGGCCAGTTTCCCCATTACAGGGGCCCAGACTCACCTTGACTATCTGGGCATCCGAATCCCGAGAAACATAGAGCAGGCTTATAAAATGAACTTCCCGGCCCTGTTCAAAGAGCTGCAGATGCACCTGGCCCGATGGCAAAAACAGGCGATATCCTGGACTGGAAGGATGACGGCAGTAAAAATGAATCTGGTACCCAGACTGCTATACCACTGCCAGGTCCTACCGATCCACACCCCCAAAAAAAGACATACTGAAACTGCAAGCGAAAATTTTGAAACTTGTTTGGGTGGGGTGGGAAAAATACACGTATCACCAAAGAGTAATGCCCCGAAGCCCTGGAACCGGAGGCCTGGAGGTCTCGAAGGTTGAAAGGTGGTGCCTGGCGGCTCAGCTCGCAGCGGCATTCAGATGGCAATTACGCACCAACCAACCAAGCTGGCTGAAGCTAGAGGAGGACTGGAGGCGCTACCCACTGGAATCCCTTCCACATATAGCTTGGCCCAGAAACCCGCTGAATGCTGGTCCACTCACGTCGACCAGAAACACTGTGGAGAGTTGGAAGAAGGCTGCCCGGAGATGGAACTGCAGGAACACAGTGGGCCCATTGTCCCCAGTCTGAGAGAACCACAACTTCACTCCAGGTTTGGCACCGAACGACTTTGTCAGATGGAGGACGGGCGGGTTGAAGCACATCGCAGACTTCTTTGCGAATGGCACCCTGCTCACCTTTGAAGGATGCAAACAGAGATTTCAGGTCCCGGAGAGCGAACAATTCCGCTATGCTCAGCTGCGACACTGGCTGTCTCACGACTCGATAAAGCCACAAGAAGCAGAGAGCTGACAGTGCTGGAACGAACCTTGACAATGCCCCCACCCACCGGGAAAATAACAAGCTTATACAGGCTGCTGGACAGAGGAGCCCCCAATCCTAAGGAGCCTTACATGAAGAGGTGGGAGCAAGACATAGAGAGCTGGACGAGGAGAGCTGGAATCGCATCTGGACGAGGACCCATAGACGCTCCAAATGTGTCACAAATGAGGAGGGGGCGATCAAGGTCTGCTATAGATGTTATTTAACACCAGAAAATCCTGCATAAAAGTAACCCTGCCATCCCACCACACTGTTGGAGAGGCTTCACTGACACTAGCACACTATTCCACCTCATGTGGTCGTGCCCAAAAACATTGAATAATGTATACAGCAAACTGTTGACAAAATCTAATAAAAGGTCTTGTTGGAAAAAAAAAACCTGGATGTCCAGATGAGGGGGTTTGCACGAAGGTGTACTCAAGCACCTCCCAGAACCCTAGGTGGAATTGGCAAGCCACAACCGAAGGCTTAACACCAGCAAGCCCTTTGAGAACAGTGAACCCTGAACTGTGGCTGGGGGGTGACATAATATCAACTTCTTGACAAGGAAACTGAATGGGGGGTGGGCAGGGGGAATACCCATCCAATCTGAAGTGAAATCTAAGAAAGCCAAGGTCCAGGAACGATGTGTTGTCAAACCTAAGAAAGCCCAGGAACTTGTTTTGAAGCCTAAGAAAGCCATGGCCCAGGTGGGACCAGTTCTGAAAAGTAAGAAAGTCCAGGAAACACCGGCTTGAAGTCAAGCTCAAGGAGGGACCTGTTATGAAGTCTCAGAGGTTTATGGTATAGGCAGGACATGTTCTGAATAGCTGAGAGAGTTGTGGGTCCGAACAGTCAAGAATGAGGAAGGATTTTTTGCGAATCCTGAAACCAAATGGTGGGGAGAACCCTGCCAATAAAGGCTGATGGGTTCTTCATTGGTCCTAGAAAGCAGGAGTGGTGAAATCACATTCTTGGGAGAGGGGAAAGCACAGCAGCAGAAGTCGTCCACACTGAGCAGCTCCGGAAGGAACCTTTCCAGAAACAGTGATTTATTTTTAGCTTGCCAAAGATGGGGCATTTGTGTTATTAGCATAGGGTAGCCAAGAGGCTAAGGACTTCTCAATATATGGTTAAAATCAATTGTGTTGGCCACTTTGTTTTGGGACAGTGGTTTGTAGACTATGGTGACCCAGGATGTGCAGGGGCTCTTACAATTAGGATTTTGATTGATTGATTGATCAACCAGGCAGGGAGGGGAAAAGAGGGGAGAACAAGACAAACAATCTTACTAGGCCTAGAATCACTTAGATCATGCAAGTGCGCAGAAGAATCACTTAGATTGCAGTACTACTACTCCCTCCTCCGCACAACTACTACTTCCTCCTCTGTATACTACTACCACCTCTACCCTACTACTACTCCTGCCACTAAACTGCTATTACTACTAATACTCCTCCCTCCTATACACTAAGACTCCACCCACACATACTCCCTCAATCACCCTTTCACTTCCTAGTCACGCAATCAATTCTCACTCTACTCTCTCCAGCCACTCCACTCATATCCACGCTCATTCAAACCAAAGTACCACATTCACTCACCAACTGATACCTCCACTTTACACACTGCCTGTAAAATCTGCACCATCCTTACTCTGCATGGTCTGCCTCTGCCTCCTCCGACATCAACAGAAAAACCTACACCTTCCTGTTTCCTGCCTTCCCTTTTCTCTCCCATTGGTTCTCCCATTCCATTGGTTCTCCCATTCCTTTGGTTCTCCAGGCCAACTGCACTCAGTCCCTTCCCAGCATGGGTTACAATATCAGAACCTAAAAGAAGGCGTTTAAGATCCACCCGCCCCCCTCTTTGTACATGGGCCCTCTTAGTTTTGTCAAGAGTGACCAACTATACTGATGGTAAGTGTCCAAATTTGTCATAGTGCTCCGGGTTATGTTGCTGGTTTGCTGTGGGGACCGTTCGGTACTTCTTTGGGGGAATATACAGTTCTTATGAGGAGTGTTTAGTGCGGTGTCTGTGGCGGCGAGTGAAAGAAGATGCTCTGGCAGTTTGTTGCTGGTAGGACTTCTTGCGCAATACCACTGATGGATTCTCCCAGGCGTCTTGCTCAGTGTAGCAATGTTTTAGCTCTTCTGCCACGCTGCCTGTTAGTTCTTGAAGTTCCTAGGGTATAATGAAAGGAACTGGCCAGTATCTTGGGTGATGGGTATTGAGCAAGAAAAGATGGTACTCTGCACAAAAGGAAGTGACAGGGGCTGCGGCACTCTCAACTTCCACCTTGCTCCTCTGTGGTTTCACTCGCTCTGGCTTCCAACCTGTCAGGGCTCTCAGTGAGGTGCAGCTTTCAGCCATCAGCTTTTGGTTTTGCTTTAGTCAACCAGAATAGAACAGGTATGCCAAGATGTGGGGCCCAAGTTTGCTGGGCCTAGAGACCCAAGCTACACCTCACTGATGACCCTCAATGATATTGACACATGCCTGGGGAGCTTGTGGTCCTGTGCAGAAGGGATGTGACCAAGCAGTTTGGGCTGGACTGCCCGTTTTGGGGTAGGAGTCAGGACCAAACCCGATTTGTGCATATGACCGTTCCCTTTTTTTTAATGGTTTGGCAGGCAGAGAACAATGGTCCAGAGGTTCGCCCAGAACGATGCCAGCAGTTAAGATTAACTGGAAACCTTGCCGTCCTCAGAAGCAATGAATTGGAAGTGGATAACAGAAAGTATAATGGCATTTTGAAGTCCAGAGCACACATCAAGACCAGTGATTTATACACTACACTTCACAAAATCCATAAAGCACTTGGCATGTAAAAATATGCCCAATCATCGCACAGAACGATGGTTTACTGGAACCTATGGGGGAGTAGAACTAGTTACTCTTACCTTGTAACGTTCTTTCGATGGGATGTTCCTCCGACGTATTCCTTATCTTAGATATAAATCCTTCAGCTTTGCTGGCCTCGGAAAATTTTTTCGCCAGAGGGCGCTGCGCGTCGATGATCGCCGAGTCGATGACCCTCGACGGCCTCCGTGCCGACGTCGACGTCATCCTGCCTATAAAGGCCGCGCGCAGCGTCCGTTGCTCAGTTCCGTTTTGTAGTCCCCAGTAATGTTTTTGGATTAGACTAATCACCTTGAAGGAGCATAGGCTGCAAACCCACAGGAAGTCATACTGCGGGGATGGATGGGAGGGTCGATAAGGAATACGTCGGAGGAACATCCCATCGAAAGAACGTTACAAGGTAAGAGTAACTAGTTCTTCGAAGGGATTGTGTCCTCCGACGTATTCCTTATCTTAGATAGACTCCCATAGCAGTGGTATTGTGACTGGAGGCGGGAGTAATAAAAGTTATGTTACCCTTCCAGAATGGACAGAGTGTAACACAGCCTTGCCGAATCTAGTTTCTTGACTAGAGGAGGAATCCAGGCTATAGAATTTGGTAAATGTATGTGCGGACGACCATGTGGCAGCCGCACATATATCTCGAATTGGCACCCCTCTTTGAAGGGCTGAGGATGTTGCGATACCCCTGGTAGAATGAGCCCTTAGATTTTGAGGAGGCTCCTTTCCTGCCAATTTGTAGCACTCCAGAATGGCTAAAATAATCCATCTGGAGATGGTTTGTTTTGTTATTGGAAGGCCCAACTTATGTCCTGCATAACCTACAAAGAGTTGGTCTGCTTGTCTGATCTTAGCCAATCTGCTGATATAGAAGCTCAAGGCTCGCTTAGGGTCCAGCCTGTGCAGTCTCTCTTCCTCCTTCCCCGGATGAGGAGGAGGGTAGAAAGAAGGTAATATAATCTTCTGAGTGATGTGAAACTCCGAGACTACCTTCGGGAGGAAGTTAGGCTTCACCTGAAGAACAACTTTGTCCTTGTAAAAGATTGTATGTGGAGGTTTACACGATAAGGCTTGCAACTCGCTAACCCTTCTAGCAGATGTCAATGCTATTAGCAAAACAGTTTTGAGGGTGAGAAGCTTCAATGAACAAGAGTGTAGTGGTTCAAAAGGGGCACCCTTTAGGAAGTTTAAAATTAGGTTTAAATCCCATAAGGGAACTTGAAAAGGTTTCGGGGGATAAACATTAGTTAATCCTTTTAGGTATTGTATTACCAATGGAATTTTGAAGTATGAAGGCTCCTCTGCAGTGCGCTTAAAGATTGATAGCGCTGCGAGATAGCCCTTAATTGTGCCAACCTGTAGGCCTGAATTAGCCAGGTAAAGTAAGAATGACAACACCATAGGTGTACCACAAGAAAAGGGTTCAATATTCTTTTCTCTGCACCAGCTGCAAAATTTGTTCCAACGGCAGCGGTATAGAGTTTTAGTTGCCGGCCTTCTGGCCGAAAGCAACACCTCCATAACATCATCCGGAAGGTCCCAATCCTTGTACCTCAACCTTTCAGACACCAAGCGTGAAGGTTGAGGGTCTTGATGGCTGGATGGAGAACCTGACCTTCCTTCTGCGAGAGAAGATCCTCTCTGTATGGCAGTCGAATTGGAGGGCAGATGGACATGTCTAGAAGGTCCGGGTACCACGTTCTCCTGGCCCAATCCGGGGCAATTAGGATCATGGTCTTCCGAAACCTTCTCAACCTCCTGATCATTTGAGGAATGACAGGGACCGGAGGGAACGCGTACAGAAGTGGGAACTCCCAGTCCACTACGAACGCATCTCCTAGAGCTCCTCTCGGGGGAAATTCCCTTGAGCAAAATCTGTCGCACTTCCTGTTGATACTGGTGGCGAACAGATCCACTTGAGGGGTTCCCCAAAGGGCGAAGATCTCTTGAAGGACTTCCTGAGCTATCTCCCACTCGTGAGAGACTGTGCTCTGCCTGCTCAGAGCGTCCGCTGTCAAGTTCTTCTCTCCGGCTAGGTGAATTGCCGATAGAGAGATTCCTTCCTGAATTGCCCAAAACCAGAGCTGCATCGCCTCTCTGCACAGTGGTAGTGAGCCTACGCCTCCTCTTTTGTTGAGGTAGTGCATGGCCACTGTATTGTCCGTCATTATTAGGACGTTTCTTCCCCGTACAGACGGCAGAAAAGCCTTCAGCGCTAGTCTGATGGCTCTCAGCTCCAACAGGTTGATATGTAGTCTGGACTCCGATGGAGACCAACGACCGCTGATGGTCAAGTCGTTGGCGTGAGCTCCCCACCCCGTGAGTGAGGCATCCGTGACTACTGTCATCTCCGGCCATGGTTGCCAAAACATTTCTCCTTTCAGGATGTTCTCCCGACAGGCCCACCACTGAAGGTCTCGGGCTACTTTGACCGGGATCCGAAGGAGATCTGTCATCCTTCCTGAGAACTGTGACCACTGAGTTCTCAGTGCCCACTGGAGGGATCTCATTCTCAGGCGAGCCTCCGGCACGAGGAATATGCAGGATGCCATGAGGCCTAGCAACCTCAGAAAGTCGTAGGCTGGGAGATATTGGGCATTCTGAAATCTGATGACCATCTGCAGAATATCTCGAGCCCTCACCTCTGGTGGCAAGGCTTTTCCCAGGGAAGTGTCCAGGACTGCTCCAATGAATTGGAGTCTCTGTGATGGTATCATCTGTGACTTCTTTAAATTGAGGGAGAAGCCCAGCTTGTGAAGGAAGTGGCAAACATAATCTAGTTGTCTCTGAGCCTGTTCCGAAGATACAGCTCTGATCAACCAATCGTCTAGGTAAGGGTAGACATGAATCCCTTCCCTCCTTAGACTTGCAGCCACAACCGACATTAGCTTGGTAAAGACCCTCGGGGCGGAGGTTAGCCCAAATGGCAGAACTCGAAATTGATAATGAGAGCTGCCAATTGCGAACCTCAGGTATCTCCTGTGCCTGGGATGGATCGGCACATGGAAATAAGCGTCCTGGAGGTCTAGAGATACCAACCAGTCCTGAAGCTGGAGGGCCTGAAGGATCTGAGAGAGAGTCACCATCTTGAACTTGTCCTTTCGGAGGAATTTGTTCAATTCCCGTAAGTCTAAGATGGGTCTCAGTCCTCCGTCCTTCTTCGGTATTATGAAGTAGGGGGAGTACCAACCCTTGTTCCTTTCCGCTACAGGTACCAGTTCTATGGCACCTTTCTCTAGCAGGTCTAAAACCTCCTGCAAGAGGAGCGGATCTGGAAGCTTCAAAGGGTTGTTCCCCGGTGGATGACTCTGAGGGATATGTAGGAAGGGCAGGCAGTAACCTTGGGCCACTGTCTCCAGAGCCCAAGCATCTGACGTAATAGCCTGCCATTCCGTCAGATGGTGAGTTAACCTGCCCCCTACTGGTGTTCTGTGAGGGGAGACCTCAGAGTGGTTTTGAAGCGGCTGATGCAGTTGCCGAAGGTAAAGTGGCTCCTGCTCCTGCGGGTGCGGCTTTCTTTCCCCTACCCCGTCCACCACGGGTAAATCTTCCTTGGCCTCTTTGAGCCGGTCGTCCCCTGCCCCTTCCATATGAGGAATAGTAACGAAAGGACCGTCCTCTCCACGATGATCCCGAAGGACGAAAGGTATTCTGACGGATAGCAGCTCCCAATGACTTGGCTGCTGCCTTGGACGTTTGCAGTTTCTCCAAACTGTCATCCGCCTTCTTTCCAAAGAGGGTAGAACCGTCAAAGGGCATATTCAAAAGCCTGGTCTGCACGTCAGAGGCAAAACCAGACTTCCTCAACCACGCATGCCTGCGGATTGTGGTACTTGCCGCCATGGCCCTGCTGATACTGTCAGCAGAATCTAGGCCAGTTTGTAGGGTCTCGCACATCGCATCTTTACCATCCCTGATGATGTTTAAAAATGCGTCCCTTTCCTCTCCTTCTTGGAGGCAGTCAGCCGCTGATGAAGCGCACTCCCAAAGGGTGTGGCTGAACCTAGCGAGCGTACAGGTCGCGTTAATAGACTTTAACGCCATGCTACAGGCAGAAAAAACCTTCTTAGCCATGGCATCATACTTTTTGTCATCCCTATCCTGCGGAGCAGTGGGGTATGCAGATGTGCTGCCTGATGAGGTTGCAGCCTGTACAACCAAGCTCTCAGGAGTAGGGTGTTTTGACAAATATTCAGGGTCAGAACTAGCCACCCTGTATTTTGTTGACAGTTTTTTATTTACTGCCGGGATAATTTCTGGCGTTTCCCAGTTTGTCAAAATCCTTCTCTGTAGAGCAGAGTGAAATGGAACCACAGGATCCTCCTGTGGGCCCTTGTCCAGTATGTCAGTGAGGTCATCCTGCTGAAAGGCAGGAGAAGGTGCAGACCAACCCATAAATTCTATGATTCTAGACATCAGAGCTCTATATGGAGTCTCCGCATGTTCTCCTGGGTCTGGTTTGATAAATTCTGCTTCAGGAGAAGTGTCCAAGCCACTAGCTTCCTGAAGTGCATCCTGAAGATTTTTTAATCTTCCTTCCTCAGAGGCGAAAGTCTCTGGCTCTGGTGATGTGGTCCTCTGTAAATCAATATCTTGGTCTGAATCCTCCCTTTCCTCAAAAATCGAGGTTAAAGGGGGATACATTGGTTTTTGGAATGGTATAAACCCCATTTCCAATGCAGAAGGAGCCATCATCACAGGCCTTGAAAACGTCGATGTCGTCGACACCGACGTGAAAGTACTCGAAGGCGCCGTGAAAAGCGTCGAGAAATGTGTACTAGGCCTCGAAGAACTCGAAAGGATCGGAGTCCTGCTCGAGAACGACGTCGACGTTCTCGGCGTCGAGTCGGAGGTCTTTTGTCTAACCGTTGGCTGTGGAGTAGCCGTGGTTCTTTCCTTCACCGGCGTCGATATCGGCGTCGACGTCGGCGTCGACTCGATCGACTGATGCGCCGATGAATCCTTCGACAACGGCGTCGATGGCGCCGACCTCTGTTTCGAAGGAGTTTTCGACGATGGCGTCGATGATGCTTTATCTCCCGATGGCTCGAGGCGCTTTCGGGTTGACTTTTCCGCCGGGTACTGCGACTCGCGGCGTTTAGATTTTTTGGGTTTTTTACCCGGGGTATCACCCTCAGCTGTCTTCGAGGGGGACGAGGCCGCTTTCTCGAAGACGCTTAGCATCTTTTTCCTGAATTCCTCCCACTCAGCTTGCGAGCTGCGTTTTGTGGGGCAATGAACTCTCTCAGGAGAACTCGACGAAGATGACGAAGGGGATCTCCTACGTCTCTTCTTCGAGTGTCTCGATGTCGACGAGTGGTGGGAGCCACTTCGTGATCTAGATCGAGAGTGTTTTTTATGGTGAGGAGACGAACGTCTCGACTCTACCGAAGAAGCTTTCGAGGAAGTTAAAGTTGACCTACCTCTCTCGAGCTTCCCCCTACGCTCCTTCAAGGCTTTCGCCGTCATGGAAAGGCATTCCTCACACTCCGAACTCTGGTGCGTGATTCCCAGACACCACAAACAGACCCTGTGAGGGTCCGTCAACGACATTTTCTTCCCGCAGTCTCGGCACTTTTTGAAACCGGACCGAGGGGTCGTCGGGTCGGAGGAGGATGCCATCGATATCGAGGTAAATAGTAGTTATTATATACGTTATCTTGACGAGAACTGAGCAACGGTGTTCCGAGGCACAACGAAGCGCGGAAAAACGGAACTGAGCAACGGACGCTGCGCGCGGCCTTTATAGGCAGGATGACGTCGACGTCGGCACGGAGGCCGTCGAGGGTCATCGACTCGGCGATCATCGACGCGCAGCGCCCTCTGGCGAAAAAATTTTCCGAGGCCAGCAAAGCTGAAGGATTTATATCTAAGATAAGGAATACGTCGGAGGACACAATCCCTTCGAACATTGATTTTTTTTTCTAATTCTAACTATTGACAAGAATTACATTTCTTAACTATACCAAAGGTTTCAAAATAAATGGCTAGAAATGGTCAGTTTGTACACTAACATTAATCATCATTACGAAGAGTAATTGAAACAGATACAAAAAGATGCCATAGAAGTCAATCATACTTTTGTTGAGCAACTAACATTTCTTGATTTCTCAATTTGGAAAGACGTTATTTTAGACAGATACATGGAACTTTCATGGGCACAAAATATGTAACTAATTTGGCTCCGTCAGGCTCTCACAGAGCAGGGTTCTACAAAAAGGAATGGACAACAGAAGTTCTTTGAAGGAAGTTGTATTACATTCTCTCACAGCTCTTATTGCATTAAGTTCTACTCTTTAATGGGTCATCCACTCATACCATAAACAGTCACATTTATGTCACTGCCGATTTAGCTGGGGACGATCCTGGCAGTCTTCAAGAGGGGAGATCGGATTTGGAGTGCCCTTGCCTCAAGCCCCTCTTGCTTTCCTACTCTAAACTGAGGACCCGGCTGACTCATCACTGCCACAACAGTCTAATTCCTTCACCCATCATGGGGCCCACATCTTCAAATCAAGGTTTTTCCCATAGTGTGAGGTCCTGGTAGGTTTCCTAGCTCCTCTTCAGGTTCCTGGGTCCACAACCAACTCAGTGATCTCCCTAACGACCTTCTTACTCCTGGTAGTACCATTCCCCAAGCTTTCACAATTTTCTCTAATATTCTCTGGACCTCCTCTCACCCAACTCTCTTCCAAGACTCTCCCTCCTGCCTCCACCTTTATGTCATGTCAACTACTTCCCCTAATTCTCCCGCAGCTTCCTCCTGCAAGACGGTCTGCAACCTCCACTGATGTTATGCTAACCTCCTCCCTTCATTCACCTCCAACTACTCTTCAAACCCCCACCTCCATCCAACTTGTCCCCCTCTAGCGGTTATGTTAATCCTCCCCCACACTCTAATATTCGATCCAATGGTCCCTCTTCCTCCACCAGCCACTTTTCAAGGCTTTACACTTAGTGTTCGGCTGCTTCACCTCACACAAACTGGCTAAGCATGGGAGCTGCTTTTATAGTGCTTCAGTCCCTTCCCTTGCTAGGCTCCCAGAGTGATAAGAGGCAGCTGTGAGGGCTTGGGTGGGATTGTTCTGGATTGTCTAGCGCCCCTTCCTTCCTGGGCCTGGCTAGGACAGAGGCTATAACAGGAAGCACAGCCATTTTGAATTCCAGATCCCTGCCTGACCTCCTTGTACATTGATCCAGTCAGCAAGCCCACCACAGCCCCCTAAACTGAATTGCTTGTGGAAAGTTTGCCTGCTTGGTTACAAATTCTGCCACTTCGTATACTTGCCTCACCCACTCTTCTCACATGGCTCTGCTTGCTGTGTAGGTCTCTTAAATGGACCATGTCCTTTTCCTAGCGATGCTGAGGAAGTCTGCTGTCCTGCTTTGCTTTCCTCTAAGCGGTCCTGGTAGGGAGTGTGATGAATACGCCTGAATCCTCACAGACTCCCAGTCTAAAGTCTCCTCTCCTCCCAGGTGGCCAGGGAAAGGCAGATGCTTCCTGATCCTAACCCTGGAGGAGGTATTAGCCGAGTGGATCACCTGAGAGGAGAAAGCCCCCAATGGAACAGGAGGATTTCGCTCAGAGTGACGCAGTACTCATCTTTGAAGGATGAGATAGCCATGATGCCAAAAGCATTCCAGGTATTCATATGACTTTTCCAACTCAACTAAATAATAATTAAAACCAAGTATTCATGTAAACAGGGTTGGATCCCCTTCCCAGGGATCAAATTAGAATTTGCAAATGAACATTCCAATGAATAAAGTTCAAGTCAATAATCAGTCTGCTTACAAAATAACACACAAAGATTTCTCCGAATAGCTAAATTCTGATTCCAACACAAAGTTCCTTCACTTCGCAAGGGCTTCACTTGACCTTGTGATTGTATTATAATCAAACAAAGTTTATCATTTTTCCAATCAATATTTCAATAGGATTTCTCTTCTCTTGAAAAGACAACTACAACACACTTCTTCTTTATACACAACAATTTTTTTGTCAGGATCGTTTTACCAAAGTTCATCAAACACATTAGTGGTATTGCTACTTTCTTTCCACCACAACCTTACACCGCAATGGAGTACTTTATTGTCTTCTTCCTGGTTCACTAACCTGACAGGACTACCCCTAACAATCCCTTTTCCTGATGTACTCTCCTGCCAGGATGAATCTAGTAACACTATTACTAGTACTCTGTGGTGTGAGTTACTTCAAACCATCATTTGACTTTCGACAACAATACAATTCACAACTTCTTCCATAAGGATGTAACATTCATTGATGCTGTGTGATCCACTCTTTAATTGGCCACATATACTGCAGGTTATATTCCCCACCCCCTTGCCACTTTTCACAAGGAGGGCCATTTCCCTGCCATTTCTGAGCTTTGACTATCACACCTGGTAACTGTTGGTAATGTCTTATATTCACATTTCTCTCTCCAAGAAACCTGTCTTCCCTCTTTCTTCCAATTACCCTTCTTTGGCTTAGGCAATGCTGGCTGTTATTTGTCTTATAGATTGCCCCCTCTTTACTTTGACAATGCTAGTTACAGTTGTGGTTTGATATTGCCCCTGCTTTGCTTTGCCAACGGCAGTTGCACTGTGGTTTTAATACTGTCCCCTCTGTTCGTGGGTAATGGTAATCACAGCCTTTCTCAGATATTGTTCTTCTTTCATTTAGGTAGTGCTAATTAAACATTTTATCCTTTTGTTTCCTTTGTACATAATCTTTAGGCCAAAACAATTCTCATTAGTTTCATATTCAAAAGAGTGGCAAGTGGTTATCGGTTTATATCGGAGAGCCCGGGGGTCACCTGTCAGAGGATAACTCACTGGGTTCTCCCTGTGCATCCGTGTCTCTCGCTTCCGCTGCAGCTTCTGCTCTGCTCTTCTATTTGGGAGCTTCTGAGAGCTCCGGTTGCGGTCCCGTGACCCCCGACCTCCCAAGCAGGAGTCCTCTTTAACCCTCTCGGATACCGGTGCCCCGCCATCCATCGGAGGCAGACACAAAGTACGCAGAGCGCCTCTCTCCCACAGGGTAACCTGCAACAACAGCGCTTCTCACTGCACGACCTTTGCAACTTGGGCTTCTCTGCTTCATGACTCTCAGCACCATTAACCGCCAAAGGCGTCTTCATTCTGCCCCTGATGCATAGACGGCCACAAACAACTCCCTTTGCTACTGCTACTCCTCTGCATCTGCACCTGAGGGGGATTTAAATAGTCAACATTACCGCTCGTTAGACTGAATATTACAGTTCTGTGCCTCTGAGTTCCTCTTCCTTATCAGAGTTCCTAGGTATTATGGGACATGAAGTCCCCAACATTCCGATTCTTCATTTCATCACATATTTAGGGTTTAATTTTACTTTACTCACTCTCGGTGCTCCAGATAAGATTTTGAGGTGGGAGTATTTTACTCCCTATTTTTAAACTTTGAGAGTACATGTGATTTTAAGAGAGTAAAAATGACTTTTCTCCTTTGCAAGAGAGTAAAATGTATGTGACATCCAGCCGACGTGTGCAAAAACTGTATGAAAATCATTACTATGCGGCAGCTTTCTGCTTTGTGACAGAATACACCTTTCATTATTTCTCCAAGGTCTAGCCATTTGATCTCGCCTGTATATATTTAAATGTTGAAAACACAAAAACCTAGCCAATTACATAGTAAAGCAAGCGTGATTTGCATTGTGTGTTTTGATGTTCGATAGCAGAATTGTCTTTAGATGTTTAATGAAAGACATCATTTCCTGGAGCTATTACTACTACCTAATGGTATGCCAATGTTATGGTACAACAGTGCAGCGAGGCAAGGACTCCCTGCTAAATTCTATATCTAATCTCATGGTCAAATGGTTATTTTATATAGTGCTTTTGGCAAAGCGCTGTATAAAGAACAGATTGATCACAATTATCATCAAACCGAAGTCGGTACTCCTTTATCGAACTTGAAAGGCTGAGTTGGTCTTGCCGGGATTTGGACCTGCAACCTACAGATCATGCACAGATCGCAGAAATGAGTGCTCAACCGGCTGAGCTATCTTATTGGCTAACATTCTTCAGAGGTCGGTTAACGGAGTATCGACTGAGTTAAAATAATCACAGTGCTTATACGTTGGATAAACCATGTATGAAGTGCTACATAAAGTTAAATACCTATCTGGATTATCACAGGGACAGGTTTTTCTGAGTTTCTATTTCAATTACAAATGTAACTTTCATTTGTTTGTTTCTGAACAGTGCTTGCACTTCCTGGAGAGTCAGGGTTTGGATGTTTTAATTGTAGTCTTCAAGATTTGAGAAGCAGGAACACCTGTGATTGGTATAATGACAATCACTCACCCTTGAACGACGACTCTGCTGCCACTGACCATTTATAGTAATGTACCCCATTGACTGCAAGGTTGAATGGATGTAAACTAGACCATGCATAGTCATCATTTTACACACTTTTTTTATAATTAGAGTGTAAATTAAATTATAAGTGTAAAAATGATGTGCCTCCGCATGATTAAGCACATAACACAGGAACTCTGAAAAATACAATTGTGCAATACTGGTTTGCTTTCACTGGGTAAAAAAAGCATAATTTGTTACAACATATTAATTTTCAATTGCAACTTAGTTTTCCATATTATTAATTTTACAATCCTAAAATGCTATGAAAATAAATATGCAGTGCTTCTGTTTGCTCCATGAGCAGCAACACATCAGAAGTTGAATGGAAGTAAACCATTCCTTTTTATCACATTGTGCAGTTTTTTTTAAAATGCTTCAGAGGGTTTTATCCATGGCTTGCAATTACATCCATGTAGATAAAAATCAAAAGAAACCTTCTGGTTTCTGTCAAGTAACCTGACCTTTGCACTACCCTCTGCTATAAACGTGTGTGTAAATGTACACACGAAAATAATAAAGCTGTCGTTTTTACAAGATTTTCATGCATGAAAAGGCCTAGTACACACCTTATCTGGAGGCCTGCTCACTCTGTTTGTAAAACATAGCTTTATATGAGGATTTTAAAGATATTAATGTTTTTTTCTTATTTTCACAGTTTAAACCAAAGGAAAGATCATATTTATCAGAAGGGAGGGTATTGATTTACCCTGACCAGAATAGCTGTCATGATCAACATTTTTTATACCTTTAGAAAAGGGAGTTCAGTGACAAGCATACTCCTAGTCCATAGTTCCCTTTCCTCCATACTGTATGGGCGTCCCTCACCAAGGACGGTAAACAGAACCTTTTCACCAGAAAAAAAATCATCTTCCCCTTTAAATTTAGATGCGCGCGGGGCACGGACCTGGAAGCATGCGCTCCCCTGACTCCGTCCACCGGCGCCACTCCTCAGTCCCCTTTGACAAGTCGACAATAGTTTGCCTAATGACACCGGTTTTATTAAGGGGAAGAATGGTGGGACGTATGGAGGAAAGGGGACTATGGACTAGGAGTATGTTAGTCACTACGGTGAGTAACTTATAATTACTCCTACGTCCCGTCCCCTTTCCTCCATAATGTATGGGAAATTACAACTGAATGCAGCCCCAGGGAGGAGAGTTGTCCCTCTTAGAAAACAAGTTTTTCAAAACTGCATGGACAAATGCTGCGTCCGACTTGGCACTGTCATGTAGTGCTTGCAAAAGGCAGAGGGGGTAGCCCATGTAGCCGCCTTGCTGATAGTCTGCCATGGGACGTGTCTTTAGAAAGCTACCGCCGTGGCCTTGGCTCAGATGGCGTGGGCGTGTATGTTTCCTGGTAAAAGCTTGTGCTGCCTCCCGTACGTCTCCGGATGGCCAAAACCATTCACCTTGCTATGGAGGTCTTGGATGCTTGACAGCCTGGTTTTGATCCTCCAAATGTGATGAACAAAGCGTCCGATTTACGGAAGTTCTAAGTCCTGTCCAGATAAAATCTTGGAGCATGCCTGAAATCCAGGCATGCAATACCTTCTGAGCTTCATCCTTTGGGTATGCAAAAAACGTTGAGAGTACTTTCTCCTCGTTTAGGTGAAAAGAGGAGACGACCTTATGAAGAAAGGCGGGATGTGCTCTAGCACCACCTTGTCACAGTGAAATGTTGTATAGGGCTATGAAGCCACAAGGGCCTGAATTTCAATATTACGGCTTGCCGATGTGAGGCCCCCAGCAGAGCCATCTTAATGGTAACCAACCTGATGTCTGTTAGGGAGAATTCTCAGAAATGTGCTTATTCTCTTCACCTTAGAGACCCCCAGCAACTTTGCTGTATTTTTGAGAACTTGATTTTTTTCCTGGAGCAAGTGTGAGCCTTTTTTCCCACTCTCTCATGTATTTTGTTGTGTGTTTTACTCTTGTGTGATTTGGTTATGGAGTTTTAGATAACTCCATAGGCATCATCTTTTCATTGTTGTGTCACACAGCACCTTTAGTGCAGTGGCACAGGCATGACCTTTGACTTTCCAGGGTTTAAATACCTTCTCTGGAATAAACTACTGTTCACTAGTCTTTTTAAATTCATAGACCCGCACACACTATCTTCCTATAGAGTGCTGGAGGGGTTACTTAGTATGCCTTGTGTCTAAACACTATTGTAGCTGTCCAAAGCTACCCTTTTCTATTGAAATGGCTGGTGGCAGTGCTTTTATAATGAACTACCATGATTTTTCCCGACCGCGAACACCGGTAGCTAAAAATCGGGGCCACCATGTTTTTCAATATGGGGCCCAAGACCCCTCTGTAAAAACAGACTCTGGTCATCTTTTTTCGCTGTTTCTTTGTGGAAAAGTCCTTCTGGTGTTTAACTCTGCACATCAAACCAGGTTTGGTGCCTTTGTTCGTGAGCCTTTGGCGGGCTTCAGGACAGAAGTGCACATGGTGTCCGAGTGTCTGGTGGTGGGCAGTGAGGGAGGTGCCCGAAACTCCATGTGCTTGGTCTCCTAGGAGACCCGAATGCACTCTGGCGTGATTGGCTGGCTGACTGTCCGGCAGGGACAGTCACCCTGCTGGGCGAGTGAAAGTTAGGCTGGAATGAATAGGAGAAAACGGTTTAAAAGGCGAGTCTCCAGGACTGGAAGGCAGAGTCGACTATTGGAACGAAAGAACCAAAGACAAGCTGGAAGAGGACGGCTGCTGCAACCACTGGACCCTTGGTTTGCCCGGTGAATCCCTGCTGCAGCTCCGAATTGCCAGATCTCCAATCGACAGAGAAGCTCCTTCAAGGACGGCTTCTTCCCTTGAGTTGGTGGGACCCATCAGCTCAGAAGACACCTGGATACCATTCTCAATGCTGGTTAAGGTTTAGCCAGGGAGAGGGGAAACCAGTTTGTGTCTTGAAGCAACGGCTGCTTGAACCGAAATGACTCCATTTTGTTTGCTCTGACGACAATCCCGTGCAGTGCAGGAGTCCCCCGACATCCTCCTTCTTGTCCCCACGACTGAGGCTCAGAAACAGCAAGATCTGCAGGAACTGCCAGGAACCACCGTCTTCAGCTACATCTTTTTGCTCACATTAAGGTACTGTGCGCCATCCGGTGGAGAGATCCTAACTCTTGCGGTGAAAGTTCGTGAAACTTTCCCAACTTGCAGACCTAATCAGCTTGCGACCCAGCATATCATTCTTTTTCATCTGAACTACTTCAAATAACTTTTACAAAGACTTTTCCATTTGTACCAGAAGTGCTCTCTCCTATCCAAGAACACTAGACTATTTACTTTGGCCTGGCCTATTGAATTGAACTGACCCTCCTGGTACACTGAACCTTTGCATTGCCTAAAAGACGTTTTTTCTAACCCATTGTACAAACTTATGTCTTTCTATTCCCATTGAAAGTAATTGAAATATCATTTGGCTCCTTTTTCAGGGGAGCTTAAACTGTCCCTACAACTAAGAGTTTGTTACGGTAGTATATTGGTGTTTAATATTGAGTTGATTTCTACTAGTAAATGTTTTCTAAATGATTGTGTAAATAAATGTATAAGTGTTTTTTACCAAGAAACCTTGAGTGTGTCTACTTGAACCACTGTGATTGTGATACTTCTGTGTAACTTCCTTTACTGCTCACATTCCCTCTTGTGATAAGCCTGACTGCTCAGCTCGCTACCAAAAGTGTGTGGTACAGACTTACACCAAAGGTTGTTTTTTGCTTACACCTGTAGTCCTAATTGTTTGTGGTGTTCCCAGAGGGTACTGCATGCTATTCTGCCTAACAATGTCCGCGGATGCCATGGGCTCAAATGGTTTGTGCGGCAGGGCGCCGATCACCACATTAAGGTCCCAGACTGGATGTGGACGTTTTACAGGCGGATATAACCTAGTTAGACCCACCAAGTATCTCTTAACCACTGGATTGAAGGATGAGAAAATATCATCAATGGAGTTCTTGTGGGCCCCTATGGCTGCCAGATACGTACAGCATGTGCCCACCTGCACACTTGAAGAAGCCAGATGCGCTGAGAAGGAAAGAACATCATCCAGCAAGCAGGTTAATGGATCAATCTTCTTTGTTTCTGCGCAGTGACAAAACCGAGTCCACTTGCTCCTATATTGACCATAATGGAGGAGTCACTTCTAGCCCCTTGTATGATAGCCAGGGTATCATACGACAGGTGCAGATGCTTCGGGCAACCTGTTCAGGAACCAAGCTGCGAGGGCTAACTTCAGCAAAGCAGGGTGAACCACTGTGCCCCCTGTTGGCAGAGTAAGTGGGCTGAGCCCACTGGGGGGTGTACCGGGGGCTGATCCGACAGACAGAGGAGTTCCGAGAACCAAGGTCTCGTGGGCCACCATGGTGCCAACAGGATGAGCTGAAAGGCTCCGAGACTCCCTGGCCCTGCAGACGACCTTGTGAATCAAAGGAGTGGGGGGAAAAGCGTACATGTTCATGTTGTTCCTCAGGATCTGCAACACGTCGTCCAACGAGCCCCTGCCCTGCCCCAGTCACGAGGCAAACTGTGGGCATCTTCCGTGGACAGTATTCTGTATTGTGAATCGTTAGTATGCCGTATGTTCATACAGTGTTTCAATACCACAAAGCATTACAGGATTTCCTATTTAGCATGATTCTGAATCTCATAGTAAGTACATAAGATGTAACAGTACAAAATGGCATGACAGGGCTTCCTATTTGCTGTGTTGTTAGTTCCCTTTTAATAAGGTTTATGTAGATATTATTGCTCGTACGTTATTTCAATATACCCGGTTGGTTCATAAAATCTGTGCATACCATGATATTTTTCATTGCTGGTTATTAAATTCACTCTAGAAATGAGACCATGTCATTATCTGTGTAAAGAGCAATTTCCGTGGCCCTGAACATGCATATAAGCCTAGCTTCCGCTTGTCTAAGCATCTTCTCCTTATTCCTGCCTCTCCTACCAAGCTTCACCTTCTGTAGGCCTATGTATCTAATGTCTTTTTTACTACCCATCTGATGTTCTGTCTGCCAATGCTGGGCTATAGGAAATCTCGGATCCTGGCTACCTATTGTTGCAAGGTGCTCCCTTATTCTTGTCCCCAATTCTCTGATCGTACTTCCTATGTACATTTTCTTACATTTGCAAATTATGCCATATACAACAAACTTAGTCCGACAGTTTATGCCACCCTTAATTTTAATTTCTGTTCCATTCATCTCTGTAAAGTTACTCATACTCTCGTACGCATATTTGCACATTGTGCACGTTCCACATTTCCTAAATTGATCTTTATTGGGCTGTAGCTAAGTTCTGAACGGTATTTCTTCTTCTTCGGGTAGTAGCGATGGGCTTAGTCTATTCTTCAGAGTTTTTGCTCTTTTGTAAATGATTTGTGGCTTCTCCTACACATGCTCACGTTCATGTTGATCCAATCTGAGTAAGTACCAATGCTTCTTCAAAATTCTATTCATCACACAATAGTTACTGCAGTACTTTGTTACAAATCCGACATTGTCATATTTGTTGTTTTGGCGTTTGTCCTTCTGAATCAGCGTCGGATCCTGAGATAGTTCATATGCTTTCTCATATGCTTTGTTCATATTTTTGTCTGTGTATCCTCTTTGTTGGAAGCGTTCAAGTCAATAATTCACATTTTTCTTAAAGACCTGTTGGTCCTGACGGTTCCGACGTGCCCTTATAAACTCCCCTGTTGGAATGTTTCGTATTATGGGCTCAAAATGACAGCTGGTTGAGTAGAGAAAGTTAACCTCTGTTTCCTTCCAATATGTATTGGTTTCAAGATGATCCCCAACTGCGTGTATTGCCAGATCCAAAAAATTGACATTGCTCCCACTAAAGGTTTCCGAGAATTGTACTCCAAAGTCATTCCTGTTGATCCTCTGTGTGAAATCGTCAAATTGCTTTGCTGTTCCTTTCCATATTAGGAAAATGTTGTCTATGTAGCGGGTCCATAGTTCCTCTTTCTCAGAGAATGCCTCATACATGTATACCACTACATCTTTGAAAAAGCCCATAAATAAGTTAGTTTAGGCTGGTGCATACTTAGTACCCGTCGCTATCCCCTTTGTCTGCAGAAAAAATGTGTTGTTGAAAATGAATATGTTATGATCTAGTGTTACTTGTAGCATTTCTTTGATCATTTCCACCTGTAGGTAATATGATGCTGATTCATCTTTAAATGTGTAGTCTATAGTCTTTATTGCTAAGTCATGTTCAGTTGATGTATATAGTGTTTCTGACGTCCAAAGTGGCCATAAAATAGTCCTCTTTCAATTCAATTGTCTTTACATTTCTCATCACATTAGTGATGTCCTTCAAGTACGATTTCAAATTACTCACTCTTGGACGTAGAATGTTATCTAGGTAATCCGATATTCTTTCAGTGGCCCAACCTATCCCACTTAGGATGGGACGAGCTTCAGGAATCCTTTCAAATCGTTTGTGTACCTTTGGAAGGAAATAGATTGTGGGTATGGTTGGCTTCTTAATCAACATATATGTCCTCTCGTCGTCAGACAATAGTTTTTTTCTGTACCATGCCACAATGCATTCTTCTAGATTATTGATAATTTCATTTCTGGGGTTCCCTGGTGATGTCTTGTAGCAATGTGGTGTCTGTAAATTACCACAATATTTCCCCCCTTGTCCGCCTCTTTGATTACTATTGTTCTGTCGCATGTCAAATCCTTGAGTGATTTTAGTTCATCTTGCGTCAGGTTATTCTTGCCCCTCCAATATTTCTTATTTTGTTGTTTTTCAGCCGTTTTATTAATGCTTTCTGTTACGGCCTTAAAAAAGGCATCTATCATATTGTCCGTAGGTAACTGTGGGACAAATTTCGACTTGGGTTCAAGTTCTTCCATCTCTATGTTGTTGGGTATAACATGTAATTCTTGCAACACATTTCTAATGTCATACGTATCTGATTCTTCCAATGATCTAATTAGATACGTATTCTCAATGTCTTGAATTGATAGTGGACTTTTGTTAACGTGTGTCAATGCTGTTGTTGTCCGTTGTACTTGTGCTGCAAAACATTTCTTAAGTTTTAATTTCCAGTCAAATTTAAATAGGTCTATTTGAATTTCTATAGTGTTGTAACATGTTGCTTGCCCTTGTCAGTCTTCTGTTGAAACAGGGATGAACCTTAATATAATGGATAATGAAAAGCATGCACTGACCATTGGTGTAAAAGCAGTATCACGCAAATGTAGAAAATACTATGAACAAAACAAAGCAAGTAATTAATGAGATGATGGCACGTTCTGTTACAGAGGGACACTAATACAGGACATACCGCACAACAAGACACAAGACTGATGGTAAGGCACTTTTTTGTGTGAATTTAGAAATGGGGGTTTGTAATGTTTTAGAAACAAGTCATTAAGGCAAAGTGTTTACATTATCCCTGCCTAGCAGAAACCAAGCTGTACTATACTGTGAAACTACAAGGCTAGGAATATGCTAAGAGTCATTGGACAACAAATATGAACTTATTTAACCTTTTAATTCTTTTTGCATTTTATTCACTGGTACTTTTTTGTATTTCTTGACCTTTTGTTTGAAACCCTTAACTTCCTCTCCTTTCCCAACCCAGTATTTCTGTCACAACATTTTAACTATATGTTTACTGATGATATATTGTCACATCAATGGAGAAAACCAAACATGCACAGATTTGAAAAAGGCACTTAGCCGAAACAAGTGCAATCAGAAGGGCACGCACACAGGAAAATGAAATGGTTTAATCTTACAACTGAACATTGGTGCCTGTCTTTAATGAGTATACGTATAATGATTGGATTTATCCATATTAGGTTTTTCACCGACTTGCCCGGTCACTCAGATATGTTGTTTGTAGTTATTTGTCGCGTCTTATTTGAATAAG
The DNA here is from genome assembly GCF_040938575.1 of Ambystoma mexicanum. NCBI lineage: Eukaryota > Metazoa > Chordata > Amphibia > Caudata > Ambystomatidae > Ambystoma > Ambystoma mexicanum. The sequence continues at coordinate 739,838,365 of NC_090931.1, read as the reverse complement.
ACGCAACAAATAACTACAAAAAACATACCCGAGTCAGTTTCAAGAAAAAGCCTTTCTAAGCCTAAACCTGCCTTGAACCTTGCCTGGCTGTGGGCAGGGAGCTTTGGAAGGAAGTCTGCGATCTCCCACCACAACTTCTGATTAACAGCCGCCAACATGGCACCGGCGTTGGCCTGACGCAGGTGGAGCGTGGCATTTGAGTAGATCTTTTTACCAAACGCCTCCAAAAGCTTTTCCTTCTTGCCCAGTAGTGAAGAAGCGGATGAAGCTGCGGAAGACTGCGGTTTGGAGTATAGCAATGCCGCTGCTATAACAGAGGAATGTGGCCGGGGGTGCACCGACAATAAGAGGGAATCCCCTTCCATCTGCTTGTATTTGGCGTCCAGGCGCTTATTGGTGGGCTGGGTGTAGTGAGGTCTGATCCAGCCCTTTTTAGCTAGAGATTCCACATCCTTCTGGAGGGGTACTCCGGTTATCGTGGCAGAACGAAGTATAAGTACTTTGGCCATGACCCCCACCTCGCATTTCTCCGCCTGCGGATGAGGCATGCCTAGGTAGTCAGCCAGAACCGCCAGCCTCTCATGGGATGCTTTAGCTGACGATGGTATGTCCGGATCTTCCTCCTCTTCCGTGTCCACCGTTGTGTCGTGCAGATCTGGGGGTGCCGGAGGAGTGCTGGGCGCAGGCAGTTGTGGCGTGCTGACTGCAGTGCCGGGGGCTGCTGAGGGGGCTGAGCTGGGGGCTGAGCTTCCGTGATTGGCATGGGCGTGGGAGCCAGGTTCTGAGCTGGACCCAAGGCCTGGACCCCAGCAGGAGCTTGGGGCTGTACCGGAGGGAGCATGTCCCTGATTACATCCCCGAGGATAGTACCCTTCTGTGGTGATCTCATGAGGGTGAGGAACTTCTTGAAGAACCTATACTCAAAAGCAGGAGGGGCACCTAATGGTGTAGGGGCTTGTGATGGCATAGGATCCGGACCCTGAGGCTGCAGTGTCCTGGGCGGGCCTGTTTCGCCAAACTGGGGGATGCGTTCCATCCCTGCGAAGTGGAGGGAAAGGACGTGGACCAGGTAACAGGAGTTGTCCAATCCCATCTGGATGCACACTCCCCTGCCTGATCTCCGTGCGGGAAGGACACAGGGTAAGCTGCCATTTTGTCTGGCCCGGCGGGCCATTTTGTCTTGCTCCGTGCCACGTGCCTAAGACGTGGTGATTGGTGAGCTGGGTCCAGTCTCCATCCACCTGCACGCTGAAGAGCGAAGGCTGGGACCTTCCCTGCACCTCAGGTCGAGACCTGGGAGATGGAGTGCCCTCTGCCATGGTGACGGTGGTGCTGAATACAGGCCCTCTCAGGCTGGACACCTGCTGTCGTCAACATGCACTGGGAAGGAGTGCGGCACCAGAGGACAGAGCAGTACCAGAAGAGAAAAAGGAAAAAGAGAATAACTTCTTTGGGGGAAGAGCGCGTGGATAATAATGCCAGAGGCCTAACCCAGAAGCACTGGTGAAAGCTGTCTGTTCCCATTGACGCTGAAAAGAGGACTGAGGAGTGCCACCGGTGGGCAGAGACAGGGGAGCACATGCTCCCAGGACTGCAACCCCGCACACATCGAAATTTAAAGGGGAAGATGATTTTTTCTGGTGAAAAAGGTTCCCGTTTCCCTCTCCTAGCGAGGGACGCCCATACAGTATGGAAGAAAGGGGACGGGACATAGGAGTAACCCACACTAGGTTAGGGAAAGCAATGCTTTTGTCACACCCTTTTAAGTTCATAAAATGGCTTCTTGTGAAAAACCTTCATCAAGCTGTTTCCGCCTTGGATTTCTGAACCCACACAGGAGCCTGACATAGGGTCGGAGTGTGCCAGGGGAATTTATCATAGGGCTGCCAAGAGGGATCTTAGGAGATGCAATTTGTGTCATTTGATAAGTCCATGTTAAGCTGCTGGACCACCGGGCAGGGCCAAAGGAATCGCTGCTGAAATCAAGCACCAATCAAGGCTCATATGTAGTGTTTCGAGGACTACACAATCCTTTTTAATACGACCAAACCAAATGCACTGCATGATGGACACGGTTTATTGATGATAGATTTTCATTATGCAATGCTCAGAAGCACAACTAAATGCCTTTGGAACTTGGCTAAAACAAGTGCATTAGTTGACTAATCCCATGATGTCATTCACTGCTCCCAAAGGGGGAGCCCCTTCCCATGCGGCCAGGTAGGCGAGGCCTCTACCCAATAGTCCCCCTGGGTGGTGGTACTCAGTGGGTGGATTTCATGTGAGGGGAAACCCCCTTTGGGACCAGTGACTACCATATCGGGAGAATGTGATTTCTCAATAACCCCCCCAACCTCCTCCCTCTCCACCCCTCCCCTCCTATGCCATGTATCTCTTTGAGACAGAACTAGAAAGTACTGAGAGGAGGAGAGTCCCAAGTGAGTTACAAGATCAGAACTCCAGCAGTACCGGGAGGAGGTGCGAAGCAATACTGAATACCTATCAGAACCACATTGGTCGTTCTAGTGGTTCTCAAGAGTTGATTGGAAGGAGCTGTGTTAAAAACATAGAAGGATTTGAAAAGGTGTGATTCAGGCCTTGGAGGATCTGCGAGACGGCATTCGCTTCGGGAAGAAAAAGGCAGTCTGTGAAGTCGAGCAAGAAGGAGGTTGCGGTCAAGCTGGTTCGGTATGCAGGGACAGCGCAGTGAGAAGCAGAAAAGAAGCTCCTGGCACCCCCAAAGGTCAGCAGCCACGGAGGAGCGGTCCCAGGGTAACAAACAGGAAGCGGCCACGGCAGAGCCGCCAGCTAACCGAAGGAAGCAGAGGAAGCCCCACCGTAGACAGAACCCCCAATCCCCCCAAATAATAATTTTTTAAAAATATTAAAACTGGTGTTTTTCGGTATTATGGTTGCGATTAAATGTACCACTCTGAAATTTGGGTCGGTAAAACCACATATAACTGGGTGTGGGTAACCCGCTCTTGGGATAGCATTTTTAACAATAGTGTAGTACGGTAAGTTGCGGTCTGTTGGTCCATTGGGATTAGTCCATGGTCAGGTGTTGCTGAAAAAGCCACGTTTATCAACTGTTGGCATTTGCACGCTTCTAGAGGTTCCTGAACACCTCTTGCAGTCGCATTCTTGGGTTTTAGGATTTCCTGCACTCTTTGTAATGTTAAAAAAACAAGAAGTGGATGTTCCCAAAGTGGGGAACTCCCGTCCCCTCTACACTGTCTAAGATCTGTCAGAACAGACCAATAATTTTTAACCATATGGTGTCTGATTTACAAAATACGATATGTAGTTAATGCTCTTCAAATGTATTTAAATACTGTTCATCAAAAATAATTGAAATGGAATTCTTTCATAAGTATTAATAAACCAAAACTTTCATGATTAACACAAGAGCTTCAATTTAATTCATCATTTGATGGCCCAACGCGTTTCAAGTATTCACTCTTCATCAGGGGCAAAATTCACAATTTTCAAAGTTTCTACAAAAGCAAAAACAAATTACGGAAGCAAGTATAAATGAATATTATTATAAAACGTAAACAAAATCTACTGTGCAACAACAGTTTGTGGCAATCAAAACAATATACATCTTCAAACCAAGCATGATAAATACATGAGATGGGTAACATCTATGTAGTGCTTCAATATTGACATCAACATTGTTATCAACCTAATGATGTACATTTTAGTTAAAATTAGTGAATTCAACACTCCAATCAGTCCAGAAAACTAAGGACTATTTATTTGAACCAAACCTGTAGATAGGTGTATGATAAAGAGATGTAAAGAGAAGTGAATTCTGGTGGCCAACAGCCTGATTCATGGAATTATTAGCGTCAAAATCGCAGATTTGCGCGCCTTTCTGCCCGAAAATCCCTGTTTAAAGTATGGGGATTTTCGGGCAGGAAGGTGTGCAAATCTGCGATTTCGGCACTAATAATTCCATGAATCAGGCAGCTTGTGTTTAGGATATATTTTTCAAACTGGAATAGAACGTTTTCTTAGAAAGGATGAGAAACATCCAGCGTCATATGTGGGAGGGGCTATCACCCAGGGAATACAGGATACTACCTGTAAGAAATAATAATCGGGGATATTAAGGGCTAAATACGCACAATTAACAAAAAGAAATTTATGTTAAAAAAAGAAGAAGGTGCTAACCTTATTAGGTGTATATGCCACATGACACTCCAGCCACCGCAGTAGTTTCCAAAAGGAATGTATATCAAGCCCGTACCCTATTTCTATGAGTGATCAAAAAGACTCCACATCAGCGAATTGCATGGGAGGGAAGAAAGAGTATACAAAAAGTACTTAGTCTCATGGTGTAATGGACCGGGTCTACAGTTACCCAGAATATAAATCAATTCAAGACTTACTTATTTACACGAAAAAGAAGTCGCTCTGCAAAACACGCGAAGAATCACAGGAGCAGGGGCCGCCACTGCTGGATGTTAAGTTTTTTATCGTTGTCCACTTAATATAGCGTCATTAGGGTGACGATTGTGCGTCCTACGTCACACGCGTCATAGCGTGACCCCGTCAACGGGAGCTGACGTCATCGTGCGCATGCGTCGTGCTATTGTCCGGTATAAAAGACGCGGTCGCGTCAGAATTAGATGTGTCATAAGTACATGAGCGTGATGACAGCTAAAGATCTCATATACGATTGTAAAGAGAAGTGGAACGCATACAAATGCATTCCGAAACCGGTCGAGATCGAGTGCCTAAATAAATTTAGCCAAACAGAAATGTAGGGATACGGTTCAACAAAATCTGTGAGTGTAATCATAGTTGGTGTTACTTACACAAATGGGAAGAATAACTCAGAAGTAGTAGAAAGTGAAGGAGTGGGATCTATATCCTACAAAAGATGGTCATGGACATATAATATGATCTATTGTTATTGTCAAAAATTAATGTTAACCTCAAATGATAAAATGTTCACTCTGTTGCTGTTCCATCTATGGATTCACAATCTGATACATGATATACACATCCGTATATATACAGTACTTGAATATTTCATAGTAAGAAACTCCCATGTAGTAATGACTTCTGATACAATGTTCAACTCATTCAACAGTATCTGGTAAATAAGGTAAAAACTGATGGAAACTGCTAAATAGAGAAATGGTAGCCGTTTTATAGAAAAGGTACCAGATAGTAATCTTCATTAATCCCTAGTGGGTTAAGAGAGTCAAGGCGATGGATCCAGTATAATTCTCTTTGAGATAATCTCGTTTGTAGATCTCCTCCTCTTGGGAGCGGGTGGAGTACCTCAAGTATAACCACTCATTTGTGCAACATTGTGTTTGTAGATTTGTTTAAGTTTTATAATATTATTCATTAATACTTTCTTCCGTAATTTGTTTTTGCTTTTCTAGAAACTTTGAAAATTGTGAATTTTGCCCCTGATGAAGAGTGAATACTCGAAACACGTTGGGCCATCACATGATGAATTAAATTGAAGCTCTTGTGTTAATCATGAAAGTTTTGGTTTATTAATATTTACGAAAGAATTCCATTTCAATTATTTTTGATGAACAGTATATAAATACATTTGAAGAGCATTAACTACATATGGTGTTTTGTATATCAGACACCATATGGTTAAAAATTATTGGTCTGTTCTGACAGATCTTAGACAGTGTGCAGGGGACGGGAGTTCCCCACTTTGGGAACATCCACTTCTTGTTTTGTTATTGTACCAACCCAGATGCCAAGGTTGAGATTATATCCCCCACACCTCAAAATATTTGTAAACATTTTTCTCATAACCATTTGAGGATTTATTTCAAACTATTCACAAATATTGTTACTATTAGGTGTGCATAGTGTTGTATTTCTTTTCACTCTTTGTAATGTTGCCAGGCAGGTCCTTCCCCAGGCCTCCTTGAGAAAGAAGACTTAGAGCCAGAGTTTTGGCTCCAGAAGAGCATCCACCTCCTCCTCAGGTATCTCGTCTTCCAGGGGAAGCAGGAACCCCGACATTTGGTGAAGATATGGAGGGGAATCTTCTTGTCTCCCTAGGGGCTCAGTCTCCCAGTAGTGTCTACCCTTTCCGCTTTGCTCCCAGGATCTTGGTCTCAGTCACTTTCTTTTCCTCTCTGATTCTTGCTTTTCTCCTCTCTGATCCTTTCTTTTCCTCTCTGATCCTTAGGGACACTCCCTAACATGTACTCATTCTTGCTCCAACATCTTCCTGGGGCTAACCAAGTCTGCCGGTACCCTTCCGTGTCCTAATATTTTTGGGTTACTCCACCAACTCCTTCTGTCTTTCGACATCCTCCTGGTCCTTCTCAATCACCTCCAGATAGTTTCTTAACTTGTATTTTCTTTCTCCAACCACTTCTTGGTGTTTTATCTGCTTATTTTCTCCTATCATCTGCTTCTCTTGCCTCCAAACTTCACTTCAAACACTGTCCAACAATGATTGTAAGGTTTTCTACCTTGTACAACACCTCCCGATATTCTTTAATCTCTTGATGTTATCCCACATCTTCCTTCTCACATAGTACATCTTTTTCCTCAATTTAACCTGCCTCCTCCTTCTGATCATCAATCTTCTCATACTGTCACTGCTCTCAAAGTCGCTCTTCGGGGGCGTGGCTAACAAGCCATGAAATAGGTCGTGTCTCTGTGCGCCGCTCCAGCTGATCCGACAATGATGCTTGTAACCATGCTTTAAATTGACCCGGGTGTTCCAGAAATGAAGGATTGAGCGTCAGAACTAACGCACTGCAATATGCTTTCAAGATGAGAGCATTGAGCCCGGCAATCAGAAGAAAACTGAAACTATAGTGGGCGGCCGTGTGGAAACGTTGTCGCCAAGATGGCGGACAACAAAGGGATTGTGCCCGCAGCCTTGGAGGAGACCGAGGGAAGCTGAGCTGCAGAGCAGGAGCGGTGAGCCGCTACAGAACATGCGAATCCTCACCTTTGTGGCTTGCCACTGTTGCTTTCATGTGGCTGTAGTGAGGCGGAGCTCCGGAGCCTGAGCGGTGGAGCCGATCGAAATAAAGGCTACAGTTGCCGTGTAATAAAGACGGGTGGCTGGTGCCTGTGGGGCTCCCTGCCGCTCGCGAAGGATACCGTTGCAGGCACGGGCTGTGAGCGGCGGCGAGGGCTGTGGGTGTAAAGCCGGCCACGAGCGGCTCATGGACAATTGCAGTGGAGCCCCGGCTGACCGCGGTAAGAGATAAATGAGCATGAAGTACCCGCGAGTGTAAGGCGAATAGGTGCTGAAGGCGAGCTGGGCATAAACAAAAGATGTTAACGAACCGCAAGAGGTAAATAATAACAAACATCCTTGGTGTGCAGTGGAACACAAAGCTCTAACTTGCATGCATACCTATTGCAATGTTAGTTGGGTGCTGTGTCCCTATGGGAAGCTGAGACACTTTGCACCTGGAGTGTGCCGGACGCCAGTTCTTCGTTGTAAGGGGGCCTAGGAACCATAACGTCACAGAGGATAGGGAGAGCACCCATATCCTGCATGATGAGACAGGTTGTGCACCCAGGCACTGCCAAGTAAAGCGGATATTCGGGTGTGCTGCCATTACTGTAGCAAGAACAGTCCATGTGCTGGCACCTCCTGGATATTTGCCGGATGCTATGATAGTTAGAAGACAGGTGGCAGGCACTGAAGCGCACAGACAGCATTGAACATATCTACTGTCGCAGAGAAGGAGGTGCACCCAGCGATCCAAGAAAATAAGCAAAGCGGGGCAGACCACAGCAGCCAGGAGAGATATGTGGGAGGACGCGAACCACTTGAGGGCTTTGGGGAAGAAGCCAAGCCCGCATGATACAGGGGGGACCGCAACGGGAACAAGCAGTGGCGTGAAGAACACAAGGAGCCCAAGAGATGGGCGGTCATGCTGGTGGTACAAAATAGTCTCCAGGAAGCAGGGTGTTAATTAGAAACGTGGGAGGACACAGCCCACCCGAAGACACAGCTTCACAAATACGAACTTATACAGGGGCTCCTCAAGGACAATTACCCTGGGCCCGAAGTGACACACTGGTGTTACACCACGACAGAGAGGCAGGATTGATACGCCACAGACCAAGTAACCTCAGACACATAACGGAGATTGCAAGATGGCGGGGCGAGGAACCGTTAGTAAGGGCAAAAACAAACAATCCACGATGGAAGCATTTGCCAAGACGCAGCAGTCTCCTGCGGCGACAACGCACAGCGGCGCGACAGCACCGGCAGAGAGCACCACAGCGACTGAAAACCACCAGATACTAGCGGCCATAACGGAGCTGAGAGACTCGTGGGGGATAGCGATGGCAGACCTGCGAACTTCCTTGGAGGCTAAAATAGACGCAGTAGGCATAGAAGTCACCCTACTGCGACAAGATGTCAGAATGCTGGCAGAGAGAACGAGCAGCCTGGAAAGTGCGGTGAAAACCAACACAGCGACTAGCACCAGCAATACAAAAGAGGTGCATATACTGAAGCAACAGGTGGCCAACCTGGAGAACCGTGCCGAGGAAGCGGAAGGAAGGGCACGAAGGAACAATATCCGCGTGGTCGGACTGCCGGAGGGGGAGGAAGGCCAAGACCCTACAGACTGTCATGATCTCTGCTTCCAAAAGGTCAGGGTTTTCCCAACTCCCTTGGAAGCAGATCCATAACCCAGGTTCCGAGTGCCAACCAGTCCCAATTGGGACCTTTTGGACCCAGTCCTGGCGCCAGTGGCACCAGGCTCATAAATATGCCCAGTCCCAGCGCTGGAAGCGCCGGGCTCATAATGCTTGGGTGGACTTACCTGCAGCAGACCATGCTGCTTACTTGCCTGCCAGTTGAGCCTCTGATCCTCTTCTGTTTGGAACTACTTTTCCTGTTGGGTGGGGCTGGAGCCACTCCCTAGATTCAGAACACTGGAACTCTTCTGGAAGGCAGGAACTCTTTTCTTACCAGGAACTCTTTTCTTACTTAGGCGTGGCTGTGGAAGGAGACACCTAAGCACTACAGGAGGCTATTTAAACCACATCCGGTGGATGAATCTTGCTTTGCGTTATTCTGCACCCTCTGCAGCAGAACGCTCATCGTGTCTTCTGCATCCGGTCCTGGGCCTAAGGAAAAAGGCTTACCATCCTGAATCCAGTCTTCAGCAACACCTATAAAGACAAGAAAGAACAGGTTAGCATTCCGGCATCTGAAAGGCAAAGGCTTACCTACTCTTCGTGCGCTCCGGAGGTCTTCACACTGCATTCCGGCATCTGAAAGACAAAAGCTTACCAACTCTTCGCACGCTCCGGAGGCCGTCGGCGCTGCATCCCGCATCTGAAAGACAAAACAAGGTGCGTTTAAAGACATTGGGGAACTTTAATACTCACGTGCCATTACTCCTTTCCACATCTAACCCAGTGGGTATCCCGGCACCCTGCAGCCGCTCCGAACTTGTACCTGCAAAATAAAAAGACAGTTAGAGCGCATCGTGAAGCTGGCAACAAGCGCTTACTTACGTGCTTCCAGGCGCTTCTATCCATCACACGGGCTCCATCTTCAACTCACTTCAGCCCGTCATCCGCCATCGCCGGAACCCTGCAAAACAAGAGACATCATTATTAAAGACTTTAAAGACATTTGAGTTACTCGAAACTTACCGTTCGTGCAGTAAACGACGGACAGCAGTCCTCTGAAGTCAAGAGGCCTGCGCTACCTATCCAGTGAAGAAACTGGTTACAGCACCCTGCCCCGAGGCAGATGGAGAGCTCGGCATTCACTTACCTAAGGTGAGAGCGTTAACCTGTGGGGGTCTACAGGAGAGGAGAAGGGGAAAGAGATAGGGACACCCCAATAACCCCAGTTCATTAACCCCGTATTTTCTATCTGCAGACATCTTACTCTGCACGTCAGGCATACAGGGCACAGAGGTCCAGCCCAAAGAGCCCACCGGGTGCTGCACATCACCTTTGAAGATACGGTAGTCGCCCAGTCAAGACCGGCGCCTCTGCAAGAATCAGGTGAGCGTTACACAGACTATGTGGAGAACTTGATCTTGCAAGAAATTGGAGCTGACAAACTCTTGAAGGGATTCACAGTGGAGCAAGCACATAGAGCCCTCATGAGGAAACCGAAGCCTGGGGCCCCTCCTCGTGCGATAATTGCCAAGATACTGAACTATAAAGATCGCGAGAAGATTTTGGAGTATTTTCGCAAAGGGGGAACGATCGAAAGGGCCTCGAGTACCATCACGGCATATCCTGACAACACAATGTTGGTCCAGAGGCAGCGGTAAAGCTATGTGGCAATCAAGAGGAGGTTACGCATGGCCGGAATCAAATACATGCTCCTGTACCCCGCGAAACTGAAAGTGTTGCACAAAAGTAGAATGTTCTTCTTTGACACCCCAGAGGAAGCAGCGGCATGGCTGGATCTACAAGGTTGCCCGGAACGAGATGCGGAGAAGGCCCATGAGGAGCACGATAAGTGATTGGGATATTATATGCAGATTGAAATGGTGCAGAGCAGGTACCCCAGTAGAGACTATGATAGTGATAAGATAAAGGGGTACGATCGAGTAATGCTGATATTTGGCAGGATGTCTGTGATTTTGTTGAACTTAAAGGACTGGAATATAGAAGATTGAATATATAAGTAAATTAAGTAGCAATGTGTGGTTGAATTAAAGCGAACAGGAGCGATAGGACAAAGGCACCCTACCCTCTGAGTAGTAGTAGTCGTCGTCGCAGGATAGCCATTAGGACGACCTCACCCTGCTGAGCTTCGAGTAAAGGCTATTGCCAGAAAGAGCTAGATGCGGGGGGTGCCTGAGATCCAGGGATGGAGCTGGGCAACAGTTTGGGGGGGGGGTGATGTTGGTGATAGGAAGGGAGGTGGGAGGGGGGGACTGGGGAGTTGGGTGTGTTTTTGGTTAAGGGGAGTACGAGCCTATATAGACTGAGATGGAAGTGGGATCTGGACTGCACCGATGGGAGGGGAAGGGGAACTCGAATGGGCCATGGGGGACCTTAAAATAATTACGTGGAATGTCAGGGGACTTAATAGTTATCTAAAGAGGAACAAGGTTATGCTGTACCTGCGCAGACAAAAGTTAGACATTGCACTGTTGCAGGAGACTCACCTGACACGGGAAAAGATGGAGATGGTTGTGAAGAAATGTAAAGGGGTTGTGGTGGACTCGACATATTCTGCTTATGCTAGAGGAGTGCTCATCTGGGTGGCGCTGCATGTCCTGTTTCAACTGTTGCAGGAAAAGGCAGAAACGGATGGGAGGATGGTCATACAGGGGGGATTGGTGGAGAATAGGGAGATAAGCATTGTAAATACATACGCTCCCAATCAAAATACGGCAGCATATTTGAGAACTCTGTGTAGTAACCTTAGCATGTGTATGGGGAGTGCGGTGATCTTGGGTGGGGATTTTAACTGTGTATTTAACCCCAGGGTGGATAGATCAGATGGAAAGATTGATAGACCCGCCCCAGCGGCTAAAGTGTTGCAGACACTACTAGACGACTTTGGTCTAGCAGATGTGTGGAGAACGAGACACCCCAAGAAAGGCAATACTCGCACTATTCCACCCCGCAGCATTTACATACGAGGCGGGACTAAGTCTTTGCTACGTCAGAGGTAATAACAGATTATTACTCAGGCAGAATATAAAGCGAGGGTCCTCTCGGACCATTCACCCCTGGTTCTCGGATGGCAATATTGCCCTCCGCGAGCAAGGATTCCGACATGGCGCCTCCGGACAGAGGCACTTAAGTATCCCTCTTTCAGGGGAGATATAAGGGAGGAGATTATAAACTACTTTGAGATGAACACGGGTAGCGTAGACACGGCAAGCACATTATGGGAAGCCTTCAAGGTGGTGATGCGAGGCGTAGCCATAGCAAAATCTAAAGGCCTGCAAGGTGGGATCTTGGCTGACCTACAAGAAACAGAAAGGGAACTGGAAAAGGCACTGAAGGGAGGTGGGGAAACGGAGAGAGACATGGAGCTGATACTTAAACTGCAGCAGAAATGTGCAGAGCAATGGGGAAGACTGTGCAACCTCAACTATAAAAAATAGAGAGACCGACCACATGCGGGAGAGGATAAAACAGGAAGGCTTTTGGAATGGTTATGCAAGAGCGAAACCCCCAGACCCACGATCAGAACGATAACGAGGGAAGATGGTAGTATAGCTGACACCCAAGAGGGAGTTAATCAGGAGTTTGCAGATTATTATAGGTTACTATATGGGGATGAGGAGGGAAGTAGTGATGGGGAGATAAACACTGGAGGACATAGGTCTGCCTACGATAAGTGCTGAGGAAAGAGAGAAGCTGGATGTACCAATTAGTTTAGAGGAGTTAGAAGAAGTGGTGAGGCAGCTGCCTACTAGTAAGACTCCGGGGGCGGACGGGTTCCCAAGTGAATTTTATAAAGTATATAGGGAGGAAGTGCTCCCCCCAATGTTAGAAATGTTAAATGAAGCGTTTGAGGTGGGACGGCTGCCAGAGTCACTTAGAAAAGCGATCATAATACCGCTCCCCAAACCCAACAAGCCTGGGCATAGCTGTGGCTCCTACAGACCTTTGTCGATGTTGAACCAAGACAGCAAGATATTGACGGCTGTCTTGGCGAACAGACTACGGAGAGTTATTGACAAACTAATACACCCCGACCAGACGGGCTATGTCCCGAATAGAAATATAACTCATAATCATAGACGACTCCAACGGGTTGTTGAATGGGGGAGCAAGAACGAGGGCGAAATGGCAATTGTGTCCTTGGACGCGGTAAAGGATTTCAATTCGGTCAAGTGACAATGGCTGCTGGCGGGCTATGGAATGCGGCCTGGACACAAGGTGGGCGAAGATGCTATATAGCGAACTGCTGGCCAGGGTCAGAACAGGATCAGTGATATCCGAAAGATGTCAACTTAGTAGAGGCACCAGACAGGGGTGCCCATGGTCCCCAATGCTCTATATACTAGCCCTGGAGCCCCTAGCAATATACCTTAGACAACAATACAATACTATAGGTATCAAGGTGGGAGGGGAACGACACTTGATCTCCTTATATGCGGATGACTTGCTGCTGTACTTGAGGCACCCGGAGGAAAATCTATAGTACATCCTTGAAGTGATGGAGAGATATGCGGGACTGTCTGGTATAGCAGTGAATCCTCAAAAATCTAGTATTTTCCCTTTAGGCAGTTACATGGGAATCCCTGTAGGACGGTTACCGGTGTTACAAATACCATGGGCGGTTAGTACTTTCTGGTATCTTGGGATAGACGTGTACCACACGGTGGAAAAAGAGCACAGGCACAATACCGAGGTAGCCATTGAGAAAATCGAGAAGTGTATGAAATACTGGGTGAAGTTGCCCCTAGCAATGATGGGACGAGAGGCAATGCTTAAGATGGTGGTCCTACCTAGGCTCCTGCATTATTTTGGGAATATTCCATACCTGATACCCAAGAAGTTTTTCACTAAACTGAACAGCATGTGTAGGGATTTCCTGTGGCACGGTACCCGGAATAGGGTGGCACTATGGAAGCTGCAGAACTTTTATGAAAAAGGTGGGATAAAACTGCCTAATTATGAGGTCTATTACGTAGCGAGCCAATTGCAATACATTGCCAAATGGCTCTCAGATGAAGTGACCCCCGAATCCAGGTTGTTTGGATATGACTGTGACCCATTTTATTTAAGAGAGATGATCTGGCTGCCCAAGACAGAAATGGAAGAGCGCCCTAAAATGATGATGCTTGGGTGGAAGATGTGGCGCCGGGCATGCCGGATGATGGAGAACCCATTCCCATGCTCCCCGCAGGTACCACTAGTTGCATGGCAGCGGGAGATAAGCAGCTGAGGATGATAATCAGAAAGCACTGGGAATCGGTAGGGTTAGTAACGATGGGAGATATCTGGCGAGAAGGGACTATCATAGATTTTGAAGTGCTGGGGGAGGAACCAGGGTTACACACGGGACAGTATATCACATATCACAGAATGGTGCAGAGAATTAGGAGGACATGGCCCGAAACGGTACTGGAAGAAGAACCAGATGCTATTATAGATACAATATATGACATAACGGAGGGGGGAGCATGAGATCTCCAGACTGTACGAGATGATGATGTCTAAGGTTGGGAAGGAAGTAACACAATTAAGACTAGATTGGGTAGCGGAAGTAGGAGCCCCGATAGAGGATGGGATGTAGGAACGTGCCCTGGGGTACCACCAGAAGGTGTCAAGGAATGCGAGACTAAAACAGATACAACTATATATTATGCACAGGGCATATATGACACCCCAGAGGATATCTAGATTTGAAAATGCTGGACGACAAGCATGTCCCAAATGTGACGAAGAAAACGCTGGCATGGTACACATGTTTTGGTCATGCCCAGTAATTGAGCGTTTCTGGGGTGAAGTAGCACAGAAACTAGCGGAAAAGGGGGTCACGATTATTATAGATACAGCCTGAGCCTGCTTGCTGGGGGGTTCCCCAGATCGCAGAAACTTAAGCATGTTAGTAAATTGAAAGATTTAGCATATGTGCTCGCAAAAAGGATTGCCATGGGATGGAAGACATGTCACAGGCCACGGGTGGAGGTGTGGTGGAAAGAGTTGCAGAAATGGGCAGAGGCAGAAACCATGGTATGGCAAGAGGCGAGCAATGTAGGGGGAGAGGAGGAGGCGGGAACACTGATGGCATGGAAATCATTGATAGCTGAATTATTTGGAACGATACAAGATCTGACAGAATCCACGGAAAGTGAGACCCCACCACGCGAGGCAGATACAGAGTGTGTGGAATAAATAGGCTTGTAAGGGGGGGTGGGATAAGGGGAGCAGTGACCGAAAGTAAGCAATGAACATTTGAGCTGATGATATACGCACTGCATGTTTGGGTTGTGTTGTTTTTTGTTTGAATAAACCAATAAAATTGTTTAAAAATAAAAATTAAAAAAATAAAGTCGCTCTTCTCTCTCCCACCGGGGGTACGTTCTGCACTCTGCTGAGCACTGCTCTATAAAGTTCTATTCTCAGCCATCAGCATCATCAGCTTTTATTATGAATAAGTTCAATCAAGCATTATAGTTTTGAAAATGAAACATAAAACAATGTTCAACCAACAAAGGAAATATTTTGTTTTGTGGTTGGGACATTTGAAGCAGAAGTGACAAGCTATTAGTCAGTATATTGACTGTTAGAGCCCAAGGCCTAAATCCAGTTGTGGTGGCTTGACACGTCGAGACGCAATTTGGTCTTTCTGACAATACACCCCTCTAGAGTACAAAAGGACAGATTGAGGCAAGTATTGCCGGAAAATGTTTGTACACCCTTGTACTCAGACAGCTGGCTGCAAGAAAAAGTAACCAAGTATTAACATTTGGCTACAGGTACTGTTATCTCAAAACAAGATGAAGAACCGATACTCTCAAGCAAGAAACTCAAAATGGGACTGAATACTTCCGAGCTAGATGGGCGAGTACCCTAAAACAAGAAATGCAACAATTACCGGAAGGACAGTAGTGGAAGGAAACAAAGCATGAACCAAAGTGTATGTGCTTACCAATTGAGTGGACAGGTGACAAACAGCAGATGAATTCTAGTGAATGAAGCGGCAGTCCTGGGAACCCAATGTCCTGTTTCCTATTCCCACTGGCACGAGGACGCCTAAAGAGTCATTTGATCCTTGCGCCGTTGAGCTGATGTTCTTTGATCCTTGCACCGATGCGCAACAGTTCTTTATGTCCCTTAAAGTCTTTGAGCAGAAAAACAGAGGATGAAGAAATGACTGCAGCTGGAATAATCCAAATGGCTTTGGCAAGCGGGGTAAAAAGTGAAGAGGACAAAGCAGTCCGTGAGAGTTCCAAGGTGAGCAGTTAACGGGTAAGAACTGAAGAATGATGCAAATGCAGTCCGTGGCCGTTCTGGGTCTTGTAATGAGCAGATAAGACTTGGGGAATGAGGCGATGCAGTCCGTGGATGTTCCGGGTCTAGTAATGAGCAGGTAAGACTTGTGGGAAGAGACGAGGCAGTTCGTGGACGTTCAGGGTCTAGTAATGAGCAGGTAAGCCTTGTGGGAAGAGATGATGCAGTCCGTGGATGTTCCGGGTCTAACAATGGGCAGGTAAGACAAAGGCAATAGACAAGAACATTGCAAGAAGTCAATTAGAAAAACAAGGAGTCAAGGAACCAGGAGACAGAGTAACAAGATGCGTAGCTTAAGAGTTTTTGCAAATTCAGAAGCACCGCTATGCGCGGGGCGGGGCTTAAATACTGGTCAGGTGACCGCACACACAGCGCGGCGTCGTAGGCCTGACAGCCTACGCCAATGCAAAGGGTGCCAGCGTCTCCACGGCAACCCATAGCGTTTCCTGAACGTGTGGTGGTACAGTGCGCTGATTTAAGAGCAAGAAGATTACGATGGTCGGTGAAGACCTGTACTGGTGTAACAGTACCCAATAGATGATGTCTCCATACCAGGAATACATCACGTATAGCCAGTAGTTCACGTTCCGTGATAGTATAGTTCATCTAGTACTTGGTGAGTTTTCTAGAATGATGGGCCACGGCACGTAGAAGGCCCGCCTCCTCACATCTCTGGGACAAGACAGCCACCACAGCCAAATCAGAGGCATCAGCTTCAACAATAAATGGCTGTTTTTGATCCGGATGCTGTAGGACAGGAGCTGAAGTAAACGTGGATTTAAGCGTATCAAAGTCTTCTTGGGCTTGATCAGACCACACAAAGCGAGACTTGGAGCTGGTTAGTGCAGTCAAAGGAGCTGCAATAGCAGAAAAGGAATGTATCAACCCCGCCTGTACAAATTTGCAAACCCCAAAAATATAGAAAGGCCTTTACATTATTCGGGACAGGCCAGTCCAATATTGCCTTGACTTTATTGTTGCTCATCTTGACACCCTCACTGGTTATATCGTATCTTAAAAATTCCACCTGATCAGCATGAAATACACACTTCTCCAGTTTGGCATAGAGACTGTTTTTACGCAGTCTCTGTAAGACAATGGAGACGTGTTGAACATGTTCCTTATATGAAGAGGAATACATGAGGATATCGTCAAGATATACAACCATGAACTGGTCCAGTAGATCCTTAAACACATCATTGATGAAATATTGGAAGTAGCTGGGGCATTACATAGACCAAATGGCATAACCTAGTAGTCAAAAAGACCATATTTTGTCTTGAGGGCTGTTTTCCATTCATCACCTTCTCCGATTCTCACCAGATTATAGGTCCCCCTTAAATCAAGTTCAGTAAAAAACCTGGAAGAACCTAATTGATCCAACAGGACTGATATCAGCGGAATGGGATACTGATTCCGGACTGTGATTGTGTTCAGTTCTCTGTAATCGATACAGGGGCGCAGATCTCCCTCTTTCCTGGGGACGAAGAAAAGAGGTGATGCTGCTGGAAACCTTGAAGGACAGATGAATCCTGTCCTTAGTGCTTGATCTAAATACTCCTTTAACACTACATCCTCCTTTTGCGTCAATGCGGAGGTTGTTTTTCTACTGCCTTTTTATCAAAAACATCCTTAAATGAATTGTATTCTTTAGGAAGGAGCCCAGTAGTTATCACCCCAATAGTACATGCTGTATCCAGGAGCAAGGAACTAGGATTTCCGGGTTCTAACTTGGATACATGACAAAACCTCTGACAATAGTCCGAGGTAAATTCAACTGAACGCGCTATACAATCGATGGTAAGATTGTGTTTAGTTAACCATGGCAAACCCAGAATCAGCTTGAGCTGTGGAGCTGAAATGACATCAAAATGGATGGTCTCTGAATGATTGTCACCTATGGACAACACCAGGTCAGTGGTTTGTTCCGTCACCAAACCAGAAATCAGAGATGTACCGTCCACTGCATTGATGTTTCGGATGTGGAAGACAAGGGAGCCAAGACTGGAAAGGAGTTAATGATCTGCGGTCCATGACAACTTGAAGGGACCCCGCCTATTGTCGAGCTTTGGCGTTTCCCGCCTTCTTAGGTTTCTTGGGACATAGTTTCAAAAAATGACCAGATGAACCACAATAGAAACATAAATGGTTAGCCATCCGGAGTTCCGTTTCTGAGGGTGTGAGTGGACCTCGAATGGCACCTATCTGCATTGGCTCGGAGGTTGACGCAGGAGTCAACAGAGGCAGAACAGCTGGGATGGCTCTTGTTCACCCTTTCGTTCTGCCTTGCGGGCGTCAATCTGTAACACAAGGTAAACCAACTCCGGGAAACCACTAGGCACGACCGGTACCGTTGCTAGTACATCCTTCAAACGCTTCAAAAGACCTTTATAGAATAAAGCAGCTTTCTTATCATCTGGCCAATCAGTTTCTGCAATTAGTTTGTTAAATCTTGCCAGATATTTCAAAAAGGTTTTGTCTTTTTGTTGTAAAGAAAGCAATTCCAGATCCGTTGCCTGTGACTTCTATCTGGTATCAAAAACACGGGTCACAGCCATAATAAGTGCCTCACAATCATACAGAAGCGGGCTACTTTGCTCCAGCAGGGGACTGGCTCATACTGCAGCAGTACCCCCAAGATTCGATAAAACAAAAGCCGCTTTTGTAGTAGCATCCGGAAAGGAGGCAGACCTACACAGGAAATGTAAACGGCACTGATTAATGAACGTTTGAAAGGTCTTAGTATCCCCTAGGAACCTTTCTGGAGGAGCCAACGGAAACTGTGCTGCCAGTTAGACAGGACTTGAATCAGTTCTCGTTGGAGCCCTTCCTGAATCGAATTTGCTCCAGGGGTAGGTGCTCCTGCCTGCAAGCCAGCATGTAACTCATTGATACAACGTTGAGTAGCTTCATGTGCTGCTGTCATATCGGCTCTAAGGTCAGCCACCACCTTGGGTAAAGCCGCTAAATGATCTATTGCTTCTTCCATTTTTAAAAGGCTTCTGAATATGTTGGAGCCCAAGGCCTAAATCCAGTTGTGGTGGCTTGACACGTCAAGACGCAATTTGGTCTTTCTGACAATATACCCCTCAAGAGTACAAAAGTACAGATTGAGGTGAATATTGCCTGAAAATGTTTGTACACCCTGGTACTCAGACAGCTGGCTGCAAGAAAAAGTAAGCAAGTATTAACATTTGGCTAGAGGTACTGTTTCCTCAAAACAAGCAGAAGAACCGATACTCGCAAACAAGAAACTCAAAATGGGACTGAACACTTCCGAGCTAGATGGGTGAGTACCCTAAAACAAGAAATGCGACAATTACCGGAAGGACAGTAGTGGAAGAAAACAAAGCATGAACCAAAGTGTATGTGCTTACCAATTGAGTGGACAGGTGACAAACAGCAGATGAATTCTGGTGAATGAAGTGGCAGTCCTGGAAACCCGATGTCCTGTTTCCTATTTCCGCTGGCACGAGGACGCCTAAAGAGTCATTTGATCCTTGCGCCGTTGCGCTGATGTTATTTGATCCTTGCGCCTTTGTGCGACAGTTCTTTATGTTCCTTAAAGTCTTTGAGCAGAAAAACGGAGGATGAAGAAATGACTGTTAGCTGGAATAATCCAAATGGCTTTGGCAAGCGGCGTAAGACGTGAAGAGGACCAAGCAGTCTGTGAGAGTTCCAAGGTAAGCAGTTAACGTGTAAGACTTAAAGAATGATGCAAATGCAGTCCGTGGACGTTCCGGGTCTAGTAATGAGCAGGTAAGACTTGTGGGAGGAGACGATGCAGTCAGTGGACGTTCCGAGTCTAGTAATTAGCAGGTAAGACTTGTGGGAAGAGACGATGCAGTCCATAGACGTTCCGGGTCTAACAATGAGCAGGTAAGCTTTGTGAGAAGAGACGATGCAGTCCGTGGACGTTCCGGGTCTAACAATAGGCAGGCAAGATGAAGGCAATAGACAAGAACAATGCAAGAAGTCACGTAGAAAAACAAGGAGTCAAGGTACCAGGAGACAGAGTAACAAGATGCGTAGCTTTTTGCAAATTCAGAAGCACCGTTATGCACGGGGGCGGGGCTTAAATACTGGTCACGTGACCGCACGCACAGCGTCGTAGGCCTGGCAGCCTACGCCAATGCAAAGGGCGCCAGCGTCTCCATGGCAACCCATAGCGTTTCCTGAAAGGGAACGTGTAACCAAACGAATCATGATTCCGAGGAGTTACAGAGCATCCCGCTTTGGAGTGAGAACCGTTCACTCTACTGTGTATTCTGGAATAATCAGGTTACTCATCGTAGTGACCACCTTACTCCTAGTCCATAGTCCCCTTTCCTCCATACTTATGGGACATCTCTCCGTCCTGTGGGATGGGACCGGAGCACTTTGTAAAAAGTATCCAAAACATTTTTTCAAAAATGTGTCCTTCCTCTCTTTCTGCGCAGGGCCCGGCACGCGGCCGTAACCCCGCCCACCTTGGCACCGCCCCACGCATCACCAATCTGTCCTTTTCTATCGCCAGGTCAGAGACCTATTAGCAATAACAGAGGAACCTTATTAGAGGGAACAGCGGGCGGGCGTATGGCGGAAAGGGGACTATGGACTAGGAGTAAGGTGGTCACTACGGTGAGTAACCTGGTTATACTCCTACGTCCCGTCCCCTTTCCTCCATACTTATGGGAGATTCCCAAGCACTCCTAACTGGAAATACGGGTGGATGGAAATACCCCTTATTGAAAAAGGTTCTTCAGCACAGCCTGACCAAACTGAGCATCAAAAGGAAGCACTCGAAACTGGAAGTGCTCCTCTCCCAAAGAGAAACGGAGATATCTCCTGTGTGGGTTCCAAATCAGGATATGCATGTACGCATCCTGAAGATCCATCACACTGAGCCAATCGCCCATCTGCAAGGAGGACTGCATCTGGCTGGGCGTGATCATCTTGAATTTCTCTTGGGGTAGGAAAAGATTGAACTGGGAAAGGTCTAGGATGGTGCGCAGGCCAGCCTCGTTGGGTTTGGGCACCGTAAACAGCCGGGAGTAGAAGCCCTCCCCTCGCTCCCCAAGGGGAACGGATTCCACAGCTCTGAGGTCCAGAAGCTTCTGAACCTCGGCTTTGAGGGAGGGCGAGACAGACAGCTGAAAAGGAGGGTTGAGGGGTGGGGTAGGGGGTAAGCGGAAGCCCGCCCGAGCGACTGACAAGACCCATCTGCCTTCTGTGATGGTCTGCCACGCCTCCCAATGAGACGCAATGCGTCCTCCCACCGGGGTCTCGTGCGAGCGCGGAAAACCCTCATTTAGTAGGTTTATTGGTGGCGTTGCCACCTGAACCTGAGGAGGAGGCTGAGGAGTGGGAGAAAAACTGCGTCCGTTGTTGCCTACGGCGGTTGTTCCCCGCAGGGGTATCCACTCTGAGATTTTCGGTCGAGGAAGCCCCTAAAGCCAGAGGAAGGTCGACTTTGCGACAACGGTCTCTGGTCTTTGAAAGGAGTCTTAACAAGGACCGACAAGGACTTAGCTGTCTGAGTGCTATCCTTTGTCTTGGTGAGCTCTACATCTGTTGTAGAATGAAAGAGCTCCTTCCCATCAAACGGAAGGTCCAACACCTTGTCCTGCATTTCTTTTGAGAATTTAGTTGCATGCAACCAAGCCTCCCGTGAGGTATCAACCCCCAGCATAAGGCCCCGAGCCGAGGTGTCTATGTGATGAGCCGCAGACTCCAGGAGATCCTGGGCCAAGACCCTGGTGTCGGATAGACCCCTTTAAAATCTTCCAGCTTCTCGACCGGGATAAACTCCTCAAAAAGACCTTTCCACGTCTGCATATTAGCTCCCGCTAACACCAATTCAGCGTTGGCCTGCCTGAGCTGCAAGGCCGAGTTGGCAAAGATTTTCCTTCCAAGGGAGTCAAGGAGCTTGTCCTTCTTCCCCAGAACCTGAGTAGCCGTCGTGGAAGAGGATGCTGCAGGCCTGGATTGCAAAGTGGCCGCGGCCACCACTGTGGAGGAGGGGGGCGGACCAGACGACAGGACCACCTCTTCTGAAGAATGCAGCCTGTATCTCGCGTCAATTTTCTTATTGACAAAAAGTCCAGAGTGTGGCTTTTCCCAGACCCTGCAGACCTCGGCCAGAACGTCCTTCTGCAAGAACAGGCCAGTACGCTCCGAAGGAGACAGGGTGAACGCCCCAGAAAGCACACCCTCCTGCGGAGCAGGTGCCTCGGGCACCGGAACATCTAAGAAACACATGTCCAGTACCCGGTCATGAAAAGCTCTAATAGAGCGGGGCAAATCCTTGTTGTCCTGATCGCCATGCGCTTCATCCGACAGGTCAGGATCCTGCTGAACCGTGTCGGGCGCTGCCTTGTCCACAGGGGACAATGGGGGCAAAGGCGGAAGAGTCGGGGGAGGCACCGCAGGCATGGGAGGTGCCGGCGGAACCACCAGAGGAACGGGTGGAGCCGAAGGCGCGGGTGGACATATCTCCCTAAAAAGCCCTTTGAAATATTCCCTCATGGGGTCGGTACGCATTAACGTTTGAAATGTACCGAAAAAGGCCTCCTCGGGGGACTGCTTCGGAACCTGAGGAGGCCTCACACGAGGTGGACAAATCCAGGGACGTAACGGGGAAGGGTGCCACACAGGGCCCTCCACCGACATATCCACATAAATCAAAGGTGCCCACACTGCAGGCAACAAAACATTGTGCGGAAGAGGCATCCGGGCGTTCCAATCGTAAACTGGCCGATAAGGATGCACACAAGGGACTCTATGTTCACCCAAGGAACCAAGCCCTACACCTGAGGCCGATGGCGTAGCTGTAGGGGTAGCACCCAAAATGGCCGGCGCAGTCGTGGCAAGAACGGGCACCATTTTTTCAACGCCTGAGGGGAACTGCGGCAAGTGAGGCAGGGGTCCCGTCGATGGATCAGGGGTCTTAACTTTAGCCTTAACATAAGGAACCTCAGCAGAGCCGGTACTATGAGGCCTGGAATGTTTCTGCGACATACCAACAGCCAAATCAGCCTTCCCAGGAAGGACCGTGGCACTGCTGGTAAAAGAAGAGCTTTCCTTCTTTGCCCCCTCAACAGATCTGGTGTCGCCGCAAGAGCAGGAACGGTGAGAAACAGCCTTCACCGGTAAGGCTGTGTCAGGCCTCTCAGAAATGTTGGTAACTTTAGCCTCTGAAAGAGGGACCTCGGACCCATGTCCGGTGACAGCCTTATCTGCGCGGGCCTCGAACATCCGTTCGGTAACAGCAAGCCCCACCAAGGCCTCGGGGCGCATCCCGGTCTTATTTTTGAGGGAAGCCGACAGAGAGGTCTCCGAGTGAGCTCCGGTATCCCACGATTCAGTAGAACTGGGTCTACAAACAGCCACTGCAGGAGGGGTCTCAGAGCGTGCTCCGGTATCCACAGGCCCCTTACGGAGACCATCTGAGAAAACTCTGGTACAATTATTAGGCCCAACAGGCACCTCAGGGCGAACCCCGGTGACAGAGCGATCAACGCCCCTCCCGGCCCGAGAGGAACCTGGAAAGGTATCCCCCGGCCGGGGTGGTCTGCAAAGTAAAGAACTTACCGGGCATTTTTTCTTCTCGTCGATGAACGCCTGAAAATGTGAAGGAGGAGTTTGTCAGAACACCTCCTCCCACCGCTCCAACCGACGTTGAAGTGTCCGGACCGAAAGGGAGTCGCAGTAAAAACAGGAGTCCCAACGGTGATCCGGACCCAAGCACTCTAAACAAAGAATATAGGGATCCGCCCTCGCGAAACAACAGTGACACGATGAACAATCTGGAAAGTCTAGTTTGAACGACATAGACAGACTAGTACACGATCGCTAGCAAGAGCCAGAGAGGAAAAAGGGAAGAAAACCTTCTGAGGATGCAAGTGCGTCCAGTCCCGAACGAGTGGAGAAAAGGACTGATGGGTGATGCGTGGGGCGGAGCCAAGGTGGGCGGGGTTACGGCCGCATGCCGGGCCGCGCGCAGAAAGAGACGAAGGACACATTTTTTAAAACATTTTTTGGATGCTTTTTACAAAGTGCTCCGGTCCCGTCCCACAGGACGGAGAGATGTCCCATAAGTATGGAGGAAAGGGGATGGGACGTAGGAGTACTTTTGCATTTACGCAGAACTTCTTTATGATCAGATGCAGAACTATCTAGTGGAACCCTGACAATTGACACCATAAAACAAGACACCAAAAAGTCAGTACAGTCTTCACATCAATAAACCATACTGAATGGCCCTAGACCAAAAACCGATAGAACAGTTAAACCAAGGGCAGAGACAAAACTGCAGTGGTTGCTACAAATAGCAACAATTTGATTTATGGTGTGCCATGCGCAATCACTCAATCAGGGAATCTTAAAATTACGATTTTTGTCATCCAGGCCATTGACACACAATTCGCAAAATGTTAACTTCATTAAAAATAGATGAAATGTAAGAATATTTACTCTTATAATGGTTAGCAGACAAAAACATGCAATTACAAACTATGCAATGTTATGATCATCTATATCCTGTAAGAAGAACAAGTTACTTCTTACCTTGTAACGTTCTTTCGATGGGATGTTCCTCCGACGTATTCCTCATCTTGATAAGATTACATTCCAGCTTGCTGGCCTCGGAAATATTTTCCAATAGAGGGCGCTATAGATTGACGTCCCTCGAGCTGGTGTCCCTCGACAGCCTCTGTCTCGGCGCCGACGTCATCGTGCGTATAAATAGAGTTGCGCAGCGACCGTTGCTCCATTCCGTTTTGAAGCTTGAAATTAGCTGTGCATGAATTGGTTATTGAACTTGAAGGAGCGTAAGCTGCAACTACAAGGGAAGTTTTACTGCGGGGATGGATGGGAGGGGCGATAAGGAATACGTCGAAGGAACATCCCATTGAAAGAACGTTACAAGGTAAGAAGTAACTTGTTCTGCGAAGGGATTGTGTCCTCTGACGTATTCCTCATCTTGATAGACTCCCATAGCAGTGGTGTGAAAGAGGAGGTGGGAGTAAAATTGGAATATTCCCCTTTAAGAATAAACTGAATGTAACACAGCTTTGCCAAATCTTGTCTCCTGGCTAGAGGAGGAATCCAGACTATAGAATTTTGTAAAGGTATGTGCGGACAACCATGTGGCAGCCGCACATATGACCCGAAACGGTACCCATCTTTGGAGAGCCGAAGAGGCTGCGATACCCCTGGTTGAATGAGCCCTAAGGTGTTGAGGGAGCTCTTTCCCTGGCAATTTGTAGCATTCTAGAATGGCTAAATTAATCCATCTTGAAATGGTCTGTTTTGTGATTGGCAATCCGAATTTGTGTCCTGCATAACCTACAAACAGTTGGTCTGCTTGCCTTATTCTAGCAAGTCTGTTGATATAAAAATTCAAGGCACGCCTTGGATCCAGTCTATGTAGCCTCTCTTTGCCTTTCCCTGGATGGGGAGGAGGATAGAATGAAGGTAAGGTTATTTTCTGAGTGATGTGGAACTCAGACCACCTTTGGGAGGAAATTAGGCTTCACTTGTAAAACAAGTTTGTCTTTGTGAAAAATTGTATGAGGAGGTTTGCAAGATAGAGCTTGTTTGCAAGATAGAGCTTGTAATTCGCTCACTCTTCTGGCAGATGTTAGAGCCACTAGGAAGACTGTTTTAAGGGTGAGAAATCTTAATGAACAAGAATGGAGTGGTTCTCCTCTGCAGTGCACTTAAATATCGATAGCGCTGCGAGATAGCCCTTAATAGTGCCAACTTGAAGGCCTGAATTTGCCAAATAAAGTAAGAAGGATAACACCGCAGGTGTATCACATGAAAAGGGTTCGATATTCTTTTCTCTGCACCAGCTGCAAAATGTATTCCAACGGCAGCGGTATAGAGTTTTAGTTGCTGGCCTTCTGGCCGAAAGCAACACCTCCATGACGTCATCTGGAAGGTCCCAATCCTTGTACCTCAACCTTTCAGATACCAAGCGTGAAGGTTGAGGGTCTTGATGGCTGGATGGAGAACCTGACCTCCCATCTGCGAGAGAAGATCCTCTCTGTACGGTAGACGAATTGGAGGGTGAATGGACATGTCCAGAAGGTCCGGGTACCACGTTCTCCTGGCCCAATCCGGGGCAATTAGGATCATGGTCTTCCGAAACCTTCTCAACCTCTTGATCATTTGAGGAATGACAGGGACCGGAGGAAACCCGTACAGAAGTGGGAACCCCCAGTCCACTAAGAACGCGTCTCCTAGAGCTCCTCTCGGGGGAAATTCGCTTGAGCAAAATCTGTCGCACTTCCTGTAGATACTGGTGGCGAACAGATCCACTTGAGGGGTTCCCCAAAGGGCAAAGATCTCTTGAAGGACTTCCTGAGCTATCTCCCACTCGTGGGAGACTGTGTTCTGCCTGCTCAGAGCGTCCGCTGTCAAGTTCTTCTCTCCGGCTAGGTGAATTGCCGATAGATTCCTTCCTTAATTGCCCAAAACCAGAGCTGCATCTCCTCTCTGCACAGTGGCAGTGACCCTACGCCTCCTCTTTTGTTGAGGTAGTGCATGGCCACTGTATTGTCCGTCATTATCAGGACGTTTCTCCCCCATACAGACGGCAGAAAAGCCTTCAGTGCCAGTCTGATGGCTCTCAGCTCCAACAGGTTGATATGTAGTCTGGACTCCGATGGAGACCAACGACCGCTGATGGTCAAGTCTCCAATGCCCAAGCATCTAACGTAATAGCCTGCCATTCCGTCAGATGGTGAGTTAACCTTCCCCCTACAGGTGTCTTGTGATGGGAGACCTCAGAGTGATTTGGGAGCGGCTGATGCAGTTGCCGAAGGTAAAGCGGCTCCTGCTGATGCGGCTTTCTTTCCTCTACCCCGTCCACCACGGGTACATTTTCCTTGGCCTCTTTGAGCCGGCCGTCCTCTGCCTCTTCCATATGAGGAATAATAGCGAAAGGACCTTCCTCTCCAAGAGGATCCTGAGGGACGAAAATTAGTTTGGCGGATTGCAGCTCCTAGTGACTTGGCTGCTGCTTTAGATGTTTGCAGTTTTTCCAAACTGTCATCCGCCTTTTTACCAAACATCGAAGAGCCGTCAAAGGGCATATTTAAAAGTCTGGCCTGTACGTCAGAAGCAAAGCCGGACTTTCTCAACCACGCATGCCTGCGGATTGTGGTACTTGCCGCCATGGCCCTGCTGATACTGTCGGCAGAATCAATGCCAGTTTGAAGGGACTCACACATTGCATCTTTACCATCTCTGATGATATTTAAAAATGCGTCCCTTTCTTCTCCTTCCTAGAGGCAGTCAGCCGCTGATGAAGCACACTCCCAAAGAGTGTGGCTGAACCTAGCGAGCGTACAAGTCGCATTAATAGATTTTAAAGCCATGCTACAGGCCGAGAAGACTTTCTTAGCCATGGCATCATATTTTTCATCATCCCTATCCTGTGGAGCAGTGGGGTATCCAGATGTACTGCCTGATAAAGTTGTAGCCTGGACCACCAGACTCTCTGGAGTACGGTGTTTAGATAGGTATTCAGGGTCAGAAGCAGATACCCTATATTTCGCTGACAACTTCTTGTTAACCGCAGGGATAACTTCAGGAGTTTCCCAGTTAGTTAAAATCTTTCTCTGTAAGGCAGAGTGAAATCGAACCACAGGATCCTCCTGTGGACCTTTATCCAAAATGTCAGTGAGGTCATCCTGCTGAAAAACAGGTGAAGGTGCAGACCAACCCATGAATTCTATGATTCTTGACATTAGGGTTCTATAAGGGGTTTCAGCATGTTCCCCTGGGTCTAATTTGACAAATTCCACTTCAGGGGAAGTGTCTAAACCACTTGCTTCCTTTAATACATCCTAAAGGTCTTTCAACCTTCTTTCCTCAGGGTCAAAAGTCTCTGGTTCAGGTGATGTGGTCCTCTGCAGGTCAAAGGCCTTTCTTGATCTGAGTCTTCCCTTTCCTCATAAATTGAGGTTAAAGGGGGGTGTTCCGAGTGAAAAGGGACAAAACTCATTTCTAAAGCAGAAGGAGCCATCATCACTGGCCTTGAAAAGGTCGATGTCGTCGACACCGATGTAAAAATCCTCGAAGGTGCCGTCAAAGGCGTCGAGAAAACTGGAAGAGTCCCCGTAGAACTCGAAAGGATTGGAACCCTGCTCGAGGATGTCGACGACGCTCTCGGCGTCGTATCGGAGGCTCTTGGCCTAACCGTTGGCTGTGGAGTAGCCATGGTTTTTTCTTTTATCGGCGTCGACGCCGGTGTCGAATCAATCGACGGATGCGTCGAAGAACCCTTTGATAACGGCGTTGATGGCGCCAATCTATGCTTCAAAGGGGCTTTCGACGATGGCGTCGAAGATGTTTTACTTCCCGATGGCTCATGGTGCTTTCGGGTCGACTCTTTCGCCGGGTGCTTCGACTCACGGCGTTTAGATTTTTTGGGCTTTTCACCCGGGGTATCACCCTCAGCTGACTTTGAGGGGGTCGAGGCCGCTTTCTCGAAGAAGCTTAGCATCTTTTTTCTGAATTCCTCCCACTCAGCCTGAGAGCTGTGTTTTGTGGGGCAATGTACTCTTTTAGGGGAACTAGAAGACGACGACAAAGGAGATCTTCTACGTCTCTTTTTCGAGTGTCTAGACCTCAACGAGTGGTGGGAGCCACTTCGAGACCTAGACCGAGAATGCTTTCGACGGTGAGGAGACGAATGTCTCGACTCTACCGCGGAAACTTTCGAGGAAGTTAAAACTGACTTACCTCTATCGAGCTTCCTCTTACGCTCCTTCAAGGCTGACGCCATCATGGATAGGCATTCCTCACACTCCGAACACTGGTGTTCGATTCCCAGACACCACAAACAGATCCTGTGAGGATCTGTCAACGACATTTTCTTCCCACAGTCTCGGCATTTTTTGAAACCGGACCGAGGAGTCGTCGGGTCGGAGGAGGAAGCCATCGAGTACGAGTCGGTTTTCTCGAGGAAATATGAATATATTTCGACTGACGAACTGAGCAGCGGTATTCCGAGGCACACGAAGCGCGGAAAAACGGAACTGAGCAACGGACGCTGCGCGTGGCCATTTATAGGCATGATGACGTCGGCGTCGATACAGTGGCTGTCGAGGAACACCTACTCGACGGACGTCGACGCACAGCGCCCTCTGCTGGTAAAACATTTTTTCCGAGGCCAGCAAGCTGGAGATACAAATATCATAGATAAGGAATACGTCGGAGGACACAATCCCTTCGAAAGACTTTTTTTGGCATAGCATCAAACCTTTTATCGTCCCTGTCCTGTGGAATAGTAGGATATGCAGATCTACTATTTGATGAAGTTGCTGCTTGTACAACCAAACTCTCTGGAGTTGGATGTTTGCTCAAGTATTCAGGATCTGTAGCAGATACTCTGTATTTGGCAGATAGTTTCTTGCTAACTGCAGGGATAACTTCAGGGTTTTCCCAATTAGCAGAGATCTTTCTTTGCAGAGCAGTATGAAAAGGAACAACAGGCTCTTCCTGTGGACCTTTAACTAAAATATCAGTAAGGTCATCCTGCTGAAAAGAAGGTGTAGGTGTAGACCACCCCATGAATTCTATTATTTTTCCCCATCAGAACCCTATAAGGGGTCTCAACATGCTCGCCAGGGTCTGGTTTAGCAAACTCTACTTCTGGAGAAGTAACTAAACTACTTGCTTCATGTAAAGAATCTTGAAGATCTTTTAACCTGTTTTCTTCAAAGATAAATTCCTCTGGTATAGGTGTTGTGGTCCTTTGTAAACCAAAAGGTCTCATGGTCGGAATCCTCCCCGTCCTCATATATAGAGGACAAAGCTCTAAAGTAATCAGACCTATTTTATTGGTTAAAACCCATTTCTAGAGCAGAAGGTGCCAAATTGATTGTCACCGGTTGAGAAAACGTCAAAGTTGTCGACGTGAAAGTCAAAGGCTTCGACAAACTTGAAAGGGGCATCGAAAAAGTTAGAAGAGGCCTCGAAGTACTCAAAAGGATCGGAATCCTACTGAGAGTCGTCGAGGTTGTCGACATCCTCGAGGTAATGGTCGAGTTCCTCGACACCTCTACTGTGAGATGTAGTGACAGCTGCAGGTCTGTGTTTTATCGGCGTTGACATAGGCGTCGAAGACGGTGTCGATGCAACCGATTTATGCATCGAGGGACCCTTCGACAAAGGCGCTGATGATGCAGATTTATGAGTCGAAGAAACCTTCGACGAAGGCATCAATGACGTGGATTTACTGCCTTTACTCGAGGGTTCATGACGCTCTCAGGGAGTTTCTTTCGCCGGGTGCAACGACTCGCAGCGTTTTGATTTTTCGGGTCTTTCACCCAGGGCATCACCTTTAGCCGTCTCCGAGGGGGTCGAGGCCGCTTTCTCGAAGACGCTAAGCATTTTCTTACGGAATTCCTCCCACTTAGCTGGAGAGCTGTGTTTCATGGGGCAGGTGACCCTTTCCAGGGAGACAGAAGAAGACGAAGGAGAGGGAAATCTACGATGCCTCTTCTTAGAGTGTTTCGATCTCGAAGACTGATGGGAACTGCTTCGAGACCTTGAACGGGAATGTTTCCTGTGACGGCGAGGAGACGAATGTCTCGACTCTGCCAAAGAAACTTTCGAGGGAGTAGAAGTTTTAAAAGTCTTACCTCTTTCAAGCTTCCCCTTATGCTCCTTCAAGGCTTTTATCGTCATGGACATACAGTCCTCGCATTCCGAACACTGATGCTCCGATCGCAGGCACCACAAACAGATCCTGTGAGGATCCGTCAACGACATTTTCTTCCCACAATCACGACACTTTTTGAAGCTGGACCGTGGGGTCGACGGTTCGGATGAGGAAGCCATCGAATAAAGATGATATCTTCGAATGAATATGTTGAATCTTCTTGAAGAGAGAACTGAGCAACACGATTCCGAGGCCCATGAAGCACGGAAAAACGGAACTGAGCAACGGTCGCTGCACGAGTCTATTTATACGCACGATGACGTCGGCGCCGAGACGGAGGCTGTCGAGGGACACCAGCTCGAGGGACGTCAATGCGCAACGTCTTCTATTGGAAAAAAATTCCGAGGCCAGCAAGCTGGAATATAATCAAGATGAGGAATACGTTGGAGGACACAATCCCTTCGAAAGGCTTGGTATAAAAAGTAGACAGAAAAAAAAGAGCTGTAAGTTTCAAAAACTTTTATTAACTTTAAATGGGACTGGAAACTTCCTAACTGGCCCTATCTCTGTAATGGGAGTAGTCTGGACCATTAAAGTAAAACAACGTAGTGAATGTCAGTCAGTCAAAACAAAGAAAACTATGTCAGAAACCTATGCTTGCCCTCACGCTTTTACAATAACTTTGCATAGGGAAATGTATCAAAACAAGAGTGTGAATCAAAGGAAAGTCAGAATAACTGATTGGCAACTCCCTTCCCCACGTTCAAGTCACAGCTGGTCTTTAGGAGTTTTTTGCAAGGTGGCTGATTTGCACAGTTCGAAAAGTTCGTACAGTTCAAATAGTTCACACCACTTTGTCAGGCTTCCCTCGCCTGATTTTCAATATCACAAATTCCTCAGGGTTCCTTAGCCTAGTTCATCATTAATTTAACACAGTTCCGGTAGCACAATATTTCACAACAGAGCCCTCGGGCTTCCCTCACCCAAGTCTTTGACTTCGTTCAGCTCATCATTCACTTCAGAGGATTCCCTTCCCCAACCTTCTTGGCTGTCATTAAACTTTCACGCCGAAGACTTTCGGAAACTGCATAGATTTACACAGGCCTATGCATGACCACGCTGACACAATTAATTCAAACAGTTTGTACGTGCTCTCTTAGCACCAATGCATCTTGATTATTGTAATTTCCTCTTGTACGTGCCGTCTTAGAACCTTTGTTTCCCACTTGCCTTCTTGGCACCTTGGAAGTTCTACTTCCACACATATTGACTTCATTAAATGTTTACTGCATTATCAACAAGCTTTATCAGGATCACAGCTTCTTTCCTATTAGCTTCCCTGTTCAATCTGCACTTCAGAAAGGTTAATCGCAACTTCAATTGCAACTCGTTTTCTACAGGAGATTCTTTCACAGTTCATAAACATACAAATCTTCCATGGATTTTATAACTTTCATTCTTAATGGTTTCATACTTAGCTTTACTTTATTTCTCAACTTTGCTGGAGCTCAGAGACTTTTGAAAACGTAAGATTTCCCTTTTTCCCTCTGCATGACCACTCTGACGTCTTCTGCACTTTCTTTTCTTTCCTCGTGCCTCTCGCACGCGTAGAACTTGTGTTTCTTTATTTGCTTTTTGAGTCACTCTCACCCTCTTAATTACTGGCTTTTCATTAGCATCCATCACTTTCATTTTAAACTACAGTTCCCATAATGGCTCGCTCCCTATGGAACTTTACATTCAAGGCTTTTGTATAGCGTTCCTTCCTTTCTGGACTTCAATGGTGCCGCTCGCACTCGCTCATTTCATTTGTAACAAAAGGCTTTCTGTAAAGCTTCCTTTCACACGCGGCCCGGGTTTCACGAAACTCACCGGTCACCACGTTATCGTCTGCTGGATTATGCTGCTCTCAGCCTTGGATCGGGGTCTTCCTCACTGCATTCGGTCTTCTCTGGCTCTTTGTAGACAAAGCTCACTAGCCACGCTGTAGCCCCTCCCAGACACTGGACCAGCGCTTCGCCACTCCATTCTCCTCTGGACTTTCCAGGCAGCTTTGTCTGCTCCCTTCTGTTTTTTGGCTCTCCAGGTCCTCTCTGTACTTCCAGCTCGCTCCACTTGGCTTTTCTGGCCCCACCTTTTATACCCTGCTTGCACCTTACAGGGCTTTAGGTGTTGGTGATAATGGTCTTGTGCCTGACTTTGTCTGCCCTCGTTAGCAGGACATAGCCACAGAGTAGGTAGGGCTGCTGCTTGAATCTTTTTATGAGTAATCTTCTTTACTCCTGATTGCCTCTTCTTCTTCTTAGTACTTTGGCAGTCAAAGAGGAGATAGGAATTATGCGAGTTGTAGTGTCCCACAGAAGGGGAAGGAAAGCTGGGTAGATTACTTTCAGGAAATGGGGGATACCAGGTTTCGCCTTCAGGTGCTTCTCCCTCACTCCTGAGGATCCCCTACCCAGGTAATCCTCCCTCGCTTGTCTGCCCCCAGGGTCGGAATCCAATAACGATGGCCCTTCCCTGGCCACCTGAATAAGGGATCCCCAGGGACTGGGCAATGTAACACCCACAGGTTTTTCACAACCCCCAGAGTCAAAATGAGCAATCAGTCCTACATTTTTTCATTTCATATTCCTACGGTTCAATGCTCAATTTAAATATAGATTGGTGGCCCACCCCACAGAAATAGAGCAGGCTGATAATAAAAAGAATAGATCAGGGCTATGCTGGAAAATACCAACACAAGCATCTGGGTCAAATTTTCTGTGGGCCAAAAAGGGAAACATACATTAGATGTCTTCATTGCACTCCAGCTGCCCAAAACAGAGTTGATAAATGAATTGCATTCTTTTTTATGTATTTCGCTGTTTTAGGAGGGGTGACCAATCAAGACACTGTTGCAGCACGTTAGGGCCAGAAATCACCTCCCATGCTCTTTTCATCTGTTTTTTTTTAAATAGCCAGATAGTGCAAATTTAGTTTGTAAAGCAATAGTTCAGGTACTTTTTTGTAGTCAGTAAAAACGTCAGGAGCCAGGACCAGTCCCAATTCACCTCATACGTGTTTCTGCTAGGGGATTTCTAAGACCCACTTACTGTGCCAAGCATCTGCTACATTTAATCTGGACAGTGAGGCTCTGGGACTAGTATGTAGATCTAAAAACAATGGAATTGGGTTTAATTTCACCCAATCATCAATACGTTAAATTCCCAGTTCCGAACTAAGTGAATAGAAGTGGGGAATGAAGCTGGCAATCCCAACACTCTTCTGCAAACCTTATCTTATTTTCAGCTCTTTGTAGTGCAGACTTCCTCATGAACCTGCACATTTCCTACCCACATAAATCGACCACTTTTGCGTTTTACATTGTGTGCCCTTAATATAGATCTATTGGTTGTACACTGTAGTTACTACAACAATTAAAGAAACCCCTAATTGACTGCAACATCCTCCTGGTCTGATTTTCAATGTGCACTGCAGCATGCCAGAAATTGTAGTCGAACTCTGGACATTGTTTGAACAAAAGATGCTTGTTAACTTAAATGAAAAAAACTGCCTTATCTGGTCCTACTGTTAGGAGTAAACTTCCCATCTACAACTGAAAACTAAAAAGGTGTTTGTCAGGATGTTCTAGTCAACATAAGTCTACCCTCAGTCCAAAACCTAATCTAAATAACTGGCCCTACCACTACATACTGTGAGAAACCGGAGGGTGGTCTCACTCCTATACCCCATGGATCCTCTGCACATGTGGCCACGGAAAGGCCATTGCACTTGGATCCTGACCCTTGGGGGTGGATACGCGAGGAAGGATCACCTGAGTGGAGGGTCTGCGGGAACTGGCAGTGGGATGCCCTTGGCATTGACATGGTATCGCCCTTTCCCTAATAATGACCGAACCAACCCATCCCCTGTCCTTTTGGGATATAACAAAACAGCTCCCTTGAATTATTCATACATGACTACAACATGTACTGGGACGAGGAAGAAGCAACCGAGCGCAGTGAAGACTAGTTGCTTTCACCACTTAGATACTGGGACGAAGAAGAGGACTGCTCAGAGCAGTAGAAATCAGGCATGTTCCTTTATTGATGGTCAGGAAGTGCTAATTGTGAACTCACACCTGCAGCCTGTTAAAGGGCTAAAGGTGTATAAAAAGCCCCACCAAATGAGTATAAAGGAGGGAATGGTGACAGAAAAAGTGGCAATGAATCTGCAGCAGCAGAGAGGCCAAGAAGAACAGTGAGGCACTGTCCGTGTGCAACACACTTATGGTTCAGGGAGGAGCGGCCCAGGAGCTGGGCCTCTGTGGAACCAAAGGAAGCATAAAGGGGAGCTGTGCAGAAAGGCTGCCTCTTTTTCTATTGCTAAAGGTGCTCTCTCTCTGCTGGGGCCAGAAGCTGACGCAGGAGTGCCTGAGAGGCAGAAGGGAGAGCCCTGAAGCAAAGATACTTTGTTACAGAATGGTCACGTGGATTGAAAGGCACGTTGTCGAAAGTCTCCCATTAGAATCCTTACGAGCCAGCGAATATAAAGACTTGTTAACTCTTGAAAGCCGAGTGAATACTTTGTTATGGAGCAGGCCTGTGCAGATGCAAGCACGTTGTCAAAAGCCTCTGAACGCTGGGAACTTTTGAAAGGCAAAATGAGAAAAACAAATTACAATACCTAATGAATTGAATGAGGACAACAAAGTTACTCACCTTAAAACCTTTATACATTACTGAGATGCCGAACGGCGGAGAATATTAAAATAATAAATCAGCACCATTTTCAATACCGCATTGAAGGAAAACGTTTTCTTGTGAAGAAAACAAGAGAAGTGAAGGTTTCTTCATATGATTAAATACACTGTGCGATAATTCCTAAAGTGAAGGAAGTTTTACATTTGCATGCAACTTTAAAATAAGTTATTTCTACAGAACAATTCAATATAGTTACAAAGAGACCAACGAACAATGAACTATAAAGTTAGTGCAAAGGCCAATAAACCCAAGGTGTATTATTTCTTAAAGTGAAAGGAACGAGGCGGAGCGCTGTTGCGCACAAGAGAAGATGATCACTCCTGTGTGAGCTCTGGCGAGGACCAGGGCCGCGATGCTATTATAAGCATTTATAGAGACCGGTTCTGCGTATAAAGAGCATGGAATGAGCTGTAACCCCTGTGGATTAGGCTGGCGAACTTTGGTGAGAGCAGGTTGAAGATCATACAAGAAACAACGCCATCCGAATCCCGCGAGTGGCGAGAAGCGGAGCCTGAAATCAAGCCGAGACTTGGGGGGTGGAGCCCGGCGGAAAACAATGCGAGTGGTGGCTGGGAGACTGGCGGCCTAATGACACTGGGACAAACTGTGGGTGCTCCGCTCCTCGTAGAGCGCCTGCGGACCCCCCCCCCTCCACCGCCCCACCCTGGACACCCAGAAAATAAGGAAGTAATCGCCGAAACGAGACACGCTGAGATCTCGACTGCGACCGTGAGAAGAAGGCGAGGACTACGCGGCCTGCGGAGCTGAGAGCTCAACATTCCAGGGCCCTCGCCGGGCACATCACAGCTAAGTGGGGAGGCGCTGGGCTGGGGGAGAGCACAACTGGGAACGAGCCCTGTGCCCTCAATAATAATCAAGGTCTCCTGCCCCCATCCAGGGTAGGGAAAGATATCTGACCTTGCCCGCCCGGCGGTGCCGGGCCCTCGCCACGCTCCCCCCCTCAGAGGGACATAATCCAGTGTGGGACACGGACGGGACCCCCCAGGCCTCGTCCCGGTGCAGAGCACTGACAGTGAGGCCCCTGCGAGGGGCAGCGAAGATGACACCAGAGCTTCATACGCCACACACCGGACCGCAGGGTCTCTGCATCAATCCCCGCCATTTCGGTGAAATAGAATACGGCCACACAAGGAGGCATTACAAGATAATTGAACAACCACAGCGAATTACAGCAGGGCATGAACTCTCCCAGCCAAATGATCGGTGAGCGAGGTCACGTGTGTGCTTTTAAAGGTGAAGCCGAAAGGTAAGGGCAGTTACCCCCTGCCGGTGTTGGGGATCACAAATGGCATTTGGGATACGCCTCTAAACACCCCCGCGATAAGCATACATACGATTAAGATCAATCTAAGCTCACACAGTGATGACAGCGATACGGTTACGGAACCGCAACAACAGCAACACTACATGAACACAGACCCCCCCCTCCAGTGATAAGAACTGTCGGGAACAGAGCGGAGAAGTTGAACACATTAACACCTGCAGGAGTGCAGACTTGAACCGATCGGCTGTAAGCCCTACACAAGGATAAGCTTAGCCATACCTCGCACCCACCTATCATAGAAGGAACCAAGTGGCGCTTGGCTTACCCAGATCGTTGGATAAACAACAAAAACGAGAACAATGCCCAAGAGCTTCAGCCACAAGAAGGGTAAAGGAGCCATCGATAAGTACACAACACCTATACAGAAAGAGACGGAACTCGAGATGGAGGAAGAAACAATCCCACAGGAACAACAGTCCCCATCGGCTGCGTTGATGGATCCTCAGGCGGTTTTCCTCGCCATGCAGCAGGGCTTCTCAGCCCTTAATGATAAACTGGACGGGATAACTGCAAATGTGGCGTCCATCAAAACAAAACTAGATAAAACAACATCCCGCATAACGGAAGCAGAAACAAGAATATCGGGCACTAAAGATGCCCTCGAAGCCTTGAAGTACACAGTCTCCACGATGGGGATAGAATTAGGGACGGTGAAGTCCAAATGCGAAGACTTGGAAGCGAGGTCACAACGCAATAATATCCGCATAGTAGGAGTTCCGGAGGAAGCAATGAAAGGCGCCATGGAAAAAGCAGTGGAGGTTTTCCTGCGCACCCTACTGGGAGACCCGGGATGGTCCCCGATGTTCATCATTGAACGGGCTCATAGGTCCCTGGCCCCGAAACCGAAACCAGGAGCATACCCTAGACCAATCATAGCCTGTGTAATGAACTACAGGGACAGGGACTTAATTCTGAAAGTGGCAAGGGAGAAGCAAGAGCTGAGATGGGAAGCCAACGTCATACGGATATTTCCAGACTTTACACTGGCGGTTCAACAGGAACGGAAACTCTTCAATGGGGTTAAAAAACTACTTTGGGAACGTCAGATCCAATATGCTATGCTTTATCCGGTAAGACTTAAAATCCAATACCAGAACAAGATACACTTCTTCACTTTTCCTGAGGAAGCTGCAAACTTTGTTGAAACGCACATCCCTGCCCCGTCTGGACAGCCTGGTGCGAAGGAGACTGAGTAATCGTTACAGTCATGAAATAACAAACATGTTCATGTTATAAAATGTAGTTCGAGAAGTGACGGCTCCCCTACGGGCAGCCATCTGTGCGGGTAAATATGTTTCATTATGCAAGGTATGTTAAAATGTGATGCCCTCCACAGGTGTCAATATGAGAGCAACAAATGGAACCGGTCCGCTCTACATAAGGACCAGAAAGGCATAGGCACTGGGAATTGGCGCAGGGCCCCCCTGTAGCACGTACATATTCATTTGAAGGGACGGAAGGGTTGGGATCCTATGAGCACAGTTAAAGTTAAGGGAACTGCGATGGGGGGGGCAGGGGGTGAGTTGGAACTGTTGGGAGGGAGTTACGAGATTGAGGCGATAAAAACAAAAAGCACACAGGTGATGAACACTAGAAACAGCAAGAGTTTAGTAACAATGTATATGCATGTACATGTCTACAATCGCTTCATAGGTAATGGCTGAAGCAGGCATTGATAATATTAAAATACTGAGTTGGAATGTCCGAGGCCTAGGTTCCAGAGTCAAGAAAAGAAACATTTTACCATATATCAATAGACAGACCCCCAAGATTATCTTCTTACAAGAGACTCATATAGGGCCTCAACAGCGAGGACAACTGATGCCGAATTGGAGAACACATCAATACTTCACAATGAATTCTAAAAGGGCAAGAGGAGCAGCAATTTTAATACATAAAACCTTGCAGTTCGTATGTAAAGCAGCAGAATGTGATCCTGAAGGGAGGTATGTGTTACTGCATTGCATACTTCACGACAAAGAGATAGTTCTCCTCAACGTATACGGGCCGAACATAGATGACCCGGAATTCTACTCCACAATTTTTGGGAAATTGGCTAACTTCCCCACAGCCTATTTGATATGCGGTGGAGACCTTAATACTATTCTAGATGTACACACCGATCGCACGTCAACACAAACAAGAGCACTGACCAAGGCAGCACAGACAATAATCACACATATGGCTGACATAAACCTGAAGGACGCATGGAGGACTCTAAATCCCTCTAAGAGAGAATACACATATTACTCAATAGTGCACGACATGCATTCCAGAATAGACTTATGGTTGGTTGACAACGCAGTTCTGTCGTGGGTCACGAACGCTCAGATCCACCCAAGGACATATTCAGACCACTCCCCCATACAGCTGACAGTACGAATTCCTGGCACCATAGTGAATAGACCACCATGGAGATTCAAACCCGCAGCATTGCGAGATTTGGTCTATAAAAACACAATGGACCAGCAGATACAAGAATATTTCGACCGTAATGAAAACTCTGTTTCTAGTCTTGCGACATTGTGGCAAGCCTTTAAGGCATATATAAGAGGCAGCTCCATATCTATAGAAAGCGGAATCCTTAAAGATATCAGGAATAGATTACACCGATTGGAAACGCAAATAGCATCATTACAATGTCAATACGCGCTTAGTCCAACATTACAGCTTAGCTCATATATAAAGAATAAACTGGACAAATTTACTGAGGCAGCGGACCAAGAGATCCGATACTTCGATAAACCAGCGGCCGCACGCCGTTACGGGGAGAGCGAACGCCCGGGAAGGTTACTGGCCAGAGCAGTGAGGGGAGAAAGGGGATCAACAACCATCCCATGCATACAAACACCAGATGGCTCGGTTACCACTGACCGGGGCAGGATAGAAGAAACATTTCATGCATTCCACAAAGAACTATACTCACCTCAATCCGATGCCACGGATGTGGAGATTGAACATTATCTCGCCCAAATTCCAACGACACTTCTAGCGGGTGATACTAGAGAGTCACTGGAGATGCCGATAACTGAAGCAGAAATAGAGGAGGGATAAAGGCACTACCCAACGGGAAAGCCCCTGGCACGGATGGTCTGGGCGCTGTATTCTACAAAGAGTTCAAACATCTGTTGGTGCCCAGACTACTGGCAGTGTGGGCAGAGGCCCTAAATAAGGGAGAGCTCCCTGAAACCACAAGGGAGGCAGTAATTACTCTACTGCTTAAACCAGGGAAGCCCCGGAGGATTGCGGATCATATAGACCGCTATCATTAATCAACATCGATGCAAAAATCCTAGCTAAGATACTTGCGTCCAGGCTAACACCATTGAAGCCCTACATGGTCCATGAAGACTAGGCAGGGTTTATTATGAGTAGGTCCACAGCAACTAATATCAGAAGGGGCCACGAAATCCTGACCACACCACCTCCCGAAGTCCAGGCCATAGCTGTTTCGCTTGATATGTGTAAAGCATTTGACACAGTTTCTTGGCCCTTTCTCTTTGGGGTACTATGAAATTATGGGTTTGGCCCGAACTTCTTGAAATGGATACAAATATTATATACATGTCCCCAGGCCAAAATTAGAATTAATGGAACCCTAACGGATAAACTTGAATTACGAGGGGGCACTCGACAGAGATGCCCATTGTCACCACTGCTGTTCGCCCTAGTAATAGAACCCTTAGAGGATAAGGATATTCTAAGGTCACGGTACAGCGCATAATGGACTAAGGCTAGACGGCAAGTTACATATTATAACCCTGTATGCAGATGACATCTTGCTATATCTAAAGAATCCAGATCGGTCTTTGGGCAGGGTCCTGGCAGAGGTCGAACGGTTTGGTGAATATTCAGGCTTACGCTTAAACCCCAGTAAATCAGAGATATTCCCCATTACAGATAACACAACAAAACCTCAAGATATGCATGGCCTGGTATGGAGCCCGACACACATTCTATACCTAGGAGCGCACATCGCTAGAACGGCCCACCTCTCCCGAGCCTTAAACTACAATCTATTGGTAGACACACTATGCATAAAAATGAAACACTGGAGCGCCCTCCCCATTTCATTGATGGGAAGAATAGCACTAATTAAAATGATAATTCTTCCAAAACTCTTATCTATTCAGCACTATACCGGTCTGACCGGGTCGCGCTCTGTTCACCAAAATGTCCAGAGCATCCATCTCGTTCGTATGTGGGGGGGACATCCTAGGGTGAGCTGGAAGACGCTAACCGATGATTATTCAAGGGGTGGTCTGATGGCACCTGACCTGGAATTATACTATCTCACTGCGCAAGCACATTGTGCTGCCCAGTGGGCCACACAATTTCTGAATCCTGTGAGTCCATTACCGGGTCAGGCAGAAAAGGAAGCCATCATGGCGCTCCACAAAATGACGAAACCAGCCCCCAAGCACTACAATACCATAGAACCTACGAAGGTGGCGACTACAGCATGGGCTAAAATAACCGAAATATTTGCCACCGATAGGCTGTACCACCCGAGTATGCCGCTCTGGGGTGACCCCCAAACACCCTTCAGTATAGAAGGAGAGGTGGCGCGGCACTGGACTTCCAAAGGCATTACCCAGTGGGGCCAGCTATTTCCTGGTAAATGCTTCATTCAGTGGGAGGACATGAGGGATGTAGTGGGGAATACAAGTAGACACAAGCAACAATATATCCGTATACAATCAGCTGTACAAAACACATGCCCTACCTTCCCTAATGAGCCAGCGTGAAACATGGGACTAGGATACATGTTCACAGGGGGATCACAAAAGGTCTCGGCCTCAGCACTGTATAAGTTCATACTCCAGACACGCCCGGGGGAGAATCGCACGGCTAAGGCTAAGTGGGAACAGGACCTGGGACAACAAATTGGTGATGAGGAATGGTCCGATCTGTGCACTTACCAAACAAATATCATGCAATTCCAGATACAGACTAATTCATTACAAGATAGTACAAAGGACACACTACACCCTGGAAAAGCTCAAACGTATATATCCAACCATGTCGGGGAGATCCAATAAAGAAGATGCAAACATATATCACATGTTTTGGGCGTGTGCAAAACTGAGGGGTTATTGGGCGGAGGTATGTGAGGCCCTTGATGGAATGGCTGATCAACCAGTGGATTGGTCCCCCCCCCGGATATGCATGCTGGGTGTGGTCGATAAAATGAATCCGATATGGCGTAAACTTTTAAACTTCAGTTTGCTTATAGCCAAAAGGGCGATTTTGATGAAATGGAAAAGTGCAAATCCGCCCAACCAAGGCTGACTGGGACAAAGATATGGTATAGACAAATGATATAGGGCCTCATTACGACCTTGACGGTACGGAGTGAACGGCGCCGTAAAAGGTGCCGGCGCCGATCACTCCGTACCGCCGCATTACGAGGTCCCCTCGCGGGACCCAGGAAGCAACGCCTGGGAAAACCAGGCGTGCTTACCGGGTCCCGCGAGGGGAAGAGGGAGCAAACAACGGGCCATCTCGTAATGGCCCGCTGTTTGCTCCCTCTTCCATTCCCATTCAGCCCTATGGGGGCTGAAATGAGAATGGGGAAGGACCGTGTCCGGGTCCTTGGAGGGAGGAATTACCGGGCCTTCCGAACTCGGAATGGCCCGTTAAGTCCTCATTCCGAGGACCCGGACCCCGACGCGATTTCGGCGGCAGCCATGCCGCCAATAGCGGCATGGTTACCGCCGAACTCGTAATGAGGGCCATAGAAGAATTGTACATTGACTCAGTGTTATCCTCATCTAGACCGAAGAATATATGGGAAAGGTACAAACTATACTTGTTGGAGAAGGCCGAACATGAACACTCAGACTCAGAAGGAAATTGATTATTACAATGTATGAGGCAATAAGCAATATCTGTATTTACGTGTATTACCTGTGTGCAAGATAAATAAAGTGTTTAAAAAAAAAAAAGTGAAAGGAACGTTGCAGATGAACTGGTGAACTTAAATGAGCTATCAATTTCAACCAAAACTTTTTGCGATACAAAGACCAGCTATATACAGAGGGTTTGAGTGTGGCACAGAATATTAAAGAAATTGGGAAACACCTTCATATGAATGCATCACTGAAATTCTGTCTTGGGGAAGGGATCCCTGAGTTTGGAATTGTTAATTTGTCTTGAGGATAGCCCCATAAGATATTTTGTGTTTGAACTGTACTTCAGAACTTGGGGAAGGAAACCCCCGAGTATTGGTCAAACCTAAACTACTTTGAAACTCAAGGCAATGCCAAGACTTTGTACAGGAATTGCTTTATACTTGGGGAAGGGAGCAGAAAGAAGGTTGCAAGCAGAACCAAGCTCTGAAATTTCTACTTAACACTTGTGTGGTTACTAACATCCTTACACTTTCTATAAGATTAATTGTGAGGGAGAGTATAGGTTTTGGACACAGACAGATTTCTAAGTTGAACTTATTGACTCTGATTTTCCTTAGTTCTGGTTTGGTAGGGAAATCCCGTCATATTATAGGGAAAGATAGGCTTTTTTTTCATCCTGACTTTTAAGTTAATAAAAAGTGTTTGTTTTTAACTTTGAATCTGTTGTCTGTGTCTTACTCCAATATGCCCTCACAGCACACACTATAAAGCTAAAGTAAATGCCTGTTTGCCTTCTTAGGATCTTGTAGCTGGCCCTCTCCTCGGTTAACAGTTCTTGAAAATAGATGTAGGAGATCCACCAAGACTGGTCAAAGTGGTCATACGGGAGGTCTAGCAAAATCCCCTTACAATCTAAAGTCTTTGACAAACAGTTGAGAAAGCAACAAAACAAATGAATCCTGCATCAAGACAAAGTAAGGGAAGTGAATCCCGCAATCATAAAAAGACGAAATTGAGAAGTGACAAGAGTGAACACGGTAGAGGGATGCTAATGAGAGCGTGCAAAGTCTTAATTCCCATGATGAACTGTCTATAACCATCGACGAGAGTGAAACCGGCAG
The DNA here is from genome assembly GCF_040938575.1 of Ambystoma mexicanum. NCBI lineage: Eukaryota > Metazoa > Chordata > Amphibia > Caudata > Ambystomatidae > Ambystoma > Ambystoma mexicanum. The sequence goes on along the minus strand of NC_090931.1, from coordinate 739,794,704 downwards.
AGGGAAGTCGACAACAAAAGGTTGGTGAGTGAACCCGGTAGAGGGAAACCGACAACCAAAAGTAGGCGAGAGTGAACCCAGAACAGGGAAACCAGTAACGAGGTGCAAAGCATGACAACTTGACACTGAGATTTGGGAAAACGAAGTATTGCAATACAAGGGGAAGGAAAGTGTCCCCCTTGTCATTTGGGATCCGAGCCCGGACTAGGGAGATCCAGGGGTGAAATGGTAACACCCAAAGTTCACTGAGAAGAACAAGTTACTCTTACCTGGTAAAGTTCTTTCGATGGGATGGTCTGACGACGTATTCCATATCTATGACGTAATCACCACAGCTGTGCTGCTTCGGAAAATCTTCTGCGTCTGCGTCGATGACGTTGATACGCCGCCCTCGAGGACCTCCTCCGACGGCCGACGTCACTTGATGTTATAAGTAGGACGCACGACGCCCGTAGCCTCAGTTGTAGTTTTTTCCCCCAGAACGTGTGGAAAAAGTCGTCTGCCAGTCTGACACACAAAGCCTTGCGGAAACGTAAGCTGCAATCGCATAAGAAATTCTTAAGCGGGGAAGGTAGGGAGGGAGCGATATGGAATACGTCATCGGACCATGCCATTGAAAGAACGTTACCAGGTAAGAGAGTAACTTGTTCTTCGAGGGGATTGGGTCCTCCGACATATTCCATATCTATGACAGACTCCCAAAGCAGTACCAATGTAAGGAGGTGGGAAAAGAATTTAGAAAACAGAAATTTAGAATGCCCAATCAAATTGCGGAGTAAAGGACCGCCTTGCCAATGGCCAGATCCTGCCCACGGATGGAATCCAGGGAGTAGTGACGTACAAAGGTATATACCGAAGCCCAGGTGGCTGCATCACAGATGTTACGAATGGGAACCCCCCTGTGTAGGGCAGTAGAGGCAGCCATAACCCTGGTAGAATGGGTCCGTAAGCCGACCGCTGGGTCCTTACCCGCCAAGCGGTAACACTCAGATAGCCACAATAATTCAGCGAGACAAAGTCTGTTTTGTCACAGCTTGTCCCAAACGCTTGCCAGCGTAACCAATGAAGAGTTGATCGTCCACTCTGACCCGGGACATGCGTGAAATATAAAAGCTTAATGCTCTCCTAGGATCAAGCCTATGGAGCCTCTCCTCTTCCTTACCAGGATGCGAAGGAGGATAAAACGCCGGAAGAACAACCTTCTGGCTTAAAGGAAATTCCGACACCGCCTTCGGAAGAAAGGAAGGACGAACTCTAAGGACAAACCTGTCCTTGTGAAATACAGTGAAGGGTGGCTTAACTGAAAGTGCCTGGAACTCACTCACTCTGCGAGCAGAAGTGACCGCAACCAAAAACACAGTTTTAAGAGTGAACAGTCTCAAAGGGCATGAATGCAAAGGCTCAAACGGAGCACCCATCAAAAACTTGAGAACAAGGTTCAAATCCCAACCGGGCACCAGGAAAGGTGATGGAGGGAACACATTAGTGAGCCCTTTCAGAAACTGAGAAATTAAAGGAATTTTAAAATAGGAACACTCTTCAGACAAGCGCTTAAATATGGACAGCGCCACCAGGTAACCTTTAACGGTACCGACTTGGAGGCCCCTGTGGGCCAAAGAAAGCAAAAAAGACAGAACCATGGGAATGTCACATGCCAAAGGACCCACATTCTTAACCCTGCACCAGTCGCAGATCTTACGCCAACGGTACAAGGACTTTGTTGCTGGCCGTCTGGCCGAGAGCAACACCTCCATCACGTTTTCAGGGAGGTCCCAATCCATATACCTCAACCTTTCAGAAACCAAGCGTGACGGTTGAGGGATCGGACCTCTGGATGGAGAACCTGACACCCTCCCGTGAGAGCAGATCATCTCGGTAGGGAAGACGACGTGGAGGGCAGATGGACAAGTCGAGAAGGTCCGGGTACCACGTCCTCCGAGCCCACGCCGGAGCAATGAGGATCATCCGGGAACCGAACCTCCGTAACCTCTGCAGTACTTGTGGGATGACGGGGACTGGAGGAAACGCGTACAGCAGTGGGAATGACCACTCCACCACGAACGCGTCTCCTAAGGCTCCTTTTGGAGGAAATTCCCGCGAGCAGATTCCAAGAGAATCTCCTGAGCCAACTCCCACTCGTGAGAGATCGCGCTCTGCCTGCTCAGAGCGTCCGCCGTCTCGTTGTCATCTCCGGCCAGATGAACTGCCGAGATCGAAACTTCCTGCTGCATTTCCCAGAACCAGAGCTGCATCGCCTCACTGCACAGAGGAAGTGACCCTGCCCCCCCTTTTTGTTGAGGTAGTGCATGGCCACCGTGTTGTCCGTCAGGATCAGGACATTCTTCCCTCGCACAGTCGGCAGAAAAGCCTTCAGGGCTAGCCTGACGGCCCTCAGCTCCAACAGATTGATATGGAGTCTGGACTCCGACGGAGACCAACAACCGCTGACTGTCAACTCGTTGGCATGAGCTCCCCATCCCGTGAGGGATGCGTCCGTCACCATTGTCACCTCCGGCCAGGGTAGCCGAAACGGAGCCCCCTTCATCAGATTGTCTTCGATGGCCCACCACAGAAGGTCCTGGGCAACCGAGGACGGCACCTGAACAGGGTCCGACATCCTGCCGGAGGACTGAGACCACTGGCGCTTGAGTGCCCATTGCAAAGATCTCATCCGCAACATGGCCTCTGGCACCAGAAGAATGCAGGATGCCACGAGGCCGAGCAATCTCAAGAACTCGAACGCTGTGAGACTCTGGGCAAGCTGAAACTTGTGCACCATCTGCTGAATGTGATGAGCCCTCACCTGGGGAGGAAAACACTGCCTCCGGGACATGTAGAGCACTGCTCCGATGTACTGGAGCCTCTGAGTTGGTGTCAAATGGGACTTCTTTAAGTTGAGGGAGAAGCCCAGCTTGTGGAGGGAGTGGCAGGTGACTGACAGATGATCCAGGACTTGCTCGGGAGAACGCGCCCTGATCAACCAATCGTCCAGGTAGGGGTAGACGTGAATCCCCCCTTTCCTGAGGTGCGCTGCCACCACTACCATGAGCTTGGTGAAGACCCCTGGGGCGGAGGTCAATCCAAACGGCAGGACCCGAAACTGAAAGTGCGAGTCGCCAACCGCGAACCTCAGGTACTTCTTGTGCTTTGGATGTATCGGCACATGAAATAAGCGTCCTTGAGGTCGAGAGACACCAACCAGTCCTGAAGTTGAAGGGCCTGGAGGACTTGAGAGAGAGTAACCATCTTGAACTTGTCCTTCCTGAGGAATTTGTTCAAACGGTGCAAGTCCATGATGGGTCTCAATCCCCCGTCTTTCTTGGAAATCAGAAAATAAGTGGAATACCATCCCTTGTTCCTCTCCGCTACAGGCACCAGTTCTATGGCTCCTTTCTCCAGCAGGGATTGAATTTCCTGCACAAGGAGCGGATCCGGACTCTTCAAAGAGAGATTCCCCGGTGGATTGTCTTGAGGCCTCTGCCGGAAAGGAAGACAGTAGCCGTGGGTTATGATCTCCAGAACCCACACATCTGAAGTAATGGCGCGCCACTCTGCAAGATGCTGCACCAGCCTTCCCCCAACCGGCGAACCATGGCCTCATGACTGAGCTGAAGCGGCTGCGGTGTTGCCTGAGGGCAAAGAGGCAACAGCCCGAGCGGCCTTGGCACCTTGAGTACCTTGCTTTCCACCCCTGGCACTCCTACGGTGGCCCCTTTGACTGGCAGCTCCTCTCGCTTTACCAAAGGACGAGTAATAACGAAAGGAACCTCCCCTATATTGCTGTCCCCTAGGAAGAAAAGGTGGAGGTTGGCAAACTGCAGCGCCAACGACTTTGCTGCAGCTTTGGAGGTCTGCAACCTCTCAAGGCTCTCGTCAGCCTTGCTGCAAAAAAGATGTTCCCCGTCAAAGGGCATGTTGAGGAGCCGGGCCTGCACATCAGGAGCAAACCCCGACTTCCGCAACCACGCAAACCTGCGTATCATGGTGCTCACGCAGTCTGCCATGTCCAAACCCGACTGAACGGCCTCACACATGGCGTCCTTACCATCTTGAACCATGGCAAGGAAACCATCCCGTTCATCCCCTTCGGGAATATGTTCAGCAGCTAAGGAAACACATTTCCACAGAGTGTGCGTGAAACGTGACAAAGCACATACGGAGTTGGCCGCCTGAAGCGCCAAACCCCCTGAAGAAAACACTTTCTTCGCCCAGCCGTCAAAACGCTTGTCGTCCCTATCAGGGGGGATGGTAGGATACGACGCCTGCTTTGCCGCGGCCGTAGCCGCCTGCACCACCAAACTCTCCGGAGTTGGGTGCTTGGTTAAGTAGCAGGGGTCGCTACTGACTGGGCAGTATTTTTGCGGCAAAGACTTGCCCACTGCCGGGAGACTCTCCGGAGCAGTCCAAGCCGCCGCCACCCTCCTCTGTAGAGCCATATGGAACGGCAGTACCGGGTCAGTTGGTGGACCTTGGTCGAGGATATCCATAAGGTCATCCTGAAGAAAATCCCCTGGGGGAGCAGACCAACCCAAGTACTCTGTGACCCTGGACAAAAGGCGCCGGTATGAGGAGTCGGCATGAGTGCCAGGCTCAGGCCTACAAAACTCCACCTCCGGAGAGGTGTCCAGCCCACTAGCATCGTGCAGGAATTGCCGCAAGTCTTCAATCTGGCTATGGCCCGAGAAAATCTCGTCCGGTACCGTATCCGGAACCATGCCATCATCAGAGCCCTCATCCACCTCCGAAATAAACTCAAGCTGGCGGAAAGAAGGCACAGAATGTGGAACAAAGCCATGCTTGCCAGAGCCCTGGGGAACCCCTGTCAAAACAGCCTCGAAAGGCGTCGAGTGAATCGGCGTCGACGGCGAATGCGGCGCCGACAGCATCGATGGCGCCGACACAGTCCTCGAGGCCGGGGCCCCGAGCGTGTCCCTCGACAGCCTGGGCGCCGATGGCGTTGACGACTTTGTTGAAGGCGGAGCCTAAGAAAGAGTCTGTCGACGACCTCGGCGCCAACATCTTCCTTGAAGATACCACAGGTTCACACTGTCTCGAGCGCGTCGAGGACCGGGACCTGGAACGGGCATGCCAAGAACGATTCCCCTTGTCCGAGCGGGACCTTTCCAGCGAATCGTGACGACCACCCGAGCCCGAAGGCATAGGAGCGGCGTCTCTCGACCGATCACGACCGACCCCACTCGGAGGCACCGACGCACCAGTGCCCTGTGATTCAAGAATCGCCAACATTTTCTTCCCGAAGGAAGCACATTCCTCTGGCGTCACGTGCTTGGTGGGGTAAGCGACCCGCCGACGGGCGGAGTCCTCGGAAGAGGACGGGCAAGGCGACCGATGACGGTGCTTCCGGGAGTGCCTCGAAGAGGCAGAGGAGTGGCGGGACCGACTCCGAGACCGAGACCCACTGGACTTCCGACAACGACGCAGAGAGTCGCCTCTCGAATCGTCTGTCGAAACCCCCGCAGACCTCGACTTCCGTGGCTTAGACACCTTTCCTACCAATAACTTCTTCTTGCGCTCCCGCAAGGCTTTTGACGTGAGCGACTGGCAGTCGACAGAGTCATCCGTGTCATGGGCCTCCCCGAGGCACCAGAGGCAGGGGTTGTGCGAGTCCGTACCCGGACGCGGTGTGGAAGACGAGGTAGACATCTTCACGAAGAAAGACTTCACAATACGAAACAGGTTCGAAGAACCGAGAAAGAACAGGAACTCCAAAGAGTCGAGGCGCGCCGAGATCTCCAAAGCGAACACGTTCGCGGAAAAAACGGAACTGAGGCTACGGGCGTCGTGCATCCTACTTATAACATCCAGTGATGTCGGCCGTCGGAGGAGGTCCTCGAGGGCGGCATATCGGCGTCATCGACGCAGGACGCAGATGCCGAAGATTTTCCGAAGCAGCACAGCTGTGGTGATTACTATCATAAATATGGAATACGTCGGAGGACCCAATCCCCTCGAAAGGAACAGTTTTTTGTGAAATTGTGCAACAAGATATTATGAAGGGTCTGCGCTCGGAAGAGGGGGACTCAGGGGCGAATCCATCACCCAAAGTCTACGTGAAGCAGAACTTTGTGTTTGTTGATTACATCAGGCCTTGAAGAGACTTTTATTGAAAAGAGACTTTTACCATTGAAGAACCGGAACGGTCAGCTTGCGCTGGGAAGGCTGGAGTGTGTGCTGTGCGCCAAAGTCCTACCTCGTCCCGTGCTAAAAACGTGGGGAAGGGAGACCTCACTGCAATCACATCCTGATTTATTATTTGAACACTGGTTCCTTTATTTTGATATCCTAACCCACACTCTTTCTGTAATTAGTAGTAAGGAATTGGCAATAGGTTTTTCTTAGTATAGGCTCTTTTATTTTGACACGCCACTAGGACGGCTTTATTTTTCATTTTGACGCTTGCTCCCATCTTAGATTTAGGTTTAGCTTAGGCGTTTTTCCACCCTGAATTCATTGTTCAATAAACACCCTTGAACTGTGATCACTTGTGTCTGACTTTACTGTTGCCACCATGAGTTCCTTACACAGCCCATTGGGAAGAATGCCAGTTTCCAGTGAGGGGCTGGGGCGTTCTGTTGCTCACCTCGGTGTGTCTCAGCGAGGCAGAGAGCCAGCGAAGCACCAGCTTCCCTCCAGAGGCGCACTGCAACCGAAACGCACCAGCAAGGGCACGGGGCAGTCTGTGTGGACTGGTGAGAGTGTGTGCCACGTTGGCTATTGGAGTGGCATGACTGCCAATACAAGGCAGAGGAGCTGAGGCATGAGAGGGTTGACTGGTGGGGGCCCCCGTTCACAGGAGAAAGTATATTCTTGTGCCGACACCCCCAACAGTCTGTGTTGACACAGAGAGGGCATGGGGTGGCCACAGCTGCCACTGGACTAGGACAGGTGAGTCTCTGAAGTACTCTGAAGGATCCAGTTACTAAATACAAAATCTCCAGGACTCTGCTGCAATTTTTAGTAAATGAGGCTATTTATATTGTTGTGAACCTGGGCCGGCTGGTAAAATTGTCTTACTTTTATTGAATATTGTTTTCCTGAGCACTCTGAAGCACCCCCACGTTCAAAGGCACAATCTGTGGGCCTCTGTGGTAGCCTGCACTAACTGGGACCACCTTCATCATTGTGAATCTGGGCCGGCTGGTGATGTTAGTGCATTCACATTATATAATGGTGTCAGAACAGCAGCTGGGAATGTGCCTTTGTAGGAAGCCAATCTTGCTTATAGCTATCTGAAAGGGGACACGGGCTGGCGTGTGGAGCACTATTGGCCAGAATTACCAACTAGCCTTAGAGTGATGGCTAAATACAGGGCAAAGTCCAAGGCGGGTGATATTAAGTCACTGCTAGGCATGCAAGAAAAGGAGAAATACGCTCGGGAGGTTCATGTTGACGTCCATTCTCCGCCTCCTGGAACAGCCTTCTTAAATCCCACATTCACTAAGGACGACCTTATGGAGATGCTTTCCACCCTGAAACAGGATCTCACAGTGGAGATCAAATCTACAAAAGAGGCGCTGGTCAAAACTGTTGCAGATCTCAACTCGCATCTGCTGGGGCTGGAGTCACGCATGAATGATGTTAAAAATACGCTCTATGTGAGCAGGCGAACGACCATGCTGAGCTAACAAACAGGGTGGTGGGCATTGAGGAGCAGCTAGAAGTGATTTGGGCTAAACAGGACGATCTGGAGAACAGATCATGGAGAAACAATATCCATATACGCGGTGTTCCCCAGCATACATAAGATCAGGACCTGACAATATGTCTGTGGCCTGTTCTGATACTTATTGGACCTCCCGGACACCACGGATTAGGAGCTGGATAAACGCATCACCTTTACTCTTCGATGCAACAACGGAGTAACCTTTTGCCTGATGTGCTCTCAAGAGTACATTACTTTCAGCTAAAAGAAGGGTTTATGTTGGCTGCTCGAAAGAAAGAGCCAGTGGAATTCCGGAGGACGAAGCTCTCCTTATATCAAGATCTCTTGCCTCGGACACTGGCGAATAGGCCCTAGCTACAAATAGTCAAGGCCTGTCTAAAATCATGAAACATCAAATATTGCTGCAGTTTCTCCTGTAAACTGCTATTTGAATATCTGAATCAACGCTAAGCTATTGGCTCTGAGAAGGAGGCGGCGGAGGCTGAATTAATGGACACTACCTCAGACTCTAAGTAAGATGACACAGCACCAGGAAACCTAGAAGGAGAGCAAACTCAGTGAAAACGTCTTCAGATGCTGAGATGGGGCCGGCCCGGGTGCTTCGACCTGATAATTTGGACTACTATAGGCCTAGTGATTGTCCGGAAGTTACTACTCTTTACCAATTGACATCTCTAGTTTATGCTCTCAAGTCACCAGGGATGGCACAAATATGTTGTTTATTGTTTGATGATTCAGGGGAATAGTGGGGGGTAAAGGGGTGCCATGAAGGAATAGCACCCGTTTACAAGTTACTACGAATGTTTGGGGAATTGCTCTTAGTATCCTGTTGTGATTCCACTGTTTGTTGGGGGGTTATATTTTATTTTTTGGTCACATGAGGGATCTTTGTACCTACAATTCAAAGAGAATCCTTGGAAGGGACTCTCCATGTTATCGCTCTGGCTCGCCTCAGGGGTTTCTGGCCAGACGTGGAACATGCCTGACCCCAAATGTGCGGGATCTTAACTCACCGGTAAAATGCAAGGCATTCTTATACAGACTTTCCTCTCTGGATGCTGCTCGAGTCTTCCTATAGGAGACCCATCTGCTGACGGGCGATGAAAGGCATCTCTGCAATAAATTGTACCCATGAGCGTATTTTGCTACTAGCAGCCTTAAAAAACAGGGGGTCACCATCATGGTTTGCAAAGGCTTGCCCTAGAGTGTGTTAAGAGTATTGCCAGGCAAAGAGGGGAGGTTCCAACTACTCATAACTCTCATGGATGATCGTAAGGTTACTATAGCTGTCATATATGACCCTAATGAAAAATAGGTTTCTCGCAAAGTTTTCAGAAACCCTAGCCAAATTTGCTATGACGACACTATTGAGGGAACACTGGCTGATAGAGGCGTGGCGCTTCTTCCACCCAGGGGAGTGAGATTATACATTCTACTTGGCTGTCCATAAGGGCTTCTCTATGCTGGATATGTTTCTGGTCTCTAATGCCCTCATCCCAGCAGTTAAGGAGATAGACATTCTACCAAAAGTTCTCCCATATCACCCCCTTCTTCGGCTTGAACTAGACCTGGTCCAGACCGCCCACTGCATAGGCCCCACTGGAAGCTCAATGACTGCATAATGACTGATGTAGCTCTGAAAGCTCACATAGAAGAGGCTAAAACTAACTATTTCCGAGATAACAATACCGGGGAACTAGATTTTTGAACTATATGGGACACTGAAAAGGCAGTTATTTGGGGTGTCATTGTAGGACAATCTGCAGCCTGGGGATGGCCCAAAACAGCAACAGTTCACATTGGAAGGAATAGTTCAATATAAGGAGAAAGGGAATTGGCGGTCCATCTGGGACTTCAGGGATCTAGATGGGAAACTGGTTATTATGGAGACGGGAAAGTTGAAGGTTATGAGGATTTCTTTCGTAAGCCTCAGCCCCACACCAAGGGAATCAAGCTCACATTCAGGACTGCATTCACCAAGCACAACTTCCCCAAATCCTCAAAGATGTGATGGAGGCACTGGAGGATGCGATAACTGTTCAAGCAATTCACTCCCTCCCAACAGGCAAAGCCGCCGGCCCAGATGATTTCACCAACAAATATAAAAGTGACTGTTGACTGTGTCACTCTGTTCGTGTGGAGTTCGTTTTTCCAGCAGGAGGAAGCATTTGCCTGTGACACACCTTGTGTCTTGGACCCTGGACCTCCCCCTGAACGTAGCTCATGTTCACTGGCTCCGGTGTGAGAAGCCCGCCCCCTGCCCACCAGGAAGTGCAGAGAAATACCCAGCCTGCAGCGCACCAGCACGCGCACCAGGAAGTGAACAGAAAGTGACTGTTGACTGTTCTATGGTCGCGGCGCTCGGTGCGCTGCCTGATATTAGGCAATCTGCTTCTCTGTGATCCCTGAGATACACCCTTGATTGAAATGGAATTAAGATCTTTTAAAAATCCCCAAATAGAGTGTAATAGCTCTTATGATTTACATGTGGGTAAGCCCATGTCTTCTAAGCAAAATTATCCAACTAAAGGTAGCCGGGCATGCAAAAGAAAGATCATTACGCAGCCCGGTTTGATAACTGAAGGTAAATTGGCTAAAATGACTTCCTTTTTTGAACAAGTTGAAAATGTTCAGACATCATCACTTATATCTAAATAAGACTAATATGTCTGACAATGAAGTTGGTAGCTGTGCTACAGAAATCATGGAAGATTTAGCAGCGGCCTTTCCATGTATCAGTAGTAAATTAATTACACAAATGTTGATGCCCACAATATCTGAATCAGGTTGTATAATTGATGTTGAAGATTATGATTCCCAAAGAGTTAAAATTCCCACTAATGAACTCATGGGGAAAAGCAGCGAAAATTATATTAAGATGAAGCATAGTAGAGGCTGTGTTTCGCTCGCTAGCAATGATGCTGTTACAAATGAAACTGCTATTGCTCTAGATATCAAAGTACTACATGAGGAGGTTAAGGAAAAATATGAGCCACTCAACCCTGGTGAAAGGTTTGAAATAGACCCAACATCAGGTCTGATTGTGATTGGGAAAGTACATTTAGCAATTGATAACAGCATAGAAGACAATCTAACTACTCAACCAACACCGAATAATGCCAGTACCCAGATACATATCTCCCAAGATACTAGCTTTGTAAGTATGAATACAGAAGAACTTTTCCAGGCCCTTGAAAATGTGTTAGTCTCTTTAGTAGAAAAATGTGAATCAATGGATAATATATTAGCTATACACTCTTTGTTGCTATATGATATTAGTAAAAGAAATACTCTGAAACTCTGTGAAAGTAGTACGAATACAGATACTGGAAAGATTCTAGAGCTAGAGTTACCCACATCAAAAACAACTGATCAATTTGAAAATGATGTAAAACATGTGGCAAGTGACTTAGCTAATAAAAACATTGAGTACAATGCATCAGAAAATAACACTAAAGAAAAAAATGCGGAAGCAAGTGTTAAGTGCAAACCAAAAAGAAAGGTGAAGCCGAAAAGGACCAACAAGAAAAAGAGGCATTGCCAAGCTGTAATGTATACAACAAATAAAGAAAAAAAAATAATTAAGAATGGGTGTATAGTGGATACCAATGTAGCGACAGATCTGATAAAAATAGTTCAAACAGAGATAGAAAATAATAAGCAAGTGCTAAGTAGAGATCCTAAAAGTATATCTATGTATAAAGAAGCTAACTATGGAGGTACACATGAAGTAGCTATACATGAGGCATCCAGTAAAGAAGCCAATAGACAAAAAACAAAAAAACAAGCAAATCTCCCAGATACCGATATAAGACTTTCTGATCCAACCTAAGAGTCCAAGAAAAAAACTAATTAAGACAAATAAAAAAAAGGCGAACAAAATAGATGAGATTCTGGAAGATGTGCGTATGCTTTATGAAAGTTAAATAACTGAAGAGAAAAATAAGGTATGCAGCAAAAAAATAAGTAATGAAACAAAAGCAACTAAAAGCGAACACCTCTGTGTAGACCCAATTAAGGCCTTACAAATTGAAAAAGTAGACACAAGTAACATGCTAGTCCTCAATCGAAGCCAGGTGCTAAAAATATGTGCGTCAATTGTCCCATTAAGGATGATAGCCACAAAAGATTTCAAAATTGTTGACCAAGTAGTTAGTGCCACTAAAATTATAACTAATTTGTGGTGCAGAGATGAGACAACACACGAATATATCTTTAGTCAAAGACACCAGTTTGAACTTATTGGATATACATGTAAACAAATATACATGCCGAAAGAAAAATACGAACAAAAAATGAGGAAAGAAGTAGATACAAACAAGAAAGATATACGCAAATCAAAAGATCAAACCGAAATGAGGAATAAGAAATCTAAATGTGATATACCGGAGAAACCTACCAATCCAGAGATCACAAATCGGTATTTGCAGTGGCTCACCACAGCCTTTAAAGCACACTTTGAAAAGAATTCCTGATGTTCCCGATATTATATTGTCCTGGAACACTCGAGGAAATTCTCACTATAATAGTGATGAGGGACTGCTAGAAAATATAAAAACATTTAGAATTATAGCCCTTCAAGAAACATGGCTGATCGCTGACTGCGAAATAGATGGACGCAGCAATCATGTGAGCACTGCTACGCAAGGCTTGCGAGGTAGACCAAAAGGCGGGCTTCTTATCTCTATTAAACAACCATGGGAAGGAGCCAGACATCCTGAATCTACAAAGATGGTGTTAGCTGTTCTGGTTACATGTAAGACACTAGCAACTGATATGTTTGTTCTGATTAACATATATAACCCTCCAGAAGCAAAATATAGTAAAGAAAATATTGCCACACTAACTAAAATCCTATCTGAAGTTGGTAATACTTTTCCACTGATCATAGTAAGCAATCTTAATGTAAGATTAAACTATAAATCTGAGGTGGCCATAGAGGAAAACTTATCTGAACCTGTATCTCAAAACCCTGAAAAAAATGCAAAAGAATGGATAAAGTTGCTCAATAAATTTGAGTTGATAGTCCTGAATGGAACCACCCCAGGTGACAGGGAGATGAATGCGACCCGGATATCTGGAACGACCATGAGCACAACTGATTACATGATAGTGAACAAAAGAGCACACTCATGGGTAAATGACATGGCTGTAGGATGTAGGGATGAAAGCGATCATCTCCCATTATATCTCCTTCTAACTAGCAAAACCGCTCAGAATGACAAATACTAAGAAAATGGACAGATTGGAGTAAATATAGCAGGAAACAGAATAAAATGGAATCCAAAGAATATTGAGAAAGGTAATGCCACAGCGCAACCGCTGTTGGAACAGTTCATCGAATTAGCTGAAACTAGTGAAACACATGATACAATCAGCATATTAAATATGTTCGAACAATTAACAGAACAGATAAGAGAATCCATTAGTGGCAAACGTACATATAAAACAACTAATGAAAGATGGAACTTAGAACATCATAAGAAATATGACAAAATAATACAATTAAAAAGAAAAATCCTACGGAAAGATATCCGTAATTGTATTAAAGAGAATGATGAACAAGTAACAAATAATATACGCTGCGTTAAGATTGAATATAGAAGATGGTTGAAATACCATTTAAAAGGAAAAAAGGAAGAACCGTGGCGCCAGTTAGCCCAAGCATCAAATAATAAGAACAACAAAATGATGTGGGATATAATTAATGAGAAAAAAGACAAGAATATCCCGGTTAACTGTGTATCAGAAAGCATATGGATTACTCATATCACTAATACAATCGGTACCCTAGCAGAAGATGAAATTGACTTTAAATTTGTAAAAACTGAATGGAGAGGTCACTTCACAGTAGATTCACTAACTAAAATAATAAGAAAATTACCTAAGTCTAGAGCTGCTGGACCTGATAGTGCCTGTAATGCGTTATTACAAAAATCCCCTAAAAAATGGGCTAAGGTTCTATACAGTGTCTTCCAATGGATAGGTATATATGGGATAATTCCTAATATGTGGAAGAAGAGCATCAAACTTGACATCTATAAAAAAGGAGACCGAAAAGACCCTGTCAACTATAGGATGCTAGCAATGCTAGACATCCCTGGAAAAGTTCTATTGAGCGAACTAAATCAGTGGATAACCAGATGCAAGATTTTACCTGAGTATCAATCCGGCTTTAGATGCGGGTCATCTACGGCCCACAATATAGCTGTCCTAACTAACGCAGTTGAATATTCCTGGAAGAATCGAAGGCTGCCAGTGTATGTAGCCTATATAGACTTCTCTGCGGCCTTTGATACGATAGCACGTAGCAAATTATGGGCCAAACTAGAGCATTGGAAGATACCAGGTGGGTTACTATATATGATCCAGTTGCTGTATAAAGATACTTCGGTTAGAATACGGTTAGATGCCGAAGGGCAATTATCAGAAAATATTCAAACCTCACCAGGTGTAAAACAGAGGTGTACTCTAGCTGCTACCCTGTTTAACTTATATCTAGCAGATTTCCTTAAAAATGTCAATAATATATACATGAATGACATTAAACTAGGCCACCTCATGCTAAAATGGTTAGGATATGCAGATGACCTCATACTGCTAGACTATACACCCAAAGGGCTACAGGCAAAACTTAATGAGCTTGAAAAGTTTGCCAATGCCAATAACCTTGTTGTTAACATTGGTAAAACTAAAATTATGAAATTTGAAATCCAGTTGACGAATAAGAAAAGATACAATGGAGGGTGGACACTAAATCGACAACAAATTGAAGTGGTCCATGAATATAAATACCTTGGAGTTATTATAGATGACAAGCTCACATGGAAAAAGCACTGGATTGAAACTAAAAAGAAATGTATGATTGCAACCATGGCACCGAGTAAGTTTATTAGTAATCAGGGTGCTTATTCAGTGGCGACAGTTGTCAAATTATACTCAGCTAAAATTGCCACATGTTTGATCTTTGGTGCAGAAATTTGGAGTAGCAAATTTGGCAATGATCTTGATAAATTTGAAGCAAAAATGCTCAAGATATTGCTGTGAATGCCAAAAACATTGCCCTATGAATATATATTGCTAGAATGTGAAATACTCAGCATAAGAAGTAAAGTGCAGTTATCCTCAGCCATACTCTATGCGAAATTAACAAGACTTGCTAACGATACATTCATGGTGCGAATGATGGAGCAATATGAGGTAATAGACACTAAAACTGACTTCAAAACTATAGATAGATGGAGATTAATCTACCTCAAATTGATAAAAAATGAGACCCACTGTTGGTTGTTATACCCCAAGGCCCACATAAAATGAAAATTGAAAAAATTGATCCGGGAAATAGATGGAGAACAAAGATTAGTAAATCTGGCAACCAAATCCAACAGTGGAGTATTTGTAGAATACATTACAGCAAGATTGATTAAACCTAAATACCAGATGTCATACCCAAATTGCTCTACCATTCGATGGTACTTGCTTTTCAAATTTAATACATGCAATGTTTTAGAAATACTAGGTGCGCAAGTAGGAATCCCTTGTGAAAGCAGATATTGTCGCCTCTGTGGGATCAATGTTCTGGAATCAGCATATCATATCATAAGCGAGTGCGATAGCCTAGACCCAATACGGAGACAATTTCTGATGAAGTATGATAATTCAATGTATACGTGTGACATGCGCAGAGTGTGGGCAAAGCTAGTAGAAGGTAATGACTTGAATTTAATTTTCTACTTGATGAAATTGTATGTGATGATTTTAGCAATTTTAAAAGATCTGTCGAAAGATATTTTATACTATTAAATGTATGAAGATTATGTGATGTGTATTTTAGAAAGATATATTTATGTGATGAAATGACAAAATATGTAAAACTTAATTGTTATAAACATATAATAAAATATTTGATATTTGATTTGAAAACTTTTGCGGGCCCTCTGTTTCCGCAACTCACAAGTTATTTAACTCTGTCTCAAGATCGGATTCCTTTCCTTGTTGCTGAAGCTCGAAAAGGACCTGAGGAATGAACATTATATCACCCCATGGCCCTCTTAGATACTGATGCAAAACTATACAGTAAAATCTTTACTACCAGATTAGGAGAGGTCCTCCCGCAGATAATCAACAGTGACTAGATTGGTTTTATTAAAAATAGGGGTGCCCATGATAATATCCGGCGGGTGGTGGATTTAATCGCCCTAACCCCGCGAATCCCGGACGGATTATCCCTCCTTTCTTTAGATGCGCACCAGCCCTTTGGACTGCATGTCATGGGACTATCTAATTGCTCTATATGAATTTGGCTCATCCTTCACTAAACTGATTATGGCAAATTTCCAAATCCCATCAACCAACAGTAAGGTCAACGCTCTCAGGTTATCATTATGACCTCTGGGCAGGGGCACAAGACAGGGCTGCCCCCTGTGCCCCTTAGTTTTTACATTAGCGATAAAACCCCTGGCACTGATGATACGTGGTCATCCCCGCATCTCAGGGCCAACTTATGGCGGGACTCTGAGAAACCTGAAGGTGTCTCACCCGCTAGTCCCCGGGGATCTGCCATCCAGGTGGCCAGAACACTGCCATCGCTTTTGGATCCAGTTCCTGGGGTGGACCAGTGCGGGAGGATCACCTGGGTGAGGGGTCTTCGGGGACTGGGACACCGGATGGCAAGACTTGGTATCCCCTTCCCTGTAATACCTTTATCCCATCCTACCAGGTAGGATACTTTGGAACTCAAACTCCCCGACCCCCTTCACAACACAAACACTTTCTTTTTTTTTTAACTTGTTTATTTTTCGGTTGGCATACAGGAGAATGCATTAAAATATCAGTTCAACACTTTATCTCGGCATTATTATACGCTTATTTATATTCCAAGACCCAACCCCACCTCTTAGTCTCGAGCGTCTACCGTGGACTGTCTTTTTTCCCCCTATAAGGTCCAATTCCTGACTCATTCGCTCCTGTCTCTTCCTACCTCGGTTCGCCTTCCTCCTTCCTCTCCCGGCTTACGCCCTCAAGTCCTGAGTTTGGCTATCCTCCAGGGCCTGCTCCTCCATCAGCTGGGACCGTTCCCTGTCCGCCGCCTGCTGGGCCAGGTGCACCAGGCGCGGTTTGTATGTCAGGGCCGGGAAGCGTAAGTCATAGTCTATCACAGGCGACCAAATGTTTGTGAAACGATGGAGGCGGCCTCTGTTTGCTGCCATCACTTTCTCAGCGATGAAGATGTCCCAGCTTTTCAGCCACCATAGCACCGTTAGGGGGCCCTCCGGAGTCTTCCATGTCCTGGCTATTGTGATTTTAGCGGCTAGGAGTAATTGCGTAATGAGGGCCGCGGATGCGCCCGTTTTCGGGTAGGTGTCTGAGATCGGGGTCCCCAGCAGTAGCGGCTCCGGTTCCAGTGGCAGCGGAATTTGGGTTATGTCTGTGATGGTCGCTATACATTGGGACCAGAAGACCTTCACCACCGGGCATGACCACCACATGTGTAGGTAGGAGCCTGGCGAGCCGCACCGACGCCAGCACTGTGGGTCCAGCGACTGGTTGAAGTGGTGTAGTTGTAGCGGTGGGAAATACCATCTCATGAGCAGTTTATATGCACATTCCCGGTTGGTGATGCAGAAGGACGATGAGTGTGTGCGGGCCCAGATATCGGTCCAGTCTTGATCCTGGATTGGGTGCCCTAGGTCCTTTTCCCACTGCGCCATATATGTCGCTCTATTGGACAGGAGGTTCTCCTGGAATAGTCGATGCAGCGTCGAGATCCGCCCTCGGGAGGGGGGGTCCGCTACTGTTAATTCCAAGGCATCCAGGGTCCGGGTGGCCGCCTCTCGCGTCTGGGGGTGTGTGCACCAGTGTCTGATTTGGCAGTATGTGAACCTGTCTGACTCTGCTAGGTTAAACGTACTTTTGCATTGGGCGAATGCCAGCGGCGGAGTTCCCTCAAATAGTTGGCTTAGGGAGGAGAGGCCTCCGGCGATCCAGTTCTTGAAGTTAGTGGGGTGAGCTCCCGGAGAGAACGCCGGATTTGGAAGACTGGGGCTGAGGGGCCCAGAGCTCTCGGGATACCTCTGGATTTGCGGGCCCAATCCCACGCCTTCAACGTTTGCTTGGTTGAGGATAGTATAGCTGGCCATGTCCGGCGCAGCGCGGTTGGCAAGTGTAGGAGAAAGCGCAATGGGAGGGGTAATCTGGACTGCTCTATGTCCATCCATTTGGGGCGCCCAGACGTTATAGTCCAAGCCCTGGTATGCGCTATCTGCGCCGCCATTTGGTATTTTTGGAGGTCAGGGACCCCTAGGCCTCCCTGGTCCGGAGCACATAGCATTGTCTTCCGAGGAATGCGGGCCTTCTTCCTCCTCCATATGAATCCAAATATCTTCCTTTGAAGTCTCTGTAGTTGGGGGCGAGGGACTATGATGGGGAGAGCCGAGCAGGCGTATAGGAATCGTGGCAACAGATTCATCTTACAGGCTGTGATACGACCTATTAGGGATATTTCCTGCTTGTGCCAGGATTCTAGGTCTTTTTCCAAAGTTTTCATCAGGGGCGGGAAGTTTATCCGATAGATGTCTCCCGGGTTAGCGGGGATCTGCACCCCGAGGTAGGGGATGGATGTGTCATTTAACGGGACCGCGCACTGGGCACTGAAAGATGTCTTCTCTCTCTGATTCAACCCTATCCCCAGAGCTGTCGATTTCATCAAGTTAATGGCAAATCCGGACACCTTTCCGAATCTGTGGATTTCAGCTAGGGCGGCTTTTAAGGATTGCGAGGTGTCTGTGATGGTTAGCATCACGTCGTCAGCGTAGAGCGCTATCTTGTGCTGGGTAGAGCCCACTTGGAGGCCTTTGATTCTAGGGTTAAGGCGAATCCGCTGGGCCAACGATTCCATTACCATAGCGAACAGTAAGGGGGAGAGGGGGCAGCCCTGTCTGGTGCCGCATGTTAGGGAGATCGGGTTAGTCAGGAGGCCGTTCACTCGGAGCAGGGTGGTCGGGGATTGGTAGTTCGCTAAGGTGAGCTTTAGGAAGGAGGGCCCAACGCCGAACGACTCCAGAGTGAGGCGGAGGAACGACCAGTCCA
This sequence comes from Ambystoma mexicanum, assembly GCF_040938575.1. Classification (NCBI taxonomy): domain Eukaryota; kingdom Metazoa; phylum Chordata; class Amphibia; order Caudata; family Ambystomatidae; genus Ambystoma; species Ambystoma mexicanum. Next base: position 739,775,932 of record NC_090931.1, on the reverse strand, counting down.
CTTTGTCGAAATCCTTGGTCGCGTCTAAAGCTAGCAGGGCGGGTTTCTTCGAGTCTTGTCTGGCTATCTCGATCAGGTTGAGGACTCTGCGCGTATTATCTGTGGTGGCTCTGTTTAAGATAAATCCCGTCTGGTCTGGGTCTATGATGTCCGGAAGAAGCCTCGCTAATCGGTTTGCCAAGACCTTCGAGTAGATATTCGCATCTAGGTTTAGTAGGGAGATGGGTCGATAAGCTGCTATATCGCTGGGGTCTTTTCCTGGTTTCAGCGCTAATACTGTTATTGACTCTTTCATTGACGGGGTTGTTGATCCAGAAGTGGCGAAGGAGTTGAAGAGGGTCGTCATTGGGGCTAGTAGCTGAGGTCGGAAGAGTTTGTAGAATCGGGACGAGAAACCATCTGGGCCCGGGGCTCTCGTTCTTAAGCTTTTGACGGCTTCGTCGATCTCCTCGCTGGTGATCGGGGTCTCCAACTCTTCCCTACTCGTAGTTGAGAGCTTAGGCAAGGCGGCTTCCCGCAGGTAGGACTGCTGCTCTTCCTGGGGCTTTTGGGTAGCTGACATCGTTTCGTTTACGTGAGCTTCTGCAATTCTCAGCTTATCCTGATCCACGAATTGGGCTGCACCCTGAGGGTCCCGGAGGCTTAGTATAGTGTTCCTTTTCTTGATTCTTGCGAGTTTTTCCACCAGGAATGTATTTGCTTTGTTTCCCCTGGCGTAGTAGCTCTGCTTCGTCTTGGTTAGTAGCTGGGCTGTGTCCTCCGCGTAATGAGCCTCTAGTTTCCTCCGTGCCGTCTGCAAGATTCGGTAGGTTCTCGGGGACCAGTTTTTAGCTTTACATGCCGTTTCCGCCTCCAGAACCTTGTCTTCTAGGATGCGGCGGGTCTGTTGCTTTTGCCTATGGTAGGCCGCTCCTCGAGAGATCAGCACCCCTCGCACTACGGCCTTCATTGCATCCCATGTCGTCGCAGGGGAGGTATCTTCGTTTTTATTGTCTTTGAAGTACTGTTTGATGGTTTTAGCTACTACGTCTCTCGTCGCCATGTTATTTAGGATCGGGTCATAAAGAGACCATCTGCGTCTTGGGGGCGGGTCCGGGTTATAGGCTCTTAGCGTTAGCATTACGGGTGCGTGATCTGAGTGGATTCTGGGGCCTATGAGGACATCGTCCGTGTACGACAGGATCTGCGGGGATGCAAGCAAGAGGTCGATACGTGAATAAGTCCTATGCACATAAGAGTAGCATGAGTAGTCTCGTTCCTCTGGATGGAGGATCCTCCAGGTATCCACCACTTCGAAGGTTCGGAACAATTTAAGCAGGGCGATCACCAAGCCAAAGTCTCCGCGGGCAGGGGGGTGTGATCTATCTACTAGTGGGTTGGGGACTCCGTTGAAATCTCCCCCGATGATGGTCTGACCCTCAACAAATGGAAGCAGGGTGTTTTCCAGGGTCGAGTAGAATGCCTCTTGTTCTTGATTTGGTGCATATACTGAGATCAACGTGTATAGTTGGCCGAGAATTCGGCATTTCACCGCCACGTAGCGGCCGTTTGGATCCCGTTTAGAGTCCATGATTTGAGGCTTCAAATCCTTGGCGATTAAAATAGCTGTGCCACCCTTCTTCGCTCCATTCGAAGCTAGGAACTGCGTTGGGAATTGCCGATCTCTGAGCCTTGCGAAGTCCGCTGGGATCAAGTGTGTCTCCTGCAGGAAGACAACGGAGGCTTTATCATTCTGGATGCGTTGTAGGATTGTTTTTCTCTTCTGTGGGGCGTTGAGGCCTCTGACGTTCAGCGTTAGGAACCTTAGTTTCTGGATCGGCGGGGGGGCCTCTTGGGTGCCTTCTGGGGTGGGATACTGTTCCTCGTGGGTGGGCTGGGGGTATTCAGTCTTCATTTCGAGATTCCGAGTTAGCTAGGTCCTCCTGCAGCCGGGTTTTCTGCATCCTCCAACGGGAGGGCAACATTGTATCTGAGTGGGTCCACCAACGGGTGGGCAAGCTTAAACGGGTGGGAGAACTCCAAACTGTACAGGGGGCCGGAATTTTCTGCGCAGCCACCCTTACGGCCAACGTGGCCCAAACAGAATTCCTCGCCAACGGGGCGAGGGTCGAACCATTGAGATCAGCTCGGCTCCAAGGGTGGGTAGGTGACATACTCCTTGGAGAGGGGGGACTGGGCCGTTCGGGGCCCGCGGCATTGCCATGCTTCGTTTTGGCTTCAGCGTTGGTCTTAGTATCATGGCCGCAAACCTCTAAATCATTTCATCTTTCAGCGTCTTTGCGCTTTAGACCAGGGTTGTTGCTGTCTTTGAGGTGATTGATCTGGTTCCTCTGGCGGGAGGAGTGGACTAGGGGTGGTTGAGGTCTCCGGAGAGTTTGGGTGCAGGATCGATTTCGCGTCCTCTAGGTGGCTAATTTTGCGTAGAGTTCCCTGGTACGAGAATTGTAATGTAGCGGGGAAGAGCCAACGGTAGCGGATCTGCTGGCTCTGGAGGAACAGGGTCAAGGGCTTGAGAGCTCTCCTTTTCTGTATGGTGATCGGGGAGAGATCTTGGTATATCTGCAGGGGGGTGCTCATGAACGACAGTTCATCTTTGGAGCGGCTTATTGCCGAGATGGCTTCTTTGGTAGCGTAGAAGCGTACTCTCGTGATCACATCCGGAGGGCCGTCTGAATCTACTCCTCGTCTCGGGCGTAGTCTGTGGGTTCGGTCCAGGACGAGTTGGGCTTTGTCCGTTAGCGGAAGGAGAGCCTGGAAGAAGTTGCCTATATACTCCGGGAGCTCTTTATCTTGGATCGTTGCTGGGACCCCACGGATGCGCAGGTTATTCCGTCGGGCCCTGTTTTCTAAGTCCTCTTGCTTGAATGCGAGAATCTCATTACTAGACTGAAGCGCTCGGATCTCACGCCGCATTTCTATTATTGCTGCATCGTGGTTCTGGGTCAAGTCTTCGACCTCTCCTATTCTCTGTTCCGCTTCCGTGAGTCGTTGGTCCGTCTGTTCTAGTCTTGTGGTGAGCTCGGTCATGCAGGACCGAATTTCGGCTTCGATGTCCCTCATGAAGGCCATTAAGTCATCTCTGGTGGCGAGGTTACCTTGTTCTTCTGGGGGCTTTTGCGGGGTAAGCTTAAGTGAGGGGTCCGGTTTTCTTGTCTTGTCTGTTACTAGGAGCATGGTGGAAATGTCCGCGGTTTTGGCTGGTTTGGTGAGTCTCGACATTTTGCCGGGGCTGGGACTCTGGGGATCCTCTTCTGGCTGGAAGCCCCTGGGGGGGGGGCGCTTTGGGGAGGATGATTGGTTTCGGGCGAATCTGCTGTGTAGGGCGAGTGATCCGCCCGCCGTATTAGTTGTCAGAGTTGCAGTGGTTATGTCTGGGTCTTGCCACTCTTGGATGTAGTGGGGGGGGGGGTCGGCTCCGCTTGAGGTAGATGTCCACCCTGCCAGGGGGCTGCAGCTATCCAGGATGATAGGCCTGGTGGATGAAGTGGGCAGGAGCGCCCCAGGATATTTTGGCAGTCGGAGACGTGGGGGTGCCTTCAGAAGGAGGTCGGGGAAAGCTGAGTGGTCAGGGGGGGGGGACAACCTGACCACCCTCCCCAGCCGGCAAGGTATCTGGTGGGCAGGGGCGCCCCAGGAAGCTGGAAGGGGGGGCTCCGGATTCAGCGCCGGGGGGATTGTGGGGGGCGGCGGACACTCACCAAGTCAGGCCTCCGATACCGCTTCCGGGGTGCTGGGCTGCAGGGAGGAGCCGCCGCCTCCTCCGCTCTCCGGGTCGATCGTTGCCAGTGTAGGAGGTGGGGGGGGCGGTAGAAGGGCCCCTGCCCCCACAGCTGGTCCCGAAGCTAGAGGGCCCCGGGGACTTGGTCGCTCCCCCCGCGAGCTGGTCCGCCGCACGGGCGAGGGTCGGGGAGCCCTGGGGGCCCTCCTCCAGGAGGGCCTCCCTCTGAGGTCTGGCCGCCAGGTCCGGAGAGCCGGAGAGTCAATCGGACTGGGGGGGTCGAGATGGTGGTGGGGGCTGACGTCAACCCCGTACTCTGCTCCAATGGAGGGGGGAGGCGGGTGGAAGGAGCACCCGAGCCTGCGCCGAGGCCCCAGGTGGAAGGGCCCCGGGGACCGGAGCGGCCGCCCCTCCAGCGAGGCTCAGGATCGGAGCAGTGGGCAAGAGCAGGAGGTCCTATGGGCGTCTCGTCACTGGGCGCCGGCGGAGGAAAGGGGCCCGGGTCGCGGCCGCCATCTTGGCTCGGCGCGGAGAGACAACCGCGTCGAGTTCTTTCGCCGCGTTTTCAGGGTTCCCACCGCGTTCGCTTTACGAGATTGGAGCGGTGGATGCACAGGAGGTTCCGCCAGCTTCTCCCGCCAGAGGAGCAGCAGCGGCGGCGCTGGCGCCGGCTAAATTTCAGCTGAGGCCGCGGGTCCCTACGGAGGCCATTAACGGAGCAGCCTCATCAGTGGCGCTCCAGGCCACGCCCCCACACAAACACTTTCTCATGGACAGCTTGCTATGAGAGAAAACGGACTAACACCTGAGCCGTGGCCCTGACATGTCCCAATACGATAGTCAGGCAGGGTCAGGCAATTACTGACCATCACACACACACCTGACTTCCATTACATTTCCCCACATGGATAAGAGGCGGAGCATGAGAGCACACTCTGAGCGAGGCAAAGCACACAAGGAAGCAAGCAGTTCCAAGATGGCAGTTTAACACGAGGCGAAAGACGGCACAACAGAAAGGGATTGCAAAGAGAGAAGTGCCCTTGACCTTTTCGACAAAGAACTGTTACTTTCACGAAACCTCAAGAATAGAAAGCTTAAGACCAGGAAACAAGGCTGCAGAATCCTGCATCAATAATCAAGGCGGGGTGAATTGCCTGCTGTCGTGGTACTGTCTTTGGCTCCTACAACAAAAAAAAGCCAGTGAAATCAACACAGTCAGTGAGTTGGGACAGAGTGACAAAGGATTGTGAATCGAAGTGGTCCTGCAACAGTTCAATCAAAATCCTGTGCACAATCGCAAGTCTTAGATGTTAATAGAGTATAAAAAAGTTGATGACAAAGTAGATAAAGTTGGTCTGAGACCGAACGAGGGAGATCAGCTGAGCTCTTTTGGTTAAAGCAAGTTTGTGTTAAAGTAAATTAAAATTGGTCCGAGCCCGGTGGAAAGAGACTGATTGACATTGTGTTAAAACGGATCTGAGCCGGTGGAGGGGGATCCGAGGTGAATAGTGAATCACCTGAGAAATTCAATGCTTGTGAAATCCTGAGAGGAAAAGAACGTATTGTTTGTTTGTCTCATCAGGCCCTCTGAAAGAAGAGACTTTGAAAGGCAAAGAGACTTGGGCACAGAAGCCCCTGATGCTAATGTTTCAACTGCACCTTTGTGCTAGAGGAGCCAAAGACTGTGCTAAGATCGAGTGTGTCACCATGTCCCGTGCTGAAAATGTGGGTAAGAGAGGCCAACAGCCTGAATATCATGATTTATCATTTCTTGGACACTTCTTTCTTTTACATTACACTGTTTCCCACCCTATTTGTATTTAGAGGTAAGGACTGGCAATAGGTTTATTGGTATAGGCCCTTTTATTTTGACAAGACACCACTAGGACTGCGTTATTAATATGTGATGGTCTTAGCTTGCTCCCATCTTTAGATTTAGGATTAGATAGGTGTTTTTCAAACCCAATTGAAGTTCAATAAACAGCCTTGAACTGTGGTCACTTAAGTCTGTCGATACCATGCCTTCCTTACACCACACAAAGTGGCATCATATGCCAATGAGATCATCTTCTTTCTCCAAAATTCTCTAGCTTCCTTCCTAGCACTCCTTGAGCTACTGGAGGGATGCGCCTTGATATCAGGCTTCCACATCAATCACAGGAAGGCGGTGGCGTTGGCGATAACAGAACCTCCTGAAGTCCTAAAAACCCTGCCAACCGCTTTTCCTTTTACATGGGCTAACCAGGAAATTACATATCTGGGAGTTGACATCACTACTACTTACAGTGCCCTCCTGGGGGCTAACATTCCTGCACTGTGTAAGGAGACCAAAAATATGCTCCAACAGCGGGAGATGCAGGAGATCTCGCGGTTGGGGCAAGTCAATGCAGTCAGATGACCTTGCATTCGAGACTCCTGTACACCTTCCTGGCCTTGCCAATCACTATCCCTGAGTGAGATTTTATTGGAAATAGAGAAGGCGGTGGGATGATTCATTTGGCGGGACAGGCCCCTTAGAATTCCTCGTAAAGTACTCCTTAGGTCTAGGGGTCCCATTTAGTCAGAGTTATTTTCGAGTGGCACATGCTGCCCCAATGTTGGACTGGGCATCAGAAGAGAGGTGGCGGAAATGGAGGACACTAGAACAGTTAAGCTCACCTTTTCCCCTAGCCCACATCACATTCCTTCCCAAATCTGTGAGGGGCAACCAGTAGAGCCTCTTAGAATCCACTAGCTTTACCTTGTGCCATTGGGATAAAGCTTGCTCTCCATTAGGTTTTAAATCAGGATTGGGGCCCCTTTCCTCAATGTTGCAAGATCCGAAGTTTTCCCCATGCCTTGAGAGGAGGGTACTTGCACAATGGGAGTCACTCAGGGTTTTACAGTTGAGAGATCTATATAAGGAGGGAACATCACTTCCATTTATAGAATGTAAAGAGAAGTTTCACTTATTTGAAGCAGAGCAATTCAGATATTTTCAACTCAGACACTGGGTGTTGACTAGCCAGGTCAAACAATCGGGTTGCCGACTGCCTAAGGAAATAGAACTCACGGTGTTGGAGGGTCAAGAATCACATACAATATCTACCTGTTACCGATTGCTAAAAAAATGCTTCTCTCGAGGATAGATTATCATATTTGGCACGTTGGGAAAGGGAATTGGAGATTGAAATCTCAGGGGAATCCTGGCAAAGAATGTGGTCTCGACCCCATAAAAGCTCCCAGACCACTCTACTCAAGGAAGGAACCATTAAATTATGCTCTGCTTGGTATATGTCCCCTTAAAGGTTACATGTGATCCGCCCTGACAACTCAGATCACTGCTGCTATGGGTGCAGGCAATTGGGATACCTTGCACACATCAGGTGACAGTGTCCAGTTATGCAAACATATTGGCAAGTGATTTGTTCAATGATAAAGGATATTACAGGTAGCTTGCTCCTTATGTGCCCGTTGACCCTGCTCTTGGGGGATGTCCCAGAGGATGGTACTTTCCCGCTATCAGGCGCTAGAGCTGATCTGATATCACATTTGTTGTTTTTGGCAAGAATAAACTGTGCATGCTTCTGGAAGACTGCCGAGGGTGCTTGTATCTCATGTTGGTGGGTAAAGGTGTGGGAGATCATAGCCATGGAAAAAACGAACTGCACAGATATCAGATCGTACCGCAAGATTCTCCCGCACTCGGGCCCCTTTCTTTGATTTTGTCCAGGGAAAGAACACGTTTTTTTCGGCCACAGATACACCTATTTCAGACTTAATGGGGCAGCAGAAGGTCAGATGGTTGTATAGGGTGGCTGGAGGGCTCCTGTGGGTGGGGGAGGAGACTGTGTGGTATGGCGCCTAGATTGGCCAGCATTTCTGGGAGTTCACAATGTGACTATTTTATATGTTACAAAGGAGTGTGGGAGCCTTTCTACTGAGAACGAATATGGGTCAAATACCTATGGAATTTCTTCCACTCAGGAGGGTCTACAAACATGTTTTAGCTCAGTGCACCCTTCACAGAGGAGAAATAACCATTTGCATATATCAGTCTTTGCCCCGCCTACAAAGGCAGTCCAGCACTGAAATGCTAGGCAAATCTCCTCTGAACAAGAGTACCATCGGCAACCCTGGTACCATCAGGGACAACATGTGGTTGTAGACCATCCTGATTATGCACCTTGCCATAGAACAGGTTATTTAGCCGTGTTCGTTATCAGTAAATGGGTTCCTAGACCCTTTTCCCAGACCTTTTTGAGCATTTTTAGGAACTTCGGGTTTCATCCTAAGTTACCCAGGGTAATCCAGACGTGGACCCCTTGCTCACTGTGCTTAGAGAGGAGCAGCTTCGGATTTGGGTTGTTTTACCGAAGTTGAAACGTTTGCAGCGTAATTGAGCGTAGTCATTTTCGCTGCATTTCAAATTCGGTAAAACAACCCAAAAGTACTTAAACTAGCCTAATTCCCCTTTCTACCCTCTCCCATTCCCTCTACTTACCTTTTTTCTGGCTGCCGCACCTCCTGTACCTCTGCAGAGTCAGTTACGTCCCTCTAACTCAGGTTGGATCTGACGCTGCAGGGTCCCTTTTTCTATTTCTTTTTTTCTTTTTTTTCTTTAGGTCCTCTGCTTCCAATGTCGAGGAAGCAGGGGATACCCGCGCAACCCCCGAATCCGAAAATGCCGAACATGGGGCATGGGGGACACCCCCTCAAACCCTGCTCCTCATGTTCGGTATTTTTGGATTCATACGAATGGCACAGGCCTTTTTTGGTCTTTTGTACCATTCATACAAATGGATGCATTCTTTTTGGGTATGTCCCACAGCTTCACCTCACTGATGAGGCCCGATTAGTATTGCTCTTTGTACTCTTGTTCATAGGAGAATTGCCCAGCATTTCGGTGTTGGACTGCCCTTGTGGTTGGGACAAAGACTAATATGCACATCTACACAGTCCATCCGTAAGGTTATGTCCACCCACAATATATTACACAGAATACCTAAAGAATTAAGAGATTCCCAAAACTTCACTTGGTTCCCAGATTCAAATGGTTGCAAAATCCATGAAAGGGAAGTCAACAGGGCGTGCTAGTAATACTATCCCTAGTGTGACGTCCACTGTACCCATAGTCCTTCACGCGTCGAGGTCCATCAGATTGTTTTGTTTCAGACATGAGGTTGCATGAAGTGTAGTGTGAGTATAGGTGTATTAAAGCAGATATGTATCAGAAAAAGCCCATATAAATATCTATGCACCTTCTACTCTGAGGGAAGAAAGGGTAGGCGCATGTGAATCTAAGCAGATAAAATCATCAGAAATACGATTACAGTGAGTAACGTATCCCTTCTGAGCCTTGTGGAATCTGCTTAGATCACATGCTATGCATAGGTGGGTAGTGAGAAGTTCCAGCGGCAAATAGATGTTTTAGAACCGCTTGTTTCACCTAAGTATCTGCTTTAGAGTGTGTGTCAATGCAGTAGTGCTGAGTGAAAGTGTGCACTGAGCCTCATGTAGCTGCTTTGCAAATGGCGTCCAGCGGGACCTTTGCTATAAAGGCCAGAGTAGCTCCTGTACCCCTTTTGGAGTGAGCTCTTAGTGTGAAAGGCAGTGTTTTGCTTGATAGAGAGTAGCAGAGCTGTGTGCATCGGACTATCCATCTTGAGACGGCATTCGTTGAAATACGGTCTCCTTCTCTGCCTGGTGCTACAGTGACAAACAGTTAGTCTGTTTTCCTGTACGGTCTGGTCATGTTTACATAGTAAAGGATCGCCCTCCTTACATCTAGTACATGGAGTTTTTTTTTCAGCTGAGCTAGTAGGGTTCTGAAAGAAGGCCAGTATCTCGATGGATTGGTTTATGTGGAAATTTAAAAATGAACTTAGGTGAAAACCTAGACTGTGTTCTTAAAACCAGTTTGTCTTTGTGGATGCTTGAAGTTCGCGGACTCTCCTTATGGAGGTGATTGCCACCAAGAAAGCCGTTTCATACGTGAGATGTTTAAGGCTTGATTTATGCATTGGCTCAAAGGGTGCTCCAATGAGTTTTGCAAGTTCTACATTGAGGTCCCAGCCTGGAGGTGGGTTAGATATAGGAGGGTGGAGTCTCTTTACACCCTCCATGAATGCCTTAATGACAGGTACCTTCCACCATGATACTTTACTCTGGGAGGTGGTGTATGCGGATTGCAGGTGAACGTTGATTGAGTTAAATGCTAACCCTGAATCTAACAAGTGTAGCATGTAGTGAAGAATCTGAGTAGGAGTACATTCTATCGGGTTTATTTGTTTTGAATGGCACCAAATTATAAATCTTCTCCACTTGTCAAAGTAACAGTGTCTGGTGTTTGGTTTGCATGCCTCCTTTGAAATATCCATACACCTTTGAGGTAAATTAAGATGTCCAAACTCTATACCCTCACTAGCCATGCTGCCAAGTTCAGTGAGTGAGGTTGATGATGTAATGTTGTTCCCCCGTGTTGGGAAAGCAAGTTGGCGTGGCACAGGAGCTTCATTGGATCGGACATTGCCACTTTGCGCAGATGTGGATACCATGGTTGTCTTGCCCACATAGCGCAACTAGCATAAGCGTCACTTGTTCCCTGTGAATCTTGTTCACCACCCTGTTCATAAGTTGAGTTGGGGAAAAGCGTAGGCAAATTTCCCTGACCAACTCATCCATAGGGCGTTCCCCTTGGAGTCTGGTTGGGGAAACTTGGACGCGAAGTCTTGGCATTGCTTGTATTCTCTTGTAGCGAACAAGTCTAGTGTGGAATAGCCCCACTGTGAGAAAACGTGATCTACGACATCTTGTCGGGTTGCCACTCGTGATCTTCCGGAAGAGGATCTCTGCTTAGCGAGTTCCCCTGGTACATGTGAAGTTAGGAACATCCCCCGTTTGAGTGCCCATTTCCATATTTTCTGTGCTAGCCTGGACAAATTTTGAGAATGTGTGCCCCCCTGCTTGTTGATATAAAACATTGCAGTGGTGCTGTCTGTCAGGATCTGTATCGACTGATTTGTCAGGTGAGTCTTGAAGGAGCGTTTTGAATACTGCCAGAGGTTCCAGCAGGTTTATGTGGTTTTGTGCTGTGATGTGAGTCCACAGCCCATGGGCTGTGGGATAAAGGTGATGGGCCCCCCACGCGGAGAGTGATGTGTCCTCTGTTTTTATAACAGCCCCTAAGAACTGTTTGGTCTAGTTTGGTACGAGGCTTGACTTTTTCCCATGTATTGAGAAGCCCAATTGGAAAAGAAGGTTGATCGTTCTTTGTGTATTTTTCTTTGCAAATTAGGGGTGTTCCCCCGTGATCAGCCAGTTGTCCAGGTAGGGGTGCACTGGGATAGTCTCCCTGCGCAGGGGTGCTACCACCACCGCCAGTACCTTGGTGAATACCCTTTGAGCGGATGCTATACCGAAGTGTAGCCCTTTGAATTGGTAGTGCTGGTTTGCTATCTTGCGACGCAAGAATTTTCTGTGCACTCGGAACATTGAAATGTGAAAACAGGCCTCTTTCTAATGTTGCCATGTAGTCCCCTTGCTCTAGCAGTGGGATTACCTCTTGTAGCGTAGTCATGCAGAATTTTTGTGGCTTGGTGTTTGCAGGGCGCAGATCTAATACTGGGCGCATTTTTAGATCTTTTTTAGGCACAAGGAAGTATGTTGAATAGATACCCTTGTTTACCTGATTCGCGGGGACAATTTTGATGACGTCCTTTAACAGCAGTGCTTCAACCTCTTCCAGAAGTATGCACTGTTCCTCCTTCGTGGTGGTCTTTTGTCGCGGGGGGTGGAAGGAGGGTTTTTGGCGTAACTCTATGCAATAACCGTCCGCCACGGTAGAAAGCACCCACTTGTCGGAGGTGATTCTCTCCCATGCGTGGGTGAAGTGTGTTATACGTCCTCCTACTGGAGTGGCATGGGAGGGGACCTGAAGCAGGTGGTCATTGCTTTGGGTGGGTGGATCCATCTCTGGAGGAGGAGGATCTGCCCCGGCCGCAAGATCTTCGCTGGCCCCTCTGGAAGCCCTGAGAGGATTGGCCTTGAGTCGAACCCCAGGATAAATCCTGAACTTGGTTGTAACCAGATCCCCTTTGCGACATTTGTCCCCTGAAACAATTAAAATGATGGCTTCCCCTTTGGCCTGAAGGTTTGTTTGTAAGCTGTCACAGCGACTTTAAGGTGTCATTCTTCTTTTGCCGTTTTGAGAGCATCCTCTACTGCTTTGCCGAAGAGAACATTCGGCTCGATCGGCATTTTGAGGAGGGTTGCCTGTGTCTCTAATTTAAAACCTGACTGGCGCAGCCATGCATGAGACTTTATAATTGTGCTTTTTGTGAAAATTCTACCAGCATTATCGGCTGCATCTAAATTATTATTTAAGATGCAGTTAGACACAGCCTTCCCTTCTGCTACTGCAAGGGTGAGTTGTGATTTTAGTGGCTCTGGAGCCGGGGCCATTAATGTGGATATTTCCTCCCATTTGTGGCAGTTGTAACTGGCCAGCAAAGTGGTATTATTGGCAATTCTTGCCTGATATGCCACCGAGCAGGCCACTTTTCTTTGGAAGGTGTATATATTTTTGCTCACTTTGTACGGGGTGCCTCTGATGATGCAGGAGGTGTTTCCGCCCTTTTTCTTGTGGTGGTAACCAGAGAGTCTGGCTTTAATTGGCCCCTGATCTATTGGGGGCCAGAGTGTGCAGGACGGAAAAAATTTTCAATGCAGGGTTTACCGCCCGCGTTAGATTTGGTGTTATCAGAGAGGGTTACATTCTTCTCTGCACGGGTTGCAATATGGGGATAAATTGGGTTGCTGCCCTTTTGTCACCTAATATATCTTCGATAAAGTCCTTGTCGATGAGTGTCTCTTGTGTCTGGATTTGGAAACGCTCTGCTGCCTTAAGGCGCATGTCATTAAATAAATGTCATTGTCGTCATCATAATAATGATCTAACTCTTCTAAGTCCTCTTGGCCCTCGGAGTCAGAAAACGCTACAGTCTCCTGGAGGGTTTGGTTGGGGTCATTGAGTAGAAACTGGTCTGGGTCCTGTTGAGGGGTGTCTGCTTGAAGGGTTTCTGTTCGTGCCCTTTTAGAGGTGGGATAGTGGTAGTACTGCCCCACTAGTTGGTGTTGTATTCTGCAAGATAAGAAGAGCCTGAGGATTTTTTTTGAAGAAATCACCAATAAAAGACATGCGTCTCATGACACGGTCTAGGGCTTCAGCAGACCACTGTGAAAAACTTGGGATGACTGCAGAAGGGATAACTGCTGGAGTGTAAGGTGGTTCAGGAGTGGGCTGCTTCTTATGCTTCATAGTTGCAGACATACTTCCCTCCCCCTGGGTAACTCTCGTTCTCACTATGTGATTTGTGGGACTTTGAAGTGTGGTGTTTCGAAGACCGGCTTTTCAGCAGTGTCTCAGAGATGTGTTCCTTAACCAGATGAGACAGTTTTGAAGTCTGCAGGGATTTCGCCCTGTGTGAGGACAGTCGTTTTTCAGCAGACAATGGAGTCGGTGCTGCGTCTTTCGACGTACGGTTACCAGCTGTACTTTTTGACACAGTGCCCGAATCAGATCTGTCACTCGATTTCGAGGGCCTGTTAGGTGATCGCGAATGCCAGAGGATGGGCAAAATTTAAAAGGTGTATTTTCCATGTATAATTGGAAGGGCAGCTTGGCGACTAGAAAGGGGAGTAAGGGAAATATGCATTCTCTTAGAAACTAAGATATGTAATCACCCCTCACTCTCTCCAATGTTTGGGCCGAGGCGGCCTTCCAAGGCCGTGGAAGATTGTTGAAGTAAGTTGTGCAGCTGAAATATGTTGTCCTCGAAACTGTTGTAAAAGTTGTCTGTCGAAGAACAACTATAACGGGACAGGAAGATTAACTAACTCTAATTTTTCATAATTAATGGCGTTAGCCAGAAAGGAACTCCGCTTTTAGAGTCCGATGATGATGGTGAAAAAAAACAATCGGGACCTCGACACGTGAAGCACCATTGGTATAGTGGACTTCACACTAGGAATGGTATTACTGACACGCCCTGTTGACGTCCATTTTCGAGTTTCGAAAACAACAACTCAAATACTCTGCAGCTTACACTAGATGTCAGCCTATGCATCGCATGTGATATAAGCAGATTCCACAAGCCTCAGAAATATGTATATAAATATAGGCTGCCAAATTAAAAGTAGGTAAACAAATGTTAAGAGATTGATGCAGGGTACAGAGACACTCCCCAAAAGCTCAACTGAATTGTGGCCAACAAATTATTACTATTCACCCAATTCTGAAGTTCGACTAAATTTATTTACCAAACATTTTTTTTAAGAACTGCCCAAAAGGGAAATGGGTCTATAGTGCTGCAGAGTTCAAAAAGTCTTTATTATTAGACGTGGTTTTAGGGTAGGTCAAACGCCAATAGGGGCTATAGAAATGATCTAGAAATAAGAGGGAATAACTGTAAAATAGTGTCTAGGATGTGTTAACAAAGAGAAGTCTCCAAAGTGATCTCAGGTCCTAAAGATATGAAGCTCTGCCAGCATAAATCCCTAGCTTAATTTTACACATCTCTGTCCCTCCAGAAATGCACTTCTGATAAACAAAGTCCAAAAGGTGATGGCAACACAATGTCTCAAACTATTCTTAACAAATCCTTTCAGTCTCCTGGCTAACTCTGTGCTTTCAAAACAAATTTCAAAGTCTGGCCAACAGAAACGTTCATACACCTCTATAAATGTTCATCCCTTTTCTCCGAGAAAATCCAAGATGCTTCCCTGAGAAGTGCCTTTCAGGAGGACTCACAATGTTTGCTTTACACCCGGTGTATTCTTCTGTACAACCTCTTCCTTCCGGCCCCTCCACAGTCCTTAGCTCTCAATTCAGTTTCATTCTTCACAATTCTCTTGGGGCTCTCCACTGCACTCTTTTTCATGGTTTTCAAATTCTTTAGGCCTCTATACATCTTTTGGGCCTCAACACTGTCCACCTTCAACAGTTCTCTCAGGCAAAGAAAAAGGAAAAGAGAGCAACCCCAAAGTGTATTTTATGAAGCAAACTATTAGGAAGTCCTGCAACACAGTTGGCTTAATTCATGCAGTTGCCAATAACCAAGACAAGTTGAGCTTTGCTGAATCATCTGCCTTAGAAAAGGTATTGATAATTGAGAATTTCGCCCCCCTCGACCTGGGTCGTTGTCTGGCAGACGATATTGGAGACCTCCTGCCAGGGGTCATCCTGCTCTGCGTCTTCACTGTTTAGGCTTCTCCTGGGAGTGTTCTGTCCATCCCAATTCCTTTGCCCTTTTACAACACCCAGCAACATGTACCACGCATGGTACAGCACAGGTAGTAAGATTGTGGTTTCTTGCCTGGCACTGTTTCTGCTCTACTGCTGCCAGCAGAAGGGCCACCTCGATCCAGGTAGAAGTCTCTCCTGCTTCCCAGGGAATCCCCCTTAATGGTTATTCCCAGCCCTCTTTGTAACACCTGGGCTAATGGTCCCCTGTGTAAGCCCTCTTGGTATTGGGCTTTTATGTGGTTGGTCTGTTTCAAGTCTCTTGATTGATCCCGCTTGTAATGTGGTTTTAATGGGTTGAAAACTGCCTGACGTTTAAGTTGTTTATTGACCTTTATTATTTTTAATTATTTGGTCCAATGCTCTAAACGTGTGCCAGGACCACAGCGCCATCTTGACATTTTTACTGCGTTTGTTCACAGCTCTGCTGTGTTCCGCAGCAGTCAGAGTCTGGGGGAGAGCTGGTGTGGCACTCCAGCCACACCACGTGATGTGGTCGGGTCCCTCGCTTCCCTCGGACTGCACAGGTACCTTTGATTTATTGAACACTCACAGTCCTGGGAACATGTTTGTTCTGCCGGCCAATTCTCATTCAGGATATATGCTCTTTTCCCCAAAAGCTCACAGTTTAAAAATAGGACTGCTCTGCCAAATGTTCATCATTCAGAAAATACATTTGCTCCATCGAACCTTTACAGTTGGAAAGCATGTTTGTTCCACTGAACATTCATGGTTTGCAACCAGTGTTTGTTCCAATAAATGTCCACTGTTTAACGCTTATTCCTGTTTGTGGTTTGTTTGGCACAAAGCTCAAACCCAATGGCTGCTAGGACTTGTTATTTCCCTATGGTTGTATGTCTTCCAGAATGTAGTATCGATAACGTGTCTCTGAGGGGGAAACAAGCCCATAGAATCACGTTCCATACAACCTTTGGGATGCACAGCGGGTAGCAGCATGGCCATTCGCAGGCCACTGTGGCCTTGTCATTCGCATATGTAAGGATAGGGAGCCAAACTACCTCGCCACCGTACCTATCCACGAGCCTAAATTGTTGGCTTTATCATTGCTTGTTTTTAATAGAACTTCAATGCAAAGAACAGATGCGCGCACACCCATTTCTTATAAAACCGGAGGCTAAAGGCACACTTGGTTAAGCCATTTTTATTTAGCCAGGAGTTCATTTACACCGGCAATTAAGACAATAACTCTGAGCGCTGCTGAGCAGATGCAGACGTGGGATCACGGCACTCTGCGAGGCCGAATATATCCGGAATAAAATCCTGCAGTAAAGTTGCTCATAAAGGACCCAAATGTTGCAGTGCCATGGCGGAAAGTGCTAACAACAGTCTGCAGTACTTATGGAAAGACTGGTTGCCAAGCAGCATAGGATCAAGGCAGCCACCGTCTCGACAGGCTGGGAGCGAGTAGGGGTGGCCGCCATATTGGTCGCGGGTTGAGTGACACAGGAGGCAGCTGGTTGCGCCGCTGCCCACCAACAACAACAGGGAAGTGGCTGACAGCGGGATGTGAGTGCGAGACGGTGGTCTGCCTGACAGCAGTGAGCGGTGTCACTCGCTGGTGGTGGAGCGGAGAGGCACACACTGGTTAATCCCCCTCACTAACGTGACAGGGGGTTTAGATTCTATTAAAGACAGGAGGCGAGTATTGTGCATTACAATCTTTACTTCTGAACCACAGCAGCAAAGAAAAAACCTTTACAAACAAAAAAGTTTAAATAACAGAACTAAATACAGTTCACTGTCAATGTAAGGGGAGCTCCCCAATCCAACATGGAGGACAGGTCATGCCCTGCAAGTGACAATGGGCAGGGACCCTCCTCTATATATGTCCTTTACTTTAATCCCAACTCCTCTTTCTGCAGCTGTCTTACACCAGACGTCCACTGCAACGATCCAACTCTGAAGCGCAGTGAAAAAGGATCCAGAAAAACTGGAGAGATCTGAACCTCTCCGCAACAGGACACTATGGCAAACTCTTCTGGCTAGGACCTCTTCCCCAAAAGCTGAAACAATATGAAACAGAACAGCGTGGATGGGTGTAATAAAAAACAGAAAAGAGGGTGGGTGAGTGGGATAAAACCTGCCTCCTGTCTTTAGTAGACTCTAAACCCCCTGTCACATTAGTGAGGGGGATTAACCATTCTATGGCATGACAGGAGGCTTCATATTATGCAAGTTTGAAGCCCTTGCATCACATTAACCCCAACATGATCAATACACTTGTGATAAAATAAAATGATTCCAATTATTATTCCCTTGTCCAATCAGCTGCTTTGATAATTCCCCCCGCCCCCTCCAGGAGAATGTCCTAAACACCATAGCACCTTTAACTGAAAAACCAAAGGAGTAATTAACTCCTTCTTTCCGCATAACTTACTTAATCCATATGGTCAAATGGGGCAAGGGACAAGTGTTATTAGGAGACTAAGAGCCTTTGTATTACACTGAAACATTTTAAAACACTTAATAACTCAAACCTAAAATGTTCTGGAAAAACCTGGATAATAGAAGGAGGAAACCCTACGCTACCCCTTCTGGCAACAAGGAAACTGACCCTTCCCCTCGGGGAGAAACATTGAACTGTCTATATCTAATGATCTTATATCGGAAAAACATTTTAACAGGAAAGACATATACTAAGTATAATAAACCCTTCCATTTTGAAGATGTAACAAATAGATGTTAGAACTTGCAAGTTAATTATTGGGCAAAACCCCTCCCCCCATTCTCCCCCCATGTAGCTGGAACATAGTTATTGCGTTCACAATTGAGAAACTATGAGGTCACTGACTTCCACACTATCATATTCTACTTGCCTTACTGAACACTGGGGGAGGAGGCACGGGAAAAACAGACAAAGAGAGGGAATACTCAAAATGAACCCTCTTTAACTTACTGCAACCCCCTGGAATTTGAAAGTGAACACCCTCCAAGAAAAACTCTGGCCAGCACATGAGGCATTTGCAGGAGATACCCTAGGACTAGCAGGACCCCTGCCGGTACAACCTTTCCAAAGGAGCCAAAAAATTGTGTTCAAGCCCCTCGAGCAGAGGAGTAATATTGCGCACCTCTTGATGCGCTTTGTCAAGGATGGGTAGAGCCCTGGGAGAAAAAACAGTGAAAGGAGTGGGCTCTAATGAAATCAACCTTACCCAATGGCCAATTGAGATGAAGTGACATGAGAAAGGACTTACTCCATTCTGTAGAAATAAAGGCGTTAGTGATGCCAAGTAGGCAAACCGTCCCTAGTGTCCAGCTCCGCAGGATTCGCACATAAACAGGCAAAGCCAGTACCAAAGTCTGGGTGATCTGACCCAACACATTAGATAACCTGCCTTCACAATCCTCAAGGCCTTATTTACCCCCTTTTTTGGGGCCTGACCCCTTTATTTGGAACCAAAAGTATACCATGAAGCAGTCGAATCCAGGAAGAGGGCCACCCTTATAAAGAAAAACGGATGAACAACGTTACCCCCTTTTGTGGAGGACAATGGGAGATCTAAGATTATCTAGCCCTTTTCTGGGGGAAAAACCCAGGCCACTAGGTTATAGACTGTAAGGATATTTAGCAAACAGCACAGAGTACAGCGCTACTGCACAAGTAGCAAAATTTTTTTTGCAGCACCACCACCACAAGGGTGCGGTGCATTGCTATATGGGTTAGCAGATTAACAAGGAAAGACAGGCTATTCAGTCAAAAACGATTTTAACATATAAGATGAAAATCTATTTTTACAGTTAAAAGCACACGTGTTCATTTAAAAATGCACACTATTTTTCACCTGAAATGCCTATGGTGCGAGAGACACATTTGAAAATTAACAGCTAACCTATTAACCATTAACCTGACTAATAAAACCTTATTTAATATAACCCACTAATAAAATGTGTTCTCCACTGCAGAATTAGGCATACTCTGAAAACCATTTAAATGTGTGTGCAGATTTTTTTTCTCTTCTCTTCTCTGCCTGATTCTCCGTGTTTTTGTGCACAGTAACTGCAGGAAGAAGGAAGTCAGATTTGCAACAATTGCAAATGTATAAGCGAAGCTATTGTTGAAGAGTAGGAGGATGAGAGATGATGGATTTCATTGGGACACGTCATACAGAGGGCTGAGAGGAAAGTTTTAGTGGGCAGTATCAGGGAAAAAGACAGGCAGACATCTTTCTGCACTACTGGGGAGAAGACCTGGCTGTGGGGTCCTGACTGAATGCAGATTCCTGTGTCCTGCTGCAGTCGAGATTGGGGAGAGCTGAAAGAAAAACCTTTCCACTGGCTGAGGCATTCCTATCTGAAAAAGCTGAGAATTCCAGGCAATGACCCCGGCTTGAGAAGGCAAGCGTTCCTTTTTGCTGGAGTTAATCCAAGAGAGCCACATTCACAAAGAGAACAACTAAAAAGATAAGGTAATGAGAAGTGTGGGAGCTGAGTGTGTACGGTAATATGCAGTCAGTGTAGGATTCCTGTGCGTGTCTTAATCAAATACCAATGTTGCAATTTGAGTTCTGTTCTCCGCCACGCTCTTTGCAGTGTGTCATAGACAATGCTTTGACTGTACCATTTTATTTATTTCTGTAAAGAATGAGATCGTGTCTAAATGCAGCTTTTATAATACAGAAAATATTTGAAAACAGACGGGTGTTTTATTTTCTATTTACCATTACAATGCCGATGATGTGGGGAGATTTTTAAACAGTGCAATGGTCATTTTAAGACAGATGTGTGCATGTCAGAATCAGTATGAATAATTGTGAGTGACTGTAGCATAGCTTGTTGGAGGTACATGAGCCAACGGGAAGAGAGACTCTCTGAACATAGCTCCCTACCGTATATAAGGTAGTGGAAATTACCACAAGACTACCACATATAGCTCTCTGTCGTAAATAAGTCAGTGAGTTCGCCCATGGTGGCACACCAACACTATCACTGGAAATGTGGTATTCCTAGAATGCAGGTCTGAGGTCTCTCTAGTGATCACACGAAAAATCTAAGCAAAGATAAGGGATTCTGGACATTGGGGCCACAAATAAAACAAGGGAATTATGCTCACCAAAATACCACCAACCACGTATACCAAATATGCAGGTCTGGGTGCTGAAATAATGCATGTCCATTGTATTATTGTTGCACATGGCCAAATCTGAATACAAAGAGTGATTATTGCTAAGTTATTTTTCGGCGGTAATAAAATACCGTCAGGCCCCAAATCTCCACAAAATACCCTACATATTTATGGTGCGTTGCAGGCCGGGAAAGTGATCATAGAGTACCTACTGGCCGTGGCAAGCGTGTCTCACACTGCCATTTGCACATTAAAGGGAACCCATTTTATAATAGCAGTGTGCCACTCAAAACGAATTTCAGAATGTCACAAAGGGAAACCACATTCTCAGATCTAGTGCAATATTTAGAGGCAAAGTTATTTGCACATGGGAATTGGTCTTCGAATAGCACGTTAGAATGGAGTAACCGCATTCAGGGTGAGGTGCAGAAAGAAAAACTAGACAATATTTTTGCAGAAGGCAGCATAATTCAGGTCTGCCTTACAAGATTATTGAATGCAGCCGATAAAAGTGCAGAGAAAGACTGTTTAATACGGCTATGTGGCAAAATATGGTTTATTTTAAACAAGTCCCTGCGAATGCAAGAGAATGATACTCAGCTAATTAACAGGTTAAAGACTGAATTAGATGGGGCAAGTAAAAATCAGGAAATGTTGAGAGCAGAATTGGATGTATGCCAAAAAGACATGCAATTAAAATGCAGAGACTTTGATACTCAGTTATCCAAAAGCAAGAAACAATTTGAAGACAGTGAGCAAGAATTGACACACTTAAAAGCCTTAGTGGATCACATTAGGCAGGATAAAGATGAGGTTGTTTCAGAAATGCAGATTTTACAAAAAGAACATTGTGAAAAAGAAGGTGATCTCCAGAGTGCAGAACAAGAAATGATTAAAATGATTCAAGAAAGAGACAAAAGAAATAAAGAGTTCAATGAATGCCAAATGCAAATGTGCGACATGCAGGAGGCGATTAATAAAATGAGCGATGAAAATAATTATTTGCAGAATGAAGCAACTAGACTCCTTAAAAAGTGTAAGGACTTAGAACAGCAAATGTGCATTCCCAGGTCCCAGGAGAGGCGGCAGGGTACCACATTCAATGGAGTGGAGGTGAATTCTAGCTCTGCCCAAAGAGCTAGTGCCCCAGTGACTGGGCCGGTGACTGAACTTGGTTGCAGCGCCCTTGGGGGATTTGATACTCCCATTGGGGGCAGTCACCAATCTCATACACCTGAAAACAGGATTGACTCACAAAATAGTGCAATTCCATGCATTGCAACAAGTAGCCCCATAAAAATAATGAAATCCATTAAAGCCCTGATCAAACCATTTAAAAAGGGAGGTGAATGCTGCATTGAGGATCACTTAGAAGCGGTGCATGACATTTTTAAAGCACTCCAGATACCTAGGGAACAGTACAGACAATATTTTCATTTAACTTTAGATGCCCCGACGGCCAGCATCATAAGGGGATTAAATGAACAGCAGAATATGACATGGCTGGAGTTTGAAAAAGAAATTAGGCGTCATTTTTCTCCTTTTCAGTCATTGCAGGAGACAAAGAAAGTCGCGTACACAATTACTGCTGGACCTAATACATCCCCTCGCCAATTTTTACAAGACTTAAGAAGAGCATTCTCTCGCTTTGATGTATCTTTTGACTCAAATTCCAATGAGTTTAAAACTGCATACTTCTATGGGCTACAGAAAGACATCATATCCCAATTAGTCCGTGAATTTGACCGTGACAAGTCCCTTGAATGGATTGTACATCAAAGCACAAAGCTATATGAGGTACTCTATTGTCAGGGTAGAGAAAGTGATAAAATGAAAGATACTAGGCCTAAATCTAAAGAACCCTCAGCCACAGTAATGGAAATCAGGTCAGCCAAAATGTCCCTTGAGTCTGCTCAAAGTCAAGGTAAAAATGTGACACCTGAACAAAGGGGTAATCAACAAAGATCGCCATTTCCTGTACCAATGTTCCAAACACATGATCCTAGTAATAGAGAGAGCTACATCAGCCCTAGATATTTAGGGGATAGACCCCGGGTAAGATATCGGCCTGATATGGCAGGTATGAACAATAACCAGAGACAAAATCAAGATCAAAGAAATGATGGTCCCTACCAGTCATTGGGGACACAGAGTAGGTTTGATCCCAACACCATGATATATGGTAATCAGGATAGGCCCCGATATGTGGATCGATTTACTGATAATGGAAATCAACATAGGGGCCAGTACCCACAATCTGAGAGACAGGACATGAGGCAAAACGTGAACTACAGTCCACGCCAGTACAATGATTCCCCACCAGGGGACTATAATCAAAGGATGGGTGCAACCCGCTCCCCTCCACAAATGAATCAAGAGTTCAGAAACCATCCCAACCGGTATCAATCACCTGAGAGGTATCAGAATAGATCCAATCAGGGGGAAAACAACCAATATCGACCTAGGCCACAGAAAGAGGATCCCAGAGAGATGGAAAGGTTCCAGTGCCTTGAGGCCCAAGTGAAAATGTTAGCTGAGCAAATAGGAAAGCTCTATACAGCGCAAAAACAACCTTCCAAAGAGGGGGCTGATGGCCATAGCAATGACCGGGGGGCTTCCGAAAAGTGACTAAGTACTCATGATAATCGCAGTGCCAAAATGACAGATTGCTCTGATATAATTTTGCATGACAACTCTGAGGTGACTAATGGATTAAAAATGAAAGTACCAGTAAATGAAATTGTGATAGAAAGTGCAAATACTTCTAAAAAAGAGGTACGGTTTAACTTAGAGCTAAATAAAACAGTAAAGATTTGCACAAATGAAAAAGAATCATTAGGAATTCCAAAAGAACAAAGGGACAGATTTAAGAAAAATGACTCATGCATGGGGAATACCAGTGAACAGGGAGTAAGTGGGGATGCCATAGCTCCTTCCCTGGGCAAGCAAAACAATGACCAAACACAGACAGAAAAAGGAAATACTCACAAGGAGGGTACAAGTCAATCACCTGAAGAATTCTTTGAGCCACATATTCTTGAAGAGGCTGCAAGGGCTGGTATTACACTAAATGATCACAAATGCACAGAATTAAAAAATGACAAATTGCTGAATGATGTTGTTACACATGTTCAGTTGGAAGGTTGTAATGTGGTCTCTGATGTTACCCAGATGGATGGGCGAACAGTGGCCACACTCCAAAAAACTTCTGATCATGGAGAAATGAATAAAATATCTCGCACATAAATGGGTAAAAAGGAGGGAAAAATGTCTTTTCATTTACCAATGTGCTTAGCCAAAAGTGAAAAAGACCTGAGAAAGGTGAGCCCTGAAATCAGTAAGAATTCACATTTCTTATGTGTATTAGAGGAAGTTGAGGACAGATATTATGCACCCATCACTGTAGAAGAAAAATGCCACACCTTCGCTATGATTGACACTGGCGCACAGGCCACAATTATGTCCAAGGAGCTGGTAAAGAGTATCAATGAAGGGAGGCCTCCACAGAGTCAGATCACAGTGAAGGCAAATCAAGGCCCAGTGCATAACTTTAATGGGGAGGAGGTGCCCATCATAGGTGTAACTGAGGTTGACATAAAAATAGGAAAGCACAGAATGAAACAAGAGGTATTGATCACATCTATTTGTGAAATTCCATTTCTGATGGGGACAGATTGCCTGAAAAGATTGTCTCCTCTCATAGATGGGGTGAATGGAGTGCTGTGGTCCTTAACCAAAAAACCATTGAGGCCTAAGAAACTAAAATCACAAAACAGCAATATAAATGAATGTCACACCGTTGCCAAAACAAATGATGCTGTGGAGGTATATCTCCAGAATAGCTGCATACCTAGTGTCACTGTTATATTAATGTGTCAAGACAAAGATCAGAGCGACAATGAAAAACTACCTGTACAAATATACTTGGACCCAAGGAAAGATTGGCAGACTGCTATAGATGAGCACACATTACGTTTTTACTTAAAAGAGAATACATGCAAACAGAATATTGTTCCTAAAACAGATTCAGAAAAACACATTACCACTCTGGCAGAAATACACATGGAAGATGAGCAACCATGGGTTCACGTTGGTATAAATGATTATCTTAAAACAATAAAAGCCACTTTAGCGCTTGAACATGAAAGGAGTTTCATTAATGAGAAATTGTTGCAAAAAATTATGGAGAGGGAAGAAATCCCGAAATTTAGGATTAAAAACCAATATGTTTCTGGGTTGGACAGTCCAGACTTTGAAAACCGAATTGCAGGCAGATGCATGCTTAAAATTAGCATTGGGCAGAAAATAATTTACCATAATGTATGGATAGTGAGTGGAGCACAAAATGAATTTTACATGGGCAATGACATCATGCACAGAATGTGTATGGTGTTAGATTTCCTTAATCAAAAAATATGGTCACGCCTAGGTGGTCCGGCACCTGAATTTGAAGACAAAAGAAGGGCTTATCATTGTGCACAACTAGTTCCTTATGCAGTCGAATTACAAATGAGGAAAAATACTATTGTTCCTGCATTTACAAAACAGTTTGCAATAACACTGAAATGCAAAAATGGACAGCAGATGAAAGGCTCTGATGCATTTGTATGCCTGAATGAATCCATAAAACAGCAAGGCCTGGATTATGAATACATTCCATTGGTAGACATTGGTGAGGGATCTGTAAAAATCATGGTAAATAATAAAGGTTGTCAGGATATTCATTTAGAGGAAAACTCCCCATTAGGAATGGCCATACAAAAATCACATTATACGGCAGATTTAAATAACATGGTGATTGGGAATATTCCTGAAAAATATGTAGATGCCAAGGGCGAGTTGCCAGAACACCTGGACTCTCAGCCCAAAGGAATATTTAAAATTCATTCCGTGTATCCTTATGATTCAAATGAGACAGTGTGCTGCCATCAAGAGGATTGCATAATATTTAATTTAAATGAAAATGAAACAGGAAATCAGCCCATTGAAGTGGAAGCTGATATGCCAAAATATTTAAAAGTGGCAGCTCTACAAAAAGACACAGCCACACAGTTAGAGGAAAGCGCTGAGATTCCTTTACCAGAAGAGTTTCCAGAATTTTCCAGAATGGTAGAAGAGCAGATCTCCTTAGCGGATGCATGTGACAGCGATGAGGATCGAGACGACCTGAGGGAAATATTTATGGAGTTTAAGGATGTATTTGCAAAAGATGCTTATGATTGTGGTTTAACTGATTTACATGTGGCCACACTACCAGAAGGTTGTAGCAGGAATCCAGTGTTTGTACACCAATATAGACTACCGCTGGCATGTTTAGAATCATTGGCAGAGATTATTAAAAATTTGGAATCACGGGGAATAATCAGGCCCATTCATAGCACATCCAATACGCCTATTTTAGGTGTGTTAAAGCCAAATGGTCAATGGCGGCTGTGTGCAGACTTAAGAGAGTTAAATAAAAGAGTACCAGTATCTAGATGGCCACTACCATTCATTGATCAGGGCCTAGCTCAGATACATGGTTCAAATGTATTTACCACGTTAGATCTCACCTCTGGATATTGGTGTGTGCCATTGGCAGAGGAGGTACAACACTTATTTTCCTTTACATTTGACAGGACTCAATATGCCTGGCTTAGAGCTCCGTTCGGGTACATCAATAGTGGGAGTGAATTTGGCATATTTTTGAGAAAGGCCATGCCGGATGCAGCGGAAAGAGGAACAATAGTTTATGTGGATGATGTCCTGATAAAAAATGAAAACCTTAAAAGCCATTTTGATGAAATAAGACATGTGCTTGGCCAATTGCAGAAAGCAGGCGCCAAAGTATCTTTGCAAAAAGCACAATGGTGCAAGAAAAAAGTGAACTTTCTAGGGCATGAAGTGACTGAACATGGGCTAAATCCACAAAGGAAGAAAATAGAGGCCATACAAAGATTAAAAGATCCTAAAAATGTGAAAGGAGTAAAAAGTTTATTAGGGATGACAGGCTATAACAGAAAGTTCATTGAGAATTATGCAGAAATCACTCAACCATTGACTAAACTGCTTAAACTAAATACTCCCTGGAGATGGGAAAGAGAGCAGTCTGATGCAGTGGCTAGATTGAAGGAATGTCTTGTAAAGGCACCATGTTTAGCATACCCCATAAAGGACAGGGATTTCTTTATAGAAATAAGCTTTTCTGAACATTGTATGTCAGCAGTGTTATCACAAAAACACGATTTGAATCACAAAACCATTGCATATGCAAGTAAGGCATTTTCCCAAGTTGAAATGAAATTTAATGAATGTGAGAAGGCCCTATTAACCACTGTGTGGGCGCTACAACATTTTCGCCCCATTGTTCAGGGAGAAAAGGTGATTATTGAAACAAATCATCAACCTTTGCAATTTTTAGAGAGTAAAAGAATTAGATCAGGCAATCTAGCGCAATCCAGAATCACTTCATGGACGCTGGCATTACAAGGTTTTCCCGTAGAAGTAAGATATGGACAAAATAAAAAGAGCCCAATTGCTCAAGGGTTAGCTGACTTACATGACTGTGCAGCTGAACAAATACCAAATGAAATGGAAGTGGAAGCTAGTTTACAGGAATTTGAACAATAACCACACAAAGCTTTTGATGAAAAAACATGCAAGGATTTGCCAACTGTATATGTGGATGGTTGTGCTTTTCACATTGAAAATGACAGTAATAAACAATTAGTGGCAGGAATAGGAAATGTCTGGTTGAAATGTGAAGGCGTTCCTAGTATAGGGATGAGGATTGGAGATAGGAGCAGTCAGGTGGCGGAATTGGCAGCCATCTATAAAGCAATTGCTACTGCAGTTGATAAAAAGTTCAGTGAAATTGTCCTGGTGACTGATTCTGACTATGCACGGAATAGCTTTGTGGAGTATTTGCCTGGTTGGAAAGCAAGAGGCATGGTTACATACAACAAAAAACCACTTAAACATGGAAAAATGATACAAGCCATAGACAAATTGGTGTCAGAAAATAATTTAACAATATACTGGAGAAAAATTCGTGGGCATTTAAAAACACCAGGAGAGGATAAGGAGGGAAATGATAAGGCAGACCATCTGGCTAAGATTGGGGCTGTGATGGGAGAATTGCTACATATTGATTATTTAATGGGTGAAATACAAATTGATGCAGTGACACGTTCTAAAGCACCAAAGGAGATAGATCAACCGGTGGTGCAGTGGAGTCATGACACGCCAGACCAAAATTTGATTGAGGCACAAAAGAATGATCAAATTTTGGGAATCTATTATAATCATTTGATAGATCCTGAACAAAATCCTGTAACAGAAAAAGATTGTATGGGAAAAGAAGAGTTGAGGGTGTTATTAAAGAACAAAACACGAATTAGATTACAGGATGGCCTCATGATTAGAGAGTCCATAACAGGGCAAATACAGTGGGTAGTACCCCTTTCATTCAGAGGACTAATGCTACACCATGCACATGATGCCATAACTGCAGGCCATAGAGGTTCACAAAAAACATTAGAAATACTAAAAGATTATGCTTACTGGCCACATATGTCCCAAGATGTGGAATTATATACTAGAGGATGTCTAGTATGCGCCCAATTTAAACCTGCTTCACCAATGCATAGAGCACCATTGATGAAAAGAGGCCTAACTCTCCCATGGTCAGATTTGCAAATAGACTATGTAGGTCCTTTAAAAAGGTCGAGCAGGGGACACCGTTATATTTTGAGTGTGGTATGTTTGATGTCAAAGTGGATTGAGTGCATTCCTGCACCAGATTGTAGTGCGCAAACAGCAGCCACATTGCTGGTGAACCATGTGTTCTCAAGGTTTGGGTTGCCGCAAAGAATTGAGTCAGACAGAGGAAGTCATTTCACAAGTACTCTAATGAGCAAGGTATGGCAAATACTAGGTGTGAAAAGGAAACTACATATCGCATATCGGGCGGCGTCTTCAGGTACAGTTGAAAGAAGAGATAGGTCTGTTGTGGATATTTTAAAGAAATTTGTGGCAGAAGCAGGTTCCAGCTGGGATTTGCGTTTACCATTGGTTTTGATGGCAATCAGGTCGACTCCTGCCAAAGCAACAGGTGTTAGCCCCCATGAGGTCTTAACAGGTAGGAAAATGGTGTTACCACAACACCTACTATACAGAACACATGAGCAAACTCTAGTGAGTGCATCCACAGTTCATGAATATATTGATGAACTGAGGAGGCATTTGCAACATGCATTTGCTTTTGTGCAGAGAAATCTGGAAAGAGCTGCTGACAGTGCAAAGTCATATTATGATAAAAAGACATCAGTAAAGGAATACAGTGTAGGGGATCAGGTGTACAAGTTTCATTTTGGAAAAAGTAAACAGAAAAATTCTAAATTTCTAGCAGCCTGGCAGGGGCCATTTCGAATTATAGATAAAGTCTCTCCTGTAGTGTATAAAATTTTGAAAAATGAAGGTGAAACAGCAATAGAGCAGTTTGTCCATGTAAATCAAATCAAACCATGCCATCCCAGACATGAGATCAGGCAGCTTGAGCATGTGGAAACGGATAGAGTCCCTTGAGAAAATAAATGGGTGTAATCAGGAGGCAGTGACAAAGAAGTTAAAAAAAGTTGATTGTTATGATGGCACATAAACACTGTAATATATGTAAAAATATATAATATAAATAAATAAATAAATAAATAAATGCACATATAACGGAAGCTCGTGGTTGGTGTGCAGAGAGAAAGTGTATTAAATATTGAATGCTGTTTTATATATGCTTGTTTTCTTTTAACTTGTATTTGATTTAAAAAAAAAAACAGGAAAAAAAATATAAACGAAATATTTTTACCAAGCATGTTTTATTTTTGGCAAAAGGTGGAAATTAGTATTGTGCTATGTACTTAATTTGTTTATTTTCTATTTTGATTTAGAAAATTAACATTATTTGGTCGGAGGTTCTGGGACCAGAGGCCACGGGAGACGATGGAGTCCTGGAGCCCGCGAGGACGGATTCCGGGAAAGCCCCAAAGAGGGGTGAAGACCAAGGCTACAAAGCGATCAGCATTGAAGATGATACCGATGACATGTTTAATGATGATGATATTTGGAGGGATCTTCAAGAATTCAGAAGCACAGGTTGTCATTGAACCTGGACCAGCATCTGGTATCGCGGTGGAAGAGGCACCAGGATTCATCATGAGTGATAGAAGGATGATTTTCCAAAATATATACATACCGTTAAATCCTGAGATTTTGATTGAAAAACACTTGAACAATACCGGAATTAAGATTGAACAGACTAAAGAGTGGCTGGAAATAAGAAAAGAGGACGCTAAGCAGTCAATAAGAGATATATTAATGCAATTGGAAAAAACATTTGTGAATTCAGCAGACATTAAGAAGAAGAGAGGAAAGAGAGGTGCGGTGATGCTCGCGATATCAATGGTAATGTCTATAATTGGAGCAATAATAGGTACCACAATATCAACAGCCAATTCTATTTCGGTAGGAACACTGAGTACTAAAGCACAACAACTGAGTATTGACCTAGAAATAATACAAAAGACATTAAATGGAATTAGAGGGGGACTGGATGAACAAGTAAGATTCATAAATGAAACTGCAATCATTCTAAATGAACAAGCGGATGTGATGCAACGGGCGACTAAAGTAATACTTAAGCATGACAGAACTTTAAATGAAATATTGAACATAATGAGTCCTGTTGATAGACTATTAACGAATTATATGAGAGAAGTTCAAACTGCAGTTTCACAATTGATTCAAGGACATATTCCCTTGTATTTTGTTTCGCAGGATATCATTCGTCAAATGATAGAAAGATTGACCAGGAGGGAAATTGACCTTATACAGGTAAAAATTGCATTCGAAATGGGGAATGCAATGCCGTTATATGTGGACTTGGAAAGACTAGAGATCGGATTTTTGCTATGCATCCCATTTGTAGCCCCTGAACTTATTTAACAAACGAAGTGGGTACACAACGTGGGATTTTGGCAAGAGGACAAATTCATTAAGATTAAGACTCCAAAAGTGGTGGCATTTCAGTCATGGGAACCTGAAGTTTATTTAATACCAAACCTGGAAACATGTGTAACATTTAAAGAACAAAATTATATGTGTCCAGGTAAACCGTTTGTTCCTGATGCCACAGATGCTATTTGTGGATTGAAATCTGACCCAAATATATCAGAGGGATGTGAAGTGATTATTAGTAATATGGGGAGTGAAGAAATGGCACAGGCTAAGATGGTCAGAGGTAAATGGTTGGTCAGCACCTGTTTAAAGAACATGACGGTAGTACATTTAAACCATGGAACATACGTGGTTAAACAGGTAAAATATAATGTTTTTTATTTACAGGTTCCAAAGGATGCAATTGTGTCAATTGGGGGATTAACATTGTTTCATGTAACAAATGATGTTTGGGAAAGCCAAGTGGAAAATATCGATTTTTTTTCAAAGGGATACTTTTCCAATAGATCCAGATGTGGAATATTTATTGAATCACAAAGAAAGACATGTTATGAAAATGAATTTGCGAAAAAACAATATTACAATTAGTAATCTGGGCATAATAGAAGTGGAAAGATTTAATTGGGGAACCTGGGGGGAACGCTCAATAGTGGGTTTGGCTATCCTGGTGCTAATCATGGGTGGATGGTTGATTGTGCTATCAGTAAAAATGAAAATGTTACTGATTTTACTGACTACGTCAGGAAGAGAAAGATATCCCAATACACATGCATTTTAAAAGAAAAAGAAAGAACAAGTTGTTTTTAGGAATTGGCTTGGATTATAGCCAAGTTCTAAAAACAAAAGGAGGGTATATGTAAGGATATTTAGCAAACAGCACAGAGTACAGCGCTACTGCACAAGTAGCAAACATTTTTTTGCAGCACCACCACCACAAGGGTGCGGTGCATTGCTATATGGGTTAGCAGATTAACAAGGAAAGACAGGCTATTCAGTCAAAAACGATTTTAACATATAAGATGAAAATCTATTTTTACAGTTAAAAGCACACGTGTTCATTTAAAAATGCACACTATTTTTCACCTGAAATGCTATGGTGCGAGAGACACATTTGAAAATTAACAGCTAACCTATTAACCATTAACCTGACTAATAAAACCTTATTTAATATAACCCACTAATAAAATGTGTTCTCCACTGCAGAATTAGGCATACTCTGAAAACCATTTAAATGTGTGTGCAGATTTTTTTTCTCTTCTCTTCTCTGCCTGATTCTCCGTGTTTTTGTGCACAGTAACTGCAGGAAGAAGGAAGTCAGATTTGCAACAATTGCAAATGTATAAGCGAAGCTATTGTTGAAGAGTAGGAGGATGAGAGATGATGGATTTCATTGGGACACGTCATACAGAGGGCTGAGAGGAAAGTTTTAGTGGGCAGTATCAGGGAAAAAGACAGGCAGACATCTTTCTGCACTACTGGGGAGAAGACCTGGCTGTGGGGTCCTGACTGAATGCAGATTCCTGTGTCCTGCTGCAGTCGAGATTGGGGAGAGCTGAAAGAAAAACCTTTCCACTGGCTGAGGCATTCCTATCTGAAAAAGCTGAGAATTCCAGGCAATGACCCCGGCTTGAGAAGGCAAGCGTTCCTTTTTGCTGGAGTTAATCCAAGAGAGCCACATTCACAAAGAGAACAACTAAAAAGATAAGGTAATGAGAAGTGTGGGAGCTGAGTGTGTACGGTAATATGCAGTCAGTGTAGGATTCCTGTGCGTGTCTTAATCAAATACCAATGTTGCAATTTGAGTTCTGTTCTCCGCCACGCTCTTTGCAGTGTGTCATAGACAATGCTTTGACTGTACCATTTTATTTATTTCTGTAAAGAATGAGATCGTGTCTAAATGCAGCTTTTATAATACAGAAAATATTTGAAAACAGACGGGTGTTTTATTTTCTATTTACCATTACAATGCCGATGATGTGGGGAGATTTTTAAACAGTGCAATGGTCATTTTAAGACAGATGTGTGCATGTCAGAATCAGTATGAATAATTGTGAGTGACTGTAGCATAGCTTGTTGGAGGTACATGAGCCAACGGGAAGAGAGACTCTCTGAACATAGCTCCCTACCGTATATAAGGTAGTGGAAATTACCACAAGACTACCACATATAGCTCTCTGTCGTAAATAAGTCAGTGAGTTCGCCCATGGTGGCACACCAACACTATCACTGGAAATGTGGTATTCCTAGAATGCAGGTCTGAGGTCTCTCTAGCGATCACACGAAAAATCTAAGCAAAGATAAGGGATTCTGGACATTGGGGCCACAAATAAAACAAGGGAATTATGCTCACCAAAATACCACCAACCACGTATACCAAATATGCAGGTCTGGGTGCTGAAATAATGCATGTCCATTGTATTATTGTTGCACATGGCCAAATCTGAATACAAAGAGTGATTATTGCTAAGTTATTTTTCGGCGGTAATAAAATACCGTCAGGCCCCAAATCTCCACAAAATACCCTACAAGACCCAAGAAGGGACCAACAGGGACTGTCGGTATTACTCCAACTCGCTTCTCTGCTTAACATGGGTGGGAGGGGGGGATGATCAGAGAAGGACTGAGTTGTCCTGTAACATGATTGGCTAACTAATGTACCTAAAGAGAGCTTAAATCAGAAAATCTCTTTCAAATGCACCCAAGGATGAGACTAGTGAGAAAAACATGGATTGACCAACAGTGTCCAATGAAGACTGACTGCGGTACCAATAGCTGTACTCTCAATTTTATTAGAAGAAAAAAGAAAAATTCTATTATTTGCACTTACTATAACCACAAACCCAGCAGGTAAGGGTTAATGTTCCTCCAACACGACTCATATTCTCGTCGTAACAGAGGAAACATAAGAAAAACATACTGCGCAAGCGCACATCCAAGCTGCTCACCCTAGCAGGGTGTGGCACTCAGCAGCACACGAGGGGTCACCTTGCACTATAAATCGGACAAAGCCTGAAGCCGAGGTACGCCTATAGTAAGGCTAATCAGCTGTGCCAGGGAAAACTGAAGATATGATATTGTATGGCGCTTACACTTACGCTCTTTTTATAGAACTAAAATAAAAACAATATGCCCCAACATGTGTTGGTACTCATTCATTGACCTAAGAAGGATGAAAGGCTGAGATGGCTTGCCGAAATAAGAACCTGCAGATCACACCCACAACGCAGCAGCAAGCGCTCAACCCACTGAGTTAGCATATCGGCTATTCCACATTGATGGGGCCCCCCCTGCGCAAACACCAGAAACAAATGCTTCTGACAAGCAAGCAGGAGGGGCAGGGAGGGAGACACACCAGTGTCTCATTTGACATATAACATAATAAATACATTTATATGTACCCCAAAACCTTTTAAAGATATTTTACCAAATATTTATAAAAAATATATAAATTAACATAAGTATTAAAAAAAACCCTGAGAGGTTGCTTGCTTTAGCGGCCCTGATCCCGCGCGCACATGGGCAGGTTTCCCTCTGCGCTGCAAAACCCTGCTACAGAGCGAATGCAGCGCGGGGGTAGGGTCTTGAGAACCATAGAGAGTTTTCCCCCTCCGCTTCCAAATACCAACGAGCCTCACCCGCACGAGCCCCTGCAGCGCTCCGTCCCGGGTGCGAGCTCTCATAAATATGGGAAAGACCTACACATGGCGGGTCTGAAGCGAAGCTTCTGACAGACCCGCACGTGTAGGTCTGAAAATGCCACACTGCCACCTGAGCAACTCCATAGAAAGGAGTGGCCGGGCTGACCGGCACTAAAAGGATGACTCGCGTTGGGCCTGAAGCTAAGCTTCCAGCAGGCCTGCACGCGTCGGGTTTGGATAAACCCTGAAAGCAGTAAAAGTGTAACTAAGGTAAACACAAAACTATACCATATATGATGTATAAAATACCACAAATTATAATACATTCTAACAAATTATACCCAATTATACCAACTACTGACTAGCATGCAAGGGGTTCTAGGTTAAAAGTTTGAAAACAAAAGGATTGAATGCCTTTTTTTCGACAGCAAAATGACCGAATAAAGGGTTGAATTTTTTTTTTATGAGGGGGTTCCCCTCCCAACCCCCCCCCCCCGTTTTCTTTTTATAAAAAAGATTTTTATATATGCTAAAAAATATATATATAAATAAATACAAATTGATCCTTTTTTTTCGGTCATTTTATTTTCGATCAAAAGGTCATTCGACCCTTTGCATTCCAACATTTGACCGGACACCCATGCAAGGCACAACTAGAAGGAGTGACTTAGCTGTGGTGTCTGTCATCTGCAAAGACAGAGGAGTTGGGATTAAAGTAAAGGACATATATAGAGGAGGGTACCTGCCCATTGGTCACCTGCAGGGCATGAGCTGTCCTCCATGTTGGATTGGGGAGCTCCCCTTACATTGACTGTGAACTGTTTTTAGTTCTGTTATTTAAACTTTTTTGTTTGTAAAAGTTTTTTCTTTGCTGCTGTAGTTCAGAAGTAAAGATTGTAATGCATAATATGAAGCCTTCTGTCATGCCATAGAATCAGTGAGTGGCTGCACCATAGGACCGTAGTGGAGGGGTGGGGGCCTGGAGAATCAACAATGGGTGGCAATTCGGCCATGCATGGTGCTGGGTTGTCCCTGGCTAAACCTTCCTTCTCCCAGAAAAGATCGGTCCCCCAGGCCTTAGGAGACAAATGTGCAGGCGGCAGCAACCCTCAGGCTGCGCATAGAAGGAGAAAGTGCAGTAGGAGCGACATACAGAAGCAGCAGGAGTGCATTAAGAGCAGCCGAGGGCAGCAGCGCCAGATGGAGTTCCCCGAGGGTGGTCTGGCCTGGCAGGTGCACCAAAGGGGCAAAACCTGCTTTCAGAGTGTGGCATGCCCACAAGCATATCCACACAAGCCTCTCTCAGCAGGGACATCAGGCAGGTTTGGAACAGAGCTGATCAGCAGTGGGCACCGGAGTGGATGAAGGGGGCGACGCTCTGGGGAGCCCTTGGATAATCAACTAGAGCAGAGTGAGGGTCAGCCACAGGGAGTGTGCACCAAGCCTAAACTGAATGGGCTGGGACCCCCTCCGCCTGGACTAAGGAGAAGCATCCCAGCTGAGAGTGGGTGGACACCCCCGGGCGCTAAGGTGAGGGGTGAGTGCGCTGGGGGCCCGCTGCACAGGGACATCACTAAGGCGGGCACAGTAGAAGCAGCATGAGGAGGCCAGGAGGCACTGGGACCCGCTGTTGAGGACATATAAAGTGGTCCACATTGTTTAAACAGGACTGGGCAGAGGAACAGGCCTGCTGGATGTACAGGGCTGAATACATGCAGGGCGGAGACACAGATCTGGCAGACTCTGCGACAAGACCGCTGGTTTACAGTGGCAGGGAGTGTGGTGAGGCAAGGTAGGAGGTGCCCCTTGGGAAGCCAGCAGACACGAGGTGGAGTGACGCGGCTGGGAGAGCTAACCCCACTTGGATCAGGGTGGAGGGGGCGGGCTGACAAAAGCGGCCAAGGAAGGAGGTGCGAGGAGTGCCACCGAGACACTGACACCTGGGTGGCAGGGCGCCTGAAGGGGCTGCACCGCCACTGAGAAGTGGGTGCGAAACAGGGGAGCACTCGGCATGGAAGGACCCCTCCACTCTTCGGACCATGGCAGGAAAAAAAAAGTAAAAAGACTGTGCAATAGGGAAAAATAGACCATGTCGCAGTGATCAGTCTCGCCACGGTGCAGCTCAATACAAAAAGCAGTGCCCACATGAAAAATCAGGCATAGGACTTGGTCATCTCATTAAAGTTTATCATGGGGGTAACTGCAGAGTCCCGGTCCTCAGTGGAGGAAAAGTAAATGGGCTCGCATCAGAGGTCTCCTTTTTGCGGCAGGACGTCCATAATGGGTCATCAAGAGTGGGTGAGGCGGAGCAGCAAATATCGGACACGAAGGAAGACGTAAGGTAGATGGAGAAACAATTTACTATGGGTTCCCCGAAGCTTAAAATCTTGGAGAGCAGAGTGGAGGACAGCGAGGAGAGGTCGAGGCAGAGGCAGAACAACCTCTGTATCCTGGGGCTGCCGGAGAAGGTGGAGCGACCCAGCATGGAACTCTTTCTGGAGCAGTATCTGGTGGAATTTATGGCACCAAAGAAACTCTCCAATTTCTTCTTTGTTGAGAGCTCATGGGATGGCCAGTGCCAAGAACCCACCCATGTGCTGTCAATACAAGGCTTCTAAACTTTAGAGACACTATCCTGCAGATGGCGAGGGCGACTGGCCCAAATACATACAATGGCTCCCACATTGGCTTTTTCCCCCGATTACATGAGGGAGGAGCAACGTGCAAGGCAGTCCTTCGACCCGATCAAGCGGAAACTACTCTCCAGCGGCATTACATATGCACTCTTCTTCCCCCCACAATTGAAGGTGTACCATGGGGTAAAGGCGCTCCTCTTCAGCACACCACAGGAGGCGTGCAAATGGTACAAAACAAACATCCAACCGGTGGTGGCCCGTACTCTGTGGAAGGCGCCTCAGCGACTCTGGGCTGAAACTGTGCCATCGTCCGCCCTGCTATATTCACAGGATCCGCCTCCCCCTGAAGATGTGGATGGTACGACGGACAGAGGAGAGGAGGGCTGAATGGCAACTGATGAATGGCGCCAGGCACTGACATACTTTGAAGAGTTGAAACTCCAGGGTGCAGCAACTTTAGAAAATTGGCCTCTAGAGAACTGGAGGTCTGGGATATACCCAGTTTGGGCTATTTGCTGAATTAGCTGGCCTCTGTGCAAGGTCAATTTAGTTAGCCTGTGCAGGTTTTGCATGGGCCCAGGGCGACAGGTGCTTCAGTTGGGCAACACCACCAGGGTGGGGCGGGGGTTCGGTCATTCCTTATTGTTTTTATTGTTACTGGTTTTACAGTGCTTGGCAGTGGCGGGCAAACCTTCGCACTACAGGTTCTGGGGAGGATTTGTTTGTGTGCAGGACTACGAGAAGGGGGGCCCCAGGGGCTTCTGCCTCATACCTGGCATTTAAGGGCAGATGGCACAGAATAAGGGCGTCAAGTTGTTAACGTGGAATGTAAATGGGATGTGCTAGGGCATTAAGAGACGGCTAATCTTGCAGTTCCTTAATAGGCACTCTCCTCATTTTGCCCTCCTCATGGAAATCCATCTGGCGGGGACACATTGCAAGTTTCTTTATGTGCACAAACTACAGAGCGGCCTACCATGCCGGCTTCGCCAGAGGGACAAGGGGAGCCATGATCCTAATACATAAGAGGGTGCCATTCTCGCTCATAGAGGTGAAAACGGACTTGTGCTGGTCCAGGTGGAACTGTGGGGGGTTACATGGGAAATAGTGGTGGCTACGCTCCCCCCTCTCACACAGGAGCTACGTAATGATCTCCATAAGCTCATAGTGCTGGGGGAGGCCGAGAGGTGGATCCTCGGTGGGGATTTCAACGATGTAATGGATAGTGGCCTGGATAGATCGAAATCGGGCAAGAGGAATTCTGGGGCATCCCACTAAATTATACACCTTCGCAAAAGCAATGGGCTGGCTGGACACATGGAGGGCCTTGCATGCAGGGGAGACCGGGTATTCGGTCTCCGGGGTCCACTCCCCCTTCTCTAGACTAGATTATCTCTTCATTCCGCAGAGCGATAGCCATCGGCTGCACACTGCATAACTACTTGCTAGGGGGATTCCGGACCACTCTCCATTATTAGTTATACTCAAGAGCGGGCGTGAATCACCCACACCCACCTAGAGAATGAACTCATACTATCTGGGTTTCCAAGAGTTCATTGAGGTGTTCGAGCACACCACACAGGAATATTTCTAGGAGAATGAGGGATCAGTGGCCAGTCCAGTCACAGCCTGGAAGAGATATAAAATGGTTCTACGGGGGAGGCAATCTCACTCGTTGCGGCACAACGAAAGCAGCACGCACTGGCAGTATTCAAGGCTGAAATGGCCTCTGAGATAGCAGAGGGCCACTGCTTGCTGCTGGCGCCCCAGAGGCGGACATACACTACAGTGCCCAGGAAACACTCTAAAATGCAGCGGTGGACAACGTGAAGCAAGCACACTGGCAGAGGTGTAGTCAAATCCATGAAGTAGGGCACAAGGCAAGTAAGCTGCTTGCACGGTTAGAGACAATGGGAGCGGGCAGGTGTGGGTGCTGCTGAGTGAAGATGGAGAGGCTCAGATGAGGGATGCAGACATAGTGCAGGCATTTGCTGGGTACTATGAGTCCTTATAAGGGGCACCGTCGGGTGGAGCAGAGAGTGGTGCAGGCAGAGTGGCGGACCATGTGGTCCTTGCACAGTTGTCGATACAGCAGCGAGAGGGGCTTGAGTCAGAGATCTTGGAGGAGGAGGTAACGGCAGCGATTGCTCAACTGCAGTCAGGGATGTCCCTGGGCCCAAATGGATTCCCTGTGGAAGTCTGGAAGAGATTGGGGGGCGAGGAGCAGTGGTAGGGCTGCTCCACTGGCTGTTTCTGCAAAGTAAGCGATGGTACGCTACCAGAAGATGTGAGGGGGCATCCATAGTGGTTCTCCCGGAGGCAGGCAAGCCGCCGGAATATTGTGCCTCTTACAGGCCGATTTAATTAATAAATGGGGAAGCGAATCGAAGATCCTGGCGAACCGTCTGCAAGGGGTTATATCCACCCGCATGAACCTGCGCAGGGTGCAAATGGCCCTCAGCCAAGCTTCCACTATCCCTTGTCCACTGGCACTATTGTCGGTGGATTTTGAGAAAGCCTTCGACTCTGTACTTTGGGATTCACTATGGGGGACTATGAAAAGAATGGCCTTTGGGGAGAGCTTAATGAGCTGGGTGTGTCTGCTGTAAAAATCGCCGGTAGCTGATGTGCCGGTCAACAGGGTTTGCTCTATGACCTTTCCCCTGGAACGGTAACACGGCAGGGTTTCCCACCCCCTGCTCTTCACCCTAGCAGTGGAACTGCTGGAGGTGCAACTTAAGTTAAGCACAGAGTGGGTGGGCTTTAGGTGGCCCTGGGGGAAAGGAGGAGTAAAGATATCTGTATATACAGATGACCTTCAGATTTATATGGGCAACCCGGCCGTACCATGTCAGGTGGTGTCAGGGATACTAAATGACCATAAGGGGGCTAGAGGCCTCAAGGTTTACTGGCAGAAGTCTTTTCTTTTCCCCATTCAGGGGGGGGATTCAGCGATCCCACAGGACTGCCTGTATCAGATATCTCGGCTGGGTTTCCAGTACATAGGCATAACACCTGGGAGAGGACCTCTCGAAGTTTAGAGTCCCAAAGTTGCTCCTGATAATTTGAACATTTAAGGTGGATGTCACGCACTGGCAGTCCCTTCCACTGAGTCTGATGGGCAAGGCTGCCTTTTTCAAAATTATGTCCATACCCAGCTTTCTCTATGTACTGCAGAACGCTCCGCTCCCCGTATCCTGGAGGGTATTTAAAGAAATAGAAAGGGTCCTCAGGGAGCTTTTGTGGGGTGTGGGCGGAAAGCAGGTTTGGATTGCCCTTAAAACTCTCAAAGGGTCAGTCTGGGCACGGAGATAGGTCTGCCCTGTTTGCAACAATACTACTGGGCTGGGCAGTTGGGTGTCATTAATGACTGGGTTCACAGGGACCCTGCGTTACCCCACATACGAACTGAGCAGGGCTGGATGGGGGCTTGGACCCCTATGCAGGTCTTATATGCTAGGGGGGGAGAGGCGCTTCCAGTCATATCTTAGTGCATGCAGCGGGTATGGTACGAGGCACAAGCGCATATAGGTTGGAAGGGGAAGCCGACTAAGTCAGCCCCTCTGGGCCAAGGCACTTCTCCCGGAGCTCCTCTGGATGGGTCACTTCAGCCATTGGGAGAGACTTGGGATTCTGAACCTGGCAGATGTGCAGGCAGTCTCATTCCCTTTGAGTCTCTGCAGGAAAGGTTTGCCTTGGGTAGAGGCAAGTGCTTCAGGTACATGCAGCTGTCGCATGCGATCAGAGCCCAATTCCTGGTTCTGAGCGAGATTCCACAATACTCCCCGCTGGAGGCCAATTGACTTACAGCGCAAATCTGGTCAAAGGTCACATCAACATTGTATCAAGTAGTATCGCTTTTTGGTGCTCGGGAACTGACAGACCTCAACAATAGATGGGAGAAAGATGTAGGCCCCATGGAATGGGTGGAAGTGCTGATGTTTCTGGGAGAAATTCTGCCAAGCTTTGCCTTAACCAGTACAAGATTGCACATCATGTCTATTATTTACGGGCCAAGTTATATGGGTGGGGGTGGGCCGACAATGATTGTTGCCTACGGCGTGGGAGGTTCATAAGCTTGTTGTATTATATCCTCTGGGAATTCCCTTTGGCTCAATTAATGTTGGAGAAATGTATTTCCAGGTTGTCTAATGTACTGAAGGTGGAAGTCCCCATGGACCCGAAACGTGTGCTTCTTGTGGCATTGGGGGGGGGGAGGGGTGGGGTGGAGCTCGCAAATTATGAGATAATATTCCTAGTGGTTGCCTTGGGACTGATTAAGAGAGCCATCGCCTCATTGTGGGGGTCTCCAGATGCCCCCCCACCTCCAGTAGCCAGTTGGGTGGCCAAGATAGATATGTGCATGGCCTTGGAAAAACTAGTGTACAATCCTAGTAGCTGTCCCGGAAAGTGTGCAAAGGATGGGGGTAAATGGGTGGTGGGGGGCAATGGGTAGGGGAGAAATATAGGATGGGCGGCAAGGTCGAGTGATGTCCTGGTTCTGCTATGATCGAGAGACTACGCGGGCCCCCACAGAGAACCCTGCAGTAACACATTATTCAATGTCTGTTTGCCCGTGCTGATATGTCAAGCAATAATGGTTACGATTATTATGTGCTTTTCTCTGTATGTTTTGCTGAGAAAATGTATTAATAAAAAACGTTTCATTAAAAAAAAAAAAAAAAGATAGTGGGCCTCATTACGAGTAGCGCGGTAAAAACAGGGTCATTACCAGCATGGAGGTATGAGCGGGTCTGTGCTCGTATGACGCCACTATTAGCGGGTGATTACGAGTGTGCGAGCACACGTGAACCCCCATGCCGGGAATGGCCATACCAGCATGCCGCTAAAGGCCCCCCAATTCGCCGATAGCGCCATCACGGGTCCCGCCGATACCGCCTCCGCCTAGGAGGAACCCCTTAATACCAACCCGTTAATAACAACATGCTAATACCGGGCTCGTAATAGTGGCCATCTTTAAAAACACAATCCTTTGCAATCCTCCCAAACCAACAGTTGTTTACAGGAGAGACCAGTGGCAATACATACACCATGTCGAAGGCAACCCGGAAGACTACCCCCCACCTGCCGAAAAAACGCTTTTCTGATGCAGAATTGAACATGCTTGCGGACACCCTTGCCGCAGATGCTGATGTGATAAAAGACCAGAACCTGAAGCGTGAGGTGCAGCAGCGCAAGGAGGAGATCTGGCAGGAGGTAGCCCGCAAGGTCTCTGCTGTTGGAACCACCCCACGGACAGTGAGGGATTGCAAGAAGAGGTGGGATGGCCTCCGCCTCAGGGTCCGCAATATCCTTGCAAGCAACAGGAGGGAGGCCATGGCTACAGGCGGGGGTCCCCACTTTCCTGCCAAACTGACCACCTGGGAGGAGACGGCAAGCACCTTCATCAATCTGGAGTCCATAGAGGGATTTGGAGAGATGGAGACGGGTGCGGCAACATCAGCAGATGGAGGTGAGTGACCCTGCAGATCCCTGTAGGGGAAACCATGACGTAGCACAAGTGATGTGGAAGAGAGTCTAGGCAAGCCAATGCATGTCCCAACACACACATGAACATATTCTTGTCCAGATGGAGGGGCAAACCCTGCCACACTGAAATGCATGCTGAGTGCCAATCCCATTACCAACACACAGCCAACACACTCGGACTTTGCCCATGTAATACATCACACAAACCCCAGTACAACGGCATGCCACCTGCCATGCAGCAAATGCCAAAATGCCCACTCATACTACCCTGTGTGACACACCTGTAAGACATGAATGCATGATTAATGAACTACTCTACAGCACCATAGCATGCATCTGGCATTTAACACCATCACTGATGCCCTGCATCTCTTCTACCCCCCCATGGCACCGATGGAGAAGATACCAGCCAGGATACCACCACAAGGGCATCCACGTCCTGGCCACAGAAAACAGCAACCGACACCACCACCTCCGGGGCAGACTTGCAGCCCACACCTACACCCAGTGCGCCTGACACTGTGGACACCCAGCTGCCCACACCTACACCAGTGGAAGGCGAGGCCCTAGAACCACTGGCCACCACCGAAGATGACGTGGAGGAGTATGTGGACCAGGAAGGAGTCACACATGTGGGATGTCCACACTCCCC
Source organism: Ambystoma mexicanum (assembly GCF_040938575.1). NCBI lineage: Eukaryota > Metazoa > Chordata > Amphibia > Caudata > Ambystomatidae > Ambystoma > Ambystoma mexicanum. The sequence goes on along the minus strand of NC_090931.1, from coordinate 739,733,447 downwards.
AAGCCCCGTTTCCACCCCCCCGCCCCAAACTCAGCCCTCACCAACCTACAACAGTGCCAATCCCTGCCTGCACGATTCCGACCTGAGTGCCAGCCACGAGGACAGCACTGATAATGCAGGCCCCATGACTGCACCCTCGACCACTGCTGCACCCACCAACAGCCTTGAGGTACTGCTGGCGAGGGTGGAGGCCAGACAGGAGTCGATGTTGGACCTGCTGCGCCAATACATCGCGGATGGCGAGGACACCAGGCGGGAGATAGCCACAGCCATAGCGGGGACCACAGCCGCCATAACGGCCAACACAGCCGCAGTCTATGCCTCTGCAGTGCTGATGAGAGACGGTCTGCGGGATGTTGCATAGTGACTATGCGCGAGCAGGATCGAGGCTCGCAGATGCGCAGTTGTTAATAAAAACGGTCCTCCGGCATTTCGAGCCAGGGACCTGAGCAGAACACACGCGTCCTGCGTGGTTCCCGGTGTGAGTATGCCTGAGTGCGTGCGAGTGCCGGTGGGGGCCCTGGGAAGCCCCCACCATCTAACACTGGCGACGAGGAGGCTCAGGAGCGTCCTGTACCCGCTCCAACGGCATCGGAGTGAGAATTGATGCTCCGTGTCATCTCGGACTCACACGTGCGGCCGGTGGCCATTTTGTGTCATCAGGGATTGCAGCGGTTGCGGCCTGAGAGGGTGCTCGTGCGCGGGCTGCGATCCCCAGTGCTTTGAGTACAATTTTTGGACCCTCCCACAGCCCTAGCTCGCTGCAGAGCTGTGGATTCAAAAAAAAAAAAAAAAAAAAAAAAAAGAAGAGGTAAAAGGTGAATTTTTCCCCTTGCAGGGGATTGGAAGCTGTCACAAGGGTGCAAAGACTCTACAGGCTGGGCATCTACAGGCCTTCCGGCAACTTTCTCTAGTGTTTGGAGCACCATTATCCCCTCTGGTGCCGAGATCACACCTTCACCATCAAGTGCCATTGTGAGTACTCTGCCTGCTCGCCAGCATGGGGGAAGAAGGAGAGGATGAGGGTGCCCTTGCGCCCATCCCACGCAGAATGCACAGCACACTAGCCCCCATGCCCGAATTTGACAGCACGGGCCCACCCTCCAAGCTGGGGGCGAAATGACTCCTGTGGGTCAAGAAACTGGAAATGTTTTTCAGGGCCTCTGGGGAAGAGGATGACGACGCCAAAATTGCCATCATGGTGCATTCTGCAGGCACGGACGTGCCTAGAATTTATGACTCTCTCAACATCCCGGTGGTCACGTATGACGCGGTGAAGCGAGCCCTACGAGATCATTTTCTGCCC